>NC_060129.1:151680948-154080948 GCF_021461395.2 Schistocerca americana
TGTGTGTGTGTGTGAGTGTATACCCGTCCTTTTTTCCCCCTAAGGTAAGTCTTTCTGCTCCCGGGATTGGAATGACTCCTTACCCTCTCCCTTAAAACCCACTTCCTTTCGTCTTTCCCTCTCCTTCCCTCTTTCCTGATGAGGCAACAGTTTGTTGCGAAAGCTTGAATTTTGTGTTTATGTATGTGTCTGTTTGTGTTTCTATCGACCTGCCAGCGCTTTCGTATGGTAAGTCACATCATCTTTGTTTTTAAATATATATATATATATATATATATATATATATATATATATATATATATATATATATATATATTACCTAGGCACAGGTTAGCAATGACTGGAAATCTCACAAAGTAAAGCCACTCAGAATTTTTAGTAAGTAGTCAGTGTTTGCTAGGACCATGGATATTATTAGTTTCAAACGTAAGTGGTACAACTGGTCAACAGATCACCCTTTTTATAATATTAAAGAATACTTTGATTTACCAGATTATTATATTAACTTTTAAAAACTGTTACTTTTAATTGTATTATTATGTATTGTTAAACTTTGTAGAACTAATATTTAATGCTACACAATGTACAGCTACACATTGTATAGACTTTATCTTGGAATCAAATTGATGAAACCCATATCATTGTGAAATGATTTATAATGAATAAAGATTCTTGATGACTTTCTGAAGTAGTTACACCAGCTGAGAATGAAATTTTAATGTTCCTGCAAGTTTGCAGCCGACAAAGAATAAGCTTTTGGCTGTAAGTGGAACAAGGAAGCTGAACTGTGTTCATGATTAATGAACATTGACAGTCCCATAGAAAAACAGAATTCAGCGCATACTGAGTGAGTGGAATCCAATCACATTGTCCAGTGGGGCAGATTTAAGATGTGGTGTATCCACCTACATTAAGAAAAAGAAAACGAAAATGTGGAATTATTGCTAAGTGTTTAGCATTAAATCGTGTTTAGTGTTAAATCATTTTGTAGCTTCACTCATTCCATTATTGGAAATTTTGTGTTAATACGTTACATTCATAATCACAATAAAGACTTATATGTGAAGCAAGGGAAAGGAAAGTACTCACCTTAGCAGACTGATGTGTGGAGCATGGGAAACAGCATTCACAGTTTTGTTGCACATTTCTGTGCTCCACGCATCAGCCTTATTCTATGTGCTGCTCCACCCAGGAATTTACATTTTAGTAAATAAACACTTACTAATTCTAAGTCTCTAGAAACTTATTCTGCCCTTGTATGAGCAAAAAAATTCAATGATTTGATGTTTGATGACATAAACGCATTATTGATTATCAAAGGAAACTACTGCTTATCTTAAGGGTATAGTGGAAACAAAAACCTCACTAAAGTAGGGTTCTTAGGATGGTGCCAATGTTTGTGTCTCCATGGAAAGGCAATGAGTTCAAAAAATGACATTTGTTAACTGCTCTTGCTATTACCTCTTTGGTAAACAGCTGCAAGTCATAACCACCCTAGACTTAGGCACATTTAAAAGTGAACTTGAGCCATTCACTGAAGACATTGCTTATTTTTTACTGTGTAAATAACTAGCCCATTACACTGTGTATCTCGATAATATAGCAGACCCAGATTCAATCTCTGGGCTGGCCATCCACTTTTGGGTTTTCCATAGTTTTCCAAATTGCTACAGGCAAGTACTGGAATGATGTCATGAAAGGGCCACAGTAGCTTTCCTTCCCTATGATAACGTCAAATCTGAGAAAAGTTCGATCTCTTATTTCCTTAACTGTCAACAGGACATAAAACACTGTTTCTATCTTTCTTTCTTAATGTAATAATTTGTAATTATCATAACTATGGAAACTACCAGGGATCAAAGCAGATCCCAGCGTCCAGTTCAATGAAAACCAAAGTAATACAGTTAAATTGGGAAAAGTTTGCACTTAGACTACTTCTGAATAGTAAAAAAAAGTATTCAGGTGTAGTTAGTAGACCAACTAATGGGCAAACGCTCAAGTACACTACAACTAATACTGCAAGAAAATAAGCATACATGCTAACTGAAAAGCTTGGAAAAAATGTGTGCTAGATACTATAAGAAAAACTGTTAGCAGAATATCAGTTCCAAACCTAAAAAAAATAAGTACATGGCACGGCTAAATGTTTTAAAACTTCTGTTTTTATGTCATTACGTGTCATACACTGAAGTAGGATATAATAGTCACAACAGTGAGGAAACACTGTATCTTTAAAATTAAGTCAGAAAGTGACGAAGTGAATGGCAAACAATTTTAATCAGGTATGGTAAATAATGTAAGGAGCGTGCTAAGTATTCAAATATCTCAGGCCACAAAATTGATGATAATGTGAGCATGGGTGAAGCACTACTGCCTACATTATAAACAAAAGCATGGAAGAAATTTCACTAGACCTGAGTAACTCATTTATAGATCAACAAATCAGTAACCAACATCAGTAAATCCAGAACAGAGAATCACTATGGGCTGTCTAATTTTATTACACATACAAGAATTAATAATTATTCATTCTATAACTATTAAACGAGACATCAAATGTTTACCTACAGAGCTTAAAAATTTACAAAAATAAACTTGTTCATAAAATATGTAATAATGAATTACCTGACACTGTCACAGTGCAATAAAGTGTCACCTAATTTATCTACACTGTAAGTTGACATGTGGATAGTGAAACACACAGAATGTATACACATACATTGTCTTTTTTCACTCGCATCTGGATTATGGAAGTTGATAATTTCATATGAACACATGCCACATTATATCAATGGCAGGCTGGTTGATCTATACCCTACTTTTTTGGGGGGAGGGGGAGTACAGAAAATTAATTTTTTAATTACTTAATTATATCACAATTGGTATTCTACGGCATTCGTTTCTACGAGAATATGACTGTCTCTAGTATGGAGAAGCTCCAGTTCATCAAAAACTGCACAGAAGAACGCAGTCAGGTGCAGTATTGGAATAACACTCAAAGAATCAGGCGGTCTGTACTTCAAAGGATTAGAATTATCACAGTCTGTGACTTGGCTGCTGTATAGCTGATTAGGCTGTGCTAAATAATATTTTATAACAACTTTGACCTTAGAATCTCAATACATCACAACAGAAGGAACTGAATGCAATTAACGTTCCTCATGGCATGCTACCAAAGGTCCTCAGTAGCTATAAGTATCTACTCTCATTTTTTCCAACAAATTATTAACATAATTGCTAAGGATACCTGACACCTAAAGTAACAGTGAAATAGATCACTACAGCATTAGTCATAAACAAAATTTATATTTAATGCAGATCAACAGTTGTCTTTGTTGGAAAAGTACCTTTCACATGATGATTAAATGATAGTAAACTTCAACATACAAAGGGAATTACTGATGTTACACTATTTTTGAAAGATTGAGGTACATATAGGAAGCATCAGCGTTCTGGCTCTCTGGATGGGTACTGAAATTCGGAAAATAAATTTTCCTTTGTTGGTGTAAATAAACTTTGGTAATTTTTTATATGCAGATGAAACAATACACATACTCCAATCTTGTAACGATTACGGGTATGTGGGTTTTGCTACAGATACAGGGTACTGACTTTTAAATTACCTAAGTCTTATGGGATTGATGGTATAACCAACAAATCGATTGTGTCATACCTAACTAAAAGAATGCAGAAAGTTGTACTTAGTAGCAATACAACCAACAAAACCAGGGACATAATTCTGACTGTTGAATAACCAATTATGGAGTTTCCCAAGGCTCAATCTTAGTTCCACTACTGTTTCTCAAATATGTAAATGACCTACTGGACAATGTACAACAAGCAGAATTAGTTCTTTTTCCTGATGACGCCAGTATTGTAATCACTCCCAGTATACATACAGAAATGGAAGAAAAAATTTCTCAAAAGTATCATTGACTGGTTTTCTGCAAATGGTCTCACCCTGAATTTCACAAAGACAAATTTTATTCAATTCTGCAACTCTATGGGTCCTGCAACAGTGATAAGTGTAACACATGGTGATGAAGTAATACATAAGGTGGAAACCAAAATTCTTAGGTGT
This sequence comes from Schistocerca americana, assembly GCF_021461395.2. NCBI lineage: Eukaryota > Metazoa > Arthropoda > Insecta > Orthoptera > Acrididae > Schistocerca > Schistocerca americana. The sequence continues at coordinate 151,685,030 of NC_060129.1, forward strand.
CAATATTGATGAGAATTTAAATTGAAAAAAAAACACATTTTGGAACTTCTAAAACAACATAGTTCAGCTACATTTGCACTTAGAATCATAGTAAATTTTGGGGAGAGAGAAATCAGTAAGTTGAAATATTTTGCTTATTTTCATTCAGTAATATTATATGGAATAATGTTCTGTGGTAACCCATTTTTAAGAAGGTCTTCATTGCCCAAAAACGTGCTATAAGAATAATATGTGGTGCTCACCTGTGATCATCTTGTGGACATCTGTTTAAGGAGTTGGTTATTCTGGCTACTGCTTCACAGTATATTTATTGCCTCATGAAGTTTGTTGGGAATAATCGACTACAGCTCAAAAGGAACAATGAGGTAAGTAATTACGATACTAGAAGACAAAAATGACATTCATTACTCAACATCAAGGTTGTCTTCGGCACAGAAAGGGCTTCACAACGCTGCAACAAAAATTTTTGACCACTTACCCAGTGATTTAAAATGTCTAACAGATTGCAAGGTAAAACTTCAAAATAAATTGCAAAAGTTTCTCCTTACAACTCCTTCTATTCCGTAGAAGAATTGCTATGTGTGTAATATGCAAGAGGTGGTAGGTAGGAATTGCTAACTTAATCTGTATGTCTTGTTTCATTTCAGGCGGAAAAATTGTATGGTGTTGTTTAGAGCGCAAATAGATGTACAAATTATTTTGAAATATGTAAGTAAAATGACTTGGTCCACATCATGATGACGATCCATGGAACATAAAAGTAACTAACTAATCAAATCTAACTAATCAAATCTAATCTGCAATCTTATCTTCTTTTGTAAATATAATGGTGGTATAAAGTTTATGTAAAAATGTTTGACACAACAGATGCATCGGAGTGCTGTGTGTGAATACTGTATCAAAATTACTAGGAAAAATACATTTCCCATATAGTGGTATATGTTTACATGTATAAGTAAGTGCTCTTCATATAATTTATTTCACGTCCACTTGATAGCATTCCCAATAGAGGACTTGTTTTTACCGCTGCGCTAATGAGCATTCAGTTGTAAAGTACACCAAATATTTCTCGTTGAAACTATTCTAGAAGAAAATGCCAAAATTTAGTTTAAAGCAGTTTTAATGATTGCTGTTGCACTTGATGATGAACAGAGAGCAAAAAGAGTCTGGGTTAGAAAAATGTTAAAAAATCGAGACTGTGAAGGAGAGTTCCACATTCTTTACAAGGTGCTGGAAGAGGAGGAGTCATCATTTATCACCTCCACAGAAGCTGATGGTTTGCCTACGTATGTCTAGATATATTTCTGATACATGCTTTTCTTCGTTAATTTATTACGAATCTTATTTTGAACTTCTGCGTGCCACATTAGCCTCACTCCCAGTTTTTTTCTCCGTTCCGCTGGAAAAATCGTGACCAAAGCACATTGAACAAGATACATGTCGCTCATTTTGCAGTGTATTCCTTCAGCCTATAAAATACTTTAATTTAGTATTGTCTTCTAGTACATATTAATACCTTTTCGTAATACCAGTCAGTGGGGAATACTTTCGTATTAGTTCACACTGTGTACTTAATTCACAGCTGAGACACTTCGCTAGATTTTGTTGCCTACTGTCCTAGCAGCACGCCAAATGGCCAGTAATTTAAACAGATTGATTGACTGATATGTTTATTCATCCGTATAACAATACAAATTGTATGTATGACGTCAGTTGTGTCATACAAACTAAAACATACACGGGTTATTATAGTGTTTACAATTCAATTCTTACAATTTTTACAGGTCAATTCTTACAATATATATAATGATGCCCCTTACTGTCAATTTATATAGGTCTATGTGATATTTGTGTCAATTAAATAGCTATCTACAATTACTGTAAATACTCATTTACTATGTAACAACTTTTACTTAATAAATATGTTTTTAGCTGTTGGCTAAAGATATGAAGTTTATTTTTATTTCCTGTGGCAGCCAGTTGTACAGTTTTAGGCCATTATATAGCATACTGTTCTGTGTTTTGTACTTGTTTTTCCTGTTTAGGCATAAGTAGTGGCTGGATCTAGTTTCATGGTTACATATTGAGCTGTTTGTAGCACACAGATGAATATTTTTCCTCACATAGGTTACAGTCTCTAAAATACACTCATATGTGACAGTGAGAAGTACTTGCTTTTTGAATAAATCAGTACAATGGGCCCTATTGCTGCTATTTGTTATTATCCATATGGCTCTTTTTTGTATATCAAAGACAGACTGAATATTTCCATCTCTTGTTCCCCAAAACATGATTCCACATCTGAGGTTTGAGTGTATGTATCAAAAATATATCTATTTGAGGCAAGAAATATTGCACACTGGTGCAAGTATTTATAGAGCATAACATACTGTGGACAGTCTCTTTGTTAAAGCTTTTACACGTTCTGTCCATTTCAACTGGCAGTCTAGCTTCAATCCCAAAAAACTGGTATCCATGATACATTCATTTACATCATTGTTAAGTTACCATGATTGTGTCTTTCATTCGACTGAAAGTACATACAATTAGTTTTCTTTATGTTATTTTATTTTTCAGTGATCACTTGTGAACATCTTTGAAGACCGCATTAGCCTTTCCTGACAAGTATGTTGGCGTTTTGGGTGTGATCACTATGTTGCTGTCATCAGTAAATAGTATTCTGTGGAAAATCATTAATGCAAATAAGAGAAAGGATTAGACCTAATATACTACCATGTGGGACACCTATATTAATATATTTTGGATCTGACAAGTGTTTTACTAGAAATCCTTCTGAAGTATGTGAAATCTCAACATGCTGCATCAGGTTTTCTAGGTTGGACTTAAACCACTTCTTCACCACACCTCTTACTCCTGGCAACTCTAATTTATATAATAAACTTATGTGGTCCACTGTATCAAATACCTTCGATAAATCCAAGAAAATTCCATTCACATGGTCATCTTCATCCAGTGTCTCACGAATGACCTTTGTAAGCTGTGCAATAGCTGATTCTCTACGTCTTTTGGGCCTGAAATCATGTTGCGCTTTGCAAAGAAGATTAAACTTATTTAGATACTGCATTAACCTATTTTTCATTACATTTTCAAAAATTTGGGAACTGTAGTTTTCTACATTTTACACATCACCATTTTTAAGTATGGGTATGACTATCGCTTGTTTTAGGTGCTCAGGGAAACATATTTGAGTGATTCACTGAATATTTTTGTTAATGGAGCTTTTATGGAATTTAAGCTGGGACTTCATCTAGACCAGTTGATTTGTAATTGATGTATAACGTGTGCGACCTCTTTCTCAGTTGTTGGACAGAGTGCCATTGAGTTGCGTGGATGGTTCTAGGTGAGTAAGATATGTCTTCCAGGTTCTGTTGTAATTTCTTAGCAATACTGTTGATGAATACTATTTCTTTTGGGTGGTTCGTTTGTCTATTTTTGTTCTTAATTTGTGAATTCAAATGTTTTTTCTCTGCGTTTGCTGTTTCCCATTTGATAATATGCCAGGCTGTTTCGCTTTTGTTTTCCGCCCACAGTAGTATTTTATGGTGCGAGAGGTTTTTAGCAGCTAGTAGGACCTTTCTGTAGATTCTCTTGTAGTTTTTATAAAATTGGAAAAAGGCTGGGTCAGCCTGTCTATTTTTGGTTGAAACGAGATACCTAAGAGTTACAGAGGATTTTTTTGTTTCCTCTGGTTATCTATGTATTTTTTTCTGAAATTGCAATGGTATGCAAAGTTTTGAGGAATGGTTCCTCAAATTTTAGTTTAAAAATGGGCAAGAAACTATAAAACATTTTGTTCACATTTGTTTCTGCATAGACTTCCTCCCATATTTCATATTGTATCTGGGCTGAATATTCATGCAAGTTTGACTTTGAGAAGAGCCTTTTGTATACTTTTAATTTAGGGGGTATTTCTACACAAAAATTTACTTTTAATATCTGGCAAAAATGATATGATAAGCGTAGCTCTTGAACACGTATACAGCATTTTTTTCTGTCTGTGTCTGTTGCTACTTGGTCTATCAATGTAGAAGATTGTTTGGTTATTCTAGTGGAACAGTTTACACGTGAATTCATGCCATAACTGTGCAAAACATTTAAATATGCATAGATGACATCACATGACTTCATTGTATTGATACTGAGGTCCTCACAGACGATTATGCTCGTTTTTGAGCAAGATACCTTAGCTTGTGTCCGATTCAGTTTTGAGAAAAAAATTTCACATCACCACTGGGTGTTGCTACACACAAATTACCATTTTTTTAAATGCTGTGTTCTGTTACTTCAATAGCGGAGAGTTCATAATATTTATCAACACTTAATGCAGTAAGGTCATTTCTGTCTTTAAATGAAATAACTCTCTTCACATAAATACATTAATCCCCACATTTCATGGAGTGTCTACTGTAGAAAGAAGCAAGTTTATATGAGGCTAAGGCTAAATATGAGCTTTCATTCTCTTCACACCAATGTCCCATAAGACACACAACTGAGCTGTTTAGTGTTTGTAAATTTACTTCTGTTGAGTTCGGCACGATGGTGAAAGCAAAAGTGAATTGTGGTTGTTCAGTTTAGTTTGTACAATTATTTTCACAAATGGGCGTGTCTGTAGCGCAATAAACTGCAGTAACAAAAAGAAGAAACCACATGTGTCTTTTTAGGATTCCTAAGGACCCCCAGAGGTACATACCATCACGTTACCAAACTATGTCATCAGGATTTGCTTGCAAACTACATGTGTATTAATGATTTCGTTTTAGGTCAGAAAATGGCTACGTAGTGAATAGCAGATGAGAAAATCTTATGAAAAAAGACACTGTCTACCTTTATAATAATGTTAAGTTTTCTTTGCTGAACTTCGAGCAAAACCAGTTCATGAATGCAGACAATAATAAATTCATGTGGAATGCAGTACCCGCACTCTTTGGCATCCTGAATAAGCCACCTCAACTGAGGAACAAAGAGGAAACTGCCACAAAGGTTTGACAATCTGTCTACAGTTGTGAAACAGTACTATGGCACAGAAGCAGTCAGTTCAACTCTCTATATATCAGTGCCAGATTCATCTGAATCATCAACACAGACCTGCTTTGATGATGAAGTTGTTAGGTTAAGTCCAGTTATTCGTGTCTTGCAAAAGCATGTGAAGCAAGAGAAGGCGCAGATAGATTTGATGCAAAACTATTGTGGGACAAGGAAAGTGCCTATTATTTTAAGTACAGACAGCAACAGATACTGCATCTGAAGGATCATGGGAAGATGTAGAAACAAATTTTGAAAACTATAGGATCCCAATATTTAAAAAAAGATGTCCTTGAGTTGTTGTTGAGCCTAGCACGCCACTGAACGAGAAACGTGCTGCAAGATGGAAAGATGAAAATAAGCTGTTTGCTCTAAATTTATTATATTACACCAATCAGGCATACAGATTTTTGTCAGAATGTTTTATGCTTTCATCAATGTGTACATTACTGGGGTATGTGGGAGGCATACAAATAAAATGTGGGATAAGTGACAATATATTCCACTATTTAAAGCAGAAGTTACAGCATTTCTCCAGTACTGATAAACTAGTGAATATGTCATTGGATGAAATGTCTCTAATGGCAAATTTAACATATGACAGCGCTTCTGATAGTGTTATTGGCTTTGAGGACTTGGAGTTTGCACTCACAGCTAAAAATGCCACAGTGTGTTGGTGATAATGATTAATGGCAATTTTCGTTTTTCAAACGACCATTGCTGTAATGTTTTTGTAAAGGAACAGTGAGAGCTATGCATTTGACAGCTATATTGCAAGAAGTAGTCAAAAATACTTAAGGAAATTGACTTGGTGGTGAAGACTTGTATGACTGACCAGGGTTCAGGTTTTGTGGACAGCAGAAAGAGACTGGGAATTACACAAGACAATCCAAGTTTGGTATATGAAGATCTACTTCTTCTATGACACCCCTCATTTGTTAAGGAGTATCAGAAACAATCTGTATGGGTATGATATAACTCATACATTAAATGATTGTTTGGTTGGTGCTGCCTCTTGGAAGGACATGTCCCAGCTCTGTTCAGAAGGACATGTCTAAGCTCTATTCAGAAGGACATGTCCCAGCTCTATGCAGAAGGACATGTTCCAGCTCTATTCAGAAGGATACGTCCCAGCTCTATTCAGATGAACTCCACAGAAGACACAAGTTAGCTCCCAAGCTGACTAAAGTTATGGAACTGCCAGCTTTTTCTAAAATGGAACTGCACTTCATGTGTTAAGCTGGTATTGACACTTGTTTTTTGTGGTAATATGCCATTATCTGAAATCGTTACTGCAGGCTTTTGTCACAAAGTTAATGACATTTTTGAAATCTTTAATGCATACAGTGTGAAAGGGCCTGTGCCTTTGTATAGCATCTAGATGTTCTACATCTGATGAAGCCATGGATTCACTCTCTGTAATTTGTAGACTATGATGGGAAAGATTACTCCACAAGGACAAAGTGTGTAAAGGAGTTTCTAAGTAATATATGTGCATTGGAAATACTTGCTGCTGAGGTATGGACTGGAACCAAATTGTATTTATTCTCATGTAAAATTAACCAAGACACTTTTTTTTTAGTATAAGGTAGAGAGATGGTTTTGCAGCAACACATTCCAAGGCAATTTTGTGCTGCATTTAACAACTGTATGTTAAGTAAATTGATAAACTCTTCCAATGTGGCAAGCAGTAATTGTGAAGGAATTGACTGGGGTCAGGCAATACTAGACATGAAATCTGCTCACACGTTACAGGTCTCACCATTGTTATGCAAGTGTCACACAAGTTTTGTCACAAATATACAAAATATGGAAGTTCCAGCAGATCTGGGAGAACAAAATAGTATGAGATATGTGTTCACTACATCTTGAAGAAACTTTGTCCTTAACATAATTGTGTCAAATGCAGGACTCTGCTTGTAGACAACAGCCAGGACTTAGATGCAAATGACAAATTTCATTGCCATTTTAAAAGTTATGAAGACAATTTTCGAAGCTTGGTTATCAGCAATGAAAAAGTTAGTTTTTTTGAGGGATTGTGAAGATCAGATGGCTTCAGTTTTTGATTAACATGCTCACAAGGAAACTTGTGGTGCATTATATGTGGACTTGTTAATGGCTATCCCAAATTTTCCTCCTGGATGTTATGAAGAAATTAAGCTGCTGTTGATCAGGTTATTTGTTAAAGTGAGATTCTTTCACTGCCTCAGATATTGGAATCAAGACTTACTTTCTAACAATGAGAAACCAAACAAGAAACTGAATAAGTTGGTTCATTTGGGCTGCTGACTTCTTTGGCATATATTTCATTCACTTCTGTTGCTTGTCACTTAATTGTCTTTGCTTCCTTCATGTGATGACATTCTTTTGTTTAGCGCCTTGTTCACTGACAGATTGTTTGAAAATTATTGAAATGTTTGATTTTGCTTGAAATATAATGTAATTAGATTTAGATTAGATTAGATTAATTATTTATTCCATAGACCATCTAAAGAGGGGATCCTCCTGGGTCTGGAACATGTAAATACAAACATTACAAAAATGTAATTAGAAAAACTTGAGTTTCATTAATTTTAATGATCCTCAGTCAATAAACAGTAAAATTATGTACCTGAATTAAAATTAAACTTCTAATATTTACAGGTTTAATGCTTAACATCTGCGTTCATTAAATCTATCATACACACAGTAGCTAGTTACTTGTCTATTACAACCAAGTATTGTCAAAAATTAAAGTAAATTACTCATTTCGATAAGTCTCAGTTAAGAACAGTCAAATTATGTACAAAATTTAAAATTAAACTTCCACTATTTACAGACTTAAGACTTACAACTGCTTTCCATAGATCCATTCACACAGTAGGTAGTTAGTTGGCTGTTACAACCAAGTATTGTCAAAAATTAAAGTATAATAAATTTTCATTAAAATGGTCTACTGCACTTGTTGAGAAATTGATAGATGGAAAAGAAGGAGTTGGCTACCAAAAATTCTTTTAAACTATGTTTAAATTGTGCCTTGTCTGAAACTAAACTCTTAATGGTTGTTGGTAATTTATTGAAAATATAAGTTGCTGAATACTGGACTCCTTTCTGGGCAAGAGTAAGTGATTTTAAATCTTTATGTATATTGTTCTTGTTGCTAGTATTGATACTGTGTAGTAAGCAGTTACGTGGAAAAAGAGATGTGTTATTTACAACAAACTCCACTAATGAATAACTATACTGAGAATACGTGATTAGTATACCCAGTTCTTTGAATAGGTTTCGACATGATGTTCTTGGATTTACACCACACATTACACTTATTATACGCTTCTGTACTCTATAAATTTTTTCTCGGTTTGTGGAGCTATCCCAAAATATGGTACCATATGACATAATGAAGTGAAAATAAGCAAAAAATACCAGTTTTTTTATATTTATATCTCCTATATCTGACGTCATTCGCATCGCAAACACAGACTCGTTTAGGCACTTTAGCAGTTCGTTAGTATGTCGCTCCCTACTGAATTTATTATCAAGTTGTAATCCCAAGAATTTTACACCCTCAACTTCTCCTATTTCCATGTCGTCATGTTTTATACACGCACTAGAAGGAAATTTCTTGGAAGTTCTGAACTGCATATAGTGGGTCTTTTCAAAGTTTAGTGACAGTGAATTGGCTATGAACCACTTATTAATGTTAGTAAAAATTTGATTATCTGCCCTTTCTAAATTTATATTTCATTTACTATTTATTTCCATGCTTGTATCATCTGCAAATAAGACAAACTTGGCATATGATAATGTAACATATGACAAGTCATTTATATACACAAGAAAAAGTAATGGACTTAGTATGGAACCTTGAGGAACACACGTAATTTCTTCCCAGTCAGATGATGTCTGATTGCCTACTGCTGAAGTGTAACGTAATGTTGCCCTTTGTTTTCTATTATTAAGATATGACAGAAACCACTTTGCAGCACTACCAGTGATGCCATAATATTTTAATTTACTTAAAAGAATGTTGTGATTCATACAGTCAAAAGCCTTTGACAGGTCACAGCATATGCCAGTTGCCTCTATTTTGTTGTCTAATGAATTAAGGACATTTTCACTGTAAGTGTAAATAGCACTCTCAATATCGGAACCCTTAAGAAACCCAAACTGTGACTTTGACAGTAATGTTATTTTCACTAAGATGCTTAAGTAGACGCTTGAATCAGCTCATCGTAATGTTTTCATCATATTTCTGCCACTATTTGGCAATTGCTTGTCGCAGTTAGAATAATATAAAGATGAAGGTCGTACTTGTGGTAACAGGTGACAATGACTAAGACACAGTAGGCCTATGGAACGACAAATGAGGTGTCGATCCCCTTTGCACATAGAGGTACATGTCTGTGCTTCATGCATATGAATTTGTATGTTTATATTCCTTTAATATGAATGTGGTAAGCTGCAGTTCTGTCAGTGTCACAAATGTTTCTTCACAAACATTTTGTAGGTTGCCATTGGATTCACAAGTTTTTGCCTCGATAGCTGGGTGGTCAGTGCGACGGAATGCTATGCAAAGGGACCCGGGTTTGATTCCCAGCTGGGTTGGAGATTTTCCCCGCTCAGGAACTGGGTGTTGTGTTGGCTTGATCATCATCATCATGATTATCATATCATCACCATCGCCACCCAAGTCACAGAAGTGGCGTCAACTCAAAAGACTTGCACCAGGCGACAGGTCTACCTGACGGGAGGCCCTAGCCACACAGCATTTCATCCAAAACATTATACTCGTATTTATGACGCATCTGACATTCTTCTTTCACGCCGCTTGGAGCGCTAGTGTCGCTCCAGGTGTCAAACGGTAACATCTTTTACAGCAGTGAGTGTCGCGACTGTTATGTTAGACTGTGACTTAATGTAACAGTTGCTATCTAAGTACGCTACACTATCGCCTGTTGGAACATTATTCGTGAGAAACTCGACGTGACATGTTGTAGACGTTCCATTGACAGTGTGTGCGAATGCCACCATTTGAACCACAGAGGAAAATCTTTTGACGTGACAGATGTGATGGTGACGTTCTGTCAAGTGTAATCCACCTTTACTAAATCCACAGTTCCTGTTGATTAAAGGTTAAGTGTAACGTAAGGATTTTTGGGCACATGCAGGTCATTTGAATGTTTAAAGTTGAGTGCAGTTATGTCCGCCAATACTAAAATTCAATAAACTCCAACATTAATTGTCTATTCATTTCTCTCTATAGCTGTCAATGTGAATTAAAGACTGGTAGGATATGTAAATGTAAACAATAGTTCTGTGATACAAGTTAGTGCCCTGCAGCTGTTTCATGAGACTGGGCAAACACCTGGACAGCAAATGATGTGAAACTGGAGAATATTTTAGCGTCTATCAGTACTGCTCTGTCAATATTCATGGTATTGACAATATGCCAGAGTTCACTGTCAGATGATTAATATATTGACAACAGTATTGAATGTGTGAGAACCCGATTAGATTGTTGAAAATGTGCATGACTGATCACTGTTGGAAAGCGAAGTCATATACACTACTGGCCATCAAAATTGTTACACCAAGAAGAAATGCAGATGATAAACAGATATTCATTGGACAAATATATTATGCTACAACTGACATGTGATTACATTTTCACGCAATTTGGGTGCATAGATCCTGAGAAATCAGTACCCAGAATAACCACCTCTGGCCCTAATAACGGCGTTGATATGCCTGGGCATTGAGTCAAACAGAGCTTGGATGGTGTGTACAGGTACAGCTGCTCATGCAGCTTCAACAAGATACCACAGTTCATCAAGAGTAGTGACTGGCGTCTTGTGACGGGCCAGTTGCTTGGCCACCATTGACCACACGCTTTCAATTGGTGAAAGATCTGGAGAATGTGCTGGCCAGGGCAGCAGACGAACATTTTCTATTTCCAGAAAGGCCTGTACAGCACCTGCAACATGCGGTCGTACATTATCCTGCTGAAATGTAGGGTTTCGCAGGGATCGAATGAAGGTTAGAGCCACGGGTCTTAACACATCCGAAATGTAACGTCCACTGTTCAAAGTGCCGTCAATGCGAACAAGAGGTGACCGAGATGTGTAACCAATGTCACCCCATAGCATAACGCCGGGTGATACGGCAGTATGGCGATGACGAATAGACGGTTCCAATGTGCGTTCACCGCGATGTCGCCAAACACGTATGCAACCGTCACGATGCTGTAAACAGAACCTGGATTCATTCGAAAAAATGACGTTTCGCCATTCGTACCCCCAGGATCGTCATTGAGTACACCATCGCAGGCTCTCCTGTCTGTGATGCAGCGTCAAGGGTAGTTGCAGCCATGGTCTCTGAGCTGATAGTCCATGCTGCTGCTAACGACGTCGATCTGTTCGTGCAGATGGTTGTTGTCTTGCAAACGTCCCCATATGTTGACTCAGGGATCGGGACGTGGCTGCACGATCCGTTACAGCCATGCGGATAAGACACCTGTCAACTCGACTGCTAGTGATACGAGGCCGTTGGGATACAGCACAGCGTTCCGTATTACCCTCCTGAACCCACCGATTCCATATTCTGCTAACATTAATTGGATCTCGACCGACGCGAGCAGCAATGTCGCGATACGATAAACCGCAATCGCGATAGGCTACAATCCGACCTTTATCAAAGTCGGAAACGTGAAGGTACGCATTTATCCTCCTTACACGAGGCATCACAACAACGTTTCACCAGGCAACGGCGGTCATCTGCTGTTTGTGTATGAGAAATCAGTTGGAAACTTTCCTCATGTCAGCACGTTGTAGATGTCGCCCCCGCCAACCTTGTGTGAATGCTCTGAAAAGCTAATCGTTTGCATATCACAGCATCTTCTTCCTATCGGTTAAATTTCGCGTCTATAGCACGTCATCTTCGTGGTGTAGCAATTTTAATAGCCAGTAGTGTAAGTACTACAATTCCTTGTATTGAGGGCAACATGTATAGACCAGTCCAAACTGTGATTGCAGATACCAATTCAAATATAGTATACGCCACGTGACTGCTGTATCTTATAAACTACTTAACAAATTAAGTGGGCCCTAGACGGTGAATAATATTGACTTCATTTCCCATGTGTTTAGAAATAGCCTCCGTTTCAGAGCAGTGGAGACAGTCAATAGCAACAGTGCTATATAAAGGAGCAGGAGATCCCAAGGACCGTAGCAAGTACAAAGGCATAGCCCCAGTACACTTAACTTTCAAAGTGTCTACAAAAATAATAACAGAAAGAATAAAGCGAACAATCGATCAACACCTCCCCAAAAGCCAAATGTGATGCAGGAAAGTAAGATTAACTCATGACTGCAACAGAACTGCTGCTAAAGAGTGTATGGGGAGCCCTTGAAGACAGAGAAAAGTTGTACATAGTATTTATAGACTTCACAGAAGCTTTTGACTTTATAAGCAGCAAATTAGTGACTAAAAAACTAGAAGAAATCCTAAGGGAAAGCAACATATGGAAACAAATCGTAAGTTCAAAACTGCGATGCAATGAAATAAGGATCTCGGACATCTCCCTATTGCAGTCGATACTCCAATCAAGCTGAGTACTTCAGGGAGACCCACTGAGTCCCCTGTTATTTGTCGTTGGTGTGGAAGAAATTGTGAGAATACCCCAAAGGAAGGGTGTAATCTCATGTGCATATTCAGATGATATTGTAATAGGCGCAAAGAACATTCCAAAGTTACAAGAAGCAATAAACGATATGGAAGATTGTGGTGTCGATCATGGCTTCGAAATAAATGTGGCAAAAGCACAAGTGATGGTACTCCGAAATGGAGGAAGAGAACCTGCATCAGCAGAGATCTTTATATAGGAGAGAAATGTGAAAATCGTACCAGACTTCAAGTACCTAGGGGTCACGATACAAACAACTATAAAATACAAAACATGAAACAGAGAAAGCAATACAAGCAACAGTAGCAATCCATGAAGTGGCAAACATTATATCCCTCTGCCTGGAGGCCTCAGTGGCATTATTCAGAGCCAAAATCTTTCCAATACTGACTTACAGCATAGAAATCATCTTACAGTGAAAAACCTAGCGACACTAGAAAGAATAAAGGCGACCTATATAAAGAAAGCAATAGGACTGTCCAAAAAAACACTATCCAGACTTGTATACTTGCTTGCGAGGGAACCCTTCCTCATTGATGCTACCCAACACCAGCTTTTCAGAAAGCCTGGAAGCCACTGAAGCAAAAAAGGGAAGACGTATCTCCAGGATTCCCCAGCACAGGCGCCATGATTGACCAAACATGGAGAAAGGAAAACTTCGAAATAAGGTATGTGATCACCAGAATGGCAGCTCATGATTTCCAACACCATATTAGCAACAACATGTCATATCATAAACCAAATGTAATACGTGAATGTAAACTGTGCCATCAAATATACAAACGGTGCAATATAGAACTCTGTACCAAAAGGACATCGTCAATAAGTGACTATGCAAATCAGAATATGTAAAATTTCTAATTTCGTTTATTATTATCATTATACTTGGACTTTGTATGGCTACTGGGCTTCAATAAAATTATTAATATTATATTTTCCAGGTGGGCAATAATATTGGCCATCTAAGTGTGAAATTGAGGGGTTGTGTAGCAATATTGAGAACCTCAAAAGCTTTGGAATTATACTGTGTTGGCTCGAAATATTGTGCCGTCTGTGGGCAGTATTGAAAGTTCTTGACAGTCTTCCGCATACTACACAGACCAGTTGGGCAGATTACATTTCTTGTTGTGTTGGAAATAAGCTCAAAACAAGAAAAGATTGAAGTGCATAGAAATTGCACTTTATTTGGTCCACCGATCGGTCGTTCGTAACTATTACAAAAAAAAAAAAAAAAAAAAAAAAAAAAAAAAAAACCAAATAGTCTTCCACTTTCTGATGCTCTTGCTTGCAGGATGTACTCAATAATCCATCAAGATATATGAACTATGCTGGTGTGGATCGATAATTTGTAATAGTGAAACCATGCATTTTTCATTATAGTCATTGTTTTACCACAGTTTGTACAATGGAATTGTAAAGGTATTTCAGTACCACAATGAAGTTTGATTAGCTGTGTGAAAAGCACCTGAAAGTAGTAGCTTCACATACTGGACAAACCAAAGATTGTTGTGCTTTTGTAAATCTGAGACAGCTTTTGACAATCGAAGTGATTTTTACTAATATTGCTCCTGCACTTCAAAACTCGCAGAAATTGAAATCTTTCCAGTTAGTCATAGATAAATTTCATGGTGGTGATAACACATATGGAGTTCAGTTTCCTGACTGTCACAAAATTAAACTGAAACTGGTGATATGATTTGTCAGATTTCGCCTGAAGATATTCTGTAGAATATACACTTGAAATGTGCGAATGCTGTGGCCAGTAAAACCTCGGCTATGCATGCACTTACTTAAAATGTTAGGTAGTTATGTGAATTTGAGTTGTATTATTTCATAGTTGCTGCTTAATTTTGTTATGCTTCAGTTTTGAAACCTTTTCTGAGGTGAAGTACTGTGCTTAAGTTGCATCTAATTGCTTACACAATTTTGTGTACAATCAGATCTCAGAATGACAACACTACTTCCACCAAACTAGTAAAATGGTCTTAATCATGAGCAGTTACTTATATATTCTATTATTTGTGGAGCATGCATTACATTTTCAGGGTATTTGATGAGTTTGTGCTATATCAGCTGCTCATCAGCATACACAGCAAAGAATGTAAGGTTTTGGGACTCATTTTGTGAAGTCCTGTTTTATATTCAGATTTAGTAGGTAAGGTATCTTTGTTATGCAGAAGTTTATCATTTTCAGCTTATCTACATAGCTCTATTATTCATTGTCTATGTTTGTACTACCATATGCACAATTATAACTTCAGTATTTTTGGTGACTCAGCAGAAATTAAAAAGTTGCCGACATCTGTGAGAAGCACTATTTCTGCTAGTGCAGTACATTGTGTGTAATCGTTAAAGTGAACTCGGAATAGTGTTGTACCCTGTTGACAAATCATCAAATTCAGTTTTAGAAACGAATCATTTATTAAGCATCGCACAGTACGACAATATGATACGAAACACCAACTGCACATTTCAAACATAGCCAGAGATCATCACAATTACACCAAAAATGAACCAAAGAATTTATGAGACATGCGACAGACAACCTTCAAAGAATATGGAAGATACGTATGTAGACATACATATAACAACATCGAAACATTAATACTTTCACACTCTCCCTCAATGTTTTATATATATGATGAAGTAGACACTGCACCAACAAGTTTTTTCATCGTTTGCAACTTTGTGAACGGTACCCCTTTTGTCAGAATGTCTGCTGCCTGTCCAGCAGTTGGTATGTAATTCACTTCAATCTTCCTCTCTCTAACCAGTTGACGAATGTAATGATACCTTATCTCTATGTGTTTTGATCGTTTATAAAACTTGGATCCATGAATAAATTTGATAGCACTTGGGTTATCAATTTGTAAAACAAGAATTGATGACAACTTGCAGCCACATATTCTGCCTCCATTGCAGAAAGAGCAGCACACTGCTGTAATTTACTTTTCCACACAACTGACCCCCATGGAACTTGAGCAGGATGCCACTTGTTGGACGTCTGTGCCTCTGCCCCCACCATGGTCACCATCACTATAGGCTTCAACACTACAGTAAACTTAATGCCATCTGTAATTGTTGATTGAAGATACCTAATTATTCGTTTGAGTAATGCAAAGTGCGACTGAGTTGGTGAGTCTTCAACTCTTGAGGCAACATTAACAGCATATGATAAATCTGGTCTTGTGGCTTGTTCTAAATACATCAAACTTCCAACCATTTCTCGATGCAGTCCAATATTATTAAAAGGAGGTTACTCACCTGGTGTCCATCCTGGCTCAGTGGGTAAAGACAATGGTTTTGCATCCATCATATCGTATTTCTTCAAAATCCTCTTCACATATGCAGATTCATTTATTTGAGTACAGTTGTCAAACCTCTTGATTTGTAAACTCAAGAAGTAATCAACTTTTTCTACACTGATTTAAAAACGTTTACACGCCTGTTCAATGAACTTAGCTGTTGGATCAGTAGAGCCCATAGCCAATCCATCATCGACATAAAACCGAGCGAGGTGGCGCAGTGGTTAGACACTGGACTCGCATTCGGGAGGAGGACGATTCAATCCCGCGTCCGGCCATCCTGATTTAGGTCTTCTGTGATTTCCCTAAATCACTCCAGGCAAATGCCGGGATGGTTCCTCTGAAAGGGCATGGCCGACTTCCTTCCCCATCCTTCCCTATCCGATGAGACCGATGACCATGCTGTCTGGTCTCCTTCCCCAAAACAACCAACCAACCAACCAACCAACCATCGACATAAAACAATAATACCAATTTTTCACCATGAAACATACATGTATCCGAACTACTCTCCTGTAAGTTACATTTAGTAAGGAACCCAACAAGACATTCGTACCAGCATTTTGAAGCTTGATTTAAACCATATAGACTCTTCAGTAACTTACACACGTTTCCTGTACCATCATCAAATCCCTCTGGTTGACTCGTGTAGATTTTTTCCTTAGATATACCATTGAGAAATGCTGTCCTCACATCAAATTGCCTTATACACCAATCATGTTGAATTGCAACACTCAAAAGGCATCTCATTGTCTCAAATCTTGCAACAGGGCTAACATGTCAACATAATCTACTCCAAACCATTGAGTATATTCTCTTGCCACCAGTTGAACCTTATATCGAACAACATCATTATTTGAATTTGATTTTGTAGCAAAGACCCATCGATTTCCAATCAAGTTGTTTGGTTTAATTTTGTAAACTAATTCCCATGTTCCATTTTTATTTAGAGCATTCATCTCTTCCTCCATTGCATTCTTCCATTCTTCAGAATTCTATGACTGCAGTGCCTCTTTATAGCTTTTTGGTGTAACACAAAGAAATATCATTCTTGGTTGATGAACTGAATCTTCACAGTAACAAAATGGTTTCTTCAAATTTCGCCGTTCACATAAATTGTGGTTCCCTCATTTGTTGCTTCCAAGTTACCTCCAACTTCTCCCCCAGTGTCAAATGAGTGGTTGTTAACACTTTCATCACTTGTAGCAACATCTTGGTCCATGCAATCCTCTTCAAAATCAACATCTTCATGCTCAGTCTCCAAAATATCTTCATTCTTATCTATAGCCGATATTTCAACAACCCTTTAGACTTTTGAGTACCGATAAGAGGTTCCTGTAACGGCTTGCAATTGAACTTTACATCTCTGCAAACACACATGCACCTTTTCTCAGGAAAATAAACACGGTATCCACAATCATCATAACCAACCACATATCCTTTTGAAGATTTAGCATCAATCTTCTTTCGTTTCTGTGTAGGAATTCAAGCATAGCATTCAGTTCCAAATATCACCAAATTATCAAAACGACTTTCTTTCTTCAGAAATATTTCAATTGGAGTTTTGCCTTTAATTTTTGTGGGACCCGTCTGATTCAAAGTGTATGTTGGAGCCAGAACAGCTTAACCCCACAATGCTTTTGACAGATGTTCTGCAGAGCAAAGCCGAGAACGTGCCATCTCACACAGGATTCTATTTTCCTGTTCAGCAATTCCATTCTGTTGAGGTGCATATGTTGCTGTGATTGAATGTTTCAGTCCAACTGAGCCAGCAGATTTTTGCACATCTTTATTATGGAACTCCTTGCCACCATCTCTATGTAATTCTTTCACAGCAACATCAGCCTGAGTTTTTATCATTTTAATGAACAGTGGCAACTTTTCTTTAATTTCATCTTTGTGTTGCAAAAGATATGTTACTCTAAAACTGTAAAAATCATCCTTAAGAACTGCAAAGTATTGATGAGCCTGCAGATCATTTTCTTCCATCGGACCACAAACATCTGCACACAATAACTCTCCAGGTATAGTGGATTTCTGCACTCTTTCACCAAATGGCATCTGGTGATGTTTAGCATAGACACATCCTGTTGTTTTTTCTACAACATGATCCTTCAAACATTGGTGCACATAGCGTTTATTGTGATAACCCATTTTTTCATGCCAGCTCTGTAAAGTGTAATCAGTTTCAGTAACAACACAAGACTTTTCTTGACGAACAACCTTCACAGCCAAACGATAAAGCTCATTTTCACAGCAGTATGTGGCAATAGCAACTGCAACATTGTTTTTGAAAAATACCCATGATTTGCCATCATTTTCGATTATTTGTTTTATTCGCTTCTGTGCAGCTTTCTTAACAGAAAACAAGTTACAGGATCCATCAGGGCAAAACCAAACATCTTCAAAATATCGTTCTGTCCATGTCTGTCCATTGAACACCTGTACATCAATTAGGACTGTACCATGTACACCATTCTTGGCACTATCCATCTTCCTTGGAGTTTCAAATAGTTCATACACAGTGTACCAATCACGCCAATTTGTTATGTGATGTCTTGCACCACTGTCAATGTACCACTCATCACAGTCCAGTGTATTCACATCTACTGAAAAACTATTGCATCTCACCATTGATACTGTTTCCATCGATTTTGAAGCATCTGTGTAGCTGCAGCTTCTTGAATTATCCACTGATGTTGCATTAGTTAACAACATGGCACAATCTTCTCTTTTGTCTACACTACTACATTCACTGGATCGATGGCCCTTTTTCTTACATTTGAAACAAACCAACCTTGCCTTACACTGTTTTGAAAAGTGACCTACTTTACCACACGAAAAGTATTTTCTGTCTTCATTCCTTTTATAATGAGGCGTTTATAACGAATCTGCTTCAGAAGAGGTTTGTTTGTGCTTCTGTTGCGGTTTGATAATCTTCATTTTCGACATAATTGCTGTAGCAACACTTTCCTCATCACGATCTGTTATTATTCCATTTCTTTTCTTCACCAGGTAGACCATGTCATGTGATATAAACATAATCGAACTGTTTTGGCAAAGTTTGCAAAAATAGTGCTCAAAGGTCACCAACGTCAATCGGCGTGTACATCATCAAATTTGGCTAATTGACCTTGTATACCTCCAGATGCCTCCCACATAATGTTACGGAATTTATGTCTAAGCAGATCAATATTTTCAGCAGAGTGAACATTATAGATCTTGTGTAGCTTATCCCAAACCTCTTTAGCAGTCTTGCATTCCCCAACACGAAATAAAGGCTTGGTATTAAGTGACAGAATAAGTCTTTTCCTTGCCTTTGCATTAACCTTTGTCCATTTTGCAACTTCGGTTTCGTAACTCTGTCCATTTCCTTCTGGTCTAATCAGTTCACCACTTACTACATCAAAGATTTCGTCACACTCTTAAAACAGTTCTCATAATAATTCTCCAGCTGTCCTCAGTTGTCTACGCCGGTGAGTTTATCTAATTGCCCTCCGCCTACTGCAGAGGACATCATCTGTTTCATCACCATTGTGCTCCAAAACATCCACCCCTTCCAGCGCTCCCACACCCTTTCCCAAATCGCCCTCGCTGCCCGTTCCATCTTCCATCTTACCATCTATGCCACCTACTCCCACAACTAGGCCCACTTCAACTTCACCTCCCTCACCACTCTTGTCTAACTCTCCCCTCCCATGGTACAACAACACTACAGTATCCTGTAACACAACATTCACTCCCTGTCCACCCACAAACTCCTCTTCCTCCACACCCTCCATCAGCACCACTTGGATGCCTTTGTCATAAATGAAACCTTCCTTCAAACCCGTATCTCCATCTCCAAAGCTCCTTACACCCTTCACCGCACTGGTAACCCGTACCCTCTGGTGCATGGCGGAGTTGCTATAGGCTACCTCAAGTACCTTCCTGTCCAGCCCCAACCTCTCCCTAACAATCCTGCCGACGATCTCACCCTCAGACTCTTCTTCTACACCCTTACCGTCACCTGTGCCACCATTTATGTACACCCTCACACCCCCATCCCATACGATTTCCTGGCCCACAATAACTGCACCTTCTCCACCTACGTAAATTGCCACCGACCTCAATATCCACAGTCATGCTCCTGCCAACCTCCAGCAGTGGCATCAGTTTATCACCACCCTCCAGGGAGACCTGGTTCCCCTCCCCCAGCACACCCAACCCAAATCCAACACCATTCCCATGTGGTCCTTGTCTCTCCCAAACACCTTGGGCGCATCTCCGCAGATGTCCTTGACCTCATTGGCAGTGACCATGCTACCGTTCTCCTCACTATCTCTAGTGGTCGCCATCCCCACCCCGCTCCTCGACCCGACATGCCTCCAAAACCTGTCCATAATTACTCTCGTGCCAACTGGGATGCCTACCGGGACTCCATTCACACCCATGTTGACGGTCACGACCTTACCCTCCAATCTCCTGATGACATCTCT
Organism: Schistocerca americana; assembly: GCF_021461395.2. NCBI lineage: Eukaryota > Metazoa > Arthropoda > Insecta > Orthoptera > Acrididae > Schistocerca > Schistocerca americana. The sequence continues at coordinate 151,705,519 of NC_060129.1, forward strand.
CACACTGCTGCCTTCCTGCACCAGATCTTGTCTAACACAGTCACCTCCAATATCCCCACCAAAACCATTCACCCTTACCACCCAGCCCTGCCCCCACAGGCCGTCCTTCTCCTTCGAGAATCCTGCCACCTTTACCGCTCTTTTCTTCGCACTCGTGACCAGGACACACTTACCCACCACCAGCAATTACGACACATCTGCAACCTGCTTACTGCTAAGAAACGATGCGCCTGGTGTCGGACATGTACACAACTCAACACCACGGTCCCAATAAACTCTTCCAAGTATTGGTCTGCTTTGCACTGCCTTACTGGGAACTGCCCCACACCCCAGTACACTCTCCTTCTTGATGACCACCAACCACTTTGCCTCTCACCTCTCCAATGTTTTTTCCATCTCAGATGATCCCCAATTTGATTATTTCCTCTTCCCTGACGTCATCTGCCATACAAATACCTCTGTTCCTCCCCTTGCTCCTTACTTCCAGTACTTGGGCCACAAACCACCATCTGCATTTAACACTCCCATCACTACACAGGACATCAGCCTCACACTCTGCACTAAACGCAACACTGCTCCAGGCCACGACTGCATTACCTACTGCCACCTCAAATGCTGCCCTCCTTCCTTCCTTTCACTCCTTGCCATCCTCTACAACGTCATCCCTGCCACCGTCTTCTACCCCGATCTGTGGAAAACCTCCCGTATCCTGATGCTCTCCAACCCCAACAACTGATGCCTCTTCCTATCATCCTATATGTCTCACATCGGTGTTCAGCAAGCTCTTGGAATCCATTCTTATCTGGCGCATCCATCACCACCTCCACCAAAACCACCTCCTCCCTGACACCCAATGTGGCTTTCGACCTTCCTTCTCTGCCGATGACCAACTCCTCCACCTCACTCATCTCCTCTCCCTCCAGCTTAACTCCCGTCTCTCCGCCATTTTTGTCTCCCTCGATCTCAAAAAGGCCTGCAACCGTGTCTGGAATCCTGGTCTCCTTTTTAAACTCCAAACCTACGCCCTTACTGTCAACTACATTTTCTGATGGCCTCCTTCTTCTCCAGCCGCCCCTCCTTACCATCCATAATGCCAATTCCCACACCTTCTACCCCTCTGTAGGTGTGCCCAGGGCTCTGTCCTCTCCCCTCTCCTCTACCTCCTGTACACGGCCAATATGCCCCAACCCCCCCCCCCCCCTCCAGTACACCTTCTGCAATATGCCGATGACACTGCATTCCTTGCCCTCGCTCCTACCCTCAAACGGTCCCAATGCCTTCTCCAGAATCACCTTGACCTTTTTACCACATGATGTAACCAGTGGCTCCTGAAAATGAATCCTTCCAAGACCCAGGCAATTATTGTAGGTTGTACCTCTCGCTCCTTCCAGCTCCTGCATTTCTCCCTTACCATCTGTGCCCATCCTGTCCATCTCTCCCCCACCCTCACCTACCTTGGCTTCACCATTAACCATCACCTCACCTGGATCCCTCACCTCCGCTCCATCCAATCCAAATCCCACAACTGCCTCCGACTCCTCAAACTCCTCTCTGGCCAGACATGGGGGTTGCACCCCTCTACCGTTCTCAACACCTACAATTCCTTAATCCCCCAAATTCTATAAGTCCCTCCAGATCTTTGAGCATCATGCACTCCGCCTCGCCTTCCGTATGCACCTCCCATCCCCCACGCAGATCCTCTATGACCTCATTCCTTTCCCCCATATGCTCCTATTCCTTGAACATATCTGCATACTCTACACCTCCCGCTGCCTTGATCCCCCTCACCCCTGGTTGCTCCTCTCCTCTCCCATCCCCGTCCTCTGCCACGCCTTCACTGTTGTGTTCCCCCTACCCACCATGTCTACACCCTTCATTTCCTTTCCCAAGGTGGCTTCCATCAACTCCCCCTCCCGGATGATGCCCTCTCTCCCTCCATTTATCCCTCCTATCAACTCTGATCCTCACTCCCCCTCCTTTCCTCTGTCCTTTCCCTGGGATCCCTCTTCCCCCCCTTCCATCCTGTTTTCTCACTGCCTAACCTCTCCCTATATGCCTTCTCCCCCCCCCGAGCTCTTTTGTATTCCCCTCCTCTACCTCTCCCCACTCCCTGTTGCGTCTGCTGAACACCACTCCCCCTCTTATGGGTCCTCATCCTCCATCGGCTCCTTTCCCCCCTCCCCCCTTTGGTTTTTCCTCTCCTTCCCACCTTTTTATTTTTCCATCATCTGTCCAGTTTCCCCCCACCATCCCTCGGCTGTGGTATGTCATACTTGCCAACTTTTTAGTGTAGTGTTCAAGTGAATGTTCAGTATTATTCATCTTTCCAAAGTGTTGCGAACAGAAACAAGACTGTCGCTGTGTTTTTTAATGGTCTGTCTATTATTTTACCTGTCGCTTCATACGTATTTTATTAGCATCATCATCCTTTTGTTCTATGTTTTAAGTTCCACGATTTTTCCACCATGTTACCATTTAAGTCTCCGATTTTTTCGCCTGTCTTCATTATTTATTATCTTCATCTCTTTAAAACAAATTCTGTAGGCTGAAGAGCGCCATACTAAACTGCTGCCAGCCCACCCCCTTCGGGGGGAATCGAAGCTCAATAAAGAAAAAAAAATTATCTAGTTGTTGTGTTTCGTCGACCATTGTCTCGTCTTTGCACTTCGGTATCATCGAGTAATTCTTTTCGGAAATCGGCACAACTGTCACTTCATACAAACTTTATCAAACTGCGCACATCTGCTACCATGTTGACAAATCATCAAATGCCGTTTTAGAAATGGTATCATTTACTATGCATCACACAGTACGACAATTGCACATTTCAAAACATAGCCAGAGATCATCACAACTACACCAAAAATGAACCAAGAATATGAACGATATAATACTTTCTCATGCCCAATGCAAAGAAACCTCTATGTTTACATACTCTTGATCAGAGGTGGGCTTCCCAATCAAGTTGAATGTTTCAGCAATATGAAAGATCTCAACCCATTCCATTCCAAATTTCTCAATAAGGTAGAAAGCATTTCCCCACAACTCCCATTATTTTATCCATGTCAAGTTTCTTTAACAAAATTCCACGGTCTAGTGGGGCAAAGGTTTAAGTTGGGTCTAAGAAGATACCTGTTACATGTTTTCTTCATCTAACATGTCAAGAACTAATACTATAAATGGTGCCACCACAAATGTTGACCATTTTCTAGGTCTGAAGTCGAATTGTTATTTACGAAGAAGCCTGTTTTAAGTAATTCATAAGCACGTTTTTTTCTAGTTTTTTTGTATCTTTGTGAAGGATGGCAGTGCTGGGAATTGCTGTAATATCCTACATTTTCAGTGCCACCAAATCTGTGTGCAGTGGAAGAACCTTAGCATGTTTGGGACATGGTGGGTTGTAGCTTGGTATCAGCGATATATTACTAGTGTCAAGGAAAGCGCTTCAGTCTTGTTTATGCATTCTTTTGGCAATAACTCTTTTGTTTAAACCTCTAGAAGTTTTATTATTTGTACTAAACACTGTATTAGTAACTATCAGTTCCAAGGCAATAGCCTTTGATCACTGCTAAAAAAATTTCTAAAAAATACCAAGTTCTTAGGATTAAATGTGACACAAACACTTTTCTTTATTTATGTTTAGGTATTTTTTGCGTTTTTTTATGAGTGTCATGTTGTATATTACTCAGTACTGTTATTTGACAAATTTGTAAAGCAAAGGAATTTCAGTTTCTGTACCAAGCAAATCTATGTGTGTATATTTTCTACGGAATGTACGTTTGGATTTTTTTCTGCTATTTATTTTAATTTTTAAAATGGGTAATTACGTCAGTTGTTAATTACTGACAAACAGAGATACTGAATTCTATGATGGCATATTGGAAGGTAATGCACTATAACTCTATTCCCAAGAAGTTTAATAGATAACGAAACGAAATTTGGTTGGAGTATAGTCATCTCCGAACTGCCGATTTCACTTCCACATCTGTCACCGAGTATTCTCTGGCCAGGACTTTGTTCTTTGACCAAAAAGATGTAAGCCCGGCATTGTGAGGTCCGGACTGTGTGATGGATGCTGAAGCGACAGCCTCCCAAATTTGGCGATTTTCCTACCATCAGGAGCACCAACGTGTGGGCGAGCATAGGCACAAAGAATTTCGATACCGTCAGCATCAGTGTTGTGGCGTTTGTCACAAAGGGCGCGACGCATCTCAACCAGAGCCTAATGTAGGCTGCAGCATTCACAGTGGTCTCCTATTCAGCAGAGTCCACCGATAACACTGGACGCATATCCCAGGGGTTGCAGTTGTTACCGGCTTCCCAGAGTGTGGAAAATCTCTGAGGTACACATGGCATGAGGTACCACCTAGGCACATAGCTACCATCCGTACAGTCTTCCCCACACATGACATGCACGTCCCTTAGAATTGAACTCGGCTTATGCCCGTTGGCCTACGAATATCGAACTACACTTCGCAGCTCTTCACAAGCGGACCATAGTAACATGTGCACTGTATTTGTTCTGTAGTTCTCTCGCTAGAGCTGCACGCGGAAAGAAGAGACCCTTTGTAGAGCAAACTTCAAACTGAATCTTCGTGAAATTCCACCTACAATACCAGGGGAGAAAAAAATATTGGTTGTAATTTACCGATCATCACTTGTGTTTTATTCCCTTGCTTTTATCGCCTACACTCTTACTGATGTACACTCTGTTATACATCTGTTTGTCAGACTGCAAATAAACTAACAAGTTTGGGTCGTTCTGTGTGTCCTTAATAGACCTTTAGATACTTGGAATCTTCAGAGGCTTTTCTGTTGCCAATCGTCACCCTCCTGGACAACATAACTGAAAATTTCAGCAAATACTTCACCAGATACTTGTATGGGTAACGTCATGCACTTCTACATTTACCTGTATACAGTCATGCCTCATAATGTTCTGCACTCCATCTTCTTTCTGTATTTGACTAAAAAATCTTTAAGATGGGTGGAGGCAGTGTTCTCTGTCTGGCCACAATATTAGAGATCAGTACATGAATAAAGTAAGACAATCACACAGTTTTTTCCGTGGGCCGATATGACCCTCAATGATTTCCCTGCCTGGTGAACACCAACCTGTCCTCTTGTGCATTTCACCCTCAATCTGGATCCTCTGGACCAATTCATTTAACCTAATTCAGTGCTGTTGGCGAAGGCCGTGTGTATAGTAAACTACATAGGCTAGAAATTAGAACAGCTTATCAAAATTGTGAGCCACCTTATAGCTAAGCACTGCATGTGTCGCTTTGGAGCGTGTTTCTCCATTGGTTGTTGCAACTTGAGTGTTTATATTCTGTGGCAAAGACAGTGTATGCCCATGATATGTACTAGACCCAGTAGAAAATCGAGAGTGCGGAACACTTGTCTAAAATTTTTTCCTGAGCAAACTGCTTTTGCAAACGCTTTCACCCTATATTGTACCACATCTGCAGATTTATTGTTTTAATTTAGACAACAATGTTTGTTGTGGGGTAGAGGTGGTTTTCTCGTTATATTTGCTCGTTACTCCAATGCATTTAACATTGCTTGATCTCAGTAATGCTTCTTACTGATGAAGTTAGCCGTGAGTAGCATCCAGCCAGTAAAAATTTGTTATCACGTCTTCATTTCTGTGCGTCTCAAGCGAATTTTTTTTTCCTTTATTGTCATTTTACACCTTACACAAGGTGGGCTGGCAGCGGTAATTTTTCGCCGCTCTTCCGCCACAGGCAGTACAAAGAGAGAAAAATAATGAAGACACAGAAGTAACATAACATAACATAACAGTGGACAAAAAAACAGTAGACACAGTAATTAAATATCATGAAGCCGTTCACACACGAAGAAAAAACAAAAGACTGTCAGCACTGTGCACGAACACTGATGACTGAGAGGATACATGTGAATGATGGAGAGTGGGCGGCGAAAAACACTGAAGCACAAACATGACGGCACACACACAAAACTGATGGCGATGATCTCCGGCGTGCTAATGTTCACATGACGTGTGTGAGTCCGGGGAACTGCCAAAAGGGGAAAAAAAGGTGGGGGAGAAATGAGAAGGGAGTGGAGATGCCAGGGGCAGAGGAAATGGGGGTAGTGAAAGAAGGTATAGGGTGTAGGGGAAGCCCGGTGGGAGGAGGGGGGGAGGAAGGGAGGAGGGAGAGAAGGGAGAGAGGGTGCCCTGAGGAAAAAATACAGGACGTGGAAGAGGAGGATCAAAGTTGATAGGATTGGTAGATGGAGGGGATGAGGGCATCATCAGGGAGGGGGAGCTGGTGGAAGCCACCTTGGGCGAGGGTATGGAGAGTGTAGAGATGGAGAGCAGGAGGGACGTGGGAATACAGGCACGGCAGCGCACGGGGGTGGGAGAGGATGGGAGAGACAAGCGGGTGAGGGGAATCCAGTTTACGGGAGGTGTAGAGGATCCATATTTGTTCCAGGAAATGGAGGAGGAGTAGGAACGGAATAAGGCCATACAGGAACTGCGTGGGGGAGGGGAGACAGATGCAATAGGTGAGGCAGAGAGCATGGCATTCTAGGATTTGAAGGGATTTGTAAAAGGTAGGAGGGGTGGAGATCCAGGCAGGGTGGGCATAACAGACGATAGGGCGAATGAGGGACTTATATGTGTGGAGAATGGTGGAGGGGTCCAGACCCCATGTGCAGCCAGAGAGGAGCTTGAGGAGACGGAGTCGGGAGCGTGCTTTGGCTTGGATTGTCTGAAGATCTCTCAAGCGGATCACTGAGTATGATTTTATATTATCTGTCATAAAGTGCATTCCATTTTTAACTTTTTGCACCTGAGACAGAAAACAAATTCTCTTGGTTATGTTTTTATAATTGCGGTGATTTGTCTTCTAAACAAGTTTCAAACCAGAAATATACAGGGTGGTCCATTGGTCGTGACCAGGCCAAATATCTCACAAAATAAGCATGAAACGAAAAAACTACAAAGAACGAAACTGGTCTAGCTTGAAGGGGGAAACCAGATGGCGCTATGGTTGGCCCGCTAGATGGCACTGCCCTAGGTCAAACGGATATCAATTGCGTTTTTTTAAATAGGAATCCCCAGTTTTTATTACATATTCACATAGTATGTAAAGAAATATGAACGTTTTAGTTGGACCACTTTTTTCGCTTTGTGATAGATGGCGCTGTTATAGTCACAAACATACAGCTCACAATTTTAGACGAACAGTTGGTAAACGGTCCATTTTAACACAGGTAATGTATCACGAAGCAAATACCGTCCGCACTGGCGCAATGTTACGTGATACCACGTACGTATACATTTGTATTACAGCGCCATTTATCACAAAGCGAAAAAAGGGGCCCAACTAAAACATTCATATTTCTTTATGTAATACACGAATACGTAATAAAAAGGGGGGGCGGTTCCTATTAAAAAAAAACGCAGCTGATATTCGTTTGACCTATGGCAACGCCATCTGGTTTCCTCCTTCAAGCTATACGAGTTTCGTTCTATGCAGTTTTTTCGTTTGATGCTTATTTCGTGAGATATTTGGCACAGTTACTATTTTTTTTCCTTTATTGAGTTTCGATTCCCCCTAAAGGGGGTGGGCTGGCAGCAGATGTTACGCCGCTCTTCAGCCTATAGAATTTGTTTTAAAAAAGATGAAGATAATAAAAAATAATAACAGTTGGCGATAAAATCGGTGACTTAAAGGTAAAATGGCAGAAAATTCTGGAGCTTAAAACATAAAACACAGGGTTGATGATGCTAATAAAATACACAGGAAGCAGAAAAAGAATAGACAGACAATTAAAAAACATGGCGACAGTCTGGGCTCTGTTCGCAAAAGATATAAAAATGCACACCCAGTGACAGCATGATTTCTGTTCGCAACACTGTGGAAAGACGCACAACACTGAACACTCACTTAAACACTGCACTAGAAAGTTTGCACAAATATGACATACCACACCCGAGAGCAGGTGGGGGGGGAAACGGGTCATATGACGGGAAAAAAGGGGGGGAAGGAGAGAAATAGTGAAGGGGGAGGGGGGAAAGGAGCCAATGGAAGATGAGGATCCATAAGAGGGGTGGGAGCAGACGTGCCAGGTAGTGGGGAAGGCAGAGGAGGGGAGTACAAAAGGACTCGGGGGGGGGGGGGGGGAAGGAGATGGGGAGAGGGTAGGCGGGGAGAAACCACAGGATGGAAGAGGGGAGGAAGAGGGAGCCAAGGGAAAGGACGGAGGGAAGGAGGGGAGTGAGGATCAGAGTTGATAGGAGGGATAAATGGAGGGAGAGAGGGCACCATCCGGGAGGGGGAGTTGATGGAAGCCACCTTGGGAAAGGAGATGTAGGATGTAGAGATGGAGGGTAGGGGGGACACAACAGTGAAGACGTGGCAGGGGGCGGGGATGGGAGAGGAGAGGAGCAACCAGGGGGTGAGGGGGTTCAAGGCAGCGGGAGGTGTAGAGGATGCGGATATGTTCGAGGAAGAGGAGCAGATGGGGGAAAGGAATGAGATCATAGAGGATCCGCGTGGGGGATGGGAGGCGTATACGGAAGGCGAGGCGGAGTGCATGATGCTCAAGGATCTCCGGTTACTTTCAACGGACCGCCCTATATATGCACCGATTACTATTTGGATACACTGTACGGAATCGCACTGTAATTGTACTACTAGGAGCGTATACCATTACTGATCCAGTAAGCGCGTAATCGTTCGAGAAACGTTAGCAGCGTATTTTTCCGTCTCATCTCGTGCTTTTGTCTCGGTGACGTAGGTATTTCCACAACACCCCGCTATCGCCAGTCTGAACGTTTGCCTGAAGTTTTGCAGAACCATGGCTGTTGTAGGGGCGTTGGCTTTCTGCACTCTGCAGCTCGTTCCTGCCATCTATCGGAGACAATACGTACTACGAAGAGCGTCCGGGTGTGGCGTCTCCACCGCTACACCTCCTGCAGAGATCTGCAACCCGGGTTGCCTATAGCACAGCGCGACGTAAAAGACAATCTTGGAGAGAAGCCAATTCTTCGTTTATAAGATTCTGAATCGTTGATAAGATTTTGATTCTTTCTGGAATCAATTACAAAATAACAGCAGCCCTCCGTACGGACGAATCAATCTCTTTCACTGATAAAGTGATGTCGTCGATTTTAGGTAAGCAAGAACAGTAATCATGGACAAGTTTATGAGGGATGTCGGGGGGAGGAGTGTCGCGGGGAGGGCGACCATTAGAGATGGTGAGGAGAACAGGAGCATAGTTACTGCCAATGAGGTCAAGGACATCTGCGGTGATGCGACCAAGGAGGCTGGGAGAGGCAAGGACCACATCGGGTGTTGGATTCGGGTTGGGTGTGCTGAGGGAGGGGAACCAGGTCTCCCTGGAGGGTGGTGATAAGCTGATGCCACCGCTGGAGGTCGGCCCAGCAGGATCACGGCTGTGGATATTGAGGTCGGCGGCAATCACATAGGTGGAGAAGGTGGGTCAATGTGGGCCAGGAAATCGTACGGGATGGGGTTGGCAGGATTGTTAAGGAGAGGTTGGGGCTGGACAGGGAGGTGCTTGAGGTGGCCAATATACTAAATATTTCACCCAGATATGTAGAACACATTTCTACAAATGATGTCGGGTATGAAGGATTACTTTTCTTAATAGTTACCAAACTCGTACTGTTTATAGCCACTCAGATAAGAAACTAAAAATTAGTAGCTCATTTTACTAAGGAAATGTTCGTTACTTCCAACACTTTCCTGCCAGCCTATTAATTGCTAAAGACAATTAACCGAATCTTGAGTGCTGCCGTTGCTTGCTGCTGCCGACAGATGGCAGCTCCGCATGCCACCTCGGAAGGTATGGCCCATGTCTTTCCCCACGGCTTGGCGCCGTCACCGTTCGTTGTTGGGTGTCGCCAATTCACGAGAGATATTGCTTTGTGGGTGTAGGGAACTCGTCCCTGCAGTTTGTAAGCAACAACTCTTATGAATCAGTCTTAATACTTCGGAGCTAATATTCCATCATGATAGCAATGATTCATTCATTTCCAAATTAGGCACACCCGTTTGTTAGGTTTGAATTCTTTTTCAACAGAACAAGAATGGATAGGGAATGCCCACAACTGCCTCCGACTCCTCAAACTCCTCTCTGGCCGGACATGGGGGTTGCACCCCTCTACCATCCTCCACAGCTACAAATCCTTAATCTGTCCCATCCTCTGTTATGCCAGTCCTGCCCGATATCTGTTTGTCCCCCCCCCCCCAAATTCTATAAGTCCCTCCAGATCCTTGAGCGTCATGCACTCCGCCTTGCCTTCTGTATACACCTCCTGTCCCCCAGGCGGATCCTCTATGACTTCATTCCTTTCCCCCATCTGCTCCTTTTCCTCGAACATATCTGCATCCTCTACACCTCCCACTGGCTTGATCCCCCCTCACCTCCTGGTTGCTCCTCCCCTCTCCCATTCCCGCCCCCTGCCCCGTCTTCACTGTTGTCCCCCCTCTCCTCCATCTCTGCACCCTTCATCTCCTTTCCCAAGGTGGCTTCCATCAACTCCCCCTCCCAGATGATGCCCTCTCTCCCTCCATTTATCCCTCCTATCAACTCTGATCCTCACCCCCCTCCATCCTTTCCCTGAGCTCCCTCTTCCTCCCTTACATCCTGTGTTTCTCCCTGCCTAACCTCTCCCTATGTCCCTTCCCCCCAAAGTCTCTTTGTATCCCTGTCCTCTGCCTTCCCCAGTCCCTGTCGCGTCTGCCCAGCACCCCTCACCCTCTTTTGGGTCCTCATCCTCCATTAGCTCCTTTCCCCCCTCCCCCCTTCGCTTTTCCTCACCTTCCCCCTTTTTTATCTTCCCCTGATCTGTCCAGTTTTCCCCCCACGTACTCTCAGCTGTGGTACGTCATATTATAGCGCAGTGTTCCAGTGAATGTTCAGTGTTGTTTCATCTTTTCCCGTGTTGCGAACAGAAACCATGCTGTCGCTGGGTGTGAATTTTATGTCCTTTGCGATCAGAAACCAGACTCTCCCTATGTTATTTTTAATTGTCTGTCTATTATTTTACCTGTCTGCTTCTTATGTATTTTTAATGGCATCATCATCCCTTTGTTCTATGTTTTAAGTTCCACGACTTTTTTTGCCATGTTACCCTTTAAGGCTTCGATTTTATCGCCTGTTTTTTTATTATATATTATCTTCACCTTTTTAAAACAAAGTCTGTAGGCTGAAGAGCGGCATGCTAAGCTTGAATCGAAATTCAATAAAGAAAAAAAATGAATAGGGAACATAAAGACGGCCAGAGACTGTGGCACCAGACATACATCTCCGGCAGTACCTCGTAATGAGTGCCGCCCTTCGATATTGGCATTCGCCTCTGATCAAAGCGTTAGGGCTTTTGCAGGTCCAGCCAGCCAGCAGCAGCAGTCCAGCCAGCCAGCAGCGGTCCGGCCCATGGCAGCAGCAGCTGCAGCATTCCAGCCAGCGTTCCTGGCAGCTAGCCAGCCAGCCAGCCAGCGTTCCTGCTAGCCAGCCAGCCAGCCAGCCAGCCAGCGTTCCTGCCAGCCAGGCAGCCAGCCAGTGTTCCTGCCTGTGGTCTCCTCCCACCAGCCTCAGCGGAGTGGGGCTTTGGCCCCAGTCGGCGTTCCATCGGTCTTCATCCGTCTTCAACCGTCCTCGTCCGTCCCTTGTTTCCTTCTGTACTTTTCGTCCTGTCCTGTTTCTTTTTCTCCTTGTCGTCATGTCAACCCCCACCACCACTACCACTACCACCACCACCGCAATAGTATATACCTCTCCCCCTGCCACCACCACCACAATTACATGATGTGCCCAATCGCCTCCCCCCAATTCCATCCCTACACTCCTCACTCTCCCTTCGCCTTCGCTCTTTGTCACCCCATCACCAGCTTCTTCCTCATGCACCTCTACCTCTGATCCTTTCCCTCCCCTCCCTCACCCTGTTACTGCAGCCCCCCTAGGGTGGTGGCCCAGAGGCCCACGGCCCATGCCTCGCTCTCACCCTCGCCTTCCCCATCGCCGTCATCTTCATCATCGCTGTCGCCTTCACCATCGCCATCCCTATCTCCGGCGACAGCTCCAGCATCCACGCCGGGACCTGCCACTTCCCGCCACCTCCCAGTTGCTCCTGTCCAACACGCCTCCTCTCACCCTTCCGTCACTGTGAAACGCCCTAGTGGCACCCCTGCCTCCTCTGCTTCCAAAAAGGCCCCGCCAGGTTGATAGCCACCACCTCACCTACCACCACCCTGATGATATTACCTATGCTGCCTCCTTTCTCTGGCAGACCTTGTCTGAGGACATGGAGGCCCACGTCCCTTCTGTTGCCATCCACTCCCACCGTCCTACTTTACCCCCACAGGCCATCTTCCTTCTCCATGAATCCCGCCGTCTCTACCGTGCCTTCCTTCACACGCGTGACCCGGACACACTATAACACCACCGGCAACTATGACGACACATCAGAAACTTGCTCGCACCTAAGAAATGCCGCGACTGGTGACAGACATCCACCTGTCTTAATGCTACACTTCCTATCAACTCGTCCAAGTACTGGTCAACCTTCCACTGCCTTACCGGATCTAAGCCCCCTCCCTACTACCCTCTCCTTCGTGATGAATACCCCTTCCCTGACAACCTTAGTAAGGCCAACCACATTGCCTCCTACCTCTACGATGTCTTTACCATCCCTGACGATCCCCAGTTCGATTACTCCCTCTTCCCGGATGTCCGCGATTGAACTGACACCTCTGTCCCTCCCCTCGCCCCTGGTTTCCAGTACTTGGACAACATTGCACACACCAAACTCAATGCCCCCATCACTCCTCAGGATCTCATCGCTACACTCTGCACGAAACATAACACCGCTCCTGGTCATGATCGTGTCACCTGTCGCCACCTTTGTGAAGCTCTTGCCTCCTTCCTTTCCAGTCTGGCCTGGCTCTATAATGTAGTCCTGTCCACCGGCTACTGCCCCGAACTGTGGAAAACCTCCCGCATTCTGATGTTCCTTAAACCTGACAAACCGCCATCCGCTATCTCCTCCTACCATCCCATCAGCCTTACTTCAGTCTTCAGCAAAGTCCTGGAATCCATCCTTGCCTGACACACCCACTGGCATCTTTCCCATTACCAATGTGGCTTTCAGCCGTCCTTCTCTACCTCACTCATCTCCTCTCTGAACAGCTTAATTCCCGTCGCTCCGCTATCTTCCTCTCCCTTGACCTCGAGTGCGCCTATGACCGTGTGTGGCATTCCGGTCTCCTCTTCAAGCTCCAAACCTTCGCCCTTCCTATTAATTACGTCCGTCTGATCGGGTCCTTTCTTTCCCAACGTCCTTCCTACGTCACCATCCATAACATGGATTCCTACACCTTCTTCCCCTCCGCCGGTGTGCCCCAAGGTCGCGTCCTCTCCCCTCTTCTGCACCTTTTGTATACATCGGACACGCTGCCACCTTCCCCCCCCCCCCCCCCCATTCCACTTTCTCCAGTACGCCGATGACACCACCTTCCTTGCCCTCGCCCCCACCCTGCAGCAGTCCCAACACCTTCTACAGTCCTAGCTTGACCGATTCACCACTTGGTGCAACCAGTGGTTGCTTAAGTTCATTCCTTCCAAAACTCAGGCGATCATTGTAGGCAAAACCACCCATTCCTTCCGCCTCCTCGACTTCTATGCCACCGTCTATGGCCATACTATCGCTCTCAACCCCACCCTTAAGTACCTTGGCGTCACCCTTGACCATCACCTCTCCTGGACTCCCCACCTCCGGACAATCCAAGCCAAGGCACGCCCCTGACTCCGTCTCCTCAAGCTCCTTTCTGGCCGTACATGGGGTCTGGACCTCACCACCATCCTCCACACCTATAAATCCCTCATCCGCCCTATCCTCTGCTACACCCACTCTGTCTGGATCTCCGCTCCTCCAACCTTTTACAAATCCCTTCAGATCCTTGAACGTCATGCTCTTCGCCTCGCATATTGCATCCATCTCCCCTCCCCCATGCGGATCCTGTATGATCTTGTTCCATTCCCCCACCTCCTCCTTTTCCTCGATCAGATATGGATCCTCTACACCTCCCATAAACTCGATCCTCCTCACCCGCTTGTCTCTCCCATCCTCTTCCACCCCCGTCCGCTGCCGTGCCTGTATTTCCATGTCCCACCTGCTCTCCATCTCTCCACTCTCCTTACCCTCTCCCAAGGTGGCTTCCGCCAGCTCCCCTCCCCTGATGATGCCCTCCTCCCCTCCATCTACCCCTCCTACCAACTTTGATACTCCTATCCCTCTTCCTGTGTTTTTACCCCCATACCTTTATCCCTCCCACCATCTCCTCTGCCATTGGCATCTTTGCCTTCCCCTCTCTCTCCCCCACCACCTTCTTCCCCTCTTGGCAGGTCCCTGGAATCACACACGTTAAGTGGCCATTTGCACGCTGGAGATGAGCGCCATTGTTTTAGTGGGTGTGCCGTCGTGTTTGTGCCTTAGTGTTTTTCGCCATCCACGCTCCATCGTTCACGTGTCATCTCCATCATCAGTGTCCATGTGCAGTGCCAACAGTTTCTTTAGGTGTCTTCACATGTGAACGGCTACGTGTTATTTGTTTCTGTGTCTACTGTTTTTTGCCCCCACTTTGTTCTGTATATTCTGTGTCTCCATTGTTTTTCCTTTGTAAAACTTGTGGCTGAAGAGCAGCATAGTGTGCTACTACCAGCCCACCTTATGTAAGGTGTTAGATAACAATAAAGGAAAAAAAAGTGGCACCGGAGAGACCGGCAAAGTCATTCCCAATACGGCCCTTGGAGAGCACAACAAGGTGGAAAAAGTTACAGGACACTTCCAAATATTTTTTAAGGGATGCTCACAGGCCTAGTTTAGACACACACATACACAGACACGTGTATACATGTGAATTCATCCTCATCAGTAACATTACTTGGCTACAATACCACTACATTCTTTTACTAGAAATAAGGGGATGCGGACATCACGGTCTGTATTTTTTATTGGTATTTTGAAATAGGACAATACAAAAAATTAATTGACATTGAAATGAGACTTACAGCAACCAACTAGTGTATTGTGACCCCAATGTGACTAAATTTAAACACTGTGGAATAAAAAAGATTTTTATCTTATGTACTGAATTACATGCAATTTTTATTTTAGGTACCTTGTACTTCCATAGTGTCGAAAAGAAAAGATTAAATTACATACATTATTTTAATTATTAACTTCTTGAACTGGTAAACCAGGAATATTTACAATATTTTGTTTTGTATATCTTTAAAAATGTGTTTTTAGAAGTCAGTTTTTACCCTATTGAAGAAAATGTGGCACTCTCCAGGGTAAAATATTTATTGTTGAATAATATAAATCACTCTGTAGCCAAGTACTATATTTTTACTCATGAAAAATTTAGTTTTTGTAATTTAAGCAATGCATGTAATTTAAGTAATGCATGAGATAATGGTGACTAATTATGCAAAAACATTGTTCATGTGAAGCTGAAACTAAATATGTGTGAACCATATTCTTCTAAATGATAACATGTCAAAACATTCCAGCGACACAATCTTGTTGATTCTGAGAGGCTTCTCATCTCATAAAGTGTTCTTATTTCATTTTTTGTTGTGGACCCCTTTGTCATGCTTTCAGCAGTTTTTTTCAGCTTCAGACACATTGCCTGTCCACTCGAAGCAGCCCACTTCTCATGTTGCCCCTATTTCTGATGCCTAGTCTGCTCATTGTTGTTAATATGCTTGTTACTAAATAATTCAATAATAATTCTGATATGCCAAAAAAAGTAATTGTCGCAAGCATTCCCAAGTAAAACAATTAAAGCTTTCATTTGGATTCTGTATTTAGACAAGTAAACATTTTTCCAGGAGTTTAATATCTGAAAGATCTCCATATATTGGCTATAGTTATGCCATAGTAGTTTCCGGTATGATGTGCAGGGGTACACTTTTGTCCATTTTCTTCACACCTGTTATACTAGCACCATGATGTTTCATTTTGGCAGAGGCATTGCTGTGGATGTTCTGTGAAACAGATTTGCCCAAATTGCTTTTCTCATCTTGCTGAAATTTTTACTGTTTCTCGTGAATATCCTCATTCCCTATTTCTGATTTCATGAATCTGCCTCGTCTACCACTTCCTCCGCTATCAGAGAGTCCTTTTCCTGTCATGTCCTTGCAGTGTTTCTGAAGTCCTGCTCCCATTTACCTCTGCACATGTTCTATAAATTCAAGTTTTTCTGTTTCACCATATGGTTTAGCAACCTCAACACTTGAAGCCTTTAGAATCACCATCACCGAGGTAGTGAGTGTATCGCACAACATGTCTAACAACTGATCTAATACATACAAGTGCAGTACCTAGTTTAGAAAGACATTTGAACACGAAAATGATGAGGTACTGTACATCAAGTATATATTTTTGTAATCACAGAATTTTAGCCAATGGAAACCAAAATTTCCATTTTTTTGGGTCCTTGTAATGTCCAAGTCGCCATAAAGATAGGTTAATGTTTTTGCAAGTACGTAATTATTGTTTGACTATAATACCCAAATATGTATCACCACAGTTGTGGCATTTCTGAATTTTCTTTTATTTGTTTAGTGTGTGTCCTGTATACACCAACCAAAATCAGCCACAGGTTTAAAGACAAGTATAGTAATTTAGACAAGTGGCTGATTTTGATTGGTGGATGCAGTAAATAAAAAGAAAATAAAAGAAATAAACCACTGAAGATGCGACAACTGTTGCGATAAATGTTTGGGTATTAAAGCAAAACAATAATAATGATAATTGTGTATGCTAAAAGTTGGCCCCATCTTTAATTCATAATTATTTTTCTGGAAGCCCAGGAAAAGAGCTCAAAATTCTGATATGATAGTTTACTAGAAATCTTCTTCATAACTCACAATTTTCGTGCTAAAGCCCTTTGCTGAGTGATGCTGAAAGGTTTCAATCTCTAATGGACTTCTAGATGCTCTTAGTGAACTGGGTTGATTCATAATAATTACGTGAAATTAGCTTTGTTGGCATTTAAGAAGGAAAGCCATAATGAACAGAGGCAGTGTCTCTTAATATATTTTATCAAGACTATTGGTGTCGAGAGGTGTCATACTAACTTGCTCAGTAGTAGACAGTGGTAGTGTGCAGGGAGAGTGATGTCAGGAGTTTTATCAGGTCCCAGTCATTAAAATACGGATATTGTTTTTCAGGGGATGAAAGAAGCAGCCTAACATGTCTGTTCTCTGCAGTCCGGCCGTTTAGACACCAGACAGCTTATCAGTTCCTTTCACAAATAGGGTCATTCCTGGGTTGAAGAGTGGGAAGGGGTTCTTGTATTTTTGGTTCCATCTATTTACTTCTTCAGTTCCAACTTTCACAAAATCTGTCCTCCTCCTTTCACTTTACCCCAGTTTGTACAGAAAATGGCTGAAATAGCCCAGTTCCTGTTCCACATCTCCGTATAATGCATACCTTCCTGATTTTTTGTCACATTACACCATACAAATTCATCTTGTTGGCCTCCATATATGAAGGAACTCTTGCAGTCTCATGTGTCTCGTGTGTGTATGTGTGTGTATGTGTGTGTGTGTGTGTGTGTGTGTGTGTGTGTGTGTGTGTGTGTGTGTGAGAAAGAGAGAGAGAGAGAGAGAGAGAGAGAGAGATCTTGTAGATAAGCTACATCACTATGGTTTGAGGGGGGCAGTGCACAAATGGTTTAATTCATACTTAACTGGAAGAATGCAGAAAGTTGAAATAAGTGGTTCATGTAATGTTAAAACAACAGCTGATTCCCCAAACTGGGGGGCTATCAAGTACGGGGTCCCACATGGTTCGGTCTTAGGTCCTTTACTGTTCTTGATATACATTCATGACTTACCATTCCACATTGATGAAGATGCAAAGTTAGTTCTTTTTGCTGATGATACAAGTATAGTAATAACATCCAAAAACCAAGAACTAAGTTATGTAAATGATGTTTTTCACAAAATTATTAAGTGGTTCTCAGCAAACGGACTCTCTTTAAATTTTGATAAAACACAGTATATACAGTTCCGTACAGTAAATGGCACAACTCCAGTAATAAATATAGACTTTGAACAGAAGTCTGTAGCTAAGGTAGAATTTTCAAAATTTTTAGCTGCGCCCATTGATGAGAAGTTAAACTGGAAGCAACACATTGATGGTCTGCTGAAATGTCTGAGTTCAGCTACGTATGCTATTAGGGTTAGTGCAAATTTTGCTGATAAGAATCTCAGTAAATTAGCTTACTATACCGACTTTCATTCACTGCTTTCGTATGGCATCATATTCTGGGGTAATTCATCGCTGAGTAGAAAAGTATTAATTGCTCAAAAACGTGTAATCAGAATAATTGCAGGAGCCCACCAACGGTCATCCTGCAGACATCTATTTAAGGATCTAGGGATCCTCACAGTAACCTCACAGTATATATATTCACTTATGAAATTTGTTGTTGATAATCCCACCCAGTTCAAAAGAAATAGCAGTGTGCATAACTATAACACCAGGAGAAAGGATGATCTTCACTATGCAAGGTTAAATCTGACTTTGGTACAGAAAGGGGTAAATTATGCTGCCACAAAAGTCTTTGGTCACCTACCAAACAGCATCAAAAGCCCGACAGATAGCCAACCAACATTTAAAAATAAATTAAAAGAATTTCTAGATGACACCTCCTTCCTCTCATTGGCTGAATTTTTAGATATAAATTAAGGAAAAAAAAAAAACAACTTAAACATTAGTGTCATGCAATATTTTGTGTAATGTAATATCTTGTACAGACATCTTTTATTAACCTGACATGTTCCACATCATTACGAAGTGTTGTATTCATGATCTATGGAACAAGTATTAATCGAGTCTAATCTAATCTAGAGAAAGAGAGATCACTAAAACAAATATTATGGCTATGGTTGCATAAACATATATGGCTATAGCACAACTACTCATCTGTTGCTCATACATGGCTAATCATGACTGATAATAGGCAATAACATTTTCTTTTACTGCGTTTTCAATAGTATATACCTCCAATGTATACACTCTTGTACACGAAAAGCACAGTCACTTATGGAAAACATTTTCAGCATATGTTGGCTTAAAACAGTTGTTTGTTAGGATAGTTAGGCCCTGTTCTATTAAACAGAACTAAAAGTTATCCTTATCCACAGATTAGATCAGTAATATTTAATAGCTGTTTAACAGAGTTTAGAACTTTTCTGATGACAATAATATCAGTCTGATTTTTGATAGTGGTAGAGGTGGAACATAAATTTCAACCCCATCTACTGGGTTTCTGATTCCTTGCAGTCTGAGATAGCAGAAATTAAAGGGAACAGGCATGGGGGCGATGGGTTAAGAAGTGAGGGAATCTAACAGTAAGAACTGATAAGGAGTCAGTTCTAGAGTTGTGGCATTATGTTGCAGCGTCTCCATCTGAGGAACAGTTCAGATTGAATGTAGAAATGTTACAGACTCATGAAGTTTTTCGTAGGAACCCCAACACACTTCTTTATTTTAAAAATCAATAGCTCTCAGTTGCTGAAAAGTGGGTGAGAGCTTTTGAGAAAATTGCCATCTTAGCTAATATTAGAACCACAAATGGTGCTGAAACAATGAACAAGAAGGTATAAAACTCTTTTCTGTACTATGACACAGACAAAACATAAACAGGAGCTGTTAAGGTATTAGTAAATAGTTTCATTCCTAGCCTCATAAAATGTATTGCCAAATGAATTCTGTTATTAGAGAGAACAATGAAGTTCTACCTGCATTTTTGCATGGAAAGACACAAGGAATTTATAACACATGTGTGAAAACGATATTGTTCTGCAGAAGAAAGCTTCAGTAGATTCAGTGTCAGTGATAAGTGAGGGTGTTTTTTGTGTGAAATGTGACACTTCAAAAGGTTTTACATATACTGAAAACTTTGGAGAAGCAAGTTGTACATACGATTACCAAAAGCACGTATGTACATATAAAAATTTTTGTGCCATCTTCATTTTGTATCCTGAATGGGGTTTTGACAAACTAAATGAGAAATACAGAAATAGCTCATCAATCTGTCTAGTTAGGACACATGGGTATGGTGCAAGTGGCAGCTGTATTTCACAAACTGATTCCGTAATACACAAATAAGAGGAGTCAAGAAGCGATGGTGCAATGAATGAGGAGCATAACATTCCCGAACCATCAGATTATTCTTCATCTCTGTTTCGAGAGGCAAGAGAGACATGTCGGAATATTATATATCTCACTCACAAATGTGACAATGATACAATAAAAAAGTGTCAGAGGCACTTAAAAATGTGGAATGTATTGGAAGATTGTTGAACCCTAGAGAAAATGTTCTTCCCTTAGCAGCGACATCATCTTCAAAAATGTAGGAATACTCATTCAAATGGAGACAGAATTTGTGAATCATGTACTGGTAATTGCCTTAATATGCTTTTCTGGATGTTCATATAGATTTAACAGTATTACGTAAAATTTGAGCTGGTCTGCAATTAGTATGTGAATAACCTTAGTCTATGCTAACAAGAGGTTCACATAATTAAATTTTAGTTCATTTGGCAAAATAAAAATGTAAAAGAATTCAGCAATTGCTAAAATTGGTGATTTGCTAGATGATAGCCAAAATGAAATGGATTGATCAGAATATGGTGAGATAAGTGCCTACAACTATCACTTACATTGGAAGGTTTTTCAGTTTTACATTAAAAAGTATGGTTGGAGTGAAGCAAGTTGTGTGAAAACAGTAGTACAGCAATCACACATCTTAATTTAAAAACGGAAGAACTTCCCAACCAAAGTTAAAGTCATGAATGAACCACTTGCCATACCCTCATCAATATATTTCGCCATCAATAGTTGAAGTAGATACCCAACTGTGTGCTAATTGTGCTGTTACTGATCCTTCCGTATTGTGTTAAAGAGTATTGGTAGCAGGAAGCAAGATTGGAAGCACCAAAAAGCTCTTCTATATTTCATATAATAATAATTGTTATTATTATTATTATTATTATTATTATTATTGCATTACAAACACACACTATGAACATTGTCAAAGTTACTGGAGAAAAACATAGCGTAGTGGTACCAATGGTCATTATGGAAGTTTGAGACAAGAGAAATAATACTGTGAATGGTTCTTAAAAAACAGACCTGATCAACTTTTACAGAAAGTCACATGTAAATATACAATAGCAAAAACTCTCACCACTGTTGCCATGAGAGATTTCATAATGCTGTACCTAAAAGACGGCCTTTGCGTGTAGTGTTTGACAATTCATTATGGTACTGAACCAGTAATAGGAAGTGCAAACACCATGGCACCAGTGTGTAAGTGCCTATTTCATATTACTGATAGCAATCCACATGTGCACCTGTTTTATGTCCAACAGTTTTAATGTAAGACAGGCACACACATCGGTGTCTAATTGCAACAGAAAACAGGCACATGTGCACATGTGCTATATTCATTTCCCATTACTGCAAAATGACTGGCAATTCTAACTGCACTTTACGTAGGGTTTATGCAAAAATTCACTGCATCAGTAAGATTAGTGATGTTTACAGGGTTCTGTTGACTCTTTTTGTAGCAGGAAATGAGGGCTTCGTGCTCAGTTATGTTCCACTACATTTTCCACACAATATACTCAAACTTACTACTTGCTCTGATTCACCATCATAATTTTGTGTCTCTCTGTGCAGGCTAAGCTTGGCTGTATGTTTTAATGGTAGGATTTTTCTGACAGTCTTGAATTAGACCAGAGAGAAACCTATTGCTAAGACCATAATCAGATTATGTAAACTGACAACCTATAGCAAGGGTGCCTCATGAAAATACAGAGACAAATGTTATAAATTTAAATCAAAAATTTTCATTACATGGGTTAACTTTATTAGGGGGCCAAATTATCATCTTTAAAGAACAGTTATTCTAGCTACACTAATGTTAATTTAAAAACATACATATTCAGCAGTGAAGATCCCTGAAACTAACAATGAAACTTCTTAAGAGCATATCTGTATTTTTTTTCCTGCTGCGAAAAATTATGTTCTGTTAACTTCATATCTTTTAATTAAAGTAATACACTCAGCGTAATGATGTTGATTTTGGTACACAAACAGCACATAAAATGTTTTACAAAGGCACAAAACAAGATTCTTCCTTCACAGGGCAAAAAAAATGACACTCCTGGTCCTGGTTGGTGGTGGAAAAGTAGTTCAACGTCTCCTTCATCAAACACATTTCTGACAAAGGCAAACTACTGCCTATCATTATATACAGCTGCTACAAAAGAATATTGTTGAGGATGAGTGCATGTTCATTGTGGGGCATTTTCATTGAATGAAAGGCTTTTCAGAAGAGGAAGGCTTTTCAGAAGAAGTTACTCTGGTAACCTTTTATATTAGAAGACATTTTAGTACTGATTCATGAAATGTCACCTCTGGGTCAATACTGCATCACTTTTATTTCTATAACTGATGTCAGTTTTCAGTTCACAAATCTTATGACAAGTTGCGCACAGTTTTTGGCTTCATTTTGTGTAGATTCTTTTAGCACTTAATGTTTTAGACAAAGACAAGCAAACTGACCTCAAATATTTTTTAACCATTTGTCTGTGTTTTTTGAAAGGATCACAAAAAAATATTTGATAACATTCAATGATGTCCACATATAGTAGGACTTTCTTGATCTTGTGGAAAGCTTATAGTGGTTTGCAGCAATATCAAATCTCGGTCTTCATTCAGCTCTTCTATTTTTTCTAGAGTTTTTAGTAAGGTATAGGTGGTCAAATGACATGGTGTTCTTAGTAATTATCCAATTCTGTGAGAATTCACATTTTCCATCACAATTCACTTAAAACATACTTTATACAAGTGGAATGATAAGGCTGCATCGCTAATAGATATAATCTGTCTCACAGAAAGACAAAGAGTAGCCGAGGCCAAATAGACTAATTGTTGCATACCAGTTATATTCAACAATGAATTTCAGGAAGTGTTGCATTGTTTTCATGACTATAAATGTTTCAAACAAGCTACTGCTGTCTAAGAACACTTTTTTATCACTGTGAACAGATGATTGGCTGCACACACAAATTATGGTCTTTAATAAATTACTAAATTATTCAAATGAAAGGAAATAAGTTTTTACACTTGAAGTTAACTTGCATGTCTTGAATGAGCTATATTTAAATATGCTGATTTGATACCCCTGCATCTGAGGCAGTTAGACAGTAAGTGGATGTACTTCCCTTTCCAATCACAGCAAAAAGTATTTTGATTTCCATGTGTGCATCAATTAGCATAAGACCCATTAAAATTTTTATTTTATTAGAAAGCTATGGGATTATTTAAGGCCAAAATCAGGTTCCCATCAGGTTGGAGAAATGAGATATAAGCATTTTTCCGCATCCTTGCAGTTATTCTGAAATTAAAAAATTAATATTTTTCAAAAATTTCCTTTGTAGCTTTATTGCTAAAATAATTACATGTCTTAAGTATGTGCTTCTCCTAACTTATGAAAAAATTGCAAATCCAAAGCTTCACAAACACCCGAGTGATGGACATTTATTTACAAAACTACCAATATGCAGACATTCTTGCACAGCCCAGTTATCAGAATATCACTGCATTTAAAATTCGATGTAAAATAAAGTTGTAGTTTGAGATAAAAATATTTTGCAGAAGTTCCTATGTTATAAGTATAAGCAAAAGTGCAAAGTTTTGTGGAAATCTGAGATACAGGGTTACAAATCCTTGAATTGTTGCATGTTTTCACATGGAATGACCCCCTACTCTTACAAAGAAGATAACGGCAACCAGCCACTTTTTACAGTGCTATTTATTTATTTAAAGAGTGCCATTATCAGTTTCGAACATTTCAGGATCATCTTCAGACATCTAGTTCATATTAAGATACATCCTACATTAGCTTTCATTTGGGAAAACAAAAAGTGAAAGCTAATGTGAAATGTATCTTAATGTGAACTAACCGTCTGAAGATGGAACTGTAATTTTCGAAACCAGTAATGGTGCTGGTTAAATAAATAGTCTTGTAAAAATCTGCTAGTTTTAACCTTTTTTTTGTAAGAGTCAACCTATAGAAAAAGTGTACACCAATAAGGTAAGTAGTCAGTTCCGAATATTTTTCTTTACAATGGGCTTCTCTGGGTGTAGTAAGCAGTCAAAAACTTAAAATTGTAATGTAGAGAAATGATCATCCATCGAGAAGTGTTTGAGAAAAGCACTCTCTCTCTCTCTCTCTCTCTCTCTCTCTCTCTCTCTCTCACACACACACACACACACACACACACACACACTCACACACACACACACACACAACATGTTTTTAGAATGAGGGGTGATGTCTCTTCACTTCTGTAACAGCATAAATCTGTAAAGTCCACAACTCTCATGATCAGCTGGCACCTAAACCCTTTATAAGTTTATGGTTAACTACAGCACTTGTAATCTGGCAATGTTAAGTGCTTTTGTCAGACTGAGCTACTGCATGGGAATGCTTGGTGGTCAACAATGCAACCAGTACAAGCTTACAATTTTGTCAAATGGTGATAGACAGTAACTGCTTACTTGTGAACAAAAAATAATGTGTTGGAAGCACCAACCGAACAGATAGCATTATAATTTAGGTTTCATTTTATTGTATATAGTTAGGAGCCACTGAGCATGGTTAGTGCAGTGGCGACTGTGCTAGCTTAAGGTTTGGGAGACCCAGGTACAAACCCCAGGTAGGCCATCCAGACTTAGGTCTGCCATAGTTTCCTAGGCAAATCAGCAAGGCCACTTCTGTCATGACCAAATGCAAAAAATAATTGGAAGTCCTGTTTCTAATGACTATAGCTGCAGAAAAAATAAAAAAGAATACCAATCATCCTTCCAGTAGGAACCAGGCAAATGAAAGTTTCATGGCACGTAAATAGGAAAATATATTTCCTCTGTTTCTCTTGCATGTATTGTAATATTTCAACTGAAGACAAATACTTCTCTATAAGTTGTTACCTTGGAATGAAGTATTTTTATCAACCTCTTAAAACTCCAATAGGCCTATTGGCATGTATATAGAAGTATAGAAGTGCAATAACTGAATAAGTACAGTTAGAGAGAGGGATATGTGTGTGTGTGTGTGTGGGGGGGGGGGGGGAGGAGGTCCTTAATTCTTTTAATCTGATACAGAGAGCTAAATGCTAGTAACTATTACCTCATTTGGTGGAAGTATCTGTGACAGAACTTCAAACTTTCATTCACAAATTTTATATGAATATGTATCATTTGCGCCACACATTTCATATTAGTATAACATTATCTGATCATCTGGAGGAAAGGGCCACTTGCTAGAACCAAATACTGAGATGCCTGTCACCTTGAAGCACCAGGTACCCATTGCATCTTCAACCAAATAACTGTAGGTTAACATCCAAAGTTTCCTTAAAGTCTTCTCAGCTTCATTCACACTTTTCCCATTAAAAAACTTTCATTTGTTTGTAATATGGACGAATGTGAGAGTGTTCTGAGGCATTAAGAATTTTTTTTAGAAGCATATTAATTTCAGCCATAAACCTAATAGAAAATTTATGAGTAACTGCACATTTTGTTTATCATTACAAAACAGATGAAGTTCCTTTTAAAGAAAGTTTGCAACCAAAGAGTACTTGGTGGGTTAATGCAGTTTTGTGGGTGGTGAAGGCAATTACTCAAATAGAGAGAATATCTGGGAGTCCCTCCACAGTTATTTTTGAATGAATAATAGTGTATAGTACCACATTTTTGGTGAACAAACATTTTCAATTTTTGTTAATGTAAAAATATTGTTTTATCTATTGGAGTGGGTGATTGTCCCCACTGCCTCCTCCCTTAATATCCCTTTGGTTTGTCATAGACGCAGGAAGAAAATGCAGATTTATGTTAAAATTTCATGATGAATTTAATGAAGTTAATGTGGCTTTGAGCAGTAATGTAATCAAAACAAATGTGATCATATTTATGCTGTGCACAAACTCACTAAAAACTCCATTCTGCACTTGTTTATTTTAAATTGTCACTGTGACGTATATTTGGAATACACAACTTTCATACCTACTACTTTTACTTAAAGTGTCAAGTATTTCTGTACTGTAATTAGGAGGAGGTGATGACAATGGTTGAAGTATCACCAGTGTCTAAGCAGCTTAAATATTTAAATGTGAGTAACAGTTATAGATGAAATGAGTATTCAAGTATCAACTATAAAAAAATAAGTTTCCTAGTAGTTGCCAAATGATGTTGACAACTGACATCCAATTATAATGATGAGCTACTTGAGAAAATGACCTTGGCAACCCACTGTTTTTAGCACCAATGTGTGATGTTTCATATGTGATGGTAACATACTGTGTTTGTTTATTCTCTTGATAGACATGGCATAAATTTTGGTGGTTTGACATGGCATGGTTACTGTAGCTATTTCCGTATTGAGTACAAGTCATACAAAAAGTTACTAAAATGGCACAGCACTCATTGCTTTCAGCTGCTTCAATGCTGGTAAATGTGACTTACTTTTTATTCTTTTTTTTCACAATATACAGCCTATAAAGAAAAATAATGATGTATGTTATAGAAGGTCAGTACATTATGATCATCAGCAATCATTTATTTCGGGTGAGAAAAATTTTCATAGTTGGATTTACAACATGAAGGCAAAATTAAATGCAACTACATGGTTTAATATTTCCATCAATATTCGAAATTATCTTTGGAACCACTTCAATTTCTCAGTTCAACTTTTCCACTCACATGAATTATGTACAATTCATTGGCTTTTATAAAAATACGAAACATTTTAATTTCTCCCTATTTCACGTTTTCATCCACATGATTTATGCACGATTAATCAGATTTAAACAACAAATGACTAGACTCTTGTTTAACGTTCATTATACTTATGATTCCTTCATTTAGATATTCGTGATGTTCATGAAACATACTATAACATCCCACATTCTTTGGATTGCAGCTTAATAATGAATTATTTCACGTTCCTGTCCACATTAAAAAAAAAAAAAAATTATGGTTCCTCCGTTCAGACACTCATTATGTTAATGAAACACACAATAACATTCCAGATTGTTGGTATTACAGTTAATAATTAAATCGACTGGGATGAGCATACCCACAACTCCTGCCACATCATTTGTACACATGTACTTACATTTAGGCCTTTGATTGTGCCACCATACACAATCACTAACCCAGCTCCAGGGAGGTAGGATCCCCTTCCAAATTCCTCCATTGGGGTAGTTCCTGTCTGGAGTGTCCATGTCGTGAGGGTGGGTACTCTACACTTCAGTAGGCTGGAGTGATAGGATGGCTGAGTTCAGGCAGGGACCCAATCCCGTGGGGTACAACACAGAACCCACGCCCAGGGTTACGGATGAAGACCTTAATGGCAGCACCGGAGGAGAAGAAAGACTTTGGAATGGTGTAGCTGGCAGATGAGGCAACCCTCCTTTCTGGGGATCAAACGAGAAGGGAACCACTGCCTTGTGGTGGATGAGAAACTCCAAAGGCTAAGGGAAACAACCCCAACAGAAAATCCTTTCTTGCACTAAGCCTAGCAAGTCAGTAGGAAAGTCTTAATAAATTGCTTTCAAAACACAGATGAGCCTCGGTACAAAGGCACTCAGGATTTGACTCCACTGCTTCTTGAAGTACTGGTGCAAATGATGGGAGAGCTGATGACATTCATCAGTACAAGAAGATGAAACCAAATGGACTAAGAATAACCTAAATATTGGCACCCTTAATATATTAACCATCAATGGAGAAATGGAAGAAATGGCAGATGTACTAACAGAGAGAAATTTACATATTTTGGGATTAAGCGAAATGAAGTTGAAGGGAAAAGGTGAAGAGAATTTGAGAGGAGGAGGAAAAGTGTACTGGAGTGGGAATAACAGGTTTGGAAGAAATGGTGTGGTAGTGATGGTGAATAAGAATGCACAAAGCTGTATTTAAAGTGTGAGATATATCAGACAGGATCATACTCTTAAACCTGAGATTCCAAAAAGAAACACTAAAAGTTATCCAGATTTATGCACCTCAGGTGGGATGTAGTGAAGTAGAGAAATGGACTTCGAAAATGAGTTAGAGAACCATATAGAGAGAGTGCTAATATAGTGATGGGAGATTTTAATGCACAGGTAGGCATAGATTGAAAGGGATTTGTGCAAGTGTTGGGATGTTTTAAATATGGAGGCAGAAATGAAGAAGGGGAAAGACTCCAGGGTTTGGGCTAGAGGAATGGAATGAAAATAGCAAACAGCTGGTTTATGAAGAGAGAAAGTCATGTTATCACCGGATACAGTTGGGATGGAAGAGCCAAGAGTGTAATTGATTATACTCTAGTACATAGGGAATGGGGAGAGAAAGTAACAAATGTGAAGATAATCCCAGGAGTGAGTGCAGATGGAGACCATAGATTACAGGTGTGACAATGGAAAATGAATCGGTGTGTGAAAAATAGAAAACAGAAGAAAGTGATGAGGATACTGGATTAGAAACTGAAGGAGAGTGAAAGTGCTCAGAAATATAGAGAATTAATCACACAAAAATTTCCAAATGAAGTTTTCTGCGACGTAGAAAAAGAATGGAGTTTATTCAAAGACACTTTAGTCGAAGCAGCTAAAACGTATGTGGTAGAACATCTGGAAAGGAAAAAGACAGACAAGTTGGTGGAATGATACCACAATCCAAGCAGTTAGAAGAAAAAATGTAGCATGGAGAAAGTGGTGGAAACTAAAACTGATGAGGACCATAAAAGATATATAGAGGAAAAGAAGAAGTGCAAAGAAACAATGGAAACAGCAAAGAAAAAGGCATGGGAAGAGTTTACAAAAAAAACTTGAAGAAGATGTGAAGAGCAATAAGAAAATGTTCTATAAAATGATGAAAAATAAAAGGAAGGCTTCTGAAGTACCAGTAAAGATGGAAACAGAGGATGGTACTGTGATTGTAGATCCAGGGAATATAAAAGATCTCTGGATAGAACATTTTAAGAAACTGTTATATGCTGAGGAACAGGTACACGAGGAAACAACAAATAATGGAGAAATTGACAGAAGTTGGGAAGCAGAATTAGGACAATTACACGGGAAGATATGGAAATAGCTGTGAAGAAGATGAATGGGGGGAAAGCCCCAGGACCTGATGAAGTATCACAGATGTTGTCACTTTCCAGCTTTCAGATCATGATGCTGTGACATGTGAATTAAGTAATACTAAGCTACCTAATAAGAGTACTGTTTCTGGTAAAAGGACTAAGTTAGTAGACCTCTGAATGAAGTAAATTTACGCAATTTTAACTGGAAATGTTTGATTGACAGTTATCAATGTTGCTGAGCTGATGTCAGGTTTAACAAATTTTTTTCAGTTTTTTCTTCACTTTTTGAGGAGTTTATTCCAAAGAAAGAGTGCAAGGTCAATCCCCTTTCACGTAAGGAAAGCAAATCTAAGAACCCCCGTGAGTGGTACACTCCTCAATTACTAGATTAGATTAGATTACCGTAGATTAGATTAATACTTGTTCCATAGATCATGAATACGACACTTCGTAATGATGTGGAATGTGTCAGGTTAATAACAGATGTCTGTACAAGATATTACATTACACAAAATATTGCATAACACTAATGTTTAAGTTGTTGTTGTTGTTTTTTCCCCCCCTTAATTTATATCTAAAAATTCAGCCAATGTGTAGAAGGAGTTGTCATCTAGAAATTCTTTTATGAAAAATAAAGCACTGTTTTATTTAGATTTGTATAGACAGTATAAGACAGAAAATGCTAGATTAGCGTATAATGAAGCTAAGCGAGAATACAAACTAAGTGTCAATAATGCAAAGAAATTGTGCCATTTAGGTATTATTAACAGATCTACAAATAAATCTAAAACAGCTTGGAATGTAATCAATTCACTTTCCAATAGTGGCAAAAAAGAGGTTGTGAACTTATCCCCAGATAGTTTCAACAAATTTTGTACTCCATCAGTGGAAAAATTTGTAGAAACATAATAAAACCCAATGAATCCCCTGCAGAATTGATGAAGCTTTTTGGGGAAAAATTCCATTTCCAAATTTTAATTTTAGGGAAGAAAATCCCAAAGATGTTCTAGGAGTTGTTAAAGCTCTTAAACAATCTGAGAGTGTTGATACCTTTGATTTGTCCAGTAATTTTATAAAAAGAATAATTGAATGTATTATGGACCTGTTGACCTAACTCATAAATAGATGTATTGGTGAAGGAATCTTACCTACCATTTTGAAATTGTCTAGAGTAGTTCCTATTTTTAAGAAAGGTGATAAAACATGTCCATTTAGTTATATACCTGTATCCATTACTCCAATTTTTACTAAATTACTGATTCTATTATGTATTCCCAACTTTGTTCCTATCTTGAACTGTATAGCTTAGTATGTAATGAGCAGTTTGGTTTTAGAAAAGGCAGGTCAACTGTGGATGCCATGGACATACTCGTTAAAAAAGTGCTGGAGGTATTTGAAGCAAAGGGCATATGCTCAGGCTACGCATTGTGACCTCAGCAAGGCTTTTGATTGTGTTGATCATGGGGTAGTGATAGAGAAACTGTCTAATTATGGAATAAGAGGTGTTAGCAGTAAAATATTTAAATCATTTCTTAGTGACCCACAACAAACTTTATGTATAGGTAACAATAGGTCTAGTGTAGTCACACTTAGATATGGTGTGCCACAAGGCTCAATTTTAGGTCCTTTGCTATTTGTATTAATGATCAATGATTTAACATTTTTTATCAACTCTCAAACTATATTGTATGCAGATGACACTACCTTTTTAACAGTAGCCCTGATTTCAATGAACTGCACAATTTAACTGAATATACAATATCTCAGGCCTCTATTTGGTTTAGAGCTAATGGCTTTTGTTTAAATGAAGGTAAATCACAACAAATGGCTTTTAGTCTTTGTAATTTACCATGTACAGACAACCAGATAGTATTAAATTTTTAGGATTAAACATAGACAGTGAACTCTCATGGGAACCCACATTAAATACTTAAGTGCTAGGCTTTCTACAGTAAATTATTTGCTGAAGATATTAAACAGCTGTGTCCCAGATAGTTATGTTGGATCAGCATATTTTGCATTTTTTCAGAGTATAATTTCTTATGGAATTCCTTTCTGTGGGAACAGCAGCCATGTCTAGGATATCCTTCTGCTACAAAATTTCTAAATTTCTAATTTACATAAAAAATAATTTATCTAGCCAGCTCTTAAAGGAAGACATTCTTTGTTATAATACCAGAAATAGCAAGAAAATAGATGTGCCATTCTATAGAATGTCAAAATCGTTAGACAGTTACAATGTTTCAGGCTTTAAAATGTATACTAAGTTACCTTCAGAAATAAGTAATTTACCTTTAAATTTATTTAAATGGAAGTTTATAAAAAATTTGCTGGTTTACCTTTTTATTCTGTTATTGAATTTTTTGAGTGTAACTCTATGGGAAATTGCAGTATGAAGCATGAATGAGGAGATACCTGTTGATATATTGAGAAAGTCTATCCAGCACAACTTAGTGTATAAACTTATATATACAGACATTTATTTATTAATATTGACTTTGAATATAGCCTGTAAAAGTTCAATGACAATAAAATTTATATTATTACTTTCAGTGGACATGATAAAAGCAGCAGGTCCAGTGGGAATGCTGTGGCTGTATAGAATACTATCAAGTGTGTAGAGAAATAGTACAATAACTGACGAATGGAGAAGAGGAGACATTGTTCTCATCTTCAAAAAAGGCAGTAAAAGACTTTGTAAAAACTACAGAGGAATGACCCTTATAAGTCATAGAGCCAAAATGTGATGATGACCGAAGGAGGTCATCAAGAGACTGAAACCAAACAGTTCAGTTCCACCTAGGCTATATGGACTGCCTAAGATTCACAAGGAAAATGTGCCATTACGTCCAATTGTGAGTAACATTCCAGCAGCCACCTACGACCTAGAAAAATTCTTGGCATCTTTGCTCAAACCAATAGTAGGCAAGTGTGCACATCCCATTAAGAATTCTGGTGATTTTATCAGTCGACTTCAGTCACAACAACTGCAAAGTAACGACTTATTGGTCAGTCTTGATGTGGTTTCACTTTTCACAAAGGTGCCTCTGGTGGACTAACTGCACCTCATTGGCAATATGTTTGGTGCAGACATTACACCATTGTTTGAGCACACACTCTCCTCTACAGATTTTATAATTAACAATGAATTTTACGAACAATCTGACGGTGGAGTCCTTTGTCTTCCCTGGTGGCCAATCTTTTTATGGAGGATTTTGATGAGAGAGCACTTGACTCTGACACTTTTCAACCGACAGAATTTTGGCAGTACGTTGACGACACTTTTATAGTGTGGCCTCATGTTCTGGGCCGTCTCCAAGAATTTTTACGTCATATGAACCCCATACATGAAAACATAAAGTTTGCCATGGAGATAGAGAAAGATGGTTGTCTGCCATTTTGAGACATCTTGGTGCGACAGAGGAGTGATGGCACACTTGGTCACTCGGTGTACAGAAAGCCCACTCATATAGACCTGTATCTACAAGCTACTAGTTGCCACCATCCAGCACAAACAATGGGCGTTCTCAAAACCTTGGTCCACCGTGCCCATACTACCTCTGACGCCGACAGTCTTCAAGCGGAACTGGAACACCTGCAAAAAGTATTTTTGAAGAATGGCTTTTCACCTAGGCAAGTGAACAGAGTGATGAAGACATACAAACGACGGAACAAGGAAGAGGAAGAGGCCTTCAGGTCGACTGTTTATCTACTATTTATTGGGAATATTTCTTCACAGATAGGCAGAATATTGAGAAAGTATCAAGTGAGAGTCATCTTCCGTCCTCCTTCCAAAATTTCATCATTGGTGGGCTCCGTTAAAGACGACCTGGGCCTGCCTAAATCAGGTGTTTACAAAATTCCGTGTGAATGCGACAAATCATATACAGGGGAAACAACACGAACTGTGCAGGAACGCATTGTGGAACACCAACGGCATACTCGCCTTCTCCAACCCACCAAGTCCGCAATCGCTGAACATTGTATTTCCACAGACCATTCCGTGAATTACAACGACACAAAAATTTTGGCCCATACATAAAACTTTTGGAGCTCGATTATCAATGAATCTGTGGAAATGAGATTGTCTGACAACGAGACTCTCATCAATCGAGATAACGGTTATCAGCTAAACTCTGCTTGGAATGCTGTTATAGAGAAACTTCGTAATCGACGTAGTTATCTGCATAAAGATGGAAATCGACCTGACACCGATACGCCAGGCTTTCACTGTGGAGGGCGCGAGGCGCAGCGCACGGAGCCGTTCTGAACGCGCACACTGAGCAGTGCATGCGCAATGTCACCTCAGTATGGCTTTAAATAGCGGAGCTCAGCGCGTACTCGCCAGTACTACTACAGTGACACTCACCTGAATATGGCCAGAAGACTCTGCGCCGAAATATCGTGGCAGGACGTTACTGATATCCGGCAGTTCTCCCGTGTTTTTATGGAACATATAGCCAAGATTTTTGAAAGAATTTTACTAAATTGAATCAGTCAAAAGATAGAAAAGGAGCTGAGTGAAGAACAGCATGGGTTTAG
The DNA here is from genome assembly GCF_021461395.2 of Schistocerca americana. Classification (NCBI taxonomy): domain Eukaryota; kingdom Metazoa; phylum Arthropoda; class Insecta; order Orthoptera; family Acrididae; genus Schistocerca; species Schistocerca americana. Next base: position 151,739,280 of record NC_060129.1, read on the forward strand.
GAATGGAAGAAGCACAATCGACCTGATATTTTCTATCTGTCAACTGATGGAAAAATTTGGGAGTATAACGAAAGGGTGATAATGGTTTTTATAGACATAAAAAAGGCATATGACTCAGTTAACAGGGAAATATTCTGGGAAGAAATGAAGAAAATAGATATGGAAGATGAATACATTAATGTAATAAAGACAATGTACAAAAGACACAATTGTAGAATTAGAACATCATTGGGGAACTCTGAATACTTTGAAATAAGGCAAGGACTGAAACAAGGCAGTATTCTATCTCCTGCACTTTTTAATATTGTGATGGAGGGAATGAATAAGGCAGTTAAAGATATAATAAAAGAAAAAGACAAAAAGATGACTTTTGAACATGATATGGTAATATATCGGGCGACAAAGAGGTAGATGTACAGTTACAATTTGATCTGTGGAAGGAAATAATAAAAAGGTATGGATTAAAAATAAATAATGATAAGAGTGAAGTAATGGTATTTGGAAGAGAGAAAGGGATCAACGGAAATATTTCTTTGAATGGAGAAGCCCTCAAAGTGGTAGACAGTTTCACTTACTTAGGGAGTGAAATATCTAGTGATGGAAGAATAACCAACGAAATTAATAGGAGGTTACAGAAGGGAGGCAATTTCTTCCAAACAATAAACCACCTGATTTGGAATAAGAAAGTATCAGAAAAACCAAACTCCTTATGTATAAGTGTTATTACTTCCCTTTTGACACCTATGGAGGAGAAACATAGACAATGACATAAAGGGACAGGAGCAGACTGCAAGCAGGGGAAATGAAATTTCTCAGAGCAGTTAAGGGATAAACAAGAATGGACAGAGCAAGGAACGTAGATATCAGAAAGGACCTTAAACAAGACGTTTTTTTCCTTTACTGGATTTCAATTCCCCCCCCCCCCCCCCCAGAGGGGTGGGGGGTGGGGGGGTTGGCTGGCAGCAGGGTAATATGCCGCTCTACAGCCTACAGAAAAGTTAAAAAAACATAATGAGAATAGAAACAAACAAGAAAAACAGGCAACGAAATGGTGACCTTGTAAAAAAACTGTAAAATGGTGGTAAGTTGTGTAATTTAAAATATAAAAACACTGTGATGACAATGCTGATAAAGAAGTAGACAGGCACAATTAAAAAACACGGTGATAGTCTATTTTCTGTTCCCATGAGATAAAAAACACAACTAGCGACAGTATGGTGGCTGTTCGCAACACTGGCAGGGGACACACAACACTGAACACTCACTTATAACAGAGAGCTGATAGACGGAGGGGACATTGGAAAGGCTGGGTGGATGCAAGGAGGAGTGGGAAAGGCAGTGGACAGGTGAGCAGAAAGGACTCAGGGGAGAGAAGGGAGGGGGAAAAGGGAGCCCGGGGAAAGGACAGAGGAAAGGAGGGGTGGTGAGGATCAGAGTTGATAGGATGGATAAATTGAGGGAGAGAGGTCATCATCCGGGAGGGGGAGTTGACAGAAGCCACCTTGGGAAAGGAGATGAAGGGTGTAGAAATGAGGGTAGGGGGGAAACAACAGTGAAGGTGCGACTTCAGGTGAGGGGGGTTGGAGAGGAGAGGAGCAACCAGGGGATAAGGGGATCAAGGCGGCAGGACATGTAGAGTATGCGGATATGTTCAAACAATAGGAACAGATGGGGGAAAGGAATCAGGTAGTAGAGGATCCGCGTAGGGGATGGGAGGCGTATACAGAAGGCGAGGCGGAGAGCATGATGCTTGAGGAACTGGAGGGACTTATAGAATTTCAGGTGAGGTGGATATCCAGGCAGGACTGGCATAACAGAGGATGGGACGGATTAAGGATTTGTAGGCGTGGAGGATGGTAGAGAGGTACAACCCCCATGTCCGGCCAGAGAGGAGTTTGAGGAGTCAGAGGTGGTTGTGGGCTTTGGATTGGATAGAGCAGAGATGAGGGATCCAGGTGAGGTCACAGTCAATGGTGAGGCCAAGGTAGGTGAAAGTAGTGGAGAGGTGGACAGGACAGGCGCAGATGGTAAGAGGAAAATCAAGGAGCCGGAAGCAGCGAGTGGTATGACCTACTATATTGCCTTGGTCTTGGAAGGATTAATTTTCAGGAGGCATTAGTTACACCATGCGGCAAAAAGGTCCAAGTGGTTCTGGAGGAAGCAGTGGGACCATTGGAGGGTAGGAGAGTGGGCATACTGCAGAAAGTGTACTGGATGGAGGGGTTGGGGCATATCTGCCGTGTACAGGCGGTTGAGGAGAGGGGAAAGGACAGAGCCCTGGGTTGCACCTGCAGAGGGGTAGAAGGTGCAGGAAACGGAGCTATGGATGGTAATGTAGGAGGGGCGGTGGGAGAGGAAGGAGGCAATAAGACGGACATAGTTGACAGGAAGGGCATAGGTCTGGATTTTAAACAGGAGACTGGGATGCCATACATTGTCATAGGCCTTTTCGAGGTCGAGGGAGACGATAATGGCGGAGCGAAGGGAGTTAAGCTAGAGGGAGAGGAAATGAGTGAGGTGTAGGAGTTGGTCATCAGCAGATAAGGAAGGTGGAAAGCCACACTGGGTATTGGGGATGAGGTGGTTTCAGTGGAGGTGGTGATGGATGCGCCAGGTAAGGATGGATTACAAGAGCTTGCTGAACACTGAGGTGAGACATATAGGGCACTAGGAAGAGGCATCCAATGGAGGCTTGTTGGGTTTGGAGAACATCAGGATACGGGAGGTTTTTGACAGGTCGGTGTAGAAGCTGGTGGCGAAGATTACATTGTTGGCAACGACTGCAAGGAAGGAGGGTGGGCAGTGTTTGAGGGTGTGGTAGGTAATGCGGTCGTGACCGGGAGCAGTGTTGTGTTTAGTGTGGAGTGTGAGGCTGATGTCCTGTGTAGTGATGGGAGCGTTAGTTCAGATGGTGGTGTGTGGCCCAAGTACTGGAAGCTAGGACCAAGGGAAGGAACAGAAGTATCTGTATGGTCGATGAGGTCATGGAAGAGAGAATAATCAATTTCGGGATCATCTGGGATGGAAAAAATATCAGATAAGTGAGAAGCAAAGTGGTTGGCCTTACTGAGGTTGTCATCAAGGAGGAGAGGGTACTGGGGGCTGTCCCCAGTATGGTGGTGGAAAGCAGACCAATAGTTGGAAGAGTTTATTGGGAATGTGATGTTGAGTTGTGTAGATGTCTGTCGCCATGTGTGGCGTTTCTTCACAGTAAGGAGGTTGTGGATGTGTCATTGTAATTGCCGGTGGCAGGCGAGTGTGTCCCAGACACGAGTGCAGAGAAAAGAGCAGTTGAGGCAGCGGGATTCACGAAGGAGAACGATGGCCTGTGGGAGCAGAGATGGGCGGTGAGGGTGGATGGCTTTGGTAGGTATATGGGTAGTGACAGTGTCAGACAAGCTCTTGTGCAGGAAGGCAGCAGTGCAGGAGATGTCAACATGAGATTGGAGGGTTAGGTCGTGGCCTTCGACCTTTGTGTGAATGGAATCCCGGTAGGCATCCCAATAGGCATGGGAGTAATCATGGACAAGTTTGGGAGGGATGTCAGGGTGAGGAGCGGGGCAGGGATGGGGACCATTAGAGATAGTGAGGAGAACGGGAGCATGGTCACTGCCAATGAGGTCAAGGACATTTGCGGTCATGCCCCCAAGGAGGTTGGAAGAGGAAAGGATCACATCGGGTGTGCTGCGGGGGGAGAACCAGGTCCCCCTGGAGGATGGTGAGAAACTGATGCAACCGCTGGAGGTCGGCAGGAGCATGGCTGTGGATATTGAGGTCAGCAGCAATCATGTATGTGGAGAAGGTGCAGTCAATGTGGGCCAGGAAAGTGTAGGGGATGGAGGTTCAAGGGCGGACATAAATGGTGGCACAGGTGATGGTAAGGGAAGAGGAGGCTGAGGGTGAGATTTGTCGGCTGGATTGTTGAGGAGAAGTTGGGGCCAAACAGGGAGGAGCTTGAGTTGGCCTATAGCAACCCCGCCAGGCACTAGAGGGTATGGGTTATCGGTGCGGTGAAGGGTGCAAGGAGTTGTGGAGATGGAGATACGGGATTGAAGGAAGGCATCATTTAAGATGAAGGTATCCATGTGGTGCTGATGGAGGTTGTGGAGGAAGAGGTGTTTGTGAGTGGGCAGAGAGCAGACATTATGGTACAGGATACTGTAGCTTTGTCGCACCATGGGAGGGGAGAGTTAGACGAGGGTGGTGAGGGGGTGATGCAGAAGTGGGCCTGGTTGTGGAAGTAGGTGGCATAGGTGGGAAGATGGAAGATGGAACAGGCAGCGAGGGCGATTTGGGAAAGGGTGTGGGAGCGCTGGAAGAGGTGGATGTTTTTTAGCACAATGGTGATGAAACGGATGATGTCCTCGGCAGTAGGGGGAGGGCAGAGCGAGCTGTTGGGGTGGACTTAAACAAGAAAGTGTGAGAGAAGAAATTGAAAGAAAGTGATTAAGATGGTATGGGCATGTTAAGAGGATGTGTGGGCAGAGACTCTACAAAATTATGAAAGAACTAAAGATAGATAGAAAAAGACCTAGAGGGTGCCCAAGAAGACGGTGGTAAATGAGTGTGAGAATATGCATGGAAAGAAGAGGTGTGACCTGGCTTTTTTTTCCTTTATTGGTATTTCATGCCTCAGCTGAGGCACGCTGGCAGTGGCCTATATATGCCACTCTTCGGCCAAAAGACACAACACATATACACGGAAGACATAGAAAAACAAAAAACATGGTAAACACATGATGAACACTGAACAAGAAATCAGAAGTCGTTCAGCAGAAGGCACTGTACATGAAGGGTGGCCCCAGTTGAACAGATGTAAGCAGCCAGGTGGAGATGCAAATGTAGTAGAGAAACGCTGATGAAGACACTGTACACAAATGGAGAGACACTGACACATGGAAAACACTGGCGATGATCATTGGTGAAGCACTCATACTGACAAAAGGGGGGGCCTGCCCCCGGGTCAAAGGGAGAGGTAGGAGGGCGGGAAAGAACGGTTTGGACCCAGTGAGATACAGAAGGGAGAACTGGGCGGAGGAGAGAGGGGACAGGTTGGAAGCCCAGGGAGAGGCGTGGGAGTGGGAGATGTGGGAGAGAGGAGGGGGGAAATAAGGTGAGGAGGGAGAGAGGGATCCTTGAGGGAAAAAGGGGAATGGGAGGGGAGAGTCAGATCTAGTAGGAGGGGTAGATGGACAGGACAAGGACATTATCAGCGAGGAAGCCACCTTGGGAAAGGGTATGGAGGGTGTGAAGATGGAGAGCAGGTGGGATGCAAAATAAAGGTGCTGCAGTGGGCTGGGATGGGCGAAGTTAGAACCGGTACGGCGGCAGTAGTCTGATCAGTACTTAGACAAGTTGATAGGCAGGGTAGCATTAAGACTGGTACATGTCTGTCACCTGTCCTGGCGTTTTTTGGCCATAAGCAAGTTTTGGACGTGTCGTTGGTTTTGCCGGTAGCATTGTAGTGTGTCCCAGTCACGCTTGTGAAGGAAGGCATGGTACAGCAGTGGGATTTACGAAGGAGGACTGCCTGTGGGGGTAAAGTGGGACGGTGTGGGTGGGTGGCGACAGTAGGGATGTGGGCCTCCATGGCCTCAGACATGGTCTGCTGGAGAAAGGAGGTGGCATGGGTAACGTCATCTGAATGGCGGTAGGTGAGGGGGTGGTTATCGATCCGGGTAGTGAGGGTATCCCGGTGGGCATTCCAGTTGGCATGGGAATAGTCGTGGAAATACTTCAGGGGAGCATCGATGCGAGGATCGGGACAGGGACGACCTTCTGATATGGTGAGAAGGACAGGGAGATTGTCACTGCCAATAGAGGAGAGGACGTCCGCTGCTGCACAGCCAATGAGGTTAGGGGAGGCCAGGACGTCATCGGGAGTGGTATTGGATTCGGGGCAGGTGTGTTGGGGGAATGGCAAGGAGATTACCTTGGAGGGTGCAGAGGAACCGAGACCACTGCCGTAGCTGCGTGGCAGAATGACTATGGATGTTGAGTTCGGAAGCAATCACGTTAGAGGAGAAGATACTGTCGATGTGGGAAAGGAAGTCGTAAGGGATGGGGGCAGAGGGGTGGACATAGATGGTAGTGCAGCTAATAGTAAGGCCAGGGAAGAAGAGACTGAAGATAAAGTTGAATGAGATTTTCGCTCTGCAGCAGAGTGTGCGCTGATATGAAACTTCCTGACAGATTAAAACAGTGTGCTGGGACCTTTGCCTTCCACGCGGTGGGTTGTTATGGTGCCGTGACAGGAGAAGGTAAAGTGGGCTAGGTTATGGGAGTAGGTGGCGAAGGTGTTGAGGTGAAAGACAGAATGGGCAGCTAGGGAGGGGTGGGATTATCAATGGGATGGACAGGGACAGTGCGTTCGGAAGAGAAAGGAAGGGGCCGGGCATTACATTTTTGGGAGTAGGTGGGGTGAGGAAGGCAACAGGTGTTGAAGGTGGTGGTGGTGGTGGGGGGGGGGGGTGCTGTTGCTCGCCGCTTGCGACAGATGGCAGCTCTGCACGTCACATTGGAAAGTGTGGACATTGTCTTCCCCTATGGCTCGGTGCCATCAGCTGTTTGTTGTTGGGTGTCGTCAAGTCACTTGATATTGATTTGTGGCTGTAGGGAACTCGATCCTGTAATTTGTAAGCAACAATTAATATGAATCAGTGTTAATAATTCTCCGCTAACATAATGGCAGCAATGATTCATTCATTGCCAAATTAGGAACGCTCAGTCGTTAGTTTTGAATTTAATTTGAACACGACAGTAATGCATAGGGAACATAAACATGGCCAGTGACTGTTGCATCCACCCATTTGTGGGTTGGAATCTCTCAGTTCCAAGTCGAGGAATTACACTGCCTGGGCTACACTCAGGGTGTACCATCGATTTGAATGGGCTCCAGCCAGTGCTGTCGTCTTTTCGTCCGTCTGCACGCCATCACTGCTGCCTGCTACCCGCCACCCGGTCCTCGCCGCACGGAGGTCGCCGCCGCCCCCTGGTCGTCGCCTCTCGGTGCTCGCTGCTGCCGCCACCGCCTGCCAGTGCTCGGTGCCGCCTCGTCACCGTGAAGCCGTCTCGTGGTGCTCGCTGCGCTGCTGTTGCCGCTGCTGTCCCCACGAGCCCGCACCAGCCCACCAGCCCGTCGTCCACCGTCGCCGCAGCAGCAGGGAGGGGCGCCGGCCCCCTTCCCCACCATCGCAGCCCAGCAGCAGCCTTCCTCCGTGGGCTCCTCCTGGGCATTGTCATCGTCTGTGACTTGGTGTTCGTCTTCATCTTTGTCTTTTGTCATTTCAGTCTCTTCTACCGTGTCCAGTCCCACCACCTCTGTCATCTACACTTCTCCATCTGCTTCAGCTACCACCATTACGTGGTGTGCACAGACTAACCCTCCCATGGCCATCCCACTCATGTCCATTCCTACCCCAACTCCGTTCACTCTCCCTTCCACCCCTGCAGTCACACCTTCTCCCTGTACATGGCCTGATCCCTTCCCTCCCCTTCCTCCTTCCCCTGCCATTTCTGCATCCACAACCCCAGCATGGGTTGTGGCATGTAGGGCCACAGTACATGCTGCAGCTTCTCTGCCACCGACGCCGCCGTCACCACAACTGCCAACTACAACAACAGAGCTTTCCACCGCCCACCACCTGCCTGTAATTCCTATCCTCCAAACTGCCTCCCACAAACTCACTCTCCTACTCCATAAGTACTATCCTACTGGCCCCATCTCCGTCCTTGTCCTGCAACATGACTCCGTCCACATCAAATCCACCAGCCCTACCCTCCACACTGATATCCTTACCCATAACCCAATTATCCACTTCGGTCCCAAGACCACCATCACCCCTGCCCAGCCCACTTCGTCCTCCTGCCAGCACCAACCTCCACACCGCCTGCCGACCCTCACTGTCTTGATCACTCGGCTTAGTCCAATGATCATGGAGGAGAAAGTGTTGGTGGGGCTTAAGGCACACCCATACCTGGACGTAGGTGCCATCCGCCGGATATGCAATCCCTGCTGGCCCCACCCGAGTTACGCGGGTGTTCTCTGAGCACGCTCTCTCTACAGACCTTCTCCAAAAGGAGGGGGCCCTCCTGTTTCATCGCTGCTACGAAGTTAACCCCTCCCATTCCTCTCCCCAATACATCTGCTGCCAGAGGTGTTTGTGCTACAACACACACTTAACAACTGAGTGCCGCCAGGCCCCAGTCTGCCTGCACTGTAAACACGTGCACTTCCTCTGGCGGTGTCCCAACCTCCAGTCCCCTCCTGCAACGTTCCTCACCCCACCTACTCCCAGAAGTGCAAAGCCTGATCCCCCTCCAGTCCTGAACTCACCATCCCCATCCGCCCTCTGGATGCCCCCACCCCTCCTGGCAACTCCCTTTGTCCTTCCCCCACTGCCAACGACATCATCAGGTCCTTTACCATCGTCCTCCAAAACGTCCATCCTTTCCAGCGCCAACACACCCTCCAGCAGATATCCCTCCCTGCCCGTCCGTTTTCCACCTAAATAACTGTGCCACCTAGTCCCATAAGCAACCCACTTTACCTTCTCCTGTTCTACACCATCATCTAAGTTCCTGCCATGGCACGACAGCACTGTGTCTTGTTCAACAAAATCCCCTCCCTTCTTGTTAACAAGAACCTCCTCATGCACACCCTCACAACCCACCTCGTGGATGCCTTCCTCCTCAACGAAACCTTTCTCCAGCCACAAAATCCCATCAACACATCGCCCTACCTCCTTCACCACTCTGATATTCCCCTCCCGATAGCGCCTGGTGGAGTAGCTTTTGGGCACAACCATCAGATCCCTATTCGGCTCCAACCCCTACTTCCTGAGCCTACAGAACAGTAGATCCGCAGTCTCTTCTTCCCCGGCCTTACTGTTACCTGCTCCACCCCTTTGACCCTATTCCTTTCGACTTCCTTTCCTACATCGACTGTACCTTCTCCTCCTACGTGATTGCCGCCGACCTCGACATCCATAGTCGTTCCGCCACCCAGCTATGGCGGTGGCATCAGTTCCTCTCCACCCTCCAAGGTGACCTCGTTCCCATTCCCCAACACACCTGCCCCGAATCCAGTACCTATCCCGATGTCGTCATGGCCCCCACTAAGCTCCTTGGCCGCATAGCAGTGGACGTCCTCGACCCTATTGGCCGTGACCATCTCCCTGTCCTCCACACTGTATCAGATGGTCGACGCCCCAGTCCTGACTCTTGCATCGACCCTCCCCCAAAATATGACCATGATTACTCTCATGCCAACTGGAATAGCTACCAGGATACCCTCACTAATCGGATCGATAGCCACCCCCTCGCCTACCACCACCCAGTTGACATTACCCATGATGCCTCCTTTCTCCAGCAGACCTTGTCTGATGCTGTGGAGGCCCACATGCCTACTGTCTCCATCCACCCACACCATCCCAATTTACCGCAACAAGGTGTCCTCCTCCTCCATGAATCCCGCCGTCTATACCGTGCCTTCCTTCACACATGTGACTGGGACACACTGCGACACCACCGGCAACTCCAATGACACATCCAAAACTTGCTCGGGGCATAGAAATTCCGGGACTGACGACAGACATGCACCCGTCTTAATGCTACCCTACCTATCAACCTATCTAAGTACTGGTCTGACTTCCGCCACCTTACCAGATCTAAACCCCCCCTACTACCCTCTCCATCATCATGACCACTACTTTCCTGATAACCTCAGTAAGGCCAATCATTTTGCTTCTTATCTCTCCGATATATTTACCCTCCCTGACGATCCCCAGTTCGATTACCCCCTCTTCCCTGATGTCCATGATAGAACTGACACCTCTGCCCCTCCACTTGCTCCTGGCTTCCAGTACTTGCACAACATTACACACTAACTCAATGCCCAAATCACTACTCAAGTTATATCTACACTCCACACAAAACGCAACACTGCTCCAGATCATGACCGTGTTACCTATCGTCATCTCCGTGAAGCTCCATCCTCCTTCCTCTCCACCCTGGCCAGACTTTATAATGTGCTCTTGTCGATCGGCTTCTACCCCGACCTGTGGGAAAACCTCCCATCTTGATCTTCCTCAAATCCGACAATCAACCAACCGCTGTCTCCTCCTACTGTCCTATCAGCCTTACCTCAGTCTTCAGCAAGGTCCTGGAATCCATCCTCACGTGATGCATCCACCAGCATCTCCACCAGCACTGCCTCCTTCATGCTACCCAATGTGCCTTTCGGCCATACTTCTCTGCCGATGACATTCTCTTTCACCTTACTCACCTCCTCTCCGAACAACTCAACTCCTGTCACTCTGCCATTTTCCTCTCCCTCAAACTTGAACGTGCATACGACTGTGTATGGCATTCCAGTCTCCTCTTCAAGCTCCAAGACTTTGCACTTCCTATTGACTATGTCCATCTGATCGCCTCCTTTCTTTCCCACCGTCCTTCCTATGTCACCATCCATAACACAGATTCGTACACCTTCTACCCCTCCTCCACTAGTGTGCCCCAAGTTTCCGTCTTCTCCCCTCTTCTCTACCTTCTTTACATGGCGGACACACCGCCACCTTCAACCCCCTCACACCTACTCCAGTAAGCCAATGGCACCGTCTTTCTTGCCCTTGCCCCCTCCCTGCATCACTCCCAGCACCTTCTCCAATCCCATCTTGACCGGTTCACCACTTGGTGTAACCAGTGGCTGCTGAAGGTCAATCCTTTCAAGACCCAGGCGATCATTGTAGGCAAAAACATCCCTTCTTACGCCTCCTTGATTTTTATGTTACTATCTTACAGCTGTCCTATCAACCACACCCCACCTTCAAGTACCTTGGTGTCACCCTTGACCGTAGTCTCTCCTGGACCCCCCTATACCCGGACAATCCAAGCCAAGGCACCCTCCCGACTTTGCGTCCTGAAGCTGCTTCCTGGCCGCACATGGGTTTTGGACCCCTACACCATCCTCCACTCCTATAAATCCTTCATCCGCCCTATCCTATGTTATGCCCATCCAGCCTGGATCACTGCCCATCCTACCTTCTACGAATCTCTTCAAATCCTGGGACGCCATGTGCTCCGCCTCACGCATTGCATTCGCCTCCCCTCCCCCATCCACTGCCGTGCCTGTACTCCCACCCGCTCTCCATCTCTCCACACTCCATACCCTTGCCCAAGGTGGCTTCTACCAATTCCCCCTCCCTGATGATGCCCTCATCCCCCCCATCTACCCCTCCTACCAACTTTGATCCTCCCCTTCCTCCCCCTGTGCTTTTCCTCCAGGGCACCCCCTTACCCTTCTCTCCCTCCTCTCTTTCTCCCTCCCTCCCCTCCCCCTGGCTTCCATAAACCCCCTACCCTCTCCCCTCCCCATCCCTTCTCCTCTCCCACTGGCATCAACAACTTCCCCCTCTCCCTCCTACCTGCACCTCTTTCCTTTGGCAGGTCCCCGGGATTTGTGTGTTAGCAGTGCAACTGTGAGCATCAGATACTGTCGCCAGTGCTTGGGCATGTCTTCATGTCAGTGCTTCATGTCTCTTGTTTGTGCTCCTCTGTTCATGTGTGTGAACTCATTCTTCCCCATTGCATATCATGATGAAATTTCTTTTTCCAAACATTACGCCCGTTGACGGCTTCGTTTATTTTAATATGTCTGTCTCCTGCTTTTGTCCACCATGCTTGTTTTGTTTTTCTGTCTTTCTGTTTCTTGTATGTGTTCACTGTTGCCGAAGAGATGTGTAGATAGGCCACTGCCGGCCTACCTTTATTGTAAAGATATGAAAATAACATTAAAGAAAAAAAACTGTGACACCCACTTTAACTTCACTCGCCTTGACACATTCGTGTAAGCGTCTCTCTCCTTGCACTCTTTTTTCCTCCCTCACATCTCCTGGTGCGTCAACAGTATCGTCTCCTCTCCCTCAACATTCGCTCCCTTCCTGCCAAAAAATACCTTGACCTGTGGTGGGACTGGTGCCCAGTATATCGTTGGCTTAGGCACTATCGATTCACTCTGGCAGAAGTTTGTCTTTGGAGCCTGGGCTGGCTCAGGATATAGCGGGCAGTACCTAGTGGAAGGAGAGGAACAACGTTAGGCATGGCATGCAGAAGTGCGCTTATTAGCGAGACGTTGGAGAAACGTCAGCGAGCATAGTGGGCCTGAGTATGGGTGGCAGTTAACGCTTGATCTTACTGGGGTCAGTAACAGCAGGCCAGCGCTGTGGCTTCTTGGCAACCTTGTGAAGCTATGCAGTTGCTCGCTTCTGCGAAGGAACACACTGTTACTATCGGACTAAGCAGCGTCTGGTTTCTTTGCCACATTGACCCAGCAGCTGGCATCAAGTTAAGTAATTCAAGTCCTACCAACGATTAGTGAAATATAATGATGATTGCTCTTGAGGCACCAAAGTGTTACGAGGACTGTGATGTGATATTTCATGCGTCTTATTAAGCGTGTGCTTCACTCGTTAATAGTATTGTTCTTCAGCTGGCAAGTATCTAAAACATTGATACGTGTGCGCAGCCTTACCGAACGATCTACATTCCGTGTCTAAAGATTGCCGTGTGGTACCTTACAGGCCCACATAAGGTGCTCCATGTGATGCTTGGCTTTTAATGAGCCTGTTCGACTTGCGTCTTTCGTGTACGTATTTCTGCTTAAAGGAATGAAATCAGTTTTATTATTGTCAATTTTATCGAAGTAGTTTTCTGTATAAGTTTGAGTATTAAGGTGAAGGAAGGGTTGTTTAGTTCCCTGTTGTCGCTTCTGATTTATGATTCAGAGATCAGAAGCAGTGGGCCACCGAAGTGCGAGCCTCCCCTTTAAAATAACTAATGAGTGTACAGGCGATGGACTTCGCCTGAGCTCGTGTGTGCTGTTTGGTTCCGATTTCAGTGTTCTGAATGGGGTGGAAGTACAAACGGAGTCCACATCTTAATTTGAAGATAAGTACTCAGTCGCCTCCACCTTTCGTGGCCAAGTTGCGGCCGCACAATCTCGGGCTTCAGTTATTGTACAAGATGCAGTTTTCTAAAATTGGTGGTGGCTCTGCGAGGTTGCCTGGGTTAAATGTTTTAAAATTTGAGGGATTTCTAGAAGAATGTGCCTTAATTGAAACTGTTTTCTAAAATTGTGGTGCAGTTCAGCCTTAGTGGCATATGTCAATTTTTATGAGGAAATAACTGGGTTATTATTGATAAAGCTGTCTATAAACTTGTAGTATTGTTTGGTAATATCTCTTGCAGGAGGGGTGGTTTTTAATCTATGTGGAAATAATAATTGATTTCTTGGTTATTTGATGTAAAGTTTATTTTAAATGATTTACTTGGCCGAAGTGGCGGTTTTTTAAATGTTTTCAAAGAGATTAATTCGCTTGTGGGTCCATATAACAAGCAGTTTGTAAAATTGGACTGAGTGGCGGGTTTTTAAATGTCTTTAAAGAGATTAATCCATTTGTGGTTTTTTATAACAAGCAGTTTGTAAAGCTTGCCTGAATGGCGTTTCTTAAAGCAATTATTATCAGAGTTATGATTGTAATTCTCTTAATGATTTATCTATGATGCAAATAAATATGTTGAAATGAAATGGTCACTGTATGGGTCAAGTCCTTCCACTCCCTTTACATTAAATGTTAATGAATTTGCAGTTCAAAAAAGAATTAACGTTCCATACCGCTTCATGCGTACCCTATCCCAGCAGCAGGTCCACTCCATCATCCTTAATGAAACCTTCCTGCAACCTCACCATGTGTCCGCACCTCTCCCTGTCTCCTTCACCTCACTGACAACCCCCTTTCCCTCGCCCAAGGCAGGTTCGCTATGGACCACTTCAAACATCTCACATTCCAGCCACAACCCCTACTCAGTGATCTGACTGAACACCTCCTCAGCAACTTTTTTCTCTCCCTCACCATCACCTGTGTCACTATCTATATCCATCCCACAGCTCCTCTCTCCAATTACTTCATTTCCTATGTTGACCGTACCTTCTCCACCCATGTGATTGCTGCTGATCTAAACATCCACAGCCGTGACCCTGCCACCCTTCGGCAGTGTATCAGTTCCTTGTCACCCTCTATGGTGACTTTGTTCTTCTCCCACAACACACACATACTGAAAGTAACTCCAGATGTTATCCTTGCTTCCCCCAACCTCCTTGGTCGTATTGCCATGGACATCCTCGAACCTGTTGGTTTTGACCACCTACCTGTCCTTCTCACCATCTCCTCTGCCCATGATCCCCCTGCAGCACCCCACCCAGCTGCCCTCCAAAGTCTGTCCACAACTACTGATGTGCCAACTGCGATGCTTACCGGGAAAACTTTGCCTCACAGGTCAAAAGCCACACCTTCACCTTTCACCATCCCACTGACATCACCCACGTCTCTTCCTTCCTTCAGAAGACCATCACTAACGCTGTAGAGGCCCATGTCCATACTTAACTCATCCATCCTCACCCCCCTACGCTTCCTCCACAAGCTGCCCTTCTTCTTTATGGATCCCGCAGGCTCTACTGCTCCTTCTTTCACATCCGTGACTGAGATACACTCATCTACCACCCGCAATTACGACGACACGTCCAGAACCTCCTTACAGCAAAGAAACACTAGGACTTGCTCCAGACATGCATTCGCCTCAACACCATCCTCCCTGGCAACTCCTTTAAGTACAGATCAGCTTTCCACCGCCTTACTGGTAGCCATCCTATCCAGCATTACCCTATTCTTCACAATAACTGACCCTTGCCTGACAATCTCAATAAGGCTAACGATTTTGCTTCTGACCTCTCTGAGATCTGCTTCATTCCTGATGATCCCTATTTTGGTTACTCCCTCTTCCCCACCATCCTTGATCGCACTGATACCTCTGTCCCACTTGTCACCTGTAGTTTCCAGTACTTGGATCAGTAACCCACCTCAGCCATCAACACTCCCATCACCGCACACGACATCACACTGGACCTCTGCTCCAAACACAACACCGCCCTGGTCACGATGGCATTACCTACCGCCACCTCAAGAATTCCCCCCCCCCCCCCCGCCCCATCCTTCCTGGCTGTCCTTGCTACACTGTACAATGTCCTCCTCTCCCACCATATTCACCGCCATCTTAACCAGCACCACCTCCTCCGCCTTACCCAGCGTGGCTCCCGTCCTTCCTTCTCAGCCAACGACCAGCCCATTAACCTTCCCCATCTTCTTTCCTTCCAACTTAACTCCCATTGCTCTGCTAACTTCGTTTTACTTGACCTCCAGAACTCCTACGACTGTGTCTGGCATCCCGGGTTCCTGTTCAGACTACAGACCTATGCTCTCCCTACCAATTTCGTCCATTTCCTTGCTTCCTTCCTCTCCCTTCGTCCCTTCTTTGTCACTACCCACAATTCCAACTCCCACACCTTCTATCGGTCCACTGGCATGCCCCAAGGCTCCATCCTTTCTCTTCTCCTCTATCTCCTGTACATGGCTGATATGCCCAAACCTCCCCCACCTGTTCATCTCCTCCAATTTGCTGATGACAATGCCTTCCTAAATCTTTATCCTATCCTACAACGATCCCAACATACCCTCCAAACCCACCTTGACCAGTTCGCCACTTGGTGCAACCAGTGGTTCCTTTGTATCAACGCCTGCAAGGCGCAGGCTATCATCATAGGGCACACCAGCCACTGCTTGAATCTTCATGATTTCCTATCTATCTCACTCCTACCTTCAAATACCTTGTCCTCACTCTTGACCGCGACCTTACCTGGACTCCCCATCTCCTTACAATCCAACACAAAGCCTGCAACAGGCTCTGCCTCCTGAAACTCCTGACCATCAAGACATGGAGATTGCATCCTGAGATGCCCTGCAAAACCCACAGTAGAGGACAGGTGGTTTAAGTTGTGGAAAGGGGCCAAAATATGCGGCTGTCAATTACACTCGAACATAGAACCTTTTATATGAATAAACATTACAAGGGCCAAGAAATTAAAAAAAAAACACACCTTTAGTTTCGGAACTTAGTTAGCGGCTGAAAGCGCCCTACAACCACTTTAATTTAAATATGGCTGAGTGCCAATAACTTAAAGCTCAAACAAAATCTGAAATTTAAATGGCTGAAGGCCCTAAGAATCTGACACTTTAAGAGCAAACAAGATTCCTGGTTGTTAGCAGTTTCAACGAAGGGTATTCAGCAATTCTGAAGACCATGACTACGATGGACGTCACCCTGGGACTCTATTCGACGCAGTTCACCAAGCATTCGGACGACCACCGGATTCAAACGGCTGAAGACCGCTTGTCACCGGCCGTACGAGCAGCTCTGGAACAGAGCAGGAAGGCCGATATTGAGCGAAACGCCCTCTGTGAGGAAGGAATAGTTTATGGTCCCGGAATAGCAGATTGAACGTAAGTTCCATAACATTGCATTTGTATATAGTCAAAAGTTCAAACACGTTTCTTTCGAAATGACCTTTTTTTTATCGCGCGGTTTGGTAAATTCAAATGGCCGCCATTTTGTTTCCTATGGTCCAAATAACTTAAGCTAGGTACAGCTGCTAAAGAATCTTATATACTTTGCTAACGTCAACTCAATCTTGATTTCAGACTAGCCGGCTGACCTGTGGACATACTGCGCATGGAGGTCTACATCGGAAATTTGTTTCTTTCCGGCAGCACTTCCGCCTTTCCTCTTCGACATTTCCGGTCGAAAAAATTCCAGTTCGTAGAGGAAATATCAATAAACATTTTGAGTGAATTTGACATTGATATATACAACACATCCCGAGAAAACAATTCTCAAGCAAAATGCTTTTTTAGGGCCAAAGATAGTAAACCTCCCCTTAAAATATGAACCTATTTCCCACACGGAATAGATTATAGCCCAACCTAATGTAATGACACATTCCTATGCAGAGACATACGATATCTTAAAAGCTGCGCCAAAGATAAATTGAGAGGCATGTATATTATAATCTTTGTAAAGTTCACATTGGATTCTCTTTTGTTTGATACTCCAAGGAGCTAAGGGACATTTTCGATTGTTGCCTTGTGGAGGATGGACGTGATTTTTGGACTGTGCGGAAAGGCAGCCATATGGCTGGTAATTATGGTTTGTGCGACGAGCACAGCAAGTCTTATTGCGTTGTGAATAAAAAATAGTGAAAAGTATCGAAGTGTTACGAAAATTATTTATAGCGACGTAGCATAGTATTCCTTGGTTTCCACCGTCTTCGTGAAGTGAACCAATGCCGACTCATGATGGTACACACGGTCAACAAAGAGAAGAACATCGATGGCGACTAATGAATTAATATTGTGGCAGAAGGACTAATTCTACGTCTAAGGTGAGAACTCTGATTAAATCAACAATGACGTGGAATTTAAAATATAAAATGTTTTTTATTTATTTCGCCACACTGGCGACCGCTGACAGGGACAGTGCTGGTGGAACAAAGAGTAAGTACTTCATTGTTGTGCTACAAATGTACTTGTACTAATTACTGTTTCTCTGTTACATGACGCACATGGAAAATGACGAATAAAGTGAAACAATATTAACTGTATAAACGGATGGCACAATAACCAGAAGGAACAAGGACAAGGATTTACAAAACTAACGTAATCGTGAGTGACGCAGCTCAGTCGGAATTAAGGTAGGAAAGCGCAAACGCATGCAGTGGCTGCACCTTGGCTTAGCTCCACTTAAAGCAGAACCTTTTCCTGTCCATATTAAAATCCTGGTAGTGTTTGTGGCAACACACAATTACACTTTGATAATTACTTTTTATGTTCAACAATCGCAGAATTAGAAGACGTAGTGCGCCATCTTGTAAATTTCCGACGCGCAACAAATAACAATCGCGAGATATTTTTATTAATTCAACTGCGAGAGAATTTAAAGATTTAGATTAACAGTAAAGTACAGATAAAAATAATATCTTCACAATGGAATCGAAGAACTTTAATTTGACAAATGTTCATGGACACGTCACCGATTCTGACAATAGTGACGTAAATGATGACGCAATTAGTTTTTCAGCACAACATAATGTAGAAGTAAATACAATTCAATTGCACTCCACAGGGATTAACAATAACGAACCACTTGCAAATGAAACCTTGTGCACAGTCGATGAAGCATCGATTACCAGATCAGATGAAAATATTTCGCGTGAAGTCAGTGAACCTAGCCCGGTTTCGATTCAATCAGACCGTGGCAGAGAAACAATGGCAACAAATAATGGCATAAATACAAACACACAAGCTTCGTCAGTTACGCTTGAGGCATTATATAGTCTGATGTCAAATGTGAGCGAGAAACTGGCGAATCTAGAAATAATGACAAACACAAAATTGTCAAACACGGAAATTGGGTTCCAACAGCAGTTTTCAAGTGTAAACACGCAATTTGAAAACATAACAGACATTTCGATCAACGCTTAAATAAACTCACCAATGAAATCGATCAAAAGATCGAAGACAAAGTCATCAAAACCGTCAATAGTGTATACAATGTATTGGCAAATGACTTAGAAAAGAAATTGTCAGATCTTACAACCAAACAGGAACAGGAACTGTCAGAAATAGTAGAAACACACAATCAAACACAAACTGTACAAAAAGAAATACATGAAAACGTACAGGCTATTCAATTAAATTTAACAAGAGTACAGTCCGCATGTGAAGAAATACCTGACCAAGTTAATAAAGTTAACGAAGAAGTCGGTTTTCTGAAACAGGAGACTCGACGTATCAACGCGGACATTATCAAAATAAATGAAACTTTAGAAAACGGTAGTGTAAATGAATCAATAACTGACCGGGAAACAAAACTTTTTGAAAAATTAGGTAATGAAATCAAAGTAGCCGAGGACAGAATACGCAAGGAAATTGCTGGTAGACTGAATGTTTCAAATGACTTGCCTACGTCAAGCAACAGGCAGTGCGACACTTATTCGCCCGTGCCAGATTACGATGTCAGTAACGCAGAACATCACGCGCCCAGTCCGGCGTATGTGCACGCACCGGCACAGGCAAACAATGGCTATTCGCCAAACGCGGTGCTGCAACAGGCAGTAGGCGTGTCGCCTTGCATCTCGACGATTCTAGTCGATGAGAGCCTGTTGAAACATAGACAGTTTCCAGTTTTCTCCACAGAATCCAGAAAAACTCATCCAGTCGTATTTGTAAGAGCATTTAAAAATGTCTTACCAAGAAACTGGACTGAGGCACAGAAGATTAGATATGTAGTAGGCTTCACACAAGGCGACGCACTTTTGTGGGCCACAGACATGGCTGAACAGTGCGTCACCTACGAACAATTTGAACGGGCTTTCTTGGAGAAATATTGGTCTGCTGGGGTCCAAGAAAGACTGCGCCGTGAAGTATTCAACCCACAACCGTTCAACCTCAAAAACGGCGGGTTGAGAAAGTATTTCGAAAAGTACTTGAATAAGACGCGCTATTGGAACAATCCAATACCGCACGTAGATGTTCTCAAAATTCTGAAAAACAAACTACCCGCGAACTTACGCGAAAAATTGGTAACCATACCGGAGAACGACCTTGAATACTTTCTTTCCGTGCTTGACTCAATTGATCTAATATACGAAGAAGAGCCGAGCACAAGTAATCGGAATGAATATTCCGGAACCAATCAAAACAACGGTAACGGATATCATTTTAATGGCAGTGGACAAAACCCACACAGTTGGCATCCGTATGCGACAAGGCCAAATAATGGAACCTGGAATTACGGAAATCGGAGGAATTCGGCGCCACAGAGACGTGAAGACCGAAGGTATAGTACAGATTACGGTCCACGCCGGTATGGAAATGATAGAAATCACGTGAATGATTGGTCAGGCCCGCGTGATGAAAGGCGGCACACAAATGAAAATTACAATAGTTACAGTAATAGGAATGATAGACCAAGGAGGAATAGCGACGGCCGGTCGCAAGAAAATGTTGCACGCAGCGGTCCGGAAACTAATTGGCGACAGAATAACCACTCAGTACACTTTGTAGAGGTAACGGACAGTACTGAAGCAACGCCGTGTCTCCCCCGGTAAACAACAATCGGTCGTAATGAGCCCCCACCGGCCGACCGATTTGACAACAGGGGGCACAAACAAGCACACATTACATCTTAGACAATTATTTTTAAGATATGATCAGGATGCGACCGTAGAAGATGATCTATGTGAAGAAGAGATGAAAGCACCGGACAAGGTAAGTGACCTCGTGCAGGCTGTAATAACAGCAAAGAAAGGAACTATAATTAACAACGTAATTTTAGATACAGGCGCATCTACGAATATTATTTCTAACAGTTTATTTAAAGAAGTTTCGAAAGCATTAAAAGTACCAGTGTTGCCAACGGAAAATTGTAAAATCTTGACAGCTGTAGGTAACAAGTCAAAAAGTATTAAGTGGCAGACGCAAATACCTGTTACCATTAGCGATGTCACGATAAACTGTACATTCTTGATCGTTGACAAGTTAATCGTCAATTGTATTTTAGGCATGGAAGTTTTCCGGCAGCATAAAGTAAACATCGACATAGGCAGTGGACTTTGCTATTTCCGAGTGGGCAGTCGTAGTGTGAAGGTCAATCTTGTAAAGTCAACAATAGATCGTAATGGCCAATCACAGAAACAAGCTGAAGTAAAATTAGTTTACCCACAAGTTTTATGGATAGATATTCCTTTCCCCGAACAATTAGACACGGAAATAATTAACGAACAGGCCGCCCACGAGAAGGTAGGAAAATCCACTTGTCTTTCAGAAACTCAACAAAATGAACTAGCAGATCTTATTTATGAATACCGAGACATTTTTAGAAAACAGCCGACAATAATCAAAAATTATGAATACAAAATGGAAGTCTACCCACATAAAACGTACTGCCATAAATCATATGCGATACCATGGGCAAAGAAGGAAGCGGTTCGCAAAGAAATAGATAGAATGGTTCTGTGGAAGGTGATAGAACCTTCACATTCACCATACTGCAGTCCCATCCTAGCTGTTAGCAAACCTGACGGATCAGTCAGATTAGTACTTGATGCGCGGGAAATTAATAAGATTATCGTACCAATACGCACTAGGCCGGAGAATTTAGATGAGCAATTGCTTAAATTTCATGGAGTGAAATATTTAACATCCGTTGACATGAAGGCTTCGTATTGGCAAATAGCCCTACATAGTGATAGCAGAAAATATACTGCGTTCATTCATGCTGGCAGAAGCTATCAATTCCAAGTACTGCCATTTGGACTCAACGTGAGTGCTGGGGTGTTTATAGAGGCTTTAGACAGAGTATTGGGTCCAGAACTGATTAGCAAAGTGACGTTGTATGTAGACGATCTCTTGATAGCCACGGAGACCTGGCAAGAGCATGTAGAATTGATACACAAAGTGTTCCAAATGTTCCGAGAATATGACGTCACAGCAAATTTTAAGAAGTCCGAATTCGGAAGGGATCGAATAAAATTTTTAGGCCACATTATTTCACCAGGCGGAATTTTACCAGATCCAAAAAAAAGCTTGATGCCATAAAATATTTCCCCTCACCACAAACACGTAAACAATTGAAAGCTTTTCTGGGGCTCACGTCATTTTTTCGAAAATTCGTGCCCAAACAGTTACTGAATAGTGATTACCTACTCAACCTTTTAAGGAAAAACCACACATGGTTGTGGACAGAAAAATGTGAGGAAGATTTCGTAAAAATCAAACAGGCACTCATAACCGCACCCATTCTGAAGCATCCTAACATGAACTACAACTTTTGTTTGAGCACGGACGCCTCATGTCAGGGATTAGGCTCTTGTCTGTTCCAATTAGTAAATGACAATGGAAAACAGAAAGTAAACATAATTAGTTTTGCCAGTAGAACGTTAACGGAATGTGAAAGAGCCTATTCGGCAACTGAACTTGAAGCGTTAGCTGTAGTGTGGGCTTTCCGCAAGTTCCAGTACTATCTCTGGGGAAGGCATACACGAGTGTTTTGTGACCATCAAGCACTATCGTTTTTACTCACATGCAAATTGTTGCACAAACGGATTGCACGTTGGTGTTTATTCCTCCAGGAATTTGATTTCGAGATAGTTTATATCAAGGGTGAACAGAATGTAATTGCCGACGCATTATCGCGCTTGCCACAAGGTCTGAGCGAGTTCAATGAATTGATCGAACAGACTTCCGGTTTTAGAGTTTTTCTGATGCATGATGGCACATTTCAACCATATTACAGAAAGATGTGTAAGGACATGAGCAAACTACAAAAGGAAGACAATAGATGGAGACAAGTTATGCAAAAACTGCAGGCAGATGACAATAGTACATTGAAACCATATTACACAATGTCAAACGATGTTCTTTTCTACAGGTGCAATCCACAATCCAACACCTGGCGTGTCTGCATCCCGGAAGAATACATAGACAATTTGATAAGACACACACATAGAGTATGGGGACACTATGGGGTATCAAAATGTACAGCGAAAATATCAACGTATTGTTACTTCCCAAATCTCAGACGCAGGATTGAACAAATAATAAAAAAGTGTACAGTATGTCAGAAGGTTAAACATCTTAATAGATCTTGTTTGGACGTATTACACCCTATCATTCCAACTAGACCAAGAGAACTAGTTTCCGTGGACGCAGCAGGACCATATCCACGAGCTAGGGGAGGAGTTAGATATGTGATCGCATTTTATGATGTCTTCACAAAGTACTTAAAAATGTATGCTATAAAAGCAGTACTGTCGGGATCAATAATCAAACGCATGATAGAAGACTACATACCACTAGTGGGAAAACCGAAAATTATATTAACTGATAATGCAACAAACTTCACTAGTAATAAATGGAAAACATTTCTCGGATCTCAAAACATAAAACATATATTGGTATCCAAATTTCACCCAGAATCGAGCCCGATTGAGAGAAATTTTAAAGAATTTAATCGCTTTATAAGAACTTATGTACCAAATAAACAGACAAAATGGGTAGAATACCTAGCTCCATTTCAGCATATTGTAAATAATTTAATTGATACTTCAACAGGCTTTACACCTACAGAGTTAATGTTTCAAGGCACAGAACTTGACGAATGGGCTAAACCTTTACCTAAATTAGCCACAAAGGAAATGACACTAGGCGAAAAGGTACGTCAAGCATTAATACAGATGGAAGAACAAGCAGAAATAAGGAGAAAGCAGTTCAACAAAAAGATAAGAAAGGTTACAGAATTTAACATTGGACAGGAAGTACTATTACGTACCCACCCAAAATCCTCTAAAATTAAGGCATTAAACAAAAAGTGGCAGTTGTTGTATGATGGCCCTTTCATTATAATAGACAAACCTCACCCAGGATGTTATCTGTTAGGTAACACACGAACGGGCAAGGTGAAAGGGTTATACCCCCACAAGGACATCAAGGAATTTTTTCATTAAAGGTTATATGTTATTTTAGTAAAATTGAAATTGTACAACCTTGGATCACATAGTAAAATTGCTGTCATTAACCTAAGAAACTTGCGAACAACTGGGGGCATATGCCAGCTTAAAAGCGCATATTTAACCAAACCTAATGAAACATGTGTTACTGTGAGTCTTAACACTATAAAAATAAACCATACAGTACTTTTGTAGTCTAACTCAGTTATTTAAGAGAGGGGAACAAAGACAAATTAGCGCGACGGTCAGAGTTTGTTCGCTTGAGACGAGCAAGAAACCACGCGTCGAAGTTGCAATCCAATGCTCAGCTCATGAGCACGCGATAACTGCATGTCAAGACGAGGTCATTGGCCGCGCTGTAGGCAGCGAGCCGGGGAGAAATCTTCCCCCCTTCCATGTCCGATCAGCTGAGCGTATACAAAGCGCGAAGGCGCATGCGCGGTCGAGTCCAGGTGTCACGTGACTATTACACGATGGTGGCTATCACGAATAATGTTCACCAACAATGCAGAGTTTTCCCCGCGCCTACAGTCCAGTCGTGGTACGTAAGCGCGCATGCGCGGAACGTTTAAAAGTTTTGAGACCACTCTTACTATGAGACACAGAGACGAAAGTCATTCAAAAACAAGAAAGGAAAGGGTACACAAGTCTTGTAAATAGTAACTTAGAAAATTTAATTATAAGCTGGTATTACGTAATAAAAGTGAACATGCAAGTACATACTGGTCATGGACGGTATTGTAATATTATATTATACTGAGTAAAATCTTGGCCTGTACGGAAGGAGAAAGAAAATAGAAAAATAAATAAATAAATAAATAATGCAGATATATAACCGGAAGAAAGGCTATGTACACGAGAACAGCACACAATTACATATAGGGAAAAAGCAGTAAAGAGGAAATCAAAGAGATAACGCATACATTTACATTACACAGTAGCTAGCGATTTTCAGAATGAACAACAAGGTAAACGCGGGAATTTTTGTGACTAAGGAAAAGAGTGACACAAGCTTTAAAATAGGGTAATAATAAACAGGCCTATGCAGCGTGAGTAATGAACTGAACCGCTCTCAAAACAAATACCTAGGGTTTATAGAGAGAGGGACACACATTAACGTTAGGAAACACCTGAAACACTCAGCAAACAACTTTGTAGAATATATAAGCTATACACGAGGGTACATGTACGAAAGCTAAAGTGTAAAGGAGGAAAATAGGGAATGTTGCACATTAATGGAATGTAAGGCAGTTATGTATGTAAGAAGAAATATTTAGTTGTAAGTATTATTAGTATAAGGGACGATGCTCAGCACACCCTGAATTATTTTGGAATGTTGAAGGAATGGTGCAGGGTACCGAAAAAGGGCCCCACCAGCAAAGTGTATATTATAGTGGTAGATATTTTTTTGTGTATAAACGTATGTATGAATGTGTGAAAGGCGAAAGAAGCTCTGTACATGTACGGAACTTAAACAACGTAGAAGTGTATAAGGAAAATTAAACTCTAAGACAACCTCTTATAAACATGTATACCTAACATCAAGAAACAACTTAATTAAAACCGTAAGACTCTACGAGTTTACGAGAAAATACGAAAAACCTGATACAAAGTGCAACATTAGCGATGCTTCACTCATGTATGCAGAAGGAAGGTATGAATTACTTTACCCACTTGAAACATGAAAGGAAAAATCATGTCAAAATTATATCTTTCACACATATAACAATTTACAGTCACAAAGAATGAAAATGATATCGCCGCTATACGAGAAACAGGTAAGTAGTGTGATCGCCGACCTGTAAGCAAAGGAATCGTCTATAAAATAAACTATGAAAAAAAAAGGTCATAAAGAATTTCATGCTGCACTGAAGCTATGAAAGTCTGATTGTTCGTGTACATAGATTTTCATGACAACCGATGCATTAAAATGTCTGTATTTTTTCTCCCATGATAACACAAGACGCCTATAAGCGCACTTTAATTGAAGATGATACACGCAAACAAGGGCGTGCCTCTGCACATAGTAATAGTAGTTGCACCCTGAACTTCAAAATTTTATGTTTATATGTCCATGTTAAGGTAGGAAGTTTTATTAGGGTTAATGATTTATAAGCACACCAGAACGTGCTTAAGCACAAAACACTGTACATATTAGGGTTATGCTGCATATAAATGATTATTTCGTGAATTTTCAGATTTTATACGCAAAAAACCGTAGCATACACGTAGTCGTTGCCACTACCCTAAGTAGAAGGTAGAAAATTCCCTTCCCAAGCTTCAGTGGAGCGGCTACAGCTGTATTCTCTGCATGCTGATGCATGTCGTTGCGTATGAAGAATACGTAACGGAGGTAAACCTTAACTTATACTCGAGTTCAAGAAGGAAAACAAAGGACTTGTTCCTTCTAACAGATTAATGGAAAAAGGCGAGTGTGTGTGTCAGTAAAATCCAAGACGAAGAAGCCACTATGAGTGGTCAAAAATTTTTTCAATTTTAGTCGATAGTTTTTTCCTGTAGTTAATGTAAACAATGTATTGTATGTATTATATGTTATTCCATTGTATGTGATGTATTTTGTATTTCATGCCAAGTCCCGTGACTTACAAATTATGTACATTGACCAGAAGTATTGAGGGGAATGAATCTCAGTACAATAGGTAAAAGGGGTTAATGCGAAGAAAAAAAAAAGTGTAGTGAAAAGGA
Source organism: Schistocerca americana (assembly GCF_021461395.2). Classification (NCBI taxonomy): domain Eukaryota; kingdom Metazoa; phylum Arthropoda; class Insecta; order Orthoptera; family Acrididae; genus Schistocerca; species Schistocerca americana. The sequence continues at coordinate 151,765,441 of NC_060129.1, forward strand.
AGTTTCGATCGCAATACTCGCGGTTAAAGTGGTGTGTGTGTAGAAATTAAAATTGTGCAAAGTAGTGCTACGTTGCAAATGTCAGCGACCCTAAACAAGTGACAGCGAAAATTGAAGCTTGTATCGTCAAACGACCCATGGCGTCACAGTAGGAAAGGACAATGCCAAACAAGTTTGACATGGTACGCTTCTTACCAGGAGCTGCATCGACGGGATCGTCCTCCGCCTCGCACATAGTGTGGTGTGTTCTTCGGGGCACATATTCCAATGTACCTCGTTGTATCCAGTCTAAGTACTGGAAGGAACTACAAAAAGCACACGCATACTGAGGTTCGGAAGTCTTGACGGTACCCGCACGTCGGTGTATATTCAGTGCACTGGCGCGCGCATTCAACCAACGTCGCCCGCTAACAGACGACCAAACAATCAGGCGCGCGTATCACCCGCCCATATTCAACACGGGCTAGCGAACAAAGCTCGTCGCCCCAGAATAAATACAGAAAGCAATACAAGGACTTAATTTTCACCTCGGATGAGGAAGGAAACATTTGTATGTAACGTTGTATTCAGTGTATATTTTATTGTACAAACTTTACTACATGATGTCATTTTCTCAGTATTAACCAGAACTTTGTATATTAGGATTAAGGTTTGTAAATATTAGCATAAGTATACCAAAAAACTGACACACACACAGAAATACCAAAGAATTCACAGTGCCATGAAAATGAGACAATAAAAATGAAGTGTGTAAATAAAAGACCCCCAAACCTATCAATTGCAAGGTCGACTACTGTATCCTGTCAATCAAATAAAATTTTCTAGTGACAGTATACAGTAGGGGGGCAGTTGTAATGACACATTCCTATGCAGAGACATACGATATCTTAAAAGCTGCGCCAAAGATAAATTGAGAGGCATGTATATTATAATCTTTGTAAAGTTCACATTGGATTCTCTTTTGTTTGATACTCCAAGGAGCTAAGGGACATTTTCGATTGTTGCCTTGTGGAGGATGGACGTGATTTTTGGACTGTGCGGAAAGGCAGCCATATGGCTGGTAATTATGGTTTGTGCGACGAGCACAGCAAGTCTTATTGCGTTGTGAAAAAAAAATAGTGAAAAGTATCGAAGTGTTACGAAAATTATAGCGACGTAGCATAGTATTCCTTGGTTTCCACCGTCTTCGTGAAGTGAACCGATGCCGACTCATGATGGTACACACGGTCAACAAAGAGAAGAACATCGATGGAGACTAATGAATTAATATTGTGGCAGAAGGACTAATTCTACGTCTAAGGTGAGAACTCTGATTAAATCAACAATGACGTGGAATTTAAAATATAAAATGTTTTTTATTTATTTCGCCACACTAACCTCCTAAACCTCGCCAAAACCGACGAAGGAGGGACACAGCGTGACCGAGTTGTTGGCTGACCCATCTGGCGAGGGCGTATGACGACCGCTGCCAACGCTGCTGTGTGAGGACGCAGCCTCTGTGTCAATATGCGAGCGGTTCACGGCCAGCCATTTGTTGAATCATCAGAGAGCAATTCCTCCGTCGACCTAATATCATTTATGTCCACCTCACGTAGCTGCCAGCCGCCGTTCTGTGGCAAATCCCCGTGTCTTGGTCAGTACGACACTGGTGTACATCAGGTGTAGTCTTTAACAATCCGTTAACCACCTGATGTTTCCTGCCATAGTCACTCATGCATAAGTAGGATGATTCGAATCCCTTGTCCTTCGAGTTATCCCACATCTTTGATAAACTCTTCCCAGAACGTCTCAGGGTTCCATACTGATATAAAAAACCAGAGAAAGCTCTTATCTCTATAGCATCTGTTTCTTTAGTATTCCTTTTCCTAGAAAAGTCGTGAGAAACTTCATTGCTGAAAATATTAGTACATGTTGCAATAATGGGTAATTTGTTGTCATTCAATAATACCTTCGTAATATCTATTTCTGTCTTCGTTATACAAGCTTCATTTCTGAGTCCAGGTAAATACATAACAGTTTACAAGATTTTGTTTTGAGTGTGGCAGGATATTTACTTTTCCTCCATTTAGATATTTCACATTTTTCTGAAAGAAATTACGTCTTTCTGTGATTCATTTTTATGTTTTTTCTGGTATTTCCTGTTCTGTTCTTGAAATATGACCACTTTCATGTACGCAGTCCTCGTTTTTGTTAATGTATTTTACATCTTTGGTGTTCTTTAATAACTAAAGTCAGTATTTTATGTTCAGTATTTGGTAATACGCATGTGTATGTTGTTTCACTGTATGTTGTTATTGTCGTATGTGCTTTGTGTTGAACTGGCACCTAATAAACCATGTGTATTTCCAAGGATGCAAATATTCATTTTCTAACAAAATCTCAGCAGTTCTTTCAGCCAGTAACATCACTATCAGGATCTTTATCACTCACACCCACGGAACCACTGCAGCCACACATCAGGATCTCTGCTAAATGGTGTCTCGGGATATTTTTAACTTTGACACTTGCTCTGAAAACTGAAAGTATAGAGAATGTTTACTTTTCAGAGGTAAGTATTCTAGGTAAAACACAAATTAACTGTAACAGTGAACCCTAGATCACAAGTGGCCTAAGCAATCTTTCCTAAAATTACCAGTTTTATTGTAATTATGGTAGTTAAAATAGTAATCTTTTATGGTAAAGAGATCTAAATGTATTTCTTGACAGGTGTTGCCACCTAGCAGAGCGCCTCTTCATTGACTAAAAGAAGTGGTTTATTTCTTAGAGTGCTAGGGGTCTAGGTGTCACTTGGATCCCTTTGTTCTAACTTGTTTTGTTACACAGGTCACATGTTACAACTTGCTTCTGACTTCACGCAACCCATAAGTATTTATGCCTAGTTTTTCCAAGCTGTTTAAAAGTTTCTCAGTAAATGTAAGGTTTCAGTTTCCACATAAGGAATGATAACTTTTCAGTACTGTAATATTTCAACTGTGAACGAAAAATGGATTATTCGGTACCTGGTCCTTCTAGAGAAAGCATCAACATTGATGAAAACATCTCTGACTCACGTAAAGTACCTATAGGGTTATCCTGAAAACTACCGACAGTAAAATTACCTTAGCTTTTTAAATGAAAATAATTAGGAATTAAATAAATGAAATAACACTGAAATCATTCTAAAATGAGGTTAAGTGAGGTCAACTTTTGTTTACTGAGCATAATATTTCATTGTGCCCTGGGGATCCACCATTAGTTTTGAGAGATCACTCTCATGATGACAAGGACTCTATGACCCTGGTGAAGAAAGTGTTAAAAGCAGTGAAGAATTGTAGCGTAATTTGAATTATTTTATCTATCTATGATAGAGTAAAGCTCCCCTATGCTTCTATTTGAAGATCTTCGAGAAGATAGAACTCCTTGCTTCAGGGACATACTTATTTTATTGGCTGTACACTAAAAGTAGTAAATTTATCTCTAGCATCTGGTATGTCCCCAGTCGATAGTTGTGGCACAATAAAATAATCTCTGTGAGTGACCAGAGCAGAAATAAAGGAAGCATAATTGTGTATTATGCTACTCTTACTCGAAAAACATTTTAAACACTTTTTAATATTTTCCATTAAAACCTATTTCTTGTCTCCAGGAAGAGGTGAAGAAGAAGGTGTAGCTCTGGAAGACCGACCCTACAATTCAATTCCTCCAGAGCCTCTGCGACGGAAAAAATGAGTAAGAAGAGCCCACGATTGGAAACAAGTACAAAGAAAGGAGCTAAGAAACTCGCGTCAGTCATATGTTGACAGAAAACATAAAATACACAGAAAAAAAGAAATGCTAGCACACGACCATGACTACCAGTATACATGTAGTGGTAACATCTCTTCACAACAAAGACAGAGCATTTTTGATTCATATTGGAACCTTGGATGTTGGGAGTTGCAAACAGCAATTTTGAATGGAGCAACTAAAAAGGAGGAAACAAAAAACTTATTTCATGTATGTTTAAGTTATGTGAACAGAGAATACAAAATATTTTTTCTCTCAAAATCCTAGACGAATCAAATAAAAAAGTGAGAAATGTAATTTTAAAAAAGGGGAACAAATAGTGGAATATAGGATCAAAGGGGTAGGTAGGAATCAGTAAACGAAATTTCTTACCATAGGATCGAAATGGTCAAGGAACATACAAGAAACCTCCATCGTTATGAAAGCCATTATGGTGGGGAAAAGACTCCAAATGTAAGATATCTCAATCTTGATTTAAATTTATCTAAAATGCATGATTTGTACACAAAATTATGTGAAGAAGAAAAAGACAACTACCCTGAGAAAGAAAGTTTTTACAGAAAAATTTTCAACACCGAATTCAAACTAAGTTTTCACAGGCACCAAATTGACACCTCTTATCCTGTGACAGGCTGCAAGTTGTGATAGAGAATGGTACCATTGAAGAAAAAAAAACTGCAGAAAGAGGAAAAGAATTACATCTCCAAAAAGCGGAAGCTGCTAAAGATGTAAAAAAAAAAAAGAAAATAGCCTGACAGGTGATAACGATACAACTTATATCTGTTTCGACCTACAAAAAAGATGCCACCTTCAAAACCAAGAAATTGAAAGACTCACTACATTCAGCAGTTATGGACATTCAACTTGGATATACACAATCTCAAAACCCAAAGGGATGAGGGGCAAGCTGGAAGAGGATGCCAAGAGACAGCTTCCTGCCTCCTTAAGTATATCACTAGTCTGCCTCCCAATGTGAAACACTTGTAGCATTTAGTGATAACTGTGTAGGGCAGATCAGAGACCATTTGATTCCTAAAGTTTGGCTTTACGTCACGGGAAACATGCACTTTGAAACAATGACGCAACCATTTTCTGTGTTGGGCCATTCATACACAAATGTGATCAAGATTTTGGGCTCGTAGCAATTAAAAAGAAAAATCCAAGGAGATATGTGTGTCCCAAAAGTCTGGATGGACTTGGTTGTATCTGCAAGCTGTAGGTTTATTGTAAAACTTATGGAAGATAGGGATTTCATTAATATTTTGCAACTCAACGCTATATTTCCAAAAGTAGTAAAAGGAATCCGAGGCATACAAGTTCTTCATCTCAAAAATTCAAGTCCAAACACTCTGTTTCACAAGAACACGTCAGGAACTACTGGGACATTCAAAGCGTTTCCAATGATGCCATCCAGATCAAGTCGCCTTCATGCGCAGCCTTCAGTTCTTCAGCTGACGGGTATGAAACCTAACCTGAGGAAGAAAAAAATATGCCACTCTTATGGAACTTCTCCAATCTGTCCCACAAATCCACTATCAATTCTGTATTGGGCTGCCCTATAACATGACAATGGAAGCAACCACGCCCATTGTTGAAGAAGAAGAACCTAAACCCTACAACGTTTATAATACAGACGTTGATGATAATGTTGTCTTATACTTAAGAACTTTTTAGAGTACCATAAAGCTTAAGTTAAAGTGTGTTTTCATAAATTTTTGAAATAATAAAAGAATTTAATGAAGTTACTGCAGTCATTTATCTTTCCATTTCTGTAGAAGTAATAGGATCTAAGTGATGCCTTCATAAAGGAAGCGCACACATTGTTTCTTAAAAAAATATTTAAAAATTCAATGTGAAGAAAATCAAGAAGTGTTTCAATCGACATTGAACATCTAGAGTTGGATAGTAGTTAGAAATACAAAAAGACAGTTAACATTTTTACTCCACATAAAAACAATTTTTCAAACTTTATTTTTGATGTACTCAAACCTATTAAAATTGCTCTTTGACCTCTTGTGTTCCAGGGTCCGCAGTTAGTTTCAATATGCCTAAAATTACCACACGAAAGATGTATTCAGTCCAGAGAAGCAGTAACATAATGTACACTTACTTCCTTTCAGACTGTAACAGTATTGTTGGTGCGGATGATCAGTGTCCTACAAGCTGTATTCATGTTTAATAAACAGCGCAACCCTCAGTGACAGAAAGTCAGTGAATCCTGAAACTAATGATGAAGACTTAATGGAGAGCTACTGATAATGGCATGAACTCAGTCCATCTCAGTCAGATGAAATCGAGTGGGGAAATAATTTGGATCACGAGTGTCATACACTCAGTCGATCTCAGACTAGCGAGGAAAAATTCCTGAATTAAATTCCGAAAAATTTCAGTAACCTTACACATGTCGATCCATATAAATGAGTAAGTGTGTTACTATTTTCTAAGTAATCCATGTCAAACCTTAATAATGAACCTTTCATATAAAGTATTTGGACACAATTCATACTTGCTTTCATTTCCATTAAATAATTACTTTTGTATTTAAAACATTGGTAACATTAACCTTATACTACTTGTCTTTACATCAAGTAAGTACATACGGTTGTCCATTGTATTATTCTTTTAGAGTAAAATTATTGTATGGACTTGATTAAATCAGTTGTGTTAATGTAATAATATATTATCATCGTTCATCATTATCCTTTCTTAACAATCTAGGTTATACTTAAAATACGAAAACAATGGAAATGTGTGTATGGAATAATACATAAGATAAAGGAAAAGAGACACTCACCTTATAGGTGACCGATGGATGGTGCATAAAAATACGCAGCAGAAAACAGTAGTCAAACTATCTTTCGAGTTCCTGATCTCTTCCTCTCTCTGGCACAAATACACGTGTCTGAAAACACAGACACCCAATCATACACACCCATAGCCATGGCTCGGTTCTGCCTGTGCGATTGCAACTGAAACAGTACATTGCTCTCATCCAAAACATGAGCTCCCAGGACCAAAGACCATGCCACCAAAGCATCTGCAATTAATGTTTTCCATTTATTTTCCGCTGCAGTGTTACTTCAACTATTTGCCACTGAAACAAACTAAACACCCAACTAGTTTATATCTATATATGCTGTTTCTTTTTCCTCTGCATATGAAAATTGGAAACTCATCATAATAGCTGTGGTAAGAGGTTTTATAATATGCCTGGTGAATACAGGACTCAACAAAAGACCTACAGTGCTTTCACACTGTAGCACAAATCCATCTCAAGCATATCTGTGGTATGGCAAAACGAATTCTTCTCACTGAATGAGTCATCTTACGAAATTATTTTATCGTGATAGTGAGAAATGTCCAGCACGAGGTCATCCTGACTACGACCCATGTATCAGAACCTTCCATTGGTTGATAGCACCAGTAATACACACATAAAAAAAATTGCGTCACACCGGTTCCCAGAAATCCTGAAGATAGACGTCGGCTGTGGATATTGTATCACAAACACAGTCCCTTTGACTATTCGGAGATGTCACTAACTCCACCCAAAGATGTAAACAACCATGCATGAGCAGCGCTTTTAGATGGAAAGGATCTGAAAACAGATCGGTTCCAGTTTTTACACCAGGAAGGAGGTACACTGTTCGTGTTGTCTGTAGTTCAACCTTGCCTAGACAGTCAATACCGCAGTTCGATCGCGTCCCAGTTGTTACTTTGTGCCAGGAAGGGCACTCGACTAGAGTGGCCAAGCAAATTCTGCAGGCATGAACCCTATTGAGGACATACAGAGAGACTGGAACTGTCGACAGCATGCCTCGCTCAGGCTGCCCAAGTGCTACTACTGCAGCGGATGACTGCTACCTACAAATTATGGCTCGGAGGAACACTGACTGCAACGCTAGGAAGTTGAATAATGCTTTCCGTACAGCCACAGGACGTCATGTTAACGACTCAAACTGTGCCCAATTGGCTGCATGATGTGCAACTTCACTCCCGACACCCATGGCGAGATCCATCTTTGCAACCACGACACCGAGCAGCGTGGTACAGATGGGCCCAACAACTCGCCATGGGCCGCTCAGGATTGGCATCACATTGTCTTCAACGAAGAGTGTCACACATGCCTTCAACCAGACAACTGTCGGAGATGCGTTTGGAGGCAACCTGGCCGGGTTGAACGCCTTAGAAACACTGTCCTGCGAGTGCAGCTAAGTGGACGTTCCCTGCTGTTTTGGGGTGGCATTATGTGGGTTCGACGTAAGCCACTGTTGGTCATGGAAGGCGCCATAGTGGCTGTACGATACGTGAATGCCATCCTTCGACCGGTAGTGCAACCATATCGGCAAAATATTGCCAAGGCATTCGTCTTCATGGACGACACTTCGCACCCCTGTTGTGCACATCAAGTGAATGACTTCCTTCAGGATAACGACATCACTCGACTAGAGTGGCCAAGCAAATTCTTCCGGCGTGAACCCTATTGAACATCCCTGGGACAGATTGAAAATGGCTGTTGGTGAATGATGTGACCCACCAACCACTCTGAGGGATCTACGCTGAATCGTCGTTGAGGAGTGGGACAGTCTGGACCAACAGTGCCTTGATGAACTTGTCGATAGTATTCCATGAGGAATAAAGGCATGCATCAATGCAAGAGGACGTGCTACTGGGTATTAGAGGTACTGGTGTGCACAGCAATCTGGACCACCACCTCTGAAGGTCTCGCTGCATGGTGGTACAACATGCAATGTGTGGTTTTCATGAGCAATAAAAAGGGCGGAAATGATGTTTATGTTAACCTTCATCCCAATTTTCTGTGCAGGTTCCAGAACTTTCAGAACCGAGGTGATGCAAAACTTTTGTTGTTGTTTCTATATCCAATCATCATTACATGTAATGTGAACAGCTTAGCACTGATGAATGTCTAGCTTGTAATAAATGTCACACTACTCTATTACAATATTTGCCATATCCCTTGACAGTAGAAAGTTGAGGACTTTGAGATAATTGTCCTTTGTGTCAAACAGGTACTTGACATGGTCTTTGTGGTAAAAAGTCCACAGTTGGTGTGCAATATGATAGGAGGGATCTTCCTGTTCTTCAATGGTGACGGCTGTGGATTCTAGGACGTGGCTCCATAGTACCAACAAGTGAGGCTGATGTAGGTGTAGAGCCACTCCTATGGGCGTGAGTGGTAGGCCAGTTAGATTGTAAACTACTGGGGGGGGGGGGGGGGGGAGACCGACAGGGTCAGAGGAGTCCACAGAAGGTCTGTTGCACCGACAAGATGGTGTACACGAAGAAACAGCACCCAGTGGAGCCAGTAAATTGTATCAATGCTGGGGGTGACATAGCCGGTCTGTCACTGGTGAGAGGTCCATCATGAGGCGGTCGTAGGATTTGATGATGAAGAGAAAGATTGATCCCTCATGCAGGGCTGTAGACAGGTTTAATGAATATCAGTATCAATGGTAATCAATGACTTGTGGCGTGAGGCATCCTGCGCTCAGTCTTAGCCCATTGAGTGGTGTTAGTATTGATGTATCTGGAAGCTTGCTGGGATGGCCATTGAGCGTGTGGTGTCATGTTGCTGCGTGAAGTAAGCAGTATCTGCTACTGCACCACCGCAATCACCAAATATAATAACCTAACTTTTGCAATACAGCTTTACAACACTGCTGCTCGCTCACTGTTGATTCAGATACCAAAATTATACATGACACCTAACCACATATCCGAGGAAACAATGCTGGCTGTGAAGGCGACCGAGTGAGGTTGCACAGTGGCTAGCACACTAGACTTGCATTCGTGAAAACCAGAGTTCAATCCTTTGTCCGACCATCCTGATTTAGGTTTTCTGTGATTTACCTAAATCACTGCAGGCAAATGCTGGGATGGTTCCTTTGAAAGGACATGGTGGACTTCCTTCCCCATCCTTCCCTAATCCTATTAGAGCGATGACCACACTGTCTGGTCTCCTCCCACAAACAACCCTACCCAATCCCTTAGAAGGTGAAAGGTAAATCAATGTTGATTCAGGTACTACGACTAAACAAAGCAGAGCAACACTCGTGACCATAACAAACGATGGCATGTACTCACAAGTAAACACTCCAGTGCTCCAAACTGACTCACCACCTGTTAACTTTTATTTTTCCCTTTATTGTCATTTCACTGTCATGCTTCATGGGGCTAGGGGTGGGCTAGCAGCGGCACGCTTCGCCGCTCTCCTAGCCATGGGATTACATAAAATATCACAGTAAAATTGTGCATTTACACAACATGGGGACAAAAGATAAAAATTTATTCATGAGAAGGGGAAACAATTGGAGTTGAAACATACAATAAGAAGGGATAATTTGATAAGGCACATTTACACTGGCATTCGATGAAGACAGCACATAAATACTGGCAGCACGAATAGCACAATTAAAAACCGCGTTCGCAGTATGGGAACACACACTGCATATTTGTTACATACTCGGTGACCAGCAAAACAGCACTAAGTAACTACATTAAAATTTTGAGGGTCTTCCAAGTGAGGGGAGGTCAGATAGGAGTGAGAGAGGGAATAGAGATGGGGGATTGATGTAGGATGGCGGCAGGAAGGGGGGAAGTGGTGGAGCCGGCAGCACACCAAGGCGCAGGACGTTGGGATTTCATGCAAGGACTGGGAAAGGAGAAATGAGAACGACAGAGGGGAGGAGGGAGGAGACAACAGAGAGGGAGGGGAAGGAGAGGGAGCTCAAGGGGGGAGTGGAGCGGAAGAGGAGGTTCAGAGTTGCAAGGACGGACAAATATTGGGGTGAAGCACATTAACCAGGATGGGGAAATGTAAGAAGTTCCTTTGGGAAAGGAGGTTGAGGGCGTGGAGATGGAAAGAGGTTGTGACGCTTCCTATGTCCCGTCCATTTCCAGTGTAGCTCTTGAACATCCTTGCCCTCCTTCCTGGTTTGATTCCCCTCTACCTCTTCCACCTAGCCCCACATCTGCTACTTGATGTGCACAGCACATGGCAAATTGGCAGCCCACAAGAGAAGCCCATTTGTGTACTGTGAGTACAGTTTTCACGCATTAACATTCAAGATTTACCGTCGAATGTATCACGTTGAAAAACCCTGCAATATTTTTCGCTGAACAACTTTCTTGATAAAATTGGTCCATAATGTCGAGCTTAAATGCTTGATGTACTTGCATCGACAAATTCGATTTGCAGTCGGTTGTTGGAAATATATACATAAATGAGACAACAAAACTGATTCTCGTTTCTAGTGCAGTGGGCAATTCCTAAAACATGTTCCTCCCATTTGTTTGCTCGACATTTTGTGCCACTTGCCTAGTGTTCGCTGCTTCACTCGTGTAGACTTAATGGTCTCCACATATTTTTTTATTTCTTTAATGAAATTTATTGTTGTTCACAAATTGCAACAGTTTCTAAGCTTTCAATGTTTATTAAGGCCATAGAAGCGAGGTCTTTTCCGAATGTACATCTGACCATAAAGCTAGACTCTAAGATTTCTGTTAATCATGACTCTTATTCTCTGTACTGATATTGCAATGGAAGATTCATCCTTAACACATGTCTCTCTATATCCAACCAAAAAGTGAAATAATAAATGTCATAGATTTAGCTCTAAAAATGTTTACAGAATGAAATACTCTCATAAAAGATTTCATCCGATTAGTGGCTGAATTATCGAAAACAGTGAAACACTTTTTTCCAAGTGTGAAGTCAAATTCAAATTCTCATCGATTAAGCATTCATAAAGAAATATTTTCATAAAACATTTCGTTCACTATTTTCGAAAAACACTGCAACATATTATTTTGTTTGTAAGTGAGAAATCAAGCACCATTTTGCTAGATGTAGCTCAAAATATATTTTAGTAGTTGTTTTATTCTCAAAAGAAAGCTTTCACATACAGTTTTACCGCCACAGTGGTAAAATTTCAAAAGCCCTGAAACACATATTTCTTTATTATTTACCAAGAAATAAAATACCACTTTCCGTAGGTATAGTTTAAAAATCGCTTCAATAAAGACATATTCTACAAAAACCTTTTAATTCGCATTTGACCCTCCCTAGGGGTGGAATTTTGAAAAATTCCGTCTGAAAGGACGCTTACAGTATAAGGTCAGCAACCTCTGTAGATTTTATGTTTCCATCCTTAGTAGTTTGGGCTGGGTATTGACGAGTCAGTGAGTGAGACATTCAAATGCGCAGATTACCTTTCAAATGCAGAGATTGCAAGGAATAATTAAGTGGAACAAAACGTGAAATAGTTCATCAAATTCTACTATGGTTGAAAAATATTTCACCATTTATGGAGATGTTTAACGTGATTGATAGCAGTTTTGACTGACGAAAAATTTGGAGAGTTCACCGACATTTATTGTGTTGATTTTCGTAGCATTCGTTTACTGAAAAATTGTTTTTCTCACCATTTCGTGAATTTCCACAATTATGGTTGATACGATAACGGATAAAAACGAATTAGCACTGGAAGTTACCAAAATGGTACGAGTGTCACATCTTTTTGAACCATATATTATGCTGCAAGAAGTAAAGAAGGAAATCAATACTCTACACAACATGCGAATGGGATTCCAATAAAATAAAAAGAAATACAAGTTCTGTGGTTCTTCCGTGGATGAGGCAGGCTATATATTCCGACACTGTGGTATTTTAATTAACTGTCAGAGTACCTAGTAAAAGAGAACAAATGTTGACATACCTGTATCTTCTTTTCCAGTGTGAGGGCGAAACCGAGTTACCAAGTTTCACTGTCCATTGTCAGAATTGATGTAATCGTCAGGTTCTGTTGTAGCATTTCCTTTGACAGCTTTTATTGTGTATATTTCTCTTCAAACTGAAAACTTTTCCTGAGTCAATCTCTTGTTATCTTCTTCTTCTGTCAACACAAATGTGAGATTACATTTACGTTTTTATTTGCAGAAGTACAGATTTGCTTCAAAACTCTGTGGCTAGATAAGACCAAATTGGATAAATAAATTGGATCGTTTATGAGGGTCCTAAGAGAAAAGCAAATGTTATGAGAATAATACAGACAGTGTTATAGTATTTCAGTATTTGACAATAGAAAACAATCTGAAACGTAAATAGCGGTGAGTACAATACGAGTGTAAAATATTGTTAGACATGAACTTAATGAAATTAAAATGCAAAGAAATGAATGTGGGCTAAGAGGAGAGGTTAAGTTTCCTAATTAAAGGTGTTAAATTAATTTCTAGTAAGTAATCTGTAGGTGACATGAAAGTGTCATTGTGTATGACTCGAACATAACATGCGTATTGTATGTTAATTTGTCACTATCAGAAATGCATAGAAAGGTTTGTTTTTCTACAGTTGAGTGTATGTTGTACTTTTAAAAACATATTTATTGGGCAGTTGTATTGCACCTTTAAGGACACACCATAATGAGATTAACTAATACTAACTTTACTGGGAGGAATATGTGTTTGAAATATGTCCTAAGAAACAGATAAAGTACGAAAATAACTTTTACAGCTTCAGTAACTTTTAAATCTCAGTCCCATTATCGTTTTGTTGCTGAATTATGACTGTCTGAAGTATTGTATGAACAGCTCTGATTCCATAGAATAATAGATGCTGGTCAATATTGAACACTGCAATATATTTAAATATTTTTGTTAAAGAAGTGAGCTGAATTTCCACGTCTATTGCTGAGTGTATCGGTAATGCAGTAGTAATTAAAAAGTCGCTGTCATCTGTGAACAGTATTGTTTCTGCCAGTATGTTTCATTGTGTGTAATTGTTAACGTAAACTCTGAATGGTGTTGTACCCAATGCATGGCAACCTCTGTGTTTACATATTCTTATCTGAAATGTGCTTATCAATCAAGTTAAAAGTTTCGGTGATATGAAAGATCTCAATTCATTCCATTCTGTAGGATAGAAACTATCCCTTACTATTTCCGTCGTTTTATGCATGTCAAGTTTCTTTAGCAAAATTCACTGCTCTACTGGGGCAAAGGTTTTAGTAGGTTCTAGGAACATGCCTGTTACTAGTTTTCCTTCGTCTCACATTTCAGGAACTACTACTGTAAATGGTGCCACCAAAAATGTTGTCCATTTTCTAGGTCTGAAGTGGAATTATTATTTACCAAGAAGCCCGCTTTAAGTGATTCATAAGTGTTTTTTTTCTTCAGTTGTTTTTCTACGTTTTAGAAGGACGACAGTGCTGGGAATTGCTGTAATATCCTACATTTTCAGTGTCATCTAACTGTGTGCAGAAAAAAAACCTTAGTTTGTTTGGGATGTGGTGGACTGTAATCTGGTATCAGTGATATATTACCAGTGTCAAGTAAAAACCCCTCAGTCTTGTTTATGCATTCTTTTGGCAAGAATGCTCTTCTGTAAGGCTCTAGAAGTTTTATTTTTAGTACTAAACATTATGTTACTAAGGGTCTGCTTCTAGACAACAACACAGACTCTAGTGCTAGCTTTGAGTTAAATGGTCTAGAGTAGCTTGTCTGAGTAAATTATGTTTTAGGTAAATTTCTCCATTGTGAAAACATTTGTTTACCAAGTTTGCCAAGTTGTTAGAATGAAGTATCACTCTAACTTTCTTTTTCTTTTTTTATGTATAGCGGTATTTTGCGTTCTTGTTATGAGTGCGCTGTTGAACATTATTCCTTTCTGTCAATTTACATGTGTATAATCAAAATTTTAGTTACTCTACCTGTCAAATTTGTATGTGTATATTATTTGTGGGATGTCTGTTAGATTTTGTGTCTGTTGTTCAATTGAAGCCCTAATAAGTTTAATTACAAGTTGCTGACAAACAGAGATATTGCATTCTATGAGGGAATGACGGAAAGCAACACACAATAACTCTACTAAAAGTAATTTAACAGTTAACCAACGAATAAATCAAGTTAAGTTTTTCACCTACTTTTATACACAGCCACCAACATTCTGAACACATTTTCATCGTGGTACCAGTTTCAGCGTGTCCTGTTTGTAGACGCCCATTTGGTTGGAGTACAGCTATCTCCGGACTGCCAGTTTCACTTCCTCTTCTGTCGCAAAGTGTTGTCTGGCCAAGAATGCCTTCGCGGGAGCAATCAGATGGAACTCCAGGAGTGCAAGGTCCGGACTGTATGGTGAATGCTGGAGCACCCACCTCCCAAATTTGGCAATTTTCTCACCAACAGTAGCAACAACGTGGGGACGAGCATAAGCACGAAGAATTTCGACACCGTCAGCATCAGTGTTGTGGTGTTTGTCACAAAGGTTGAGATGCGTCTCAACAAGAGCCTTAATGTAGGCTGCAGCATTCGTAGTGGTCCCGTATTCAGCAGAGTTCACCAATAACACAGGGCGCATATCCCAAGGGTAGGAGTTGTTACCGGCTGCCCGGAGTGTGGAAAATCTCTGAGGTACAGACGGCCCTCTTACAAGAAAGCGCACCACCTGGGAAGATGGCTGCCATTCGTACAGTCATCCCCCCACATACACCACGAACGTCCCTGTGAATTTCACTCGGTTTATGAACTTTGGCCTACAAATATCGAACTACACTTCGCTGCTCTTCACAAGCAGACCATAGTAACATGTGCACTGTATTTTTTTCTGTAGATCTCTTGCTACAGCTATACGTGAAAACAAGAGATCCTTTCTAGCGCAAACTTCAAACTGTATCTTCGTGAAATTCCAGCTGCAATACCAGGGGAGATAAAAAAATTATTGTGCATAGCTTACCGATCATCACTTGTGTTTTACTTCCCTGCTTCCTCCTGGACAATATAACTGAATATTTCAGTAGACACTTAGTCAAATACTTGTGTGAGTAATGTCATGCACTTCCACATTTACCTGTATACAGTCATGCCTCATAATGTTCCGCAATTCATGTCCTTTCTCTATTTGAATAAAAAGTCTTTGAGATGGGTGGAGGCAGTGTTTTCAGTACGCCCACAATATTACTCACAGAGTTCAGTACATGAAAAAAGTAAGACATCCACACAGTTCTTTCCGTATTCCGATATGACCCTTAGCGCTTTCTCTGGTTGGTGAACACCGATCTGTGCTCTTGTGGATTTCTCCGTTACTGTGGGGCTTCTGGACCAACGCATTTAATCTAATTCAGTGCTGTTGGCGTATGCAATGTGGGTAGCAAACTACACAGGATAGCAATTAGAACAGCAGCTTATCAAAATAGAGAGCCACCTCAAAGCTAAGCACTGGATGTGTAGGTTGTGGGTGCAATTGTCCATTGATTGTTGTGACTTGACTGTTCATGTTCTGTGACAAAGACAGTGTATGCTCCTGATATGTACTAGACCTAGTAGAAACTGGTCAGTATGGAACGCTTGTCTAAAATTTTTTCCTGAGAAAATTGTCTTTGCAAAAGTTTTCAGTCTGTATTGTACCAGATCTGCAGAATATCGTTTGAAGTTAGACAGCAATGTTTGTTATGGGTTAGAGATGGTTTTCTCCTTATATTTGCTCGTTGCTCCAGTGTGTTCAACATTTGTTGTTCTCAGTAATGCTTCTTACTGATGAAATTAGCTGTGAGTAGCATCCAGCCTCCAAAAATTTATTATAAATACTTTTTGTCACGCCTTCATTTTTGCGCGCCGCAAGCAAATAACTGGGTAGGATTTTATATTATCAGTTTCATTTTTAACTTTTTGCACCTGAGACGAAAACAAATTCTCTTGTTTACATTTTTATAGTTGCGGTGATTTGTCTTCTAAACAAGCTTCAAGTTTTTTTAATTGTTATTTCAATCCCAATAATGGGGTGAGCTGGCAGCGTCACAATATATCACTCTTCAGCCAAGAGAGTTACAAAAAACGTAAGCACATGAGAAAAGAATACATAAACGAGAATGGTAAAAGTGGGTGAATAAATGACAACAACAACAGATGAGTATAAAGGCAGATTAAAAACAAATAGATGAGAGCCACACACATACATGTGGACAATGATCACTGTAGACTAAAGCAAAACCAAAGAAGCACCACAGCAGGAACATAAATGAGTGACACTGGCGACACTGTCGGTGGCGATGAAATGTGGCCCTGCACACAGCACTGGAGAAACACTGACACCTCAACAGAAACGTTGAAAATCACTGCACCGAAGGGTGGGACCTACCACTGGGTGAAGGGTGGGGGGCGGGGGGGTGGGGAAGAAAAGGGAGAGGTGGAGAGACAGTAGGGAAAAACCAGGAGTGGGGAGGAGGGGGCAGTGGACGGGAGAAGGAAAGGAGCTGGAAGCCCAGGGAGAGTGGAAATTAGAAAGAGGGTGGGTGGCAGGGGAAAAGGAGAAAGTAGGGGAGGGGGAGGAGGGGGAAGAGAGGGAGCCCTTTGGAGGGGGTGGAAGAAGGTGGGATTAGACGTGGTAGGAGGGGTAGATGGAAGACACGAGGACATTATCCAGGAAGGGGAGATGGTGGAAGCCACCTTGGGTGAGTGTATTGAGCATGTGAAGATGGAGACCAGGTGTGACACTGTGGTAAATGCATGGCAGAGGGCAGGGGTGGGAGAGGATGAGGGAAACCAAAGGATGGGGAGAGTCCAGTTTGCTGGAGATGTATAGGTTTCATATTCATTCAAGGAACAGAAGGAGAACAAGGAAGGGGATCAAATCATAGAGGATTCGTGTGGGGGACAGGAGACAGATGCGATAAGCGAGATGGAGTGCATGACGCTCAAGGATTGGGAGGGATTTGTGGCAGGTGGGGGGGGGTGGAGATCCAATTGGGGTGGGCATAACACAGGATGGGGCAGATGAGGGATTTATAGGTATGGAGGATAGTAGAAGGGTCTAATCCCCATGTTCGACTGGAGAGGAGTTTTAGGAGATGCTGACAGTTATGTGCTTTGGCTTGGACTGTATACAGATGGGGGGTCCAGGAAAGGAAGCAGTCGAGGGTGATGTCAAGGTACTTGAGGGTGTGAGTGAGGGCAATGGGGCAGCCATAGATGGTGAGGTAGAAATCCAGGAGGTGGAAGGAGGGGGTGGTGCAACCCATGATGATTGTCTGAGTTTTGGAGGGAGTGATATTAAGTAGTCATTGGTTGCACCATGCAGTGAACAGGTCGAGGTGGGGCTGGAGGAGGCTCTGGGAATGTTGGAGGGAGGGGGTGAGAGCAAGGAAGGCAGTGTCTTCAGCATATTGCAGGAGATGAATGGGTGGTGGGGGCTTCAGCATGTGTGTCTGACATGTGTAAGGTGTAGAGGAGAGGGGAAAGGATGCAGCAATGGGGCACACCTGTGGAGGGGTAGAAGGTGTAAGTTGTAGTTGTGGATAGTAACATAGGAGGGGCAGTGAGAGAGGAAGGAGGCTATCAGGCGAACATATTGATAGGGAGGGCGTAAGTCTGGAGTTTGAAGAGGAGGCCAGGATGCCATACACTGTCATATGTGCATTCAAGGTCAAAGGACATAATAATGATGGAGAGACGTGAATTGATGTGAGTAGAAAGGAGGTGTGTCAGGTGGAGGAGGAGATTGTCGGCGGAGAAGGAAGGTTGTTAGCCACATTGGGGCATGGGAAGGAGGTGGTGGTGTATGCAGTGGGTAAGGATGGACCCCAGGACCTTGCTGAAGACCGACGTGAGACTTTTGGGGCGATAGGAGGAGGTGAAGCCGGGTGTTTATCAGGTTTGGGAACATAGGGATCCTGGAAGCCTTCCACAGGTCGGTGTAGAATCCAGTAGAGAGGATAACATTATAGAGGGTCGCTAGGACCGTAAGGGGGCGCCTTTGAGGTGGTGGTATGTAATACAATCATGACCAGGCGCCGTGTTGCGTTTGGTGTGTAGTGTGATGACGATGTCTTGTGTAGCGATGGGGGTGTTGAGATCAGATGGTTGCATGGCCTCCAAGTACTGGAAGCTTGGTGCGAGTGGGGTGGGGGGGAGGGGGAGAGGTGTCAGAGCAGCCCTGGATGTCAGGGAAGAGGGCTTAATCAAACCGGGGATCGTCAGGGACAGAAAGGCTGCCAGACAGCTGGGAGGCAAAATGATTGGCCTTTCTGGTATCTTCCAGGAAAGGGTGGTCATCATGAAGGAGACGATAGTGAAGGTTTCATGCTCGTAAGGCGATGGAATGCTGACCAGTACTTGGAGGAGTTAATAATCAGTGAAGCATTAAGACAGGTGCATTGAGCCAGATCGCTGGTCGATCATCAGCGATCGGTTTGTTATCTTTGGCGCGCTCCCGGGCATGAGCATCTTTGCATTTTCGGCTGGGGCACGCGGGACGTTGAGAGGCATATTGTGAGGCATAGTGTGAACAAGTTCTTGTAGGATGTGCTCCCAGCCTGACTCTCATCCTGTGTTATTTGTGGGTGCTGACCCCTTGTCTGTAACTGCTTCCAGGTGTCCTGTAAGATTTCACTGCAAAACTGTGTTATTGTGGCATTCTGTGTTTTTGGCTCAGCCTCCGCCTAGAAAGGGGAAAGATTTGTGCCTCAACTGAAAGGGGGGGTTCGACTGGACATCTTTCGGAATTCCTAAATGCTGCAATTCAAACATATAAAATATATTGTTCTTTCAGAATAAGCACCTCTTTCTTTGGGACACTGCAGTTCAAACAGGAGTGGCGTAATGTTATTGAGTGGCCGGGCGGTTGTAGGCGCTACAGTCTGGAACCGCGCCACTGCCACGGTCACAGGTTCAAATCCTGCTTTGGGCATGGATGTGTGTGATGTCCTTAGGTTAGTTAGGTTTATGTAGTTCTAAGTTTTAGGGGACTGATGGCCTCAGAAATTAAGTCCCATAGTGCTCAGAGCCATTTTTGTTAATGAGTATTTGTTATTCGTGAAATGAAGTGTATTTAATGTCTTGCAGTTTTCTGGGGCACAGAGCTGTGTTACTGAACTCATTTTGAAGTGTTCTGTCGGGTGAATGACTGCTCTCCACTTCAGTGCATTCTTTTGAGTCGTATTATACGGTTTTTTGGATATTTGTCAGTGGGGTGTATTGATTCAATTTAGTTTTTCACCTTCTTTTGAATTATGGAGAATTGTTTAGTTTATCTGGTTATTTGTTTAACTCATGCACTAAATCAGCTGATATTAAAATTGCTTTTTTTTATTATTCCTGTTTAATGTCAGACAGATTCAAATGTAACTTTATTTATGTTATTTGAAATAAATGTGTTGGATTGAGCTTAATGAATTATGTGCAATCGAAGTAAGGGAGCCAGTCCTTCATTAGTGCTTAACAGTGGCGTGTGGTTCGGGTTGTGAGCCCTGTGCTCTGACCAGTTTGTCGCCAGGCCCGAAGATTTTTGCCTGCAAGCAAGTTTCTAATATGGCTTTGGAGTTGCCGGTGGTGGAGATGTGTGTCCCGGTCCCGGGTGGAAACGAAGACACGGCTAAGTCAACAGGATTTGTGGAGGAGGAGTAAGGCCTGTGGTGGTCAGGTAGGATGGTGAGGGTGGATGGCTATGGTGGGGATCTGCATCTCAACAGCCTCTGACAGAGTCTGGTGGAGAAAGGAGGCGGCATGGGTGATGTTGTCAGGGTGCTAGTAGGTGATAGAGTGGTGTTCAACCTGGGTATCTATGGTGTACTGGTACGAATTACAGTTGGCACAGGTGTAATCAAGGACAAGTCTCGGGATTAGGTCTGGGTGGGTGGCAGAGTGAGGGTGAGGTCCATCTGATATGTTGAGCAGGACAGGAAGGTTATCGCTCCCTTTAAGGTCAAGGACATCTGCAGTAATGCGCCCAACGAGGTTTGGGGAGGTAAGGACAATGTCAGGAGTGGTACTGGATTTGGGGTGGGTATGTTGAGGGAAAGGGAGGACGTGAGCTTGGAGGGTTGCAATAAACTGATGCCACCACTGTAACTGGGCAGGTGTTTGGCTGTGGATGTGGAGGTTGGTAGCAATCACATAGGAGGAGAAGGTGTGGTTTATGTGGGTGAGGAAATCATATGGCATGAGGGTATTGGAGCAGATACAAATGGTGGCACAGGTGAGGTAAGGCCGGGGTAGAATAGACTGAGGATCAGGTGTTCGGTAGAATCATTGAAGAAAGGTTGAGGATGAACACAGAGATGGTGGAGGTGGCCAATGGCAGCTCCACCACGCGCAAGAGGAAAGGGATTGTTGGAGCGGTGAAGGGTATACGGGGAGGTGCTAACCGTGTGAGTAGGCCGGAGAAAGGTATCATCAAGGATGAAGGCATCCACACGATGGTGCGAGAGGGTGTGGAGTAGAAGATGTTTGTTGGCGGAGAGGGAGCGGATGTTGTTGAACAGAATACGGTGCTGCTGTCGCACCATGGTAGGGAGGTTAGATTCGGGTGTCGAGACATGAGAAGGGAAAGTGGGTGATGTGGGAGTAGTTGGCATAGGTGATGTGGTGAAAAACGGATCGGGCGGTAAGGGAGATCTGTTGTAGGGTATGAGGGCACTGGAAGGGTTGCATATTTTGAAGGACGATGGTTATGAAGCAAATAATGCCCTCAGCTGTGGGGAGTGGGCGAATTGTGTTGTAGGGGTGGGTGGAGTCACCGACAGAGTGAACAGGAACGGTACACACAGGAGAGGCGGGGGGAGGTTTGGACTTGGTTTTTTTCGAGAATGTGGGATGGGGAGGGTTTCTGGTGTTACAGGAAGGGGAGAGTCTAGGTTCGGCCACTGATGGAGGAAGTGGGACCCTTTGTAGTAAGGGCAGGTGGGGGATCGAGGCAGTCGAGGGTGAGGTGGGCGTTGTATAGTTTTTTTTCATTTTTGTTATTTGAACAACTTTACATGAAAGGTAGGCGGGCAGTGGCCTATCTATGCCTTTCTTCGGCCAAAGATAACAGGAAACGGTATATAAAGAGGCATAGAAAAACAAATACAAACACAGTGGACAAAAAACGGTAGACAGATATATTGAAATACAAGTAGCCGTTCACAGTCGCATTGTCCGAATAAAAAACGTTCAGCACTTGTACACAAGCAGAGAAGACAGAAATTAAACATGTGAATGGTTGAGCCCTAACTGTGAGAAACTTACACCCTAACACAAAGACACACACAAACTCCGGTGCACGAATATTTACTATTCTAGCACACATCCGGGGACCTGCCAAAGGGAGAAGGTGTGTGTAGGAGGGACAGGGGGAGAGTGTAGATGCCAGTGGTGGAGGAGGGCGGTGGAGGGAAGGGGTGGTAGGGGAATCCCGGGGGGGGGGAGGAGGAGGTAGGAAGAGAGGAGAGAGAGAAGGGAGAGAGGGTGCCCTGGAGGAAAAACAGAGGGGGAGGAAGGGGAGGATCAAAGTTGGTCGGATTGGTAGATGGAGGGGATGAGGACATCATCAGGGAGAGGGAGTTGGCGGAAGCAACCTTGGGCAAAGGTATGGAGTGTGGATAGATGGAGAGTGGGTGGGATGTGAGAGTACAGGTGCGGCAACGTACGGGGTGGTAAAGGATGGGAGAGACAAGCGGGTGAGGAGAATCAAGTTTGCGGGAGGGGTAGAGGATCCGTATCCGCGTTGTAAAGCTTCAAACCAGAAATATATACGAACCGAATACTGTTTGCATACACTGTACGAAATCACACTGTAATTGTACTACTAGGAACGTATGTTATTGATCCAGTAAGCACCTAATCTTTCGAGAGTCATTAGAAGCGTATTTTTCCGTTTCATTTCATGCCTTAGTCTCGGTGATGTAGGGATTTCCACAGACTCTGCTTCTCGCTATCGCCAGTCCGAACGTTTGCCTAAAGTTTGACAGAAACATGGCCGCCGTAGTGGCGTTGGCTTTCTGCCATGGAGGTAGAATAAGGGGAGAT
This sequence comes from Schistocerca americana, assembly GCF_021461395.2. Classification (NCBI taxonomy): domain Eukaryota; kingdom Metazoa; phylum Arthropoda; class Insecta; order Orthoptera; family Acrididae; genus Schistocerca; species Schistocerca americana. The sequence continues at coordinate 151,788,001 of NC_060129.1, forward strand.
GGCGCTACAGACTTGCGCTGTACGTTGTTTTGAAGCCAGTGGGCGGGGCCTGCCGCCATCTTGGATCCCCCAAAACATTAGTAGACGAGTGTTTATAATTGCTTCTTGTTCGTTATTTATGTCGTGTGCACGTGATATTTGTTTTATATAGTAAATGTTACTCGGTTTTAGTGAACAAAACAGCATAAGGAACGCAACTTCAAACGTTTTTCTGGTCTTAAATGCGTATTCGATACAGTAATATGTAAAATATTACACTTCTTGCCTCAGTACTGTAATTCCTTTTTGTTTATACACTTAGAATAACCGAGAAGAGACGTCTGTGCTATGAAAAGCGTGCTTTTGTAATCCATTTCTATTCACTTTCATTATGTTTGTGTCGATAATTGATAAAGCCAGAACTCCAAAAACAATGATTGATAGTTTAGAGGCACCAATTTGTATTCGTTGCATTTTCAAGTCAAATGCAAATTTTAAATGTTCACGTTTGCAAGAAACTTACCTTATTTCCTTTGGTGTCCCATAGATGTATGCAGGGATGATATAAACAAGCCAGCTGTCATGTCAACAAAGTGAAAAATACGTTAAATTACGAAGGAACAGAACTGAATTTAAGATTGTCAGGCCCATTGCAATTTCCACATCTGCTTTCTTTTTAAATTGTACCTACCAAATGACATTCAGCGTGGCAAAGAACAGAAATTTACTGGGTAATACGACAACACAGTGATTAATGTAATGATCTAAGCCTGGACTTCGATAGGGAACTTTGCTTTAACAAATATGTAACCATTTAAGTATTTATAATTTAACCACTGTAACAGGTGTTCCACACATTTTACTGAAGATTTAATTAACTACATGTAGTTACATTAGTTTTATATTAAATTATTGCATTTTAAAACATTAGTCCCCATTTCCAGGATATTTCTTGCCAGGACTTTCCAGTTACTTCAGAATAACCACACAGTGAAAACCAAGTGTAATGCTCACTTCCAGACAGCTCTTCGCCTTGGATTGATAGAAATCTAAAGTTAAATCACAGAAATAAAACCATACTGTAAAACTTTACAGTGCATCAGAATTTCAAGTATATATAAGAAAATAGCGCTTAAATAAGTCCACTTACGAATGAAATGTGATTTGTTTAAACTTTAGACTACAATCAGAACGATTAGTACACCCGTGAGCGACGCAAGCCCGGCATTTTTTATCAAAACACTTCACGACTACACGGAATCAAACCACCAGAAGCGAATGTTTTGGGGTAGCTAACATGGCGGACCTTCTCTTGGGTCGGCTTCAAGTTTGTGACGTCATGACAACTCCTCTTATTTTTACCTCCATGCTTGCTGCGCTCTGCAGCTCGTTCCTGCCATCTATCGGCGGCAGTACGTACTACGAAGAGCGTCCTGGTGCGGCACATCCGCCGCTACACCTCCTGCAGAAATCTACAACCCGGGTTGCCTATAGCACAGCGCGACGTAACAGACAGTCTTGGAGAGAAGCGACTTCTTCGTTTACAAGATTCTGAATCGTTGATAAGATTTTGATTCTTTTTGGAATCAATTACAAAAAACAACAGCCCTCAGTACGGACGAATCAGTCTCTTTCGCTGACAAAGTGATGTCGTCGATTTTAGGTAAGCAATAATAGTAAGTTTAAAAGCAAGCTTCAAATTTAGGGGTGAAGAGCGGCATACAAAGCTGTTTCCAGCCAGCCCCGTCTGGGGGGATCGAAACCCAATAAAAGGAAAAACAAATTTAGTCGCTTGAAGTTTACATAGTAATAAATAACCAACGTACAAGCAAACAAATCGGTGAACATCATAGAACCTAAGAACGAGTATTTATGTTTACAAGAACTGACGGTGAAGTTACAGTGGGCAGAGAAAGAAATCAATAGAAGAGTTGTTGCGGGGCTGCTACGTTCGTCTGCATTGGGAAGTTTAGCAAGGCTTTACGATTATCACCAGTTCCCAACTATCGTTAATTCGTTAACGAGGTATGTGAGTGAAATTTAAATACGGAAACATTCAAAATATGAGTGTTATAGAAAACAACAATAATAGCTTCATGTAGTGGACTGTGAATGTCATTGACAAATACTACAATTTCATTATGCATATTTGCTCGGATCACAGCCATACGATCCGAGCGTTCCAAAATTTAGGCTACAATCGCCATAGTAGCTTTAACCAGTAGTCTGAACAAAGTCCCCTCTGTTCTACGCGCTATTTGACCTACATATGATGAACATTTTACAACAAACCATGTAGGGTATGAAGAATTAATCTTTATAATTGTTAACGAGCTCCTACTGTTTATAGATACTTGGTTAACAAACTAAAAATCACTTACTGTTTTCATTAAGGAAATGTTCGTTACTTCCAACACTTTCCTGCCAGCTTGTTAATTGCTAAAGACGATTGCACAAAGCTTGCATGGAGCTGTTGATCGCTGCTGCCGACAGATGGCAGCTCCGCACACCACCTCGGAAGGTGCGACCCATGTCTTTCCCCGCGGCTTGGCGCCGTCACCGTTTGTTGTCGGGTGTCGCCAAGTCACGCGATTTTGCTTTGTGGGTGTCGGGAACTCGTCCCTACAATTTGTAAGCAACGAGTCTTACGAATAAGTGTAAATATTTCGGAGCTAATATTCCATCATGGCAACAACGATTCATTAATTTCCAAATTAGGCACGCCCATTCGTTAGGTTTGAACTCTTTTTCAACAGAACAGGAATGGATAGGGAACACAAAGACGGCCAGAGACTGTGGCACCGGAGAAACCGGCAAAGTCATTCCCAATAAGGCCTTTGGACAGCACAACAAGGTGGCAGAAGTTATAGGATACTTCCAAATATCGTAACGGACCTCTTTTTGCCAGATGTAGCACAGAAACTCCATATAGCTGGGACTCAACAAGTCGTTGGAAGCCCCCTGCAGAAATATTGAGCCATCGCGCCTCTTTAGCCATCCATAATTGCGAAAGCGTCGCCAATGCAGGATTTTGTACACAAACTGATCTCTCGAATGTGTCCCATTACTGTACAGTGTAATTCTGTCGTTTGCTGCTATAACCCACTAACGACAGATTTCCCTGTACTGTGCTAACAGATGATTCGTCATGTGTCCCACATTGACTTCTGCAATTATTTCATGCAGTGTTGCGTGTCTCTTAGCACTGACAACAGAATAACTGTACAGTGGCAAATATTTCTCAATAATATTGACCCCCAAGGAAGAATAATAAACTATTTAAGATCGTCTTATACACAAGAACTTTTCATTGTACCATAAAGCTTAGGTTTAAGTGAGTTTTCACAAATTTTTGTAATAATAAAAGAATTTCAGGAGGCTACTGCAATCATTTTTCTTTCCCTTTCTTTAGAAGTAAAGAGATCGCCTTCTAAAAAGAAGTGCAAACATTGCTTCTTAAAAAATATTAAAGAAACCCAATATAAAAAAAAATGCGAAGAAATCTTTCGATCGATATTGAATGTCTAATAGTTGGATAGTACTTTGAAATACAAAAACACAAGTAACATTTTTATTCCACATAAAACCAATTTTTCAAATTTTAATTTTGATTTACTCAAAACCATCAAAATTGCACTTAGACCTCTTGTGCTCAATGGTCCGCAGTTAGCTTCGATGTGTCTAAAATTACACACATGAAAGATGTATTGAATATAGGAAAGCAGTGACGTAATGTACACTTACTTCCTTTCAGTCTGTAGCAGAATTGTTGGTGCGGTTGACCACTATCCTACGAGCTGTATTAATGTTTTATAAACAGCGTAACCTTCAGTGACAGAAAGTGAATGATTTCTGAAGCTAATGATGCAAAGTTAATGGAAAGCTACTGAAACTGACATGAATTAAGTCCATGTCAGTCAGCCGAAATAAAGTGGGAAAATCATGTGGTTCACGAGTGTCATACACCCAGTCGACGTCAGACTTACGAGGAAAAATTCCTGAATTTCATTCCACAAAAAAAAAGTCAGTAACCTCACACATATCGATCCATATAAATGAATAAATGTGTTACTATTTTCAAAGTAATCCAGGTCAAACCTTAAATATTACAAGAAGAATATTCTTTCATTCGTATAAGGTATTGTACATAATTCATACTTCTTGTCAATTCCGATAACTAATAATTTTGTATTTAAAACATTCGTAACATAAACATTATACTTGTTAAAAGGAACTACTTGGCTTTACATCAGGTAAGTACATACGTTTTTCCCTTGTAACATTTACCATAATTGTTATTCTTTTTTAAGTTTTCTTTCAGAGAAAGTTATCATATGGACTTGAAACTTCTGATTAAATCAGTTCTGTTAACGTAATAAGATATAAAATCATCATTCATCATTATCCTTTCTTCACAATATGAGTTACAACTAAAATATGAAAACAACGGAAATGCACGTATGGAATAATATATAAAATGAAGGAAAAGACACACTCACGTTACAGGTGACTGATGTGTCGTGCATAAAAACACTCAACAGAAAGCAGTAGTCAAAATATCTTTCGAGTTCTTGCTCTCTCTCTCTCTTTCTGGCCCAAATTAACACATTTGGAAACACAGACACCCAAACATGCACACCCGTAGCCGTGGCTAGGCTCTGTCTGTGCGATTGCAATTGAAACAGTACATTGCTCTCACATCCGAAACATGAGCTGCCATCGCAAAAGAATATGCCACTAAGGCATCTGCAATTGAACTTCTTCATTTATTTTTTCCGCTGAAGTGTTAACTTCAACTGATTGCTACTGAAACAAATGACACACCCAAGCAGTTTACATCTAAATGTGCTGTTACTTTTTCCCGTTCATATTAAAAATGAAAATCCTTAATAATAGCTGTGGCAAGAAGTTTTATGACATGCCCAGCGAATAAGGGACTCAACAAAAGACCTGCAGTGCTTTCATACTGTAGCACAAAACCATCTCAAGGATTTCTGTGGTCTGGCAAAATGAATTCTGATCGCTGATTGAGTCATCTTAGGAAATTGTTTTATCCTGATAGTAAGAAATGTCCAGCTCGAGGTCATCCTGACTACGATCCATGTATCAGAATCATCCGTTGGTTGATAACACCAGTAATATATTCAGTCATCATTACATGCCACATGAACAGCTTAACACTGATGACTGTCTAGGTGGTACTAAATGCCACACTTCCCTATTAGAATATTTGCCATGGCCCTTGAAATCATAAAGTTGAGGACTTGGAGATAATTGTCCTTTGTGTCAAACAGGTACTTGACATGGTCTTTCTGGTAAATGGCCTGCAGTTGGTAGGAGGGATCTTCTCCTTCTTCAATGGTGGTGGCTGTGGATTCTTGGAAATTGGGTAACGAGGCTCCACGGCACCGACAGGGGTGGCTACTCCTGGTGTGGAGGCACCAGTATCCGATTTACAGAAACTCCAATGAGCGTGAGTGGTAGGCCACTTAGATTATAAGGTGGCGGGGGTGGGGGGGGGGGGGGGGGGGAGGGGAGGAGACCGACAGGATCGCAGTCCCTACAGGGCCTGTTGCACTGATGAGATGGTGTAGACGAAACAGCACCCAACAAAGCTGGTCGGTTGTATCAATGCTGCGGACCGACATAGCTTGTCCGTCACTGGGTGAGAGGTCTATCACGAGGCGTCCATAGGAGTCGTCTGATGACAAAGAGATCAATCCCTCACACCGGTTTGTGGACAGGTTTTAATGGGTTTCGGTATCACTGTCAGTGGTTATCAGTGATTTGTGGTGGGAGGCACGATGCACTGAGTCCTTAGCCCATTGGGCAGTCTCAGTATTGGCGCCTGTGGCAGCTTTCTGGGATGACTGTCAAGTGAGCCGTGTCATGTTGACACGTGAAGGGGCGGCGGAAGAGTCGCCTAGCCACAGCTTAACAGTATCTGCTACTGCATCTCCCCCACACAGTAAAGGTAATAAGCTAACTATTGCAATACAGCTTTATAGCAGTGCTGTTCGCTCACAATTGATTCAGATACCAAAATTGTACATGACACTTATCATCGTGTATGAGGAAAGAATGTTGGCTTAGAAGACACATGACAAACTAACATTGAGTCAGGTACTAAGCCTAACAACGCTGAGTAACACTTGTGACCGTAACGAACGATGGCATGTACTCACAAGCAAACACAGTCAGTGCTCCAAACTGACTCACGATCTGTTAACTTTTATTTTCCCCTTTATTGTTATTTCATTGTCCTCCTCCATGTGGGTAGGGGTGGGCAGGCAGCGACACAATTCGCCACTCTTCAGAGATGGGATTACTTAAAACATCACAGGAAAACTGTTCATTTACACAATATGGGGACAAAAAATAAAATTTACTCATGAGAGGAGGAATATACTGATAAGAGGAATATACTAAGTGCACTATCCGAAAATTACCTCGAGCAATTAAACAGAGAACCGACTCGTGGAGATAACATCTTGGACCTACTGATAACAAACAGACCCGAACTTTTCGACTCTTTTAAGTGCAGAACAGGGAATCAGTGATCATAAGGCCGTTGCAGCATCCCTGAATATGGAAGTTAATAGGAATATAAAAAAAGGGAGGAAGGTTTATCTGTTTAGCAAGAGTAATAGAAGGCAGATTTCAGACTACCTAACAGATCAAAACGAAAATTTCTGTTCCGACACTGACAATGTTGAGTGTTTATGGAAAAAGTTCAAGGCAATCGTAAAATGCGTTTTAGACAGGTACGTGCCGAGTAAAACTGCGAGGGACGGGAAAAACCCACCGTGGTACAACAACAAAGTTAGGAAACTACTGCGAAAGCAAAGAGAGCTTCACTCCAAGTTTAAACGCAGCCAAAACCTCTCAGACAAACAGAAGCTAAACGATGTCAAACTTAGCGTAAGGAGGGCTATGCGTGAAGCGTTCAGTGAATTCGAAAGTAAAATTCTAAGTACCGACTTGACAGAAAATCCTAGGAAGTTCTGGTCTTACGTTAAATCAGTAAGTGGCTCGAAACAGCATATCCAGACACTCCGGGATGATGATAGCATTGAAACAGAGGATGACACGCGTAAAGCTGAAATACTAAACACCTTTTTCCAAAGCTGTTTCACAGAGGAAGACCGCACTGCAGTTCCATCTCTAAATCCTCGCACAAACGAAAAAATGGCTGACATCGAAATAAGTGTCCAAGGAATAGAAAAGCAACTGGAATCACTCAATAGGGGAAAGTCCACTGGACCTGACGGGATACCAATTCGATTCTACACAGAGTACGCGAAAGAACTTGCCCTCCTTCTAGCAGCCGTGTACTGCAAGTCTCTAGAGGAACGGAGGGTTCCAAATGATTGGAAAAGAGCACAGGTAGTCCCAGTCTTCAAGAAGGGTCGTCGAGCAGATGCGCAAAACTATAGACCTATATCTCTGACGTCGACCTGTTGTAGAATTTTAGAATATGTTTTTTGCTCGAGTATCATGTCGTTTTTGGAAACCCAGAATCTACTATGTAGGAATCAACATGGATTTCGGAAACAGCGATCGTGTGAGACCCAACTCGCTTCATTTGTTCGTGAGACCCAGAAAATATTAGATACAGGCTCCCAGGTAGATGCTATTTTTCTTGACTTCTGGAAGGCGTTCGATACAGTTCCGCACTGTCGCCTGATAAACAAAGTAAGAGCCTACGGAATATCAGACCAGCTGTGTGGCTGGATTGAAGAGTTTTTAGCAAACAGAACACAGCATGTTGTTATCAATGGAGAGACGTCTACAGACGTTAAAGTAACCTCTGGCGTGCCACAGGGGAGTGTTATGGGACCATTGCTTTTCACAATATATATAAATGACCTAGTAGATAGTGTCAGAAGTTCCATGCGGCTTTTCGCGGATGATGCTGTAGTATACAGAGAAGTTGCAGCTTTAGAAAATTGTAGCGAAATGCAGGAAGATCTGCAGCGGATAGGCACTTGGTGCAGGGAGTGGCAACTGTCCCTTAACATAGACAAATGTAATGTATTGCGAATACATAGAAAGAAGGATCCTTTATTGTGTGATTATATAATAGCGGAACAAACACTGGTAGCAGTTACTTCTGTAAAATATCTGGGAGTACGCATGCGGAACGATTTGAAGTGGAATGATCATATAAAATTAATTGTTTGTAAGGCGGGTACCAGGTTGAGATTCATTGGGAGAGTGCTTAGAAAATGTAGTCCATCAACAAAGGAGGTGGCTTACAAAACACTCGTTCGACCTATACTTGAATATTGCTCATCAGTGTGGGATCTGTACCAGATCGGTTTGATGGAGGAGATAGAGAAGATCCAAAGAAGAGCGGCGCGTTTCGTCACAGGGTTATTTGGTAACCGTGATAGCGTTACGGAGATGTTTAATAAACTCAAGTGGCAGACTCTGCAAGAGAGGCGCTCTGCATCGCGGTGTAGCTTGCTCGCCACGTTTCGAGAGGGTGCGTTTCTGGATGAGGTATCGAATATATTGCTTCCCCCTACTTATACCTCCCGAGGAGATCACGAATGTAAAATTAGAGAGATTAGGGCGCGCACGGAGGCTTTCAGACAGTCATTCTTCCCGCGAACCATACGCGACTGGAACAGGAAAGGGAGGTAATGACAGTGGCACGTAAAGTGCCCTCCGCCACACACCGTTGGGTGGCTTGCGGAGTATAAATGTAGATGTAGATGTAAAATATACAAAAAGAAGGGGTAGTTTGATGAGGCATCTTTACATAAAATCCCCATACAGTTGAAGTGGCACTCGATGAAGATATAGCACATAAATACTGGTGGCACGACTAGCACAATTAAAAACAGCATTCTCCGTGTGGGAACACAAACTCCACTTTTATTACATACTCGGTGGGCAGCAAAATGGGCCTAAGTAACTACATTAAAATTTGAAGGGCCTGCTAAGTGAGGGGTGGTCAGAGAGGAGGGAGAGAGGGAAGAGAGATGGCAGATTGATGTAGGAGGGCGGCAGAAAGGGGGGATGGAGCCGATAGCACACCACGGCAGAGGAGATGGGGATTGAGTGCAAGGACTGGGAAAGGAGAAATGAGAGGGGGGAGGGGAAGGAGAGGGAGCTCAAGGGAGGAGAGGAGTGGGTCAGGGTTAGACGGAAGGTAATATTGGGGTGAACACATCATCCGAGATGGAGAAATGTAGGAAGTTCGTTTTGAAGAGGAGTTGGAGGGTGTGGAGATGGAAAGAGGGTGGGGCACTTCCTATGTCCCCTCCATTTCCATAGCAGTTCTTCAACATCCTTGCACTCCCTCCTGGTTTGATATCCCTCTACCTCTCCCACAACGATCCACATCTGCTACATGATGCCATCAGCACAGGGCAAATTGGCAGCCCATAAGAGAAGCCCGTTTGTGTACTGTAAGTACAATCTTCACGCAATAACGTTCAAGATTGTCCGTCAAATGAATCACACAGAGAATCCCTGCAGTATCTTTATCTGAACAACTTTCTTGATAAAATTGCTCCATAATGTCGAGCTTAAATGTTTGATGTACTGGTATCGACAAATTTGATTTGTAGTCGGTTGCTATAAATATACAATACACATGACAGAAAGCAGCCAACAAAACTGATTCACGTTTTGATTTGTAGTGAGCAATTCCTGAAGCATGTTCCTCCCATTTGTTTTCCTTGGCTCTCATGTGCCACTTGCTTAGCGCTCGCCGTTTAACTTGTGTAGACTAACTGGTCTGCACATTTCTTTTTCATTTCTTTCAAATGTTCAGATGTGTGTGAAATCTTATGGGACTTAACTGCTAAGGTCATCACTCCCTAAACTTACACACTACTTAACCTAAATTATCCTAAAGACAAACACACACACCCATGCCCGAGGGAGGACTCGAACCTCCGCCGGGACCAGCCTCACAGTCTATGACTGCAGCGCCTGAGACCGCTCGGCTAATCCCGTGTGGCTTCATGTCTTTAATCAAATTTTATTGTTGTTGACAAATTGCAACAGTTTCTTAAATTTTCATGTTTATTAAGCAAGGTCTTTTCTGAATGTACATCTCACCATAAAGTGATTCTGTTACGTAGAGTCCAAGGTTTCTGTTAATCACGCCTCTTTTTTTTTGTACTGATATATACATGAAACATGGACGATAAATAGTTTGGACAAGAAAAGAATAGAAGCTTTCGAAATGTGGTGCTACAAAAGAATGCTGAAGATTAGATGGGTAGATCACATAACTAATGTGGAAGTATTGAATAGCATTGGGAAGAAGAGAAGTTTGTGGCACAACTTGACCAGAAGAAGGGATCGGTTGGTAGGACATGTTCTGAGCCATCAAGGGATCACCAATTTAGTATTGGAGGGCAGCGTGGAGGGTAAAAATCGTAGAGGGAGACCAACAGATGAATACACTAAGCAGATTCAGAAGGATGTAGGTTGCAGTAGGTACTGGGAGATGAAGAAGCTTGCACAGGATAGAGTAGCATAGAGAGCTGCATCAAACCAGTCTCCGGACTGAAGACCACAACAACAACAACGATATATACATGGAAGACTTCATCCCTAACAAATATCTCTCTATACCCAACCAAAAAGTGAAGTAATATATGTCATAGATTTAGCTCTAAAAATGTTTAAGGGTGAAATACTCTCATAAAAGATTTCATCCAATTTATGATTGAATTTCCAAAAACAGTGAGACACATTTTTTTTCCAAGTGTGAAGCCAAATTCAAATTCTCATCCATTAAGCATTAATAACACTTCCAGGAAGAAATATTTTCATAAAACATTTCATTCACTATTTTCGAAAAACATTGAAACATATCAGTTCATTTGTAAGTGAGAAATCAAGCACCATTTGGAATAGATGTAATTTTAAAAATATTTTAGTAGGTATTACATACCGTTTTATTTTCAAAAGAAAGCTTCCACATAATATTTCACTCCCATAGTGGTAACGCTGAGATCCCATTTATAGGATATCCATTTTCAGTGAAATTTCCAGCTACCAAGAATGCATGCTGGGCCCCAATTATTACAGGGCTCCTGGTATGTGATATGAAACTGTCTTCACTTACTTTTATTTATATATGTGTTTATGCAATCATAGGCATAATTTTTTTAGGGATGCTCTGACGTACAAGTACTCACAAGCATAGTTTAAACACACAAAAAAACACACACATGTGTACAGGTGTGGATTAAACTTCAAGCTACATTACTTGGTTATGATGCCACTACATTCATTTAATAGAAATAATAATGAATTAAGGGGATGTGGACGTCATTGTCTGTATTTTTTACTAATATTTTGAAATAGGACAACATAAAAAATTAATTAATATTGAAACGAGACTTAAATCAACCAGCTAGTGTTGTGACCCCTATACTAAATTTAAACACTGTGGAATAAAAAAGATTTCAATCTCATATACTGAATTACATGCAATTTTTATTAAAGGGACACTGTACTTCCATAGTGACCAAAATAAAAGGTGAAATTAAATACATTTTTTAAATTATTATTTCCTTGAAAAGGTAAACCAGGGAGATTTTGTTTAGTGTATCTTTAAAAAGGTACTTTTAGAAGTCATGTTTTTGCCTTCTTCAAGAAAATGTGACATTCTCCAGGGTAAAATTTTTAATTAATAATTCAATAATATGATTCACTCTGTAGCCAAGTACTATATTATTATTCATGCAAAATTTAGTTTTTTTAATTCAAATAATGGATGAAATAATGATGCCTAATCATGCAAACCCATTGTTCATGTGAAGTTGAAACTAAAGATATGTGTACCATTTTCTTCTTAATGGTAGCATGTCAAAACATTCCAGCTTCATAATCCTTTTGATTCTGAGAGCCTTCTCGTCTTATATAGTGTTCTTAATTTTCTTTTTTATTGTGGACTCCTTTATCATGATTTAATCGGTTTTTTCCACTTCAGCAACACATTACCTGTCCACTCGTAGAAGCCCACTTTTCACGTTGTCCCTATTTCTCATGCCTAGTCTGCTAGTTGTTGTTAATCTGCTTGTTACTAAATCATTCCAACATATTTTGGTGTCCCTCACACCTATCTGAAGAGCTGATACAGAAACAAAAATAGTTTTTTGCAAGCATTCCCAAGTTAAACAAGTGAAGCTTTTAGAGTCACCATCACCGAGGTTTTGAGTGTATTGCACACCACTTCTGGCAACTGACCTAATACAAACAGGTACAGCATCTGGTTTAGAAAAGCATTTGAACATGAAAATGATGAGCTACTATACATAAAGTATATATTTTTATAATGACAGGATTTTAGCCAATGAAAACCAAAATTTTCATTTTTTGGACCATTGTAATGTCCAAGTGGCCATAAAGATAGGTCAGTGTTTTTGCAAGTACATAATTATTGTTTTGGTTTAATACCCAAATATGTATCACCACAGTTGTGGCGTCCTTAGTGCTTTCTTTTATTTTTCTTTTGTTTATTTTGATTGTGTGTCCTGTGTCCACCAACCAAAATCAGCCATGGGTCTAAAGACAAGTGTATTGATTTAGAATAGTGGTTGATTTTGGTTGGTGGATGCAGTAAATAAAAAGAAAATAAAATAAATAAACCATTGTAGATGCCATAACTGCTGTGATAAATGTTTAGGTATTAAAACGAAACAATAATTGTGTATGCTAAAAGGTGGCCCCATCTTTAATTCATAATTATTTTTCTGCAGAACTGGGAAAAGAGCTCAAAATTCCAATGCGATAGTTTACTAGAAATACTTCTTCAGAAGTCACAGTTGTCATGCTAAAGTCCCTTGCAGAGTGATGCTGGAAGGCTCCAATCTCTAATGGACTTCTTTATTTTCTTAGTGAACTGGGTTGATTCATAATAATTACATGAAATTATCTTTGTTGGCATTTAAGAAGGAAGGGCATAATGGACAGAGAGGGAGTGTCTCTTAATAAATATTATCATCAAGACTAATGGTGTTGAGAGGTGTAATACTAACTTGCTCAGTAGTAGACATTGGTAGTGTGCAGGGAGAGTGATGTCAGAAGTTTTATCAGGTCCCATCCATTAAAATACGGATATTGTTTTTCAGGGGGTGAAAGAAGCAACCTAAAGTGCCTGTTCTCTGCAGTCTGGCCGTTTACCCACCAGACAGCTTATGAGTTCCTTTCACAAATAGGGTCCTTCCCGGGTTGAAGAGTGAGAAGGGGTTCTTGTACTTTTGGTTCCATCTCATTTACTACTTCATTTATAACTTCCAACAAAATCTGTCCTCCTCCTTTCACTTCACCCCACTTTGTGCAGAAAAGGGCTGAAATAACCCAGTTCCTGTTCCACATCTCTGTATAATGCAAAATTTCCTGATTTTGTTTTTGTTACATTACACTAGACCAATTCAGCTTGTTGTCCCCATGTATGAAGGAACCCTTGCAATCTCGTGTGTGTGTGTGTGTGTGTGTGTGTGTATGCTTGTGTGTGTGTGTGTGTGTGTGTGTGTGTGTGTGTGTGTGTGAGAGAGAGAGAGAGAGAGAGAGAGAGAGAAGATCCCTGAAACAAATACTATGCTTATGATTGCATAAACATATATAGCTACAGCACAACTATGCATGTGTTGCTCATACATGCCTAATCATGATTGATAATAGGCAATAACATTTATCTTTACTGGGTTTTCTATATTAGATTCCTCCATTGTGTACATTCCGGTACATGAAAAGCACAGTCACTTATGGAAAAAAATTTCAGCATATGTTGGCTTAAAACAGTTGTTTGATAGGATAGTTTGGCATTGTACTATTCAACAGAACTAAATGTTATCCTTAACCACAAATTAGATCAGTGATATTTAACAGCTGTTTAACAGAGTTTAGAACTTTTCTGATGACAATAATATCAGTCCGATTTTTGATCTGCTTTTGGAAGCTTGTTACACCCTTTTCCTGTGTGCAGGACATGAATTTGGCATTTACCTTGAATTTTGAAGATTTTGGCATTTTTCAGATATCGTCTCATCTTTATGTATGAAAGATGATCTGCAGGAATTATTTGATTCTGCAGTAATTACAAAGATTTTACATTACATTTTGAAACCACAGTGCATTGCAGTATCATACCTGTGCACTGTCATGGGCATTACACATCTTCACATTTGATGTTATAACTTCATCAGTCTTGTACATATGAGGTGCCAAATATTTTAATGACAAATTTTCACTAACTTGTAAGCAAAAGGCACTGCACTTCCCAAAACTTGATAGGTTTAGCAAAACCCTCAGTAATTTCTTTGTTTAAATTGTCAAAACTTTTTGGAAAGTACAGTGCAAAACACATGTGGAGTGTTTATGCCAGTCATAGTATGATATGATGTGTTATGAAGAGTAAACCCTGAAAGTTAGCCCTTAAGGCTTACAGGTTGTTGCAGTTTGAAAGTAAAATGCAGATTTTGACAGATGGAAGTATTATCATTTAAACCTTGATCACTGGTATTGGTTATACCATCTGTACAGTACTCCACAAAACTATGCTACGAGTAATTATGAAGCATTACAATCATTATTTTTTCTGCCATATTTTAGAACTATTGGGTATGATGTCACTATTTGAATATCTCGGTGTTCTCTTCTTTTGTTGTTGTTGCTATGTTATGTTGTATATTATGTGTTTCATTTTTTCTACAATTTTATGATTTCAGTATTAGCACTTTCCTGTATGGGAAGGGGAAAGATTACATTTGCTGGAGCACTTTAATTTTTGTCTGACAGTTAAGATTTCCTTGTTGCTTTGGTCAGTGAGCTATTTATCTAATGTGTTTACATGGAATTTAAAGGTGTTTGGCGACACTACTTCAGTATGAGATGTAAATATTGATTGTGACTTAGAGTAGTTTGTTCATATAGTTTTATATACCTTATAATTCAGGATTCACTGTTAGGTTTCTTCTAAAATTCAAATTATTTTGCCCTAGAGAAAACCCTGTATGTGGCTCCTCTGAATGTAGCATTTGAAGTTATAATTAATATTCTTTGTACTTTTAGGCTGACTGTGTTACCCCAGCAAGAAAGAGATTGTTGATTATGGATACGAAAAAGAATGAATGCACTGATACTTTTTCAAATAAATGTGTTACAGTGTATCCAGGCTATTCTGTTCAATCAATAAATGAACGTGAAATTAAAAAATGTAAATATGTGGTTTCTTTACTGTAATTGGATGTTTTTGTTTCATTTGTTCTAGAAATAGTCTATTGTTTCACAAACTCTTTGTACTTAATATGTTATGTCTCTTGTTACATATAATTATTTTTGTGTTAAAGGTTGTTCACAGTTTAAAACTGGCTTTGGAGATGGTCAATGAACCTAAAAGTGTTCTTTGCTTTTATGTGAGGGCGTCACCACCACACCACCGTACCCACAGTACGGAAAGTGTAAAAGCCAGTGGAGACATACTTCACTTGCTAGCTGAGGAAATAGCTAATGTTTTTAAAGATGGAACTACATCTGTGAGAATAATAAAGTTGCACCTTGAAAGATTTGTGAACATAACCTTCACTGGACCACACAAGCAATATAATAAGAACACTACATTTACCTCACACATCTAACAATATGTAGTCATGTGTACAGGGTCCTTACAAAACTGAAGAAAAGCATGTGAAGATGAATTGCAAATGCAGATTAATGAGTGGCAAAAGAGAATATAGAGGGGACAATATTTTTTCAGGTCTTTTTGAGATGTTGACGGAGAAATACAGCCATTGATCTGTTGTTACGAGAATGCATGGCAGAAGGATATGTTGAAAAAATATGGAGATGTATGTCTGCTTCATGTCACCTACAAAACAGCAAAATATGACATTCCTTTATTTTTTGTTACAGTGAAACCAAACAGATGTTATTTAGTAATAGGTTTATTTCTTTGTTCAGGTAGAAGATACAAATTCAATTGCTGAAGCTCTACATCTTTTCAAGAGGTGGAATACAGGTTTCAACTCCACCTACTGGGTTACTGATTTCTTGGAGTCTGAGATTGTAGCAATTAAAGAAACGTTTCCATTTTCAAAAGTGTACTTGTGTTCATTTCACAGGGAACAGGCTTGGGGGTGATGGGTTAAGAAGGGAGGAAATCTAACAGTAGGAACTGATAAGGGGTCTGTTCTGGACTTGTGGCATTATGTTGCAGTGTCTCCATCTGAGGAACAGTTCAGATTGAATCTAGAAATGTTAAAGGCTCATGAAGTTTTTCATAGGAACCCCAACGATCTACTTTATTTAAAAAATCAATGGCTCTCCGCTGCCGATAAGTAGGTGAGAGCTTTTGAGAACATTGGCATCTTTGCCCATATTAGAACCACACATGGTTCTGAAACAATGAACAAGAAGGTTAAAAAGTCTTTTTTGTACTATGTCATAGACAAAACATTAACAGGAGTTGCTAAGGTTTAGTTTCATTCCTAGCCTCACGAAACGTATTGCCAAATGAATTCTGTTATTAGAAAGAACAATGAAGATCTACCTGCATTTTTGCAAGGAAAGACACAAGGAATTTATAAAACACGTGTAGAAACGATATTGTTCTGCAGAGGAAAGCTTCAGTAGAGTCAGTGTCAGTGATAAGTGAGGGTGTTTTCTGTGTGAAATGTGACACTTCAAAGGTTTTAGGTATACTGCAAACTTTGGAGAAGCAAGTTGTGCATGCGAAGATTACCAAAAGCATGAATATACATGTAAACATTTTTGTGCCATCTTCATTTTGTATCCTGAATGGGGTTTTGACAAACTAAATGAGAAATACAGAAATAGTTCATCAATCTGTCTAGTTAGGACACATGGGTATGGTGCAAGTGGCAGCTGTATTTCACAAACTGATTCTGTAATACACAAATAAGAGGAGTCAAGAAGCAATGGTGCAATGAATGAGGACCATAACATTCCCGAACCATCAGATTATTCTTCATCTCTGTTTCGAGAGGCAAGAGAGACATGTCGGAATATTATAAATCTCACTCACAGTTGTGACAATGATACAATAAAAAAGTGTCAGAGGCACTTAAAAATGTGGAATGTATTGGAAGATTGTTGAACCCTACAGAAAACGTTCTTCCCCTAACAGCGACATCATCTTCAAAAATGTAGGAATACTCATTTAAATGGAGACAGAATTTGTGAATCATGTACTGGTATTTGCCTTAATATGCTTTTCTGGATGTTCATATAGATTTAACTGTATTATGTAAAATTGGAGCTGGTCTGCAATTAGTATGTGAATAATCTTAGTCTATGCTAACAAGAGCTTCACATAATTAAATTTTAGTTTGTTTGGCAAAATAAAAATGTAAAAGAATTCAGCAACTGCAAAAATTGGTGATTTGCTAGATGATAGCCAAAATGAAATGGATGGATAGAATATGGTGAGTCAAGTGTCTACAACTATCACTTACATTGGAAGATTTTTTTCAGTTTCACATTAAAAAGTGTGGTTGGGGTGAATCAAGTTATGTAAACACAGTAGTATGGCAATTGCACATCTTACTTAAAAATGGAAGGACTTCCCAACCAAAGTGAAAGTCATGAATAGACCACTTGCCATACCCTCATCAATATACTTTGCCATCAATAGTGGAAGTAGATATCCAACTGTGTGCTAATTGTGCTGCTACTGATCCTTCCGTATTGTGTTAAAGAGTATTGGTAGCAGGAAGCAATATTGGAAGTACAAAAAGCTCTTCTATATTTCTTATAATAATAATAATAATCCCCGTGGAGGCCCGGGAAAAGAATAGGCCTCCGGTATGTTCTGCCAGTCGTAAAAGGCGATGAAAAGAACAAACTACTAATAGGGCTAACCCCCCTTTTAGTGTGATTAGTTGGTTCAGGACAGAACTAAAGAAGCCTCGGACAAGCGCCGTCATGGTCGGGGATGACGCTTGAACCCTATGCCCGCCCACAATGGTAACGGCACTGCTAGCCAACTGGAAAATGATTTAAATCCAAATAGAGGTGTTTTGCAGGATATGCTTCCTGCAACCACCCTAGAAGGAAAACAAAGACAGAGGATGAGATGGTCAGATGAAGTTAATCGACACCTCATGTTCTGTTATTACCAAGCAACAAACCTAGGAACCAACACAATTGGATACCGATCACAAGTATACACAACATTTATTACCAGATACCCAGAATTAAAATTTTTAACAGAACAATGACTAGCTGATCAGATCCGTGTAATAATAAAAAATAACAGGATACCCCAGTCAGAATTAGAAAACATCAAACAACAAGTACAACAAATACTGGAACAAAATAATGTGCAATCAGAAGAAGAAGAAAATTCAGTAATGGACTCAAACATCCCAGAGCAAACAAACAAAGAACAACACGCACCAATTAAACAATCAGAGGAAAACGAAATCTTAAGACAGCCACCAGAACAAGCACAAATAGAACACGAAGTGACACAGATGTTAGATATAGAAGAAAAATTTCAGCTAACATATATAGAATACAAAGACACAAATACAGACATTAGACCATTCTTGCATAGACCACCAAATAACGCACAAGTCGAAACAACAATAAAAACTATCAACACAATCATACACAACAAAATAAATGAGAACACAACTATGGAAGAGTTACAACTACTGGTTTATATAGGAGCACTCACTACACTAAATATACACACTACGCAGAGATCAGAACCAACCAACACACAGAAGAAACCCACAAAACCAGCATGGCAACACAGGCTACAGATCAAAATAGAAAAGCTGAGAAAAGACATTGGACAGCTAACACAATTTATAAGGAATGAAATCTCGGAAAAAAAACGAAAAAGGTTAGGTAAAATCTCACAACAAGAAGCGACAGAGCAATTTGACGAAAAGAAGCAGAAATTACAAGCAGTAGCCAAACGACTCAGAAGATACAAAAAAAGTGAAAATAGAAGGAAACAAAACCAAACATTCAACACAAACCAAAAGAAATTTTACCAGACAATAGATAACACACACATTAAAATAAACAATCCACCAAACATAACAGACATGGAACACTTCTGGAGCAACATATGGTCAAACCCGGTACGACATAACAGGCATGCACGATGGATACAAGCAGAAACAGACACATACAAGATGATACCACAAATGCCTGAAGTGATAATTTTGCAACATGAAGTCACCCAAGCAATTAATTCTACTCACAATTGGAAAGCCCCTGGAAATGATAAAATAGCAAATTTCTGGTTAAAGAAGTTCACCTCAACACATTCACATCTAACTAAATTATTTAACAGTTACATTGCAGACCCATACACATTCCCTGATACACTTACACACGGAATAACATATCTGGAACCTAAAGATCAAGCAGACACAGCGAACCCAGCTAAATATCACCCCATAACATGCCTACCAACAATATACAAAATATGAACTTCAGTCATTAAACAGAAATTAATGACACATGCAACACAGAACAAAATTATAAATGAAGAACAAAAAGGCTGTTGCAAAGGAGCACGAGGATGTAAAGACCAACTGATAATAGATGCAGAAGTGACATATCAAGCTAAAACCAAACAAAGGTCGCTACGCAACGCATACATTGATTACCAAAAAGCTTTTGATAGTGTACCCCACTCATGGCTACTACAAATATTGGAAATATACAAAGTAGATCCTAAATTGATACAGTTCCTAAACATAGTAATGAAAAATTGGAAAACCACACTTAATATCCAAACAAATTCGAATAATATCACATCACAGCCAATACAGATTAAGCGTGGAATATACCAAGGAGACTCATTAAGTCCTTTCTGGTTCTGCCTGGCTCTGAACCCACTATCCAACATGCTAAATAATACAAATTATGGATACAATATTACTGGAACATACCCACACAAAATCACACATTTGCTATACATGCCTGATCTAAAACTACTGGCATCAACAAATCAACAACTCAACCAATTACTACAGATAACAGAAGGATTCAGCAATGATATAAGTATGGCTTTTGGAACAGACAAATGTAAGAAAAATAGCATAGTCAAGGGAAAACACACTAAACAAGAAGATTACATATTGGATAACCACAGCGACTGCATAGAAGCGATGGAAAAAACGGATGCCTATAAATATCTAGGATACAGACAAAAAATAGGAAGAGATAATACAAATATTAAAGAAGAACTAAAAGAAAAATATAGACAAAGACTAACAAAAATACTGAAAACAGAATTGACAGCAAGAAACAAGACAAAAGCTATAAATACTTATGCCATACTAATATTGACCTATTTATTTGGGGTAGTGAAATGGAGTAACACAGACCTAGAAGCACTCAATACACTTACACGATCACAATGCCACAAATATAGAATACATCACATACATTCAGCAACAGAAAGATTCACATTAAGCAGAAAGGAAGGAGGAAGGGGATTTATTGACATAAAAAACCTACATTATGGACAGGTAGACAATTTAAGAAAATTCTTTATAGAACGAGCAGAAACTAGCAAAATACACAAAGCAATGACTCATATAAATACATCGGATACACCACTGCAATTTCATAACCACTTCCACAACCCTTTAGATTACATAACATCAACAGATATGAAGAAAGTAAATTGGAAAAAGAAAACACTACATGCCAAGCACCCGTATCATCTAACACAGTCACATATCGATCAAGACGCATCCAACACTTGGCTAAGAAAAGGCAATATATACAGTGAGATGTAAGGATTCATGATTGCAATACAGGATCAAACAATAAACACCAGATATTTCAGCAAGCATATTATTCAAGATCCCAATAACACAAAAGATAAATGCAGACTTTGCAAACAACAAATAGAAACTCTAGATCACATCACAAGCGTATGTACAATAGTAGCAAATATGGAATACCCCAGAAGACATGACAATGTAGCAAAAATAATACATCATCAACTTACCATACGACATAAACTAATAAAACAACACATTCCTACATACAAGTATGCACCACAAAATGTACTGGAGAATGATGAATACAAATTATACTGGAACAGAACCATTGTAACAGATAAAACAACACCACATAACAAACCTGACATCATACTCACCAATAAAAAGAAGAAATTAACACAACTAATCGAAATATCCATACCCAATACAACAAATATACAAAAGAAAACAGGAGAAAAGATTGAAAAATACATCCAACTGGCTGAGGAAGAAATGGACATGTGGCATCAGGATATAGTTGACATTATATCAATTATACTATCAACTACAGGAGTCATACTACACAATATCCACCAGTACATCAATGCAATGCAGCTACATCCAAACTTATATATACAACTGCAGAAATCCGTAATTATTGATACATGTTCAATTACCCGAAAGTTCCTAAATACAATATAACATATACAGTACAGTTAAAAAGAAGTCACGCTTGATTAAGGTCCGCATCACTTTCCATTTTTGACCAGACATAACGTCTGAGAAAGGAAAGAAACAATAATAATAATAATAAAACCCGTGGACGCCCGGGAAAAGAATAGGGCTCCGGTACGTTCCGCCAGTAGTAAAAGGCGACGAAAAGAACAAACCACTAATAGGGCTAACCCCCCTTTTAGTGTGATTAGTTGGTTCAGGACTGAACTAATGAAGCCTCGGACAAGCGCGTTCATGGTTGGAGATGACACTTGAACCCTATGCCCGTCCACAATGGTAACGACACTGCTAGCCACACAGCAAATGATTTAAATCCAAACAGAGGTGTTTTGCCTGATATGCTTCCTGCAACCACTCTAGAAGGAAAACAAAGACAGAGGATGAGATGGTCATATGAAGTTAACCGACACCTCATGTTCTGTTATTACCAAGCAACAAACGTAGGAACTAACACAACTGGATACAGATCACAAGTATACACAACATTTATTACCAGATACCCAGAATTACAATTTTTAACAGAACAACGACTAGCAAGATCAGATTCGTGTAATAATAAAAAATAACAGGCTCCCCAGTCAGAATTAGAAAATATCAAACAGCAAGTACAACAGATACTGGAACAAAATAATATGCAATCAGAAGAAGGAGAAAATTCAGTAATGGACTCAAACATCCCAGAGCAAACAAACAAAGAACAACACACGTCAGTTAAACAATCAGAGGAAAACGAAATCCTAAGACAGCCACCAGAACAAGTACAAATAGAACATGAAGTGACACACATGTTAGATATAGAAGAAAAATTTCAGTTGACATATATAGAATACAAACACACACATACAGACATTAGACCATTCTTGCATAGACCACCAAATAACTCACAACTCGAAACAAAAATAACAACTATCAACACAATCATACACAACAAAATAAATGAAAATACAACAATGGAAGGGTTACAACTGCTGGTTTATATAGGAGCACTCGCTACACTAAAAATACACACTAGGCAGAGATCAGAACAAACCAACACACAGAAGAAACCCACAAAACCAGCATGGCAACACAGGCTACAGATCAGAATAGAAAAACTGAGAAAAGACATCGGACAGCTAACACAATTTATAAGAAATGAAATGTCAGAAACAAAACGAAAAAGGTTGTGTAAAATCTCAAAACAAAAAGCGATAGAGCAATGTGATGAAAAGAAGCAGAAATTACAAGCATGGCAAGCACCCGTATCATCTAACTCAGCCACACATTGATCAAGACGCATCCAACACATGGCTAAGAAAAGGCAATATATACAGTGAGACTGAAGGATTCATGATTGCAATACAGGATAAAACAATAAACACCAGATATTTCAGCAAGCCTATTATTAAAGATCCCAATACCACAACAGATAAATGCAGACTTTGCAAACAACAAATAGAAACAGTGGATCACATCACAAGCGGATGTACAATACTAGCAAATACAGAATACCCCAGAAGCAATGATATAAATATGGCTTTTGGAACAGACAAATGTAAGAAAAATAGTATAGTCAAGGGAAAACACACTAAACAAGAAGATAACATGTTGGATAACCACAGCGACTGCATAGAAGCGATGGAAAAAACAGATGCCTATAAATATCTAAGATACAGACAAACAGTAGGAATAGATAGAACCATTATAACAGATAAAACAACAGCACATAACAAACGTGACATTATACTCACCAATAAAAAGAAGAAATTAACACAACTAATCGTAATGTCCATACCCAATACAACAAATATACAGAAGAAAACAGGAGAAAAAATTGAAAAATACATCCAACTGGCTGAGGAAGTAAAGGATATGTGGCATCAGGATAAAGTTGACATTATACCAATTATTCTATCAACTACAGGAGTCATACCACACAATATCCACCAGTACATCAATGCAATACAGCTACATCCAAACTTATATATCCAACTACAGAAATCTGTAATAATTGATACATGTTCAATTACCCGAAAGTTCCTAAATGCAATGTAACATATACCGTACAGTTAAAAGGAAGTCACGCTGCATCAACGTCCAGGTCATGTTCTATTTTTAACCAGAAATAACGTCTTAGAAAGGAAAGAAATAATAATAATCGCAATAATAATAATAATAATAATTGTTATTATTATTATTATTATTATTGCACTACACTACAAACACACACTATGAACATTGTCAGAGTTACTGTAGAAATACATAGCGTAGTGGTACCAATGGTCATAACGGAAGTTTGAGAAAAGAGAAGTAATACTGTGAATGGTTCTTAGTAAAAAAACTGGATCAAATTTTTCAGAAATTTTCATGTAAATATACAATAGTAAAAACTCTCACAACTGTTGCCGTGAGAGTTTCCATAACACTGTACCTAAAAGACGCCCATTGTGTGTAGTGTTTGACAGTTCAGTATGGTACTGGTCCAGTAATGGGAAGTGAAAACGTCATGTCACCTGTGTGTAAGTGCCTATTTCATATTACTGTTAGCGACCCACATGTGCACCTGTTTTATGTCCAACAGTTTTAATGTAAAACAGGCACACACATTGATGTCTAATTGTAACAGAAAACAGGCACATGTGCACATGTGCTAAGTTCCCATTACTGGAAAATGACTGGCAATTCTAACTACACTTTATGTATGGTTTATCTAAAAATTCGCTATTGACGGACGGAAAACAACGAAGCGAAGAATGCCAAATTGTGAGCAATGTCATACGAAGACAGAGGTATGCCTGTTGAAGATAGCAGTATGTATATTACTGGGGAGCTCCCCATTGGTTATTTGATTTGATTTTTTTCTCTTTATTCAGGCTCCTTTGTTTATTCTGAACAAGGCATGTGCTCGTAAAGCAGAACAAGTTGGGAAATACAGGGGTTGAACAAAAATGTGGAAATACGGTGAGAAATGCAAGCTTTAACATATATGCACGTGGATTCTAAAGATCAGTGAGATTAGTAATGTTTACAGGGCTCTCTTGACTCTTTTTTTTATCAAGAAATGAGGGCTTAGTACACAGCTATGTTCCACGACAGCTTCCACACAACATACTCAAACTTATTACTTGCTCTGATTCACCATCACAATTTCGTGTCTCTCTCTGCAAGCTAAGCTTGGCTGTATGTTTTAATGGTAGGATTTTTCTGACAGTATTGAATGAGACTAGAGAGAAAACTATTGCTAAGACCATAACCCTAGTAATGTCTTTCTAAAATGTCAGTAGCTCATGCCAATGTTCTCTCTGTCTGTCTGCTTTGCTTATTGTTTCAACACCATTTGTGTGTGTGGTTTTTTGGGTAAAGTAATACCGTGTATTCCTATTATGAGAAACCTATTGTAACATCTCCTCCTTGCTATCATAGAGATCTTATAAAATGAAAATGTTGGTGATGGATTGAAGCATGGATGATTAAATTTCTCAACAAGAAAGCCTGTACAACACATATATTGTGTTCCTAAATGAGTTGCTTGTCACTACTGCCTATACATGCTAAAAATGTTACGATTCCACACACAAATATCTTTTCAGCAGTGAATGTCTCTATCATCTTTCATGTCACCTGCTATAGAATGAGTGACCTTCAATGACTTGTGTCTTACCCAACAACCAATAAAACATCGTGCAAGGATATTGCTAAAATCTGTACTCTGTTAAGTTTTAATAATTCCATAGCAACAAATGATGTAACATGTCATCATAAGATGTAATGCACTCCCATTTTCTGCAGTTAGATACCCTGGTTTGTGAGATATAAGTGTCAAGTATGCCCATGTGAAATAATGTAAATATGCTTTTTTTCTCAAGGGAAATGAGTCCTTAATAGCTTTTACCTTGACCTCTAACAAATTGGAAACTAACCCAGTAATTGTGTATCATGTGTGTTCCATCTCTTGGAAATTTGTAGAACTTCATAAATTGGCACTCATACATTCAACTTAAAAGGAGGTTTGAGGGAAAGAAAAATCGAACCACTATACAACACCTCTTTGCATTGAGTGTCAAGCAAAACAAAGGAAAGTCGTATTTTGTGTATACCATCTAGAAAATTAACTTGCATTTCTTTTTGCCATATGTTTTCTGTGGTACCAATAGATCTGTTGCGGTTCTGTACTACATTGGCATTGGGATTCACACCTGGAAGGGAAAAAGGTCCCATCTGAGGTTCTTTGTGCTTATTAATCTGAATCTGTATTAAATTTTAGTTACATTGTCTTGCCTGTCTTGTAAAGAAACTGAGACATTGCATAATTAATATTTAAAATTTGATAATCTTGTAACTGTTGAAACATAATAAGAATTTTTTTGTGTACTTATTACTAAATACTTTGGATTTTTGTGTAAATGAACTCTGAAAAACTACAAGATGTATTTGTTTTTGTAAATAATTTTCAATGTCTCACATCATAATAAAATGTACAGATGTGCAGTGTAATGTCTGATGACATTAGAACATTATGTATGTTATGAATGTATAGTACGTTTTTAATGAAAACTGTAATCATATTGTTAGCCCAAAAAAACAAATTTTGATTATTTTTCTTAGTACTTTACAATATTCATGGCATAAGTTATTACATTCTTATGGAAGGTAATATTTTGCAGATGTGTAAATTGTGGAAAAATATGAAGGATGAGATGAACTAGAAAAAGTTACTGACATTCTGAGCCTAAAGCTGTGTACAAAATATAGATTCAGGGTCATCACATGTTGAATAATGCTGGTCATGTCACAAATCATCTCATTTCCGATTTTCATGAAACTTTGCACATTTACTTATACTTATAACAACTTCTGCAAAATCATTTTGCTCTCAGACTAAAAACTTTTTATATAGAATTTTAAATGTAATAATATTCTGATAACTGGGCTCTGCAAGAATATTAATGGAAAATGGTACTTACCTACATAAATGTCCATAACTCAGGTGGTTATGAAGCTTTCAATCTTGAATCCTTTTCATAAGTTAAGAGAAGCAAATATTTAACAGACATGTAATTATTTAAGCAGTAAAGTTACAAAGAAAAATACAAAAAACTTAGTATGTGGCACTTTCCAATTTCCAGAAGAAGTACAGACACCATGAAAAATACTTATATGACATTTCTCCAAGCCTGATGGAAATTTACAATCGATCTTAATAATTTCCAAGACAGTACGCATTGTAATGAAATAAAATTATTAATATGTTTTTCGAATGGACACACAAATAAATGTGAAATCACAATACTTTCTATTGTGATGAAAAAAAAAAATCATTCTAAGCCACAAAATCATCCATACTTAACACCCACTGCTCCAGATTTTCACAATACTTTTTCCACTTGTTACTCTGCATGGCAATAGTCAGTGCAAATTTTCTCCACATGCTTCACATACTCTGAGGGGAAAAATGGAAATTTTTTACAAGCATAAATGCAGAAACTGAAGTTTGTCATTTTGATTGTATTACTTCAGACAAAAATAACATTGATAATAATAACAGAAATATTTTTTTCAACACCACTGTCATATTTTTCCAGATGTGCCGAAGGAATTTACCTTAATTGGAAAAAAATTAATAACTATTCTTTTCTTGTGGGAATATAGAAAATCAATTTAAGCTGTTGTGGTCAAAAAACTGATTTTTAAATATGTAAAACACTTTCTGGCAGCTGTTACAAGATTTTTTTTAGTTCTGATATTTCTTTTAAAGAAAAAAAGCAGCAGTTTCATTTAACATACACCATTGTTCACATGATCATTCAAATCAGATTATGTAAACTGACAACTTATAGCAAGAGTGCCTCATGAAAATACAGAGATAAAAGTTATAAATTTAAATCAAACATTTTAATTACATGGGTTAACTCTATTAGGGGGTCAAATTATCATCTTTAAACAACAATTATTCTAGCCACACTAATGTTAATTTATAATGTACATGTTCAGCAGTGAAGATCCCTGAAACTATCAAAGAAACTTCTTAAGAGCATATCCGTATTTTTTTTCTACTGTGACAAGTTATATTCTGTTAACTTCATATCTTTTAATTAAAGTAATACACTCAGCGTAATGATGTTGATTTTGGTACACAAACATCGCATAAAATGTTTCCCAAAGGTACAAAATAAGAGTCTTCCTTCTCAGTCCAAAAAAATGACACTGCTGGTGCAAGTTGGTGGTGATAAAGTTGTTCAACCTCTCCTTCTTCATCACACACATTTCTGAGAAATGCAAAGTACTGCCTATCATTATATACAGCTGCTATAAAAGAATTTTGTTGAGGATGAGTGCATGTTCATTGTGGGACATTTTCATTGAATGAAAGGCTTTTCAGAAGAGGAAGGCTTTTCAGAAGAAGTTACTCTCCTAACCTTTTAGATTAAAAGACATTTTAGTACTGATTCATGAAATGTCACCTATGGGTCAATACTGCATCACTTTTATTTCTATAACTGATGTCAGTTTTCAGTTCACAAATCTTACGACATGTGCACAGTTTATGGCTTCATTTTGTGTAGATTCTTTCAGTACTTAATGTTTTAGACAAAGACAAGCATACTGATCTCAAATATTTTTAACCGTTTGTCTGTGTTTTTTGAAAGGATCACAAAAAAAAACTTTCAAAAACTTTTAAGTAACAGTACCAATGATGTCCACATATAGTAGGACTTTCTTGATCTTGTGGAAAGCTTATAGTGGTTTGCAGCAATATCAAATGTCAGTCTTCATTCAACTCTTCTACTTTTTCTAGAGTTTTTAGTAAGGTATAGGTGGTCAAATGACATGGTGTTTTTAGTAATTATCCAACTCTGTGAGAATTCACATTTTCTATCACAATTCGCTTAAGACATACTTTATACAAGTGGAATGATAAGGTTGCATCGCTAATAATCGGTATCACATAAAGAAAAAGAGTAGCTGTGGTCAAGTAGACTAATTGTTGCATACCAGTTATATTCAACAATGAATTTCAGGAAGTGTTGCATTGTTTTCATGCCTATAAATGTTTCAAACAAGCTACTGCTTTCTAAGAACACTTTTTTATCACTGTGAGCAGATGATTGGCTGAACACACAAATTATGTTCTTTAATAAATTACTGAATTAGTCAAATGAAAGGAAATAAGTTTTTGCACTTGAAGTTAACTTGCATGTCTAGAATGAGCTATATTTAAGAATGCTAATTTGATACCCTTGCATCTGAGGCAGTGAGACAGTGAGAGGATGTACTTCCCTATTCCATCACAGAAAAAAGTATTTAGAATTCCATGTGTGTATCAATTAGCATAAGACCCATTACAATTTTTGTTTTATTAGAAAGCTAGGGGATTATTTAAGGCCAAAATCAGGGTTCCCATCAGGTTGGAGAAATGAGATATAAGCATTTTTCCGCATCCTTGCAGTTTTTCTGAAATTGAAACATTAATATTTTTCAAAAAATTCTTTTGTAGCTTTATTGTTAAAATAATTACATGTCTTTAGTATGTGCTTTTCCTAACTTATGAAAAAATTGCAAATCAAAAGCTTCTTAAACACGTGAGTGATGGCCATTAATTTAGATAAGTACCAATGTGCACTGACATTCTTGCACAGCCCAGTTATCAGAATATCACTGCATTGAAAATTCGATGTAAAATAAAGTCGTAGTTTGAGATAAAAATATTTTGCAGAAGCTCCTTCGTTATAAGTATAAGCAAATGTGCAAAGTTTTGTGAAAATCTGAGATAGAGGGTTACAA
This sequence comes from Schistocerca americana, assembly GCF_021461395.2. Taxonomy (NCBI): domain Eukaryota; kingdom Metazoa; phylum Arthropoda; class Insecta; order Orthoptera; family Acrididae; genus Schistocerca; species Schistocerca americana. The sequence goes on from NC_060129.1 coordinate 151,817,208, forward strand.
ATCTTTGAATTGTTGCATGTTTTCACATTGAATGACCCCCCCCCCCCACTCTTACAAAGAAGATAACGGCAACCAGCAGCTTTTCACATTGCTAATTATTTATTTAAAGAGCGTCATTATTGGATTTTAACGATACAGGATCACCTTCAGACATCTAGTTCATATTAAGATACATCGTATATTAGCTTTCATTTGAGAAAAACAAAAGATGAAAGCTAACGTAAAATGTATCTTAATGTGAACTAACCATCTGAAGATGAAACTGTAATTTTCGAAACCAGTAATGGCGCTGGTTAAATCAATAAACTGTCTTGAAAAAATCGGCTGGTTGCTACCCTTTTTTGTAAGAGTCAACCTATAGAAAAAGTATACACCAATAAGGTAACTAGTGAGTACCAAATATTTTTCTTTACAATGGGCTTCTCTGGGTGAAGTAAGCAGTCAAAAATTTAAAATTGTAATGTAGAGAAATGATCATCCATCGAGAAGTGTTACACTCCCACACTCCCACACTCATGAGGATTGTTCCTTTATACATGGAGCCAACAAGCTGAATTGGTTTGGTGTTATGTAACAGAAAGAAATCAGGAAGTTTTGCATTATACAGAGATGTGGTACAGGAACTGAGCTATTTCAGCCATTTTCTGCACAAAGTGGGGTGAAGTGAAAGGAGGAGGACAGATTTTGTTGGAAGTTGTAAATGATGTAGTAAATGAGATGGAACCAAAAGTACAGGAACCCCTTCCCACTCTTCAATGCAAGATGGACGCTATTTGTGGAAGGAACTGATGAACTGTCTGGTGGCTAAATGGCCAGACTGCAGATAACTGGCACTTTGCTTCTTTCACGCCCTGAAAAACAATATCCGCATTTTAATGACTGGGACTTGATAAAACTTCTGACATCTCTCTCCCTGCACACTGCCACTGTCTACTACTGAGCAAGTTCGTATGACACCTCTCGAGACCAATTATCTTGATAAAATATATTAAGAGACACTGCCTCTCTGTTCATTATGGCTTTCCTTCTTAAATTGCAACAAATCTAATTTCATGTAATTATTATGAATCAACCCAGTTCACTAAGAGCATCTAGAAGTCCATTAGAGATTGAAGCCTTTCAGCATCACTCTGCAAAGGGCTTTAGTACGACAATTGTGAATTCTGAAGAAGTATTTCTAGTAAACTATGACATTGGAATTTTGAGCTCTTTTCCCAGTTCTGCAGAAAAATAATTGTGAATTAAATGTTTGGTGTAATGTAAGTCCAAGGTAGTGAAAGTAGTGGAGAGGTGGACAGGACGGGTGCAGATGGTAAGAGGAAAATCAAGGAGCCGGAAGCAGTGAGTGGTACGACCTACGATGACTGCCTTGGTCTTGGAAAGATTGATTTTCAGGGAGGAGCTTCAGTTGGCCTATAGCAACCCCACCAGGCACTAGAGGGTATGGGTTATCAGTGTGGTGAAGCATGTAAGAAGTTGTGGAGATGGAGATACGGGATTGAAGGAAGGTTTCATTTAAGATGAAGGTATCCATGTGTTGCTGATGGAGGTTGTGGAGGAAGAGGTGTTTGTGAGTGGGCAGAGAGCAGACATTATGGTACAGGATACTGTAGTGTTGTCGCACCATGGGAGGGGAGAGTTAGACGAGGGTAGTGAGGGGGTGAAGCGGAAGTGGGCCTGGTTGTGGGAGTAAGTGGCATAGGTGGTAAGATGGAAGATGGAATGGGTAGCGAGGGTGATTTGGGGAAGGGTGTGGGAGCGCTGGAAGGGGTGGATGTTTTTAGCACAGTGGTGATGAAACGGATGATGTCCTCTGCGGTAGGGGGAGGGCGGAGCGAGTTGTTGGGGTGGACTTAAACAAGAAAGTATGAGAGAAGAAATTGAAAAAAGAAAAAGAGATTAAGATGGTATGGGGATGTTTAGAGGATGTGTGGGCAGAGACTCTACAAAATTATGAAAGAACTAAAGATAGATAGAAAAAGGCCTAGAGGTTGTCCAAGAACACGGTGGAAAATGAGAGTGAGAATATCCGTGGAAAGAAGAGGAGTGACCTGGCTTTTTTTTCCTTTATTGGTATTTCATGCCTCAGCTGAGGCACGCTGGCAGTGTCCTATATACGCCACTCTTTGGCCAAAAAACACAACATATATACATGGAAAACATAGAAAAACAAAAAACATGGTAAGCACATGATGAACACTGAACAAGAAATCAGAATTCGTTCAACAGAAGGCGCTGTACATGAAGGGTGGCCCCAGTTGAACAGATGTAGGCAGCCAGGTGGAGATGCGCTTGTAGTAGAGAAACACTGATGAAGACACTGTACACAAATGGAGAGACACTGACACAAGGAAAACACTGGCGACGATCATTGGTGAAGCACTCACACTGACCAAAGGGGGGCCTGCCCCCATGTCAGAGGGAAAGGTAGGATGGCGGGAAGGAACGGTTTGGAGCCAGTGGGAGAAGGAAGGGTAAGCTGGCGGGAGGAGAGAGGGGACAGGTTGGAAGCCCAGGGAGAGGGGTGGGAGTGGGAGATGTGGGAGAGAGGAGGGGGTAAAGGAAGGTGAGGAGGGAGAGAGGGATCCTTGGGGGGGAAAGGGGGAATGGGAGGGGAGAGTCAGATCTAGTAGGAGGGGTATATGGACGGGACAAGGAAATTATCAGAGAAGGGGAGTTGGCGGAAGCCACCTAGGGAAAGGTTATGGAGGGTGTGAAGATGGAGAGCAGGTGGGATGCAAGAATAAAGGTGCGGCAGTGGGCTGGGATGGGCGAGGATGGGGGAGACAAGCAGGTGTGGGGGATTGAGCTTGCAGGAGATGTAAAGGATCTGTATTCGTTTGAGGAAAAGGAGAAGATGCAAGAAGGGAATCAAGTCGTATAGGATCCACGTGGACGATGGGAGACGGATGCAATAGGCGAGTAAGAGTGCATGCATATCAAGGATTTGGAGGGACTTATAGTAGTTGGGAGGGGCGGAGATCCAGGCGGGATGGGCATAGCAGAGGATGTGGCAGATGAGGAATTTATAAGTGTGGAGGATGGTGGAGGGGTTCAGACGCCATGAATGGCCAGAAAGGAGTTTGAGGAGGCGGAGTTGGGAGCGTGACTTGCCTTGGATTGTCCAGAGATGAGAGGACTAGGAAAGGCAATGGTCAAGGGGGACACCAAGGTACCTGAGGGTGGGGATGAGGTGAAAAGGATGGCCATACATGGTGACATAAAAATCGAGGGGGCAGAAGGAAGGGGTGGTTTTGCCTACAATGATTGCCTGAGCTTTGGAAGGATTGACCTTGAGCAGCCACTGGTTACACCAACTGTTGAAATGCTCAATATGGGATTGCAGAAGGTGCTGGGAGCGCTGCAGGGTGGGGTCAAGGGCAAGGAAGGAGGAAGGAAGGCAGTGTCATGAGCTTACTGAAGAAGGTGGATGTGGGGTGAAGGCAGTGGCATTGCCGCCTTATATAGAAGGCAGAGGAGAGGGGTGAGAATGGAACCTTGGGGCCCACTGGTGGAAGAGTAGAGGGTGTAGGAATTTGTGTTATGGATAGTGACACAGGAAGGATGTGGGAAAGAGAGAAGGTGATCAGACAGACGTAGTTAATAGGAAGGGCGACAGTTTGGAGCTTGAAGGTGAGACCAGAACACCATACACGGTTGTAGGCACGTTCGCGGCTGAGGGAGAGGAAGATGGCAGAGCGATGGGAATTGAGTTATTCGGAGAGGAGGTGAGTGAGGTGAAGGAGAAGGTCACTGGCACAGACGGAGGTTCGAAAGCCACATTGGGTATCCGGAAGGAGGCGGTTCTGGTGGAGATACTGGTGGATGCGTCACATAAGGATGGATTCCAGGACCGAGGTAAGGCTGACGGGATGGTAGGAGGAGACAGCGGATAGCGGTTTTTTTGTGGTTTGAGGAACATCAGGATCCTGGAGGTTTTCCACAGGTTGGGGTAGAAGCTGGTGGACAAGAGCACATTATAAAGTCTGGCCAGGGTGGGGAGGAAGGATGAGGGAGCTTCACGGAGATGACAATAGGTAATAGTTGTGACTGGGAGTGGTGTTGAGTTTCATGTGGAGAGTAGAGATGTTATCTTGAGTAGTGATTGGGGCATTGAGTTCGGTGTTTGTAATGTTCTGCAAGTACTGGAAGCAAGGATCGAGTGGATGGGCAGAGGTGTCACTTCGATTGAGGATGTCAGGGAAGAGGGAGTAATTGAACTGGGGATCGTAAAGGAAGGTAAAGACATTGGAGAGTAAGAAGCCTTACTAATTTTATCTGGAAAGGAGAGGGTAGCATGGGGGGCGGGGTTTAAATCCTGTAAGGCGGCGGTGGTCTGATCAGTACTTAGGCAAGTTGATAGGTAGGGTAGCTTTAAGACTGGTACATGTGAGTCACCTGTCCTGGCGTTTTTTGGCCGTAAGCAAGTTTGGACGTGTCGTTGGATTTGCCGGTAGCATTGTAGCGTGTCCCAGTCACGCGTGTGAAGGAAGCCATGGTAGAGCAGCGGGGTTTATGGAGGAATAGGACTGCCTTTTGGGGTAAAGTGTGACGGTGTGAATGGATGGCGACAGTAGGGATGTGGGCCTCCATGATCTCAGATATGGTCAGCTGGAGAAAGGAGGAGGCACGGGTAATGTCATCTGGGTGGCGGTAGGCGAGGGAGTGGCTATCGATCTGAATAGTGAGGGTATCCCGGTGGGCATTCCAGTTGGCACGGGAATAGTCGTGGATATACTTCGGGTGAGCATCGATGCGAGGGTCGGGACAGGGATGATGACCGTCCGATATGGTGAGAAGGACATTGCCAATAGGGTACAGGACGTCCACTGCTATGCAGCCAAGGAGGTTAGCTGAGGCCAGGACGTCATCGGGAGTGGTATTGGATTTAGGGAGGGTGGAGAGGAACCGAGACCACCGCCGTAGCTGGGTGGCGGAACGACTATGGATGTTGAGGTCGGCAGCAAACACATTAGAGGAGAAGGTACTGTGCGAAAGGAGGTTGTAAGGGATAGGGGCAGAGGGGTGGACATAGATGGTGGTGCAGCAAATAGTAGGGCCAGGGAAGAAGAGACTGAAGATAAGATTGAATGAGATTTTCACTCTGCAGCAGAGTGTGGGCCGATATGAAACTTCCTGGCAGATTAAAACTGTGTGCTGGGCCGAGATTCAAACTCAGGACCTTTCCCTTTTGCGGGAAGGTGCTCTAATAACTGAGCTACCCAAGCATGACTCACGCCCGGTCCTCCCAGGATAAGGTGTTACATGGGGTCGGGAAGGAGAGGTTGGAGCCGAACAGGGATGTGGCTGTGGCGGTCAATGGCTACCCTGGCACGCGCGATGGCGAGGGGATTATCGGGGGGGGGTGAAGGAGGTAAGGTGACGTCTATGGGATGTTGGGGCTGGAGAAAGGTTTCATTCAGGAGGAAGGCATCCACATGGGGGGTCATTGGGGTATGCATAAGGAGGTTTTTATTAACGGGAAGGGAGCGGATATTGTTGAACAAGATACATTGCTGCCGCGCCATGATGGGGTTTAAATGAGTGTGCCAAGACAGGAGAAGGTAAAGTGGGATAGGTTATGGGAGTAGGTGGCAGAGGTGCTGATGTGAAAGACAGAATGGTCAGCTAGGGAGGGGTGGGATTATCAATGGGATGGACGGGGACAGTGGGTTTGGAAGAGAAAGGAAGGGGCCGGGCATTACATTTTTGGGAGTAGGTGGTGTGAGGAAGGCAACAGGTGTTGAAGGTTGTGGTGGTGATGGGGGGGGTGGAATCGAGGTTAGGACACTGCCGGAGGATGTGACTTGGCAGCAGGTGAGGAAGAAAAGTGTTGTGAGGACCGAGCCAAATGGAGAGGACTTCGTCAGCACCCAGATCTGGCAGTAGCTGGAGCGGGCTCCGGATATAGATAGATTTACATTTAGCTTTGACGTTATTGGTACAACTGCAAAGATCGATACACATATTCATGTAGTCGATTTAGGTTATTTGCGTCACAATGACTTAGCATTCTCCACACTTAGAGTGCGATGAATGCTACCCAAAACATGTCCACCAGAGGGGCGTTGGCTCTCTTTGTTCTCTGCAGCACGCGGCTGCCATTTTTCGCCAGTAGTCCGTACTACAAAGAGTGTCCGGTTGTGGCACCTCTGCCGCGACACCTCCTGCAGACATTAGCAACCCTGGTTGCCAAGAGCACAGAGTGACGTAACATGCAATCTTGGAGAGTAGCGACTTCTCCGCATTTCATTTATAAGATTTTGATTCTTTCTGAAATCAATTACAAAACAACAGCAGTCCACAGTATGTACGAATCAATCTCTTTCGCTGACAAAGTGATCTCGTCGAGTTTAGGTAAGCAAGAAAAGTAAGTTTCAAAGCAGGCTTCAAACATAGGTAATTCAAGTCTACAAACTAACTAACATACAAGCAAACAAATTGGTGAACATCATAGAACCTAAAAACGAGTATTAGTGTTTACAGTTATGTTACAGTGGGCAGATAAAGTAATTAACACAAGAGTTAAATGTGTAGTGTGTCCATGTTTCTGCAATATTCTAAAACAAAGCTGCCGATTCGTCTGAAGGGGAAGGTGTAACACTGCTAAACATGATATTCAGACAGCAAACCATTCATGGAGACGAGCGGAACAGTATATGATTACATTCTTCGCACCAGCATGGATCATACACACTTGATCCGTGTTCTCCAAAAATTACACGATGTTATTAAGCTTCGCATTGCGCTAGGTAATTTTTTTTTCTTTGTTGTGATTTCTTTCCCGTGCCCCATATGAGCAGGGGGGAGGGGGGCTGTCAGTGGCACAATCCGCGTGGCACAATCTGCCGCTCTTCAGCCAAGTGACATGACAGCTAAAACAAGAATATGATGTTACATATATAAGGTGATAAAAAAGGGGAACATAAAACAGAGTAAGGGGAGAAAATGGAGGTAAAAATACACTGACATGGAGACGTTCATGGGGGAAACAATTTATAAAATTCAACAAAAAGTTAAAAAATGCTGGTGGCGATTCTTAAAACACAAAGAAGAACTGAATGCACATACACAGGTTAAAAGTCGGCCACAGTATAAAAACACTCCAGAACAACACACTTAAAACCCACTTGGAGCACACATGATGAAGAATAAAACTGCCAAGTGGGACCTGTCAAGGGTGAGGTCAAAGAGGATGTAAAAGGAGGGGTGAGCAAGGGGCAGCAGGGGAGGCGACAGGATGAAGAGAGTAGGGGCCTCAACGGGTACACTAAGAGGCAGACTGATCGGCAGGAGATGAAGAGGGAGGACAAGGCAGGAGGAAGTGCAGAGACACTGAAAGGGAGCACAACAGAGGGAGGGGGAGTAGGAGGGGGAATCCGCTCAGGAGTAGGGAGGGGGAGGAGAGGAAGCCCTGAGGAAGAGACAGGAAGCTGGGGTTAGAGTTGGTAAGAAGGGTAGATGTCAGGGTGAACTTCATCATCGGGGAGGGGTAGATCGTGGAAGTTGCGTTGGGAAAGGAGGCAGCGGGTGTGGAGACACAAGGGTAAAGGTGCGGTAATGGGTTGGGGGTGGAGACGAAGGGAGACACCAGGGGGTGAGGGAGATAAATTAAGCAGACAATATATAGTGGGTGGATGTGTTCAAGGCAAAGGAGAAGGTGGGGGAAGGGGAAGAGGTTGTAGAGGATGCGCTTGGGGGGCGGAAGGCGGATATGGAAGGCGAGGCGGAGCGCATGGCGTTCGAGGATTTGGAGGGCTTTATAGAACTGGGGAGGGGCAGAAATCCAAGCAATGCTGGCATAATAGAGGATGGGGCTGATCAAGGATTTGTCAGTGTGGAGGATGGTGGAGGGATGCAGAACCCACGTCTGGCTGGACAGGTGTTTCAGGAGGTAGAGTCAGTTGTGAGCTTTGTTTTGGATGGTAAGGAGATGGGGAATTCAGGTGAGGTGGCGTTCAAGGCTGCAGCCACGGTATTTGAGGGTAGGAGTGAGGTGGATAGGACGGCCATAAATGGTGAGGTAGAAATCATGGAGACGGAAGGAGCGGGTGGTTCGGCCTATGATGATCGCCTGGGTCTTGGAGGGGTTGATACGGAGGAACCACTGGCTGCATCAAGCGGTGAATTGGTCAAGGTGGGTTTGGAGATTACGTTGGGACATTTGAAGGGTAGGATAAAGGACTAGGAAGGCGGTGTCATCAGCAAACTCGGAAAGATGAACAGGTAGAGGAGGTTTGGGTATATCAGCAGTATACAGGAGATAGAGGAGAGGGGAAAGGGCAGAGCCTTGGGGCATGCCGGCAGAGGGATAGAAAGTACAGGAGTTGGAATTGTGGATAGTCACATAGGAGGGAAGATGGGAGAGGAGGGAAGCAACGAGACAGACAAAGTTGATGGGGAGAGCATAGGTCTGGAGTTTGAAGAGGAGTCCAAGATGCCAAACATGGTTATAGGCGTTCTGGAGATAAAGGGAAACAAAGGTAGTGGAGTGACAGGAGTCAAGTTGGAGATAAACAAGATTTGTAAGGTTAAAGAGCTGGTTGTTTGTGGAGAAGGAAGGATGGAAGCCACTTTGGGTAAGGGGAAGGACGTGGTGTTGGTTAAGGTGGTGGTGAATATTGTGAGAGAGGATGGCCTCAAAGACCTTACTGAACACGGAGGTGAGGCAGATAAGACGATAGTAAGAGGTATCAGAGGTGGGTTTGTTAGGTTTAGGGAACAGCAGGACATGGGAAGTCTTCCACAGGTCGGAGTAAAATCCAGTGGAGAGGAGGACGTTGTATTGGGTAGCAAGGACAGTCGGAAGGAATGAGGGGGGATTCTTTGAGGTGGCGGTAGGTGACACCATCATGACCCGGGGCGGTGTTGCGTTTGGAGCGAGGACGAGTGTGATGTCTTGTGTGGTGATGGGAGTGTTGATGTCTGATGGGGGTAACCGATCCAAGTACTGGAAGCTAGGGGCGAGTGGGGACATAAAGGTGTCAGTGCAGTCATGGATGGTGGGGAAGAGGGAGTAATCAAAATGGGGATCGTCAGGAATAGAGAAGATCTCAGAGAGGTGGGAAGCAAAATGGTTAGCCTTACTGAGGTTGTCAGGAAAGGGTTGATTGGCATGGAGGATGGGGTAATGTGGGGTGGGATGGCTACTAGTAAGGTGGTGGAAGGCTGACCAGTACTTGGAATAGTTGACAGGGAGGGTGGAGTTGAGGCGTGTGCATGTCTGGCGACAGTCCCGGCGTTTCTTTGCTGTAAGGAGGTTCCAGATGTGTTGCTGTAGTTGCTAGTGGCATGTAAGTGTATCGCAGTCATGGGTGCAGAGGAAGGAGTGATAGAGCCTGCGGGATTCATGCAGAAGGATGGCATCTGGAGGAATTGTAGGGCGGTGAGGGTGGACGACTTTGATAGGGACATGTGCCTCCACAACATCAGTGATTGTCTTCTGATGGAAGGCATGGGTGATGTCAGCAAGGTGGTGAAAGGTGAGTGGGTGGCTTTCAAACTGTAAGGCAATGGATTCCCGGTAGGCATCCCAATTGGCATGGCGGCAGTCATGGACAGACTTGTGAGGGGCAGCTGGGTGGGTGGCTGCAGGTGTGGAACAGGCACAGGAGATGGTGAGAAGGACAGGGAGATGGTCAATACCAACGAGATCAAGGATGTCAACAGCGATGCAACCAAGGAGGCTGAGGGAAACGAGGATAACATAGGGGGGGGGAGTTACTTTCAGGACAGGTGTGCTGTGGGAGAGGAACAAAGTCACCACGGAGGATGGCATGGAACTGATGTCACTGCCGAAGGGTGGCAGGGTCACGGCTGTGTATGTTCAGGTCAGCGGCGATCACATAAATGGGTAAGGTATGGTCAACATTGGAAATAAAGTCAAAGGGGATAGCAGCTGCAGGGCGGATATAGATAGTGGTACACGTGATGGTGAGGGAGGAAAAAAATAGGCTGAGGAGAAGGTGTTCAGTTGGATCATTGAGAAGGGATGTGGCCAGGCAGGAATATGCTTTTGGTGGCCTATAGCGACCCCACCTGAGGCTAGGGGAAAGGGATTGTCAGTGTTGTGAAGGAGATAGGGGGAGGTGCGGACAACATGGTGGGGTTGGAGGAAGGTTTCATTAAGAATGAAGGAGTCAACCTGGTGCTGGGATAGGATGTTGATGAAGAAGTTTTGTTTGCAGAGAGGGAGTGAATGTTGAGGTAGAGGAGATGATACTGTTCACGAGCCAGGAGGTTGAGGTGGGAAGGGTGTGGAAAGGGGAGAGAGGAGTCAGAGGGGTCAGAGGGAGGTGGGGTGGGCAGTTGTTTTTTGGATGAGGGAAAAGAGGAGAGGTCGCCACTGGGCCATTTGGAAGATTTTTTGTTGGGTTTTGTTTTGGAGGAGGGATGAGGGACTGGATGGATGGGGAGATGGTGGGAAGCAGGGCCCTCCTGTGAAGCAGTAGCAACAGGTGAGAGGGTAGGGCGCTCCGTGGCGGCGACTGTGGTGTGGTGGGCAGTGACCCGGGCAGGGGAAGCATGGGTACTTGCAGGGGGAAGGGAGGGGAAGGGGGAATGTCGTCTCGGCAGGCGACAGGAGTGGGAGAGGTACAGAAGCAGGGGCAGCAGCAGCGGCAGGAGCAAGGGCAGGAGCAGGAGTGTTATAGAGGTGGGGATACACGAATGATGAGGAGGTAGAAGGGGAGGAGCCCACGAGTTGGGGAGGTGGATGAGACAGGTTAATCCCAGAGGAAGCACTCCATGATGATACAGTGGGGCAGGTGAAGGGGAGGTGTAGATGATGGTGGTAGTGGGGGTGTCCATGGTGCAGGCAGTGCCCACGGGTGGCAGGAGTATAAAAGAAACTAAAACAGGGGGCTTCGACGAGCATGGGGCTGCAGTGAGCACCGGTAGGCTCCAGGCGGCGGCGAGGACCGGACGGCGGGCAGCAGTGACGGCGTGCAGACAGGCGACAACACGACAGCAACGGTTGGGGCTCTTCCACGTCAAAGATACACCCTGAGTGTAGCCCCGGGAAGTTCGAGTCCTTGATCAGGTAGTGAGGGAGTTCAACCCTCAAATGAGGCTAGGTAATTGCAGAGTTGCCGTACACATGTAGAACACATTAGTCCACATGGTCAGGTATGAACTATTTTTCTTCATAATTATTAACTCAACACCAGTGTTTGTAGCTACTTCATTAACAAAATAGAAATTAATAACTGATTTCACTAAGTACATGTTTGTTACTGCCAACAACTTCTTGCCAGCGTACTAAAGACAATTAACACGAACCTTGAGCGGTGCTGTTGCTCGCCGCTTCCGACAGATGGCAGCTCTGCACGTCGCCTTGGAAAGTGAGGACATTGTCTTCCCCTATGGCTCGGAGCCATCAGCTGTTGATATTGATTTGTAGCTGTAGGGAACTCGATCCCAGCAGCACCATTCCTCAATGGGCTCCTCCTGAGCATTTTCATCGTCTGTGTCTTTGTGTACATCTTCATCTTTGTCTTTCGTCATTTCAGTCTCTTCTACCACATCCAGTCCCACCACCTTTGTCATATGAATCAGTGTTAATAATTCTCCACTAACATTCCATCATGGCAGCAATGATCCATTCATTTCCAAATTAGGAACCCTCATTTGTTACTTTTGAACTTTATTTGAACACAACAGTAATGCATAGGGAACATAAAGATGGGCGGAGTCTGTGGCATCCACCCATTCGAGGGTTGGATTCTCTCAATTCCGAGTCGAGGAATTACACTGCCTGTGCTACACTCAGGGTGTACCATCAATTTGAATGGGCTCCAGCCAGTGCTGTCGTCTTTTCGTCCGTCTGCACGCCATCACTGCTGCCTGCTACCCGCCCCCCGGTCCTCGCCGCACGTAGTTCGCCGCCGCCCTCTGGTCGCCACCTCTCGGTGCTCGCTGCTACCGCCACCGCCTCCCAGTGCTCGGTGCCGCCGCCGCTGCCTAGTCACCGTGTAGCCGTCTCCTGGTGCTCGCTGCGCTGCTGTTGCCACTGCTGTCTCTTCGAGCCTGCACCAGCCCACCAGACCGTCATCCACCGCCGCCGCAGCAGCTGCAGGGAGGGGCATCGGCCCCCTCCCTGCCATTGTTGCAGCCCAGCAGCACCATTCCTCCATGGGCTCCTCCTGGGCATTGTCATCATCTGTGTCTTTGTGTACATCTTCATCTTTGTCTTTTGTCATTTCAGTCTCTTCTACCACATCCAGTCCCACCACCTTTGTAATCTACACTTCTCCCTCTGCTTCAGGTACCACCATTACGTGGTGTGCCCAGGCTAATCCTCCGATGTCCATCCCACCCCTCATGTTCATTCCTACCCCAACTCCGTTCACTCTCCCTTCCACCCTTGCAGTCACACCTACTCCCCGTACACGGCCTGATTCCTTCCCTCCCCTTCCTCCTTCCCCTGCCATTCCTGCATCCGCAGCCCCAGGATGGGTTGTGGCATGTCGGGCCACAGTACATGCTGCATCTTCTCTGCCACCAACACCGCCATCGCCACAACTGCCAACTACAACAACAGGGCTTTCCACCACCCACCACCTGCCTGGAACTCCTGTCCTCCAAGCTGCCTCCCACCGTGCTCCAAAGAAACGCCACAACACCACCCCCAGCCAATCCACAAGCTCCAAGAAAACCCTTGTCCCCTTCCCTCACCCCCACCCGAAGATCTCATGATCTCACCCCTCCCCCTCCAGCTTCTTCTACCACTTCTTCTCCACTTTCCCATGCCTACATCCTCTCCCACCCTGACACTGAGCTCCTGGAAGCCCGCAAACTCACTCTCCTACTCCATAAGTACTATCCTACTGGCCCCGTCTCCCTCCTCGTCCCGCAACATGTCTCCATCCTCATCACATCCACCAGCCCTACCTTCCACACTGATATTCTTGAAAATAACCCAATTATCCACTTTGGTCCCAAGGCCACCCTCACCCCTGCCCAGCCCACTTCATCCTCCTGCCAGCCCCAACCTCCACACCGCCTGCCTACCCTCATTGTCTTGATCACTCAGCTTAGTCCGATGATCACTGAGGAGAAAGTGTTGGTGGAGCTTAGGGCACACCAATACCTGGACGTATGTCCCATCCGCCAGATACACAATGCCTGCTGGCCCCACCCGCCTCATGCGGGTTTCTCTGAGCACGCACTCTCTACAGACCTTCTCCAAAAGGAGTGTGCCCTCCTGTTTCATCGCTGCTACAAAGTTGACCCCTCCCATTCCCCTCCCCAATCCATCTGCTGCCAGAGGTGTTTGTGCTACAATGCACACCTAACAACTGAGTGCCTCCAGGCCCCTGTCTGCCTGCACTGTAAACAGGTGCACTTCCTCTGGCAGTGTCCCAACCTCCAGTCCCCTCCTGCAAAGTTCCTCACCCCACCTACTCCCAGAAGTGCAAAGCCTGACCCCCCACCCCTCCAGTCCTGAACTCACCATCCCCATCCGGCCTCTTGATGCCCCCACCCCTCCTGGCAACTCCCTTTGTCCTCCCCCCCACTGCCAACGATATCATCAGGTTCTTTACCATCGTCCTCCAAAACGTACATCCTTTCCAGCGCCCTCACACCCTCCAACAGATATCCCTCCCTGCCTGTCCATTTTCCACCTAAATAGCTGTGCCACTTAGTCCCATAACCAAGCCCACTTTACCTTGCCCTGTCTCAACACCATCATCTAAGCTCCTATCAGGGCATGACAGCACTGCATCTTGTTCAACAAAATCCGCTCCCTTCTTGTTAACAAGAACCTCCTCATGCACACCCTCACAACCCACCTCACGGATGGCTTACTTTTGAACGAAACCTTTCTCCAGCCCCAACATCCCATCCACACATCGCCCTACCTCCTTCACCGCTCTGATATTCCCCTCCTGATAGCGCTTGGCAGAATAGCTTTTGGGCACAACCACCAGACCTCTATTCAGATCCAACCCCTCCTTCTCGAGCCTACGGAACAGTTGATCCTCAGTTTCTTTTTCCCCGGCCTTACCGTTATCTGCTCCACCATTTATGTGCACCATTCTGCCCCTATTAATTTCGACTTCCTTTCCTACATCGACTATACCTTCTCCTCCTACGTGATTGCCGCTGACCTCGACATCCATATTTGGTCATCAGTTCCTTTCCACCCTCCAAGGTGACCTCATTCCCCGAATCCAGTACCTATCCCAATGTCATCATGGCCTCCCCTTAACCTCCTTGGCCACATAGCGGTGGATGTTTTCGACCCTATTGGCCGTGACCATCTCCCTGTCCTCTTCACCATATCAGACGGTCGTCACCCCAGTCCCGACCCTTTCATCGACCCTCCCCCAAAATATGACCATGATTACTCACATGCAAACTGGAATACCTCCCAGGATACCCTCACTAATCGGATCGATAGCCACCCTCTTGCCTACCACCAACCAGTTGACTGTACCCATGCTGCCTCCTTTCTCCAGCAGACTTTGTGTGAGGCTGTGAGGGCCCACATCCCTACTGTTGTGGTCCATCCACACCGTCCCACTTTACTGCCACAAGGTGTCCTCCTCCTCCATGAATCCTGCGGTCTATACCGTGCCTTCCTTCACACATGTGACCGGGACACACTATGACACCACCGGCAACTCCAATGACACGTCCAAAACTTGCTCGAGGCAAAGAAATGCAGGGATTGACGACAGACATGCACCCGTCTTAATGCTACCCTACCTATCAACTCGTCTAAGTACTGGTCAGAGTTCCACCACCTTCCCGGATATAAATCCCCCCTACTACCCTCTCCTTCATGATGACCACTTCTTTCCTGATAACCTCAGTAAGGCCAACCATTTTTCTTCTTACCTCTCCGATATCTTTACCCTCCCTGACGATCCCCAGTTTGATTACTCCCTCTTCCCTGATGTCCATTATAGAACTGACACCTCTGCCCCTCCACTTGCCCTGGCTTCCAGTACTTGTGCAACATTACACACTAACTCAATGCCCCAATGACTACTCAAGATATATCTACACTCCACAGAAAACGCAACACTGCTCCAGATCATGACCGTGTTACCTATCGTCATCTCCATGAAGCTCCCTCCTCCTTCCTCTCCACTCTGGTCAGACTTTATAATGTGCTCTTGTCGATCGGCTTCTACCCCGATCTGTGGAACACCTCCCGGATCCTGATCTTCCTCAAATCCGACAATCCGCGAAACGTCATTCCTCCTACTGTCCTATCAGCCTTACTTCGGTCTTCAGCAAGATCCTGGAATCCATCCTCACATGACGCATCCACCAGCACTGCCTCCTTCATGCTACCCAATGTGCCTTCCGGCCGTCCTTCTCTGCCGATGACATTCTCCTTCATCTCACTCACCTCCTCTACGAAAAATTTAACTCCCGTCGCTCGGCGATCTTCCTCTCCCTCAAACTTGAACGTGCTTACGACTGTGTATGGCATTCCAGTCTCCTCTTCAAGCTCCAAACCTTTACATTTCCTATTTACTATGTCCATCTGATCGCCTCCTTTCTTTCCCACCGTCCTTCCTATGTCACCATCCATAACATGGATTCGTACACCTTCTACCCCTCCACTGCTAGTATGCCCCAAGCTTCTGTCCTCTCCCCTCTTCTCTATCTTCTTTACATGGCAGACACGCCGCCACTTTCACCCGCCCTACACCTACTCCAGTACGCTGATGACACCACCTTTCTTGCCCTTGCCCCCTCTCTGCATCACTCCCAGCACCTTCTACAATCCCATCTTGACCAGTTCAGCACTTGGTGTAACCAGTGGCTGCTCAAGGTCAATCCTTTCAAGACCCAGGCGATCGTTGTAGGCAACACCACCCCTTCCTTACACATCCTTGATTCTTATGTCACTATCTTACAGCTGTCCTATGAACCTCACTCTCATCTTCAAGTACCTTGGTGTCACCCTTGACCGTAGCCTCTACTGGACCCCCCTATATCCGGACAATACAAGCCAAGGCACCCTTACGACTTCGCCTCCTCAAGGTCCTTCCTGGCTGCACATGGGGTCTGGACCCCTACACCATCCTCCTCACCTATAAATCCCGCATCCACCCTATCCTATGTAATGCCCATCCTGCCTGGATCACTGCCCCTCCTACCTTCTACTAATCCCTTCAAATCATGGGATGCCATGTGCTCTGTCTCGCTTATTGGATTCACCTCCCCTCCCCCACACAGATCCTGTATGACTTAAGTCCTTTCCCACATCTACGCCTTTTCCTTGAATGGATACATAGCTTTTATACCTCCCACACTCTTGATCCCCCTCAACCACTTGTCTCTCCTATCCTTTCCCACCCCATCCACTGCTGTGCCTGTACTCCCACCCGCTCTCCATCTCTCCACACTCCATATCCTTGCCCAAGGTGGCTTCCGCCAGCTCCCCCTCCCTGACGATGCCCTCATACCCCCATCTACCCCACCTACCAACTTTGATCCTCCCCTTCCTCCCGCTGTGCTTTTCCTCCAGGGTCCCCTCTTTTCCTTCTCTCCCTCCTCTCTTCCTCCCTCCCTCCTGTCCCTCTGACTTCCATAACCCCCCTACACTCTCCCCTCCCCATTCCTTCTCCTCTCCCACTGGCATCAACAACTTCCCCCTCTCCCTCCTACCTGCACCTCTTTCCTTTGGGAGGTCCCCAGGATTTGTGTGTGAACAGTGCATCTTTGAGCACCAGATATTGTCGCCAGTGCTCGTGCATGTTTTCATGTCAGTACTTCATGTCTCTCGTTTGTGCTCCTCTGTTCACGTGTGTAAACTCATTCTTCCTTGTTGTGTATCATGATGAAATTTCTTTTTCCCAACAGTGCGCCTGTGGATGGCTTCATTTATTTTAATATGTCTGTCTCCCATTTTTGTCCACCTTGCTTGTTTTGTTTTTCTGTCTTTCTGTTTCCAGTATTTGTTCACTGTTGCTGAAGAGCAGTGTATATAGGCAACTGCTGGCCTACCTTTATTGTAAAGATATGAAAATAACAATAAATAAAAAAAAACTGTGGCACCCACTTTATCTTCACTCGCCTTGACACACTCGTGTAAGCGTCTCTCTCGTTGCCCTATTTTTTCCTCTGTCCCACCTCCTGGTGCGTCAACAGTATCGTCTCCTCTACCTCAACATTCGCTCCCTTCCTGTCAAAAAATACCTTGACCTGTGGTGCTGGCGCCAAGGATATCGTTGGCTTAGGCACTATCGATTCACTCTGGCAGAAGTTTGTCTTTGGAGCCTGGGCTGGCTGAGGATATAGCGGGCAGTACCTAGTGGAAGGAGAGGAACAACGTTAGGCATGGCATGCAGAAGTGCGCTTATTAGCGAGACGTTGGAGAAACGTCAGCGAGCACAGTGTGCCTGAGTATGGGTGGCAGTTAACGCTTGATTGTACTGGGGTCAGTAACAGCGGGCCAGCGCTGTGGCTTCTTGGCAACCTCGTGAAGCTATGCATTTTCTCGCTTCTGTTAAGGAACATGCTGTTACTATCGGACTAAGCAGCATCTGGTTTCTTTGCCACATTGACCCAGCAGCTGGCATCAAGTTAAGTAATTCAAGCCCTATCAACAATTAGTGAAATATAATGATGATTGCTCTTGAGGCGCCAAAGTGTTGCAAGGACTGTGATGTGATATTTCATGCCCCTTATTAAGCGTGTGCTTCGCTCGTTAATAGTATTGTTCTTACTTCAGCTGGCAAGTATCTAAAACACTGATACGTGTGCGCAGCCTTACCAAACGATCTACATTCCGTGTCTACAGATTGCCGTGTGGTACCTTACAGGCCCACATAATGTGCTCCATGTGATGCTTGGCTTTTAACGAGCCAGTTCCATTTGCATCATTCATGTACGTTTTTCTGCTTAAAGGAATGAAATCAGTTTTATTATTGTCAATTTTATCGAAGTAGTTTTCTGTATAAGTTTGAGTATTAAGGTGAAGGAAGGGTTGTTTGGTTCCCTGTTGTCGCTTCTGATTTATGTTTCAGAGATTGCAAGCAGTGGGCCACCGAAGTGCAGAGCCTCCCCTTTTAAATTACTGATGGGTGTACAGGCGATGGACTTTACCTGAGCTCGACTGTGCTGTTTGGTTCCGATTTCGGTGTTCTGAATGGGGTGGAAGTACAAACGGAGTCCACATCTTAATTTGAAGATAAGTACTCAGTCGCCTCCACCTTTCGTGGCCAAGTTGGGGCCTCACAATCTCAAGTTTCAGTTATTGTACAAGATGCAGTTTTCTAAAACTGGTGGTGGCTCTGCGAGGTTGCCTGGGTTAAATGTTTTAAATTTTGAGGGATTTCTAGAAGAATGTGTCTTAATTGAAACTGTTTTCTAAAATTGTGGTGCAGTTCAGCCTTAGTGGCATATGTCAATTTTGATGGGGAAATAACTGGGTTATTATTGATCAAGCTGTCTATAAACTTGTAAAATTGTTTGGTAATATCTCTTGCGGGAGGGATGGTTTTTAATCTATGTGTAAATAATAATTGATTTCCTGGTTATTTGATGTAAAGTTTGTTTTAAATGATTTACTTGGCCATAGTGGCGGTTTTTTAAATGTTTGCAAAGAGATTAATTCGCTTGTGGTTTCATATAACAACCAGTTTGTAAAATTGGCCTGAGTGGCGCGTTTTTAAATGTGTTTAAAGAGATTAATTCATTTGTGGTTTTTTATAACAAGCAGTTTGTAAAGCTTGCGTGAATGCTGTTTCTTAAAGAAATTATTATCTCATTTGTGATTGTAATTCTCTTAATGATTTATCTATGATGCAAATAAATATGTTGAAATGACATGGTCACTGTATGGGTCTAGTCCTTCCACTCTCTTTACATTAAATGTTAAGGAATTTGCAGTTCAAAAAAGAATTAACATTCCATATCTTTTCATGCATACCCTATCCCAGTAGCAGGTCCACTCCTTCATCCTTAATGAAACCTTCCTCCAACCTCACCATGTGTCTGCACCTCTCTGTATCTCCTTCACCTCACTGACAATCCCCTTCCCCTCGCCCAAGGCAGGTTCGCTATGGACCACTTCAAACATCTCACATTCCAGACACAACCCCTACTCAGTGATCTGACTGAACACCTTCTCCTCAGCAACTTTTTTCCCTCCCTCACCATCACCAGTGCCACTATCTCTATCCATCACACAGCTTCTCTCCCCAATTACTTCATTTCCTATGTTGGTCGTACCTTCTCCATCTATGTGATTGCCGCTGATCTAAACATCCACAGCCGTGGCCCTGCCACCCTTCGGCAGTGTATCAGTTCCTTGTCACCCTCTATGGTGACTTTGCTCCTCTCCCACAACACACCCAGACCGAAAGTAACTCCACCCCAGATGTTATCCTCGCTTCCCCCAACCTCCTTGGTCGTATTGCCATGGACATCCTCGAACCTGTTGGTATTGACCACCTACCTGTCCTTCTCACCACCTCCTCTGCCCATGATCCCCCTGCAGCACCCCATGTAGCTGCCCTCCACAGTCTGTCCACAACTACTGATGTGCCAACTGCGATGCTTACCGGGAATCCTTTGCCTCACAGGTCAAAAGCCACACCCTCACCTTTCACCATCCCACTGACATCACCCATGTCTCTTCCTTCCTTCAGAAGACCATCACTGACGCTGTGGAGGCCCATGTCCATAGTTAACTCATCAATCCTCACCCCCCTACGCTTCCTCCACAGGCTGTCCTTCTTCTTTATGGATCCCGCAGGCTCTATCGCTCCTTCCTTCACACCCATGACTGAGATACACTCATCCACCACCTGCAATTATAATGACACATCCAGAACCTCCTTACAGCAAAGGAACACTGGGACTTGCTCGAGACATGCATTTGCTTCAACAACATTGTCCCTGTCAACTCCTTAAGGTACTGGTCAGCTTTCCACCGCCTTACTGGTAGCCATCCCATCCCGCATTTCCCTGTTGTTCACAATAACTGCCCCTTGCCTGACAATTTCCACCACCTGTTGAAGAAGAAGAAACTGAACCCTACAATGTTTATGATACAGACGTTGGTGATTAGGTCTTACTTCTGTCTTATACTAGATGTTGTTGTGGTCTTCTGTCCTGAGTCTGGTTTGATGCAGCTCTCCATGCTACTCTATCCTATGCAAGCTCCTCTCTACATCTCCCAGTACCTACTGCAACCTACATCCCTCTGAATCTGTTTAGGATAGGTAAGACAGAAAGATGTCAAGTTCTACGAGAGGTCAGGATTGAAACAAATCTTCAGTTTAGGAAAGAAATTAAACAGCACAATTCTAGCACATTCGATCACCAATCACAGCTATCAATTATAAATTTTCACCAATCACCAGAAATTTTGTCTCCACCAAGTTGTATCTCAGTCCTAGGTAATTGCATTGATGAATTAAAGTCACCCAACCCAATTGACATAATCTGCCTCTCTGAACACCATGTGACCACTGGTATAGGAACTAGGCCTAAGCACAATGAGAAACTCAGACAGGAAAGTACTGCAAATGTTAGAATAAGGAAAGGTTCTCATAAAAGTATAATTAAAAATAATGTAAGTATATTTCATCAAAATATTGGGAGTTTAAAGAATAAAGTAGATGAGCTTCTGGTTTGTTTAGAAGATTTAGAAGCTAAGAATGAAATAGATATACTATGCCTGTCCGAGCATCACATTGTTACTGATATGGATAAGGTAAATGTAAGTGGTTATAAGTTCTCTGCACATGTAATGAGAGAAAATATGGAGAAAGGAGGAGTTGCCATATATGTCAAAAGTTATCATTGTGCAAAAAGTATAGAAACAAAAAAGTTTTGTGTAGAGAAACATATAGAAGCACGTGCCTGTGAGCTTAAATTAAATAAAGGCACATTTATAATTGTAACTGTATATAGGTCCCCATCAGGAAATTTTCATCTATTTCTGAAAAATTTGGACTCCTTGTTGTGCTATCTGTCAGACAGGGGGAAGCAAATTATTATTTGTGGGGACTTCAATGTAGATTCTCTGAAAGAGGGTAATAGGAAAAATGACCTTGAAGTATTACTTGGTTCTTTCATTTTGACACCCGTTATTGATTTTCCTACTCGGGTGGTAAAGGATAGCAGCTCACTGATAGATAACTTCTTTATAGACCAAGACAAGTTTAACAAGATAAATGCTCAGCCTGTTGAGAATGGTCTTTCTGATCATGGTGCACAGCTAGTTACAATATATGACATAGCTCCATTCAGCAATACTAAACAGTCCTCCAAAGTAGTATGTTCAGTCAACGATTTAACAATTGCAAATTTCAGGGAAAGCCTACAGCAGTTAGACTGGGATGAAGTGTACCGTGAACCTGATGCCAATTTAAAATATAATTTATTTCATGACATTTTTGTAAATGCATTTGAAAACTGCTTCCCCAAGAAAATAGTTAAATATACTCGTAAGAAACCTTGTAACAAACCATGGCTTACTAAGGGTATAAAAATATCTTGTAACCGGAAAAGGGAAATGTATCTGACAGCAAGAAAGAGTAGTGACCCAGAAACTATCAAAAATTATAAAAACTACTGTGTTATATTAAGAAATGTTATTAAAAAATCCAGGAGTATGTGTATCATGTCTGAAATCAGCAACTCTGATAATAAAATTAAAACAATTTGGAATATTATTTAAAGAGAAACAGGTCAACCTAGAGCAGAGTAAGACAGTATTACCATCAAATTGAATGAAAACTTTACGAACAAAAAGTCCGAAGTTGAAAATATTTTTAATAATCATTTTCTAAATGTTGTGGATATAGTAGGATCCAGGTGTTCATTAGAAGATGCTAGGCTGTTAATGGAAGAGGCCATACCTATGCAATTTGATACAATTGAAATCTGACCCACTTCTCCCTCTGAAATTAGGAAAATAATAAACTTGCTTAAAAGCAAAAACTCACATGGAATTGATGGCATTTCCAGCAAAATACTAAAAGCTTGTTCTCAACAGATAAGTAAGATTCTCAGCCACCTGCGTAATAGCTCTCTGGAACAGGGCATTTTCCCTGATAGACTGAAATATGCTATTGTTATACCTTTGCATAAAAAGGGGGATAGATCTGATGTCAACAATAACCATCCAATCTCCCTTCTAACAGCTTTATCCAAAATTTTTGAGAAAGTAATGTATTCAAGAGTAGCTTCACATATGTGTAAAAATGAAGTACTAACAAAATGTCAGTTTCGTTTCCAGAAAGGTTTTTCAACAGAAAATGCCATATATGCTTTCACCAGTCAAATTTTGAATGATCTGAATAACCGAACACCACCCATTGGGATTTTTTGTGATCTCTCAAAGGCTTTTGATTGTGTAAATCATGAAATTCTGCTAGACAAGCTCAAGTATTGTGGCATGAGTGGGACAGTGCACAAATGGTTTAATTCGTACCTAACTGGAAGAGTGCAGAAAGTTGAAATAAGTAGTTCTCGTAACATGCAATGATCAGCACATTCCTCAAACTGGGGAACTATCAAGGATGGGGTTCCACAAGGGTCAGTCTTGGGTCCTTTGTTGTTCTTATTATACACTCCTGGAAATGGAAAAAAGAACACATTGACACCGGTGTGTCAGACCCACCATGCTTGCTCCGGACACTGCGAGAGGGCTGTACAACCAATGATCACACGCACGGCACAGCGGACACACCAGGAACCGCGGTGCTGGCCGTCGAATGGCGCTAGCTGCGCAGCATTTGTGCACCGCTGCCGTCAGTGTCAGCCAGTTTGCCGTGGCATACGGAGCTCCATCGCAGTCTTTAACACTGGTAGCATGCCGCGACAGCGTGGACGTGAACCGTATGTGCAGTTGACAGACTTTGAGCGAGGGCGTATAGTGGGCATGCGGGAGGCCGGGTGGGCGTACCGCCGAATTGCTCAACACGTGGGGCGTGAGGTCTCCACAGTACATCGATGTTGTCGCCAGTGGTCGGCGGAAGGTGCACGTGCCCATTGACCTGGGACCGGACCGCAGCGACGCACGGATGCACGCCAAGACCGTAGGATCCTACGCAGTGCCGTAGGGGACCGCACCGCCACTTCCCGGCAAATTAGGGACACTATTGCACCTGGGGTATCGGCGAGGACCATTCGCAACCGTCTCCATGAAGCTGGGCTACGGTCCCGCACACTGTTAGGCCGTCTTCCGTTCACGCCCCAACATCGTGCAGCCCGCCTCCAGTGGTGTCGCGACAGGCGTGAATGGAGGGACGAATGGAGACGTGTCGTCTTCAGCGATGAGAGTCGCTTCTGCCTTGGTGCCAATGATGGTCGTATGCGTGTTTGGCACCGTGCAGGTGAGCGCCACAATCAGGACTGCATACGACCGAGGCACACAGGGCCAACACCCGGCCTCATGGTGTGGGGAGCGAACTCCTACACTGGCCGTACACCACTGGTGATCGTCGAGGGGACACTGAATAGTGCACGGTACATCCAAACCGTCATCGAACCCATCGTTCTACCATTCCTAGACCGGCAAGGGAACCTGCTGTTCCAACAGGACAATGCACGTACGCATGTATCCCGTGCCACCCAACGTGCTCTAGAAGGTGTAAGTCAACTACCCTGGCCAGCAAGATCTCCGGATCTGTCCCCCATTGAGCATGTTTGGGACTGGATGAAGCGTCGTCTCACGCGGTCTGCACGTCCAGCACGAACGCTGGTCCAACTGAGGCGCCAGGTGGAAATGGCATGGCAAGCCGTTCCACAGGACTACATCCAGCATCTCTACGATCGTCTCCATGGGAGAATAGCAGCCTGCATTGCTGTGAAAGGTGGATATACACTGTACTAGTGCCGACATTGTGCATGCTCTGTTGCCTGTGTCTATGTGCCTGTGGTTCTGTCAGTGTGATCATGTGATGTATCTGACCCCAGGAATGTGTCAATAAAGTTTCCCCTTCCTGGGACAATGAATTCACGGTGTTCTTATTTAAATTTCCAGGAGTGTATATTAATGACTTGCCATTCTATATTCATGAAGAGGCAAAGTTAGTTCTCTTCGCTGATGATACAAGTATAGTAATCACACCTGAGAAACAAGAATTAACTGATGAAATTGTCAATACTGTCTTTCAGAAAATTACTAAGTGGTTCCTTGTAAACGGACTCTCACTTAATTTTGATAAGACACAGTACATACAGTTCCGTACAGTGAATGGTATGACGCCATTAATAAATATAGACCTTAATCAGAAGCATATAGCTAAGGTAGAATATTCCAAATTTTTAGGTATGTCCATTGATGAGAGATTAAATTGGAAGAAACACATTGATGATCTGCTGAAACGTTTGAGTTCAGCTACTTATGCAGTAAGGGTCATTGCAAATTTTGGTGATAAACATCTTAGTAAATTAGCTTACTACGCCTATTTTCACTCATTGCTTTCATATGGCATCATATTTTGGGGTAATTCATCACTGAGGAATAAAGTATTTATTGCACAAAAGCGTGTAATCAGAATAATAGCTGGAGTCCACCCAAGATCATCCTGCAGACATTTATTTAAGGATCTAGGGATATTCACAGTAGCTTCTCAGTATATATACTCTCTTATGAAATTTGTTATTAACGACCAAACCCAATTCAAAAGTAATAGCAGTGTGCATAACTACAATACTAGGAGAAAGGACGATCTTCACTATTCAAGATTAAATCTAACTTTGGCACAGAAAGGGGTGAATTATACTGGCACTAAAGTCTTTGGTCACTTACCAAATAGTATCAAAAGTCTGACAGATAACCAACAAGTATTTAAGAAGAAATTAAAAGAATTTCTGAATGACAACTCCTTCTACTCCATAGAGGAATTTTTAGATATAAATTAAGAAAAAAAAGAAAAAAAACAAAAATATTAAAAAATAAATAAAAAAATAAAAAAATAAAAATAAAAAATAAAGAAAAACAATAAACACAAAAAATAAAGTTGTTATATTAACTTAAGTATGTTGTTAAATTAACCTAATTATGTCATGTATTGGAAAATTCGACTCGTTCCACATCATTACGAAATATCGTATTCATGATCCATGGAACTAGTATTAATCTAATCTAATCTAATCATCAGTTGGTCTCCCTCTACGATTTATACCCTACACGTTGCCCTCCAATACTAAATTGGTGATTCCTTGATGCCTCAGAATATGCCCTACCAACCGATCCCTTCTTCTAGTCAAGTTGTGCGAAAAATTTCTCTTCTCTCCAAATCTATTCAATACCTCCTCATTACTTATATGATCTACCTATCTAATCCTCAGCATTCTCTGTAGCAACACATTTTGAAAGCTTCTATTCCCTTCTTGTCGAAACTATTTATCATCCGCGTTTCATTTCCATACATGGCTACACTCCATACAAATACTTTCAGAAACGACTTCCTGACATTTACATCTATACTCGATGTTAAAAACTTCCTCTTCTTCAGAAAAGCTTTCCTTGCCAGTGCCAGTCTACATTTTATATCCTCTCTACTTTGACCATCATCATTTATTTTGCTCCCCAAATAGCAAAACTCATCTAATACTTTAAGTATCTCATTTCCTAATCTAATTCCCTCAGCATCACCCGATTTAATTCAACCACATTCCATTAACCTCGTTTTGCTTTTGTTGATGTTCATCTTATATCCTCCTTTCAAGACACTGTCCATTCTGTTCAGCTGCTCTTTCAGGTCATTTGCTGTCTCTGACAGAATTACAATGTCATCGGCAAACCTCAAAGTTTTTATTTCTTCTCCATGGATTTTAATTCCTACTCCAAATTTTTCTTTTGTTTCCTTTACTGCTTGCTCATTATACAGATTGAATATCATCGGGGAGAGGCTAGAACCCTGTCTCACTCCCTTCCCAACCATTGCTTGCCTTTCATGCCCCTCGACCCTTGTAACTGCAATCTGGTTTCTGTACAAATTGTAAATAGCCTTTCGCTCCCTGTATTTTACCCCTGCCACCTAGAATTTGAAAGAGAGTATTCCAATCAACATTGTCAAAAGCTTTCTTTAAGTCTACAAATGCTAGAAACATAGATTTGCCTTTCCTTAATCTCTTTTCTAAGATATGTCGTAGGGTCAGTATTGCCTCACGTGTTCCAACATTTCTACAGAATCCAAATTGATATTCCCTGAGGTCAGCTTCTACCAGTTTTTCCATTCGCCTGTTAAGAATTCATGTTAGTGTTTTCCAGCCGTGGCTTACTAAACTGATAGATCAGTAATTTTCACATCTGTCAACATCTGCTTTCTTTGGGATTGGAATTATTATATTCTTCTAGAAGTTTGAAGGTATTTCGCATCTCTCATACATCTTGCTCAATAGATGGTAGAGTTTTGGTAGGCCTGGCTCTCCCAAGGCTGTCATTAGTTCTAATGGCATGTTGTCTACTCCTGGAGCCTTGTTTCAACTTATACTTAAGAACTTTTTAGTGTACCATAAAGCTTAAGTTAAAGTTGTTTTCATAAACTTTTGGTAATAATAAAAGAAATTAATGAAGTTACTGCAGTCATTTATCTTTCTATTTCTTTAGAAGTAATGGGATCTAAGTGATGCCTTCTTAAAGGAAGTGCACACATTGTTTCTTAAAAAAATATTAAAAAACACAATGTCGAGAAAATCAAGAAATGTTTCAATCAATATTGAACATCTAGAGTTGGATAGTAGTTAGAAATACAAAAACACAATTATCATGTTTATTCCACTAAAAACAATTTTTCAAACTTTAATTTTGATTTACTCAAACCTATTAAAATTGCTCTTTGACCTCTTGTGTTCTAGGGTCTGCAGTTAGCTTCGATGTGCACATGAAAGATGTGTTGAATCTAGGGAAGAAGTAACATAATGTACACTTACTTCCTTTCAGACTGTAACAGTATTGTTGGTGCGGATGATCAGTGTCCTACAAGCTGTATTAATGTTTAATAAACAGCGCAACCCTCAGTGACAAAAAGCCAGTGAATCCAGAAACTAATGATGCAGACTTAATGGAAAGCTACTGAAAATGGCATGAACTCAGTTCATCTCAGTCAGACGAAATCGAGTGGGAAAATAATTTGGATCACAAGTGTCATACACTCAGTCGATCTCAGACTCGCGAGGAAAAATTCCTGAATTAAATTCCGAAAAATTTCAGTAACCTCACACATGTCGATCCATACAAATGAATAAGTGTGTCACTATTTTCTAAGGAATCCAGCTCAAAGCTTAAAAAGGAACCTCAGAAGAAGAACATTCATTACTTCATATAAGGTATTTGGACACAATTCATACTTGCTTTCAGTTCCATTAAATAATCATTTTTGTATTTAAAACATTGGTAACATTAACCTTATACTACTTGGCTTTACATCAGGTAAGTACATAAGTTTGTCCCTTATATTATTCACCAAAATTTTTATTCTTTTTTAAAAATTTCTTGTAGAGTAAAATTATTAGATGGACTTAAAACAGTGCTTCTGACTAAATCAGTTCTGTTAATGTAATAATATATTATCATCGTTCATCATTATCCTTTCTTCACAATCTAGGTTATACATAAAATATGAAAACAATGGAAATGTGTGTATGGAATAATACATAAGATAACGGAAAAGAGACACTCACCTTATAGGTGACTGATGGGTGGTGCATAAAAATACGCAGCAGAAAACAGTAGTCAAACTATCTTTCGAGTTCCTGATCTCTCCCTCTCTCTCTGGCACAAATACACATGTCTGAAAACACAGACACCCAAACATGCACACCCATAGCCATGGCTCGGTTCTGCCTGTGCGATTGCGACTGAAATAGTACATTGCTCTCACATTCAAAACATGAGCTCCCAGGACCAAAGACCATGCCACCAAAGCATCTGCAATTAAACTTTTCCATTTATTTTCCGCTGCAGTGTTACTTCAACTGATTGCCACTGAAACAAACTACACACCCAACTAGTTTCTATGTAAATATGCTGTTTCTTTTTCCTGTGCATATGAAAATTGGAAACCCATCATAATAGCTGTGGTAAGAGTTTTTGTAATATGACTGGTGAAAACAGGCCTTTACAAAAGACCTACAGTGCTTTCATACAGTAGCACAAAAACATTTCAAGCATATCTGTGGTATGGCAAAACGAATTCTGCTCACTGAATGAGTCATCTTGCATCACGCCAGTTCTCAGAACTCCTGAAGATAGACATTGGCTGTGGATATTGTATCACAGACACAGTCCCTTTGACTGTTTGGAGATGTCACTAACCCCGCCCGAAGATGTAAACAACCATGCATGAGCAGCGTCTTTTAGATGGAGGAAATCCGAAAGCCGATCGGTTCCAGTTTTTACACCAGGAGGAGGTACACGGGTCATGTTGTCTGTAGTTCAACCATGCGTAGACAGTCAATACCGCAGTTCGATCGTGTACGCATTGTTACTTTGTGCCAGGAAGGGCTCTGAACGAGGGAAGTGTCCAGGTGTCTCGGAGTGAACCAAAGGGATGTTGAACAGACATGGAGGACACACATAGAGACTGGAACTGTTGATGGCATGCCTCGCTCAGGCCACCCAAGGGCTACTACTGCAGAGGATGAACGATACCTATGGATTATGGCTCGGAGGAACCCTGACTGCAACGCCATGTGGTCGAATAATGCTTATCGTGCAGCAACAGGACGTTGTGTTACGACTCAAACTGTGCACAATAGGCTGCATGATGTGCAACTTCACTCCCGACATCCATGGCGAGGTCCATCTTTGGACCACGACACCAAGCAGCGTGGTACAGATGGGCTCAACAACTCGCCAAATGGACCGCTCAGGATTGGCATCACATTGTCTTCAACGAAGAGTGTCACATATGCCTTCAACCAGACAACTGTCGGAGATGTGTTTGGAGGCAACCTGGCCGGGTTGAACGCCTTAGAAACACTGTCCTGCGAGTGCAGCTAAGTGGAGGTTCCCTGCTGTTTTGGGGTGGCATTATGTGGGGTCGATGTAAGCCACTAGTGGTCATGGAAGGCACCATAGTGGCTGTACGATACGTGAATGCCATCCTTCGACCGGTAGTGCAACCATATCGGCAACATGTTGGCAAGGCATTCGTCTTCATGGACAACAATTCGTACCCATATTGTGCACATCTTGTAAATGACTTTCTTCAGGATAACGACATCACTCGACTAGAGTGGCCAAGCAAATTCTGCAGGCATGAACCCTATTGAACATGCCTGGGACAGATTGAAAATTGTTGTTAATGAATGATGTGACCCACCAACCACTCTGAGGGATCTACGCCGAATCGTCGTTGAGGAGTGGGACGGTCTGGACCAACAGTGCCTTGATGAACTTGTTGATAGTATTCCATGACTAATACAGGCATGTATCAATGCAAGAGGACTCGCTACTAGGTATTAGAGGTACTGGTGTGTACAGCAATCTTCACCACCAACTGTGAAGGTCTCTCTGCATGGTGGTACAACACGCAATGTGTGGTTTTCATGAGCAATAAAAAGGGCGGAAATGATGTTTATGTTCCTATCCATCCCGATTTTATGTACAGGTTCCAGAACCGAGGTGATGCAAAACTTTTTTTGTTGAGTGTATATCCAATCATCATTACATGTAATGTGAACAGCTTAGCACTGATGAGTGTCTAGCTTGTACTAAATGTCACACTACTCTATTACAACATTTGCCATATCCCTTGACAGTAGAAAGTTGAGGACTTTGAGATAATTGTCCTTTGTGTCAAACAGGTACTTGACATGGTCTTTGTGGTAAAAAGTCCACAGTTGATGTGCAATATGATAGGAGGGATCTTCCTGTTCTTCAATGGTGACGGCTGTGGATTCTAGGACGTGGCTCCATAGTACCAACAGGTGAGGCTGATGTAGGTGTAGAGCCACTCCTATGGGCGTGAGTGGTAGGCCAGTTAGATTGTAGACTACTGGGGGGGGGGGGGGGGGGGAGACCGACAGGGTCAGAGGAGTCCACAGAAGGTCTGTTGCACCAAGATGGTGTAAACGAAGAAACAGCACCCAGTGGAACCAGTAAGTTGTATCGATGCTGGGGGCGACATAGCCTGTCTGTCACTCGGTGAGAGGTCTATCATGAGATGGCCGTAGGAGTTGATGATGAAGAGATAGACTGATCCCTTATGCAGGGCTGTAGACAGGTTTAATGAATATCGGTATCAATGGTAATCAATGACTTGTGGCGTGAGGCATCATGCGCTCAGTCCTTAGCCCACTGAGTGGTGTTAGTATTGATGTATATGGCAGCTTGCTGGGATGGCCATTGAGCGTGTGGTGTCATGTTGCCATGTGAAGTAAGCAGTATCTGCTGCTGCACCACCGCACACACCAAATAATAACCGAACTTCTGCAATACAGCTTTACAACACTACAACACTGTTGCTCGCTCACAATTGATTCAGATACCAAAATTATACATGACACCTAACCACATATTTGAGGAAACAATTCTGACTGAAGGCGACCGAGTGAGGTTGCACAGTGGCTAGCACACTGGACTTGCATTCGTGAAAACCAGAGTTCAATCCTTTTTCCGACCATCCTGATTTAGGTTTTCTGTGATTTACCTAAATCACTGCAGGGAAATGCTGGGATGGTTCCTTTGAAAGGACATGGTCGACTTTGTTCCCCATCCTTCCCTAATC
The DNA here is from genome assembly GCF_021461395.2 of Schistocerca americana. Lineage (NCBI taxonomy): Eukaryota > Metazoa > Arthropoda > Insecta > Orthoptera > Acrididae > Schistocerca > Schistocerca americana. Next base: position 151,847,876 of record NC_060129.1, read on the forward strand.
TTATTAGAGCAATGACCTCACTGTCTGGTCTCTTCCCACAAACAACCCAATCCAATCCCTTAGAAGGTGAAAGGCAAATCAATTTTGATTCAGGTACTACGACTAAAGAAAGTAGAGCAACACTCATGACCGCAACAAACGATAGTATGTACTCACAAGTAAACACTCCAGTGCTCCAAACTGACTCACCACCTGTTAACTTTTATTTTTTCCTTTATTGTCATTTCATTGTCATGCTTCATGGGGCTAGGGGTGGGCTAGCAGCGGCATGATTCGCCACCCTCCCAGCCAAGGGATTACATAAAATATCACAGGAAAATTGTGCATTTACACAACTCGGGGACAAAAGATAAAAATTTATTCATGAGAAGGGGAAACAATTTGAGTTAAAACATACAAATAGAAGGGGTAATTTGATAAGGCACATTTACACTGGCACTCGATGAAGGCAGCAAATTTATACTGGCACCACGAATAGCACAACTAAAAACAGTATTCACAGTATGGGAACATACACTGCATTTATGTTACATACTTGTCGACCAGCAAAATGGCACTAAGTAACTACATTAAAATTTTGAGGGTCTGCCAAGTGAGGGGAGGTCAGAGAGGAGGGAGAGAGGGAAGAGAAATGGGGGATTGATGTAGGATGGTGGCAGGAAGGGGGAAGTGGTGGAGCCGGCAGCACATCAAGGGGCAGGACGTTGGGATTTCATGCAAGGACTGGGAAAGGATAAATGAGAACGACAGAGGGGAGGAGGGAGGAGACAGCAGAGGGGGAGGGGAAGGAGAGGGAGCTCAAGGGAGGAGAGGAGCGGAAGAGGAGGTTCAGAGTTGCAAGGAAGGACTAATATTGGGGTGAAGCATATCATCCAGGATGGGGAAATGTAGGAAGTGCCTTTGGGAGAGGAGGTTGAGGGCGTGGAGATGGAAAGAGGTTGTGACACTTCCGATGTCCCGTCCATTTCCAGTGCAGCTCTTCAACATCCTTGCACTCCTTCCCGGTTTGATTTCCCTCTACCACTTCCACCAAGCCCCACATCTGGTACTTGATGTGCACAGCACATGGCAAATTGGCAGCCCACAAGAAAAGGCCCGTTTGTGTACTGTGAGTACAGTTTTCACGCATTAACGTTCAAGATTTACTGTCGAATGTATCATGTAGAAAAACCCTGCAGTATTTTTAGCTGAACAACTTTCTTGATAAAACTGGTCCATAATGTCGAGCTAAAATGCTTGATGTGCTTGCATCAACAAATTCGATTTGCAGTCGGTTGTTGGAAATATATACATAAAAGAGTCAACAAAACTGATTCTCGTTTCCATTTGTAGTGAGCAATTCCTGAAGCATGTTCTTCCCATTTGTTTGCTTGATTTTTTTGTGCCGCTTGCTTAGCGTTTGCTGCTTCACTCGTGTAGACTTAAAGGTCTCCACATATATTTTTTTATTTCTTTAATGAAATTTATTGTTGTTCACAAATTGCAACAGTTTCTAAGCTCTCAATGTTTATTAAGACCATAGAAGCGAGGTCTTTTCCGAATGTACATCAGACCATAAAGCTAGAGTCTAAGATTTCTGTTAATCATGACTCTTATCTTTGTACTGATATAGCAATGGAAGGCTTCATCCCTAACACATATCTCTCTATATCCAACCAAAAAGTGAAATAATAAATGTCATAGATTTAGCTCTAAAATGTTTACAGAATCAAATACTCTCATAAAAGATTTCATCCCATTAGGGGCTGAATTTTCGAAAACAGTGAAACATTTTTTTTCCAAGTGTGAATCCAAATTCAAATTCTCATCCATTAAGCAATCATAAAGCTTTCATAAAGAAATAATTTCATAAAATATTTCATTCACTATTTTCGAAAAACACTGAAACATATTATTTTATTTGTAAGTGAGAAATCAAGCACCATTTTGTTAGATGTAGCTCAAAATATATTTTAGTAGTTTCCACGTGTATTGCTGAGGGTATCGGTAATGCAGTAGGAATTAAAAAGTTGCTCTCATCTGTGAACAGTATTGTTTCTGCCAGTATGTTTCATTGTGTTTAATTGTTAACATAAACTCGGAATAGCGTTGTATCCAATGCATGGCAACCTCTGTGTTCACATATTCTTATCTAAGATGTGCCTATCAATCAAGTTAAATGTTTCGGTGATATGAAAGATCTCAATTCATTCCATTCTGTAGGATAGAAACTATCCCTTACTATTTACGTCGTTTTATGCATGTCAAGTTTCTTTAGGAAAATTCGCTGCTCTACTGGGGCAAAGGTTTTAGTAGGTTCTAGGAATATGCCTGTTACTAGTTTTTCTTCGTCTCACATTTCAGGAACTACTACTGTAAATGGTACCACCACAAATGTTGTCCATTTTCTAGGTCTCAAGTGGAGTTGTTATTTACCAAGAAGCCTGCTTTAAGTGATTAATAAGTGTTTTTTTTTCTTCAATTGTTTTTCTATCTTTTTGAAGGACGACAGTGCTGGGAATTGCTGTAATATCCTACATTTTCAGTGTCATCTACCTGTGTGCACAAAAAAACTTAGTTTGTTTGGGATGTGGTGGACTGTAATCTGGTATCAGCGATATATTACCAGTGTCAAGTAAAAACCCCTCAGTCTTGTTTATGCATTCTTTTTGCAAGAATACTCTTGTGTAAGGCTCTAGGAGTTTTATTTTTAGTACTAAACAATATGTTACTGAGTGTCTACTTCTAGACAATAACACAGATGCTAGTGCTAGTGTTGAGTTATATGGTCTGGAGTAGATTGAGTAAGTTATGTTACAGGCAAATTTCTCCATTGTGAAAACATTTGTTTACCAATGTGCCAAGTTCTTAGAATGAAGTATCACTAACTTTGTTTTTCTTTTTTTATGTTTAGCGGTAATTTGCTTTCTTGTTATGAGTGCGCTGTTTAACATTATTCCTTTCTGTCAATTTACATGTGTATAATGAAAATTTCAGTTATTCTACCTGTCATTTGTATGTGTATATTAGTTGTGGAATGTCTGTTGGATTTTGTTCCTGTTGTTCAATTGAAGCCCTAATAAGGTTAATGACAAGTTGCTGACAGAGATATTGAATTGTATGAAGGAATGACGGAAAGCAACACACAATAACTCTACTAAAAGTAATTTAACAGTTAACAAATGAATAAATCAAGTTAAGTTTCTCACCTACTTTTATACACAGCCACCAACATTCTGAACCCATGTTTCGCATCGTGGTACCAGTTTCAGCGTGTCCTGTTTGTAGACGCCCGTTTGGTTGGAGTACAGCCATCTCCGGACTGCCAGTTTCACTTCCACATCTGTCGCTAAGTGTTGTCTGGCCAAGAATACCTTCGCGGAGTGCATGGCGCTCAAGGATTTGGAGGGATTTGTGGTAGGTGGGGTGGGGCTGCGTGAAGATCCAATAGGGGTGGGCATAATACAGGATGAGGCAGATGCGGGATTTATAGGTATGGTGGATAGTGGAAGGGTCTAATCCCCATGTTCGATTGGAGAGGAGTTTTAGGAGATGCTGACAGTTATGTGCTTTGGCTTGGACTGTATGCAGATAGGTGGTCCAGGAAAGGCAGCTGTCGAGGGTGATGCCAAGGTACTTGAGGGTGGGAGTGAGGGCAATGGGGCAGCGATAGATGGTGAGGTAGTAATCCAGGAGGTGGAAGGAGGGGGTGGTGCAGCCCACGATAATTGTCTGGGTTTTGGAGGGATTGATCTTAAGTAGTCATTGGTTGCACCATGCAGTGAACAGGTCGAGGTGGGACTGGAGGAGGCTCTGGGAATGTTGGAGGGAGGGGGAGAGAGCAAGGAAGGCAGTGTCTTCAGCACATTGCAGAAGATGAATGGGTGGTGGGGGCTTCAGCATGTCTGCCATGTATAAGGTGTATAGGAGAGGGGAAAGAATGCAGCGTTGGGGCATGCCTGCGGAGGGGTAGAAGGTGTAAGTGTTGGAGTTGTGGATAGTAACTTAGGAGGGGTAGTGAGAGAGGAAGGCGAACATATTGATAGGGAGGGTGTAAGTCTGGAGTTTGAAGAGGAGGCCAGGACGCCATACATGGTCATATGTGCATTCAAGGTCAAGGGACATAATAATGGTGGAGCGATGTGAATTGAGGTGAGTAGAAAGGAGATGTGTCAGTTGGAGGAGGAGATCGTCGGCGGAGAAGGAAGGTTGTAAGCCACATTGAGTCAGGGGAAGGAGATGGTGGTGTATGCGGTGGGTAAGGATGGACTCCAGCACCTTGCTGAAGACCGACGTGAGACTTTTGGGGCGATAGGAGGAGGTGTTGAAGGGGGTTTATCAGGTCTGGGGAAGATAAGGATTCGGGAAGTCTTCCACAGGTCGGTGTAGAAGCCAGTGGAGAGGGTAACATTATAGAGGGTCGCTAGGACCATAAGGGGGCGCCTTCTAGGCGGTGGTATGTAATACAATCATGACCAGGCACCGTGTTGCGTTTGGTGTGTAGAGTGATGACGATGTCTTGTGTAGCAATGGGGGATGGGGGTGTTGAGATCGGGTGGTGGCGTGGCCTCCAAGTACTGGAAGCTAGGTGCGAGTGGGGGGTAGAGGTGTAAGTGCAGCCCTGGATGTAAAGGAAGAGGGTTTAATCAAACAGGGGATTTTCAGGGACAGAAATCATGCCAGACAGCTGAGAAGCAAAATGATTGGCCTTTCTGGTATTGTCCAAGAAAGGGTAGTCATCATGGAGGAGCGGATAGTGCAGAGAAGGTTTCATGCTTGTAAGGCGATGGAATGCTGACCAGTACTTGGAGGAGTTAATAATCAGTGAAGCTTTAAGACAGGTCCATTGAGCCAGATCGCTGGTTGATCATCAGGGATCGGCTTGTTATCTTTGTCGCATTCCTGGGCATGAGCATCTTTGCGCTTTCGGATGGGGCCTGCGGGACAGTGAGAGGCAGTCCGTTTGGGGCAGCCAGTGAGACTGGCAGAATTGCGGCTTGGCGTAAGCACATGTGTGGTGTCTGTTACGCTGGGGCTGTTTGCTAATAGTGAAACTCCTGTGGTGGTTACTGGTTGCCTGGAAAGCATTTCATATAAACTGTGCCAAGCCTCACAGTGAAAAGGGTGTCCAGAGTTGGTGTTGGCCAAGATGTTTGTACAAATTGAGGTGCCTGTGTGAGATGCACGGCGTGGGCCTGTTGGTTGCTTCGTCCTTCTGGCAGCCACCGCAAGTGGATGTTCGGCTGGAATGTCTACAGTTTGTGGTGAGCATAGTGTGGACAAGTTCTCGTAGAATATGCTCCCAGCCTGACCCTTACCTGTGTTATTTGTGGGTGCTGACCCCTTGTCTGTAACTGCTTCCGGGTGTCCTGTAAGATTTCACAGTAAAACTGTGTTTTTGTGGCATTCTGTCTTTCTGGCTCAGCCTCCGCCTAGAAAGAGGAAAGATTTGTGCCTCAACTGAAAGGGGGGATGGGGGGTTTGATTGTACATCTTTTGGAATTCCTTAATGCTGTAATTTAAATATATAAAAAAATTGTTCTTTCAGAATAAGCGCCTGTTTCTTTGGGACACTGCAGTTCAAACAGGAGTGGCGTAATGTTAATGAGTATTTGTTATTTGGCAAATGAAGTGTATTTAATGTCTTGCAGTTTTCTGGGGCACAGAGCTGTGTTACTGAACTCATTTTGAAGTGTTCTGTTGGGTGAATGACTGCTCCCCACTTCAGAGTATTCTTCAGAGTAGTATTGTAAGGCTTTTTGGGTATTTGTCAGTGGGGTGTATTGATTCAATTTTGTTTTTCTCTTTCTTTTGAATTACGGAGAATTGTTTAGTTTATCTGGTTATTGGCATAACTCACACTTCACGCACTAAATCAGCTGATATTGAAATTGTTTTTTTATTCCTGTTTAATGTCAGACAGATTCAAATGTAACTTTTTTTTAAATAAATGTGTTGGATTGACCTTAATACATTAGTGCTTAACAGTGGCGTGTGGTTCGTGTTGTGAGCCTTGTGCTCAGACCAGTTTGTCGCCAGGCCCGAAGTTTTCTGCCCGAAGTTTTTTGCCCGCAAGCAAGTTTCTAATATGGCTTTGGAGTTGCCAGTGACAGAGATGTGTGTCCCGGTCCCGGGTACAGACAAAGGCACGGCAAAGTCTACGAGATTCATGGAGGAGGAGTAAGGCCTGTGGTGGTCAGGTAGGATGGTGAGAGTGGATGGCTATGGTGGGGATGTGCATCTCAATGGCCTCCAACAGTCTGGTGGAGAATGGAGGCAGCATGGGTGATGTCGTCAGAGTGCTAGTAGGTGATAGGGTGGTGTTCAACCTGGGTATCTATGGTGTCCCGGTAGGCATTACAGTTGGCACAGGAGTAATCGAGGACAAGTCTTTGGGTTGGGTCTGGGTGGGTGGCAGGGTGAGGGCGAGGTCCATCTGATATGATGAGCAGGACAGGAAGGTGATTGCTACCTATAAGGTCAAGGACATCTACAGAAATGCGCCCAACGAGGTTTGGGGAGGCCAGGACAATGTCAGGAGTGGTACTGGATTTGGGGTGGGTATGATGAGGGAAAGGGAGGACGTCAGCTTGGAGAGTTGCAATAAACTGATGCCACCACTGTAACTGGGCAGGTGTTTGTTTGTGGATGTTGAGGTCAGTAACAATCACGTAGGAGGAGAAGATGTGGTTTATGTGGGCGAGGAAATCATACGGGATCAGGATATTGGGGCAGATATAAATGGTGGCACAGGTGAGGTAAGGCCGGGGAAGAATAGACTGAGGATCAGATGTTCGGTAGGATCATTGAAGAAAGGTTTAGGATGAACAGAGAGATGGCGGTGGTGGCCAATGGCAGCTCCACCACATGCAACAGGAAAGGGATTGTCGGAGTGGTGAAGGGTATACGGAGAGGTGCAAATCATGTGAGAAGGCATCCACATGGTGGTGAGAGAGGGTGTGTAGATGTTTGTTGGGGTGAGGGATTGGATGTTGTTGAACAGAATATGATGGTGCTGTCGCGCCATAGTAGGGAGGTTACACTAGGGTGTCGAGACATGAGAAGGGAAAGTGGGTGATGTGGGACTTGGCATAGGTGTTGAGGTGAAAAACGGATTGGGTGGCAAGGGAGATCTGTTGTAGGGTATGAGGGCGCTGGAAGGGTAACATATTTTGCAGGATGATGGTTACAAAGCAAATAATGTCCTCAGCTGTGGGGAGTGGGTGAAGGGTGTTGTAGGGATGGGTGGAGTTACCGACCGAGTGGACAGGGATGGTACACTCAGGAGAGGTGGGGGGAGGTTTGGACTTGCTTTTCTTTGAGAATGTGGGATGGGGTGGGTTTCTGGTGTTAGAGGAGGTGGGGGAGTCTAGGTTCGGCCACTGGTGGAGGAAGTGGGACCCATTGCAGTGAGGGTAGGTGGGGGATCGAGGCAGTCGAGAGTGAGGTGGGCGTTGTATAGTTTTTTCTCATTTTTGTTCTTTGAACAAGTTTACATGAAAGGTAGGACGGCAGTGGCCTATCTATGCCTTTCTGCGGCCACAGGTAACACGAAACGGTATATAAAGAGGCATAGAAAAACAAAAACAAACACGGTGGACAAAAAGCCGTAGACAGTTAAATTGAAATACATGTAGCCGTTCACAGGAGCATAGTCCAAATAAAAAACGTTCAGCATTTGTACACAAGCAGAGAAGACATATTAAACACGTGAACGGTGGATCCCATACTGTCAGACACTTATGCCCTAACACGAAGACACACAAAAAACTCCGGTGCATGAATATTTACTGTTCTCGTGCAAATCCGGGGACCTGCCAAAGGCATAAGGTGTGGGTAGGAGGGACAAGGGGAGGGTATAGATGCCAGTGGTGGAGGAGAAGGACGGAGGAGGGAAGAAGGAAGGGTGGTAGGTGAATCCTGGGGATGGAGGAGGGGCTAGGAAGAGAGGAGAGAGAGAAGGGAGAGAAGGTGCCCTGGAGGAAAAACACAGGGGGAAGAAGGGGAGGATCGAAGTTGGTCAGATTGGTAGATGGAGGGGATGAGGACATCATCAGGGAGGGGGAGTTGGCGGAAGTCACCTTGGGCAAGGGTATGGAGTGTGGAGAGATGGAGAGTGTGTGGGATGTGAGTACAGGTGCGGCAGGGGATGGGGTGGTAAAGGATGGGAGAGACAAGCGGGGGAGGAGAATCAAGTTTGCGGGAGGTGCAGAGGATCTGTATCTGCGTTGTAAAGTTTTTTTTTCTTCATTGTTATTTTTAAACCAAGCCAGCTGCAGCATACTACGCTCCTCTTTGGCATAGAGAAACACAAAGGAGACAAATGAAGAAAATTAGAGAAAAACATGGTGGACATATAAACGGACACAAACACTTTTTAAAATACATGGAGGCGTTCATGGGCGTAGAGTCCAAGATAAAATTTGTCCAGACACTTGGACACATACACAGACGAAAATTGTCACATGCGAACGTAGGTGCACAAAACGAATAACACTGAACCACTTAAGCACAAACAACGGCACACACAGAAATACGAGGCGTCGATCTCCGGCGCGCGAATGTTCACTATGCGTGTACAAGTCCGGGGACATGCCAAGAGAGGAGGAGGGGGGTGGGAGATGGAGCGGGGAGAGCATAGATGTCACAGGCAGGGCAGATAGGGGGTGGGACGAAGGGGGAGAGAAAGACCAGGGGAAGAGTGGTGGAGGAAGGGGGATGGGGGGAAAAGGAGAAGAAGGGAGGGAGGGTGCCCAAAGGAAAAGGCACAGGATGTGGGAAGGGAGGATCAAAATTGGTTGTAGGAGTAGATGGAGGGGAGGAGGACATCATCAGGGAGGGGGAGCTGGCGGAAGCCACCTTGGGAGAGGGTAAGGAGGGTGGAGAGACGGAGACCGGTTGGGACGTGGAAATACAGGCACGGCAGCGGGCGGGGGTGGGAGAGGATGGGCGAGACAAGAGGGTGAGGAGAATCGAGTTTATGGGAGGTGTACAGGATCCGTATCCTTTCAAGGAAAAGGAGGAGGTGGGGGAACGGATTGAGATCGTTCAGGATCCACTTGGGGGAGGGGAGACAGATGCAATAGGTGAGGCAGAGAGCATGGTGTTCAAGGATTTGAAGGGATTTATAAAAGGTAGGGGGGCCGGAGATCCTGGCCGGATGGGTGTAACAAAGGATAGGGAGGATGAGGGATTTATAGGCGTTGAGCATGGTGGAGGGGTCCAGACCCCACGTACGGCTGGAAAGGAGTTTGAGGAGACAGAGTCGGGGGCGTGCCTTGGCTTGGATTGTCCGGAGATGGGGGGGTCCAGGGAACGGATGAGGTGGTGGCACCACTAGGGCGTTTAACGGCGGCAGAAGGATGGGTGGTGACATGAGGGACGGGAGCTATAGAGAGGTGGCGGGAAGGGGCAGGGTGGATGCAGCAGTCGGTGCCGGAGATGGTGACGGTGAAGGCGACGGCGACGGCGACGGTGGTGGCGGTGATGGCGAAGGCGATGGGGAGAGTTGAGCATGGGCAGTGGCCCGATGGGCCACCACCCTAGCTGGAGCTGCAGTGACAATCTGGGGGAGTGGGGGGAAAGGATCAGAGGGAGAGGAGCGGGAGGATGAAGCTGGAGAGGGGGCGACAATGAGCAAGGGCGAAGGGAGACTGAGAAGAGGAGGGATGGAAAGAGCGGGCTGTGACTGTGCACACCATGTAATGGTGTTGGTGGCGGCGGAGGGCGACGTGTACACAATGGGAATGGTGGTTGTAGTGGCAGTGGTGGTGGGGGCTGACATGACGACATGGATAAATAAAAAAGCACAGGTGTAAAAGGAGAGGAAAAATCTGGGGACAGACGAAGACCAGAGTCCCACGCTGGTGCTGGCGACGGCTGGCAGGAACGCCGCAGCTGCTGCTGCTGCTGCTGCTGGAGGCAGGGCTGGCTGGCTGGCTGGTTGGCTGGACCGCTGCTCCTGGCTGGACCGCTGTCCGCTGGCCGGAACGCTGCTGCTGGCCGGGACCGCTGCAGCTGCCGCTGCTGCTGCTGCTCGGTTGGCTGGTTGGCTGGCTGGATGGCACCTGAAACCCTGTCCCTTCGATTAGAACCGGAAAGGCACAATCGAAGGGCGGTATCCTTCCAAATTATCGTCGGAGATGGCGTTGTAAAGCTTCAAACCAGAAATATATACGAACCGAATACTGTTCGCATACACTGTACGAATCGCACTGTCATTGTACTACTAGGAACGTATATTATCGATCCAGTATGCACCTAATCGTTCGAGAAACGTTAGCAGCGTATTTTTCCGTTTCATCTTGTGCATTTGTCTAGGTGACGTAGGTATTTCCACAGACGCACCACCCCACCATCGCCAGTCCGAACGTTTGCCTGAAGTTTGGCAGAAGCTCGGCCGTCGTAGGGACGTTGCCATTCTGCGCTCTGCAGCTCGTTCCTGCCATCTGTCTGCGGCAGTACGTACTACGAAGAGCGTCCTGGAGTGGCACATCCGCCGCTACACCTCCTGCAGACATCTGCAACCCGGGTTGCCTATAGCACAGCGCGTCGTAGCAGACAATCTTGGAGAGAAGCGACTTCTTCGTTTATAAGACTCTGAATCGTTGATAAGATTTTGATTCTTTCTGGAATCAATTACAAAAAACAGCAGCCCTCAGTACAGACGAATCAATCTCTTTCGCTGACAAAGTGAAGTCGCCGATTTTAGGTAAGTAATAATAGTAAGTTTCAAAGCAAACTTCAAATTCAGGGCTGAAGAGTTTCCAGCCAGCCCCATCTGGGTGTGATCGAAACCCAATAAAAGGAAAAACAAATTTAGTCGCTTGAAGTTTACATAGTAATAAATAACCAACGTACAAGCAAACAAATCGGTGAACACCATAGAGCCTAAGAACGAGTATTTATGTTTACAATAACTGACGGTGAAGTTACAGTAGACAGAGAACGAAATTAACAGAAGAGTTAAAAGTGTTGCGGGGCTGCTTTTCTGTAAGATTCCAAAACAAAGCTACATTCGTCTCCATTGAGAAGTTTAGCAAGGCTACTTACGATTATCACCACTTTCAACTATCGTGAACGATGTGTGTGAGTGGAATTGAAATATGGAAACATTAAAATTATGAGTGTTATAAATAAAACAATAGTAGCTTCATACAGTAGACTGTCATTGTCATTGACAAATGTTACATCTTCATTATGCATATCAGCTCGAATCACGCCCATACGATCTGAGCCTTTTCCAAAATTTGGACTTCAATCAGTATTGCGAGAGGAATCGGAGTCGCGATGCATCACCCACTGACGAGTGGCCTTTTTTTTCTTTATTGTTATTTTCAAACCCCTACAAACAGTCAGGCTGTCAGCAGCATGGTACGCCACTCTTCATCCATAGAGTATATAAATAAACAGAAAGAATACACAGGTGTGACATAACGGTGGGTAATAAAACAGTAGACACATAAAGACAAACACGGAGCCGTATCACACTCGACGATAATCCACACAAACTGTTGTCACGATGCACTAACAATGAACATGGCGATGGCACAGGTGAACGATGGAGTGTGACGGTAAACACTGAACACTAAACACGACGGCACACACGAGACACTGATGGCGATGATCTCCGGCACGCGAATGTCCACTTAGCTTGTGCGAGTCCGGGGACCTGCCAAGAGGGGAAGAAGGGTGAGGTGGCGGAGAGGGGAGAACAAAGATGCCAATGGCTGAGGAGATGGGGGGAGGAGGAGAGGGACATGGGAGGGGATGCCCGGGGGAGGAGTGGGGAGAAATAAACGAGGAAGATGGAGAGAAGGGTGGGAGTGAAGGGTGGGAAGGAGTGAAAACAGGAAGAGGGAGGGAGTATCAAAGTTGGTAGGCCGGGCAGATGCTGTCCACATCGAGGTATAATGCCAACATCTGCCGGCAGCTGAGGTTGTCACTTAGTCATCATTTAATCCAGGGAAAAGTCGCTCAGGAGGGCATCATCAGGGAGAGGGAGCTGGCGGAAGCAACCTCGGGAGAGGGTAAGGAGGGTGGAGAGATGGGTACCGAGTGGGACATGGGAATACAGGCGCGGCAGCGGGCGAGGGTGGGGGAGGATGGGCGAGACAAGCGGGTGAGGAGGGTCGAGTTTTCGGGAGGTGTACAGGATCCGTATCCTTTCAAGGAAAAGGAGGGGTGGGGGAACGGAATGATACCCTACAGGATCCGCGTGGTGGAGAGGAGACGGATGCGATAGGCGAGGCAGAGAGCATGGCGTTCAAGGATTTGAAGGGATTTATAAAAGGTAGGGGAGGCTGAGATAACGGCCGGATGGGCGTAACAAAGGATAGGGTGGATGAGAGATTTATAGTTGTGGAGTATGTTGGGAAGCATGCAAGGGATAAGCCCCTGCAGTCGCGTTATTCATCTGTGTCCTCGGTGGCTCAGATGGATAGAGCGTCTGCCATGTAAGCGGGAGATCCCGGGTTCGAGTCCCAGTCGGGGCACACATTTTCGGCTGTCCACATCGAGGTATAACAACAACAGGTGTCGGCAGCTGAGGTTGTCAGTTAGTCATCATTTATTACAGGGAAAATCAGCACGGTCATCAAAAGTAACTGTTCTTTCGATAACTAGTCACTGCCTTCGTATATATTGTTAAGGCTACCCAGCCATTGACCTTCGTCTGTGCAAATGCGCACAGGTTGCCCAAACTCTTACGGGAATCGCCAAAGCGTGCATGAGTAACGAGTGGGTGGGTAAATGTCTATAAGGTACAATACATATGTAGAATTGTGGACAGTTGGGAATGTGATTCTCACGGGAAGCGTGCACGGGATAAGTCCCTGCAGTCGCGCTATTCAGCTGTGTACTCGGTGGCTCAGATGGATAGAGCGTCTGCAACGTAAGCAGGATATCCCGGGTTCGAGTCCCAGTCGGGGCACACATTTTCAGCTGTCCACATCGAGGTATAACAACAACACCTGTCGGCAGCTGTGGTTGTCAGTTAGTCATCATTTATTACATGGAAAACCAGCACTGTCATCAAACGTAACTGTTCTTTCGATAACTAGTCACTGCCTTCGTATATATTGTTAAGGCTACCCAGCCATTGACCTTCGTCTGTGCGAATGCGCACAGGTTGCCCAAAATCTTACGGGAATCGCCAAAGCGTGCGCGAGTAACGAGTGGGTAGGCAAATGTCTATAAGGTACAATACATATGTAGAATTGCGGACAGTTGCGAATGTGAGTCCCACGGGAACTGCGCAAGGGATGAGTCCCTGCAGTCGAGCTATTCATCTGCGTCCTCGGTAGGTCAGATGGATAGAGCGTCTGCCATGTAAGCAGGAGATTCCGGGTTCAAGTCCCGGTCGGGGCAAACATTTTCAGCTGTCCACATCGAGGTATAACGCCAACACCTGCCGGCAGCTGAGGTTGTCAGTTAGTCATCATTTAATCCAGGGAAAAGTTGCACGGTCATCAACAGTAACTGTTCTTTCGAGAACTAGTCACTGTCTTCGTATATATAGTTAAAGGCTACCCAGCCATTGACCTTCGTCTGTGCAAATGCGCACAGGTTGCCCAAAATCTTACAGGAATCGCGAAACCGTGCGCGAGTAACGAGTGGGTGGGCAAATGTCTATAAGGTACAATACATATGTAGAATTATGGACAGTTGGTATGTGAGTCTCACGGGAAGCGTGCAAGGGTAAGTCCCTGCAGTCGCGCTATTCATCTGTGTCCTCGGTGGCTCAGATGGATAGAGGATCTACCATGTAAGCAGGAAATCCCAGGTTTGAGTCCCGGTCGGGGCAAACATTTTCAGCTGTCCACATCGAGGTATAACGCCAACACCTGCCGGCAGCTGAGGTTGTCAGTTAGTCATCATTTAATCCAGGGAAAAGTTGCACGGTCATCAACAGTAACTGTTCTTTCGAGAACTAGTCACTGTCTTCATATATATAGTTAAAGGCTACCCATCCATTGACCTTCGTCTGTGCGAATGCGCACATGTTACCCAAACTCCTACGGGAATCGCCAAAGCATGCGCGAGTAACGAGTGGGTGGGCAAATGTCTACAAGGTACAATACATATGTAGAATTATGGACAGTTGGTATGTGAGTCTCATGGGAAGCGCGCAAGGGTAAGTCCCTGCAGTCGCGCTATTCATCTGTGCCCTCGGTGTCTCAGATGGATAGAGCATCTGCCATGTAAGCTGGAGAACCCGGGTTCGAGTCCTGGTCGGGGCACACATTTTCAGTTGTCCACATCAAGGTATAACAACAACACCTGTCGGCAGCTGATTTTGTCAGGTAGTCATCATTTACGTTGGAGGGTCCAGACCCCACGTACGGTCGGAAAGGAGCTTGAGGAGATGGAGTCTAGAGCGTGCCTTGGCTTGGATTGTCCGGAGATGGGGTCCAGGAGAGTCGACGATCGAGGGTGACGCCAAGGTACTTGAGGGTGGGGGTGAGGGCGATAGGACGGCCTAAGATTTTGAGATAGAAATCAAGGAGGCGAAAGGAAGTGGTGGTTTTGCCTACAATGATCGCCTGGGTTTTTGGAGGGATTGACCTTGAGCAACCATTGGTGGCACCAAGTGGTGAACCGGTCAAGATGGGATTGGAGAAGGTGTTGGGAGCGCTGCAGGGTGGAGGCAAGGGCAAGGAAGGCGGTGTCATCGGCAAACTGGAGAAGGTTGATGGGGGTTTGCGGTGGCGGCATGTCTGCCGTATATAAAAGGTACAGAAGGGGAGAGAGGACATAGCCTTGGGGCACACCGGCGGAGGGAAAAAATGTGTAGGAATCCGTGTTATGGATGGTGACGTACGAAGGACAGTGGGAGAGAAAGGAGCCGATCAGATGGACGTAGTTAATGGAAGGGCGAAGGTTTGGAGCTTGAAGATGAGTCCCGAATGCCATACGTGGTCATAAGCACGTTCGAGGTCCAGGGAGAGGAAGATTGCGGAGCGACGGGAATTAAGCTGTACGGAAAGGAGATGAGTGAGGTGAAGGACAAGGTCGTTAGTAGAGAAGGACAGCCAAAAGCCACACTGGGCATGGCAATGACCATGCTCCTGTTCTCCTCAATATCTCTAATGGTCGCCATCCCTGCAACGCTCCTCGCCCGAACGTCCCTCCTAAACTTGTCCATGATTACTCCCGTGCCAACTGGGATGCCTACCGGGACTCCATTCACACCCAGGTTGACGGCCACGACCTTACCCTCCAATCTCCTGATGACATCTCTCACACTGCTGCCTTCCTGCAGCAGCCCTTGTCTGACGCCATCGCCACCCATATCCCCACCAAAGCCATCCACCCTCACTGACCCACCCTGCCTCCGCAGGCGTACTTCTCCTTCGAGAGTCCCGCCGCCTCTACCACTCTTTTCTCTTCACTCATTACCGGGATACACACTGGGTAACGGGAAGGAGGCAGTGCTGGCAGAGATGCTGGTGGATGCGCCGGGTGAGGATAGATTGCAGGACCTTGCTGAAGACTGAGGTAAGGCTGATGGGATGGTAGGAGGAGACGGCGGACAGCGGTTTGCCAGGTTTAAGGAACATCAGGATACGGGAGGTTTTCCACAGGTCGGGGTAGTAACCAGTGGACAGGACTACATTGTAGAGCCTGGCCAGGGTGGAGAGGAAAGAGACAGGAGCTTCACGAAGGTGGCGGTAGGTGACACGATCGTGACCAGGAGTGGTGTTGCGTTTTGTGCGGAGTGTAGCAATGAGATCCTGTGTAGTGATAGGGGCATTGAGTTCCGTGTGTGCAATGTTGTCCAAGTACTGCAAACCAGTTGTGAGGGGAGGGACAGAGGTGTCAGTTCGATTGCAGACATCCGGGAAGAGGGAGTAATCGAACTGGGGATCATCGGGGATGGAGAAAACATCGGAGAGGTAGGAGGCAAAGTGATTGGCCTTACTAAGGGAGTCAGGGAAGGGGTGATCATCATGGAGAAGAGGATAATAGGGGGAGGGTTTAGTTCCGGTAAGGCGACGGAAGGGTGACCAGAACTTGGACGAGTTGATAGGTAGGGTAGCATTTAAACGGGTGCATGTCTGTCGCCAGTTCCGGTGTTTCTTAGCCGCGAGCAAATTACGAATGTGTCGCTGGAGTTGCCGGTGGTGTCGTAGAGTGTCCAGGTCATGCGTGCGGAGGAAGGCATGGTAGAGATGGCGGGATTCACGGAGGAGGAGTATGGCCTGTGGGGGTAACGTTGGACGGTGGGGGTGGATGGTGACAGTAGGGATGTGGGCCTCCACAGCCTCTGACAAGGTCTGCTGGAGAAAGGAGGTGGCATGGGTTACATCGACAGGGTGGTGGTATGTGAAGGGGTGGCTATCGACCTGTGTGGAGAGGGTATCGCGGTAGGCATTCCAGTTGGCACGGGAATAGTCATGGACGTACTTAGGGAGAGGGTCATGACGAGGGTCGGGGCGGGGGCGACGACCATCTCAAATGGTGAGGAGGACAGGGAGATGGTCGCTACCAATAGGATCCAGGACATCCACCGTTATTTGGCCAAGGAGGTTGGGGGAGGAAAGGATAACATTGGGAGTGGAGTTGGAGTCGGGACGGGTGTGCTGGGGGATGGGTATGAGGTCGCCTTGAAGGGAGGAGTGGAACCGATGCCACTGCCGTAACTGGGCGGCGGAAGGACTATGGATGTTGAGGTCGGCGGTAATCACGTGGGAGGGAAAGGTACAGTCAATGTGGGAGAGGAAGTCGAAGGGAAGAGGGGCGTTAGGGCGGACATAGATGGTGGTGCAGGTAACGGTAAGGCCGGGGAAGAAGTGACGAAGGATCAGGTGTTGTGGATGCGACGAACCGCACGCACCTCCGGATGG
Organism: Schistocerca americana; assembly: GCF_021461395.2. NCBI lineage: Eukaryota > Metazoa > Arthropoda > Insecta > Orthoptera > Acrididae > Schistocerca > Schistocerca americana. The sequence goes on from NC_060129.1 coordinate 151,864,702, forward strand.
GGATGTGCCTGAAGCTCCGCCAGCACCTCCTCCGTGATCAACGGACTGAGCCGAGTGATCATGGCGGTGAGGGTCGGCGGGCGATGCGTGGGTTGGGGTTGGTGGGTGGGAGATGGAGAAGGAGCAGGGATGAGGGAGGTGTTGGGGCCAAAACGGGTGATGGGGAGGCGGGAAAGGAAGTCAGTATGGAGGGTTGGGCTCGGGGAGGAGAACGGAATCCCGTCTGGGAGTGAGGAGAGAGATGGGGGCACCAGGGAAGTGTTGGCGGAAGAGGAGGGAGAGATTCCGGGCCACGAGAAGGGAAGGATCAGGACAGAAGAGGATAAATTTGTATAAAGAGGGGGAGGGAGAGGAGGAGGAGGAGGCGGAGGGAACAGGGCCAGGCGGGGACACATCCATAGCATCCTGGGGAGGGGAAGGAGGACGAGGCAGGGCCTTTTTGGGAGCGGAGGAGGTGGTGGTGCCACTAGGGCGTTTAACGGCAGCAGAAGGGTGAGTGGTGACATGAGGGACGGGAGCTATAGAGAGCTGGCGGGAAGGGGCAGGTCCCAGAGTGGAAGCAGCATTCGGTGCCGGAGATGGTGACGGTGAAGGCGACGGCAACAGCGACAGTGGTGGCGGTGATGGTGAAGGTGATGGGGAGAGTTGGGCATGGGCAGTGGCCCGATGGGCCACCACCCTAGCTAGAGCTGCAGTGACAGGCTGGGGGAGAGGGGGCGACAAAGAGCGAGGGCGAAGGGAGAGTGAGAAGAGGAGGGATGGAAAGAGGGGGGTGTGACTGTGCACACCATGTAGTGGTGGTGGTGGAGGCGGAGGGGTAAGTATGAACTATGGCTGTGGTGGTAGTGGTGGTGGTGGTGGTGGTGGTGGGGGCTGACATGACGACAGGGATAAACAAAAATGTACAGGACGAAAAGGAAAGGAAAAAACTGGGGACAGTTGATGACGAAGACGGATGAACACGAAGACGGATAAAGATGAAGACGAAGACAGACAAAAACGAAGACTGACGAAGGCCAGAGTCCCACACTGCTGGCGCTGACAACGGTTGGCAGGAATGCCACAGCTGCTGCTGCGGACAGGGCAGGGGCCGCTGCTGCTGCTGCTGCTGGAGGGCTGGCTGGCTGGCTGGCTGGCTGGCTGGCTGGCTGGACTGCTGCTGCTGGAGGGCTGGCTGTCTGGACCGCTGTTGCTGGAGGGCTGGCTGGCTGGACCACTGCTGCTGGCCAGGACCGCTGTAGCTGCTGCTGTACGGCTGGACTGCTGCTGCTCGGCTGGCTGGCTGGCTGGCTGGCTGGCTGGCACCTGCAAACCTAGCGCTTCGATTAGTGCTGGAATGGCACAATCGAAGGGTGGTATCGTTGCGGAGTACCACCGGAGATGGCGTTGTAAAGCTTCATACCAGAAATATATACGAACCGAATGCTGTTCGCATACACTGTACGATTCGCACTGTCATTGTATTACTAGGAACGTATATTATTGATTCAGTAAGCTCCTAATCGTTCGAGAAACGTTAGCAGCGTATTTTTCCGTTTCATCTTGTGCTTTTGTCTCGGTGACGTAGGTATTTCCACAGACGCACCACCCCACCATCGCCAGTCCGTACGTTTGCCTGAAGTTTGGCAGAAGCTCGGCCGTCGTAGGGACGTTGCCATTCTGCGCTCTGCACCTCGTTCCTGCCATCTGTCTGCGGCAGTACGTACTACGAAGAGCGTCCTGGAGTGGCACATCCGCCGCTACACCTCCTGCAGACATCTGCAACCCGGGTTGCCTATAGCACAGCGCGTCGTAGCAGACAATCTTGGAGAGAAGCGACTTCTTCGTTTACAAGATTCTGAATCGTTGATAAGATTTTGATTCTTTCTGGAATCAATTACAAAAAACAGCAGCCCTCAGTACGGACGAATCAATCTCTTTCGCTGACAAAGTGAAGACGCCGATTTTAGGTATGTAACAATAGTAACTTTCAAAGCAAGCTTCAAAATCAGGGCTGAAGAGTTTCCAGCCAGCCCCGTCTGGGTGGGATCGAGACCCAATAAAAGGAAAAACAAATTTAGTCGCTTGAAGTTTACATAGTAATAAATAACCAACGTACAAGCAAACAAATCGGTGAACACCATAGAGCCTAAGAACGAGTACTTATGTTTACATTAACTGACGGTGAAGTTGCAGTGGGCAGAGAAAGAAATTAACAGAAGAGTTAAAAATATTGCGGGGCTGCTTTTCTGTATGATTCCAAAACAAAGCTACATTCGTCTGCATTGAGAAGCTTAGCAAGGCTACTTACGATTAACTATCGTGAACGACGTGTGTGAATGGAATTGAAATAAAATTGTGATCGTTATAAATTAAACAATAGTAGCTTCATGTAGTAGACTTTCATTTACAAATGCTACAATTTCATTACGCATATTGGCTCGGATCACAACCACACGATCCGAGCCTTTCCAAAATTTAGACTTCAATCAGTATTGTCAGAGGAATCGAAGAAGTCGCGATGCGTCTGCTACAATTTCATTATGCATATTGGCTCGGATCACAACCACACGATCCGAGCCTTTCCAAAATTTAGACTTCAATCAGTATTGTCAGAGGAATCGAAGAAGTCGCGATGCGTCTGCCGCTGACGACCTGCATCTTTGACCTACATATCATCAACACCTCACAGCGAATGTTGTCGGGTATGAAGAATTACTCTCTATAATTGTTAACAAGCTCCTACTGCTTATAGAACTCGGATAACAAACTAAAAATTGCTTATTGTTTTCATTAAGGAAATGTTCCTTACTTCCAATACTTTCCTGCCAGCCTGTTAATTGCTAAAGCGAATTACACAAAGCTTGAATGGCGCTGTTTCTCGCTGCTGCCGACAGATGGCAGCTCCGCACGCCACCTCGGAAGGTGCGGCCCATGTCTTTCCCCGCGGCTTGGCGCCGTCACCGTTTGTTGTTGGGTGTCGCCAAGTCACGCGATATTGCTTTGTGGGTGTCGGGAACTCGTCCCTACAATTTGTAAGCAACGACTCTTATGAATCAGTCTAAATATTTCAGAGCTAATATTCCATCATGGTAGCAACGATTCATTCATTTTCAAATTAGGCACGCTCGTTTGTTAGGTTTGAACTCTTTTTCAACAGAACAGGAATGGATAGGGAACACAAAGACGGCCAGAGACTGTGGCACCGGAGAAACCGGCAAAGTCATTCCCAATAAGGCCTTTGGACAGCACAACAAGGTGGCAGAAGTTAGAGGATACTTCCAAATATCGTAACGGACCTCTTTTTGCCAGATGTAGCACAGCAACTCCATATAGCGGGGACTCAACAAGTCGTTGGAAGCCCCCTGCAGAAATATTGAGCCATCGCGCCTCTTTAGCCATCCATAATTGCGAAAGCGTCGCCAATGCAGGATTTTGTACACAAACTGATCTCTCGAATGTGTCCCATTACTGTACAGTGTAATTCTGTCGTTTGCTGCTATAACCCATTAACGACAGATTTCCCTGTACTGTGCTAACAGATGATTCGTCATGTGTCCCACATTGACTTCTGCAATTATTTCATGCAGTGTTGCGTGTCTCTTAGCACTGACAACAGAATAACTGTACAGTGGCAAATATTTCTCAATAATATTGACCCCCAAGGAAGAATAAAAAACTATTTAAGATCGTCTTATACACAAGAACTTTTCATTGTACCATAAAGCTTAGGTTTAAGTGTGTTTTCACAAATTTTTGTAATAATAAAAGAATTTCAGGAGGCTACTGCAATCATTTTTCTTTCCCTTTCTTTAGAAGTAAAGAGATCGCCTTCTAAAAGTAAGTGCAAACATTGCTTCTTAAAAAATATTAAAGAAACCCGATATAAAAAAAAAAATGAGAAGAAATCTTTCGATCGATATTGAATGTCTAATAGTTGGATAGTACTTTGAAATACAAAAACACAAGTAACATCTTTATTCCACATAAAACCAATTTTTCAAATTTTAATTTTGATTTACTCAAAACCATCAAAATTGCACTTACACCTCTTGTGCTCTAGGGTCCGCAGTTAGCTTCGATGTGTCTAAAATTACACACATGAAAGATGTATTGAATATAGGAAAGCAGTGACGTAATGTACACTTACTTCCTTTCAGTCTGTAGCAGAATTGTTGGTGCGGTTGACCACTGTCCTACGAGCTGTATCAATGTTTTATAAACAGCGTAACCTTCAGTGACAGAAAGTGAATGATTTCTGAAGCTAATGATGCAGAGTTAATGGAAAGCTACTGAAACTGACATGAATTAAGTCCATGTCAGTCAGCCGAAATAAAGTGGGAAAATCATGTGGTTCACGAGTGTCATACACCCAGTCGACGTCAGACTTACGAGGAAAAATTCCTGAATTTAATTCCACACAAAAAAAGTCAGTAACCTCACACATATCGATCCATATAAATGAAAAAAATGTGTTACTATTTTCAAAGTAATCCAGGTCAAACCTTAAATATTACAAGAAGAATATTCTTTCATTCGTATAAGGTATTTGTACATAATTCATACTTCTTGTCAATTCCGATAACTAATAATTTTGCATTTAAAACATTTGTAACATTAACATTATACTTGTTAAAAGGTACTACTTGGCTTTACATCAGTTAAGTACATACGTTTTTCCCTTCTATTATGTACCATAATTGTTATTCTTTTTTATGTCTTCTTTCAGAGAAAGTTATCACATGGACTTGAAACAGTTCTTCTGATTAAATCAGTTCTGTTAACGTAATAAGATATAATCATCATTCATCATTATCCTTTCTTCATAATATGAGTTACAACTAAAATATGAAAACAATGGAAATGCACGTATGGAATAATATATAAAATAAAGGAAAAGCCACACTCACGTTAAAGGTGACTGATGTGTCGTGCATAAAAACACTCAACAGAAAGCAGTAGTCAAAATATCTTTCGAGTTCTTGCTCTCTCTCTTTCTGGCACAAATTCACACATTTGGAAACACAGACACCCAAACATGCACACCCGTAGCCGTGGCTAGGCTCTGTCCGTGCGATTGTAATTGAAACAGTACATTGCTCTCACATCCGAAACATGAGCTGCCATCGCAAAAGAATATGCCACTAAGGCACCTGCAATTGAACTTCTCCATTTATTTTTTCCGCTGAAGTGTTAACTTCAACTGATTGCTACTGAAAAAAATGACACACCCAAGCAGTTTACATCTAAATGTGCTGTTACTTTTTCCCGTTCATATTAAAAATGAAAATCCTTCATAATAGCTGTGGCAAGAAGTTTTATGACATGCCCGGCGAATACGGGTCTCAACAAAAGACCTTCAGTGCTTTCATACTGTAGCACAAAACCATCTCAAGGATTTCTGTGGTTTGGTAAAATGAATTCTGATTGCCGATTGAGTCATCTTTCGAAATTATTTCATTCTGATAGTGAGAAATGTCCAGCTCGAGGTCATCCTGACTACGACCCATGTATCAGAATCATCCGTTGGTTGATAACACCAGTAATATATTCAGTCATCATTACATGCCACATGAACAGCTTAACACTGATGACTGTCTAGGTGGTACTAAATGCCACACTTCCCTATTACAATATTTGCCATGGCCCTTGAAATCATATAGTTGAGGACTTGGAGATAATGGTCCTTTGTGTGAAGCAGGTACTTCACATGGTCTTTCTGGTAACTCACATAGTCTTTCTTGCAAATGGCCTGCAGTTGGTAGGAGGGATCTTCTCCTCCTGCAATGGTGGTGGCTGTGGATACTTGGAAATGGGGTAACGAGGCTCCATGGCACCAACAGGGGTGGTTACTCCTGATGTGGAGGCACTAGTATCCGATTTACAGAAACTCCAATGAGCGTGAGTGGTAGGCCACTTAGATTATAAGGTGGTGGGGGTGGGGGGGGGGAGGGGAGGAGACCGACAGGATCGCAGTCCCTGCAGGCCCCGTTCCACTGAAGAGATGCTGCGGACCGACATAGCTTGTCCGTCACTGGGTGAGAGGTCCATCACGAGGCGTCCATAGGAGTCGTCTGATGACAAAGAGATCAATCCCTCACACCGGGTTGTGGACAGGTTTTAACGGGTTTCCGTATCACTGTCAGTGGTTATCGGTGACTTGTGGTGGGAGGCATGATGCACTGAGTCCTTAGCCCATTGGGTGGTCTCAGTATTGGCACCTGTGCAACTTTCTGGGATGGCTGTCAAGTGAGCCGTGTCATGTTGACACGTGAAGGGGCGGCGGAAGAGTCGCCTAGCCACAGCTTAACAGTATCTGCTACTGCATCTCCCCCACACAGTAAAGGTAATAAGCTAACTATTGCAATACAGCTTTATAACTGTGCTGCTCGCTCACAATTGATTCAGATACCAGAATTATACATGACACCTATCATCATGTATGAGGAAAGAATGTTGGCTTAGAAGACACATGACAAATTAACATTGAGTCAGGTACTAAGACTAAATAACGCTGAGTAACACTTGTGACCGTAACGAATGATGGCATGTACTCACAAGCAAACACAGTCAGTGCTCCAAACTGACTCACGACTTGTTAACTTTTATTTTCCCCTTTATTGTTATTTCATTGACCTCCTGCATGTGGGGAGGGGTGGGCAGGCAGCGACACAATTCGCCACTCTTCAGAGATGGGATTACGTAAAACATCACAGGAAAACTGTTCATTTACACAATATGGGGACAAAAAATAAAATTTACTCATGAGAAGAGGAAACAATTGGAGTTAAAATATACAAAAAGAAGGGGTAGTTTGATGAGGCATGTTTATATAAAATCCCCATACAGTTGAAGTGGCACTCGATGAAGATATAGCACATAAATATTGGTGGCACGACTAATACAAATAAAAAACAGCATTCTTCGTATGGGAACACAAACTCCATTTGTATTACATACTCGTTGGGCAGCAAAATGGGCATAAGTAACTACATTAAAATTTGAAGGGCCTGCTAAGTGAGGGGTGGTCAGAGAGGAGGGAGAGAGGGAAGAGAGATGGCAGATTGATGTAGGAGGGCGGCAGAAGGGGGGATGGAGCCGATAGCACACCATGGCAGAGGAGATGGGGATTGAGTGCAAGGACTGGGAAAGGAGAAATGGAAGGGGGGAGGGGAAGGAGAGGGAGCTCAAGGGAGGAGAGGAGTGGGTCAGGGTTGGAAGGAAGGTAATATTGGGGTGAACACATCATCCGGGATGGAGAAATGTAGGAAGTTTGTTTGGAAAAGGAGGTGGAGGGTGTGGAGATGGAAAGAGGGTGGGGCACTTCCTATGTCCACTCCATTTCCAGAGCAGCTCTTCAACATCCTTGTACTCCCTCCTGGTTTGATATCCCTCTACCTCTCCCACAACGATCCACATCTGCTACTTGATGCAATCAGCACAGGGCAAATTGGCAGCCCATAAGAGAAGCCCGTTTGTGTACTTTAAGTACAATCTTCACGCAATAACGTTCAAGATTGTCCGTCAAATGAATCACACAGACAATCCCTGCAGTATCTTTATCTGAACAACTTTCTTGATAAAATTGCTCCATAATGTCGAGCTTAAATGTTTGATGTACTGGTATCGACAAATTCGATTTGTAGTCGGTTGCTATAAATATACAATATACATTACATAAAGCAGCCAACAAAACTGATTCATGTTTTGATTTGTAGTGAGCAATTCCTGAATCATGTAGCCAAGTACTATATTATTATTCATGCAAAATTTAGTTTTTTTAATTCAAATAATGGATGAGATAATGATGCCTAATCATGCAAACCCATTGTTCATGTGAAGTTGAAACTAAAGATATGTGTACCATTTTCATCTTAATGGTAGCATGTCAAAACATTCCAGCTTCATAATCCTTTTGACTCTGAGAGCCTTCTCATCTCGTATAGTGTTCTTAATTTTCATTTTTATTGTGGACTCCTTTATCATGATTTAATCAGTTTTTTCCGCTTCAGCAACACATTACCTGTCCACTCATAGAAGCCCACTTTTCATGTTGTCCCTATTTCTCATGCCTAATCTGCTAGTTGTTGTTAATTTGCTTGTTACTAAATCATTCCAACATATTTCGGTGTCCCTCACACCTATCTGAAGAGCTGATATGGAAACAAAAATTGTTTTTTTGCAAGCATTCCCAAGTTAAACATGTGAAGCTTTTAGAGTCACCATCACCGAGGTGGTGAGTGTATTGCACACCACTTCTGGCAACTGACCTAATACAAACAGGTGCAGCATCTGGTTTAGAAAAGCATTTGAACATAAAAATGATGAGCTACTATACATAAAGTATATATTTTTATAATGACAGGATTTTAGCCAATGAAAACCAAAATTTTCATTTTCTGGACCATTGTAATGTCCAAGTCACCATAAAGATAGGTCAGTCTTTTTGCAAGTACATAATTATTGTTTTGCTTTAATACCCAAATATGTATCACCACAGTTGTGGCGTCCTTAGTGCTTTCTTTTAAATTTTCTTTTGTTTATTTTGATTGTGTCCTGTGTCCACCAACCAAAATCAGCCATGGGTCTAAAGTGTATTAATTTAGAATAGTGGTTGATTTTGGTTGGTGGATGCAGTAAATAAAAAGAAAATAAAAGAAATAAACCACTGTAGATGCCATAACTGTTGTGATAAATGTCTAGGTTTTAAAACAAAACAATAGTTGTGTATGCTAAAAGGTGGCCCCATCTTTAATTCATAATTATTTTTCTGCAGAACCGGGAAAAGAGCTCAAAATTCCAGTGTGATAGTTTACTAGAAATACTTCTTCAGAAGTCACAGTTGTCAGGCTAAAGCCCCTTGCAGAGTGATGCTGGAAGGCTCTAATCTCTAATGGGCTTCTTTATTTTCTTAGTGAACTGGGTTGATTCATAATAATCACATGAAATTATCTTTGTTGGCATTTAAGAAGGAAGGGCATAATGGACAGAGAGGCAGTGTCTCTTAATAAATATTATCATCAAGACTAATGGTGTCGAGAGGTGTAATACTAACTTGCTCAGTAGTAGACATTGGTAGTGTGCAGGGAGAGTGATGTCAGAAGTTTTATCATGTCCCATCCATTAAAGTATGGATATTGTTTTTCAGGCGGTGAAAGAAGCAATCTAAAGTGCCTGCTCTCTGCAGTCTGCCCGTTTAGCCACCAGACAGCTTATGAGTTCCTTTCTCAAATAGGGTCCTTCCCGGGTTGAAGAGTGAGAAGGGGTTCTTGTACGTTTGGTTCCATCTCATTTACTACTTCATTTACAACTTCCAACAAAATCTGTCCTCCCCCTTTCACTTCACCCCACTTTGTGCAGGAAAGGGCTGAAATAGCCCAGTTCCTGTTCCACATCTCTGTATAATGCAAAACTTTCTGATTTTTTTGGTTACATTACACCAAACCATTTCAGCTTGTTGGCCTGTTGTATGAAGGAACTATTGCAATCTCATGTGTGTGTGTGTGTGTGTGTGTGTGTGTGTGTGTGTGTGTGTGTGGGTGTGTGTGTGTGTGTGAGAGAGAGAGAGAGAGAGAGAGAGAAGAGAGAAGATCCCTAAAACAAATACTATGCTTATGATTGCATAAACATATATGGCTACAGTACAACTACGCATGTGTTGCTCATACATGCCTAATCATGACTGATAATAGGCAATAACATTTTTCTTTACTGGGTTTTTTATATTAGATTCCTTCATTGTGTACATTCCGGTACATGAAAAGCACAGTCACTTATGGAAAACATTTTCAGCATATGTTGGCTTAAAACACTTGTTTGATAGGATAGGTTGGCATTGTACTATTTAACAGAACTAAATGTTATCCTTAACCACAAATTAGATCAGTGATATTTAATAGCTGTTTAACAGAGTTTAGAACTTTTCTGATGACAATAATATCAGTCCGATTTTTGATCTGCTTTTGGAAGCTTATTACACCCTTTTCCTGTGTGCAGGACATGAATTTAGCATTTACCTTGGATTTTGAAGATTTTGGCATTTTTCAGATATCGTCTCATCTTTATGTATGAAAGATGATCTGCAGGAATTATTTGATTCTGCAGTAATTACAAAGATTTTACATTACATTTTGAAACCACAGTGCATTGCAGTATCATACCTGTGCACTGTCATGGGCCTTACACATCTTCACATTTCATGTTATAACTTCACCAGTCTTCTACATATGAGGTGCCAAATATTTTAATGGCAAATTTTCACTAACTTGTAAGCAAAAGGCACTGCACTTCCCAAAACTTGATAGGTTTAGCAAAACCCTCAGTAATTTCTTTGTTTAAATTGTCAAAACTTTTTGGAAAGTACAGTGCAAAACACATGTGGAGTGTTTATGCCAGTCATTGTCTCAAATGAAGTGTTATGAAGCATAAACCCTGAAAGTGAGCCCTTAAGGCTTACAGGTTGTTGCAGTTTGAAACTAAAATGCAGATTTTGACTGATGGAGGTATTATCATTTAAACTTTGATCACTGATATTGGTTATACCATCTGTACAGTAATCCACAAAACTATGCTACGAGTAATTATGAAGTGTTATAATCATTATTTTTTCTGCCATATTTTAGAACTATTGGATGTGATGTCACTATTTGAATATCTCGGTGTTCTCTTCTTTTGTTGTTGTTATTATGTTATGTTGTATATTATATGTTTCATTTTTTCTACAATTTTATGATTTCAGTATTAGCACTTTCCTGTATGGGAAGGGGAAAGATTATATTTGCTGGAGCACTTTAATTTTTGTCCGACAGTTAAGATTTTCTTGTTGCTTTGGTCAGTGAGCTATTTATCTAATGTGTTCACATAGAGTTTAAAGGTGTTTGGCAACACTACTTCTGTTGTTGTTGTTGTTGTGGTCTTCAGTCCTGAGACTGGTTTGATGCAGCTCTCCATGCTACTCTATCCTGTGCAAGCTTTTTCATCTCCCAGTACCTACTGCAACCTACATCCTTCTGAATCTGCTTAGTGTATTCATCTCTTGGTCTCCCTCTACGATTTTTACCCTCCACGCTGCCCTCCAATACTAAATTGGTGATCCCTTGATGCCTCAGAACATGTCCTACCAACCGATCCCTTCTTCTGGTCAAGTTGTTCCACAGACTTCTCTTCTCCCCAATCCTATTCAATACTTCCTCATTAGTTATGTGATCTACCCATCTAATCTTCAGCATTCTTCTGTAGCACCACATTTCAAAAGCTTCTATTCTCTTCTTGTCTAAACTATTTATCGTCCATGTTTCACTTCCATACATGGCTACACTCCATACGAATACTTTCAGAAATGACTTCCTGACACTTAAATCAATACTCGATGTTAACAAATTTCTCTTCTTCAGAAACGCTTTCCTTGCCATTGCCAGCCTACATTTTATATCCTCTCTACTTCGACCATCATCAGTTGTTTTGCTCCCCAAATAGCAAAACTCCTTTACTACTTTAAGTGCCTCATTTCCTAATCTAATTCCCTCAGCATCACCCGACTTTATTAGACTACATTCCATTATCCTTGTTTTGCTTTTGTTGATGTTCATCTTATATCCTCCTTTCAAGACACTGTCCATTCCATTCAACTGCTCTTGCAAGTCCTTTGCTGTCTCTGACAGAATTACAATGTCATCGGCGAACCTCAAAGTTTTTATTTCTTCTCCATGAATTTTAATACCTACTCCGAATTTTTCTTTTGTTTCCTTTACTGCTTGCTCAATATACAGATTGAACAACATCGGGGAGAGGCTACAACCCTGTCTCACTCCCTTCCCAACCACTGCTTCCCTTTCATGTCCCTCGACTCTTATAACTGCCATCTGGTTTCTGTACAAATTGTAAATAGCCTTTCGCTCCCTGTATTTTACCCCTGCCACCTTTAGAATTTGAAAGAGAGTATTCCAGTCAACATTGTCAAAAGCTTTCTCTAAGTCTACAAATGCTAGAAACGTAGGTATGCCTTTCCTTAATCTTTCTTCTAAGATAAGTCGTAAGGTCAGTATTGCCTCACGTGTTCCAGTGTTTCTACGGAATCCAAACTGATCTTCCCCGAGGTTGGCTTCTACTAGTTTTTCCATTCGTCTGTAAAGAATTCGTGTTAGTATTTTGCAGCTGTGACTTATTAAGCTGATAGTTCGGTAATTTTCACATCTGTCAACACCTGCTTTCTTTGGGATTGGAATTATTATATTCTTCTTGAAGTCTGAGGGTATTTCGCCTGTTTCATACATCTTGCTCACCAGATGGTAGAGTTTTGTCAGGACTGGCTCTCCCACGGCCGTCAGTAGTTCCAATGGAATATTGTCTACTCCGGGGGCCTTGTTTCGACTCAGGTCTTTCAGTGTTCTGTCAAACTCTTCACGCAGTATCATATCTCCCATTTCATCTTCATCTACATCCTCTTCCATTTCCATAATATTGTCCTCAAGTACATCGCCCTTGTATAGACCCTCTATATACTCCTTCCACCTTTCTGCTTTCCCTTCTTTGCTTAGAACTGGGTTTCCATCTGAGCTCTTGATATTCATACAAGTTGTTCTCCTATCTCCAAAGGTCTCTTTAATTTTCCTGTAGGCGGTATCTATCTTACCCCTAGTGAGATAGGCCTCTACATCCATACATTTGTCCTACTTCTGTATGAGATGTAAATATTGATAGTGACTTAGAGTAGTATGGTCATATAGTTTTATACACCTTATAATTCAGGATTCACTGTTAGGTTTCTTCTAAAATTCAAATTATTTTGGCATAGAGAAAACCCTGTATGTGGCTCTTCTTAATGTAGCATTTGAAGTTATAATTAATATTCTTTGTACTTTTAGGCTGACCGTGTTACCCCAGCAAGAAAGAGATTGTTGATTATGGATACAAAAAAGAATGACTGCACTGATACTTTTTCAAATAAATCTGTTAAAGAGTATCCAGGCTATTCTGTTCAATCAATAAAAGATCGTGAAATTAAAAAAAAAAAAATGTGGTTTCAGTACTGTAATTGGATGTTTTTATATCATTTGTTCTAGAAACAGTCTATTGTTTCTCAAACTCTTTGTACTTAATATGTTATGTCTCTTGTTATGTATAATTATTTTGGTGTTAAAGGTTGTTCATAGTTTAAAACTGGCTTTGGGGTTGGTCAATGAACCTAAAAGTGTTCTTTGCTTTTATGTGAGGGTGTCACCACCAGACCACCGTACCCACAGTACGGAAAGTGTAAAGGCCAGTGGAGACATACTTCGCTTGCTAGCTGAGGAAATAGCTAATGTTTCTAAAGACGGAACTACAGCTGTGAGAATAATAAAGTTGCACCTTGAAAGATTTGTGAACATAACCTTCACTGGACCACACAAGCAAGATAATAACAACACTACATTTACCTCACACATCTAACAATATGTAGTCATGTGTACAGGGTCCTTATGAAACTGAAGAAAAGCGTGTGAAGATGATTTGCAAATGCAGATTAATGAGTGCAAAAGAGAATATAGAGGGGACAATATTTTTTTCAGGTCTTTTTGAGATGTTGACGGAGAAATACAGCCATTGATCTGTTGTTACGAGAATGCATGGCAGAAGGATATGTTGAAAAAATATGGAGATGTATGTCTGCTTCACGCCACCTACAAAACAGCAAAGTATGACATTCCTTTATTTTTTGTTACAGTGAAACCAAACAGATGTTGTTTAGTGGTAGGTTTTTTTCTTTGTTCAGGTAGAAGATACAAATTCAATTGCTAAAGCTCTACATCTTTTCAAGAGGTGAAACATAGATTTCAACTCCACCTACTGGGTTACTGATTCCTTGGAGTCTGAGATTGTAGCAATTAAAGAAATGTTTCCATTTTCAAAAGTGTATTTGTTTTCATTTCACAGAGAACAGGCTTGGGGGTGATGGGTTAAGAAGGGAGGGAATCTAACAGTAGGAACTGATAAGGGGTCAGTTCTGGATTTGTGGCGTCATGTTGCAGCATCTCCATCTGAGGAACAGTTCAGATTGAATGTAGAAATGTTAAAGGCTCATGAAGTTTCCCAACGCACTTCTTTATTTTAAAAATCAATGGCTCTTCGCTGCTGGTAAGTGGGTGAGAGCTTTTGAAAACATTGGCATCTTTGCCAATATTAGAACCACAAATGGTTCTGAAACAATGAACAAGAAGGTTAAAAAGTCTTTTTTGTACTATGACATAGGCAAAACAGTAACAGGAGTTGTTAAGGTTTAGCTTCATTCCTAGCCTCACAAAATGTATTGCCAAATGAATTCTGTTATTAGAAAGAACAATGAAGATCTACCTGCATTTTTGCATGGAAAGACATAAGGAATTTATAACACACATGTAGAAACAATATCGTTCTGCAGAAGAAAGCTTCAGTAGAGTCAGTATCAGTGATAAGTGAGGGTGTTTTCTGTGTGAAATGTAACACTTCAATGGTTTTAGGTATACAGCAAACTTTGGAGAAGCAAGTTGTGCATGTGAAGATTACCAAAAGCATGAATATACATGTAAACATTTTTGTGCCATCTTCATTTTGTATCCTGAATGGGGTTTTGACAAACTAAATAGGAAATACAGAAATAGCTCATCAATTTGTCTAGTTAGGACATATGGGTATGGTGCAAGTGGCAGCTGTATTTCACAAACTGATTCTGTAATACACAAATAAGAGGAGTCAAGAAGCGATGGTGCAATGAATGAGGAGCATAACATTCCTGAACCATCAAATTGTTCTTCATCTCTGTTTTGAGAGGCAAGAGAGACATGTCGGAATATTATAAATCTCACTCACAGTTGTGACAATGATACAATAAAAAAGTGTCAGAGGCACTTAAAAATGTGGAATGTATTGGAAGATTGTTGAACCCTACAGAAAATGTTCGTCCTTTAGCAGCGACATCATCTTCATAAATGTAGGAATACTCATTTAAATGGAGACAGAATTTGTGAAACATGTACTGCTATTTGCCCTAATATGCTTTTGTGACTGTATATGTAGATTTAACAGTATTATGTAAAATTTGAGCTGGTCTGCAACTAGTACGTGAATAATCTTAGTCTATGCTAACAAGAGGTTCACATAATTAAATTTTAGTTCATTTGGCAAAATAAAAATGTAAAAGAATTTAGCAACTGCAAAAATTGGTGATTTGCTACGTGATAGCCAAAATGAAATGGATTGATCAGAGTATGGTGAGTTAAGTGTCTACAACTATCACTTACATTGGAAGGTTTTTCAGTTTTACATTAAAAAGTGTGGTTGGGGTGAAGCAAGTTGTGTAAACACAGTAGTACGGCAATTGCACATCTTAATTTAAAAATGGAAGAACTTCCCAACCAAAGTGAAAGTCATGAATAAACCACTTGCCATACCCTCATCAATACACTTCGCCATCAATAGTTGAAGTAGATACCCAACTGTGTGCTAATTGTGCTGCTACTGATCCTTCCGTATTGTGTTAAAGAGTATTGGTAGCAGGAAGCAAGATTGGAAGTACAAAAAGCTCTTCTATATTTCTTATAATAATAATAATAATAATAATAATAATAATAACATTAATAATAGTAATAATAACAGAACAATGACTAGCTGACATCCAAACGTATATATACAACTACAGAAATGTGTAATTATTGATACATATTCAATTACCTGAAAGTTCCTAAATGCAATGTAATATATACCATACAGCAAATAGTAAGTCATGCTTGATCAATTTCTGCGTCACTTTCAATTTTTTACCAGACATAACGTCTGAGACAGGAAAGAGAAATAATAATAATAATAATTATTATTATTATTGTTATTATTATTAATATTGCACTACACTACAAACACACACTATGAACATTGTCAGAGTTACTGGAGGAATACATAGCATAGTGGTACCAAAGATCATTATGGAAGTTTGAGACAAGAGAAAATACTGTGAATGGTTCTTAGAAAACAAACCTGATCAAATTTTACAGAAAGTTATATGTAAATATACAATAGTAAAAACTCTCACAACTGTTGCCGTGAGAGTGTCCATAACGCCCATTGTGTGTAGTGTTTGACAGTTCAGTATGGTCCTGGTCCAGTAATGGGTAGTGAAAATGTCATGTCATCTGTGCGTAAGTGCCTATTTCATATTACTGTTAGCGACCCACATGTGCACCTGTTTTATGTCCAACAGTTTTAATGTAAAACAGGCACACACATTGGTGTCTAATTGTAACAGAAAACAGGCACATGTGCTAAGTTCATTTCCCGTTACTGGAAAATGACTGGCAATTCTAACTACACTTTATGTATGGTTTATGTAAAAATTCGCTGCATCAGTAAGATTAGTAATGTTTACAGGGCTCTCTTGACTCTTTTTGTATCAAGAAATGAGGGCTTGGTACTCAGTTATGTTCCGCTACAGTTTCCACACAATGTACTCAAACTTATTACTTGCTCTGATTCTCCATCACAACTTTGTCTCTCTCTGTGCAGGCTAAGCTTGGCTGTATGTTTTAATGGTAGGATTTTTCTGACAGTCTTGAATGAGACTAGAGAGAAAACTATTACTAAGACCATAACCCTAGTAATGTGTTTCTAAAATGTCAGTAGCTCATGCCAATGTTCTCTCTGTCTGTCTGCGTTGCTTCTTGTTTCAACATCATTTGTATGTGTGGTTTTTTTGGTAAAGTAATACCGTGTATACCTATTATGAGAAACCTCTTGTAACATCTACTCCATGCTATCATAGGGATCTTATAAAATGAAAATGTTGGTGATGGATTGAAGCATGGATGATTAAATTTCTCAACAAGAAAGCCTGTATAACACATATATTGTGTTCCTAAATGAGATGCTTGTCACTACCACCTATACATGCTATAAATGTTACGATTCCACACAAAATATCTTTTCAGCACTGAATGTCTCTACCATCTTTCATGACACCTGCTATAGAAAGAGTGACCTTCAGTGACTTGTGTCTTATCCATCAACCAATAAAACATCGTGCAAGGATATTGCTAAAATCTGTACTCTGTTAAGTTTTAATAATTCCGTAACAACAAATGATGTAACATTCACCACAAGATGTAGTGGATCTTCTACAGTTAGATACCCTGGTTTGTGAGACATAAGTGTCAAGTCCACTCATGTGAAATAATGTAAATATGTTTTTTCCACAAGGGAAATGAGTCCTTAATAGCTTTTACCTTGAACTCTAACAAACTGGAAACTAACCCAGTAACTGTGGATCATGTGTGTTCCATCTCTTGGAAATTTGTAGAACTTCATAAATTGGCACTCATACATTCAACTTAAAAGGAGGTTTGAGGGAAAGAAAAATCCAACCACTATACAACACCTCTTTGCATTGAGTGTCAGGCAAAACAAAGGAAAGTCATATTTTGTGTATATCATCTAGAAAATTAACTTGCATTTCTTTTTGCCATATGTTTTCTGTGAAACCAATAGATTTGTCACGGTCCTGTACTCCAGTGGCATTGGGATTCACACCTGGAAGGGAAAAAAGGTTCTTTGTGCTTATTATTCTGAATCTGTATTAAATTTTCATCACATCGTCTTGCCTGTCTTGTAAAGAAACTGAGACACATTTTTGTGTAAATGAACTCTTAAAAATTACAAAATGTATTTGTTTTTGTAAATAATTTTTAATGTCTCACATCATAACAAAATGTGCAGATGAGTAGTGTAACATCTGATGACATTAGAACATTATGTATGTTATGGATGTATAGTATGTTTTTAATGAAAACTGTAATCATGTTGTTTGCCCAAAAAAACAAAATTTGATTATTTTTCTAAATACTTTACAATATTGATGGCATAAGTTATTACATTCTTATTGAAGGTAATATTTTGGAGATGTGCATATTGTGGAAGAATATGAAGAACGAGATGAATTAGAAAAAGTTACTGACATTCTGAGCCTAAAGCTGTGTACAAAATATAGGTTCAGGGTCATCACATGTTGAATAATGTTGATCATGTCACACATCATCTCATCTCAGATTTTCATGAATATTTGCATGTTTACTTATACTTATAAGAACTTCCGCAAAATCTTATTGCTCTCAGACTAAAAACATTTTATATTGAATTTTAAATGTGATGAGATTCTGATAACTGGGCTCTGCAAAAATGTTAATAGAAAAGGGTACTTTCCTACATAAATGCACATAACTCAGGTGTTTATGAAGCTTTCAATTTTGAATCTTTTTCATAAGTTAAAAGAAACGCATATTTAACAGACATGTAATTATTTAAGCAGTAAAGTTACAAAGAACAATTCAAATAAATTAGTATGTGTCACTTTCCAATTTCCAGAAAAAGTACAGACGCCGTGAAAAGTACTTATATCACATTTCTCCAAGTCTGATGGGAACTTACAATTGATCTTAATAATTCCCAAGAGAGAATAAAATTATTAATTTGTTTTTAGAATGGACACACAAATAAATGTGAAATCACAATACTTTGTATTGTGATGAAAAGAATAACAATTCTAAGCCACAAAATCATCCATACTTGGCACCCACTGCTCCAGATTTTCACAAAATATTTTCTACTTGTTACTCAGCATGGCAATAGTGCAAAATTTCTCCACATGCTTCACATACTTTGAGTGGGAAAATAGAAATTTTTTTTACAAACGTAAATGCAGCAACTGAAGTTTGTCATTTTGATTGTATTACTTCAGACAAAAATAATGATAATAACAGAAATATTTTATTTTTAACACCACTGTCATATTTTTCCAGATGTGACCAAAGGAATTTATCTTTATTAGAAAAAAAGTTAATAACTATTCTTGGCTTGTGGGAATATAGAAAATCAACTTAAGCTGTTGTGGACAAAAAAATGATTTCCAAATATGTAAAACACTTTCTGGCAGCTGGTACAAGATTTTTTTTAACTCTGATATTTCTTTTGAAGAAAAAAAGCAGCAGTTTCATTTAACATACATCATTGTTCAGATGATCATTCAAATCAGATTATGTAAACTGACAACCTATAGCAAGGGTGCGTCATGAAAATACAGGAACAAAAGTTATAAATATAAATCAAAAATTTTAATTACATGGGTTAACTTTATTAGGGGGTCAAATTATCATCTTTAATCAACAATTATTCTAGCTACACTAATGTTAATTTATAATGTACATGTTCAGCAGTGAAGATCCGTGAAACTATCAATGAAACTTCTTAAGAACATGTCTGTATTTTTTTACCTACTGTGTCAAATTGTATTCTGTTAACTTCATATCTTTTAATTAAAGTAATACACTCAGCATAATGATGTTGATTTTGGTACACAAACAGCACATAAAATGTTTTCCAAAGCCAAAAAACAAGAGTCTTCCTTCTCAGGCCAAAAAAAATGACACTGCTGGTCCAGTTTGGTGGTGGAAAAGTAGTTCAACGTCTCCTTCATCAAACACATTTCTGACAAAGGCAAACTACTGCCTATCATTATATACAGCTGCTACAAAAGAATTTTGTTGAGGATGAGTGCATGTTCATTGTGGGGCATTTTCATTAGAGGAAGGCCTCTCCGAAGAGGCTTCTCGTAACTTATGACAAAATTGTAAATCAAAAGCTTCACAAACACCCAAGTAACACCCATTTATTTAGATAAGTACCAATATGCACTGGCACTCTTGCACAGCCCAATTATCAGAATATCACTGCATTTAAAATTCGATGTAAAATAAAGTTGTAGTTTGAGATAAAAATATTTTGCAGAAGTTCCTATGTTATAAGTATAAGCAAATGTGCAAAGTTTTGTGAAAATCTGAGATACAGGGTTACAAATCCTTGAATTGTTGCATGTTTTCACATGGGATGAGCCCCACTCTTACAAAGATTAACGGCAACCAGCCGCAGCGCCATTATTGGTTTCGAACATTACAGGATCATCTTCAGACATCTATGTCATATTAAGATACATCCTACGTTAGCTTTCATTTGGGAAAACAAAAAGTGAAAGCTAATGTAAAATGTATCTGAATGTGAACTAACCATCTGAAGATGAAACTTTAATTTTCGAAACCAGTAATGGTTCTGGTTAAATAAATAAACAGTCTTGTAAAAATTGGCTGGTTGCTACCTTTTTTTCTAAGAGCCAACCTATGGAAAAAGTGTACACCAATAAGGTAACTAGTCAGTTCGAAATATTTTGCTTTACAATGGGCTTCTCTGGGTGAAGTAAGCAGCAGTCAAAAATTTAAAATTGTAATGTAGAAAAATGATCACCCGTCAAGAAGTGTTTGAGAAAAGAACTCTCTCTCTCTCTCTCTCTCTCTCTCTCTCTCTCTCTCTCTCTCTCTCTCTCTCTCTCTCTCACACACACACACACACACACACACACACACACACACACACACACACACAACATGTTTTTAGAATGAGAGGTGATGTCTCTTCACTTCTGTAACAGCATAAATCTGTAAAGTCCACAACTCTAATGATCAGCTGGCACCTAAACCCTTTATAAGTTTATGGTTAACTACAGCGCTTGTAATCTGGCGAGGTTAAGTGCTTTTGTCAGACTGAGCTACTGTATGGGAATGTTTGGTGGTCAACAATGCAACCAGTACAAGCCTACAATTTTGTCAGAAGTTGATGGATAGTAACTTCTTACTTGTGAACAAAAAATTAATGCATTGGAAGCACCCACCAAACACATAGCATTATAATTTAGGTTTCATTTTATTGTATATAGTTGGGAGCCACTGAGCATGGTTAGGTCCGTGCACCTACGCCCCCCTGGTGTTTGCTCCGGCCGTCCGTCTGTCTGGACTTGGCACAGGGACCCAAGGACTCAGTTCCACCTGTGGCCCTCCATCGCTGTTTTCTTGTGCTCCTCGCCTCATTTTCAGGCTGTGAGACTGTCTACACTGATTGTTCCCTGGTTGATGGTCGCACTGCCTATGCTTTTGCTCACGCTGCCCATGTTGAACAGCGCTCCTTGCCGGCTGGCTGCAGTATTTTTACTGCAGAGCTGGTGGCCATATTGCGCAGTCTTGAGCATATGCGTTCCTGCTCAGGTACGTCCATCGTCATCTGCAGTGACTCCCTGAGCAGACTCCAGGCCATCGACCGCTGCTATCCCTCTTCTCCTCTGGTATCCTCTATTCGGGAGTATGTTTCCACCATTACCCACTCTGGTCGTTCAGTGGTCTTTGTTTGGACGCCAGGTCACGTTGGCATCCCGGGGAACGAACATGTTGACAGGCTGGCCAAAGGGGCGATGGACGCCCCAGCTTTGGAGATCGGCCTCACGGCTCGAGATCAGCAGTTGGTGTTGCGCCGTAAGGTGCTTGGGATGTGGGCTGCTGAGTGGCATGGTCTGACATCCCCGAATAAACTGCGGGCTGTTAAAGAGACGACCGATGTGTGGCGGTCCTTCCTGCGGGCTTCTCGCAGGGACTCTGTAATCCTGTGTCGGCTCCGCATCAGCCATACCTACCTGACGCACGGCCATCTTTTGCGTCAGGAGGATCCCCCCTTGTGTCGGTGTGGGTCCCGGCTGACGGGTGCCCACATTTTGTTGGAGTGTCCCCTACTGCGCACCCTCCGGCAGTCTTTTAATCTCCCGGGCACTTTGCCTTTGGTTTTATGCGACAATGCCTCCATGGCTGACGACGTTTTAAATTTTATCCGTGGTAGTCCTTTTTATAGTTCCATTTAGGGAGGTCCTGCACCTTTCCCTTTCTGTGTCTCTTGTCCTCGAGTCTCTCATATTTGGTTGCAGATTTTAGTGTGTCGTAAGATGGTTGACTCTTTCCCTTTTTTTTGTTCTCGTGGTCAGTCAACCAGTCTCTGGCCATCTTCTTTTCTTCTGTTTCTTTCTGTCTGGTGTTCATCTGTACTCTTCTTGTCTGTAGTGTTCGTTGCCTAATTTGTGTTCTTTCAGTGCCTGGGGGGGAGTCTCCTTTCCCTTGGGGTTTTACCTGCTCCGCGAATTTATGTCTCGCCTGTTTTTGGAATGGGGGACTGATGACCTTAGCTGTTTAGTCCCCCTTAAACATCCCAACAACCACCACCACCTGAGCATGGTTAGTGCAGTGACTACTGTGCTAGCTTCAGGTTTGGGAGACCCAGGTACAAACCCCATGTTAGACTTTGGTCTGCCATAGTTTCCTAGGCAAATCAGCAAGGCCACTCCTGTCCTGACCAAATGCAAAAAATAAGTGGAAGTCCTGTTTCTAATGAGTATAGCTGCAGAAAAAATAAAAAAAATACCAATCATCCTTTCAGTAGGAACCAGGAAAATGAAAGTTTCATGACATGTAAACAGGAAAATATATTTCCTCTGTTTCTCTTGCATATATTGTAATATTTCAACTGGAGACAAATACTTCTCCATAAGTTGTTACCTTGGAATGTAGTATTTTTATCCAACCTCTTAAAACTCCAATAGGCTTGTTGACATGTATATAGAAGTGCAATATCTGAATCAGTACAGTTTGAGAGAGGGATGTGGGAAGGGGGGGGGGGGGAGGTCCTTAATTCTTTTAATCTGATACAGAGAGCTAAATGCTAGTAACTATTACCTCATTTGGTGGCAGTATCTATGACAAAACTTCAAACTGTCATTCATAAATTTTATATGAATATGTATCAATTGCACCACACATTTCATATTAGTATAACATTATCTGATCATCTGGAGGAAAGATCCACTTGCTAGAACCAAATACTGATATGCCTGTCACCTTTAAGCACCAGGTACCCATTGCATCTTCAACCAAGTAACTGTGGGTTAACATCCAAAGTTTCCTTGATGTCTTCTCAGCTTCAGTCACACTTTTCCCATTAAAAAACTTCCATTTGTTTGTAATATGGACGAATGTGAATGTTCTGAGGCATTAAGAATTTTCTTAGGAGCATATGAATGTCAGCCATACCTAATAGAAAATTTATGAGTAACTGTACATCTTGTTTATCATTACAAAACAGATGAAGTTCCTTTTAAAGAAAGTTTGCAACCAAAGAGTACTTGTGAATGATTCATCTAGTGGTGGGGTTAATGCAGTTTTGTGGGTGGTGAAGGCAGTTAATCAAATGGAGAGAATATCTGGGAGTCCCTTCACAGTTAATTTTGAATGAATAATAGTGTATAGTACCACATTTTTGGTGAACAAACATTTTCAATTTTTGTTAATGTAAAAATATTGTTCTATCTATTGGAGTGGGTGATTGTCCCCACTGCCTCCTCCCTTAATATCTCTTTGGGTTTGTCATAGACACAGGAAGAAAATGCAGAGATCTGTTAAAATTTCATGATGAATTTAATGTAGTTAATGTGGGTTTGAGCAGTAATGTAATCAAAACAAATGTGATCATATTTATGCTGTGCATAATCTCACTAAAAACTCCATTCTGCACTTGTTTATTTTAAATTGTCACTGTGACGTATATTTGGAACACACAACTTTCATACCTACTACTTTTACTTAAAGTGTCATGTATTTCTGTACTGTAATTAGGAGGAGGTGATGACAATGGTCGAAGTATCACCAGTGTCTAAGCAGCTTAAATATCTAAATGTGAGTAACAGTTATAGATGAAATGAGTATTCAAGTATAAACTATAAAAAAATAAGTTTCCTAGTAGTTGCCAAATGATGTTGACAACTGACATCCAATTATAATGATGAGCTACTTGAGAAAATGACCTTGGCAACCCTCTGTTTTTAGCAGCACTGTGTGATGTTTCATATGTGATGGTGACATACTGTGTTTGTTTATTCTCTCAATAGACATGGCATAAATTTTGGGGGTTTGACATGGCATGGTTACTATAGCTATTTCCGTATTGAGTACAAGTCATACAAAAAGTATCTAAAATGGCACAGCCCTCATTGCTTTCAGCTGCTTCAATGCTGGTAAATGTGACTTACTTTTTATTCTTTTTTTTCACAATATACAGCCTATAAAGAAAAATAATGATGTATGTTATAGAAGATCATTACATTATGATCATCAGCAATCATTTATTTCGGGTGAGAAAAATTTTCATAGTTGGATTTACAACATGAAGGCAAAATTAAATGCAACTACATGGTTTAATATTTCCATCAATATTCGAAATTATCTTCGGAACCACTTCAATTTCTCAGTTTAACATTTCCGCCCACATGAATTATGTAAAATTCATTGGCTTGTATAAAAATATGAAACACTTTAATTTCTCCCTATTTCACATTTTTATCCACATGATTTATGCATGATTAATCAGATTTAAACAACAAATGACTAGACTCTTGTTTTAACTTTCGTTATGCTTATGATTCCTTCAGTTAGATATTCATGATGTTCATGAAACACACAATAACATTTCAGATTGTTGGTATTACAGTTAATAATTAAATCAACTGGGATGAGCATACGAACAACTCCTGTCACTTCGTTTGTACCCATGTACTTACATTTAGGCATTTGATTGTGCCACCATACACAGTCACTAACCCAGCTCCAGGGAGGTAGGGTACCCTTGCGAATTCCTCCACTGGGGTAGTTCCCGTCTGGAGTGTCCATGTCATGAGGGTGGGTATTCTACACTTCAATAGGCCGGAGTGAAAGGATGGCCTTGTGGTGGATGAGAAACTCCAAAGGCTACGGGAGACAACCCCAACAGAAAATCCTTTCTTGCACTAAGCCTAGCAAGTCAGTAGGAAAGTCTTAATAAATTGCTTTCAAAACACAGATGAGCCAGGGTGCAAAGCCTCTCAGGATTTGACTCCACTGCTTCTTGAAGTACTGGTGCAAATGATGGGAGAGCTGATGATATTCATCAGTACAAGAAGATGAAACCATATGGACTAAAAAATAACCTAAATATTGGCACCCTTAATATATTAACCCTCAATGGAAAAATGGAAGAAATGACATCTGTACTAACAGAGAGAAAGTTACATATTTTGGGATTAAGCGAAACGAGTTGACGGGAATAAGTGAGGAGAATTTGGGAGGAGGAGGAAAACTGTACTGCAGTGGGAATAACAGGTTTGGAAGAAATGGTGTGGTAGTGATGGTGAATAAGAATGCACAAAGCTGTATTTAAAGTGTGAGATATATCAGACAGGATCATAATCTTAAACCTGAGATTCCAAAAAGAAACACTAAAAGTTATCCAGATTTATGCACCTCAAGTGGGATGTAGTGAAGTAGTGAAGATGGACTTTGAAAATGAGTTAGAGAACCATATAAAGAGAGTGCTAATATAGTGATGGGAGATTTTAATGCACAGGTAAGCATAGACAGAAAGGGATTTGTGCAAGTGTTGGGATGTTTTGAATATGGAGGCAGAAATGAAGGGGAAAGATTCCTGAATTTGTTGTGAGGAATAGAATGAAACTAGGAAACAGCTGGTTTTGAAGAGAGAAAGTCATGTTATCACCAGATACAGCTGGGATGGAAGAACCAAGAGTGTAATTGATTATATTCTAGTAGATAGGGAATGGGGAGAGAAAGTAACAAATGTGAAGATAATCCCAGGAGTGAGTGCAGATGGAGACCACAGATTACAGGTGTGACAAGGGAAAATGAATCAGTGTGTGAAAAATAGAAAACAGATGAAAGTGATGAGGATACTGGATTGGAAACTGAAGGAGAGTGAAAGTGCTCAGAAGTATAGAGAATTAATCACACAAAAATTTCCAAAAGAAGTTTTCTGTGACGTAGAAAAAGAATGGAGTTCATTCAAAGACACTTTAGTCAAAGCAGCACAAAAAGTATGTCGTAGAACATCTGGAAAGGAAAAAGTAAGACAGACAAGTTGGTGGGATGATACCACAATCCAAGTAGTAAGAAGAAAAAATGTAGTATGGAGAAAGTGGTGGAAAACTAAAACTGATGAGGACCATAAAAGATATATAGAGGAAAAGAAGAAGTACAAATAAATAATGGAAACAGCAAAGAGAAAGGCATGGGAAGAGTTTACAAAAAAAACTTGAAGATGTGAAGAGCAATAAGAAAATGTTCTACAAAATGATGAAAAATAAAAGAAGGGTTTCTGAAGTACCAGTAAAGATGGAAACAGAGGATGGTACTGTGATTGTAGATCCAGGGAATATAAAAGATCTCTGGAAAGAACATTTCAAGAAACTTTTAAATGCTGAGGAACAGGTACATGAGGAAACAACAAATAATGGAGAAATTGACAGAAGTTGGGAAGAAGGATTACGACAATTACATGGGAAGATATGGAAATAGCTGTGAAGAAGATGAATGGGGGGAAAGCCTCAGGACCTGATGAAGTATCACAGATGTTGTCACTTTCCAGCTTTCAGATCATGATGCTGTGACATGTCAATTAAGTAATAATAAGTTACCTAATAAGAGTACTGTTTCTGGTAAAAGGACTAAGTTAGTAGACCTATTAATGAAGTAAATTTATGTAATTTTAACGGGAAATGTTTGATTGACAGTTATCAATGTTGCTCAGCTGATGTTATGTTTAACAAATTTTTTTTCAGTTTTGTGTTCACTTTTTGAGGAGTTCAATCCAAAAAAAAGAGTGCAGGGTCAATTCCCTTTCACGTAAAGAAAGCAAATCTAAGAACCCTCATGAGTGGTACACTCCTCAAATACTGCATATGAAAAATAAAGTACTCTTTTATTTACATTTGTATAGACAGTATAAGACAGAAAATGCTAGATTAGTGTATAATGAAGCTAAGAGAAAATACAAACTAAGTGTCAATAATGCAAAGAAATTTTACAATTTAGGTATAATTAACAGATCTACAAATAAATCTAAAACAGCTTGGAAAGTAATCAATTCACTTTCCCATAGTGGCAAAAAAGAGGTTGTGAACTTATCCCCAGATAATTTCAACAAATTTTGTACTCCATCAGTGGAAAAATTTGTAGAAACACAATAAAACCCAATGAATCCCCTGCAGAATTGGTGAAGCTTTTTGGGGAAAAATTCCATTTTCAAATTTTAATTTTAGGGAAGTAAATCCCAAAGATGTTCTAGGAGTTGTTGAAGCTCTTAAACAATCTGAGAGTGTTGATACTTTTGATTTGTCCAGTAATTTCTATTTGTATTAATGATCAATGATTTAACATTTTTTATCAACTCTCAAACTATATTGTATGCAGATGACACTACCTTTTTAACAGTAGCCCTGATTTCAATGAACTGCACAATTTAACTGAATATACAATATCTCAGGCCTCTATTTGGTTTAGAGCTAATGGCTTTTGTTTAAATGAAATGCAACAAATATTTTTAGTCTTTGTAATTTACCATGTACAGACAACCCAGATAGTATTAAATTTTTAGGATTAAACATAGACAGTGAACTTTCATGGGAACCCACATTAAATACACAAGTGCTAGACTTTCTAGAGTAATTTATTTGCTGAAGATATTAAAGAGCTGTGTCCCAGATAGTTATGTTGGATCAGCATATTTTGCATTTTTTCAGACTATCGTTTCTTATGCAATTCATTTCTGTGAGAACAGCAGCCATGTCTAGGATATCCTTCTGCTACAAAATTTCTAATTTACATAAAAAATAATTTATCTAGCCAGCTCTTAAAGGAAGACATTCATTGTTATAATACCAGAAATAACAAGAAAATAGATGTGACATTCTATAGATTGTCAAAATCATTAGATAGTTACAATGTTTTAGGCTTAAAAATGTATACCAAGTTACCTTTAGAAATAAGTAATTTACCTTTAGATTTATTTAAATGCAAGTTTATAACAAATTAGCTGGTTTACCTTTTTATTCTGTTACTGAATTTTTTGAGTGTAATTCTATGGGAAATTGCAGTATGAAGCATGAATGAGGAGATACCTGTTGATATATTAAGAAAGTCTATCCAGCACAACTTAGTGTATAAACTTATATATACAGACTTTTATTTATTAATATTGACTTTGAATATTGCCTGTAGAAGTTCAATGATAATAAAATTTATATTATTATTTTCAGTGGATATGATAAAAGCAGCAGGTCCAGTGGGAATGCGGTGGCTGTATAGAGTACTATCAAGTGTGTAGAGACATAGTACAATATGTGACGAATGGAGAAGAGGAGACATTGTTCCCATCTTCAAAAAAGGCAGTAAAAGACTTTGTAAAAACTACAGAGGAATGACCCTTATGAGTCATATAGCCAGGATTTTTGAAAGAATTTTACTAAATTGAATCAGTCAAAAGATAGAAAAGGAGCTGAGTGAAGAACAGCATGGGTTTAGGAATGGAAGAAGCACAATCGACCTGATATTTTCTATCTGTCAACTGATGGAAATATTTGGGAGTATAACAAAAGGGTGATAATGGTTTTTATAGACATAAAAAAGGCATATGACTCAGTTAACGGGGAAAGATTCTGGGAAGAAATGAAGAAAATAGATATGAAAGATGGATACATTAATGTAATAAAGACAATGTACAAAAGACACAATTGTAGATTTATAACATCATTGGGGAACTCTGAATACTTTGAAATAAGGCAAGGACTGAAACAAGGCAGTATTCTATCTCCTGCACTTTTTAATATTGTGATGGAGGGAATGAATAAGGCAGTTAAAGATATAGTAAAAGAAAAAGACAAAAAGATGATTTTTGAAGATGATATGGTAATATATGGGGCAACAAAGAGGTAGATGTACATTTACAATTTGATGAGTGGAAGAAAATAATGAAATGGTATGGATCAAAAATAAATAAAGATAAGAGTGAAGTAATGGTATTTGGAAGAGAGAAAGGGATCAATGGAAATATTACTTTTAATGGAGAACCCCTCAAAGTGGTAGACAGTTTCACTTATTTAGGAGGTTACAGAAGGGAGGCAATTTCTTCCAAACAATAAACGACCTGATTTGGAATAAGAAAGTATCAGACAAAGCAAAACTCCTTATGTACAAGTCTTATTACTTCCCTTTTGTCACCTATGGGGGAGAAACATAGACAATGACATAAAGGGACAGGAGCAGACTGCAAGCAGGGAAAACGAAATTTCTCAGAGCAGTTAAGGAATAAACAAGAATGGACAGAGTAAGGAACATAGATATCAGAAAGGACCTTAAACAAGACGTTTTTTTCGTTTACTGGATTTCAGTTCCCCCCAAAGGCGAGAGGGGGGAGGGAGGGTTGGCTGGCAACAGGGTAATATGCTGCTCTACAGCCTACAGAAAAGTTAAAAAACATAATGAAAATAGAAACAAACAAGAAAAAACAGGCAACAAAATGGTGACCTTGTAAAAAAACTGTAAAATGTTGGTAAGTTGTGTAATTTAAAATATAAAAACATTGCAATGACAATGCAGATGAAGAAGTAGGCAGGCACAATTAAAACACATGGTGATAGTCTATTTTCTGTTCGCATGAGATAAACACAACTAGCAACAGTATGGTGGCTGCTCACAATACTGACAGGGGACACACAACACTCAACACTCACTTATAACAGCACTATACAGGTGACACGGCGGCAGATGGAGGGGGGGGGGGGGGGGGGGACCGGACGTATGATGTTGAAAAGGGGGGAGGAGAGGAAAATGAAAAATGGGGGAGATCCGATAGACAGAGGGGACATTGGAAAGCTGGGGGGCTAGGTGGATGCAAGAAGGAGTCAAAAAGGCAGTGGAGCGGAGAGCAGAAAGGACTCAGGGGAGAGAAGGGAGGGGGAAAAGGTAGCCCACGGAAAGGACAGAGGAAAGGAAGGGTGGTGAGGATCAGAGTTGATAGGACAGATAAATGGAGGGAGAGAGGTCATCTTCTGGGAGGGGGAGTTGACAGAAGCCACCTTGGGAAAGGAGATGAATGGTGTAGAAATGGAGGGTAGGGGGGATACAACAGTGAAGGTGCGACTGCAGGTGGGGTTGGAGAGGAGTGGAGCAACCAGGGGTAAGGGGATCAAAAATGGGTTCAAATGGCTCTGAGCACTATGGGACTCAACATCTTAGGTCATAAGTCCCCTAGAACTTAGAACTACTTAAACCTAACTAACCTAAGGACATCACACACACCCATGCCCGAGGCAGGATTCAAACCTGCGATTGTAGCAGTCCCGCGGTTCCGGACTGCAGCGCCAGAACCGCTAGACCACCGCGGCCGGCTAAGGGGATCAAGGCGGCAGGACATGTAGAGTGTGTGGATACGTTCGAGGAATAGGAGCAGATGAGGGAAAGGAATCAGGTCGTAGAGGATCTGCATAGGGGACGGGAGGTGTATACAGAAGGCGAGGCGGAGAGCATGGTGCTTGAGGAACCTGAGGGACTGATAGAATTTTGGGTGAGGTGGATATCCAGGCAGAACTGGCGTAACTAGGGTTGGGATGGATGAAGGATTTGGGGCATATCTGCTATGTGCAGGAGGTTGAATAGAGGGGAAATGACAGAGCCCTGGGGCGCACCTGCAGAC
This sequence comes from Schistocerca americana, assembly GCF_021461395.2. Taxonomy (NCBI): domain Eukaryota; kingdom Metazoa; phylum Arthropoda; class Insecta; order Orthoptera; family Acrididae; genus Schistocerca; species Schistocerca americana. The sequence goes on from NC_060129.1 coordinate 151,895,110, forward strand.
AGGTAGAAGGTGCGGGAATTGGAGCTATGGATGGTAGTGTAAGAGGGGCGGTGGGAGAGGAAGGAGGCAATAAGACGGACATAGTTGACAGGAAGGGCTTAGGTCTGGATTTTAAACAGGAGACCGGGATGCTATACATGGTCATAGGCCTTTTTGAGGTCGAGGGAGACGAAAAGGGCGGAGTGAAGGGAGTTAAGCGAGAGCGAGAGGGGATGAGTGAGGTGTAGGAGTTTGTCATCAGCAGATAAGGAAGGTGGAAAGCCACACTGGGTATTGGGCATAAGGTGGTTTCAGTGGAGGTGGTGATAGATGCGCCAGGTAAGGATGGATTTCACGAGCTTGCTGAACACTGAGGTGAGACATATAGGGCAATAGGAAGAGGCATCCAATGGAGGCTTGTTGGGTTTGGAGAACATCAGGATATGGGAGTTTTCAACAGGTCGGTGTAGAAGCTGGTGGCAAGGATTACATTGTAGAGGGTGGCAAGGATTGCAAGGAAGGAGGGTGGGCAGTATTTGAGGGGGCGGTAGGTAACACGGTCGTGGCCGGCAGCAGTGTTGCGTTTAGTTAGGAGTGTGAGGCTGATGTCCTGTGTAGTGATGGGAGTGATAGTTCAGATGGTGGTGTATGGCCCAAGTACTGGAAGCTAGGAGCAAGAGGTGGAACAGAAGTATCTGTACAGTCGATGAGGTCAGGGAAGAGGGAACAATCAAATTTGGGATCATCTGGGATGGAAAAAACATCAGATAAGTGAGAGGCAAAGTGGTTGGCCTTACTGAGTTTGTCCGGAAATTGGCGGTCATCAAGGAGGAGAGGGTACTGGGGGGCGGGGCGGTTCCAAGTATGGTGGTGGAGAGCAGACCAATAGTTGGAAGAGTTTATTGGGGGTGTGGTGTTGAGTTGTGTACATGTCTGTCACCATGCGCGGCATTTCTTTGCAGTAAGGAGGTTGCGGATGTGTCATTGTAATTGCCAGTGGCGGGTGAGTATGTCCCAGTCACAAGTGTGGAGAAAAGAGCAGTAGAGGCAGAGGGATTCATGAAGGAGAAGGATGGCCTGTGGGAGCAGGGCTGGACTGTGAGGGTGGATGGCTTTGGTAGGTATATGGGTAGTGACAGTGTCAGACAATGTCTTGTGCAGGAAGGCAGCAGTTCAGGAGATGCCAACAGGAGATTGGAGGGTAAGGTCGTGGCCTTCGACCTGGTTGTGAATGGAATCCCTGTAGGCATTCCAATTGGCATGGGAGTAGTCATGGACAAGTTTAGGAGGGATGTCAGAGCGAGGAGTGGGGCTGGGATGGCGACCATTAGAGATAGTGAGAAGAACGGGAGCATGGTCACTGTCAATGAGGTCAAGGACATCTGCGGTCATGCCCCCAGGGAGGTTGGGAGAGGAAAGGATCACATCGGGTGTGCTGAGGGAGGAGAACCAGGTCCCCCTGGAGGGTGGTGAGAAACCAATGCAACCGCTGGAGGTCGGCAGGAGCAAGGCTGTGGATATTGAGGTCAGCAGCAATCATGTAGGTAGAGAAGGTGCAGTCAATGTGGGCCAGGAAAGTGTATGGGATGGGGGTTCAAGGGCGGACATAAATGGTGGCACAGGTGATGGTAAGGGAAGAAGAGGCTGAGGGTGAGATGCTCAGCAGGATTGTTGAGGAGATGTTGGGGCCGAACAGGGAGGAGCTTGAGTTCGCCTATAGCAACCCCACCAGGCACTAGAGGTTATAGGTTATCGGTGTGGTGAAGGGTGTAAGGAGTTGTGGAGATACAGGACTGAAGGAAGGTTTATTTAAGATGAAGGCATCCACGTGGTGCTGATGGAGATTGTGGAGGAAAAGGAGTTTGTGAGTGGGCAGAGAGCAGACATCATGGTACAGGATACTGTAGTGTTGTCACACCATGGGAGGGGAGAGTTAGACAAGGGTGGTGAGGGGGTGAAAGCGAAGTGGGCCTGGTTGTGGGAGTAGGTGGCATAGGTGGTAAGATGGAAGATGGAATGGGCAATTAGGGCGATTTGGGGAGGGGTGTGGGAGTGCTGGAAGGGGTGGATGTTTTTGAGCACAGTGGTGATGAAACAGGTGATGTCCTCTGCAGTAGGGAGAGGGCAGAGCGAGCTGTTGGGATGGACTTAAACAAGTAAGCATGAGAGAAGAAATTGAAAGAGAGATTAAGATGGTATGGGAATGTTAAGAGGATGTGTTGGCAGAGACTCTACAAAATTATGAAAGAACTAAAGATAGATAGAAAAAGACCTAGAGGGTGCCCAAGAACACGGTGGAAAATGGGAGTGAGAATATCTGTGGAAAGAAGAGATGTGATCTGGCTTTTTTTCCTTTATTTTCATGCCTCAGCTGAGGCACGCTGGCTGTGGCCTGTATACGCCACTCTTTGGCCAGAAGACAGAACATATATACTCAGAAGACATAGAAAAACAAAAAACATGGTAAACACATGACGAACACTGAACAAGAAATCAGAAGTCGTTCAACAGAAGGCACTGTACATGAAGGGTGATCGCAGTTGAACAGATGTAGGCAGCCAGGTGGAGACATGAATGTAGTAGAGAAACACTGATGAAGACACTGTACACAAATGGAGAGACACTGACACATGGAAAACACTGACAACGATCATTGGTGAAGCACTCACACTGGTTTTCCACAGGTCAGGGTAGAAGCTGGTGGACAAGAGCACATTATAAAGTTTGGCCAGGGTGGAGAGGAAGGATGAGGGAGCTTCACGGAGATGACGATAGGTAATACAGTCATGACCAGGAGTGGTGTTGAGTTTCGTGTGGAGAGTAGAGATGTTAACTTGAGTAGTGATTGGGGCATTGAGTTCGGTGTTTGTAATGTTCTCCAAGTACTGGAAGCCAGGAGCGAGTGGCTGGCCAGAGGTGTCATTTCGATTGAGGACATCAGGGAAGAGGGAGTAATCGAACTGGTGATCGTCAAGGAAGGTAAATACACTGGAGAGTAAGAAGCCTTACTAAGGTTATCAGGAAAGGGGTGGTCATCATGAAGGAGAGTGTAGTATGGGGGGGTTAGAACCGGTAGGGCGGTGGTAGTCTCATCAGTACTTAGACAAGATGATAGGTAGGGTAGCATTAAGACTGGTACATGTCTGTCACCTGTCGCAGCGTTTCTTGGCTGTAAGCAGGTTTCGGACGTGTCGTTGGATTTGCCGGTAGCATTGCAGTGTGTCCCAGTCATGCTTGTGAAGGAAGGCATGGTAGAGCCGCGGGATTTATGGAGGAGGAGGACTGCCTGTGGGGGTAAAGTGGGACAGTGTGGGTGGATGGCGACAGTAGGGATATGGGCCTTCATGCCCTCAGACATGGTCTGCTGGAGAAAGGAGGTGGCACGAGTAACGTCATCTGGGTCGCGGTAGGCGAGGGGGTGGCTATCAGTCCGGGTAGTGAGGATATCCCAGTGGGCATTCCAGTTGGCACGGGAATAGTCATGGACATACTTCAGGGGAGCATCGATGCGAGGGTCAGGACAGGGACGACGGCCATCTGATATGGTGAGGAGGACAGGGAGATGGACACTGCCAATAGGGTAGAGGACGTCCACTGCTATGCAGCCAAGAAGGTTAGGGGAGGCCAGGACGTCATCGGGAGTGGTATTGGATTCGGGGCAGGTGTGTTGGGGAATGGGAACGAGATCACCTTGGAGGGTGGAGAGGAACTGAGACCACCGCCAAAGCTGGGTGGCGGAACGACTATGGATGTTGAGGTCGGCAGCAATCACATTAGAGGAGAAGGTACTGTGGATGTGGAAAAGTAAGTCATAAGGTATAGGAGCAGACGGGTGGACATAGATGGTGGTGCAGCTAATAGTAAGGCCAGGGAAGAAGAGACTGAGGATAAAATTGAATGAGATTTTCAATCTACAGCAGAGTGTGCGCTGATATAAAACTTCCTGGCAGATTAAAACTGTGTGCTGGGCCGAGACTCGAACTCAGGACCTTTGCCTTGTGTGGGCAGGTGCTCTACCATCTGAGCTACCTAAGCACGACTCATGCCCTGTACTCACAGGATAAGGTGTTACATGGGGCCGGGAAGGAGGGGTTGGAGCCGAACAGGGTTCTGGCGGTGGTGGCCAATGGCTACCCATGATGCGCTATTGTGAGGGCATTATCGGGGCAGCAAAGGAGGTAAGGTGATATGTATGGGACGTTGGGGCTGGAGAAAGGTTTCATTCAGGAGGAAGGCATCCACACGGTGGGTCGTTAGGGTATGCAAAAGGAGGTTCTTATTAACGGGAAGGGAGCGGATGTTATTGAACAAGATACGTTGCTGCCGCACTATGATGGGGTTTCAATGAGTGTGCCGAGATAGGAGAAGGTAAAATGGGCCTGGTAATGGGAGTAGGTGGCGAAGGTGTTGAGGTGAAAGACAGAATGGGCAACTACGGAGGGGTGGGATTATCAATGGGATGGACAGGGACAGTGAGTTCGGAAGAGAAAGGAAGGGGCTGGGCATTACATTTTTGGAAGTAGGTGGGGTAAGGAAGGCGACAGGTGTTGAAGGTGGTGGTGGTGGGGGGGGGGGGATGGAATCGAGGTTAAGACAGTGCCGGAGGATGTGACTTGGCAGCAGGTGGAGGAAGAAAAGTGGTGTGAGGACTGAGCCAAATAGAGAGGACTTCATCAACACCTAGACCCGGCAGTAGCTGGAGCGGGCTCTGGATATAGATAGATTTACATTTAGCTTTGACATTATTGGCACAACTGCAAAGATCGATACACATATTCATATAGTCGATTTAGGTTATTTACGTCACAATGACTTAGCGTTCTAAACACTTAGAGTGCGATGAATGCTACCCAAAACATGTCCATCAGAGGGGCGTTGGCTCTCTTTGTTCTCTGCAGCACGCGGCTGCCATCTTTCGGTGGCAGTCCATACTACGAAGAGCTTCCGGGTGTAGCACCTCTGCCGTGGCACCTCCTGCAGACATTAGCAACCCTGGTTGCCCAGAGCACAGCATGACATAACATGCAACCTTGGAGAGTAGTGACTTCTCCACATTTCGTTTATAAGATCTCGTCGATTTTAGGTAAGCAAGAAAAGTAAGTTTCAAAGTAGGCTTCAAACGTAGGTAATTCAAGTCTACAAACTAACTAACATACAAGCAAACAAATTGGTGAACATCATAGAACCATAAAACGAGTATTTGTGTTTACGGTTAGGTTACAGTGGGCAGATACAGTAATTAACTAAGAGTTAAATAAGTCGTGTGTCCGTGTTTCTGCAATATTCTAAAAGAAAACTGCCGATTCGTCTGAAGGGGAAGGTTAACACTGATATTCAGACTGCAAACCATTCATGGAGAAGAGCGGAACAGTATATGATTACATTCTTCACACCAGTGTGGATCATACACACTTGATCCTCGTTCTCCAAAAATTACATGACATTATTAAGCTTCGAATTGCGCTAGGTAATTTTTTTTTTCTTTTTTGTGATTTCATTCCCCTGCCCCATATGAGCAGGAGAGGGCTGTCAGCGGCACAATCCGCCGCTCTTCAGCTCAGTGACATGACAGCTAAAACAAAAATAAGATGTTACATATATAAGGTGATAAAAGAGGGCAACATAAAACAGAGTAAGGGGAGAAAATGGAGGTAAAAATACACTGACATAGAGACGTTCGTGGGGGGGGGGGGGGGGGACACACACATTTAAAAAAGTCACCACAAAGTTAAAAAATACTGGTGGCTATTCTTAAAACACAAAGAAGACACTGAATGCACATGCACAGGTTAAAAGTCAGCCACTGTATAAAAACACTCCAGAACAACACACTTAAAACCCACTTGGAGCACACACGATGAAGAATAAAACTGCCAGGTGGGAACTGCCAAGGGAGAGATCGGAGATGATGGAAAAAGAGGGGAGAGCAAGGGGCAGCAGGGGAGGTGGCAGGATGAAGAGTGTAGGGGCATCAATGGGTACACTAAGAGGCAGACTTGTTGGGCAGGAGATGAAGAGGGAAGACAAGGCAGGAGGGAGTGCAGAGACACTGAAAGGGAGCTCAAGAGAGTGAGGGGGGAGTAGGAGAGGGAAGCCACTCAGGAGAAAGGAGGGGGAGGAGAGGGAGCCCTGAGGAGGAGGAGGCATGAAGATGGGGTTAGAGTTGGTAAGAAGGGTAGATGTCATGGTGAAGCTCATCATCCAGGAGGGGTGGATGGTGGAAGTTGCGTTGGGAAAGGAGGCAGAGGGTGTGGAGATGGAGAGAGGGCGGGACACTAATGTAAAACTACGCTGGCACGACAGAGGATGGGGCAGATCAAGGATTTGTCAGTGTAGAGGATGATGGAAGGATGCAGACCCCACGTCCGGCCGGACAGGAGTTTCAGGAGGCAGAGTCAGTTGTAAGCTTTGTTTTGGATGGTAAGGAGATAGGGAATCCAGGTGAGGTGGCAGTCGAGAGTGAGGCCAAGGTATTTGAGGGTAGGTAGAAATCATGGAGACGGAAGGAGCGGGTGGTGCGGCCTATGATGATCGCCTGGGTCTTTGAGGGGTTGATACGGAGGAACCACTGGTTGCATCAAATGGTGAATGGGTAAAGGTGGGTTTGGTGGGTACGTTTGGACTGTTGAATGGTAGGATAAAGGGCTAGGAAGGTGATGTCATCAGCAAACTGGGGAAGATGAACAGGTGGGGGAGGTTTGGGTATATCAGCATGATACAGGAGATAGATGAGAGGGGAAAGTACATAGCCTTGGGACATGCTGACAGAGGGATAGAAAGTACAGGTGTTGGAATTGTAGATAGTCACACAGGAGGGAAGATGGGAGAGGAGGGAAGCAACGAGACAGACGAAGTTGATGGGGAAATCATAGGTCTGGAGTTTAAAGAGGAGCCCAAGATGCCAAACTCGGTTATAGGCTTTCTGGAGATCAAGGGAAACAAAGGTAGTGGAGCGACGGGAATTAAGTTGGAGGGAAAGAAGATTTGTAAGATTAAACAGCTGGTCGTCGGTGAAGAAGGAAGGCCGGAAGCCACATTGGGTAAAGGGAAGGAGGTGGTGTTGGCTAAGGCGGCGGTGAATATTGTGAGAGAGGACGGCCTCAGAGACCTTACTAAACATGGAGGTGAGGCAGATGGGACGGTAGGAAGAAGTTTCAGAGGGGGTTTGTTAGGTTTAGGGAACAGTAGGACACGGGAAGTCTTCCACAGGTTGGGTTAAAATCCAGTGGGGGGGAGGACGTTGTACAGGGTGGCAAGGACAGTCAGAAAGGATGGGGGAGGATTCGTTGACGTGACAGTAGGTGACGCCATCATGACCAGGGGCGGTGTTGCGTTTGGAGCGGAGGACGAGTGTGATGTCTTGTGCGGTGATGGGAGTGTTGACGTCTGAGGAGGGTAACCGATCCAAGTACTGGAAGCTAGGGGTGAGTGGGGAAACAAAGGTGTCAGTGCAGTCAAGGACGGTGGGGAAGAGGGAATAATCAAAATGGGGATCGTCAGGGATAGAGAAGACCTCAGAGAGGTGGAAGCAAAATGGTTAGCCTTACTGAGGTTGTCAGGAAAGGGTCAGTGCAGTCAAGGACGGTGGGGAAGAGGGAATAATCAAAATGGGGATCGTCAGGAATAGAGAAGACCTCAGAGAGGTGGGAAGCAAAATGGTTAGCCTTACTGAGGTTGTCAGGAAAGGGTCGATCGTCATGGAGGATGGGGTAATGTGGGGTGGGATGGCTGCCAGTAAGGTGGTGGAAGGCTGACCAGTACTTGGAATAGTTGACAGGGAGGGTGGAGTTGAGGCGTGTGCATGTCTGGCGACAGTCCCGGCGTTTCTTTGCTGTAGGAGGTTCCGGATGTGTCGCTGTAATTGTCAGTGGCATGTTAGTGTATCCCGGTCATGGGTGCAGAGGAAGGAGCGGTAGAGCCTGTGGGATTCATGCAGAAGAAGGACAGCTTATGGAGGAAGCGTAGGGTGGTGAGGGTGGATGAGTTTGGTAGGGACATGTGTCTCCACAGCATCGTGATTGTCTTCTGAAGGAAGGCATGGGTGATGTCAGCAGGGCGGTGAAAGGTGAGGGGGTGGCTTTCGAACAGTAAGGCTATGGATTCCTAATAGGCATCCCAATTGGCACGGTGGTAGTCATGGACAGACTTGGGAGAGGCAGCTGGGTGGGTGGCTGTAGCGTTGGGACGGGCAGAGGAGATGGTGAGGACAGGGAGATGGGCAATACCAATGGGATCGAGGACATCAACGCGATGCCACCAAGGAGGCTGGGGGAAACGAGGATAACATAGGGGATGGAGTTACTTTCAGGACAGGTGCCCTGTGGGAGAGTCACCATGGAGGATGGAATGGAACTGATGCCGCTGCTGAAGGGTGGCAGGGTCACGGCTGTGGATGTTGAGGTCAGCGACGATCACATGAGTCGGTAAGGTATGGCCAACATGGGAAATGAAGTCAAACGGGAAAGGAGCTGCAGGGCGGATATAGATAGTGGCACAGGTGATGGTGAGGGAGGAAAAAATAGGCTGAGGAGTCAGGTTATTGAGGAGGGGTTGTTGCCAGGCACGGGTGGCCTATAGCGACCCCACCTCGGGCTAAGGGAAAGGGATTGTCAGTGTTGTGAAGGAGATAGGGGGAGGTGCAGACAACTTGGTGGGGTTGGAGGAAGGTTTCATTAACCTGGTGCTGGGATAGGGTATTGATGAAGAGGTTTTGTTTGCAGGGAGGAGTGAATGTTGAGATAGAGGAGATGATACTGTTGACTAGCCAGGAGGTTGAGGTGGGAAGGGTGCAGGAAGGGGAGAGAGGGCTCAGAGGTGTCAGAGGGAGGCGGGGTGGGCACTGGTTTTTTGAATGAGGGAGTAGAGGAGAGGTCGCCACTGGGCCATTTGGAAGATTTTTTGGTGGGTGTTGCCTGGGAGGAGGGATGAGGGACTGGATAGATGGGGAGGTGGTGAGAAGCAGGGCCCTGCGATGAAGCGGTAGCACCAGGTGAAAGGGTAGGGCGCTCCGTGGCGGCGACTGTGGCGTGGTGGGCAATGACCCAGGCAGGGGAAGCAGGGGTAGTTGCAGGGGGAAGGGAGAGGATGGGGGAAAGTCGTCTCGGCAGGCGACAGTAGTGGGAGGGGGGACAGAAGCAGGCGCAGCAGCACGGTCAGGAGCCAGGGCAGGAGCAGGAGTGACATACAGGTGGGGATACATGGATGATGAGGAGGTAGAAGGGGAAGAGACCATGAGTAGGGGAGGTGGATGAGACGGGTTAATCCCAGAGGAAGCACTCCATGATGATACAGTGGGGGCAGGTGAAGGGGACGTGTAGATGATGGTAGTGGGGGTGTCCATGGTTGCAGGCAGTGCCCACGGGCGACAGGAGTCGCCAAAGTACAAAAGGAACTAAAACGGGGGGCTTCGATAAGCGTGGGGCGGCGGCGAGCACCAGGAGGCTCCAGGGGCGGCAAGGACCGGTTGGCGGGCAGCAGTGATGGCGTGCAGATGGGCGACAACACGACAGCAACGGTTGGGGCTCTTCCACGTCAAAGATGCACCCTGAGTGTAGCCCAGGCAGTGTGAGTCCTCGATCAGGAAGTGAGGGAATCCAACCCTCGAATGCGGCTAGCTAATTGCAGAGTTGCCATACACATGTAGAACACATTAGTGCAAATGGTCAGGTATGAACTATTTTTCTTCATAATAATTAACTCAACACCAGTGTTTGTAGCTACTTCATTAACAAAATAGAAATTAATAATTGATTTCTCTAAATACATGTATGTTACTGCCAACAATTTCTTGCCAGCATACTAAGTGCTGAAGACAATTAACACGAATCTTTAGGGGTGCTGTTGCTCGCCACTTCCGGCAGATAGCAGCTCAGCACGTCACCTTGCAAAGTGTGCACATTGTCTTCTCCTATGGCTCGGCGCCGTCAGCTGTTTGTTGTTGGGTGTCGCCAAGTCACTTGATATTGATTTGTGGGTGTAGGGAGCTCGATCCTGTCATTTGTAAGCAACAATTCATATGAATCAGTGTTAATAATTCTCCGCTAACATTCCATCATGGCTGCAATGATTCATTCATTTCCAAATTAGGCAAGCTCATTCGTTACTTTTGAAATTAATTTGAAGAGAACAGTAATGCACAGGGAACATAAAGATGGCCAGAGACTGTGGCATCCACCCATTCAAGGGTTGGATTCCCTCAGTTCTGAATCGTGGAATTACACTGCCTGGGCTACACTCAGGGTGTACCATCGATTGGAATGCGCTCCAGTCAGTGCTGTCGTCTTTTCGTCCGTCTGCACTCCGTCACTGCTGCCTGCTACCCGCCACCTGGTCCTCGCCACACGGAGTTTGCCGCCGCCCCCTGGTTGTCGCCTCTCTGTGCTCACTGCTGCCGCCACCAACTCACAGTGCTTGGCGCCGCCGCCGCCGCCGCCGCCGCCTAGTCACCGTGTAGCCATCTCCTGGTGCTTGCTGCGCTGCTGTTGCCACTGCTGTCTCCACGAGCCCGCACCAGCCCACCAGCCCGTCGTCCACCGCCGCCGCCGCAGCAGCAGCAGCAGCAGCAGCAGCAGCAGGGAGGGGCGCTGGCCCCCCTCCCTGCCATCGCAGCCCAGCAGCAGCCTTCCTCCGTGGTCTCCTCCTGGGCATTGTCATCGTCTGTGTCTTCGAGTTCGTCTTCATCTTTGACCTTTGTCATTTCAGTCTCTTCTGCCATGTCCAGTCCCACCACCTCTGTTGTCTACACTTCTCCCTCTGCTTCAGCTACCACCATTACGTGGTGTGCACAGGCTAACCCTCCCATGTCCATCCCACCCCTCATGTCCATTCCTACATGAACTCTGTTCACTCTCCCTTCCACCCCTGCAGTCACACCTACTCCCTGCACATGGCCTGATCCCTTCCCTGCCCTTCTTCCTTCCCCTGCCATTCCTGCATCCGCAACCCCAGCATGGGTTGTGGCACATAGGGCCACAGAACATGCTGCAGCTTCTCTGCCACCGACACCACCATCGCCACAACTGCCAACTACAACAACAGGGCTTTCCACCCCCCACCACCTGCCTGTAACTCCTGTCCTTCAATCCACCTCCCACCGTAATCCAAAGAAACGCCCCAACACCACCCTCATCCAATCCACAAGCTACAAGAAAACCCTTGCCCCCCATCCCTCACCACCCACCCGAAGATCTCATGGATCTCACCCCTCCCCCTCCAGCTTCTTCTACCACTTCACCTTCCCACGCCTACATCCTCTCCCACCCCGACACTCACCTCCTGAAAGCCTGCAAACTCACTCTCCTACTGCATAATTACTATTCTACTGGCCCCATCTCCCTCCTCGTCCTGCGACATGACTCTGTCCTTATCAAATCTACCAGCCCCACCTTCCACACTGATATCCAATTATCCACTTCGGTCCCAAGGCCACCCTCTGCCCTACCCATCCCACTTTGTCATCCTGCCAGCCCCAACCTCCACACTGCCTGCCGACCATCACTGTCTTGATCACTCAGCTTAGTCCGATGATCACAGAGGAGAAAGTGTTGGCAGAGCTTAAGGCGCACCCATACCTGGACGTATGTGCCATCCGCTGGATATAGTATCCCTGCTGGCCCCACCCGCCTTATGCGGGTCTTCTCTGACCACGCTCTGTCTACAGACCTTCTCCTAAAGGAGGGTGCCCTCCTGTTTCATCGCTGCTACAAAGTTGACCCCTCCCATTCCCCTCCCCAGTCCATCTGTTGCCAGAGGTGTTTGTGCTACAACACACACCTAACAACTGAGTGCCTCCAGGCCCCAGTGTGCCTGCACTGTAAACAGGTGCACTTCCTCTGGCAGTGTCCCAACCTCCAGTCCCCTCCTTCAACGTTACTCACCCCACCTAGTCCCAGAAGTGCAAAGCCTGACCCCCCCCCCTCCAATCCTGAACTCACCATCCCCATCTGCCCTCTGTATGCCGCCACCCCTCCTGGCAACTCCCTTTGCCCACCCCCCACTGCCAACGACATCATCAGGTTCATTACAATCGTCTTCCAAAACGTCCATCCCTCCCAGAGCCCTCACACCCTCCAGCAGATATCCTTCCCTGCCTGTCCGTTTTCCACCAAAATAGTTGTGCCACCTAGTCCCATAACCAAGCCCACTTCACCTTCTCCTGTCTCAACACCATCATATAACTTCCCGTCATGCCACAACAGCACTGTATCTTGTTCAACAAAATCAGCTCCCTTCTTGTTAACAAGAACCTCCTGATGCACACCCTCGCAAGCCACCTCGTGAATGCCTTCCTCCTGAATGAAACCTTTCTCCAGCCCCAACATCCTGTCCACACATCGCCCTACCTCCTTCACCACTCTGATATCACTGAAATGAGTAGCGGAGCCATCATTTAGAAGGCACAAGTCGGTCTGCAATAAACTGGTCTATGAGAAGGCCTCATCTAGATGGAAAGGCACTGCCCCTCAAGGGATGATGAGCATTAAAATCCCCAAGGAGAAGGAAGGAGGAAGGGAGGAGGAAGATGCTGAAGAAGGGCAGTTAAGGCAGCAGGTGTAAGAGTCCTGTCAGGAGGGAGAGAAAGATTGCAACCCATGACCTGAGTGTCCCGGTGGATCTTAACAGCAACCGCTTCCAATGTAGTTTGAAGAGGTATCCACATGCTAGCAATGTCTGTACAGACCAACATACAAACGCTACCAGAAGCCCACATGGGTCCGACCCAATTTTGACAGAAGACACAGAACCCACAGAGGGTCGGTGAGTGAGCATCAGTAAAATGAGATTCCTGTAGAACCACACAAGCTGCAGAGTAAGATGAAATAAGGGATTTCAATTCTGGAAGGTGCCGATAGTAGCCATTACAATTCCATTGGATAACCACAGAATGATGATTTAAATGGCGGCTGAACATACTAAAGCCAGTCATACCGCCAGGTCCCCACCCGTTATGGACAAGGAGGGGGCGACATTCATGAACGACAGGTCAGAATCCGGTTGTGAAGCTGGGGATGGGACCTCTGGTGACACCAGAGGCTCTTTGTCTCGGGACTTATATTTCTTCTTCTTTTCAGGCTGAGATCGAGGAGGGCTGTGTGGCATAAAGGAGCCAGCTGCAGCAAGATCGGGAACAGAAAGAGACCGGGCGACCTGGGGGCCGACAGGCTGCAGCTCTCGCGGTCGTCGCGTGGCAGCAGACCATTGGCCTCGAAGGTGCCGGGGAGGGGCATCCCGGGGGAGGCGGCCTTGAGCGGCATACGCCGAAGGAGTGGTACACTTCTGTGACTGGGGAAGGGGAGCAGCGCCCAGAGGCGAAGGACTGGGAGCCGCAGGGGAGGGGGGGGAGGAGAGGGGTCCGGGATTGGGGTGAGGAAGGGGGAGGAAGGGGTGAAGATGTAACCAAAGCATAAGGATGTGGTCCCTGTGAAAAATCACACCTTGAACCATATTTAGAGACTGGTGGGGGGTAATGGACACAGGAATTGTGCCAAGATGGGTACCGGCACGAAGGGCTGCAGACTGGGCAGCTGAAGCAGTTTTGATCAGCAACGAACCCGACCGCATGTTTCTCAGGGAGTCCACTTTGCCAAACTTGTCTTCAATGTGATCCACAAAGCATAAAGGTTTGGTATTGGTGAAAGTATCCCCATCAGTCCTGGTGCAAACCAGATAACGGGGGAAAGGTTTCTTCCCTAGCCGATGGGACTGACCCTCTTCCCAGGGGGTAGCTATGGAAGGGAAGGCCGAAGGGGCAAGAGAAGCAGCACTCGAAGAATCAGTTCCATGCAGAGAGACAGCCGCAGAAGAACGGCCAGTGTTCTGGACCCATATGCGTTTCATTTGCATAGTGTCCGCTCTGATACCACCCACTCCGATCATGGCCTCTCCTCACAGGCGCCACCCAGCCACAACAAGGGCCGTCTGGCACGGCGGCCATTGCCGGGAGTTCTGTTCATCCAGGAGGACGTGCAACCACTCCAAGGCTTGCATGAGGAGGTCACAGCTCAGGTATCAGAAGTGTGATCCTGGTGTGTTCAGGGGGCTCAACCAAAAGGGTACATAGCGACCCCACCACACGGGCTGGCTACCGTGCAAGCCATGCACCCTAGCATCAAACAACAACGTGTAAGAAAAGGTGGAATGTACTAGGGGGCACACGTCGGAGACACTAGGTAAGGTGCTCTTCCCCAAATGGCTCACACTACGGAAGAGAAATTTAGGAATGGACATCAAACCCCAGAGGGGGACCAGGGATTGCCAAAAGGAGGAGGTGATTACGCGACAAAGCCAAATTGTAAAACCATCATAACCGTGGGGATAAGGGGGCCAACATAAGCTAGGACACCAAGAGAGGGAGAGGGGAAAGGAGCATGGTGGGGAAGGGATGGGAGGGGAAGGGGAAGGAAATGCAGCCCTGGAAAGAAAGAAGGCTGCAATAGCTCAGGGCTCAGAGCTTGCCACGCACGTATCCACAAAAGAGTTGTGGACCCCCTGGGGGGAGCAATAAAGAAAAAAAACTGTGGCCCCCACTTCACTCACTTTGACACACTCGTGTAACCTTCTCTCTCCTTGGCGTCTTTTTTCCTCCCTCCCACCTCATGATGCGTCAACAGTATCGTCCCCTCTACCTCAACATTCGTTCCCTTCCTGCCAAAAAATACCTTGAGCTGTGGCGGGACTGGCGCCAAGGATATCTTTAGCTTAGGCACTATCGATTCACACTGGCAGGAGTTTGTCTTTGGAGCCTGGGCTGGCTCAGGATATAGCGGGCAGTGCCTAGTGGAAGGAGAGGAACAACGTTAGGAATGGCATGCGGATGTGCGCGTATTAGCGAGACATTGGAGAGACATCAGTGAGCACAGTGTGCCTGACTATGGGTGGCAGTTAACGCTTGATCGTACTGGGGTCAGTATCAGCGGGCCAGCGCTGTGGCTTCTTGGCAACCTTGTGAAGCTATGCATTTGCTCGCTTCTGCGAAGGAACACACTGTTACTATCGGACTAAGCAGCATCGGGTTTCTTTGCCACATTGATCCAGCAGCTGGCATCAAGTTAAGTAATTCAAGTCTTACCAACGATTAGTGAAACATAATGATGATTGCTCTTGAGGCAGCAAAGCGTTGGGAGGACTGTGATGTGATATTTCATGCCTCTTATAAAGTGTGTGCTTCGCTCGTTCTTACTTCAGCTAGAAAGTATCTAAAACATTAATAGGTGTGCGCAGCCTTACTGAACGATCTACATTCTGTGTCTAAAGATTGCCATGTGGTACCTTACAGGCCCACATAAGGTGCTCCATGTGATGCTTGGCTTTTAACGAGCCAGTTCCATTTGTATCATTCGTGTACGCTTTTCTGCTTAAAGGAATGAAATCAGTTTTATTATTGTCAATTTTATCGAAGTAGTTTTCTGTGTAAGTTTGAGTATTAAGGTGAAGGAAGGGTTATTTGGTTCCCCATTGTTGCTTATGATTTATGTTTCAGAGATCGGAAGCAGTGTGCCACCGAAGTGGAGAGTCTCCCCTTTCAAATTACTGATGGGTGTACAGGCGATGAAATTCGCCTGAGCTCGTGTGTGCCGTTTGGTTCCGATTTCGGTGTTCTGAATGGGGTGGAAGTACAAACGGAGTCCACATCTTAATTTGAAGATAAGCACTCAGTCGCCTCCACCATTCGTGGCCAAGTTGGGGCCTCACAATCTCAGGCCTCAGTTATTGTACAAGATGCAGTTTTCTAAAATTGGTGGTGGCTCTGCGAGGTTGCCTGGATGAAATGTTTTAAATTTTGAGAGATTTCTAGAAGAATGTGTCTTAATTGGAACTGTTTTCTAAAATTGTGGTGCAGTTCATCCTTAGTGGCATATGTCAATTTTGATGGTGAAATAACTGGGTTATTATTGATCAAACTGTCTGTAACCTTGTAAAATTGTTTGGTAATATCTCGTGCGGGAGGGGTGGTTTTTAATCTGTGTGTCAATAATAGATTTCCTGGTTATTTGATGTAAAGTTTAATTTAAATGATTTACTTGGTCGAAGTGGCGGTTTTTTAAATGTTTGCAAAGAGATTAATTCGCTTGTGGTTTCATATAACAAGCAGTTTGTTAAATAGGTCTTAGTGGCAGGTTTTTAAATGCGTTTAAAGAGATTAATTCATTTGTGGTTTTTTATAACAAGCAGTTTGTAAAGCTTGCCTGAATGCCGTTGCTTAAAGAAATTATTATCTGAGTTAGGATTGTAATTCTCTTAATGATTTATCTATGATGCAAATAAATATGTTGAAATGAAATGGTCACTGTATGGGTCAAATCCTTCCACTCCCTTTACATTAAATGATAAGGAATTTGCAGTTCAAAAAGGAATTAACATTCCTTACCTCTTCATGCATACCCTATCCCAGCAGCAGGTCCACTCCTTCATCCTTAATGAAATCTTCCTCCAACCTCACCATGTTGTCCACACCTCTCCCTATCTCCTTCACCTCACTGACAATCCCCTTCCCCTCACCCAAGGCAGGTTCGCTATTGGCCACCTCAAGCATCTCACATTCCAGCCACAACGCCTAGTTAGTGATCAGACTGAACACCTTCTCCTCAGCAACTTTTTTCTCTCCCTCATGATCACCTGCGCCACTATCTATATCCGTCACACTGCTCCTCTCCCCAATTACTTCATTTCCGATGTTGACCGTACCTCCTCCACCTATGTGATTGCCACTGATCTAAACATCCACAGCCGTGATCCTGCCACCCTTCAGCAGTGTAACAGTTCCTTGTCACCCTCTATGGTTACTTTGTTCCTCTCCCACAACACACCCATACTGAAAGTAACTCCACCCCAGATGTTATCCTCGCTTACCCCAACCTCCTTGGTCGTATTGCCATGGACATCCTTGAACCTGTTGACATTGACCACCTACCTGTCCTTCTCACCATCTCCTCTGCCCATGATCCCCCTGCAGCACCACACCCAGCTGCCCTCCAAAGTCTGTCCACAACTACTGACGTGCCAACTGCGATGCTTACCGGGAATCCTTTGCCTCACAGGTCAAAAGCCACATCCTCACCTTTCACCATCCCACTGACATCACCCACGTCTCTTCCTTCCATCAGAAGAAAATCACTGACGCTGTGGAGGCCCACGTCCATATTTAACTCATCCATCCTCACCCCCCTACGCTTCCTCCACAGGCTGCCCTTCTTTATGCATCCCACAGGCCTACCGCTCCTTCCTTCACACCCGTGACCAAGATACACTCATACACCACCTGCAATTATGACGACACATTCAGAACCTCCTCACAGCAAAGAAACACTGGGACTTGCTCCAGACATGCATTCGCCTCAACACCATCGTCCCTGTCATCTCCTTTAAGTACTTGTCAGCTTTCCACCGCCTTACTGGTAGCCATCCCATCCTGCATTACCCTATTCTTCACAATAACTGCCCCTTGCTAACGATTTTGCTTCTGACCTCTCTGAGATCTGTTCCATTCCTGATCCCTATTTTGGTTACTCCCTCTTCCCCACCATCCTTGATCACACTGATACCTCTGCCCACTCGTCACCCATAGTTTCCAGTACTTGGATCAGTTACCCCCCTCAGCCATCAACACTCCCATCATCACACATGACATCACACTGGACCTGTGCTCCAAACACAACACCACCCCTGGTCAGCATGGCATTACCTACTGCCACCTCAAGAAATGCTCCCCCCATCCTTCCTGGCTGTCCTTGCAACCATGTACAATGTCCTCCTCTCCCACCATATTCACCACCATCTTAACCAGCAGCACCACCTCCTCCCCCTTACCGAATGTGGCTTCCGTCCTTCCTTCTCAGCCAACAACCAGCCCATTAACCTTACCCATCTTCTTTCCTTCCAACTTAACTCCCACTGCTCTGCTAACTTCGTTTCCCTTGACCTCCACCGAGCGAGGTGGCGCAGTGGCTAGCACACTGGACTCGCATTCGGGAGGACGACAGTTCAATCCCGCGTCCGGCCATCCTGATTTAGGTTTTCCGTGATTTCCCTAAATCGCTCCAGGCAAATGCCAGGATGGTTCCTTTGAAAGGGCACGGCCGACTTCCTTCCCTGTCCTCCCCTACTCCGATGAGGCTGATGACCCCGCTGTCTGGTCTCCTCCCCGAAATAACCCCCCCCCCCCTTGACCTCCAGAACTCCTACGGCTGTGTCTGGCATCCCGGGCTCCTGTTCAGGCTCCAGACCTATGCTCTCCCTACCAATTTCGTCCATCTCCTTGCTTCCTTCCTCTCCCGTCGTCCCTTCTTTGTCACTACCCACAATTCCAACTCCCACACCTTCTATCGGTCCACTGGCATGCCCCAAGGCTCCATCCTTTCTCATCTCCTCTATCTCCTGTACATGGCTGATATGCCCAAACCTCCCCCACCTGTTCAGCTCCTTCAATTTGCTGATGACACTGCCTTCCTAGACCTTATCCTATCCTTCAACGATCCCAACATATCCTCCAAACCCACCTTGACCAGTTCACCACTTGGTGCAGCCAGTGGTTCCTTTGTATCAACCCCTGCAAGACGCAGGCAAGCATCATAGGCCACACCAGCCACTGCTTCCATCTCCATGATTTCCTATCTATCTCACTCCTACCTACAAATACCTTGTCCTCACTCTTGACCGTGACCTTACCTGGACGGCCCATCTCCCTATAATCCAACACAAAGCCTGCAACAGGCTGCGCCTCCTGAAACTCGAGACCATCAAGACATGGGGATTGCATCCTGAGACGCCCTGCTAAACCCAGAGGAGAGGACAGGTAGTTTAAGTTGTGGAAAGGAGCCAAAATAAACGGCTGTCAGTTACACTCGAACATACAACCTTTTATACAAATAAACATCACAAGGGCCAAGAAATTAAAAAAAGACAGAGCCTTAGTTTTGGAACTTAGTTAGCGGCTGAAAGCGCCATACAACCACTTTAATTTAAAAACGGCTGAAAGCCAATAACTTAAAGCTCAACCAAAATCTGAAATTTAAATGGTTGGAGGCCCTAAGAATCTGACACTTTAAGAGCTAACAAGATTCCTGGCTGTGAGCAGCTTCAACGAAAAGTATTCCGCAATTCTGAAGACCATGACAACGATGGACGTCACCCTGGGACTCTATTCGTCGCAGTTCGCCAAGCATTCGGACGACCACCGGATTCAAACGGCCGAAAACCACTTGTCACCGGCCGTACGAGCGGCTCTGGAACAGCGCAGGAAGGCCGAGATCGAGCAAAACGCCCTCTGTGTGGAAGGAATAGTTTATGGACCCGGAATAGCAGATTGAACGTAAGTTCCATAACATTGCATTTGTATGTAGTCAGAAGTTCAAACGTGTTTCTTTCGAAATGACCTTTTTTTATCGCGCGGTATGGTAACTTCAAATCAACTGAACCAATTAACATGATTCGTTGTTTCGAATTAAGCGAACTAAATTGTCTAGGAGCTGTACCATTTTTATTCCAATCCATCAACTACAAATATTTTTACTTGGCCGATGTAGTCGATGACAAACACCCTATTTTTTTCAAATGGCCGCCATTTTGTTTCTTATGGTCCAAATAACTTAAGCGAGGTATAGCTCCTAAAGAATATTATATACTTCGCTAACGTCAACTCAATTTTGATTACAGACTAGCCGGGTGACCTGCGGACATACCGCGCGTGGAGGTCTACATCGAAAATTTGTTTCGTTCCGGCAGCACTTGCGCTTGTCCTCTTCGACATTTCCAGTCGAAAAAATTCCAGTTTGTAGAGGAAATATCAATAAACATCTTGACCGAATTTCACATTGATACATAGAACACATCCCGAGAAAACAATTCTCAAGGAAGATGCTTTTTTCGGGCCAAAGATAGTAAAACTCCCCTTAAAATGTGAACCTACTTCCCACACGGAATAGATTATAGCCCAACCTAACCTCCTCGACCTCGCCAAAGCCGACGAAGGAGGGACACAGCGTGACCGAGTTGTTGGCTGACTCATCTGGCGAGGGCGTCTGACGACCGATGCCAGCGCTACTGTGTGTGGACGCAGCCTCTGTGTCACTATGCGAGCAGTTCACGGCCAGCCATTGTTGAATCATCAGAGAGCAATTCCTCCGTCGACCTAATGTTATTTATGTCCACCTCACGTAGGTGCCAGCTGCCTTTCTGTAGAAGATCCCCATGTCTTGGTCACTACGATGCTGGTAAACATCAGGTGTAGACTTTAACAATCCATTAACCGCCTGATGTTTCCTGCCATAGTCACTCATGCATAAGTAGGATGATTCGAATCCCTTGTCCTTCGAGTTTCCCACATATTTGATAAACTCAGGCTTCCATACTGATATCACAAACCAGGAAAGCTGTTATCTCTATAGCATCTGTTTCTTTAGTATTTCTTTTCCGAGAAAAGTCGTGAGAAACTTCATTGCTGAAAATATTAGTACATCTTGCAATAATGGATAATTTGATGTCATTCAATAATAGCTTGGTAATATCTATTTCTGTCTTCGTTATACAAGCTTCATTTCTGAGTCCAGGTAAATACATAACAGTTTACAAGATTTTGTTTCGAGTGTGGCAGGATATTTACTTTTTCTCCATTTAGATATTTCACATTTTTCTGAAAGAAATAGTCTTCTTACATTACGCCTTTCTGTGAATCATTTTTATGTTTTTTCTGGCATTTCCTGTTCTGTTCCTGAATTATGACAGCTTTCATGTACACAGTCCTCGTTCTTGTTAATGTATTTTACAACTTTGGTGTTCTGTAGTAACTAAAGTCAGTATTTTATGTTCAGTGGTTGGTAATACGCACGTGCGTGTTGTTTCACTGTATGTTGTTGTTGTCGTATGTGCTTTGTGTTTAACTGGTACCTAATAAACCATGTGTATTTCCAAGGATGCAAATATTCGTTTTCTAACAAAATCTCAGCAGTTCTTTCAGCCAGTAACATCACTGTCAGGATCTTTATCACTCACACCTATGGAACCACTCCAGCCACACATCAGGATCTCTGCTAAACTGTGTCTCAGGATTTTTTAACTTTGACACTTGCTCTGAAAACTGGAAGTATAGAGAATGTTTACTTTTCAGAGGTAAGTATTCTATGTAAAACACCAACTAACTGTCATTGTGAACCCTAGATCACAAGTGGCCTAAGTGACCTTTCCTAAAATTTCCAGTTTTATTGAAATTATGGTAGTTGAAATAGTAATCTTTTATGGTAAAGAAATCTAAATGTATTTCTTGACAGGTGTTGCCACCTAGCAGAGCGCCTCTTCATCGACTAACAGAAGCCGTTTATTTCATAGAGTGCTAGGGGCCTAGATGTCACTTGGATCCCTTTTGTTCTAACTTGACACAGGTCACATGTTCCAATCTGCTTCTGACTTCATGCAGCCCATAAGTATTTATGCCTAGTTTTTCCAAGCTGTTTAAAAGTTTCTCAGTAAATGTAATGTTTCAGTTTCCACATAAGGAATGATACATTTTCAGTACTCTAATATTTCAACTGTGAACGAAAAAATGGATAACTCAGTGCCTGGTCCTTCTAGAGAAAGCATTAACAATGATGAAAACCTCTGTGACTCGTGTAAAGGGTTATCCTGAAAACTACCGAAAGTAAAATTACCTTAGCATTTTAAATTAAAATAATTAGGGATTAAATAAATGAATTAACACTGAAATCATCCTAAAATGAGGTTAAGTGAGGTCAACTGAGCATAATATTGCATTATGCTCTGTGGATCCACCATTAGTTTTCAGAGATCACTCTCATGATGACAAGGACTCTATGATCCTGGTGAAGAAAGTGTTACAAGCAGCGAAGAATTGTCACGTAATTTGATTTATTTTTATCTATCCATTATAGAGTAAAGCTGTCCTTTGCTTCTATTTGAAGATATTCGAGAAGACAGAACTCCTTTCCTCAGAGACCTACTTATTTTATTGGTTGTACACTAAAAGTAGTAAATTTATCTCTAGCTTCTGGTATGTCCCCACTCACTAGTTGAGGCACAATCAAATAATCAGTGAGTGACCAGAGCAGAAATAAAGGAAGCATAATTATGTATTATGCGACTCTTACTCAAAGAACTTTTTAAACACTTATTAATATTCTCCATTAAAACCTATTTCTTGTTTCCAGAACGTGGTGAGGAAGAAGGTGTAGCTCTGGAAGATCTATCCGAGCCTCAGCGACAGAAAAAAGGAGTAACAAGAGCTTACGAGTGGAAAAATGTACGAAGAAACGAGCTAAGAAACTCAGGTCAGTCATATGTTGACAGAAAACATAAAATACACAGAAAAAAAAGAAATGCAACCACACGACCATGACTGCCAGTATACATGTAGTGGTAACATCTCAAGTGCATTTTTGATTCATACTTGAACCTTGGAAGTTGGGAGTTGCTAACAGCATTTTTGAATGGAGCAACTGTGTTAGAGCCACTAAAGACGAGGAAAGAAACAGTAGAAACAAAAAACTTGTTTCATGTATATTTAAGTTATGTGGACAGAGAATACTAAATATTTTTTTCTCTCAAAATCCTACAAGAATCCAATAAAAAAGTGAGAAATGTAATTGTAAAAAAAGAGAACAACTAGTGGAATACCTTTATGGGATCAAAGGGGTAGGTGGCAATCAGCAAATGAAATTTGTTACCATACTGTCGTTATCAAAGCCATTATGGTCAGGAAAAGTCCCCAAATGTGAACTTTCTCAATCCTGATTTAAATTTATCTAAAATGCATGATTTATACACAAAATTATGTAAAGAAGAAAGAAACAACTACCCTGAGAAAGAAAGTCTTTACAGAAAAATTTTCAACACTGAATTCAAACTAAGTTTTCACGGGCACCAAAGTGACATCTGTTATCCTGTGACAGGCTGCAAGTTGTGATAGAGAATGGTACCAATGAAGAAAAAAACTACAGAAACAGGAAAAGAATTACATCTGCAAAACGTGGAAGCTGCTAAAGATGTAAAAAGAAATATAGTCTAATAGGTGATAACGATACAACTTGTATCTGTTTCGAACTTCAAAAGAAGATGCAAACTCCAAAACCAAGAAATTCAAAGACTTACTATATTCAGCAGTAATGGACATATAACTTGGATATACACAATCTCAAAACGCAAAGGGGCATATGTACATGGGGGATGAGGGGCAAGATGGAAGATGATGCCAAGAGATAGCTTCCTGCCTCCTTAAGTATATCACTAGTCTGCCTCCCAATGTGAAACACTTAGTAGTATTTAGTGATAACTGTGTAGGGCAGATCAGAGATCATTTGATCCCTAAAGTTTGGCTTTACGTCGCGAGAAACATCCACTTTGAAACAATGACACAACCTTTTTCTGTGTTGGGCCATTCATACAATGAATGTGATCAAGATTTTGGGCTCGAAGCAATTAGAAAGAAAAATCCAAGGAGATAGGTGTGTCCCAAAAGACTGTATCTGTAAGCTGTAAGTTAATTGTAAAACTTATGGAAGATAGGGATTTCATTAATATTTTGCAACTCAACATTATGTTTCCAAAAGTAGTAAAAGGATTCCGAGGCTTGCAAGTTCTTCATTTCAAAAATTCAAGTCCAACCACTCTGTTTCACAAGAACACATCAGGAACTACTAGGACATTCAAAGCGTTTCCAATTATGCCACCCAGATCAAGTCGCTTCATGCACAGCCATCAGTTCTTCAGCTGGCAGGTATAAAACCTAACCTGACGAAAAAATATGACACTCTTATGGAACTTCTCGAATACGTCCTGCCAGTCCATGATCAATTCTGTATTGGGCTGTCCTATAACATGAGAATTGAAGCAATCACACCAGCTGTTGAAGAAGAAACTGAACCCTACAACGTATATGATACAGACGTTGATGATTAGGTCTTATTTCTGTCTTATACTTGTTGTTGTTGTGGTCTTCAGTCCTGAGACTGGTTTGATGCAGCCCTCAATGCTACTCTATCCTGTGCTAGCTCCTCTCTATATCTCCCAGTACCTACTGCAACCTACATCCTTATGAATCTGTTTAGTGTACTCATCAGTTGGTATCCCTCTACGATTTTTACCCTCCACGTTGCCCTCCAATACTAAATTGGTGATCTCTTGATGCCTCAGAATATGCCCTACCAACCGATCCCTTCTTCTAGTCAAGGTGTGCCAGAAATTTCACTTCTCTCCAATTCTATTCAGTACCTCCTTATTACTTACATGATGTACCTATCTAATCTTCAGCATTCTTCTGTAGCACCACATTTCGAAAGCTTCTATTCTCTTCTTGTTCAAACTATTTATCGTCCACGTTTCACTTCCATACATGGCTACACTCCATACAAATACTTTCAGAAACGACTTCCTGACACTTAAATCTATACTCGATGTTAACAAATTTCTCTTCTTCACAAACGCTTTCCTTGCCATTGCCAGTCTACATTTTATATCCTCTCTACTTCGACCATCAGTTATTTTGCTCCCCAAATAGCAAAACTCCTTTACTACTTTAAGTGTCTCATTTCCTAATCTAATTACCTCCGCATCACCCAACTTAATTCGACTACTTACCATTATCCTAATTTTGCTTTTGTTGATGTTCATCTTATACCCTACTTTCAAGACACTGTATATTCCATTCAATTGCTCTTCCAAGTCATTTGCTGTTTCTGACAGAATTACAATGTCATCGGTGAACCACAAAGTTTTTATTTCTTCTCCATGGATTTTAATTCCTACTCAAAATTTTTCTTTTGTTTCCGTTACTGCTTTCTCATTATACAGATTGAATAACATTGAGGAGAGGCTACAACCCTGTCTCACTCCCTTCCCAACCACTGCTTCCCTTTCATGTCCCTCAACTCGTAACTGCCATCTGGTATCTGTACAAATTGTAAATAGCCTTTTGCTCCCTGTATTTTACCCCTGCCACCTTCAGAATTTGAAAGAGAGTATTCCAGTCAGCATTGTCAAAAGTTTTCTTTAAGTCTACAAATGCTATAAACATAGGTTTGGCTTTCCTTAATCTCTTTTCTAAGATATGTCGTAGGGTCAGTATTGCCTCATGTGTTCCAACATTTCTACGGAATCCAAACTGATCTTCCCTGAGGTCAGCTTCTACCAGTTTTTCCATTGGTCTGTAAATAATTCGTGTTAGTATTTTGCAGCCGTGGCTTATTAAACTGATAGTTCGGTAATTTTCACATCTATCAACTTCTGCTTTCTTTTGGATTGGAATTATTATATTCTTCTTGAAGATGAGGGTATTTCGCCTGTCTCATACATCTTGCTCACTAGATGGTAGAGTTTTGTTAGGCCTGGCTCTCCCAAGGCTGTCATTAGTTCTAATGGGATGTTGTCTACTCCCGGAGCCTTGTTTCGACTAATACTTAAAAACTTTTTAGTGTAATATAAAGCTGAAGTTAAAGTGTGTTTTCATAAATTTTTGTAATAATAAAAGAATTTAATGAACAATTTTTCGAACTTTAATTTTGATTTACTCAAACCTATTAAAATTGCTCTTTGACCTCTTGTGTTCTAGGGTTCGCAGTTAGCTTCAATGTGCACATGAAAGATGTGTTGAATCTAGTGAAGAAATAACATAATGTACATTTACTACCTTTCAGACTGTAACAGTCTTGTTGGTGCAGATGATCAGTGTCCTGCAAGCTGTATTAATGTTTAATAAACAGCGCAACCCTCAGTGACAGAAAGCCAGTGAATCCTGAAACTAATGATGCAGACTTAGTGGAAAACTACTGAAAATGGCATGAACTCAGTCCATCTCAGTCAGACGAAATCGAGTGGGAAAATAATTTGGATCACAAGTGTCATACACTCAGTCGCTCTCAGACTCGCAAGGAAAAATTCCTGAATTAAATTCCGAAAAATTTCAGTAACCTCACATGTCGATCCATACAAATGAATAAGTGTGTTACTATTATCTAAGTAATCCAGCTCAAACCTTAATAAGGAATCTCAGAAGAAGAATATTCTTCATTTCGTGTAAGGTATTTGGACACAATTCATACTTGCTTTCAATTCCATTAAATAATCATTTTTGTATTTAAAACATTGGTAACATTAACCTTATACTACTTGGCTTTACATCAGGTAAGTACGTACGTTTTTCCCTTGTATTACTCACCAAACTTTTTATTCTTCTTTAACAATTTCTTGTAGAGTAAAATTATCAAATGGACTTAAAATAGTGCTTCTGACTAAATCAGTTCTGTTAATGTAATAATATATTATCATCGTTCATTATTATCCTTTCTTCACAATCTAGGTTATACATAAAATATGAAAACAATGGAAATGTGTGTATGGAATAATACGTAAGATAATGGAAAAGAGACACTCACCTTATGGGTGACTGATGGGTGGTGCATAAAAATACGCAGCAGAAAACAGTAGTCAAACTATCTTTCGAGTTCCTGATCTCTCCCTCTCTCGCGGGCACAAATACACGTGTCTGAAAACACAGACACCCAAACTTGCACACCCATAGCCATGGCTCGGTTCTGCCTGTGCGATTGCAACTGAAACAGTACATTGCTCTCACATTCAAAACATGAGCTCCCAGGACCAAAGACCATGCCACCAAAGCATCTGCAATTAATGTTTTCCATTTATTTTCCGCTGCAGTGTTACTTCAACTGATTGCCACTGAAACAAACTACACACCCAACTAGTTTCTATCTAAATATGCTGTTTCTTTTTCCCGTGCATATGAAAATTGGAAACCCATCATAATAGCTGTGGTAAGAGTTTTTATAATATGCCTGGTGAATGCAGGACTCAACAAAAGACATACAGTGCTTTCATACTGTAGCACAAAACCATCTCAAGCGTATCTGTGGTATGGCAAAACGAATTCTGCTCACTGAAAGAGTCATCTTTGAAATTATTTTATCATGATAGTGAGAAATGTCCAGCACGATGTCATCCTGACTACAACACATGTATCAGAGCCTTACATTGGTTGATAACACCGCTAATACACACATAAATAAAATTTGCATCATGCCGGTTCCGAGAACTCCTGAAGATAGACGTTGGCTGTGGATATTGTATCACAGACACAATTCCTTTGACTGTTCGGAGATGTCACTAACCCCACCAAAAGATGTAAAAAACCATGCATGAGTAGCGCCTTTTAGATGGTGGGGATCCGTAAGCCGATCAGTTCCAGTTTTTACACCAGGTGGAGGTACACAGGTCGCGTTGTCTGTAGTTCAACCATGCGTAGACAGTCAATACCGCGGTTCGATCGCGTACGCATTGTTACTTTGTGCCAGGAAGGGCTCTCAACAAGGGAAGTGTCCAGGTGTCTCGGAGTGAACCAAAGCGATGTTGTTCAGACATGGAGGATACACAGAGAGACTGGAACTGTCGATGGCATGCCTCACTTAGGCCGCCCAAGGGCTACTACTGCAGAGGATGACCGCTACCTACGGATTATGGCTCAGAGGAACCCTGACTGCAACACCACGATGTTGAATAATGCTTATCGTGCAGCCACAGGACGTCATGTTACAACTCAAACTGTGCACAATAGGCTGCATGATGTGCAACTTCACTCCCAACATCCATGGCGAGGTCCATCTTTGCTACGACGACACCGAGCAGCGTGGTACAGATGGGCCCAACAACTCGCCAAATGGACCGCTCAGTATTGCCATCACATTCTCTTCGACAATGAGTGTCACACATGCCTTCAACCTGACAACTGTCGGAGATGTGTTTGGAGGCAACCTGGCCGGGTTGAACGCCTTAGAAACACTGTCCTGCGAGTGCAGCTAAGTGGGGGTTCCCGGCTGTTTTGGGGTGGCATTATGTGGGGTCGACGTAAGCCACTGGTGGTCATGGAAGGCAGGCATGAACCCTATTGAACATGCCTGGGACAGATTGAAAATGGCTGAGGGATCTATGCCAAATCGTCATTGAGGATTGGGACAGTTTGGACCAACAGTGCCTTGATGAACTTGTCGATAGTATTCCATGACGAATACAGGCATGCATCAATGCAAGAGGACTCGCTACTGGGTATTAGAGGTACTGATGTGTACAGCAAGGTCATCAGTCCCTTGTTTCAAATTTGGTCCATTCCGCGAGTGTGGCATCTCAGGAAAGTCAGAATAATGAAAGGGAAAAGGCCAAAAATGTAAAAGGGCAGTCATGTTGTGAATGACAAAAATAAAATGAGGGAAGTCAGCAAGAGAACGAACCCAATGCCATGCTGAAGGAGCAGAGGCAAGACCACCTGCGACTTAAAAGGTGCAACCGCTAGAATGTAGAAGTACATATGGGAAAAGGAGACTAACCAATCCTTAAAAAAAAGGGTAAAAACAGAGTAAAAGGGGAAAAAAAGGATCGCGGTCGGGGAGGTGAGTCGGGAATCTCCAAACACGGGTTATAGTGGGAGATACACCAACACCCACTGCTCTGCCCAACACCAGAGAAAGATTAAAAATCTTAAAACTGAGAATAAAAACCACTTTCCCGGAGGAAACCGAGAACCAGAGAGACCATCCAGGAATCATCAGCCAACATAAAAGGTAAAGTGCGGGGGAGTCTGTACTTAGCACGCAGGGCCAAAAGAAGGGGGCATTCAACCAAAATGTGGGCTACTGACTGGAAGGATCCACAACCACAAAGTGGGGGTGGCTCATCACGCAAAAGAAATCCATGGGTCAGCCTGGTATGGCCAATGCAGAGACGACACAGTGTGGTCGAGTCCTTTCGGGAGAGGCGAAAGGAAGAACGCCATGGGCCTGGTGTCACCTTAATCGCACAAAGTTTATTAGACAGGGGAGTAGCCTCCCAAGAGTTGGCCCACGACTGTGCGAGGTGTGATTTGATGTGAAGCTGTCAATCCACTGCAGGAGGGGTTACAGAGAAGGAGTGGTAAGTGACTGCTCCCCCAGCCAAACGATCAGAAAGCTCATTACCTTGGATACCCACACGGCCAGGTACCCAAAGAAAGTCAAGCAGCACGGTGAATATCAGCGAGATGGGCATGGATGGCAGAGACCAAGGGATGGCGCGAAAAACAGCGGTCAATAGCCAGAAGGCCACTCATTGAGTTCGTACATAACAAAATGCGGTTGTGTTGGGACTGTTTGATATAGGTAAGGGCCTAGGAAATTGCCATCAATTCTGCAGTAAACACCCCACATGCAAGTGGCAGCAGACGATTTTCCGTTCCAACAGAGGATGTGAAGGCATACTCCACATGAACAGCAGATTTAGAGCCATCAGTGTAAGAAACAACAGCATCCCGAAACTCCCATAAAAGTTGGCGGAAAAAGGAACGGAACATCATCGGGGGGATGGAATCTTTCGGACCTCGGCGGAGATCCATCCGAATTCGAGGAACTAACCGAGGGGGCGTGGAGGGGAGGGAGGGAGGACGACAGGACAAAGAAGGAAGCTGGAAATCACAGCAAAGAGACGCAAGGCGGAGCCTAACCGGTAAACCACTCCCAAGGGCGGGAATCGGGTGGGCGACGTCCATGGCCTGGGAACAGGATGGAATAGGAAGAATGAGTGGGAGAGGAACGGATAGCGAGTGCATAAGACACCAAAAGATGGGACCGCCGAACAGAAAGGTGGGGGGGATCCCTGCTTCAACCAGGAAACTATCAACAGGGCTAGTAGGGAAGGCACCGGTGGCCAAACGGATACCATGATGGTGGACTGGATCCATCACGTCCAGTGTGGAAGGAGCAGCTGAACCATAAGCTTGACAACCATAGTCCAAGCGAGACATAACTAGAGTAGGATAAAGACGGAGAAGGAGGGAACAGTCCGCACCACAAGAGGAGCGGGCAAGGAAGAGAAGCAATTGAGTTTACGGAGACATCCTACCTTCAGAAGTCTGATATCGGACAGCCAAGTGACCTTGTTGTCGAAAAGAAGACCCAGGAAACGAAACTGTGGGACCACAGGCAATCGTTGTGCATCGAGATAGCGCTCTGGATCAGGGAGGATCGTAGTACGGCAACAGTAGTGGACCACCCGCGATTTTAGAGGAGAGAATTTAAACCCATGTGAGAGGCATGCCGTATAGCTCCCTGGAGCTGTCGCTCTGCAGAGGCCATCCAAGAGAAACTAAATGCAGAAATCACCCACATACAGGGCAGGGGTGACCAAAGGACCGACAGAGGCCACAAGTCCATCGATAGGACACTCCAGACAGAATCCTGTCAGATGCCCGTCTCCTGGGTCTGTGGAGAACTAAAAACAGTACCAACCCGAACCCTGAATGACCGATGGAACAGGAACTGGCGGCTAAAAATCTGGAGTCGGCCCAAAAGACCCCACTGATGAAGGGTAAGAAAGATGTGATGGCGCCAGGCCGTGTCATAGGGCTTGCGAAGGTCAAAAAATACTGCAACCAAATGGTGGCACTGGGAAAAAGCATGTCTAACTGCGGATTCCAAGCGAAGTAAATCATCGATTGGAGACTGTCCCTCTTGGAAGCCACACTGGTAAGGGGACAATAGATCCTGAGATTCGAGGACACAATTGAGCCGACGGGCTACCATCCATTCAAGTAACTTACAAACAAAATTGGTTAGACTAATTGGCCGATAGCTGTCAACAGATAGGGGTTCTTATCGGGCTTAAGGACAGGAACCACGATGCTATCCCTCCACTGAGAAGGGAAGTCACCCTGGAGCCGGATACGGTTAATCACCCGAAGAAGATGTTGCCATTGTGGAGCACTGAGATGTTGAAGCAGTTGGTTATGAATGGAGTCTGGTCCAGGGGCCGTACCATGAGAAGAACATAGAGCAGAAATAAATTCCCATTCAGTAAAAGATTCTGACTGAATGGCCGTAATCCACCACGGGACTTGCCGGCGATGAAATGGTACAGATGAGTGCGGGACAGCAAGGTTAGCAGCGCGAACAATCACGTCAGACACGTCACGTAGGACGTCATCAATACAACCTGACAAAGAAGGAGAAAACAGGACCTGTACAGTGTAAAGAGGCCAATCGGCACGTTGGAAAGACCAACGAGGTAACATGTCAATCGGGGAGCGGGAAGGGAGAGAGAGAATCAATGGGAAATGGTCACTATCAAAAAGGTCGTAGACTGGCGACCAGTGTAATGAAGGGAGGAGAGAGGGCGAAGAAAGAAAAAGATCAATGGCAGAAAAGGTACCATGACCGGCACTGAAATGAGTAGCGGAGCCATCATTTAGAAGGCACAAGTCGGTCTGCAATAAACTGGTCTATAAGAAGACCTCATCTAGATGGAAAGGCACTGCCCCACAAGGGATGATGAGCATTAAAATCCCCAAGGAGAAGGAAGGAGGAAGGGAGGAGGAAGATGCTGAAGAAGGGCAGTTAAGGCAGCAGGTGTAAGAGTCCTGTCAGGAGGGAGGTAAAGATTGCAAACCATGGCCTGAGTGTCCAGGTGGACCTTAACAGCAACCGCTTCCAATGCAGTTTGAACAGGTATCCACGTGCTAGCAATGTCTGTACAGATCAACATACAAACGCCACTAGAAGCCCACATGGGTCCGACCCAATTTCGATAGAAGACACGGAACCCACGGAGGGTCGACGAGTGAGCATCAGTAAAATGAGATTCCTGTAGAACCACACAAGCTGCAGAGTAAGCCGAAATAAGGGATTTCAATTCTGGAAGGTGCCGATAGTAGTCATTACAATTCCATTGGATAACCACAGAATGATGATTTAAATGGCGGCTGAACATGCTAAAGCCAGTCATATCGCCAGGTCCGCACCCGTCACGGACTAGGACGGGGCGACATCCATGAACGACAGGTCAGAATCCGGTTGTGAAGCCGGGGATGGGACCTCTCGTGACACCAGAGGCTCTTTGTCCCGGGACTTATGTTTCTTCTTCTTTTCAGGCTGAGATCGAGGAGGGCTGTGTGGCATAAAGGAGCCAGCTGCAGAAAGATCGGGAACAGAAAGAGACCAGGCGACCTGGAGGCCGACAGACCGCGGCTCTCGCGGTCATCGCGTGGCAGCAGACCGTTGGCCTCGAAGGTGCCGGGGAGGGGCATCCCGGGGGAGGCGGCCTTGAGCGGCATACGCCGAAGGAATGGTACACTTCTGTGACTGGGGAGGGGGAGCAGCGCCCAGACGCGAAGGTCCGGGAGCCGTAGGGGAGAGGGGGAGGAGAGAGGTCCGGGATTGGGGTGAGGAAAGGGGAGGAAGGGGTGAAGATGTAACCAAAGTGTAACTAGATGTCATGGACACAGGGTGAAGACGTGTATACTTCTTACGGGCCTCTGTGTAAGTTAAATGATCGAGGGACTTATACTCCTGTATCTTCTTTTCCTTCTTATATACTGGGCAATCTGGTAAACATGGAGAATGATTGCCTTGACAATTAACACACACAGGAGAGGGAACACAGGGACTCCCCTCATGGAGTGGACGTCCACAGTCAAAACAGAGAGGGGCCTGTGAACAGTGGTAAGACATGTCCAAAACGCAAGCCCTTAAAACACCTTATACGAGGTGAGATGTATGGCTTCACATCACGCCGATAAACCATAATCCTGACCTTCTCATGGAGGGTATCCCCTTCAATCACATTGGAGGGACAGGGGGAGGGTGTAGATGCCAGTGGTGCAGGAGAAGGGTGGTGGAGGGAAGAAGGAAGGGGGATAGGGGAATCCTGGTTGAGGGGGTAGGAAGAGAGGAGGGAGAGAAGGAAGAGAGGGTGCCCTGGAGGAAAAACACAGGGGAAGAAGGGGAGGATCAAAATGACTCGGATTGGTAAATGGAGGGGATGAGGACATCATCAGGGAGAGGGAGTTGGCGGAAGCCACCTTGGGCAAGGGTATGGAGTGTGGAGATATGGAGAGGGGGTGGGATGTGAGAGTACAGGCGTGCAGACGGTGTGGTAAAGGATGGGAGAGACAAGCGGGTGAGAAGAATCAAGTTTGCGGGAGGTGTAGAGGATCCGTATCCACATTGTAAAGCTTCAAACCAGAAATATATACGAACCGAATATTTTTTTTCTTTTTTTTTCTTTATTGATTTTCAATTCCCCCCGAAGGGGGCGGGCTGGCAGCAGCTTACTACGCTGCTCTACAGCCTACATACTTTTTTAAAAAAATGGAAGAAGAAAGAAACCAGGAAAAACAGGCGATAAAATGGTGATTTAAAGTGTAAAATGGCGTAAAAATGCAGAAAGTTAAAACAGAAAGCAAAAGGGGTGGGCAATGCTGTTAAAATACACAGGAATCAGACAAGTAACATAGTGGACACACATGGTGACAGTCTGGTTTCTGTTCACAAGATATAAAAAAAAGCACACCCAGCGACAATATGATGGCTGTTCGCAACACTTCCCAAAGGACACAACATGGAGCACTCACTGGAAAAACACACCGTAAAACACTGCACGAAAATGGCGGCACAAAGATGGCACTCCCGATCCAAGGCAGATTGGGGGGGGGGGGGGACCTGGAGTAGGGGGAAAAACAAGGAGGGAGGAGAGGAAAAAACGAAAAGGGGGGAACCAAGGAGGGAGAGGACTAATAAAGGGGGAGAAGAGCAGACGTGAGAGGGAATGAGAGGAGGCAGAGAAAGGATATGTAAAAGGACTCTGGGGAGAGAAGGGGGCAAAGAGAAGGGAGGTGGGGAAGAAACAGGATGGAAGGGGGGGGAGAGGGAGCCAGGGAAAAGGACAGAGGAAAGGAGGGGGAGTGAGGATCAGAGTTGATAGGAGGGATAAATGGAGGGAGAGAGGGCATCATCCGGGAGGGGGAGTTGATGGAAGCCACCTTCAGAAAGGAGATGTAGGGTGTAGAGATGGAGGGTCGGGGGGACACAACGGTGAAGACGTGGCACGGGGCAGGGATCGGAGAGGAGAGGAGCAACCAGGGGGTAAGGGGGTTCAAGATGGCGGGTGGTGTAGAGGATGTGGATATGTTCGAGGAATAGGAGCAGATGGGGGAAAGGAATGAGATCATAGAGGATCTGCGTGGGGGACAGGAGGCGTATACGGAAGGCGAGGCGCAGTGCATGACGCTCAAGGATCTGGAGGGACTTATAGAATTTGGGGGGGGGGGGGCAGATATCCAGGCAGGACTGGCATAACAGAGGACGGGACGGATTAAGGATTTGTAGGTGTGGAGGATTGTAGAGGGGTGCAACCCCCATGTCCGGCCGGAGAGGAGTTTGAGGAGTTGGAGGCGGTTGTCGGCTTTGGATTGGATGGAGCGGAGATGAGGGATCCAGGTGAGGTGACGGTCAATGGTGAGGCCAAGGTAGGTGAGGGAGGGGGTGAGGCGGACAGCACGGGCGCAGACAGTAAGGGAGAAATCCAGGAGCCGGAAGGAGCGAGTGGTATGATCTACGATGATTGCCTGGGTCTTGGAAGGGTTGAGTTTCAGGAGCCACTGGTTACACCATGCAGCAAAAAGGTCAAGATGATTCTGGAGAAGGCATTGGGACTGTTGGAGGGTAGGAGCGAGGGCGAGGAATGCGGTGTCATCAGCATATTGCAAGAGGTGTACTGGAGGGGGGGGGGGGTTGGGGCATATCTGCCGTGTACAGGAGGTAGAGGAGAGGGGAGAGGGCAGAGCCCTGGGGCACACCTGCAGAGGGGTAGAAGGTGTGGGAATTGGTATTATGGATGGTAACATAGGAGGGGCGGTGGGAGAGGAAGGAGGCCACCAGACGGATGTAGTTGATAGGAAGGGCGTAGGTTTGGAGTTTAAACAGGAGACCGGGATTCCAGACATGGTCGTAGGCCTTTTCAAGGTCAAGGGGGACATAAATGGCGGAGCGACAGGAGTTAAGTTGGAGGGAGAGGAGATGAGTGAGGTGGAGGAGTTTGTCATCAGCAGAGAAGGAAGGTCGAAAGCCACATTGGGTGTTTGGGAAGAGGTGGTTTTGGCGGAGGTGATGATGGGTGCGCCGGGAAAGGATGGATTCCAAGAGATTGCTGAACACTGACGTGAGACAGATAGGACGATAGGAAGGGGCATCAGATGGAGGCTTGTTGGGTTTGGAGAACATCACGATACGGGAGGTTTTCCACAGGTCGGGATAGAAGCCAGTGGCAAGGATGACATTGTAGAGGGTGGCAAGGATTGAAAGGAACGAGGGAGGGCAGTGTTTGAGGTGGCGGTAGGTAACGCAGTCGTAGCCGGGAGCAGTGTTGCGTTTAGTGCGGGGTGTGAGGCTGATGTCCTGGGTAGTGATGGGAGTGTTAAGTTCAGATGGTTGGGTGTGGCCCAAGTACTGGAAGCTAGGAACAAGGAGAGGAACAGAGGTATTCGTACGGTCCATGACATCAGGAAAGAGGGAATAATCAAAGTGGGGATCATCAGAGAGGTGGGAGGCAAAGTGGTTGGCCTTACTGATGTTGTCAGGAAAGGGACGGTCATTAAGGAGGAGAGGGTACTGGGGGGTGGGGCGGTTCCCAGTAAGGCGGTGGAAAGCAGACCAATACTTGGAAGAGTTTATGGGGAGCGTGGTGTTGAGTTGTGTACATTTCTGGCGCCAGGCACGGCGTTTCTTCGCAGTAAGAAGGTTGCGGATGTGTCGTTGTAAGTGCCGGTGGCGGGTTAGTGTATCCCGGTCACAAGTGCGGAGAAAAGAGCGGTAGAGGCGGCGGGACTCTCGAAGGAGATGGACGGCCTGTGGAGGCAGGGTGGGGCGGTGAGGGTGGCTGGCTTTGGTGGGGATATGGGTGGCGACGGCGTCAGACAAGGTCTGGTGCAGGAAGGCAGCAGCGTGAGAGATGTCATCAGGAGATTGGAGGGTAAGGTCATGGCCGTCAACATGGGTGTGAATGGAGTCCCGGTAGGCATCCCAGTTGGCACGGGAGGAATCATGGACAAGTTTAGGAGGGACGTCAGGGTGAGGAGCGTTGCGGGGATGGCGACCATTAGAGGTAGTGAGGAGAACAGGAGCATGGTCACTGTCAATGAGGTCAGGGACATGTGCAGTGATGCGCCCAAGGAGGTTGGGAGAGGCAAGGACCACATCAGGAGTGGTGTTGGATTCGGGTCGGGTGTGCTGAGGCAGGGGAACCAGGTCGCCATGGAAAGTGGTG
Source organism: Schistocerca americana (assembly GCF_021461395.2). Lineage (NCBI taxonomy): Eukaryota > Metazoa > Arthropoda > Insecta > Orthoptera > Acrididae > Schistocerca > Schistocerca americana. Next base: position 151,931,164 of record NC_060129.1, read on the forward strand.
AGAAACTGATGCCACCGCTGGAGGTCAGCAGGATCATGGCTGTGGATATTGAGGTCGGCGGCAATCACGTAGGTGGAGAAGGTGCGGTCAATGTGGGCCATGAAATCGTATGGGATGGGGGCGCGAGGGCAGATATAAATGGTGGCACAGGTGATGGTAATGGTGGGGAAGAAGAGGCTGAGGGTGAGATGCTCAGCAGGATTGTTAAGGAGATGTTGGGGCCGGACAGGGAGGTGCTTGAGGTGGCCTATAGCAACTCCACCACACGCCAGAGGGTAGAGGTTATCGGTGCAGTGTAGGGTGTAAGGAGCCGTGGAGACGGAGATACGGGGTTGAAGGAAGGTTTCATTTAGGACAAAGGCATCCACGCGGTGCTGATGGAGGGTGTGGAGGAAGAGGAGTTTGTGGGTGGGTAGGGAGCGAATGTTGTGGTACAGGAGATGGTTGGGTTTGTGCACCATGCGAGGGGAGAGTTAGACGAGGGTGGTGAGGGAGGTGAAGGTGAAGTGGGCCTGGTTGTGGGAGTATGTGGCATAGGTGGTAAGATGGGAGATGTAACGGGCAGCGAGGGCGATTTGGGAAAGAGTGTGTGAGCACTGGAAGGGGTGGATGTTTTGGAGCACAATGGTGGTGAAACCGATGATGTCCTCAGCAGTAGGGGGAGGGCGGAGCGAGTTGTTGGGGTGGATGGGGTCATCAACAGGACGGACAGGGACGGTGAGCTCAGGGGTGACTGGTGGAGGTTTCGCTTTACACTTCGAGGAGTAGGTAGGATGTGGTTCGTTGTAAGTGTTGCAGGAGGGGGGAGAGGTTAGGTTGGGGCAGTTCTTGAGGAAGGGTGAAGCTTTGCAGTGGGGAGAAGTAGGGGGGTTCTTGCAGGCAGAGGTAACGTGGTCGTTGTAGGTGAGACAGCATTGGCAGTGGTAGGATTGGACTGGGGAACGGGAGGGGTCCACCTTATGACGGCGATTGTAGATGAGGGCTCCCTCGGTGAGGAGGCGGTCAATCAAGGAGGAGGATTCGGTGAATATCCACATGAGAAAAGTCGGCCCGGCATCATTGAAGATGCGACAGGCCGAGTGGATTTCAATGTCGGGCCGGGAGTTGAGTTCCGCCAACACCTCAGCCTCCGTGATCACGCGGCTAAGCTTCGTGATCACAGTGGTGAAGGTTGGCAGACGTCGGGGAGGTTGAGGTTGACGGGGAGAGGATGGGGTGTGGTAGGGAGTGAGGGTTGCACGTTGGCCAAATTGGATACGGGGGATGCGGGAGAGGAGATCAGTGTGGAGGGAAGCATTGGGGGATTTAATGAGGACCGAGTCCTTGCGAGGAATCAGAAGGGAGATGGGGGCATTGGGGTAGTATTTCCGGATGGCGAGGGTGAGGGAGCGGGCATCAAGGAATTGAGGGTCAGGATTGGAGAGGACAAAGGTGTGGGTGGCAGGCGTGGCGGGGGCGGGGGTCGGAGCCGCGTCCATGGGGGTGGGTGGGTCACGGGGAGTGGGGTTTTTTTTGGAGGAAATTTTGGGGGAAGGGTCAACATTCGGGCGCTTTGAGGGTTTAGTGGTCACGACCGGGTGTAGAGGGGGCAGGGGGATGGGTTGCAGGGGGAGATGGCAGGGGGCAGGACCACCCTGAGCAGCGGATGACGCAGACGGAGGGGGCGTGGGTGTCACAGAGACTGTGGAACGTCGAGCCGAAAGCCGCGCTGGCTTGGAGCCCGTCGGAGGCGGTGCAGGGAGCCACGGAAAGTCAGTAATAGGGGAGGAGGAGTTGGGGGTGGTTACAACCGAAAGAGGCGCAGGGGTGGGGTGGACAGGGAGAGAGGGAAGGACGGGAAATGGGGTGGAGGATGAGCTCCATGTGATGGTGGTTGGAGCAGCGGAGGGAGAGGTGAAAATGATAGTGGTGGTGGGTTGGGACATGGTGGCGGCGCGCGAGAAGGGCGGCGGCGACCAGGCAGCTGCAGGCAGCGACCGAACGGCGGCGGCGGCGAGCACCGGCAGGCGGCGACCAGGCGGCAGCGGCGGCGGTGACCAGGTGGCGGCAGGCAGCGACCAAACGACGGCGGCGGCGGCGGCGGCGGCGGCGAGGAGGAGCGGACGGCGAGCAGTAGTGACGGCGAGCAGACGACACGGCAAGGAAAACGGTGGGGATCATCCATGTCGAAGATGCACCCTGAGAGTAGCCCAGGTACTAAAAGTCTTCGATGAAGAAGTGAGGGAATTCAACCCTCGAATGGGCGACAGGCTTTTTTTTTTTTTTTCTTTATTGTATTTCAATGCCCCATCGGGGCGGGCTGGCAGCAGCATATGCGCTGCTCTTCAGCCGAAAGACATAGAACAAAACAATAGAAGACATTTAAAAACAGCGAAGGAGAGAAGAAGGCGAACATAGATATAAAAAGGGAGAACATCATGGAAGGCAATAGACAAAGAAAAAAACGGGGTGACTGTAAAATGGAGATAAAAAACTGTTTAAAAGTAGCACACACAAAAAGCCACACACTGCGACGATTAAAAGAACACAAGGCACAGTATGACTGGAGCATAAAGGTGTTGACGGATGGCATAGCACACAACGTAACACTGACGGCGAACCTCAAGGCAGTACACAATTAAAAGCACACCTATTGACGCACACGAGAAACAGCACTAAACACAACAGTGATGTGGCACACTGACGATGATCAATACAGAGGATCTGCCAGGTTCAAGGAGATGAGGGAGACCTGAAGAAGGGAGGGAGGGGAAGAGATGGGGGAGGGGAATGGGGGGCGCGCGGAAGAGGGCCAGGTAGGGAGGGATGTGGGAAGGAGAGAGGCAAGTATGGGGTGCAGGGTCTCAGGGGAGGGGGGGATGGAGGAAAATCCGGTCTGGGAGAAGGAGGTAAGAGGAGAAGGGGGCCCTGGGGAGGGGGGGGGGGGGAACAAGGCCGGGTTATAGTTGGCAGGAAGGGTATATGTCATGGCGAAGTTCGTCATCCGGGAGGGGGAGGCGTTGGAAATTGCCCTGATGAAGGAGATGGAGGGTGTGGAGGTGGAGAGAGGGAGGGATACAGCGATAGAGGCGCGGCAACGGGCGGGGGGTGGAGAGGAAGGAGGAAACCAGAGGGTGGGGGGGATCAACCCTGCGAACAATGTAAAGGATGCGGAGATGTTGGAGGAACAAGAGGAGGTGGGGGAAGGGGATCAGTTCATACAGGAGCCGTGTGGGGTAAGGAAGGCGGATACGGAAGGCAAGGCGGAGCGCATGGCGTTCAAGGATTTGGAGGGGCTTGTAAAAGCGGGTGGGAGCGGAGATCCAGGCGACGCTGGCATAACAGAGGATAGGACGGATGAGGGATTTGTAGGTGTGGAGGATGGTAGAAGGATGCAATCCCCATGTCCGGCCGGACAGGAGTTTCAGCAGATGGAGGCGGGAATGGGCTTTCTGCTGGATGGTCAGGAGATGAGGGGTCCAGGTGAGGTGTCGGTCAAGGGTGAGGCCAAGGGATTTCAGGGTGGGGGTGAGTTGGATAGGACGACCATAAAGGGTGAGGTAGAAATCATGGAGGCGAAAGGAGCGAATGGTGCGGCCTATGATGATTGCCTGGGTTTTGGAGGGGTTGAGACGGAGGAGCCACTGGTTACACCAAGTGGTGAACTGGTTAAGGTGGGTTTGGAGGGTACGTTGAGACCGTTGAAGGGTAGGATAGAGAGCCAGGAAGGCGGTGTCATCAGCATATTGGAGAAGGTGGACTGGTGGGGGTGGCTTGGGCATATCAGCTGTATACAAAAGATAAAGGAGAGGGGAGAGGACAGAACCCTGGGGGACGCCAGCCGTGGGATAAAAGATACGGGAGTTGGTGTTGTGGAGGGTGACATAGGAAGGACGGTGTGAGAGGAAGGAAGCGACCAGACGGACAAAATTGATAGGCAGGGCGTAGGTTTGGAGTTTAAAGAGGAGACTGGGATGCCATACACGGTCATAGGCATTTTGGAGGTCAAGGGAAACAATAATGGCGGAGCGACAGGAGTTGAGCTGGAGGGACAGAAGGTGAACAAGGTTGAGGAGTTGGTCGTCAGCAGAGAAGGAGGGTCGGAAGCCACACTGGGTAAGGGGGAGGAGGTGGTGTTGAGCAAGGTGCCGATGGATACGGTGGGAGAGGATGGATTCAAAGACCTTACTGAAGACGGAGGTGAGGCAGATGGGACGATAGGAAGAGGCGGCAGAAGGGGGTTTGTTGGGTTTGAGGAATAGGAGGACGCGGGAGGTCTTCCACAGGTCAGGGTAGAAGCCAGTAGAGAGGATGACATTATAGAGATGGGCGAGGACAGTTAGGAAGGAATAGGGGCTTTCTCGAAGGTGACGGTAGGTGACACAGTTGTGACCAGGGGCCGTGTTGCGTTTGGACTGGAGGAGAATTTTAATGTCTTGTGCTGTGATGGGAGTGTTGACGTCGGAGGGGGGCAACTGCCCCAAGTACTGGAGACTAGGAGCAAGTGGAGCGACTGAGGTATCAGCACGTTCCATGACGGTGGGGAAAAGAGAATAATCAAAGTGGGGATCATCGGGAATGGAGAAGACCTCGGAAAGGTGGGAAGCGAAGTGGTTGGCCTTACTGAGGTTGTCTGGAAGGGGGCGATCGTTATGGAGAAGGGGGTAGTGGGGAGCGGAAAGGGAACCAGTAAGACGATGGAAGGTGGACCAGTACTTGGAGGAGTTGATAGGGAGAGTGGCATTGAGTCGTGTGCAGGTCTGGCGCCAGTCCCGGTGTTTCGTTGCTGTAATAAGGTTCCGTACGTGTCGCTGTATTTGCCGGTGGCGTTTGAGTGTATCCCTGTCACGAGTGCGGAGGAAGGAGCGATAGAGGCGGCGGGATTCACGGAGGAGGAGGACAGCCCGCGGAGGGAGAGTGGGACGGTGTGGGTGGATGGTTTTAGTAGGAACACGGGCCTCCACGGCGTCAGTAATTACCGTCTTAAGGAAGGACGAGGCGCGGATGATGTCGTCAGGATGGCGATAGGTAAGAGGATGGCTTTCGACCTGGGTGGAGATGGAGTCCCGGTAGGCATCCCAGTTGGCACGGCGATAGTCATGGACGACCTTGGGAGGGGGTGCAGGTTGCGGAGCCGGAGGGGGGCGGTTTGCAGACGTTATGGTGAGAAGGACAGGGAGGTGATCGCTACCTGTGGGGTCAAGGACGGCGACAGTGATACGCCCAAGGAGGTTGGCGGAGGCAATGACAACATTGGGGGTGGTGTTACTTTCGGGTCGGGTGTGCTGGGGAATGGGAACAAGGTCACCCTGGATTGTGGAGAGGAACTGATGCCACCGCCGAAGGGCAGCAGGAGTGCGGCTATGGATGTTGAGGTCGGCGGCAATCACATAGGTGGAGAAGATGTGGTCAATGTGTGAGATGAAGTCATAAGGAAGAGGAGCAGTGGAGCGGACATAGATGGTGGCACAGGTAATGGTGAGGGAGGGGAAGAAGACGCTAAGGATAAGGTGTTCAGTGGGGTCATTGAGGAGAGGTTGTGGCCGGACGGGGATATGCTTAAGGTGGCCAATCGCGACTCCACCCTGCGCACGAGGACCAGGAGCATCAGTGCGGTGGAGGATATAGGGGGAGGTGCGGATAGAATGGTGGGGCTGGAGAAAGGTTTCGTTCAAGAGGAAGGTGTCGACCTGGTGGTGGGAGAGGGTGTGCATGAGGAGGTATTTGTTGGAGCGGAAGGAGCGAATGTTCTGGAAGAGGATGCGAGACTCGTGCCGTGCCATGACGGGAAGGAGGGGGGGAAGAGAGGGAACAGAAGAGACTTAAACTAGGGTGTCGAGGCGGGTGAAGGTGAAGTGGGCTTGGTTGTGGGAGTAAGTGGCGAAGGTGTTCAGGTGGAAAACAGAGCGAGCAGCAAGGGATATTTGTTGGAAGGTGTGCGGGCGCTGAAAAGGGTGAATGTTTTGGAGTACAACGGTAATGAACCGGATGATGTCCTCGGCCGTGGGGGGTGAACAGAGGGAATTGTTAGGATGGACAGGAGGTTCGATGGAACGAACTGGGACTGTAAGTTCAGGGGTGGCTGGAGGGGGTTTAGCTTTACACTTGTGGGAGTATGTGGGATGGGGGCCATTGCAGGTATTACAGGAAGGAGGAGCAGCGAGGTTGGGGCAGTTCTTGAGAAAGTGGGAGGCCTTGCAATGGGGACAGGTGGGGGGGGGTTTTGCAGTTGGGAGTCAGGTGGTCATTGTACATCAGGCACCGCTGGCAACGGTAGGATTGGGGAGGGGATTTGGAGGATTCAACAGGGTGGCGACGGTGGTGTATCAGGGCACCCTGGGTGAGGAGATGGTCTATGGATGGGGCGGACTCTGAGAATACCCGCATGAGGTAGGTGGGACCAGAGGCATTGTGGATACGGCGGGCAGAGCGGAATTCCAAGTCCGGGTGGGAGTTCAGTTCTACCAACACTTCATCCTCTGTGATCACTTGGCTGAGCTTGGTGATCACAGCGGTGTAGGTGGGGGGGCAATGGGGAGGCTGCGGCTGATGAGGAGTGGAAGCAGAAAGGAAGGGTGTCAGAGAGGCGTGGGGGTCAAACATAACTTGTGGGAGTTTTCGCAGGAGGTCTGTGTGAAAGGATGGGGACGGGGACTTGATAAGGACTGAGTCCCTGCGGGGAAAGAGTTGGGAGATGGGAGCACCAGGTAAGTACTTTCGTATTTCCTTGGTGAGGGTACGAGCGTCGAGGAACTTAGGATCGGGAGTTGACAGGACAAAGGTATGGAGGGTGGGGGCCAAGGTAGGGGTGGCAGGAGGAGGGGTGGTGTCCATGGTGACGGCAGGGGGAGGGGGAGGTGGTGTTGATTTTTTGTGGGAAGTGGCGGGAGCAGAGTCGGTAAGGACGCGCTTTTGGGGTTTTTTGGAGACTGGAGGCTGGGAGGAGGGGAGAGGGACGGGGAGGAGAGGGAGGTGGCGGGTGGGAGATCCCTGTGGCGTAGTGGAGGCACCGGGAGAAGCAGCTGGTTCAGTGGTGGCGATGGTGGCTCGGCGCGACGTGATGCGTGCGGGAGATGCAGAAGACGAAGCAACGGGGTCGGTGAGAGAGGGGAAGCCAACCACCTGAGGGGCGGCAGCAGAGGCGGCAACAGAGGCGTACGTGAGGGCGGGGGTAGTAGTGGGAGCTGTTGAGGGTGTGGAGGCTGGAGGAAGGGTGTAGAGGTGTGGGTATACAGCAGGGGAGAAGATAGGGGGGTGGGTAAGTGGGGGAAGGGAGGGGGAGGTAGAAGGAGGGAGCCCAGAGGCGGCACTCCAGGAAGTGACTGTGGGAGAGGGGGAGGGGGAGGTGTAGATGACGGTGGAGGTGGGAGTACTCATTGCAGACGAAGGGCGACGGACAGACGGACGTGCAGCAGGCGGCGTCGGCGTCGGCGGCAAACAGACGGATGAACAGCAGGCGGCGGTGGCGGCGGCGGCAGTGGCAGCGGTTACGACGACGGCGATGGACAGCCAGCAGGCGGACGGACGGACGGACAAACAGCGACAGCAGCGGGCAGACAGACAGACAGACAGACAGACACACACACACACACACACACACACACACACACACAATCTTCGAAGACGAAGATTCCACCCTGAGAGTAGCCCAGGCTTTGCAATCTGACGCTTTCGAAGAAGGGGATCCAACTCTCTGGATCGGCGACAGGCTTTTTTTTTTTTTTTTTTTTTTTACTTTATTGTTATTTTAAAACCTGTACAACTCAGGTAGGCTGGCAGCGGCACACTACGCCGCTCTTCAGCCATAGCGTTTTACAAGAGTATAAAACATGGTGAATGACAATGAACAAAGTGACGGGCAAAAGAGAGAGGTCACAGAGACATAAAAAACACGGAGTCGTTCACATGTGACGATAACAACACTGAAAACACGTCGGCACGGCGCACAAAACACTGATGAGTCCGACGGCACAAGTGAACGTAGGAGTGGGACGGCGGACACCAAAAACACTATACGACGTCACACACACGAGACACAAAAGGCGACGATCTCCGGCGCGCGAATGTTCACTATACGTGTGCGAGTCCGGGGACCTGCCAAGAGAGGAGGAGGAGGAAGGGGAGTGGAAGAGCGAGAGGGGAGAGCAGAGATGCCACGGGCAGGGGAGATAGGGGGGAGGGAGGAAGGGGGAGAGGAAGCCCGGGGGAAGAGGGGGAAGGGAGGGGACAGGGAGACGGAAAAAGAAGGGAAGAGAAGAGAAGGGAGGGAGGGTGCCGAAAGGAAAGGACACGGGAAGTGGGGGGCGGGGCAGGGTCAAAGTTGATAGGAGGGGTAAATGGAGGGGACGAGGACATCATCAGGGAGAGGGAGCTGGCGGAAGCCACCTTGGGAGAGGGTATGGAGGGTGGAGAGATGGAGACCGGGTGGGACGTGGGAATACAGGCGCGGCAGCGGGCGGGGGTGGGAGAGGATCGGGGAAATGAGCGGGTGAGGAGGATCAAGTTTACGTGAGGTGAACAGGATACGTATCCTTTCAAGGAAAAGGAGGAGGTGGGGGAAGGGGATGAGATCATACAGGATCTGCGTGGGGGAGGGGAGACGGATGCGATAGGCAAGGCGGAGAGCATGGCGTTCAAGGATTTGGAGGGATTTATAGAAGGTAGGGGGGGCGGAGATCCAGGCTGGATGGGCGTAACAAAGGATAGGGCGGATGAGGGATTTATAGGTGTGGAGGATTGTGGAGGGGTCCAGACCCCACGTGCGGCCGGAAAGGAGCTTGAGGAGACGGAGTCGGGAACGTGCCTTGGCTTGGATTGTCTGGAGATGGGGAGTCCAGGAGAGGCGACGGTTGAGGGTGACGCCAAGGTACTTAAGGGTGGGAGTGAGGGCGATAGGACGGCCATAGACGGTGAGATAGAAATCAAGGAGGCGGAAGGAAGGGGTGGTTTTGCCTACAATGATCGCCTGGGTTTTCGAGGGATTGACCTTGAGCAACCACTGGTTGCACCAAGCGGTGAACCGGTCAAGATGGGATTGGAGAAGGCGTTGGGAGCGTTGCAGGGTGGGGGCAAGGGCGAGGAAGGCGGTGTCATCGGCAAACTGGAGGAGGTGGACGGGGGGCGACGGCGGCGGCATATCCGCCGTGTACAAAAGGTACAGAAGGGGGGAGAGGACGGAGCCTTGGGGCACACCGGCGGAGGGGAAAAAGGTGTAGGAATCGGTGTTATGGATGGTGACATAGGAAGGACGGCGGGAGAGAAAGGAACCGATCAGACGGACGTAGTTAATGGGAAGGGCAAAGGTTTGGAGCTTGAAGAGGAGACTGGAATGCCAGACGCGGTCATAAGCGCGTTCGAGGTCAAGTGAGAGGAAGATGGCGGAGCGACGGGAATTAAGCTGTTCGGAAAGGAGATGAGTGAGGTGAAGGAGAAGATCGTCGGAAGAGAAGGATGGCCGAAAGCCACACTGGGTGACGGGAAGGAGGCGGTGCTGGCGGAGATGCTGGTGGATGCGGCGGGTGAGGATAGATTCTAGGACCTTGCTGAAGACCGAGGTAAGGCTGATGGGACGGTAGGAGGAGACGGCGGACGGCGGTTTGCCAGGTTTAAGGAACATGAGGATACGGGAGGTTTTCTACAGGTCGGGGTAGTAACCGGTGGACAGGACTACATTGTAGAGCCTGGCCAGGGTGGAGAGGAAAGAGACAGGAGCTTCACGAAGGTGACGGTAGGTGGCACGATCGTGACCAGGAGCGGTGTTGCGTTTTGTGCGGAGGGTAGCAATGAGATCCTGTGTAGTGATAGGGGCATTGAGTTCCGTGTGTGTAATGTTGTCCAAGTACTGGAAGCCAGGAGCGAGGGGAGGGGAAGAGGTGTCAGTTCGATCGCGGATATCCGGGAAGAGGGAGTAATCGAACTGGGGATCATCGGGGACGGAAAATACATCGGAGAGGTAGGAGGCAAAGTGATTGGCCTTACTAAGGGAGTCAGGGAAAGGGTGATCATCATGGAGAAGAGGATAATAGGGGGAGGGTTTAGTTCCGGTAAGGCGACGGAAGGCCGACCAGAACTTGGACGAGTTGATTGGTAGGGTTGCATTTAAACGGGTGCATGTCTGTCGCCAGTCCCGGCGTTTCTTAGCCGCGAGCAAATTACGAACGTGTCGCTGGAGTTGCCGGTGGCGTCGTAGTGTGTCCGGGTCACGCGTGCGGAGGAAGGCACGGTAGAGACGACGGGATTCACGGAGGAGGAGAACGGCCTGTGGGGGTAAGGTAGGACGGTGGGGGTGGATGGCGACAGTAGGAACGTGGGCCTCCACGGCCTCAGACAAGGTCCGCTGGAGAAAGGAGGCGGCATGGGTGACATCGTCAGGGTGGTGGTAGGTGAGAGGGTGGCTACCGACCTGGGTGGAAAGGGTATCCCGGTAGGCATTCCAGTCGGCTCGGGAATAGTCGTGGACATACTTAGGGGGAGGGTCAGTACGAGGGTCGGGGCGAGGGCGACGACCGTCTGAAACGGTGAGGAGGACAGGGAGATGGTCGCTACCAATAGGCTCCAGGACATCCACCGTTATGCGGCCAAGGAGGTTGGGGGAGGAGAGGATAACATCAGGAGTGGAGTTGGATTCAGGACGGGTATGCCGGGGGATGGGGACGAGGTCACCTTGAAGGGTGGAGAGGAACCGATGCCATCGCCGTAACTGGGCAGCGGAACGACTATGGATGTTGAGGTCGGCGGCGATCACGTAGGAGGAAAAGGTACGATCGACGTGGGAGAGGAAGTCGAAGGGAATAGGAGCGTTGGGGCGGACATAGATGGTGGCGCAGGTAACGGTAAGGCCGGGGAAGAAGAGACTAAGGATCAGGTGTTCGGTGGGGTCGGGAAGGAGAGGTTGGAGCCGAACGGGGATCTGGCGGTGGTGACCAATGGCAACTCCGCCACGCGCAATCGGGTGGGGATTATCGGAGCGGTGGAGGAGGTAGGGCGAAGTGTGGACTGTGTGGTGGGGTTGCAGGAAGGTTTCATTGAGGAGGAAGGCATCCACGCGGTGGGTGGCAAGGGTGTGCAGGAACAGGTTTTTGTTGGCGGGAAGGGAGCGGATGTTGTTGAAAAGGATACGTTGCTGTCGCGCCATGACTGGGATTTAAACGAGGGTGTCAAGACGGGAGAAGGTGAAATGGGCCTGGTTGTTGGAGTAGGTGGCGTACATCTTGAGTTGGAAGATGGAACGGGCAGCAAGGGAGATCTGCTGGAGGGTGTGAGGGCGCTGAAAGGGATGAACATTCTGGAGGACGATGGTGAGGAACCTGATGATGTCCTCAGCGGTGGGTGGGGGACGAAGGGAATTGCCAGGAGGGGTGGGGGCATCCAGAGGACGGACAGGTACGGTGAGTTCAGGAGTGGTTGGAGGGGGTCGGGCTTTACACTTTTGGGAGTAGGTGGGATGAGGGAGATTGCAGGTATTACAGGAGGGAGGGGATTGGAGGTTAGGGCACTGCCGGAGGAAGTGCGCCTGCCGACAATGCGGGCAGGTGGGGGCCTTGCGGCACTCAGCTGTGGGGTGCGCATTATAGCGCAGACACCTCTGGCAGCGCAGGGATTGAGGAGGGGAACGGGAAGGGTCGACCTTGTACCGCTGGTGGAAGAGGAGGGCACCCTCCTTCAGGAGACGGTCAATGGAGGGGGCGTCCTCAGAGAAAACCCGCATAAGGCGGGTGGGGCCGGCCGAGTTGAAAATGCGGCGGACCGCCCGCACCTCCAGCGTGGGATGGGCCTGGAGCTCCGCCAGCACCTCCTCCTCCGTGATCGACGGACTGAGCCGCGTGATCACGGCGGTGAGGGTCGGCGGGCGACGCGGGGGTTGGGGTTGGCGGGTAGGAGATGGAGAAGGAGCAGGGGTAAGGGAGGCGTTGGGACCAAAACGGGTGATGGGGAGACGGGAGAGGATGTCAGTATGGAGGGTTGGGCTGGGGGAGGAGATGAGAACAGAATCTCGGCGAGGAGTGAGGAGGGAGATGGGGGCACCAGGACAATGCTGGCGAAGGAAGAGGGTGAGGTTCCGGGCTTCAAGGAGAGAGGGATCAGGACGGGAGAGGAGGTAGCAGTAGGAGGAAGGGGGAGAGGAGGAGGATGAGGGGGCAGGGACAGGCGGGGAGACTTCCATGGCATCATGGGTGGGGGAAGGAGGACGAGGCGCAGCCTTTTTGGAAGCAGAGGAAGCAGGGGTGCCACCGGGGCGCTTGACGGCGGTGGAGGAGGTGTGGGGGATGGGAACAACGGGAATGTGGCGGGGAGGGGCAGGTCCCGGGGCCGGAGTCGGCGCCGGAGATGGTGACGGTGACGGTGAAGGCGACGGCGACGATGACGATGACGATGACGATGACGGTGGGAGTGGCGGCGGTGATGGCGAAGGTGACGGGGAGAGCTGGGCGTGGGCAGTGGCCCGATGGGCCATCACCCGAGCTGGAGCTGCAGTGACAGGCTGGGGGAGTGGGGGGAAGGGATCAGAACGAGAGGAGCGGGAGGAAGAAGCGGGAGAGGGGGCGACAAAGATAGAGGGTGAAGGGAGAGTGAGGAGAGGTGGAATGGAAGGAGGGGGGTGGGACTGGGCACACCAAGTTATAGTGGTGGAGGCGGCAGAAGGGGAGGTATAGACAATGGCGGTGGTGGTAGTAGTGACAGTGGTGGTGGGGGTGGACATGACGGGAGAGAGAAACAAGAACGAACAGAACGAAGAGGAGAGGACAGAAACTGGGGACAGACAAAGACGAAGACGGATGAAGACGAAGACGGCCGTAGACCAGGGTCAGGACGGCGGCACCGGACGGCGGCGGCGGGCACCGGACGGCGGCGGCGGCGGCGAGCCCCGGCAGGCGGCGGCGGCGGCGGCGGCGGCGGCGGCGAGCCCCGGCAGGCGGCGGCGGCGGCGGCGGCGGCGGCGGCGGCGAGCACCGGCAGGCGGCGACCAGGCGGGGGCGGCGAGCCCCGGCAGGCGGCGACGGCTGCGGCGGCTGCAAGGACCGGAAGGCGGCGACCAAGCGGCGGCGGCGGTGACGGTGACGGTGACGGCAAGCAGACGACACGGCAGGGATCTTCCACGTCGAAGGCGCACCCTGAGAGTAGCCCAGGCAATGAAACTCTTCGATGAATAAGAGAGGGAATCCAACCCTCGAATGATCGTGGCGACAGGCCTATTTGACCTACATATGATGAACACCTTACAACAAACGTCGTCGGGTATGATGAATTACTCTTTATAATTGTTAACAAGCTCTTACTGTTTGTAGATACTTGGTTAACAAACCAAAAATTACTCATTGTTTTCATTAAGGAAATGTTCGTTACTTGCAACACTTTCCTGCCAGCCTGTTAATTGCTAAAGACAATTACACAAAGCTTGAATGGAGTTGTTGCTCGCTGCTGCCGACAGATGGCAGCTCCGCACGCCACCTCGGAAGGTGCGACCCATGTCTTTCCCCGCGGCTTGGCGGCGTCACCGTTTGTTGTTGGGTGTCGCCAAGACACGCGATATTGCTTTGTGCGTGTAAGGAACTCGTCCCTACAATTTGTAAGCAACGACTCTTATGAATCAGTCTAAATATTTCGGAGCTAATGTTCCATCATGGTAGCAACAATTCATTCATTTCCAAATTAGGCACGCTCGTTTGTTAGGTTTGAACTCTTTTTCAACAGAACAGGAATGGATAGGGAACACAAAGACGGCCAGAGACTTGGCACCGGAGAGGCCAGCAAAGTCATTCCCAATAAGGCCTTTGGACAGCACAACAAGGTGGCAGAAGTTACAGGATACTTCCAAATATCGTAACGTACCTCTTTTTGCCAGATGTAGCACAGAAAATCCATATAGTGGGGACACGACATATCGTTGAAAGTTCCCTGCAGAAATATTGAGCCATTCTCCCTCTTTAGGCATCCATAATTGCGAAAGTGTCGCCGATGCAGGATTTTGTACACAAACTGATCTCTCGAATGTGTCCCATTTCCGTACGGTGTGATGCTGTCGTTTGCTGCTATAACCCATTAACGACAGATTTCCCTGTACTGTGCTAACAGATGATTCGTCATATGTCCCACATTGACTTCTGCAATTATTTCATGCAGTGCTGCTTGCCTCTTAGCACTGATAACAGAATAACTGTACAGTGGGAAATATTTCTAAATAATATTGATCACCAATGAAGAATAAAAAACTATTTAAAAAGACCGTCTTATACACAAGAACTTTTCTATGTACCATAAAGCTTAAGTTTAAGTGTGTTTTCATAAATTTTTGTAATAATAAAAGAATTTCAGGAGGCTACTGCAATCATTTTTCTTTCCCTTTCTTTAGAAGTAAAGAGATCTAAGTGACGCCTTCTAAAAGTAAGCGCAAACATTGTTTCTTAAAAAATATTAAAGAAACCCAATATACAAAAAACTAAGAAATCTTTCAATCGAAATTGAATGTCTAGGAGTTGGATAGTAGTTTGAAATACAAAAACACAAGTAACATTTTTATTCCATATAAAAACAATTTTTCAAACTTTAATTTTGGTTTACTCAAAACCATCAAAATTGCACTTGGACCTCTTGTGTTCTAGGGTCCGCAGTTACCTTCGATGCGTCTAAAATTATACACATGAAAGCAGTGACGTAATGTACACTTACTTCCTTTCAGACTGTAGCAGTATTGTTGGTGCGGATGACCAGTGTCCTACGAGCTGTATTAATGTTTTATAAACAGCGTAACCCTCAGTGACAGAAAATGAATAATTCCTGAAGCTAATGATGCAGAGTTAAAGGAAAGGTACTGAAAATGACATAAATTAAGTCCATCTCAGTCAGAAGAAATCAAGTGGGAAAATCATGTGGATCACGAGTGTCATACACTCAGTCGACATCAGACTCGCGACGAAGAAATGGTTTAAATGGCTTTGAGCACTATGGGATTTAACAGCTGAGGGCATCAGTCCCCTAGAACTTGGAACTACTTAAACCTAACTAACCTAAGGACCGCACACACATCCATGCCCGAGGCAGGATTCGAACCTGCGACCTTAGCGGTCGCGCGGTTCCAGACTGAAGCGCCTAGAACTGCTCGGCCACACGGGCCGGCTCGCAAGTTAAAATTCCTGAATTTAATTCCACAAAATTTCAGTAACCTCACACATGTCGATCCATATAAATGAATAAGTTTGTTACTATTTTCTTAGTAATCCAGGTCAAACCTTAAATATTACAAGAAGAATATTCTTTCATTCTTTAAACGTATTTCAACATAATTCATACTTGCTATCCATTCCATTAACTAATAATTTTGTATTTAAAACATTCGTAACATTAACATTATACTTGTTAAAAGGTACTACTTGGCCTGTACATCAGGTAAGTACATACGTTTTTCCCTTGTTTTATTTACCATAATTATTATTCTTTTTTTAAGTTTTCTTTCAGAGAAAATTATCATTTGGACTTGAAACAGTACTTCTGATTAAATCAGTTCTGTTAATGTTATAATATATTATTATCATTCATCATTATCCTTTCTTCACAACATGAAAATAACGGAAATGCGCATATCGAATAATACATAAAATAAAGGAAAAGATACACTCACCTTACAGGTAATTGATGCGTGGGGCATAAAAACAAGCAACAGAAAACAGTAGTCAAACATCTTTAGAGTTCTTGCTCTCGCTCTCTCACACAAATACACTCGTTTGGAAACACAGTCACACCCGTAGCCGTGGCTGGGCAGTGCCTGTGCAGTTGGACTTGAAACAGTACATTGCTCTCATATCCGTAATATGAGCTGCCAGAACAAAAGAATATGCCACTAAGGCATCTGCAATTGAACTTTCCCATTTATTTTCCGCTGCGGTGTTACTTCACCTGATTACCACTGAAACAAATGACACGTGCAAGCAGTTTATATCTAAATGTGCTATTACTCTTTCCCGTCCATATGAAAACTGGAAACCTGTCGTAATAGCTGTGGTGAGAGGTTTTATAACATGCCTGGCAAATATGTGACTCAAGAAAAGACCTATAGTGCTTTCATACTGCAGCACAAAACCATCTCAAGCATTTCTGTGGTTTGGCAAAATGAATTCTGATCGCCGACTCAGTCATTTTACGAAATTATTTTATCTTGATAGTGAGAAATGTCCACCTCGAGGTCATCCTGACTATGACCCAAGTATCAGAATCATCCATTGGTTGATAACACCAGTAATAAATTCTGCCATCATCACATGCCACATGAACAGCTAAGCACTGATGATTGTCTTGTTGGTACTAAATGTCACACTTCCGTATTACAATATTTGCCATAGCCCTTGACATCATTAGGTTGAGGATTTGGAGATAATGGTCCTTTGTGTCAAGCAGGTACTTGTATTTCTGGTAAACGGCCTGCAATTGGCCTGCAGAATGGTAGGAGGGATTTTCTTCTTCTTCAGTGGTGGTGGCTGTGGATTCTAGAAAGAGGGATCACGAGGCTCCATGGCACCAACAGGGGCGGCTACTCCAGGTGTGAAGGCATGAGAATCCGATTTACAGCCACTCCAATGAGCATGAGTGGTAGGTGACTTAGATTATAGTCAAAAGGGGGGGGGGGGGGGATTGGCCCGACAATGTTGGAGTCCCCAGAGGGCCCACGGCGCCGACAAGATTGTGTAAACGAAACAGCACCCAACAAAACCAGTCGGTTGTATCAATGCTGCAGACCAATATGGCTTGTCCGTCACTGAGATGTCTATCATGAGGCAGCCATAAGAGTCGTCTGATGACAAAGAGCAAGATTCATCCCTCACATGGTGCTGTGGACACGTTTTACGTGTTTTGGTATCACTGTCAGTGGTTATCGGTAACTTGTGGTGGGAGGAACTCACTGAGTGGTGTCAGTATTGGAGCATCTGGCAGCGTGCTGGGATGGCCGCCTAGTGGGCCGTGTCATGTCTGCATCTCCCTCGCACACCAAAGATAATAACCTAACTTCTGCAATACAGCTTTACAACACTGCTGCTCGCTTATAGTTGATTCAGATATCAAAATTATGCATCAAACCTATCAGTGTATATGAGGAAACAATTCTGACTTAGAAGGTGAATGACAAATTAACGTTGACTTAGGTACTAATACTAAACAATGCTGAGTAACACTTGTGACCGTAACGAGTGACGGCATGTACTCACAAGTAAACACTCTCAGTACTCCAAACTGACTCACGACCTGTTAACTTTTATTTTCCCCTTTATTGTCATTTCATTGTCCTCCTTCATGTGGGCAGGGGTGGGCTGGCAGCGGCACAATTCACCACTCTTCAGTCAAGGGATTACTTAAAATATCTCAGGAAAACTGTGCATTTACACAATAAGGGGACAAAAAATAAAATTTATTCATGAGAGGAGGGAAAAATTAGAGTTAAAATATACAAAAAGATAGGGTAGTTTGATAAGTCATGTTTACATAAAGCTGCCATACAATTAGAGTGTCACTCAATGAAGACACACATAAATACTGGTGGCTCGAATAGCACAATTAAAAACAGTGTTCACAGTTTGGGGACACACACTGCACTTATGTTACATTCTTGGTGGGCACCAAAATGGTACTAAGTAACTACATTAAAATTTTAAGTACTTGTCAAGTGAGGGGAGGTCAGAGAGGAGGGAGAGAGGGAAGAGAGATGGGAGACTGATGTACAAGGCCAGCAGGAAGGGGGACTTATAGAATTTCGGCGGGGGTGGGGGGAATCCAGGTGGGACTGGCATAACAAAGGATGAGACAGATTAAGGATTTGTAGGTGTGGAGGATGGTAGAGGGGTTCAACCCCCATGTCTGGCCAGAGAGGAGTTTGAGGAGTCAGAGGTGGTTGTCGACTTTGGATTGGATAGAGCGGAGATGAGGGATCCAGGTGAGGTGACAGTCAATGGTGAGGCAAAGGTAGGTGAGGGTGGGGGAGAGGCGAACAGGAGAGGCGCAGATGGTAAGGGAGAAATCAAGGAACCGGAAGGAGCGAGTGGTACGACATACTATGATAACCTGGATCTTGGAAGGATTGATTTTCAGGAGCCACTGATTACAGCATGCGACAAGGTCAAGGCGATTCTGGAGATGGCGGTGGGACCGTTGAAGGGTAGGAGCGAGGGCAAGGACTGCGGTGTCATTGGCATACTGCAGGAGGTGTACTGGAGGGGGGGGGTTGAGCATATCTACTGCATACAGGAGGTAGGGGAGAGGGGAAAGGACAGAGCTCTGGGGCACACCTGCAAAGTGGTATAAGGTGCAGGAATCAGAGTTATGGATGGTAACATCGGAGGGGTGGTGGGAGAGGAAGGAGGCAATCAGACAATGTAGTTGACAGGAAGGGCATAGGTCTAGAGTTCAAACAGGAGACTGGGATGCTAGACACAGTTGTAGGACTTTTTGAGGTCGAGGGAGACAAAAATGGCAGAGTGACAGGAGTTAAGCTACAGGGAGAGGAGATGAGTGAGGTGTAGGAAGGTCGAAAGCCACACAGGGTGTTGGCAAGGAGGTGGTTTCGGTGGAGGTGGTGATGGATGCGCTGGGTAAGAATGGATTCCAAGAGCTTGCTGAAAACCGAGGTGAGATGTATAGGGCGACATGAAGAGGCATCCAATGGAGGCTTGTTGGGTTTGGAGAACATCAGGATATGGGAGGTTTTACACAGGTTGGGGTAGAAGCAGATGGTAAGGATTACATTGTAGAGGGTGGCAAGGACTACAAGAAAGGAGGGTGAGCAGTGTTTGAGGTGGCAGTAGGTAACGCAGTCGTGGGGGGGGGGGGGGGGGAGCAGTGCTGTGTTTAGTGCGGAGTGTGAGGCTGATGTCCTGTGTAGTGATGGGAGTGTTAAGTTCAGATGGTGGTGTGTTGCCCAAGTACTGGAAGCTAGGAGCAAGGGGAGGAACAGAGGTATCCATATGGTCGATGACATCAGGGAAGAGGTACTAATCAAATTGGGCGTCATCTGAGATGGAAAAAACATCAGATAAGTGAGAGGCAAAGTGTCTGGCCTTACTGAGGTTGTCAGGCAATGGATGGTCATCAAGGAGGATAGGGTACTGGGGGGTGGGACGGTTCCCAAGGCGGTGGAAAGCAGACCAATACTTGGAAGAGTTTATTGGGAGTGTGGTGTTGAGTTGTGTTCATGTCTGTCGCCGTGCGCAGTGTTTCTTCCCAGTAAGTTCGACGCACAGGTCGCCGAAGTGGCGTCAAATCGAAAGACCTGCACCAGGCGAACGGTCTACCCGACGGGAGGCCCTAGCCACACGACATTTCCATTTCCCAGTAAGCAGGTTGCGGATGTGTCGTTGTAATTGCCGGTGGTGGGTGAGTGTGTCTGGTCACGAGTGCAGGGAAAAGAGCGGTAGAGGCGGGAGGATTCACGAAGGAGGAGGACCACCTGTGGGACCAGGGCTGAGCGGCGAGGGTGGATGGCTTTTGTAGAGATATGGATGGCGACAGTATCAAACAAGATCTGGTGCAGGAACGCAGCAGTGCTGGAGATGTCAACAGGAGATTGGTGGGTAAGGTCGTGGCTTTCGACCTGGGTGTGAATGGAGTCCCGGTAGGCATCCCAGTTGGCACAGGAGTAATCATGGACAAGTTTAGGAGGGATGTCAGGGCGAGGAGCGGGGCAGGGATGGCGACCATTAGAGATAGTGAGGAGAACAGGAACATGGTCACTGCCAATGAGGTCAGGGACATGTGCGGTGATGTGCCCAAGGAGGTTGGGAGAGGAAAGGAATCACATTGGGTGTGATGGGGGAGGGAAAGCAGGTCACCCTGGAGGGCGGTGAGAAACTGATACCACTGCTGGAGGTCAGCAGAAGCACGGCTGTGGATATTGAGGTGAGCGGCAATCACTTAGGTGGAGAAGGTGCAGTCAATGTGGGCCAGGAAGTCGTATGGGATAGGGGTTCAAGGTCGGACATAAATGGCGGCACAGATGATGGTAAGGGTGGGGAAGAAGTAGCTGAGAGTGAGATGCTTGCCAGGATTGCTGAGAACTTGTTGAGGCCAAACAGGGATGTGCTTGAGGTGGCCTATAGCAACTCCACCACGCACCAGAGGGTACAGGTTATCAGTGCAGTGAAGAGTGTCAGAAGCTGTAGAGATGGAGATATGGGGTTGAAGGAAGGTTTCGTTTAGGATGAAGGCATCCACATGGTGCTGATGGAGGTTGTGGTGGAAGAGGTGTTTGTAGATTGGCAGGGAGCAGATATTATGGTACAGGATACCATAGTGTTGTCGCGCCATGGGAGGGGAAAGTTAGACAAGGGCGGTGAGGGGGGTGAAGGTGAAGTAGGCCTGGTTGTGGGAGTAGGTGGCATAGGTGGTAAGATGGAAAATGGAGCAGGCAGTGAGGGCGATTTGGGAAAGGGTGTGGGAGTGCTGGAAGGGATGTATGTTTTGGAGCACAATGGTGATGAAACGGATAATTTACTCTGTAGTAGGGGCAGGGCAGAGCGAGCTGTTGGGGTGGGCTTAAACAAGAAAGTATGAGAGAAGAAATTGAAAAACAGAGATTAAGATGGTATGGGTATGTTAAGAGGATGTGTGGGCAGAGACTCCCCAGAATTATTGAAGAACTAAAGGTAGATAGGAAAAGACCTAGAGGTGCTTAAGAACATGGTGGAAAATGGGAGTGAGAATATCTGTGGAAAGGAGAGGTGTGACCTGGCTTTTCTTTTTCCTTTATTGGTATTTCATGCCTCAGTTGAGGTGGGCCAGCAGCGGCCTACATACGCCACTCTTTGGCCAAAAGACACAACATATATACACGGAAGACATAGAAAATCAAAATTCAGGGTAAACACATGATGAACGCTGAATAAGAAACCAGAAGTCGTTCAATGGAAGGCACTGTACATGAAGGGAGGCACCAGTTGAACAGATGTAGGCACCCTGGTGGAGACGTGAACATAGTATAGAAACACTGATGAAGACACTGTACACAAATGGAGGCCACTGACACACAGAAAACACTGGTGACGATCATCGGCGAAGCACGCACACTGACGAAGGGGGAGGGGGCTGCCTCCAGGTCAAAGGGAGAGGTAGGATGGTGGGAAGGAAGGGGGTGGAGCCAGTGGGATAAAGAAGGTAGAGCAGGGGGTAGGAGAGAGGGGATGGGTTGGAAGCCGAGGGAGAGGGGTGGGAGCTGGAGATGTGAGAGAGAGGAGGGGCGAAAAAGGAAGGTGAGGGAGACAGGGAGCCCTGGGGGAAAAGGGGGAATGGGAGGGAGAGTCAGAGCTGGTAGTAGGGGTAGATGGTCAGGACAAGGGCATCATCAGAGAGGGGGAGTTGGCGGAAGCCACCTTGGGAAAGGGTATGGAGGGTGTAAAGATGGAGACAGGTGGGATGCAAGAATAAAGGTGCGGCAGCATGCTGGGATGGGTGAGGATGGGAGAGACAAGCGGGTGTGGAGGATCAATCTTGCAGAAGGTGTAAAGGATCCATATCCATTCAAGGGAAAGGAGGTGCGGGAAGGGATTTAAGTTGCATAAGATCCTCATGGAGGATGGGAGACAGATGCAATAGATGAGGTGAAGTTGGTTGGTTGGTTTGGGGAAGGAGACCAGACAGCGTGGTCATTGGTCTCTTCGGATGAGGGAAGGATTGGGAAGGAAGTCGGCCGTGCCCTTTCAGAGGAACCATCCCGGCATTTGCCTGGAGTGATTTAGGGAAATCACGGAAAACCTAAATCAGGATGGCCGGACGCGGGATTGAACCGTCGTCCTCCCGAATGCGAGTCCAGTGTCTAACCACTGCGCCACCCCGCTCGGTAAAGGTGAAGTGGATGGTGTTCAAGGATTTGGAGGAGCTTATAGTAGGTGGGAGGGGCGGAAATCCCGGTGGGATGGACATAGCAGAGGATGGGGTGGATGAGGAATTTATAAGTGTGGGGAATGGTGGAGAGGTCCAGAACCCATGTATGGCTAGAAAGGAGTTTGCGGAGGCAGAGTTGGGAGAGTACCTTAGCTTGGATTGTCAGGAGATGAGGGGTCCAGGAAAGGCGACAGTCATGGGTAACACCAAGGTACTTGAGGGTGGGAGTGAGGTGAATAGGACAGCCATAGATGGTGCCATAAAAATCAAGGAGGTGGAAGGGAGGGGTGGTTTTGCCTACAATGATTGCCTGGGTTTTGGAAGGATTGACCTTCAGCATCCACTGGTTGCACCAAGTGGTGAAGTGCTCAATAGGCGCTGGGAGCGTTGCAGGGTGGGTTGGAGGACAAGGAAGTCAGTGTCATCAGCTTACTGGAGAAGGTGGATAGGGGGTGAAGGTGGCGGCATATCCGCCATATATAGAAGGTAGAGAAGAGGGGAGAGGATGGAACCTTTGGACACACCAGTGGAGGGGTAGAAGGTGTAGGAATCCATGTTATGGATGGTGACATAGGAAGAATGGTGGGAAAGGAAGGAGGCGATCAGACAGATGTAGTTAATAGGAAGGGCGAAGGTTTGGAGCTTGAAGAGGAGACCGGAATGCCATCCATGGTCGTAGGCACGTTCAAGGTCGAGGGAGAGGAAGATGGCGGAGCGACGGGAGTTGCGTTGTTCGGAGAGGACGTGCGTGAGGTGAAGGAGAAGTTCATTGGCAGAAAAGGAGGTTCAAAAGCCACATTGGGTAGCGGGAAGGAGTTGGTTCTGGTGGAGATGCTTGTGGATGCATTGGATGAGGAAGGATTCCAGGACCTTGCTGAAGACTGAGGTAAGGCTGACGGGATGGAGGAGGAGACAGCAGATGGCGGTTAGTCGGGTTTGAGGAACATCAGGATCTGGGAGGTTTTCCACAGGTCGGGTAGTAACCGGTGGACAAGACCACAGTATAAACTCTGGCCAGGGTGGAGAGAGAGGTGGCGGGAGCTTTCACGGAGATGGCGATAGATAACACAGTCGTGACCGGGAGTGATGTTGCGTTTCGTGCAGAGTGTAGAGATGATATCTTGAATAGTGATTGGGGCATTGATTTCAGTGTGTGTAATTTTGTCCAAGTACTGGAAGCCGGGAGCGAGTGGAGGGGCAGAGATGTCAGTTCAATCGTGGATATCAGGGAAGAGGGAGTAATCGAACTGGAGATCGTCAGTGAGGATAAAGACACTGGAGAGTAAGAAGCAAAATTGTTGGACTTACTAAGGTTATCAGGAAAGGGGAGGTGACCAGTCCTTAGACGAGTTGATAGGTAGGGTAGCATTAAGACGGGTGCATGTCTGTCGCCAATCCCAGCGTTTTTTAGCTGCGAGCAAGTTTTGAATGTGTCGTTGGAGTTGCTGGTGGCCTCGTGGTGGGTGCCGGTCATGTTTGTGAAGGAAGGCACAGTAGAGACAGCAGGATTCACGGAGGAGGAGGATGGCCTGTGGGGGTAAAGTGGGACGGTGCAGGTGAATGGCAACGGTAGGGATGTGGGCCTCCAGGGCCTCAGACAAGGTCTGCTGGAGAAAGGAGGCAGCACAGGTAACGTCATCAGGGTGGTGGTAGGCGAGGTGATGGCTATTGACCCGGGTAGTGAGGGTATCCCATTAGGCATTCCAGTTGGCATGGGAATAGTCGTGGATATACTTTTGGGGAGGGTCAATGTGAGGGTCTGGACAGGGGCGACGACCGTCTGATATGGTGAGGACAGGGAGATGGTCACTGCCAATAGGGTCGAGTACGTCCACTGGCATGCGGCCAAGGAGGTTAGGGGAGACCAGGACGATGTCGGGAATGGTATTGGATTCGGGACGGGTGTGTTGCGGATTGGGAGCGAGGTCACCTTGGAGGGTGGGTCAGCAGCAATCACTTAGGAGGAGAAGGTAAGGACAATGCAGGAAAGGAAGTCGAAAGGGATAGGGGCAGAGGTGCGGACATAGATGGTGGCGCAGCTAATGGTGAGGCCGGGGAAGAAGATGCTAAGGATCAGGTGTTCCATGGGGCGGGAAGGAGGGGTTGGAGCCAAGCAGGAATCTGGCAGAGGTGGCCAATGACTACTGAACCACGCACTATCGGGAGGGGATTATTGGAGCGGTGAAGAAGGTAGGGTGATGTGTGGACCGGATGTTGTGGCTGGAGAAAGGTTTTGTTCAGGAGGAAGGCATCGCTGCTGTGCTTCGCGAGGGCATACATAAGGTGGTTCTTGTTAACGGGAAGGGAGCAGATGTCGTTGAACAAGATACAGTGCTGTCGTTTAAATGAGGGTGTCAAGACGGGAGAAGGTAAAGTGGGCTAGGTACTGGGAGTAGGTGGCATAGGTATTCAGGTGAAAAACGGAACAGGCGGCGAGGTACATCTGCTGGAGGGCGTAGGGGCGCTGAAAGGGGTGGATGTTTTGAAGGACAATGGTGACGAATCTATCATTGGCCAGGAGGCCCCTTGCAAAGCAGGTCCGGCCATCCCGGTGCAGATCTTATTACATTTGACGTCACATTGGGCGACCTGCGCGCCGGATGGGGATGAAATGATGAAGAAAGCATAACACACAGTCCCTAAGAGGAAAAAATCCCCGACCCATCCGGGAATCGAACCGGGGTTCGTAGGACAGCAATTCGTCACACTGACCACTTTTTTTTTTTTTTTTTTTTTTTGTTGATCTCATTTCGATCTATATTTTTCGCTGAATTTGTTCGGGGCGGACGTCCGATGACACCCCTTTCAGTTCGTCGTTTATCTATTAACTAAGTTTTTTTATTACAGAGAGTAGCTAACCCTCTAACCGAACACACTGAGCTACCGTGCCGGCAACCACTCAGCTATCGGGGTGGACAGGAACCTCCGTAGGGATGACGAAGTTATTTTCGAGGAACAATACTGAATAAATTTAGAGAACCGAAATTCTAAGCTGATTGCACAACGATTTTTACTGACGTAAACGTCCATTTGGCGTAATGAGCTCTAAGACAGATAAATTAGGGTATTTGTGGAGGCATACAGGCAGTGGTTTTCCCTCGCCGTATTTACGAGCGAAACAGGGAAGGTAACGACCAGTAGCGGTGCGAGGCAACTTCCGCCATGCACTATATCGTGACTTATGACGTATGTATGGAGATTTGGACGTACATATACATCTACACCAGTGCTCCGCATGCTACCTGGCGGTGTGTGGCGTAGGGTGCTTCTGGCACCACTAAGGGACGCTCTCTTTACTGGATTTGTTACATCGTCTAGGTGTCCCGCCAACAAAACGCAGTCTCTGGTTTATCATCGGTACAAGATTTTGTATGTGATCGTTCTTATTTAAGTTGGCCCTAATTGCAATCCCTTGGCATTTAGCTGAATCGGCAGCCTTTGGATCGAGTACCAGAAATTTAACGGATTCCTTCTGGTACTTATGTAGATGAGACAACACTGTTCATTATTTAGACCCAATTACCACTTTTCTCACCACACCGATACTTCGTCTAAATAATTTTGAAATTCGTGTTGATCTTCTGATGACTTTAATAGGCGATAAATGACAGCATCGCGTGCAAATGATAGCTGCTCATATTGGCTCCTAAACCGTTTATACAGGGTGTTACAAAAAGGTATGGCCAAACCTTCAGGAAACATTCCTCACACACAAAGAAAGAAAATATGTTATGTGGACATGTGTCCAGAAACGCTTACTTTCCATGTTAGAGCTCATTTTATTACTTCTCTTCAAATCACATTAATCATGGAATGGAAACACACAGCAACAGAACGTACCAGCGTGACTTCAAACACTTTGTTACAGGAATTGTTCAAAATGTCCTCCGATAGCGAGGATACGTGCATCCACCCTTCGTCGCATGGAATCCCTGATGCGCTGATGCAGCCCTGGAGAATGGCGTATTGTATCACAGCCGTCCACAATACGACCACGAAGAGTCTCTACAGTACATTTGGTACCGGGGTTACGTAGATAAGAGCTTTCAAATGCCCCCATAAATGAAAGTCAAGAGGGTTGAGGTCAGGAAAGCGTGGAGGCCATGGAATTGGTCCGCCTCTACCAATCCATCGGTCACCGAATCTGTTGTTGAGAAGCGTACGAACACTTCGACTGAAATGCGCAGGAGCTCCATCGTGCATGAACCACATGTTGTGTCGTACTTGTAAAGGTAGCACAGGTAGAATATCCCGTATGAAATCATGATAACGTGCTCCATTGAACGTAGGTGGAAGAACATGGGGCCCAGTCGAGACATCACCAACAATGCCTGCCCAAACGTTCACAGAAAATCTGTGTTGATGACGTGATTGCACAATTGCGTGCGGATTCACGTCAGCTCACACATGTTGATTGTGAAAATTTACGATTTGATCACGTTGGAATGAAGCCTCATCCGTAAAGAGAACATTTGCACTGAAATGAGGATTGACACATTGTTGGATGAACCATTCGCAGAAGTGTACCCGTGGAGGCCAATCAGCTGCTGATAGTGCCTGCACACGCTGTACATGGGACGGAAACAACTGGTTCTCCCGTAGCACTCTCCATACAGTGACGTGGTCAACGTTACCTTGTACAGCAGCAACTTCTCTGACGCTGACATTAGGGTTATCGTCAACTGCACTAAGAATTGCCTCGTCCATTGCAGGTGTCCTCGTCGTTCTAGGTCTTCCCCAGTCGCGAGTCATAGGCTGGAATGTTCCGTGCTCCCTAAGACGCCGATCAATTGCTTCAAACTTCTTCCTGTCGGGACACCTTCGTTCTGGAAATCTGTCTCGATACAAACGTACCGCGCCACGGCTATTGCCCCGTGCTAATCCATACATCAAATGGGCATCTGCCAACTCCGCATTTGTAAACATTGCACTGACTGCAAAACCACGTTCGTGATGAACACTAACCTGTTGATGCTATGTACTGATGTGCTTGATGCTAGTACTGTAGAGCAATGAGTCGCATGTCAACAGAAGCACCGAAGTCAACATTACCTTCCTTCAATTGGGCCAACTGGCGGTGAATCGTGGAAGTACAGTGCATACTGACGAAACAAAAACGAGTTCTAACATGGAAATTAAGCGTTTCCGGACAAATGTCCACATAACATCTTTTCTTTATTTGTGTGTGAGGAACGTTTCCTGAAAGTTTGGCCGTACCTTTTTGTAACACCCTGTATAGATTAGATCAGAAGAACATCTGGAAAACTTTGTTATGCTCGATGACTTTCTATGAATTACTACTACGTGTGACCTTTCTGATATCGGAAATCACGAATCTACTCTCATGACAGAAAAGATGCTCCACAGACATGCAGAGTGATTATGTGAGGAATGGTGTCAAAAGCCATTTCAATCTCTAGAAATTTGGAATTAGTTTGAGATCCCATTGTGTGACGGCTACGTATTCGGCTATTAATTAAGTATACTCTGAAGGGAACCCAACCAATATACAATCTGGGCTGGAATACTTGCCTCTATTAAGTGATTTAAGTTGATTATAAACTTTATTGTCAATACAATCTGAAAGGAACATATCCTACAATGAAGAGCCGTCCATAGAGATTTGTTCTAACTCAGCACGTGCTCAATATGTCCACCAGTTCGATTCCTAACTTCCTTCAAATGAACACTGGAGTTAGTGATTACCCTACGCGCATGTCTTCCGTAAATTCACTGCAAGCTTGAAGAATAAGTCTTCTGAGCTCCATTAAATCACGTGGACGTTTCGGGAGGTCTGGACAATTGGGGGGCCAATTTTGTCCCTCATTGAAGCGACCTGGAAACCTGAGTGAAATGATCCGCATGTCGAAATGATCGTGTAAAAACTCCAACACAGTGTTTGCAGTATGTGGCCTTGCTTCATCTTGCATGAACCACTGCACGTTGAAGGGCAAGGCAGTAGCAAGAAGCTGTCGAATGAAGCTCTTGCGAAGCACGCTCAAATAACGCTCGCTGTTCACAGTTTCTTCAAAGAAAAAGGCTCCAATAAGTCTGACTGGAAATTACTGCCCACGCTCTAATCCTCAGAGCAAAATGTTGTCGTTCATGAAGCACTTGTGGGTTTTCAGTGGCCCAAAAGCGTACATTTTGTTTGTTAACCACACCGTTTAAATGAAAATGCGCCTCGTCTGAAAACCAAACGTTGTTTAGAACTTCTTCCCTATGCTCTGTCCACTGAGCAAACAGTAGTCTCTGCTGCTTGTGTTCTTCAGTGAGCTTCTGTGTACAGGTCATCTTGTATGGGTACATATGGAGGTCACTTTTAAGAATGCGTTGAACGGAGCGTCTGGATATTCCCAGTTGCACTGCTGCCTTTCTACACGATTTCCCGGGACTTCTCTGTACAGCAACTCGTACCGCTTCAATATTCTCCAGCGAACAAACAGGCTTAGGCTGAGGTCGCTTCGCTTCCAATACTGTTCCTTCCAGTACAAATTTATCGTACAACCTGTGCCTGGTCTTCTTGCAAGGGACCCATCGTGTGTTAAACTGTTGTCGAATACGCCTCTGAGTCACAACAAGGCTTTTCGTTTCAAGAAAAAGTAACACAATTGCAGATCGTTGGTGTGTCGTCAGTCTTCCAATGTCAGCCATTGCTGCTTACTAGTCTCCTAGCGGCAGTATCGTGAATTACACGTTATTTCGTAATTCATTTTTTTTTCCAAGCTCTGCTGCTACTCCTGTGGAGATCCCAGCAGGATATCTAATGTGCGTCGTAAACTGTGAAAGAAACAATTGGTAACACATATCGTGCGGCCCCCTGTACCAGCGTACCTGGCAATGATTCGCAATTGCAAAATATGTATGGGAATTGGATAGACGTCCTAAGCTCCCCCCAATCCCTTTCCTTCTCAACCCTCCCTTAATCCATCTCCTTCTCCCTCCCTACCCCCCCTCCCCCACACACACACATCGTTGTCTAACACCCTCCACTCATTACCTGTACTCTTTGTCCAAATCCTCATCCTCCCCCTTCCTTATATCCATTTAGTCCCTCCTTCTCTGCCCAGATGCTCCTCCCCCTCCCCCCCTCTCTTCCATTATTTATTGTTATTGGCGACTGGACCTTAATTGGGAATAGAAGTCAAAATGAAAAGATGAATCGATTGGAATCATCAGTACAGGGGGCATGAGAGAGACCTTTCCAGCTCCCGGATCTACGAGAATAGTCACTTTAATGACAATACTTTGCACGGTTTTAGTCTACAAACACGTGGCGTTATGAAGTTAGGCATAAGCACAACTACCCCTGTTTTCTGTCAAAAATTACTGCGAAAGGGGAAAACTAACTGCACATTTTCGCAGCACAGCCTATTGTATTACGTCTCGCAGCCAGCTTAACGGAAAGTGTTTCTTGTATAGCATGTCTATATCTCTGTAACATAAGGCTGTCAGACAGTTAGTCAGTCAGCAGGTGGGTTGGATGAGGAGGGAATACGACCAGCTCTGGAAGTTTACCAACTCGTGAGCTGCCCACAGTAATCCAAGGTTTGTTTGAGTGACAGATTTCTTTACCTGATTTGTGATGCAGTCGAAAAAGAACTATCCTTAAGAGTTGGGTTCAAACCTCGTTCATCGATGATATTTTCCCCAAATGATATCATTTGGTAGGAACTGTTATATACAGGAGAGCCGCATATAACAGTTTTGAAGAGCGCGGCGCAGCGTGTAGTGTGAAGCAGTCGCCCACCATTTCTGGCGGTGGCGCCGCTGTGGCAATCGCAGCTTTGGTGTCTCCCTCTGGTGGGAAAGGGGAAAAGTTGCCTGTCCACGTGCATTTAAGGGGCACAATGAGCACGGGAGTTGCCTACAGGCAATCATCGTAGGTCGTACCACTTGCTCCTTCCAGCTCCTGGATTTCTCCCTTACTGTCTGTGTCCGTGCTGTCCACCTCACCCCCATCCTCACATACCTTGGCCTCACCATTGACCGTCACCTCACCTGGATCCCTCATCTCCGCTCCATCCAATCCAAAGCCCTCAACCGCCTCCGACTCCTCAAACTCCTCTCTGGTCGGACATGGGGGTTGCACCCCTCTACCATCCTCCATACCTACAAATCCTTAATGCGTGCCATCCTCTGTTATGCCAGTCCTCCCTGGATATCTGTCACCCCCCAAATTCTATAGGTCCCTTCAGATCCTTGAGCGTCATGCACTCCGCCTCGCCTTCCGTATACGCCTCCCGTCCCCCACGCGGATCCTCTATGATCTCATTCCTTTCCCCCATCTGCTCCTCTTGCTCGAACATATCTGCATCCTCTACACCTCCCGCCGCCTTGATCTCCCTCACCCCCTGGTTGCTCCTCTCCTCTCCCATCCCCGCCCCCTGCCACGTCTTCACTGTTGTGTCCCCCCTACCCTCCATCTCTACACCCCAGGAGTTTCCCATGGTGGCTTCCATCAACTCCTCCTCCCGGATGATGCCCTCTCTCCCTCCACTTATCCCTCCTATTAACTCTGATTCTCACCCCCCTCCTTTCCTCCATCCTTTTCTTGGGCTCCCTCTCCCCCTTACCATACTCTTTTTTCCCCATCTACCCTCTCTCTGCCGCCCCTCTCTCCCCCAAGTCCTTTTGCATTTCTCTCCTCTGCCTTTTCCCATTCCCTCTCGCATCTGCCCTGCCCCTCCCCCCTATGGGTCCTCTCCCTCCTTTGTTTCCCCCCCCCCCTTTCGTTTTTCCTCTTCCCCCTCCTTGTTTTCCCCTCATCTGTGCAGGTCCACCCCCTCCACCCCCCATCTGCCTTAGGCTATGGTGTGTCCCCTTTGTGCCGACATTTTAGTGCAGTGTTTACAGTGAGTGTTCAGTGTTGTGTGTCTTTTCCGAAGAGTTGCAAACGGCCATCATACTGTCGCTGGGTGTGATTTTATATCTCTTGCAAACAGAAACCAGACTGTCGCCATGTTTTTTAATTGTCTGTCTACTCTGTTACCTGTCTGCATCCTGTGTATTTTTATTCGCTTTGCCAACCCTTTGCTTTATGTTTTAACTTTCCCCAATTTTCCGGCGTTTTACAGTTTAAGTCCCTGTTTTATCGCCTGCTTTTATTGTTTCTTACCTTCTCCTTACATTTTAAAAAGTCTGTAGGCTGCAGAGCAGCGTAATAAGCTGCTGCCAGCCCGCCCCCTTCGGGGGGAATCGAAATACAATAAAGGGAAAAAAAACCTCGGGAGTTGGTCAGTCTGAGTCAGTCAGTCGCCAGTTGGAGTGAGTCTGGGGTCAGTCAGTCAATCTCGGCGAGTCTGGTTAGTTGATCAGCCGGATCAGTGTGGGGCAGTCAGTGTCTGTCTGTTGTCTGGAGTGCCAGTATGTGTTAGGCCGCCAGTCTGCTCGAGTTGTTCATGGCAGTGGTCATTGGCGGTCAGATCGATCGGTTGGTCGGTCGCGGACTGGGACACAGGATCACTTGTCCGCCTTGAGCGTCGGCGCACGTGAGGTCGCCACGTGAGTCCAGTGGGCCGCGCCGTATAGCGAGGGGTAGTGGCTTCACGGCCGAGACGAGAGCAACAGGAGTCAACCCACGACGTCGGTCTGGCCGGGGCGAGCTGCGACGCCGTGAGACGGGAGATCGGCGCGCCTTGCTGCGTCCGTAAAGCGGCTGGCAGCGGACGGTTCGGGAGAGCGTTTGGGGGTGCTGCGCCAGGTCTTCTCCAGAAATCGCAGTTTATTAGAAGTTAAGTGATTGGTGATATGTTGTTTCATTTACTTGTTAAATTCTATTTGTTTTCTTGGTCAGTCTCTTGTTCCCAGCTTGCTCGTTTGTCTCTCGTCCGCACTTGTTAGGCAGTTAGTGTCTGTCTGGCTGTCT
Source organism: Schistocerca americana (assembly GCF_021461395.2). Lineage (NCBI taxonomy): Eukaryota > Metazoa > Arthropoda > Insecta > Orthoptera > Acrididae > Schistocerca > Schistocerca americana. Next base: position 151,962,866 of record NC_060129.1, read on the forward strand.
GTGGGTATGCCGTACGTTAATAGCTGCCTCGGTCATGTTTGTCGGATTCGGTGTTAACTAATTTATTGTAAAGGCCGAATTCCTGAAATAGGTTTTTATCTTCCATATAATCTTGCGAGGTGGTATATGTGTAATGTAGAGCATGTTGTACATTTTATGTAAGTCTGCATTTCGTGGGTTTTATTTAAATAGTCATCTTAGTTTATAAAGTTGCCACCCTTCCACCGCAAGAGTCCTTTTAAGAACAAATTGCACTTTCGATGGCAAATAATTTTTTGGCGTGAGTGTTTGTACCACTTCCATCCCTCTTACAGGGTGCATAGTTAATGTGTTTGTGTGAGTTGTAATTTTTTTAAAAAGTAATCTGGTGTATTGCAGATTTGCACCAGTGTAGTTTTTTAGTAAATAAAGTAAATTCTTTAAGAAAAGACAATGTAATTCTTGATTTCTGGTCAAGTACCTCGACTGAAGCATTTCTTACTTAATATAGAGGGTGATTACAATCAAACTTTAACCACTGGTCAAAATGATGTCAAATTGCAACGGAATATTATCGGAGAAGGGGGAAAAACGTATGGCAGAAGAAAAATAAGTAGTTATAAGTCTAGCAGTAGATGGCGCTGTAATCATAATAATTTAATAGTGGTCGACTACGAATGACAAACGAATCATACAACAATGCCTAAGGTGTACATTTGATGGTAAACAAACTGTTCTACTCATTGTGCATGGGCGTACAGGTATGACGCTGTTAGTTACGTAAGCCCACCCACCACGGCAAGGTCATACCACATCGGATGGGAAAAATCTGTTTTTAATTGTCCTGAGGCCAAAAACCGCATAAAAAGCATCAATCACATCGGTTTTAATTGTCCTGAGGCCAATAAATGCATAAAAAGCATCAATCAAAATCAAATAGAATTATTAATTTCTGTTCGACTGGCGCAAAATATGTTCAATATACTGTCCACTGTTTTCTGCAATAAGTTGAAATCGAGAAACAGCACGTTCCACAACTGACCGAAGTGTTTCCGGGGTCACGTTCAGAATGTGTTGCGCAATTCGTACCTTCAATGCAGTTAAGATTGCAATCGGAACACTGAAGGCAACACCTTTCACATAGCCCCACAACCAGAAGTCACATAGATTGAGATCTGGTGATTGGGACGGCCAGGCTGTAGAGAAATGGCGGCTGACAATTCTAGCATTTCCGAAATGGGGCTCCAGCAGCTGCTTAACTGGATTTGCAATGTGCGGAAGTGCGCCATCTTGCATAAAAATGATCCCATTCGCATATCCATGCTGTTGGAGAGCTGGAATGACGTGGTTCCTTAAAAGACACTCGTATCGCTTACCAGTGACGGTACAGGTAACAGGACCGGAAGCACATGTCTCTTCGAAAAAAATATGGCCCTATGATAAATGATGCTGTAAACCTGTACCACACAGTGATCTTTTCAGGATGAAGTGGTAGCGGTCGATTTTAGTGTGGATTTTCCATTGCCCATGTGTTGACGTATGCTGTCAGGTGGAAGGGAGCTTCGTCTGTCCATGAAATCTTCCACAGCCTGTCATTGCCCACTTCCATGCGAGCACGAAATTCTAAAGCAAAGGTATCTCTTGGTGGCAGGTCAACCGGAAGCAACTCGCGCACATGGATAATTTAGAATGGATAGCAAAGAAGAATGTTTCATAGGATTTTATGCACCATGCTCACGGGTATGTTCAATGTTCGGGAAATTCTCCGTGCACCACACGTTTGCACTCCACCACTCGTCTCCTCCCGCATTGCTGTGGCCACTGCTTCCACTGACGTCGAATCACTTCGTTTCCTCCCTCTACTTGATTGCACACCAAAAGAACCCGTCTTTTCTAAATTCTGAATCATTATCTCCAGACCCACGGCAGTTATCAGACCAAAGCCTTTTAACAAACTATTCAGTGTCCAGGACATCTGCAGAGCGACGTGTGCACAGTCATCATTCTTGTAATGCATCTTTACAAGCAGAGCGCGATCCTGCATTCAGACAGGCATGGCGAACGTCGCAGAAGCGAAAGGAGGAAAAGTCATGTACCCAGCGTGTTTATACCAATTCAATGGGTCGTGCACATGACAGGTGTTTTCATTTACGTATTCTGCTGACACATACAGCTCCATCTATTGAGCAATCTTCACATGTACACCTTAGGAATTGTTATATGATTAATTTGTCATTTGTAGTCGACCACCACTAAATTATGATGCTTACAGCGTCTAACAATACCACCACTTGCAAAGTAGGTTAAAAATCAGATTAATAATGTTGCTCACACAGCATATGTTCGCTTTATCGGGCACCAACAAAGTTATTGACTGTGGATGGTATCGTCAGAATGGAAATAATGAAGTCACTGTAATAAAGTCATTAATTTTGGCACATATCTTGAATGGATTCCCACGTAGATTTCGTCGAAGTTGTTATGGCTCACCTTGTTGATTCTAGGGTGATTCCACTTTGACTCCTAGAAGGTCCAGCTCTGTATTTTAGCAATATTTGAAAACCTAACAAATGCGGTTTTTCAGGAAATTCTTAATGATGAAACAATCCCAGATCAGAACAATGGTATGGTAGAAATAATTTTTGACTTGGTGTTAACGATCCACATTTTTATTAAATTTCTTGTAAATTCATGTATACTTCTTCTTAATTATCAGATCATAAGAAAATAGTTTTGTATCAATCTTCATATGTTTAATTTCCACTTTAACCAAACACAAGACTTGACCGTTCTTTTGCAAAGGGAAATAACAACTTAACTTCTGCAAAGTGAAACAAAGACTGCTCTGTGCGCATTCGCGGCAAAACGGTTACAAGTAAGTCAAAGATTATGACAGTCTCACAGAAATGAATACACACAAGAACCATATCACTGTAATACATCCATACATCGGAGTACCTATACATTAATAAAACCAAATGTGAATATTGTCAAAAAAATATGTCTGTTACTTCGCAGAAAAGTAGTATGATATTACTGGTATCGAGAACTGGGGTTGGAGTGCCGTAATGGTCACGTAAATAAAGAACCATTACAAGCACCATCTATTGCAACATTTTGTAACTATTTATTTTTCTTCTGCCATACGTTTTCCCCCTTCTCCGATAATATTCCGTTGCAATTTGACGTCATTTTGACCAGTGGTGGACGTTCAACTTTTATTGTAATCATCCTCTATATTAAGTAAGGAATGCTTCAGTCGAGGTACTTGACCAGAAACCAACAATTTCAGTTGCTTTGGTGGCAGTGTCAATTGTAATTTGATCTTTCCACTCATTCAGCATAATCGTGGCGGTCCGTGTCGAAATCTCAAACCATTGCAATGTTAATAAACATCCTTCATTGCTCCAAATTCGACCAATACATCCGCTGTTCGTCTTCTTGTACAATTACTCACAAAAATGGGCTTTTTTAGATTCAAAATTATTATTTGGAGCCGCGCAGTCTGAGGCTCCTTGCCACGGTCCAGCTGGTGTGGCTGAGTGGTTCTAGGTGCTTCAGTCCGGAACCGCACTGCTGCTATGGTCACAAGTTCGAATCGTTACTCGGGCATGGATGTGTGTGATGTCCTTAGGTTAGTTAGGTTTAAGTAGTTCTAAGTCTAGGGGACTGATGGCCTAAGATGTTAGGTCCCATAGTGCTCAGAGTCATTTGAACCATTTTAACCTTGCCACAGTTCGCGCAGCTTCCCCCATCGGAGGGTCGAGTCTTCCCTCGGGCATGGATGTGTGTGTGTGTGTGTTGTCCTTAGCGTTAACTTAGTTTAAGTTAGATTAAGTCAGCGTAGGGTCCGATGACCTCAGCAGTTTGGTCCCATAGGTACCACAAATTTCCTATTATTGGGAAACTTCCATTTTGTTACAGGACCAATATCACACTCCACCAAGAAAACAACTGACTTTAGATCTCTTAGTCTGTGCATTTCAAAATGTCATTTGATTACAAAAGAAAAATAAAATTAACAGGAAGAAGAATTATTTACTAAACTGTAGGTTATAAACATAAACATAACCCTACATCATCACTCAGTTTGTGTGTCAATTACTTGAACTTTTGGAGGAACTTCGCAACTCGACCAAATCGGGTAACTTTCTTTGGTGAGACTGTTGGAGTTGTGCGTAACTCATTCACTGGTGAAGTGCTTTGTGGGTTATCCTATAGACCACTGGTGTTTGAGTTCACAAGGATGTAGGAGAAACGCTCTTTGGCACATCCTCAATCCGTAGGACGAAATATTTTGGTTTTTGCGCCAGGACTTCATAGAGGCCTTCATAGGGATGCACTAGCTTGGCTTTCGTCATTTTTGGCAAATACATGAGTTGTATTATGTAGATCTTTACTAACAGATTGTGTTTCCTTTAAATTGGGGGAACATTCTGAGGGGCGTCGTTTGACCACATGTTGGCGTAACTGAGAAGTGAATCTTGGTAGCTCTACTTCTAGTTCTTTTCCGACCTTACAACTAAATCACCAGGCAATGTGAGATTTTTGACGTACAGAATCTCTGCACATGTTGAGTTATTCCCTTCTCTTACACAGCAATGCAGTCCTAGTAGAATTGTTGCAATTATCTCCCTCCATTTACTTTTACAATGTGCTCCAATGGCTGCCTTCAGTGTTCCATGTAATCTATTTTCCCATTTGGCTGTGGGTGGTATGCCGCAGTCTGACTGACTTAGATCCGCAAATCTTAGCTAATGCACGGAGCAGCTCTGATTGGAATTCTGCTCCATGGTCAGTCGTTATTCGGTTAGATGCTCCAAATCTAGTGATCCAGGAGTTATAAAATGCTGATTTCAGTTTCTGGTCGAACGTCACATAACGGAATGACTTCCATCCATTTTCTGAACAGACCGATGCCCGTTTAACGGCATATGAATTCATCTGAGGGAGGCAGGGGGCCAATTAGATCGATGTGTTGTTTTGAAAAGAAAAATTAAGTTAACACGAGGAACTAATATTTACTAAACTGTATGTTTAGAACATGAACATAACCCTACATCCGCAGCGTAGTCAACAGTTGGATCATATCTGAACACGGAACATTCAGTTCGAATTGCCACATTTGTCCGTCAACTGAATCCGTGGTTCCGGGCTCACAATATATGGCACTTGAGAAATTCTAATTCGATTTGCCTCCAGACGCCCTCTTCGCTCTTCAGCAGTCCCGCTATGTGAAGTATGTTAGCGGCAAGAAACAATCGATGCCTTCTCTGCACGATAGCAATGGAGATACTATCGAAGACAGTGCTGCCAAAGCAGAGTTACTCAACACGGCCTTCCGAAATGCCTTAACAAAAGAAGACGAAGTAAATATTCCAGAATTCGAATCGAGAACGGCGGCCGAGCGGTTCTAGGCGCTTCAGTCTGGAACCACGCGACCGCTACGGTCGCAGGTTAGATTCCTGCCTCGGGCATGGATATGTGTGTGATGTCCTCAGGTTAGTAAGGTTTAAGTAGTTCTATGTTCCAGGGGACTGATGATCTCAGATGTAAAGTCTCATAGTGCTCAGAGCCATTTGAACCATTTTTGAATCGAGAACAGCTACTAACATGAGAAACGTAGAAGTAAATATCCTAGGAGTAGTGAAACAACTTAAATGACTTAAGGGTATACGGAAGGAGTTTTTCGATGAAAAAATCGATTTTTGGGTAAATGCATTTTCGAAAAATTTAGACTCTCCCGTTTAATACCATGTACAAAATATTTGGTTGACGTGAATAGAACTATTTTAAATAATTTTTTAAAATAATTTCGACAGACGATGTTCCGCACCTTGTATATGAGATGCGAAATATACCTGATATAGACAGCGTTGCCAGAGATATAATTGAGCACAAGAGAGTTAGCTTTTCTGTTGGCTACACTGCTAGACAGTTGATGATAGATTCTGCACCATTTGTATTGTTTCCTTTGTGAGTACATACCTGTCATTGTTGTGAAAGTCGTATGTGGAGAAGTCATTGAGTTTTCTTTCCTTCAACATGCCAAGACCTAGTCTGAAGGTATTTAGAAAGCGTGTACATTGGCGCAAGAAAGTAAAGTGTACTAAAAATTCGTCTGATTCATCTTCATCAGTATCTGATGTCCAAGTAGCGACTAACCTCAACACTGGTAGTGATATATAGAGTGATGCTGCTGCCACTATACCGGAAAGTGCTTCAAGAAGAAAACTAGCTGGAATTGAAAAAAAATACAAGAAACAATGCTGGGACTACAAAATATGAGGTAATTAACGTCTCTTTATTATCAGACGTTTTGGAGAACAATGTGTGCTGCAAAGAATGTGGAAAATGTGGTGTTTCATTGAAAACAAACTTACATGTAGGACTTGCTTGTGAATTAGAGTTGATGTGCAGTTATTGCAAACACAGTGTTACTTTCTTGAATTCCTCACATGTTACTGCAGATACTGATAAACTATACGATATAAACATTAGACTGGTTTATGGATTACGGTGTATAGGAAAGGGCAGGGCTGCAGGTGCCATGTTGTGTGGTGTGATGAACCTCCCTCCTCCACCTTCAAAATTTAACAAACACATAATTGCAATAGGCTCTGCTGTAGAAGATGTGGCACAGGAAAACATGAAAGATGCTGTTGAGGAAGCAGTTGTTGAAAATAATAATAGCAGAGTCTTGTCCATAGCTTTTGATGGAAGCTGGCAGAAGAGAGGCCACACATCTCTGAATGGTGTAGTAACAGCTACAAGTGTGGACACTGGTAAGGTAGTTGATGTCGCAATACTTTTCAAGCATTGCAGATGCAAGGAGAAAATGAAAAATAAACATGAAGAGGAGTGCATGGCAAATTACTATGGGCCAAGTGGTGGTATGGAAGTTGCTGGTGTAAGAAGTATTTATCAACGCTCAGTAAAATGGTACAACATTAGATACATAAATTATCTTGGAGATGGTGACTCAAAGGCTTTCAAAGAAATTAAGGAACTGAGACGCTATGGTAACGATGTGAAAATTTCCAAACTGGAGTGTGTTGGCCATGTTCAGAAAAGGATGGGATCAAGACTTCGACAGCTCAAGGCTAGCATGAAAGGCAAGAAATTGAGCGATGGAAAAACTTTAGATGGGAAAAATAGACTGACAGATGCTACAATAGATCATATTCAGAAGTGCTATGGTCTAGCAATAAGACAGAATACAGCAGATTCAGAATTAATGAGAAGAGCAGTCTGGGCTCTGTTTTTTTCATACAGGTTCAAACAATGAGAATCCCCAACATGGGCTATGTACAAAAGGAGACGATAGTTGGTGCAAGTACAACAGAGGCAAGGTAACTAAGAAACAATACAATCACCCTCATCACCTGCCACCTGCCATAATGGATGAAATAAAACCAATATTCCGAGACCTCGCAGATATTAGTCTACTAAAGAAATGTCTTCATGGCCGGACTCAAAATCCAAATGAGTGTGTGAACCATGTGATATGGAATAGACTACCTAAAACTGTGTTTGTGGGTATAAACACACTTCACTTTGGCGTTACTTTCAATCAGGGCAATATAACAAAGTTCTGCAGAAGTTGGGGCTCTGTGTAGGACTACGAACTGCCGCAGCTATGCTTTGTTTGGACAAGGAACAGGTCAGGTCTTCAGATAATGCCATAAAAGTATATTCAAAGATGGCTAGACAGCATAGCAGAGCCATCAAGAGGAAGCTGTTGGACGATTCTGATGATAAAAGCTATGTAGCAGGCTTCTACTGAAGTAAAAACTTTGAAGCTAATTTCCCGTAACTTTAGTTTTTTTGTGAATAAGGTACATTTTCTCCGGGCTTATTTATAGTAGAAAGATGAAATTTTCTGTAGTTGTTCCTTAAGATGGCTCTGAGCACTATGGGACTTACCATCTATGGTCATCAGTCCCCTAGAACTTAGAACTACCTAAACCTAACTAACCTAAGGACAGCACACAACACCCAGTCATCACGAGGCAGAGAAAATCCCTGACCCCGCCGGGAATCGAACCCGGGAACCCGGGCGCGGGAAGCGAGAACGCTACCGCGCGACCACGAGCTGCGGACTGTTCCTTATGACCTTCTAATATATCTGAATTAAAAGATATGTCGAATTATTTTGTATTAATGGATGTAAATTTTAAAATACTTGTTAAAATGTATATCTTTTTTTAACGTTTACAAAAAATAAAATATCTGAAAAACTATACATTATTTTTTCAAAATTAATAATTCAGCATAAAAGCAGAACATATCTCTGCGTTCTGTGAAAAAATCAAGAGTATCGTCCACATAACAAATGAGAAAATGTTCCTAACTTTTAGCTCAATTTAACATTGTAAGCATAGGGCGTGTTCCGTATACCCTTAACAAAAGCAAGTCTTCTGGTCCAGTCGGTATACCAATCAGGTTCCTTTTAGAGTATGCTGATGCATTAGCTCCGTGCTAACAATCATATACCACCGTTCACTCGACAAAAGATCAGTACCCAAAGACTGGAATGTTGCACAGGTCACACCAATATTCAAGAAAGGTAGTAGGAGTAATCCACTAAATTACAGACCCATATCGTTAACGTCGATATGCAGCAGGATTTTGGAACATATATTGTGTTCGAACATTATGAATTACCTCGAAGAAAATGGTCTATTGACACACAGTCTACATGGGTTTAGAAAACATCGTTCCTTAAAACACAACTACCTCTTTACTCGCATGAAGTATTGAGTGCTATTGACAAGGGATTTCAGATCGATTCCGTATTTCTTGATTTCCGAAAGGCTTTTGACACGGTACCACACAAGCAGCTCGTAGTGAAATTGCGTCCTTATGGAATATCGTCTCAGGTATGTGACTGGATTTGTGATATCCTCTCAGAGAGGTCACAGTTCGTAGTAATTGACGGAAAGTCATCGAGTAAAATAGAAGTGATTTGTGGTGTTCCTCAAAGTAGTGTCATAGACCCTTTGCTGTTCCTTATCTAGATAAACGATTTGGGAGACAATCTGAACAGCCGTCTTCGGTTGTTTGCAGATGACGCTGTCGTTTATCGACTAATAAAGTCATCAGAAGATCAAAGCAAACTGCAAAACGATTTAGAAAAGATATCTGAATGGTGCGAAAAGTGGCAGTTGACCCTAAATGACGAAACGTGTGAGCTCATCCACATGAGTGCTAAAAGGTACTCGTGAAACGTCGGTTATACGATAAATCAATCTAATCTAAAAGCCATAAATCAACTAAATACCTAGGTATTACAATCACTAACAATTTAAATTGGAAGGAACATGTAGAAAATGTTGTGGGGAAGGTTAACCAAAGACTGCGTTTTATTGGCAAGACACGTAGAAAATGTAACAGATCTACTAAGGAGACTGCCTACACTACGCTTGTCCGTCCCCTTTCAGAACACTGCTGCGCGGTGTGGGATCCTTACCAGATAGGACTGACGGAGTAAATCGAAAAAGTTCAAAGAAAGGCATCACGTTTTGTATTATCACGAAATATGGGAGTGAGTGTCACAGAAATGATACAGGATTTGGGCTGGACATCTTTAAAAGAAAGGCGTTTTTCGTTGCGACGGAATCTTCTGACGAAATTCCAATCACCAACTTTGTCCTCCGAATGCGAAAATATTTCGTTGACACTGACCTACATAGGGAGTTACGATCACCTCGATAAAATAAGGGAAATCAGAGCTCGTAGGGAAAGATATAGGTGTTCGTTGTTTCCGCGCGCTATGCGAGATTGGAATAATAGATAATTGTGAAGGTGGTTCGATGAACCCTCTGCCAGGCACTTAAATCTGATTTGCAGAGTATCCATGTAGATGCAGATGTAGATGTAGATGTAGACGATCACATACGCCGACCGATACTTCAATGCGTTGCTCGTTCCACTTCTCTCCAGGGAAGTTAACCAACAACAGAAAACAGCTGAATGTATGCAGCACACCAAATTACCACAAACTGACATAAATTCAATCTTTGCTACACGCTAAAGATATGATCGCAGCCGATAACACACCGAAATTACGCTTTCGATTGCATCCTTTTTCGCAAGATTTCAATATCTAATGCGAAATTGGTTGTGGCTATGAAAACGTGACACAGCAGAACTGTCATTTTTTTTTTGTTATGAAAACATGTGGCGAAAGAATTGCCAAACCGACCGTCATATTTCTTTCACGGAGATTTAGAAATAAGAATACTATCCGAATATACGATTTCTCTTTCGTAGAAATCTTGTCCTGAGAACTGCAAACAAAACAAAACAAAACAAAACAAATCAGCCAAATCGATCGAGCCGTTCTCAAGTGACGATCTTTCATACATGTGACAATTGATTTTTATGTACGTAGATTCGGTATAAATCTCTCATTTGGTATCGGGACTTTTTATCTGAATTTAAGCCACATCTGGTCTACACTTACATAATTAGTTAGGAGGGACTGACCTATAGGAAAGCATCAAGCGAATTCTTGTCCACTTTTTGATATACTCGTAGATTTCTTTTGCGTTTGTTCTTGGTGGATTTGAATATTACAGAATTCATTGCCACTGCGACCTGGTGATCACTAATACCTGTACGCGTCACGACGTGCCGTGGTTAGCACACTGGACTCGCATTCTGGAGGACGACGGTTCAAACCCGCATCCGGCCACCCGGATTTAGGTTTTCCATGATTTCCCTAAATCTCTGGAAGGGCAGGTCCGATTTCCTTCCCCATCCTCGACACAACCCAAGCTTGTGCTCCAACGACCTCGATGTTGACGGGACGTTAAGCGCAACCCCCCTCCCTATTTGCTCAGGATTATTTGTTGCGAAGACTTGGAGCCCGCTCCTTGTGCCGTTCCAGCGACAATTGTGTCGTAAAGACATTAAATAAAAATAAAAATAAAAATAAAGAAACTTAGAACGAGAAGTGTGTCTCACGACGAAATAAATGTACAAGAACCTTTTGTGTTTCACTGTGCGCATAGGCGGCGTAAAATTTCTTGTTTCATAGTAAATATTAAATTTAATCACAGTATCAGGAGATACTGGCGAACTACGGATCGGAGAGTGGAGTGTCAGATCCGTTAATCGAGCAGGTAGGTTAGAAAATTTAAAAAGGGAACTGGATAGGTTAAAGTTAGATATAGTGCAATTAGTAATGTTCGGTGGCAGGAGGAACAAGATTTCTGGTCAGGTGATTACAGGGTTATAAATACAAAATCAGATAGGGATAATGCAGGAGTAGGTTTAATAGCGAATAAAAAAAATAGGACTGCAGGTAAGCTACTACAAATAGCATACTGAACTTATAATTGTGGCCAAGAAGGACACGAAGCCCACGCCTACCACAGTAGTACAAGTTTATATGCCAACTAGCTCCGCAGATGACGAAGAGATTGATGAAATGTATGATGAAATAAAAGAAATTATTCAGATAGTGAAGAGAGACGAAAATTTAATAGTCATGGGTGACTGGAATTCGATAGTAGGAAAAGGAAGAGAAGGAAACGTAGTAGGTGAATATGGAATGGGGGTAAGAAATGAAAGAGGAAGCCGCTTAGTAAAATTTTGCATAGGTCATAACTTGCTTCAAAAATCATGAAAGAAGGTTGTATACATGGAAGAGGCATGGAGATAATGGAAAGTTTCAGACAGATTATATAATGGTAAGACAGAGATTTAGGAACCAGTTTTTAAATTGTAAGACATTTCCAGGGGCAGACGTGGACTCTGACCACAATCTATTGGTTATGAACTGTAGATTAAAACTGAAGAAACTGCAAAAAGGTGGGAATTTAAGGAGATGGGATCTGGATAAACTGACAGGACCAGAAGTTGTACAGAGTTTCAAGGAGAGCATTGGGAACGATTGACAGGAATGGGGGAAAGAAATACAGTAGAAGTAGAATGTGTACCCTTGAGGGATGAAATAGTGAAGGCAGCAGAGGATCAAGTAGATAAAAAGACGAGGGCTAGTAGAAATCCTTGGGTAACAGAAGAAACACTGAATTTAATTGATGAAAGGAGAAAATATAAAACTGCAGTAAGTGAAGCAGGCAATAAGGCATAAAAACATCTCAAAAATGAGATCGACAGGAAGTGCAAAATGGTTAATCAGGGATGGCTAGAGGACAAATGTAAGGATGTAGAGGCTTGTCTCACTAGGGGTAAGATAGATACTGCCTACAGGAAAATTAAAGAGTCCTTTGGAGAGAAGAGAACCACTTGTATGAATATCAAGAGCTCAGATGGCAACCCAGTTCTAGGCAAAGAAGGGAAGGCAGAAAGGTGGAAGGAGTATAAAGAGGGTTTATACAAGGGCGATGTACTTGAGGACAATATTATGGAAACGGAAGACGATGTAGATGAAGATGAAATTGGAGATATGATACTGCGTGAAGAGTTTGACAGAGCACTGAAAGACCTGGGTGGAAACAAGGTCCCGGCAGTAGACAACATTCCATTAGAACTACTGATGGCCTTGAAAGTAGCCAGCCCTGACAAAACTCTACCATCTGGTGAGCAAGATGTATGAGACAGGCGAAATACCCTCAGACTTCAAGAAGAATATAATAATTCCAATCCCAAAGAAAGCAGGTGTTGACAGACGTGAAAATTACCGAACTATCAGTTTAATAAGTCACGGCTGCAAAATATTAACGCGAATTCTATACAGACGAATGGAAAAACTGGTAGAAGCCGTCCACGGGGAAGATCAGTTTGGATTCCGTAGAAATGTTGGAACACATGAGGCAATACTGACCCTACGACTTATCTTAGAAAATAGATTAAGGAAAGGCAAACCTACGTTTCTAGCATTTGTAGACTTAGAGAAAGTTAACTGGAATAACTCTCTTTCAAATTCTGAAGGTGTCAGGGGTAAAATACAGGGAGCGAAAGAATATTTACAATTTCTACAGAAACCACATGGCAGTTATAATAGTCGAGGGATATGAAAGGGAAGCAGTGGTTGGGAAGGGAGTGAGACAGGGTTGTAGCCTGTCCTCAATGTTATTTAATCGGTATATTGAGCAAGCAGTAAAGGAAACAAAAGAAGAATTCGGAGTAGGTATTAAAATCCATAGAGAAGAAATAAAAAATTTGAAGTGACATTGTAATTCTGTCGGAGACAGCAAAGGACTTGGAAGAGCAGTTGAACGGAATGGACAGTGTCTTGAAAGGAAGATATAAGATGAACATCAACAAAAGCAATACGAGGATAATAGAATGTAGTCGAATGAAGTCGGGTGATACTGAGGGAATTAGATTAGGAAATGAGACACTTAAATTAGTAATGGAGTTTTGCTATTTGGGGAGTAAAATAACTGATGATGGTCGAAGTAGAGAGGATATAAAATGTCGACTGGCAGTGGCAAGGAAAGCGTTTCTGACGAAGAGAAACTTGTTAACATCGAGTATAGATTTAAATGTCAGGAAGTTGTTTCTGAAAGTATATGTATGGAGTGTAGCCATGTATGGAAGTGAAACATGGACAATAAATAGTTTGGACAAGAAGAGAATATAAGCTTTCGAAATGGGATGCTACAGAAGAATGCTGAAGATTAGATGGGTAGATCGCGTAACTAATGAGGAGGTATTGAACAGAATTGAGGAGAAAAGAAATTTATGGCACAACTTGACTAGAAGAAGGGATTGGTTGGTAGGACATGTTCTGAGGCATCAAGGGATCACCAATTTAGTATTGGAGGGCAGCGAGGAGGGTAAAAATCGTAGAGGGGGGGATAGAGATGAATACACTAAGCAGATTCAGAAGGATGAAGGCTGCAGTAGGTACTGGGAGATGAAGAAGCTTGCACAGGATAGAGTAGCATGGAGAGCTGCATCAAACCAGTCTCTGGACTGAAGACCACAACAACAACATGAAGGAGTAAACTCTTTCAATGTGATAACTTCTACGCTATTAATAAAGGAGAAGAAAGCTCCTAGATTGTTCTTCTCTTTCTCTCTCTTCGCTTGTTTCTAGTAACATAAAGCTGACATCTTGTACTACGAAAGTAATGCAAGCTTTTATGCTGTTAACCCTGTTAATGTAGTACGTTATAGTTTGTATGGGAGTTATTTCGATGTACAGTGAGCCCTCTGTCATATTCCTTGGATTGAATTAATTTTTCTTAAGACGTTTTTACAGCTCCACAATTTTAGCGGTCGCTGCTTCAACGGACGCCATTACGCGTCGACCTAAACAGCAAAATCATAACGGAAGCGCAGAGATGGCCCGCTTTAATATTCAACAAACAGTTTTTTTGCACAGCAATGAGCTGCACCGGAGAGCAACATTAGTTTTAAGATTTTCCTTTTCAGCTTACGCCGAGAGCCAGGATTCGACTACCATAGCCTGAATATGATGGTAAGAGGAGTATTTTTCGAGTATTGTGTGTGTTCACAATAATTTCAATATTTCAGTCCATGCTCTTGAAGTACAAATACGCCGAGGCTGATTATAATACTGCTATATACGCCAGTGAGCAGTATACGAGCAGTGGGTGAACAAGTGTACTGTAACCTTTGTTCTCGGACTGCATTTCCTTAGGATTCGTCCAATCGATCTCAGTCTGGCATCTGCTTTACCGACGATCAACTTTATATCGTCATTCCATTTTAAATCACTCCTAATGCGTACTCCCAGATAATTTATGGAATTAACTGCTTCCAGTTGCTGGCCTGCTATATTGTAACTAAATGATAAGGGATCTTTCTTTTTATATATTCGCAACACACTACACTTGTCAACATTGAGATTCAATTGCCATTCCCTGCACCATGCGTCAATTCGCTGCAGATCCTCCTGCATGTCAGTACAATTTTCCATTGTTACAACTTCTCGATATACTGCAGCATCATCCGCAAAAAGCCTCAGTGATCTTCCGATGTTATCCACAAGGTCATTTATATATACTGTGCATAGCAACAGTCCTACGACACTCCCCTGCGGCACACCTGAAACCACTCCCACTCTTACTTCGGAAGACTTCTCTCCATTGAGAATGATATGCTGCGTTCTGTTATCTAGGAACTCTTCAATCCAACCACACAATTGGTCTGATAGTCCATATGCTCTTACTTTGTTCATTAAATGACTGTGGGGAACTGTACCAAACGCCTTGCGGAAGTCAAGAAACGCGGCATCTACCTGGGAACCAGTGTCTAAGGCCCTCTGAGTCTCGTGGACGAATAGCGTGAGCTGGGTTTCAGACGATCGTCTTTTTCGAAACCCGTGCTGATTCCCACAGTGTAGATTTCTAGTCTCCAGAAAAGTCATTATACTCGAATATAATACGTGTTCCAAAATTCTACGACTGATCGACGTTAGAGAAGGGACATCTGTTCGACGTCCCTTCTTGAAAACGGGAGTGACCTGTGCCCTTTTCCAATCTCTTGGAACGCTACGCTCTTCTAGAGACCTACGGTACATCGCTGCAAGAAGGGGGGGGGGGGCAAGTTCCTTCGCGTACTCTGTGTAAAATCGAACTGGTATCCCATCAGGTCCAGCAGCCTTTCCTCTTGTGAGCGATTTTAATTGTTTCTCTATGCCTCTGTCATCTATTTTGATATATACCATTTTGTTATCTGTGCGACAATCTAGAGAGGAAACTACAGTGTAGTCTTCCTCCGTGAAACAGCTTTGGAAAAAGACATTTAGTATTTCGTCCTTTAGTCTGTTATCCTCTGTTTCAGTACGATTTTGGTCACAGAGTGTCTGGACATTTTGTTTTGATCCACTTACCAGTTTGACATAAAACCAAAATATCTTAGGAATTTCTGCCAAGTCAGTACACAGAACTTTACTTTCGAATTCATTGAACGCCTCTTGCATAGCCCTCGTCACACTACATTTCGCCTCGCGTAACTTTTGTTTACGTTTGCTGTGAAGTTCCCTTTGCTTCCGTAGCAGCTTTCTAAATGGTTCAAATGGTTCGGAGCACTATTGGACTTAACATCTGAGGTCCCCAGTCCCCTAGAACTTAGAACTACTTAGACCTAACTAACCTAAGGACAACACACACATCCATGCCAGAGGCAGGATTCGAACCTGCGACCGTAGCGGTCGAACGTTTCCAGACTGAAGCGCCTAGAACCGCTCTGGCCACACCGGTTGGCCCAGTTTTCTAACTCGGTTGTTGTATCACGGTGGCTCCTTTCTATTTCTTTCGATCTTGCTTGGCACATACTCATCTAATGCATATTGTACGATGGTTTTGAACTTTGTCCACTGATCCTCAACACTATCCGTACTTAAGATAAAACTTTTGTGTTGAGCCGTCAGGTACTCTGAAATCTGCTTTTTGTCACTTTTGCTAAACAGAAAAATCTTCCTTCCCTTTTTTAATATTTCTATTTACGACTGAAATCATCGATGCAGTAACCGCTTTATGATCGCTGATTCCCTGTTCTGCCTTAACTGTTTCAAACAGTTCGGGTCTGTTATCCGTTTGATGTTGTGGTACTGAACCGATTCGGCTGACCGTTTGGTATGACTGGATACGGTTTGGGTTTGCCCAGATCACGCAGGCGATAACAAACTGGTCCGCCACTGGTGCACCATTCAGAACATTTTCAGGCTGTACTGGGAGCATGTCGGATTCTCGCCTCCACGTCGTAGTTGCGAAACCGGACTTTTGCGGTATCGCGCCAAGAATACGGCGCGTGTTGACGCGTGTGTTTGCGTGTCCCCGGCGGAAGCACTGGCGTCAGATCCCCCCTGCGGCGCTCGCCGCTTCCCGGTCGCGCGGGCCCAGCTTTGGCCGTCAATTAGTCTCCAATGCCCTCCTCCTGTTTCTTGGATTTATGTGCCTCCTAGTCCAATTTACTGCTCAGCCTCATGTACACTGAAGCGCCAAAGAAATTGGTATCGGCAAGCGTATTCAAATACATAAATATGTAAACAGCCAGAACACTGCACTACGGTCCACAAGGCCTCTATAAGACAAATGTCTGGTTCAAAAATGGTTCAAATGCTTCAGAGCACTATAGGACTTAACATCTGAGGTCATCAGTCCCCTAGAACTTGTTGTTGTTGTTGTTGTTGTGGTCTTCCGTCCTGAGACTGGCTTGATGCAGCTCTCCATGCTACCCTATCCTGTGCTAGCTTCTTCATTTCCCAGTACTTACTGCAACATACATCCTTCTGAATCTGCCTAGTGTATTCATCTCTTGGGCTCCCTCTACGATTTTTACCCTCCACGCAGCCCTTCAATACTAAATTGGTCATCCCTTGATGCCTCAGAGCATGTCCTACCAACCGGTCCCTTCTTCTAGTCAAGTTGTGCCACAAACATGACTTCTCCCCAATCCTAATCAATACTTCCTCATTGGAGTATAGCCATGTATGGAAGTGAAACGTGGACGATAAAGAGTTTGGACAAGAAGAGAATAGAAGCTTTCGAAATGTGGTGCTACAGAATAATGCTGAATATTCAGCATTATTCTGTAGCACCACATTTCGAAAGCTTCTATTCTCTTCTTGTCCAAACTGTTTATCGCCCACGTTTCACTTCCATACATGGCTATACTCCATACAAATACTTTCAGAAACGACTTCCTTACATTTAGACCTATACTCGATGTTAACAAATTTTTCTTCTTCAGAAACGCTTTCCTTGCCATTGCCAATCTACATTTTATATCCTTTCCACTTCGACCATCATCAGTTATTTTACCCCCCACATAGCAAAACTCCTATACTACATTAAGTGTCTCATTTTTCTAGTCTAATTCCCTCAGCATCACCTGACTCAATTCGACTAAATTCCATTATCCTCGTTTTGCTTTTGTTGATGTTCATCTTATATCCTCCTTTCAAGACACTGTCCATTCCATTCAAGTGCTCTTCCAGGTCCTTTGCTGTCTCTGACAGAATTACAATGTCATCGGCGAACCTCAAAGTTTTTATTTCTTCTTCATGGATTTTAATTCCTACTCCGAATTTTTCGTTTGTTTCCTTTACTGCTTGCTCAATATACAGATTGAATAACATCGGGGATAGGCTACAACCCTGTCACACTCCCTTCCCAACCACTGCTTCCCTTTCATGTTCCTCGACTCTTATAATTGTTATCTGGTTTCTGTACAAAATGTAAATAGCCTTTCGCTCCTTGTATTTTACCCCTGCCACCTTTAGAATTTGAAATAGTGTATTCCAGTCAACATTGATAAAAGCCTTCTCTAAGTCTATAAATGCTAGAAACGTAGGTTTGCCTTTCCTTAATCTTTCTTCTAAGATAAGTCGTAAGGTCAGTACTGCCTCACGTGTTCCAATTTTTCTACGGAATCCAAAATGATCTTCCCCGAGGTCGGCTTCTACCAGTTTTTCGATTCGTCTGTAAAGAACTTGTGTTAGTATTTTGCAGCTGTGACTTATTAAACTGATAGTTCGGTAATTTTCACATCTGTCAACACCTGCTTTCTTAGGGATTGGAACTATTATATTCTTCTTGAAGTCTGATGGTATTTCGCCCGTCTCATACATCTTGCTCACCAGATGGTACAGTCTTGTCAGGACTGGTTCTCCCAAGGCTATCAGTAGTTCTAATGGAATATAATACTTCTGGGGCCTTGTTTCGGCTCAGGTCTTTCAGTGCTCTGTCAAACTCTTCACGCAGTATCATATCTCCAATTTCATCTTCATCTACATCCTCTTCCATTTCCATAATATTGTCCTCAAGTACATCGCCGTTGTATAGACCCTCTATATACTACTTCCACTTTTCTGCTTTCCCTTCTTTGCTTGAAACTGGGTTTCCATCTGAGCTCTTGATATTCATACAAGTGGTTCTCTTTTCTACAATTGTCCCTTTAATTTTCCTGTAGGCAGTATCTATCTTACCTCTAGTGAGATAAGCCTGTACATCCTTACATTTGTCCTCTAGTCATCCCTGATTAGCCACTTTGCACTTCCTGTCGATCTCATTTTTGAGACGTTTGTATTCCTTTTTGCCTGCTTCATTTGCTGCATTTTTATATTTTCTCCTTTCATCAGTTAAATTCAATATTTCTTCTGTTACCCAAGGATTTCTACTAGCCCTCGTCTTTTTACCTACTTGATCCTCTGCTACCTTCACTACTTCATCCCACAGAGCTCCCCGTTCTTCTTCTACTGTACTTCTTTCCCCCATTCCTGTCAATTGTTCCCTTATGCTCTCCCTGAAACTCTATACAACCTCTGGTTTAGTAAGTTTATCCAGGTCCCATCTCCTTAAATTCCCACGTTTTTGCAGTTTCTTCAGTTTTAATCTACAGTTCATAACCAACAGATTGTGGTCAGAGTCCACATCTGCCCCTGGAGATGTTTTACAATTTTAAACCCGGTTCCTAAATCTTACCATTATATAATCTATATGATACCTTCCAGTATCTCCAGGATTCTTCCATGTATACAACCTTCTTTTATGATTCTTGAACCAAAGAACTTAGAACTTTTTAAACCTAACTAACCTATGGACATCAGAGACATCCATGCCCGAGGCAGAATTCGAACCTGTGGCCATAGCAGCAGCGCAGTTCCAGACTGAAGCGCCTAGAACCGTTCGGTCACACAGGCCGGCTCAGTTGTCTGGCGCAGTTGTTTAGATCGGTTGCTGCTACTACAATGGCAGGTTATCAAGATTTATGTGAGTTTGAATTTGGTGCTATGGTCAGCACACAAGCGATGGGACACAGCATCTCTGAGGTAGCAATGAAGACCATTTCTTGAGTGTACCGTGAATATCAGGAATCTATTAAAAGATCAGATCTCTCACATTGCTGCCGCCATCAACAAGTTCAAAATGGCTCTGAGCACTATGGGACTTAACATCTTAGGTCATCAGTCCCCTAGAACTTAGAACTACTTAAACCTAACTAACCTAAGGACATCACACACATCAATGCGCGAGGCAGGATTCGAACCTGCGACCGTAGCAGTCCTGCGGTTCCGGACTGCAGCGCCTAAAGCCCCACGGCCACCGCGGACGGCCATCAACAAGTATCAGCACGAGAACTATTCAACGAAACATCATCGATATGGGCTTTCGGAGCCAGAGACCCACTCGTGTACCCTTGATGACTGCAAGACACGAAACTTTAAGCCCCGCCTGGGCCCATCACCAAATTGGACTGTTGATAACTGAAAACATGTTGCCTGGTCAGAAGAGTCGCGTTTCAAATTGTATAGATCAGATGAACGTGTACGGGTATGGAGACAACCTCATGAACCCATGGAGGCTACATGTCGTCAGGGGACTGTTCAAGTTGGTATAGGCTCTGTAATGGAGAGGTACGTGTGTGGTTGGAGTGATATGGGACCCCTGATACGTCTAGATACGACTCTTTAGGTGACACATATGTAAGCATCCCGTCTGATGGCTTGCGTGAATTCATGTCCATTGGGCATTCCGACGGACTTGGGCAATTACAGCAGGACTATGCGACACCCCACACGCCCAGAGTTGCTACAGTTCCTACAGGAACACTCTTCTGAGTTGAAGCACTTCCTCTGGTCACCAGACTCCCCAGACATGAACATTATGTAACATATCTGGGATGGCTTGCAACATACTGTTCAGAGGAGATCTCCAGCCCCTCATACTCTTACGGATTTATGGACAGACCTGCATGATTCATGGTGTCAGTTTCCACCAGTGCTACTTCAGACATTAGTCAGTTCCATGGCAAGTCGTGTTGCTGGAATTTTGGATGCTCGCAGGGGCCCTACACAGAATTACGCAGGTGTACCATTTTCTTTCGGTGTATGTCGACATTATGTCTGCAGACTCGACAGTTTCTATGCTCAGGGCCGCTCTAGTGGGCCCAATTGGGTATCAACCATTCGACCAGCGTCTCGGCGTCGCTGGAGTTCCTCCTGTGTGAGGCCACTAACAATAAAAGATGGGTCTCCAGCTTCCAGCTCCTCCTCCTGGTGTTCTATGGACCGTTCTTCGTCATACATATCTTTCGCTTGATAGTTTCAGAAAATAAAAAGTACACCGGCCGGAGTGCCCATGCGGTTCTAGGCGCTTCTGTCTGGAACCGCGTGACCGCTGCGGTCGCAGGTTCGAATCCTGCCTCGGGAATGGATGTGTATGATGTTCTTAGATTAGTTAGGTTTAAGTAGTTGTAGGGGACTGATGACCACAGATGTTAAGTCCCATAGTGCTCAGAGCCAAATAAAAGGTACATTCCATTATTGATTTTTGATGTTCTTTTGTGCAGAAGCAGAACTACAATGCTTGCCACCACCCAGCACTGCAATCTGGTCACTACTCAGTTGAACCATTAATAAACAACAGCTGTTCCCTATGGAGGGCTAGGCTACGTGGGTGAAGGTACAGTGAAGAAAGCTATCACTTTGGCAGAAAAGCGCGTAAATTTCCCGCCAGGCTGTACAAATAAATGCATTTCAGGTGTCGACGTGACTGCAATGTCCTGTCATAGCACGGCAGACGAAATGGAGGCGGGATTCTACACTCGTGTTCATAATTAAGGATAATTGCAGAATGAGGTGCCACACAATGTGGCACTACACAAAACTGGAGCTAATAGCATAGGCACATAGGGAACACACATGACACAGATCTGTAAGTCCACGGTATTAGCGATAAGTTGAGAAAGCCATCCCAAAACACGTGCTACGAAACGCCACTGTTTCCTGCGCATGTACCCCGACACCAATATGGGATATGATCACCATGCACACGTACACAGGTCGCACAACGGGTTGGCATACTCTGGATCAAGTGGTCGAGCATCTACTGGGGTATAGCCTCCCATTCTTGCACCAGTGCCTGCCGGAGAACCTGAAGTGTCGTAGCAGTTTGAAGACGTGCAGCGATACTTCGACCGAGAGCATCCCAGACGTGCGCGATGGGGTTTAGGTCTGGAGAACAGGCAGGCCACTCCATTCACCTGATATCTTCTGTTTCAAGATACTCCTCCACGATGGCAACTCGGTGGGACTGTGCTTTATCATCCATCAGGAGGAAGGTGGGACCAACTGCACCCCTGAAAAGGTGGACATATTGTTGCAAAATGACATCCTGATACACCTGACCTGTTACAGTTCCTCTTTCAAAGACATGCATAATCCCAACCCTCACCACCAAACCATGACCTCCATAGAGATCCTTTTCAAAGTCATCAAGGGGTCGGTATCTGGCTCCTGGTTCACACCAAATAAAAACCCGGCGACAGTCACTGTTCAGACTGTACCTGGACTTGTCTGTGAACATAACCTGGGACCACTGTTCCAATGACTACATACTGTGTCCTTGACTACAGGCTCTCCTCTGACCAGGGGTCTGTGGAACACATCTTGCAGGTCTCTGGGAGAATAAACTGTGTCTGTTCAGTCGTCTCTAGACTGTGTGTCTGCAGTCAACTGTTCCAGTGGCTGCAGTAAGGTCCCGAGAGAGGCTACCTGCAGTACTCCGTGGCCGTCTGCGGGCACTGATGGTGAGATATCGGTCTTCTTCTGGTGTTGTACACTGTGGACGTCCCGTACTGTAGCACCTGGACACATTTACTGTCTACTGGAATCACTGCCATAATCTTGAGATCACACTTTGTGGCACACAGAGGGCCCGTGCTACGACCTGCTGTGTTTGACAGCCTCCAGTCGCCCTAGTATTCTACCACTCGTAACGTCATCAATATGTGTTCTTTGAGCCATTTTCAACACACAGTCGCCATTAGCACGTCTGAAAACGTCTGCACACTTACTCGCTGCACCGTACTCTGACATGCACCAACACACCTCTGCGTATGTGGACTGCTGCCAGCACCACCGTGCGCCGACCGCAGGTCAAATGCACCGCACGGTCATACCCCGAGGTGATTTAAACCCGAAAACTGCCCACCAGAGCGGTGTTTCACCATGTATCAGAATTATCCTTAATTTATGAGCATGAGTGAGTTGTATGAATTGGAAAGGGGCACTTCCTGCACTACTTCCTGTGCTGGCCGTACCTGACGCATCAGATTCATTTCTACCATGTCTGCGAGGTCACAAGGAAGAAAATGGAAGGTGATGGTAGATTATGGACAGAGAAGTCTGTAGTTCCTTACCGTCTTAATTCATTGTAGCGGTGGATCAGATTGGTGGGTGTTGTTTTGGAAGAACAGAACGGCCAATGGTCAGTTCGGATGCAGACCAGGCGCGAACTCTAACGGAAATCGGCGACGAGTAATGAAGATAACGGCCAAGGGGAGCTACATTGGTAGTTTGTGGACAGGTTGAGAATTTTGGTCTGAAAGGTGGCGCGCTAGGGTAGTCCATGAAGTTTCGATGACCACTGTGTCTGGACGGTGCTACAGTCAGCGCATGTGCGTAGTAAGGGGGAGAACTGGGTTCGTGTCCCCATCTGGCACAAACTTCCAACTTTCCCCACTGATTTACATCAATGCCCATTCGCAGCCAATGTCTGTAACTCCTTTGTGTCTCAGTAAATAAGTATAAAGTACTGTGCATAAACAGGCGAAGGCGTCTGGTACTGTTCGATTACACTTCAGGTGGCAAATTACTCGGTACGCCGGCTACTGTAAAATAGACAGCACTAGCCGTCCAAACCGTCGCAAGATGTAATCACCGCACAGAACAGACATCAGGTGGCAGTTTGAGTTTCATTGGGACAGTTTTGAGATGTACACTACTGGCCATTAAAATTGCTACAGCACGAAGATGACGTGCTACAAACGCGAAATTTAACCGACAGGAAGAAGATGTTGTGACATGCAAATGATTAACTTTTCAGAGCATTCACACAAGGTTGGCGCCGGTGGCGACACCTACAACGTGCTGACATGAGGAAAGTTTCCAACCGATTTCTCATACACAAACAGCAGTTGACCGGCGTTGCCTCGTGAAACGTTGTTGTGATGCCTCGTGTAAGGAGGAGAAATGCGTACCATCACGTTTCCGACTTTGATAAAGGTCGGATTGTAGCCTATCGCGATTGCGGTTTATCGTATCGCGACATTGCTGCTCGCGTTGGTCGAGATCCAATGACTGTTAGCAGAATATGGAATCGGTGGATCCAGGAGTGTAATACGGAACGCCGTGCTGGATCCCGACGGCCTCGTATCACTAGCAGTCGAGATGACAGGCATCTTATCCACATGGCTGAAATGGATCGTGCAGCCACGTCTCGATCCCTGAGTCAACAAATTGCGACGTTTGCAAGACAACAACCATCTCCACGAACAGTTCGACGATGTTTGCAGCAGCATGGACTATCAGCTCGGCTACAGTTACCCTTGACGCTGCATCACAGACAGGAGCGGCTGCGATGGTGTACTCGACGACGAACCTGGGTGCACGAATGGCAAAACGTCATTTTTTCGGATGAATCCAGGTTCTGTTTACAGCATCACGATGGTCGCATCCGTGTTTGGCGACATCGCGGTGAACGCACATTGGAAGCATATATTCGTCATCGTCATACTGGAGTATCACCCGGTGTGATTGTGTGGGGTTACACGTCTCGGTCATCTCTTGTTCACATTGACGGCACTTTGAACCGTGGACGTTACATTTCAGATGTTTTACGACCCGTGGCTCTACCCTTCATTCGATCCCTGTGAAACCCTACATTTCAGCAGGATAATGCACGACTGCATGTTGCAGGTCCTGTACGGGCTTTTGTGGATAGAGAAAATGTTCGTCTGCTGCCTTGGCCAGCACATTCTCCAGATCTCTCACCAACTGGAAACGTCTGGTCAATGGTGTCCGAGCAACTGGTTCGTCACAATACGCCAGTCACTACTCTTGATAAACTGTGGTATCGTGTTGAAGGTGCGTGGGCAGCTGTACCTGTACACGCCATCCAACCTCTGTTTGACTCAATGCCCTGGCATATCAAGGCCGTTATTAGGAGCAGAGGTGGCTGTTCTGGGTGCTGATTTCTCAGGATCCATACACCCAAATTGCGTGAAAATGAAATCACATGTTAATTCTAGTGTAATATATTTGTCCAATGAATACGCGTTTATCATCTGCATTTCTTCTTGGTGTAGCAATTTTAATGGCCAGTAGTGAATTATCCGAAAAGTAGTTACAGTTACAAAATTTTTTTGTAATCAAATAGGAAACTTACAAGAACATCATTTTTCGACATAATCTCCTTGCATTTCAACGCACTTGGTCCATCGTTGTACAAGCTTCCTGATGCCCTCACAAAAAAGGTTTTCGGTTGACCAGCGAACCAGGAATTCAGCACTTCTTTCACTGCTTCGTCCGGGGCAAATGGACCACCCCTTAATGCCTCCTTGAGTGGATCAAACAAGTGATAGTCAGAAGGGGCAAGATCGGGACTATATGGAGGATGATCCAGTACTGCAAATTTGAGTTTCTGGAGTATTTCAGCAGTGTGGGCAGCAGTATGCAGACGGACATTGTCGTGCAACAACACAACACCTTTTGACAGGAATCCTCGGCGTTTGCTTCGAATTGCAGGCTTTAGCCTGGCAGTAAGCGTCTAACTGTAACGTACACTGTTTATTGTTGTGCCCCTTCCCTATAATGTTCCAGTATTGGACCTTGTGCTTCCCAGAAAACCGTAAGCATCATTTTTCCTGCATACGGTTGGGTCTTGAACTTTTTCTTGCATGGCGAATTTTGATGTTTCCATTCCATACTCTGCCGTTTACTCTCCGGCTCGCAATGAGGTATCCATGTTTCGTCACCAGTAATGATCCTGTCTAAGAAGTTGTCCCCTCCGTTACCATAGCGATCCAAATGTTTTTTGCAGATGTCAAAGCACATTTGTTTATGCAACTGTGTGGTTCAAATGGTTCAAATGGCTCTTAGCACTATGGGTCTTAACTTCTGAGGTCATCAATCCCCTAGAACTTAGAACTACTTAAACCTAACTAACCTAAGGACACCATACATACCCATGCCCGAGGCAGGATTCGAACCTGCGACCGTAGCGGTCGCACGGTTCCAGACTGTAGCGCCTAGAACCGCTCGGCCACCCCGGCCGGCTGCAACTGTGTGAGTTAATTTGGAACCCATCTTGCATAGACTTCATGAAACCCAAATCTGTTATGGATGATTTTGTAGGCAGAACGGTGACTAATTTGCAGATGATGTGCCACTTTGTCAATAGTTAACTGTCTCTCTAAGAGAGTCATAATCACGTGAACGCTCAATGGTTTCTTCATTTGTGGCAGCAAAAGGTCGTCCGGCTCCTTCATCGTGCGTAACACTTGTGCGACCATTTCGGAATTTTTCGATCCATTCGTAGACACTCCATTGTGGTAAAACACTGTTCCCATACTGTACTGAAAGTCTTCGATGAACTTAGGCCCCTGATACGCCTTCTGACCACAAAAAACGGATCACTGTACGTTGCTCTTCTTTGGTGCAGATCATAGAGTAAATATCTCTGGAGAGAGCATTCACATGCGCAGAACAGATTTTGTGTTGTCAACATACAGTGCCGGCCTGGTCACGTGATCTCGGGGCGTCGTGTGTTTCTCCGTATAGCGCGCCCTGTATGTTTAGAATGTCACTACATCCCTAGTACAGATGGATTCTTTTTGTACGTGTCGTGGATTATTTATAAATGTTGCGCAGACATTTTAACAGTATCCATTTGATACCGGGAATAAACGAGCTACGTAACTTATAAGGGCAAGTGATATTGCATTCTGCTTCTTTGCGGTAGGTGTCACAGTTCAGATGCACTCGATTTTTGGCAGTTTTCTGTATGATACGCCACTTTATAGTATTACAGAGCCTGACGTACATTTTTGCAATGATAGCGTTGCAAAACGACAGTATGCTAGTACTTTTTCAAGTGTCCGAAAAACACCGAATTTGCCACACATTAGCGATTATATCCCTGCTAATTCGTCCTTTTTCTGCTATTTCTGCATATTTATTTTCTCGTTTTTGTGACCTAAAGCACAATTTTTCTTACTGGTGACACTTTGAAGTATTTATTTAACGCATTTTACGTACTTGCTCCCAGTTTATTAAATAAAGAGTAGACTGAGTAATCTATATACATAATCGACAAGTCACTGATAAATGCATGGGGGATAGTATTTGCTGAAACAACTAACCATTCCCTTTCCTGTTCCACTAGCAAATTTACGAGAGGAAGCGATTGTTTGTAAGCTTTTGTACAAGCCGTAATATCTATTATATGGTCATAAAATCGTAGAAAAATAGGTCTACAGAATCAAGCCTTAATTATAATGCATCTCGAAATTTTTAAACATATACAGTGCCTCTTACTAATATGATAACTATAATTAGAGCTACATGGTATCTACCCATGAAAAGTTACTATCCCTCCATTCACATATTTTTCTTTGCATCCGTAGCAACAACAGTAATTTACCATCGCTATTACACTATCACCAAACGGTGAAACACAACAAAAACTCTTGATATTATAAACTTCAAATGCTGCAGAAAGCACACACGCACAGCGAAGTCCCGAAAACACGTGACAATCCTGGTTTAATGTTGACAACATGCGCAGAACACAATGCTCACTCCAGAGATATTTACTCTATGGTTCCTATCATGGAGGTAAGAATAGAGGGAGACGCCGTGACGTCACATCTGTGAAGCTATGTGAAGCCGAGGGTAGCCATCTCAATCCGACCAAAACATCGCTGCTGTAAGCTTGTGTGCATAGGCTTGTCGCCCGCTTTTGGAAGGATTTTGCGCTATTATGGTGACTTGTGTGGTGTTCGGATGTACGAATCGTTCTGATTGTGATGCGAAATCGAAGGGAATAACATTTCATGTGTAAGTTGTCTCGTTAAGTGTGATTTTACAACTTCATTGTGAATGAACGTGTGCTACATCGGTATTTGTACTATAGCGTGTTTTTCTCCTGTATGATTTTAGATTTCCTATAAATGAAAGTCGGAAAGCTCTGTGGGAGAATGCCGTGAGGAGGAAGAATTGGCAAGCGTCTAAATGGAGCACTATATGTTCTCAGCATTTCCGAGAAGAGGACATAGACCGAACTTCCCTTTCAACAGTAAGGCTCCGAGAAAATGCTTTACCATCAGTTTTCCCTACACACTGAAATGTCCCAGTACGTATTACAAACAAGATGTATTTATGGGGCTTTGGAAGGAGGGTATAGCTAACTTAGTTTTCAGCTTCTATTATTTAGTTTGTGATACACGTTTATTACTGAATTAACAAAATTGTATCGTTTACATTGAAGGCTAGCTATTCGTAATATTACATTAAAAAGTATTTTTAATCAGAAGAAACGCGGAATTTCGCCTTTACGAGATTTTATTTTAAACAAAAACTTTGAAACAACCAATGTGATGACGATACATGCGTACATGGTGCAATTAGCGACTGTAATACACGCAGCGCTATAGCACACTGGCAATGTTTTGGTCAGAGTGTCACGGCGGCGAGCCACGCCCCCATGGCTTCAAAACGTAGTACGGCTGGGATACGTAGCGCCATCTCCCCTTATTCTTACCTCCATGGTGCAGATAGACAGCGGAGCAGCCATGATTAACAACACGGCAGCGATAACGAAATTAACGTAGCAACTTGAAAATTGCAAAGATATAAGAACAAATAAACAAAGCATGCATCATCAACGTACAGTGACAGTATTACCAAAATAAACAAACATTTAACTAAATTGCTGATAACAATAGACTTACCTTCGCAATATTAATACGCACTAAAATGAAACTAAAATGTCTCTGACAGACTTTATAATGCAGATCGCTGACTGTGCACGACCACAGATTGTAGGGTTGAAGTAAGAGAGCGCTTTGCACACAGTTGTAGGTAAGGATGGTTCGAAAAGTTCTCGGAATCACCACGAGAGGTCAGCGCTAGCTCAGTGAGTCGTTCACGTGATATTCACTGGACTGTTTTCTGTAAGCGCGTGCCACGTCAGTGCTCTTGGTAGAGAGCTGTGGCGGTGACGTGGTTCTGTTGTTGTTCCCTCCTTCGTATAGGAAGGTATGAAAGCAAAGGACATTCATGCCGATTTCCAGAATACACTGAAGCAGGGCTTCCCAACCTTTTCAGCTGGCGGACCCCTTCTTCAGTCGAAAATCCATGGCTTACCCCTAGTCAGTCAAGAGCACAGTAACTTTAAATTTCAGAGCGAAACCCATGGGAACTGAAAGCTTCTTAATGCAAGTGTCATGTTCCCAATGACCCCCCCCTCCCCCCCCCCCCCCCGAAGTATCAATAGTCTTTGGTTTGGAGATGAATGAAAACAACTTGAAATTAACGATCCAATTTGAATTCCCAATGTATCCAGACAGTTACTAGTGGATATACTCCTTTTGTTCAACATGACAGCCTGATTAAAATTACTTGGTAATTGAAATTTCACACGATGGAGCTGTCTTCCTCCAAGAGCAATCAACGTCACGTCCAAACTGTTCGCTGTTGACAAGCTGCCGCTTATGGTCTGTTCACTTCCACTATTTGGCTACTGTTGTGTAAGGAGCATGCGTATTTCATAGCATTCGTGTGTGTGTGTGTGTGTGTGTTTGGTTTTTCGTGAAATCCGAAGAAAAATGTTCAGATGTATGTAAAGTCATCCTTTGGTCGTCCTCCCTCCTCAGTCATTTCAACTGGAAACTTCCCTTGTTGTGAAGGCGATGGAGAAACTGCACCCTTCTTCAATAACTCTGGCTTCAGCCATCGATCCATGTAAGAAGTAATAAACTGGTCAAAAATCGAGTTATGAAATGGGTAGTGCACTGACAAAACAAGTTTAACATTTAATGATGCCTGGGCCCGCTGTGATTGGTCGAAAAAGCTCGATTCGCGCATGCGTAAAAGGTTTCAGCGCATCGAGCGCCGTGAGCCGGTGCACAAACGACCCCCGTGTTGTTGCGGAACAATCGATCAGAGAAGCCGCATTCTCCGGCACTAAACTGTGTATGCGTTCTCACTTACAAACCGCAAAGGCTGCTTGGGAATACGACCTGAACTAAAAGTACACATGTTTTTCACACGAAAAAAAAATAGTGATGAATTTGATTTTCACATTTTTACTCAATAATTTTACTCATTATTTTACACGATTTGGTGAAAGGTGGCCGCAGACCCCCTAGAAAGAGCCGGCGGACCCCTAAGGGGTCCACAGACCACACGTTGGGAAGCCCTGCACTGGACGACTCTTCTCCTTCATATTCAAATGTTGCCAAGGGAACAAATGAATTTAAATTTGGTCTGGAGAGCTTAGATGATGATCCACGCAGTGGTCGGCCAAGATGTGTCACTACTCCAGAAATCATTGCAACAGTGCACAAAATGGTCACGGTCGCCGATTTAAAGTGTGTGAAATTGCTCACGTTTGCCAGATCTCATCTGAAAGGATCTATCACATTTTATCTGACGAATTAGAAATGAAAAAAATTATCTGCAAGATAGGTGCCCTTACTCTTGACGCTGGATCAAAACTGCGTGAGAAAGGACACATCGGAACAACGTTTGGCCCGTTTTCGGAGAAACGAACAAATTTTTTGTGCCAGTTTGCGGCCACAGATGAAATTTGGATGCACTGCTATCACAAGAGACAAAACAACAGTCAAAGCGATGGAATCATGCTGATTCTCCGCCACAAAAGAAAGCAAAGACAATTCATTCGGTGGAAAATGTCATGGCATAAATGTTCTATGATATGAAGGGGATTCTGCTTGTAGATTATCTCCCCACTGACAAATAATTACTGCAGAATACTATGCTGATCTCCTGGACAAATTGCAACAAAAGGTACGCCAAAAAAGGCCAGGTTTAGTAAGGAAGAAAGTCATCTTCCATCAAGACAATGTGCGCCCGCACGCATGCCGTCGCCATGGCAGAATTACATGATCTAAGGTATGAATTATTGCCACACCCGCATTATTCACCTGATATGGCTCCGTCAGACTTCCATCTCTTCCAAATACTGAAAATTTTTCTTGGTGGACGAAGATTCACTTCAAACGGAGGGTTGATAGCCAGAGTTGACAACTGTTTTGCAGGCCTGGTGATGGGCTCAAGGCACTGGAACATTGTTGGACCAAGAGCATTAATCTACAAGGAGACTACATTGAAAAACAAAAAAGTTTCAGTGATGTAAGTACTTCTTTTCTATTCCGTTCCGAGAACTTTTCAGACCACCCTCGTAGCTGTCTGTGAGCGAAAGACGATGGAGTAGGCAGTTTTTGTGGTGTGCTCCGTGAAGCCACCAAGTGTTAGATTAATGTAGGAATTACGAGAACATATAAGCAGAAGTCTTCTGACAAGCAAGGTACAGATGGTAAATAATTATGACTTTAGTTTTGCCAGTGCGCTAGTACAATAGGTTGCACAACGAAACATTGTCTCGAAATTTTGTAGAAAATCCGAAGAAGTTTTGGCCGCATGTAAAGTACACAAGCGGCAAGACGCAGTCAATACCCTCGCTGCGCAGTGCTGATGGTACTGTTACCGACGACTGTGCCGCTAAAGCTGAGTTATTGAACGCAGTTTTCCGAAATTCCTTCACCAGGGAAGACGAATGGAATATTCCAGAATTTGAAACACGAACAGCTGCTAGCATGAGTTTCTTAGAAGTAGACACCTTAGGGGTTGTGAGGCAGCTCAAATCGCTTGATACGGGCAAGTCTTCAGGTCCAGATTGTATACCGATTAGGTTCCTTTCAGATTACGCTGATACAATAGCTCCCTACTTAGCAATCATATACAACCGCTCGCTCACCGATAGATCTGTACCTACAGATTGGAAAATTGCGCAGGTCGCACCAGTGTTTAAGAAGGGTAGTAGGAGTAATCCATCGAACTACAGACCTATATCATTGACGTCGGTTTGCAGTAGGGTTTTGGAGCATATACTGTATTCAAACATTATGAATCACCTCGAAGGGAACGATCCATTGATACGTAATCAGCATGGTTACAGAAAACATCGTTCTTGTGCAACGCAGCTAGCTCTTTATTCGCACTAAGTAATGGCCGCTACCGACAGGGGATGTCAAGTCGATTCCGTATTTCTAGATTTCCGGAAAGCTTTTGACACCGTTCCTCACAAGCGACTTCTAATCAAGCTGTGGGCCTATGGGGTATCGTCTCAGTTGTGCGACTGGATTCGTGATTTCATGTCAGGAAGGTCGCAGTTCGTAGTAATAGACGGCAAACCATCGAGTAAAACTGAAGTGATATCAGGTGTTCCCCAGGGAAGCGTCCTGGGGCCTCTGCTGTTCCTGATCTATATAAATGACCTGGGTGACAATCTGAGCAGTTCTCTTAGGTTTTTCGCAGATGATGCTGTAATTTACCGTCTAGTAAGGTCATCCGAAGACCAGTATCAGTTGCAAAGCGATTTAGAAAAGATTGCTATATGGTGTGGCAGGTGGCAGTTGACGCGAAATAACGAAAACTGTGAGGTGATCCACATGAACTCCAAAAGAAATCCGTTGGAATTCGATTACTCGATAAATAGTACAATTCTCAAGGCTGTCAATTCAACTAAGTACCTGGGTGTTAAAAACAAGAACAACTTCAGTTGGAAAGACCACACAGATAATATTGTGGGGAAGGCGAGCCAAAGGTTGCGTTTCATTGGCAGGACACTTAGAAGATGCGACAAGTCCACTAAAGAGACAGCTTACACTACACTCGTTCGTCCTGTGTTAGAATATTTCTGCGCGGTGTGGGATCCTTACCAGGTAGGATTGACGGAGGACATCGAAAGGGTGCAAAAAAGGGCAGCTCGTTTTGCATTATCACGTAATAGGGGAGAGAGTGTGGCAGATATGATACGCGAGTTGGGATGGAAGTCATTAAAGCAAAGACGTTTTTCGTCACGGCGAGATCTATTTACAAAATTTCAGTCACCAACTTTCTCTTCCGTATGCGAAAATATTTTTTTGAGCCCAACCCACATAGGTAGGAATGATCATCAAAATAAAATAAGAGAAATCAGAGCTCGAACATAAAGGTTTAGGTGTTCGTTTCTCCCGCGCGCTGTTCGGGAGTGGAATGGTAGAGAGATAGTATGATTGTGGTTCGACGAACCCTCTGCCAAGCACTTAAATGTGAATTGCAGAGTAGTCATGTAGATGTAGATGTAGATGAACTGGCTGATAATCGTCAGTTGTTGAGCAACCCCAGAATGTGCGTAAACTGATATGATAAAGAGGCTAGTCAGATACTTGACTTTTGTAATGTTCCTAAGATTTGTTAACAGAGCTATTTGCAATTTGATGATTTGCATCTATGCTGGTCTAGTGACTTTAGATAGTACTTACTGTATAAATCTGATTGTTCGTGACTCAGTTAGTAAATATGATGTATTTCTATGACTAATATAACTTCAGTTGTCAGATGTTTTTGAAAAGACAAACTTAACTTGCAATATAATTTTTGCTAAAAAAACTGAATGTTAGTAATTCACCACAATCAGTACCACATCCCCGTCTGGGTCATATGTTTTTCAAAGAAGCTGGATTTTTCTCAAAAGTTTTCATTTATCAGCGAAAAGAATTTTAAAGTATTGCACACTTCTGAGCCTGCAGCTAGCATATTTTATTTTATTTTTCGCAGAGGCCAGAATATACAGATTTTCAAAGTTGCTGCTTTAGAGGTAAGACAATTTTATTTATTTGTTGTGTGCACAGGCACCAAAGTTAAATGTTTTGAACAGGGCCAGATAGTACAGTGCCTAAGGGACTGAATGTGTTTTGCAGTGGCTGTATTTCTTTGTTGGTATTGGGAGTTGCATTGCTCAAACAATTCGTATAAAGTTTTTGCTAACACTAAGACAGAGTAAGCACACCACGTGCACTTACAACACGCTACACGGTAATTCGAATTTAGTACGCATTCCACAGTTCTGACATTCATTCAATGCAATAAAAAAATAATAATAAAAGAACGTTACACCTGGAAACTATTTTTGTGATCAGCCAGAAAGCGACGGAGAACATACTGGCCATAGTTTCCAGTCTGCAAGTCAACTTTCTTCTCTGAAAGAAATGCATCTGCTCTCCACATACTCAACAGAATCAGGAATTATGACTATAAATGAACGCTTTGAGTTCTAATTGATGGATAGATTTGATAAAGTTTCACACACACAACATAGTAATATTCCTGATAATAATAATAATAATAATAATAATGTCATTACGTACGATGCCGGATCCTAAAATCAACTTGACTCGATATTTCGGCGATTCAGCTGTTCGCCATCTTCAGGAGAATGCTGCTTCTGCTGATGAGTCCCGCGGAGAACTGAAGCCAGACTACAAATCGACGTCCTATACAGGGTGTTACAAAAAGGTACGGCCGAACTTTCAGTAAACATTCCTCACACACAAATAAAGAAAAGATGTTATGTGGACATGTGTCCGGAAATGCTTAATTTCCATGTTAGAGCTCATTTTAGTTTCGTCAGTATGTACTGCCTCGTTTCACCGCCAGTTGGCCCAATTGAAGGAAGGTAATGTTGACTTCGGTGCTTATGTTGACATGCGACACATTGCTCTACAGTACCAGCATCAAGCACATCAGTACGTAGCGTCAACAGGTTAGTGTTCATAACGAAAGTGGTTTTGCAATCAGTGCAATGTTTACAAATGCGGAGTTGGCAGATGCCCATTTGAGGTATGGATTAGCACGGGGCAATAGCCGTGGCGCGGTACGTTTGTATCCAGAACGAAGGTGTCCCGACAGGAAGACGTTCGAAGCAATTGATCGGCGTCTTAGGGAGCACGGAACATTCCAGCCTATGACTCGCAACTGGGGAAGACCTAGAAGGACGAGGGCACCTGCAATGGACGAGGCAGTTCTTCGTGCAGTTGGCGATAACCCTAATGTTAGCGTCAGAGAAGTTGCTGCTGTATAAGGTAACGTTGACCACGTCACTGTATGGAGAGTGCTACGGGAGAACCAGTTGTTTCCGTTCCATATACAGCGTGTGCAGGCACTATCAGCAGCTGATTCACCTCCACGGGTACACTTCTGTGAGTGGTTCATCCAACAATGTGTCAATCCTCATTTCAGAGCAAATGTTCTCTTTACGGATGAGGCTTCATTCCAACGTGATCAAATTGCAAATTTTCACAATCAACATGTGTGGGTTGACGAGAATCAGCACGCAATTGTGCAATCACGTCATCATCACAGATTTTCTGTGAACGTTTGTGCAGGCATTGTTGGTGACGTCTCGATTGGGCCCCATGTTCTTCCACCTACGCTCAATGGAGCACGTTATCATGATTTCATACGGCATATTCTACCTGTGCTACCTTTACAAGTACGACACAACATGTGGTTCATGCACGATGGAGCTCCTGCACATTTCAGTCGAAGTGTTTGTACGCTTCTCAACAACAGATTCGGTGACCGATGGATTGGTAGAGGCGGACCAATTCCATGGCCTCCACGCTCTCCTGACCTCAACCCTCTTGACTTTCATTTATGGGGGCATTTGAAAGCACTCGTCTACGCAACCCCGGTACCAAATGTAGAGACTCTTCGTGCTCGTATTGTGGACGGCTGTGATATAATACGCCATTCTCCAGGGCTGCATCAGCGCATCAGCGATTCCATGCGACGGAGGGTGGATGCATGTATCCTCGCTAACGGAGGACATTTTGAACATTTCCTGTAACAAAGTGTTTGAAGTCACGCTGGTACGTTCTGTTGCTGTGTGTTTCCATTCCATGATTAAAGTGATTTGAAGAGAAGTAATAAAATGAGCTCTAACATGGAAAGTAAGCGTTTCCGGACACATGTCCACATAACATATTTTCTTTCTTTGTGTGTGAGGAATGTTTCCTGAAAGTTTGGCAGTACTTTTTTGTAACACCCTGTATAGGCCACCGTTCAGTACACGGCCCATCACGTTTGCTGCCCTCCAAGACACGGAGTGGCGCCGCCCTTAGTGGAACACTGCTGGCAACGATATATCGCACTCAGGGCCGCACCGAATAACGTTCAATTTTGATGCGAGACAACACAGGATTCCACGTCTTGCTAAGAGGAAACCCATTGGTTCTGTTGATTAAATTATCCACCAACCTAATTTCAATCGCCTCTTTATAGACACTGTTCCAAAAACCGAAAACGTTGGCAACTACCACAGTTTCATCAAATTCCATACTGCGTCCCTCATTTAGGCAGTGTACTGCTACTGCCGATTTTTCCGGCTGTTGTAGCCTCGTATGACGGCGATGTTCCACACACCTGTCATGCACTGTGCGAAAAGAACGGCCAATGTAAACCCTTCCCACATTGACACGGAATTTTGTACACACCGGGTTTCCTAATCATCTTTCACAGAGCCGAGTAGGTGGACGGAACACAGTCTTAATATTAAAATTCCTTAAAATTCGTCCAATCTTAAACGATATGCCTCCAGCGCAAGGAAGAAAGGTCACGGATCTATGTTCCTCTTCATGAACCTCCGGAGATGGTCCAAACTCCATAGCCCGACGAATCTGCTTCTCGGAGCATCCATTTTCCTTAAAAACAGCCATCAGATGCGCAAGTTCTTGGGTTAAGCTATCCGCGTCGGAAATGGCATATTGCTGTCAGAAGTAGCTTCACTTGTCGCGAAATTGAAGTAGATACTTCCTGCGAGTTAGTATGGGCAGAGGTCATTGCTGGCAACCGGAATAAAACAATAATTGGATCCTTTTACCGACCTCCCAATTCAGATGATACAGTTGCTGAAAGGATCAAAGAAAACTTGAGTTTGATTTCAAACGCGTACCCGACTCATACGATAATAGTTGGTGGTGACTTTAATTTATCCTCGGTATGTTGGCGAAAATATATGTTTAATTCCGGAGGTACGCACAAAATATCATCCTAAATTGTGCTAAAAGCAATCTCTGAAAAATATTTCGAGCAGTTAGTTCATGAGCCCACGCGAATAGTAAACGGTTGTGAAAGCACACTTGACCTCTCAGCAACAAATAAGCCTGAGTTAATAACGAGCATCAAAACCGATTCAGGGATTAGTGAACACAGGGTTGTCGTAGCGAGACTGAATATTATAATCCCCAAATCCTCGAAAAATAAGCGAAAAATTTACCTATTCAAAAAAGCAGACAAAAATTCACTTCACGCCTTCCTGAGAGACAATCTCCACTCATTCCAAATTAATAATATAAGTGTAGACCAGATATGGTTTAAATTCAAAGAAATAATATCGGCGGAAATCGAGAGATTCATACCAAATAAATTAACAAACGACGGAGCTGATCCTCCTTGGTACACAAAACAGGTCAGAACACTGTTGTAGAAACAGCGAAACAAACATGCCAAATTTAAACAGACGTAAAATCTCCAAGATTGGCGATCTTTTACAGAAACTCTAAATTTAGTGCGAACTTCAATGCGAGATGCCTATAACAGTTTTCACAACAAAACTTTGTCTCGAAACCTGGCGGAAAATCAAAAGAGATTCTTGTCGTATGTGAAGTATGTTAGCGGTAAGAAACAATCGATGCCTTCTCTGCGCGATAGCAATGGAGATACTATAGAAGACAGTGCTGCCAAAGCAGAGTTACTAAACACAACCTTCCGAAATGCCTCCACAAAAGAAGACGAAGTACATATTCCAGAATTCGAATCGAGAATTGCTGCCAACGTAAGTAACGTAGAATTAAGAATAGTGAAGCAACTTAAATCACTTAATAAAAGCAAGCCTTCTGGTCCGGAAGGCATACCAATTAGGTTCCTTTTGGAGTATGCTGATGCATTAGCTCCATGCTAACAATCATATACAACCGTTCGCTCGACAAAAGATCAGTACCCAAAGATTGGAAAGTTGCACAGGTCACACCAATATTCAAGAAAGGTAGTAGGAGTAATCCACTAAATTACAGGCCCATATCAATAACTTCAATATGCAGCAGGATTTTGGAACATATATTGTGTTCGAACATTACGAATTACCTCGAAGAAAAGGGTCTATTGACATACAGTCAACATGGGTTTAGAAAACTTCGTTCCTGTGAAACACAACTAGCTTTTTACTCGTATGAAGTGTTGAGTGCTATTGACAAGGGATTTCAGATCGATTCAGTATTTGTCGATTTCCGGAAGGCTTTTGACACTGTACCACACAAGCGGATCGTAGTGAAATTGCGTACTCATGGAATATCGTCAGTTATGTGACTGGATTTGTGATATCCTCTCAGAGAGGTCACAGTACGTAGTAATTGATGGAAAGTCATCGAATAAAATAGAAGTGATTTCTGGCGTTCCCCAAAGAAATGTTATAGAGCCTTTGCTGTTCCTTATCTACATAAACGATTTGGGAGACAATCTGAGCAGCCGTCTTCGGTTGTTTGCAGATGACGCTTTCGTTTATCGACTAATAAAGTCATCAGAAGATCAAAACAAACTGCAAAACGATTTAGAAAAGATGTCTGAATGATCCGAAAAGTGGCAGTTGACCCTAAATAACGAAAAGTGTGAGGTCATCCACATGAGTGCTAAAAGGTAATCGATAAACTTCGGTTACACAGTAAACCAGTCTAATCTAAAAGCCGTAAATTCAACTAAATACCAAGGTATTACAATTACGAACAACTTAAATTGCAAGGAACACATAGAAAATGTTGTGGGGAAGGGTAACCAAAGACTGCGTTTCATTGGCAGGACACTTAGAAAATGTAACAGACCTACTAAGGAGACTGCCTACACTACGATTGTCCGTCCTCTTTTAGAATACTGCTAAGCGGTGTGGGATCCTTGCCAGATAGGACTGACGGAGTTCATCGAAAAAGTTCAAAGAAGAGCAGCATGTTTTGTATTATCGCGAAATATGGGAGAGAGTGTCACAGAAATGATACAGGATTTGGGCTGGACAACATCAAAAGGAAGGCGTTTTTCGTTGCGACGGAATCTTCTCGCGAAATTCCAGTCACCAACTTTCTAGGCGGCCGCTGTGTCCACGCGGTTCTAGGCGCTTCAGTCCGGTACCGCGCGACTGCTACGGTCGCAGGTTCGAATCCTGCCTCCGGCATGGATGTGTGTGATGTCCTTAGATTAGTTACGTTTAAGTAGTTCTAAGTTCTAGGGAACTGATGACCTCAGAAGTTAGGTCCCATAGTGCTCAGAGTCATTTGAACCATTTTTGAACCAACTTTCTCCTCCGAATGCGAAAATATTTTGTTGACACTGACCTTCGTAGGGAGCAACGATCACCACGATAAAATAAGGGAAATCAGAGCTCGTACGGAAAGATGTAGGTGTTCATTCTTTCCGCGCGCTATTCGAGATTGGAATAATAGAGAATTGTGAAGGTGGTTGGATGAACTGTCTACCAGGCACTTAAATGTGATTTGCTCAGTATCCATGTAGATGTATGTGAATACACATGCCTACACCAGTTTCTTTGGTGCTTCAGTGTACGTTGGTCATCAGTCATTGTGAAAAACAAATTTATTTTTACTATAGGGGGAATTACCCAACGGCCTTGCCTCAGTGGTAACACCAGTTCCCGTCAGATCACCGGAGTTAAGCGCTGTCGGGCTGGGCTAGCACTTGGATGGGTGACCATCCGGTCTGCCGTGCGCTGTTGGCAAGCGGGGTGCACTCGGCCCTTGTGAGGCAAACTGAGGAGCTGCTTGATTCAGGAGTAGCGGCTTCAGTCTCCGAAACTGACAAACGGCCGGGATAGCAGTGTGCTGACCTCATGCCCCCCCCCCCCACATCTACATCTACATCTACATCTACATACATACTCCGCAATCCACTATACGGTGCGTGGCGGAGGGTACCTCGTACCACAACTAGCATCTTCTCTCCCTGTTACACTCCCAAACAGAACGAGGGAAAAATGACTGCCTATATGCCTCTGTACGAGCCCTAATCTCTCTTATCGTTGTGGTCTTTCCGCGAAATGTAAGGTGGCGGCAGTAAAATTGTACTGCAGTCAGCCTCAAATGCTGGTTCTCTAAATTTCCTCAGTAGCGATTCACGAAAAGAACGCCTCCTTTCCTCTAGAGATTCCTACCCGAGTCCCTGAAGCATTTCCGTAACACTCGCGTGATGATCAAACCTACCGCCTCTGAATTGCTTCTATGTCCTCCCTCAATCCGACCTGATAAGGACCCCAAACGCTCGAGCAGTACTCAAGAATAGGTCGTATTGGTGTTTTATAAGCGGTCTGCTTTACAGATGAACCACATCTTCCCAAAATTCTACCAATGAACCGAAAACGACTATCCGCCTTCCCCACAACTGCCATTACATGCTTGTCCCACTTCAAATCGCTCTGCAATGTTACGCCCAAATATTTAATCGACGTGACTGTGTCGAGCGCTGCACTTCTAATGGATTATTCAAACATTACAGGATTCCTTTTCCTATTCATCTGCATTAATTTACATTTATCTACATTTAGAGTTAGCTGCCATTCTTTACACCAACCACAAATCCTGTCCAAGTCATCTTGTGTCCTCGTACAGTCACTCGACGACGACACCTTCCCGTACACCACAGCATCATCAGCAAACAGCCGCACATCGCTATCCACCCTATCCAAAAGATCATTTATGTAGATAAAAACAACAGCGGACCTCCCACTCTTCCCTGGGGCACTCCAGATGATAGCTTCACCTCCGATTACGCCTGTGTGCTGAGGATGTCACGGCGGTCGGTCGGTGGGCCTGAGTGGACGGAGTTTACGCTACGTTTACATAGGAGCACCCAGTTCGGAATTCAGCACTAAACAAGGGCAGGCCTTCCCATTTTTGTGGCAGATACACACACAAAACGAAGCAATATATTTGTATGAGGACCGTGTGTTGGCAGCTGATCACTCTCACGCCAGACAGGAATGTGCCTGCGGTAGTGACGAGAGACGTCACACTTCCTGTGGTTTAGTCGTCCTGCGGTAGATTTCCGCCGCGCTAGTCGTTATATTGTTTCTCTGTTTCTGTTTGCTCTCCAGTATCCTCGGCAGACGATGGATCCGGTAGTTGCGTCGCTCGTCGCTCTGCTGGTGACAAATGGGACCTCGGTGCTGGACTGCACCTGCGTCCACCTCAACGACATGGCCGACCGCGACGGCCTCTGGGTACACACAGTCCGTGACGGCGAACTAGACATATGGAAGCAGCAATGTCGATATTTCGGTAAGTGCTTTTCCGCGCAGTACGGATTCCCAAAGCAGTATGTACAGTGTATTCTTCAACCAATCGGAGGCGGCTCGGGATGCACACGCTATTATCAAAGCGGGTCACACGTTTCCAGCCCGACAGTCAAGGACTATGTT
Source organism: Schistocerca americana (assembly GCF_021461395.2). NCBI lineage: Eukaryota > Metazoa > Arthropoda > Insecta > Orthoptera > Acrididae > Schistocerca > Schistocerca americana. The sequence continues at coordinate 152,004,118 of NC_060129.1, forward strand.
TATCAGGGGCAGACTGCACTTCATTGTCAACCTTTTCGGTCAGTGGACTTTGTTCACACTTTCACGAGTGGAAAGATTCGAGGCGTGTTTTTTAAGTAAGTACCATTTTGAAATTTAAAAAAAGACGTACTAAGATATCTCAATAATTTTATTTTTACATGAAAGCCTGTACCTTAAGCTACTTTTCTACAGGGTGAAAAGTATTTAAACCGACAAACTCTGGGAGGTTATAGTTGTTGTTATGGTCTTCAGTACTGAGACTGGGTGGTGCAGCTCTCCATGCTACCCTATCCTGTGCAAGCTCCTTCATCTCTCAGTACCTACTGCAGCCTACATCCTTCTGAATCTGCTTAGTGTATTCATCTCTTGGTTTCTCTCCACGCTGCCCTCCAATACTAAATTTGTGATCCCTTGATGTCTCAGAACATGTCCTATCAACCGATCCCTTCTTCTAGTCAAGTTGTGCCACAAACTCCTCTTCTCCCCAATTCTATTCAATAACTCGTCATTAGTTATGTGATCTACCCATCTAATCTTCAGCATTCTACTGTAGCACCATATTTCGAAAGCTTCTATTCTCTTCTTGTCTAAACTATTTATCGTCCACGTTTCACTTCCATACATGGCTACGCTCCATATGGGGGACATCAAAACAAATACTTTTCCCTAATGTCATTTTTTCCTATGAGGAGTATTTAAACCGCTAGAGGAAGATTTCTCTGGCGGCAAATTAATTAAACCAAGAAACACTTTTCCACTTTTTTTATGACCAAGAGACAACACATTGACACAGCTCAATTTCAGTTACAGTAGAATTTCAAAAATGCCTCCATTGACTCGTAAACTAAGGTTACGCAGTCAGATCATGTTCTGTGTGACACGGGCAAAAACCCCAGGAGTATCCTGAATTGCTCCTGCTGCTGCTACTATCCGGGCAACCAGATCCTCTTCTGATGCAACAGGAGTTCCGCAAACAACTCTTCCCACTCAAAAAAGTCCAGAGGAGACATATCTGGGGATCGAGCAGGCCACGGTACAGGACCACTTCTGCCAATCCACCTTTCTGGGAACCGTCGGTCCAGGAATCGACGCACATGACGACTGAAATGTGCCGGCGCCCCGTCACGTTGGAACCACATGCGTTGTCTTGTAGGGAGCGGGACGTCTTCCAGCAATTCTGGCAATGCTCTGGCGAGAAAATTATAATAGCGCCTGCCATTTAATGGCCTAGGTAGCAGATATGGCCCAGTTAAACAGTCTCCAACAACCCACACATTAACGAAGAACCGCACTTGATGAGTGCTAGTAACTGTAGCATGTGGGCTGTCCTCACTGCAAACGTGCGAATTGTGCACGTTGAAGACTCCACCACGCCCGAACGTTGCTTCATCGGTAAACAAGACAGAGGATGGAAAAGTAGGATGCATTTCACACTGTTCCAGGTACCACAGCGAAAATTGCGCTCTGTGTGGATAATCAACTGGTTGCAGGTTGTGGACACGCTGTAAGTGAAATGGAAGCAACAATTGCTCTTAAAGGACTGTTCTTACATTCGTCTGATTCGTCCCCATGTTTAATGCAATTGCACGAGTGACGATTGAAGGATCCCGCTCCACATGCTGCAAGGCAGCTTCCTCAAATTGCAGCGTTCTTACCGTGCGACGGTGTCCCTGTTCAGGTAATCTGCTAAATAACCCGGTCTCACGCAGACGTTGGTACACAGCAGCAAAGGTCGTATGATGCGGGATACGGCGATTAGGATATTGTTGTCGATAAATCCGCTGTGCAGCTCGTCCATTGTGTTGCGCTACGCAGTATGCACCAACCATATCAGTGAACTCCTTCCAGGTGTATCGCTCCATTAGTAAACAGAGACAATACACTACTACACTGGTGGACAGCAGTTGCCTACAACTGAAGAGCGTAATACGGCCTCCACCGGTTTAAATAACCCTCCTAGGAAAAAATGACATTAGAGAAAAATATTTGTTTTGATGTCCCCTTCAACCTCCCAGAGTTCGTCGGTTTAAATAGTTTTCACCCTGTGTATAATTTCCGTCAATATTGAGGCACTTGTCATAGCGTTGTTTTTGAATACCCTCCTCATAGAAGCCTGCCGGCTGACTTGTTCACCATTGCATCACCACTGTTTTGACTTCGTCATCGTCTTGAAGACGCTGACCGCCCGGGTGTTTCTTCAAGTGCAGGAACAGAAAGTTCAAAATGGCTCTGAGCACTATGGGACTTAACATCTATGGTCATCAGTCCCCTAGAACTTAGAACTACTTAAACCTAACTAACCTAAGGACAGCACACAACACCCATACCCAACGTGCGCACAATTTTTGGTAATTCAAGTGTTCGGTCACAATGCCATGCAAAACACTACGAGAAACATTAGGAAAGTCATCCCGCAAGGAGGAAATCGTAAAGCGTCTCTTTTCTCGCACCTTATTATCCACTTCCCGCACCAAACTTTCATTAACGACCGAAGGACGTCCACTCCGTTGTTCATCGTGCACATTTGTGCGGCCATCTTTAAATGCTCTCATCCATTTTCTTATCATTCCATCACTCATAATGTTTGCTCCGTAAACTCCACAGATCTCACTATGTATATCGATCGCTTTTAGGCCTTTAGCACTGAGAAATCTTATAGCAGCCCGTAGTTCACAGTCGGCGAGACTCACGATTATCGGAGGCATCTTAAACACTCGGTACACAACGTAAACAATGAAGACTCAGACTGTAATGGCGTCAGAGCGTACACTAAGGTACAGGCTGAAACCTTCCCGTATCCTCTATATCTCTTTTTTGTTACGCAACCTTCCCTTTTACAATAACCTATGAAACCTTCCCTCAGGATTTCTACCTCTTGCTTTATAATAACAAATGAAATCTTCCCTTTGAAATTAATTCTCTTTCTCAATCTCCGCATAGAAATTTAAATGCTGCTTATTAAAAGTTATTTTCTGATTATTTCGACGAAACATAGAATGTGTCGTTGTTGTGGTCCTCAGTCGTTACCTGCAATAGCCCAAAACTGTTCCTCACCTTTTTTACTGTTACTGGATCGCCATCTGACTGCTACATCGAACTGCGACATGAATATACTTACTCTGTTTTGCTATACTCTATTAGCTGCTGGTGGGCTGTCATAATAAATGGCTGTATTTATTACCAAAGCTGATGTTATTCTTTAATAGCAGAGATGACGTTATTCTTTAATTAATTTGAGTGAAGCTACGTAATTCATAGTTAAACTTTTTCTTGACAACAATAAATTTTTGCGAAGTTTTACGTTGATGGTTTTTGAGACGGATTATAATCACTAATGCAATAGTGCTGGCAAAAATTAATTATATTCTGAATGAAATGGTTTTACAAACGTTCAAGTGGGACTTACTTTTTACAATAATCTTACAACTAGCATTGCGCAAACATACCTCCAGTAGTCTTGAATTTCTCAAAAAATTAATTCAATAATATTAGTTCCTCTTATGATAATAGTTAGCTGATGTCTCTGTACGTCCGTTTATACTCTCTTGTAAGTCACAGCTGGTGGCTGGCAGGCACACCGCTCCTCTCAACCTCTCGCTTCAGACCTGCTACCGACTCGCTTCGCATCTCGCTTACTACTGACTTCCTACGAACGCTAAATTGCGGTCTCTCCCGCCAACAATGCTTTCTGGTGCAGACAATCCCTGCTACCATTACGAAATGTATCAATGCGCGGTCTTTCCCGCTCTTTTCTTAAAATGTATCCATACGCGGTCTCTCCCGCCCTTTTTAAAATTATATCAATCTGCGGTCTCTCTTGCCGACAATACTTCGGAGCAGACATTCCCTGCTACCACAATTATTTCCAACATGACAAATATTAATTATTTCTACTTAATCCTATTAATAAAATATAAACATCTTTCATAAATTGTGGCTTGAGAATAGAAAATAAAAATATACACATCTTACAAGGCTTTCATGTAAAAATAAAATTATTGAGATATCTTAGCAAGTCCTTTTTTTTTAAATTTCAAAACGGTACTTACTTAAAAAAAAATAAACACGCCTCGTATCTGAGACATGTATGGAGCAATGAATGGCGGCAGGTCTGTTACTTACCTGACGAGACACCCTGGGGTAAGCGCGGCGACAACTACGGGAAAAATACAGCTCGGAGGCTCATCCCAGCGATTAAAAGTAAGAAAAGAGTGCTATGCCTATTATATCACGTGTAGAACTATGAAAGCGGAATTTTCCTATAGATGGTCAGTGTACGGTCCGTGAGACCGCCTCTCGCCGGCCGAAGTGGCCGTGCGGTTCTAGGCGCTGCAGTCTGGAATCGCGAGACCGCTACGGTTGCAGGTTCGAATCCTGCCTCGGGCATGGATGTGTGTCACGTCCTTAGGTTAGTTAGGTTTAACTAGTTCTAAGTTCTAGGGGACTAATGACCTCAGAAGTTGAGTCCCATAGTGCTCAGAGCCATTTTTTTGAGACCGCCTCTGCAGCGCCCTCTTCTTCCTGTAGCGGCTGACGACGACAGTCAACACACAGTAACCCAAGTTCCATACATCGGTATCCGTTTCAAACCAGTAAACATGTCGACTTCTGAACTACGATTTGCGGACAGCGTTGGTTTTCTGTTGCCATTTGAAGAAAACTGCTGCAGAATCGCATCGAATGCTTGTCGAAGCTCTCAGCGAACATGCTCTTGGGGAAACACAGTGTTTCGAGTGGTGAAAAAAAATTTCGAAGTGGCGATTTTGACGTGAGGAACGACGAGTGCGGGAAACCAGCGAAAAAATTCGAACGAATTTCAGGCCTTATAACGTAGAATTACACTACTGGCCATTAAAATTGCTACACCAAGAAGAATTGCAGATGATAAACGGGTATTCATTGCACAAATATATTATACTAGAACTCACATGTGATTACATTTTCATGCAATTTGGGTGCGTAGATCCTTGGAAATCAGGACCCAGAACAACCGCCTCTGGCCATTACAATATCCTTGATACGCCTGGGCATTGAGTCAAACAGAGCTTGGATGACGTGTACAGGTACAGCAGCCCACGCAGCTTCAACACGATACCACAGTTCATCAAGAGTAGTGACTAGCGTATTGTGACGAGCAAGTTGATCGGCCACCATTGACCAGACGTTTTGAATTGATGAGAGATCTGGAGACTGTTCTTGCCAGGACAGCAGTCGAACATCCAGAAAGGTCCGTACAGGACCTACCACATCCCGTCGTGAATTATCCCGCTCAAATGTAGGGTTTCGCAGGGATCGAATGAACGGTAGAGGCAAGGGTCGTAACACATTTGAAATGTAGGGTCCACTGTTCAAAGTGCCGTCAATGCGAACAAGAGATGACCGAGACGTGTAACCAATGGCATCCCATACCATCACGCCGCGTGATACACCAGTATGGCGATAACGATTACAGGCTTCCAATGCGCGTTCACCGCGTATCGCCAAACACGGATGCAACCATCATGATGCTGTAAACAGAACCTGGATTCATGCGAAAAAATGACGTTTTGCCATTCCTGCACCCAGGTTCGTCGTCGAGTACACCATCGTAGGCGCTCCTGTCTGTGATGCAGCGTCAAGAGTAACCGCAGCCACAACTCCGAGCTGATAGTCCGTGCTGCTGCAAACGTCATCGAACTGTTCGTGCAGATGGTTAGTGTCTTGCAAACGTCCCCATCTATTGGCTCACGGATCGAGACGTGGCTGCACGATCCGTTACAGCCATGCGGATAAGATGCCTGTCATCTCGACTGCTAGTGATACGAGGCCGTTGTGATCCAGCACGGCGTTCCGTATTACCCTCCTGAACCCACCGATTCCACATTCTGCTAACAGTCATTGATCTCCACCAACGCGAGCAGCAATGTCGCGGTACGATAAACCGCAATCGCGATAGGCTACAATCCGACCTTTATCAAAGTCGGAAACGTGATGGTACGCATTTCTCCTCCTTACACGAGGCATCACAACAACGTTTCACGAGGCAACGCCGGTCAACTGGTGTTTGTGTATGAGAAATCTGTTGGAAACTTTCCTCATGCCAGGACGTTGTAGGTGTCGCCACTGGCGCCAACCTTGTGTGAATGCTCTGAAAAGCTAATCATTTGCATATCACAGCATCTTCTTACTGTCGTTTAAATTTCGCGTCAGTAGTACATCATCTTCGTGGTGTAGGAATTTTAATGGCCAGTAGTTTAAATATCCCCGCAGCACTGAAGCAGCTTAAATCATTCAATAAATGCAAATCTTCTGGTCCAGACTGTATACCAATTAGGTTCCTTTCGGACAATGCTGATGCATTAGCTCCATACTTAACAATCATATATAACCGTTCGCTCGACGAAGGATCCGTACCCAAAGACTGGAAAGTTGCACAGGTCATACGAATATTCAAGAAAGGTAGTAGAAGTAATCCACAAAATTACAGGCCCACATCGATAACGTCGATACGCAGTACGATTTTAGAACATTTATTGTGTTCGAACATTATGAATTACCCTGAGGAAAACCGCCTATTGACACACAGTCAACATAGGTTTAGAAAACATCGTTCTTGTGAAACACAACTAGCTCTTTATTCACATGAAGTGCTGAGTGCTATTGACAAGGGATTACAGATCGATTCCGTATTTCTGGATTTCCTGAAGTCTTTTGACACGGTACCACACAAGCAGCTCGCAGTGAAATTACGTGCTTATGGAATATCGTCCAAGTTATGTGACTGTATCTGTGATTTCCTGTCAGAGAGGTCACAGTACATAGTAACTGACGGAAAGTCATCGAGCAAAATAGAAGTGATTTCAGGCGTTTCCGAAGGTGGTGTCATATTCCCTTTGCTGTTCCTTATCTATATAAACGATTTGGGAGACAATCTGAGCAGCCGTCTTCGGTTGTTAGCAGATGACGATGTCGTTTATCGACTAATAAAGTCATCGGAAGATCAAAACAAACTGCTAAACGATTTAGAAGAAATATCGGAATGGTGCGAAAAGTGGCAGTTGACCCTAAATAACGAAAAGTGTGAGGTCATCCACATGAGTGCTAAAAGGAACTCGTTAATCTTCGGTTACACGATAAATCAGTCTAATCTAAAAGCCGTAAATTCAACTAAATACCTAGGTATTACAATTACGAACAACTTAAATTGGACGGAAGACATAGAAAACGTTGTGGGGAAGGCTAACAAAAGACTGCGTTTCATTGCTAGGACACTTAGAAAATGTAACAGGTCTACTCAAAAGACTGCCTACACTACGCTTGTCCGTCCTCTTTTAGAATACTACTGCGCGGTGTGGGATCCTTAACAGATAGGACTGACGGAGTACATCGAATAAGTTCAAAGAAAGGCAGCAAGTTTTGTATTATCGCGAAATATGGGAGAGAGTGTCACAGAAATGATACAGGATTTGGGCCGGACATCATTAAAAGAAAGGCGTTTTTCGTTGCGACGGATATTTCTCACGAAATTCCAACCACCAACTTTCTCCTCAGAATGCGAAAATATTTTGTTGACGCCGACTTACATAGGGAGGATAAAATAAGGGTAATCAGAGCTCGTACGGAAAAATATAGGTGTTCATTCTTTCCGCGCGCTGTACGAGATTGGAATAATAGAGAATTGTGAAGGTGGTTCGATGAACCCTCTGCCAGGCACTTAAATGTGATTTGCAGAGTATCGATGTAAATGTAGATGTAGATTGGATGAAGGTGATGCTCAAACTCAACAGGAATTCGCGGGACAATAGAATGTGATTCAGAAAGCCGTTTCCTTCGCTTCGGTTGAAAGCAATGGGAAATTAGCAGAGAATGGGAAAATGGATTCCGCATGAAGTGAATGAAAGACAGCAAGCAACTTGTGAAGTGCTGCTCGCCAGATACAAGGGAAAGTCGTTTCTCCATCGAATAGTGGAAAGTGATGAAAATTTGATATATGTTGAGAATTCTAAGCGTCGTAAATGATGAGTAAATCCAGGCAAACCATCGACATCCACTGCAAGACCAAATCTCTTTGGAAAGAGGACAATGCTCTGTGTTTGGTGGGATCAGAAGCGCGTCATTTGATACGAGCTGCTAAAACCTTGTGAATCCGTTAACACTCATCGCTTCCAACAGCAATTGGTCGATTTAAATCGAGCATTACGAAAAAAACGACCAGAACAGATTAGATTAGTACTTGTTCCATAGACCGTGAATACGACACTTCGTAATGATGTGGAACGTGTCAGGTTAATAAAAGGTGTCTGTACAAGATATTACATTACACAAAATATTACATGACCCTTAATATCTTTTATTTTTTTTTCTGCGGGCTGGGGAAGTTACCCACTTACTATATCCAAAAATTCATCTAATGAGTAGAAGGAGTTGCCATTAAAAATTCTTTTAATTTCCTTTTAAATGCTGTATAGCTATCTGTCAGACTTTTGATGCTATTTGGTAAGTGACCAAAAACTTTTGTGGCAGCATAATTTACATCCTTCTGAGCCAAAGTTAGATTTAACTTTGAGTAGTGGAGATCATCCTTTCTCCTAGCCATGCAGACTGCTATTACTTTTGAATTCGTTCGGATTGTTAATAACAAATTTCACTAGTGAATATATATATTGGGAGGCTACAGTGCAGATCTCTAGCTCTTTAAATAAGTGTCTGCAGGATGATCTTGGATGAGCTCCAGCAATTATTCTGATTACAGGCTTTTGTGCAATGAACACTCTTTTACTCAGTGATGAGTTACCCCGAATATGATGCCATACGAAAGCAGACAATGAAAATAGGCGTGGTAAGCTAATTTACTCAGATCTATATCACCAAAATTTGCAATGACCCTAATAGCATAAGTAGCTGAACCCAAACGTTTCAGCAGATCCTCAGTGTGTTTTTTCCAGTTCAACCCCTCACACCTAGAAATTTTGAATATTCTACCTTAGCTAGCGATTTCTGATCGAAGTCTATACAGGGTGGTCCCGAATTCATGGTACAAACTTTAATGGTAGGTGCAGGACATTGTAACAAGGATATATTGTATAGGAATGTATAGTCCCAGGTGACGCGGTGAGGCGTAAACAGGGGAAATAACGGCCGAAAGGAAAACGAAAGATTTTATTGAAATCGTTGTTGACAAGTGTCATGTTTACAGTAAGTGTTCAAAATTGCGTCCACCATGAGCGATACATGCTTGACAGCGTCGGTGCAGCGATTGGCGTACACGTTCAAAGATGCCTGGTATTTCACGCACACCTGCAGCAGCTACAGATATGCGAGCAACGAGATCCTCATCTGAGTCAACTGGAGTCTCATAAACAAGACTCTTAACATGTCCCCATAAAAAGTAATCGAGGCAAGAGAAATCAGGAGATCGGGGTGGCCAAGGGACTGGTCCACCACGCCCAATCCATCTAGCACCAAACGTGGCATTCAGGTAATTCCGTACAGCAGTGCTGAAGTGTGCTGGCGCTCCATCGTGCTGAAACCACATGCGGTTACGAATGGCGAGCGGAACATCTTGCAGCAGTTCTGGTAACACTTCTTGCAGAAAAATAAGATAGCTTTCGCCACAGAGTCGCGTGGGTAGTAAGTATGGCCCAATCAAAAAGTCGTTCACAATACCAGCCCACACATTAATACCGAAACGTTGTTGATACGCATGTGGACGCGTTGCATGTGGATTATCTGTTGCCCACACATGGGAATTGTGCGCATTAAAGACACCCTCGCGTGAAAATGTCGCTTCATCTGTAAATAGCACATGACCTACGAAATCCGGCTGCAACGCACATTGCTGCAACAACCACTGGCAGAAGTTCACGCGAAGAGGATAATCTGCCGGATTCAATGCTTGTACTTTTTGAAAATGGAAGGGGTGTAAGCGATTTTCATTTAACACTCTGCATACAGTCTGATGACTCACATGTACGTCACGCGCAACAGTTCTTGTGCTTGATTCGGGTCTATCAGCCACTATGTTCAAGATGCGTTCTTCCAGTCTTGGAGTGCGTACAGCTCTTAATCGACCAGCGTCATGTCTGTTGACGTCGAACGTACCTGTTTCACAAAGTTGACGATGTAACCGTTGAAAAATTCTATGATCCGGCATTCGTCGATTAGGATACTCCGCGCGATACATTCGTAACGCAGCTCTGGCGTTACCATTTGCACGGCCGTACATGTAATGCATGTCTGCTTTTTCTGCATACGTAAAGTCACCCATCGTCTACGGCAGCACAATTGTGAATGGCGCTTGTCCCTACTGCGATACATCATGTTCATCTACTGCCCTCTACCGGCAGTGACACCAACCGATCACTCCATTTCTCTTTCCCCTGTTTACGCCTCACCGCGTCACCTGCGACTATACATTCCTATACAATAAATCCTTGTTACAATGTCCTGTACCTACCATTAAAGTTTGTACCATGAATTCGGGACCACCCTGTATTTATTAATGGTGTCATACCATTTACTGTGTGGAACTGTATATACTGTGTTTTGTCAAAGTTTAATGAGAGCCCATTTGCAGAGAACCACTTAATGATTTTCTGAAAAACATCGTTTACAATTTCACCAGTTAATTCTTGTCTGTCGGGTGAGATAACTATACTTGTATCATAGGCAAAAAGTACCAGCTTTGCATCTTCGTGAATATAGAGTGGCAAGTCGTTAATATATATTAGGAACAGCAGAGGACCCAAGACCGAACCTTGTGGCACCCCATTCTTGATTGTTCCCCAGTTTGTGAAATCACCAGTTTTTTGTATACTATGTGAACTGCTTATTTCAACTTTCTGCACTCTTCCAGTTAGGTATGATTTAAAACCATTTGAGCACTGTCCCATTCATACCACAGTACTTGAGCTTATCTAGAAGTATTCCATGATTTACACAATCAAAAGCCTTTGATAGATCACAAAAAATCCCAACCGGTGACTTCCAGTTACTCAGAGCATTTAATATTTCATTAGTGAAAGTATAAATAGCATTTTCCGTTGACAAACCCTTCTGGAAACCAAGCTGGCATTTTGTTAAAACTTTATTTTTACAAATACATTACTTTTTCAAGAATTTTGGATAAGGCACTTAGAAAAGAGATTGGCCGGTAGTTGTTGACATCAGATGTATCCCCTTTTTTATGCAGTCGTTTAACAATGGCATACTTCAGTCTATCTGGGAAAATACCCTGCTTCAGAGAACTGTTACATATGTGGCTAAGAATCCCACTTATTTCTTGGGAACAGGCTTTTATTATCCTGCTGGAAATGCCATCAATTCCATGTGAGCTTTTATTCTTGAGAGAGTTTATTATCTTCCTAATTTCAGAAGGAGAGGTGGGTGGAATTTCAAGTGTATCAAATGGTGTGGGTAAGGCCTCCTCCATTAACTGCCTTGCTCCTTCTAATGAACATGTAGATCCTATTTTCTCTACAACATTTAAAAAATGATTATTTAAAATGTTTTCGACTTCCGGCTTGTTGTTTATCAAGTTTCCATTTGCTTTGATGGTGATGCTTTCATCCTATACTCCCTGTCTCCCATATAATAATATTCCAAATTGTTCTGATTTTGTTATCAGAGGTATTAATCTCAGACATGATGCACATACTTCTGGACTTTTTAATAACCTTTTTTAATGTAGCACAGTAGTTTTTATAATATTTGGCTGTTTCTGGGTCATTCTTATTTCTTGTTGTTAGATACATGGAAAAAGGTAACACAAAGTCATATTGCTCCACGATTACGTCGCATAAAGGACAGCAAAACGGGTCAGGGAAACGGTCGAGGGGCTCGGTTGGGAAATAGCAGGGTATGTGGCTTACTCTCCAGACTTGGCTGTTTCCAGTTATCATCTGTCTGCGTCACTGGCACACGCTCTCGCTGAACAACACCGCAAATCGTATGAAAATGTACAAAAATGACTCGCTGACTGGTTCGCTTCGAAAGAAGTACTTTTTTTCGTGTGTGTGCGGTGTCATTCATGGCCTGCTGGAGAGCTGGGACCAATGTCTAAATAACAATGGAGATTATTTTGAATAAAATATTGTGTATCAGTTTCAAATAACAGACATGTGATTGTTGTTGTTGTGTTCTTCAGTCCAGAGAGTGATTGGATGCAGCTCTCCATGCTACTATATCCTGTGCAAGTTTCTTCATCTCCCAGTACCTACTGCAACCTACATCCTTCTGAATCTGTTTAGTGTATTCATCTGTTGGTCTCCCTCTACGATTTGTACCCTCCACGCAGGCCATCCAGTACTAAATTGGTGATCCTCTAATGCCTCAGAACATGTCCTACCAACCGATCCCTTTTTCTAGTCAAGTTGTGCCACAAACTCCTCTTCTCCCCAATTCTGTTCAATACCTCCTCATTAGTTATGTGATCTACCCATCAAATCTTCAGCATTCTTCTGTAGCACCACATTTCCAAAGGTGCTAGTCTCTTCTTGGCTAAACTATTTATCGTCCATTTTTCACATCCATACATGGCTACACTCCATACAAATACTTTCAGAAACGACTTCCTGACACTTAAATCTATACTCGATGTTAACAAATTTCTCTTCTTCAGAAACGCTTTCCTTGCCATTGCCAGTCTACATTTTATATCCTCTCTACTTCGACCATCATCAGTTATTTTGCTCCCCAAATAGCAATACTCCTTTACTACTTTAAGTGTCTCATTTCCTAATCTAATTCCCTCAGTATCACCCGACTTAATTCTACTACATTCCATTATCCTAGTTTTGCTTTTATTGATGTTCATCTTATATCCTCCTTTCAAGATACCGTCCATTCCGTTCAACTGCCCTTCCAAGTCCGTTGCTATCTCTGACAGAATTACAATGTCATCGGCGAACCTCAAAGCTTTTATTTCTTCATGGATTTTAATAACTATTCCGAATTTTTCTTTTGTTTCCTTTACTGCTTGCTCAATATAAAGATTAAATATCATCGGAGAGAGGTTAGAAACCTGTCTCACTCCCTTTCCAACCACTGCTTCCCTTTCATGCCCTTCGACTCTTATAACTGCCACCTGTTTTCTGAACGTATTGTAAATAGCCTTTAGCTCCATGTATTTTATCCCTGCCACCTTTAGAATTTGAAAGAGCGTATTCCAGTCAACATTGTCAAAAGCTTTCTCTAAGTCTACAAATTGTAGAAACGTGGGTTTGCGTTTCCTTAATCTTCCTTCTAAGATAAGTCATAGGGTCAGTATTGCCTCACGTGTTCCAGTATTTCTACGGAACCCATACTAATCTTCCCCAAGGTCGGCTTCTACCTGTTTTTCCATTCGTCTGTAGAGAATTCGTGTTAGTATTTTGCAGCTGTGACTTATTAAACTAAAAGTTCGATAATTTTCATATCTGTCAACACCTGCTTTCTTTGGGATTGGAATTATTATATTCTTCTTGAAGTCTGAGGGTATTTCGCCTGTCTCATACAACTTGCTCACCAGATGGTAGTGTTTTGTCAGGACTGGCTCTCCCAAGGCCGTCAGTAGTTCTAATGGAATGTTGTCTACTCCCGGGGCCTTGTTTCGACTCAGGTCTTTCGGTGTTCTGTCAAACTCTTCATGCAGTATCGTATCTCCCATTTCATCTTCTTCTACATTCTCTTCCATTTCCATAATATTGTCCTCAAGTACATCGCCCTTGTATAGACCCTCTATATACTCCTTCCACCTTTCTGCTTTCCCTTCTTTGCTTAGAACTGGGTTTCCATCGGAGCTCTTGATATTCATACAAGTGGTTCTCTTTTCTCCAAAGGTATAAAACTGCTTAAATACGCAACTAGATGTCAGAGTGAAACAAACTTTGGCAACAAGCTGTAAATGTTCATAAATATGAAACTGTGCTTTTCACTAACTGGAACGAGTGTAATTACCAGGGTATAACAATCTATGAAGATATGAAACGGGACAATGACATAGGGTCAGTCATAAATGAAGCAGGTGGTGGATTACGCTTCACTTGTAGAATAGGGCAAAAATGCTGTCATTCTATAGAGGAGCTTGCTGGCAAAACGGTTGTGGGAATCGTTCCAGATTACTGATGACAGGGAGGGGATGCATACCAGATAGCAGTAAGAAGAGATGATGTGGGATGTTTACAAAGAGAGCCACGACGGGGCTGGCAGGCTGGTTTGAGGGTCAGAAGAGCGGGCCAGGAAAACTGTAAGAGAGAAACTGGCAGAAGACAGAAGTTTGATATCCTGTCAGACTATACAAATCGGAATGTGGCAGGAAAGCCAAAGAGATTCTGGACATACATAAAGCACACTAGTGGCAAGACGCAGTCAATACCTTCACTGTGCGATAACAATTGTGAAGTCATTGATGACAGTGCCATTAAAGCAGAGTTATTAAATACGGTTTTCCGAAACTCCTTCACAAAAGAAGATGAAGTAACTATTCCTGAATTCCAATCAATAACGACTGCCAAGATGAGAAACATAGAAGTAGATATCCTCGGTGTAGCAAAGCTGCATCAATTTCTTAATAAAGGCAAGGCCTCCGGTCCAGATTGTATACCAGTCAGGTTCCTTTCAGAGTATGCTGATACGACAGCTCCATATTTAGCAATTATATACAACCACTCGCTCATAGAAAGATCCGTATCTAAAGACTGGGAAATTGCTCAAGTCACACCAATACCCAAAAAGGGAGTAATCCGCTGAATTACAGGCCTATATCACTAACGTCGATCTGCGATAGGGTTCTGGAACATATACCGTCTTCGAACATTATGAATTACCTCGAAGAAAACTATTTATTGACACATAGTCAGCACAGATTCAGAAAATATTGTTCTTGTGAAACACTACTAGCTCTTTATATCCAAGAAGTAATGAGTGCTATTGAGAGGGGATGTCAAATTGATTCCATATTTTTAGATTTCCAGAAGGCTTTCGACACCTTTCCTTATAAGCGTCTTCTAACCAAACTGCGTGCCTACGGAGTATCACCTCAGTTGTGCGATTGGATTCGTGATTGCCTGTCAGAAACGTCACCGTTCATAGTAACAGACGGAAAGTCACCGAGTAAAACAGAAGCAATATCCGGCGTTCCTCAAGGAAGTGTTATAGGCCCTCTATTGTTCCTGATCTGTATTAATTACATAGGAGACAATCTGAGTAGCCCTCTTAGATTGTTTGTAGATGGTGCTGTTATTTACCGTGATGTAAAGTCATGAGATGACGAAAAAGAATTGCAAAATGATCTAGACAAGATATCTGTATGGTGCGAAGAGTGGCAACTGACCTTGAATAAAGAAAAGTGTGAAGTTATTCACATGAGTACTAAAAGAAATCCGCTAAATTTCGATTACGCGATAAGTCACACAAATCTGAAGGCTGCAAATTCAAGTAAATACTTAACGATTATAATTACAATTGGAACGATCACATATATAATGTTGTGGGTAGAGCAAACCAAAGACTGCGATACATTTGCAGAACAGGTCTACTAAAGAGACTGCTTACACTACGCTTGGGTTGTTTTGGGGAAGGAGACCAGACAGCGAGGTCATCGGTCTCATCGTATTAGGAAAGGACGGGGAAGGAAGTCGGTCGTGCCCTTTGAAAGGAACCATCCCGGCATTTGCCTGGAGCGATTTAGGTAAATCACGGAAAACCTAAATCAGGATGGTCGGACGCGGGATTGAACCGTCGTCCTCCCGAATGCGAGTCCAGTGTCTAACCACTGCGCCGCCTCGCTCGGTGTACACTACGCTTGTCCGCCCTATTCTGGAGCATTGCTGTGTGGTATGGGTTCCACATCATATGGGACTGACGGATGACATCGAAAAAGTTCAAAGAAGGGCAGCTCGTTTTGTGTTATCGTGAAACAGGGGAGATAGTGCTACAGACATGGTACGTGAATTGAAGTGGCAGTCATTAAAACAAAGGCGTTTTTTGTTGCGACGGGATCTTCTCATGAAATTTCAATCACCAGTGTTCTCCTCCGATTGTGAAAACATTCTGTTGGCATCCACCTACATAGGGAGAAATGATCATCACGGTAAAATAAGAGAAATCAGGGCTGGTACAGAAAAATTTAAGTGCTCGTTTTTCCCACGTGCCGTTCGAGAGTGGAACGGTAGAGAGACAGCTTGAAGGTGGTTCAATGAACCCTCTGCCAGGCACTTTATTGTGAATAGCAGAGCAATCACGTAGATGTAGATTAAAAAGTATCAAGAACTAGTATTAGGTGAGGAGTCCGCGATCCCGGTTTTAATCGAGAAACAAAATGCGTGCAGTAACATTTCTTAGTTAATTAAAAATTATGAGAATTAAATTCCCCAGTAGTAGGGCGTTAGAGAAATGTATTTCACAATATTTACCGTATTAGTAATAAAATACCTTCTTTCTAACGAGGAATTGTTAAAATCAATCCATTCATTCTTCTGATAAATACTACTAAGGTAAATCTTAGGATAAAATATTTACTTTGTGTCATATTACAGATTAGTAAAATTTACATTTCCCATCCCAATTCACAAATTGAAGATACACTCTCGTTTTGAGTTCTTCAAGTGTAGCATCATCATGGGCCTATTATCAGCCTCAACACATCACAGTACCTGGCAAGAAAAATAAGAGTAAGACGTAAGTGCAGTAATGAAATTAAATATAAACTATAAACAAAAGTGTCCCGTTTCTTTTCTCTTTGAAATCTGATCAGCTTAGGATGCGAGCGCTTACCTTCAGTCGTCATATGGTAGCACAGCCACTCCTTCCAGTTCTCCGTCAAATTCAGAGCTAGGATCACAGTAATCAGTTCCGCGTATCACTGTCTGCACCACCTAAATCTATGATTATTTTATCTGTTTCATTGTCGATAAATATTTCTTTCTGCTTGTATTCCCGCTCAATTTTTTTTTTTTAACGTGTTCGCACAACGGAATCCAGTCATCTTGGCTCATGGATTTAAATTTCTCCTCACACAAATATTTCACAGACGTTACATTGCAGAGAACGTTCCTAGAAGCTACCCAACCTTTTACACTCCACCACATATTTTCTATTGGATTTAATTCTGGATGGTAAGAAGGAAGGCGGAAAGCAACGCGACGAGCAGTTTCAAGGATTTTATCGGCGGAATACTCGACGGTCGATGCCTCGGTTCTTCGAACGAGCTCATAGAGAACGGGCTTCAACATGTGATCCGAGAATGGCATACGTTCCTTTGATAGCCACTTTCTGATATCGTCTTTAGCTGAATGAGATGTTGGAGCTTTGTTTATTTTAACATTGTGATACGGCGCATTGTCGAGAACTACACTACTGGCCATTAAAATAGCTACACCACGTCGATGACGTGCTACAGACGCGAAATTTAACCGACAGGAAAAAGATGCTGTGATACGCAAATGATTAGCTTTTCAGAGCATTCACACAAGGTTGGCGCCGGTAGCGACACCTACAACGTGCTGACATGAGGAAAGTTTCCAACCGATTTCTCATACACAAACAGCAGTTGACCGGCGTTGCCTGGTGAAACGTTGTTGTGATGACCCGTGTAACGAGGAGAAATGCGTACCATCACGTTTCCGACTTTGATAAAGGTCGGATTGTAGCCTCTCGCGATTGCGGTTTATCACACCGCGACATTGCTGCTCGCGTTGGTCGAGATCCACTGACTGTTAGCAGAATATCGAATCAGTGGGTTGAGGAGGGTAATACGGAACGCCGTACTGGATCCCAACGGCCTTGTATCACTAGCAGTCGAGATGACAGGCATCTTATCCGCACGGCTGTAACGCATCGTGCAGCCACGTCTCGATCCCTGAGTCAACAGATGGGGACGTTTGCAAGACAACAACCATCTGCACGAACTGTTCGACGGCGTTTGCAGCAGCACGGGCTATCAGCTCGGAGACCGTGGCTGTGGTTACTCTTGACGCTGTATCACAGACAGGAGCGCCTGCGATGGTGTACTCGACAACGAACCTGGGTGCAGGAATAGCAAACCGTAATTTTTTCGGATGAATACAGGTCCTGTTTACAGCATCACGATGGTCGCATCCGTGTTTGGCGACATCGCGCTGAACGCACAGTGGAAGCGTGTATTCGTCATCGCCATACTGCCGTATCACGCGGCGTGATGGTATGGGGTGCCATTGGTTACACGTCTCGGTCACCTCTTGTCCGCATTGACGGCGGTTTGAACAGTGGACATTACATTTCAGATGTGTTACGACCCGTGGCTCTACCCTTCATTCGATCCCTGCTAAATCCTACATTTGAGCAAGATAATGCTCGACCGCATGTTGCAGGTCCTTAACGGCCTTTCTGGATGCAGAAAATGTTCGACTGTTGCCCTGGTCAGCACATTCTCCAGATATCTCACCAACTGAAAAGATACAAATGTGTCGATAGGGAACATTTGTTATGAACGAGCCTTAATTATTTTCGTTTGGTTGGTATGACATCTGTCAAAGATACTTAGTATACATCAAGTCATGGAACAAACAACATGATACGTTTTCATCGTGTTGAAAATGTCGAATTTTGTACCAGAAAGTGATGATTGGCGGAAAGCATTAATCTTTTGTTTTCATTTGAAAAAAAGTGCTGCAGAGTCGCATCGAATGCTTGTCGAGGCATATGGTGATCGTGCTCTATCAGAAGCAACATGCAAAAGATGGTTTCAACGGTTCAGAAATAATGACTTTGATGTACGAAATGCAGAACGTGGAAGACCACCAAAAAAGTTCGAAGACGCCGAATTGCAAGCAATATTGGATGAAGATGATACTTTGAGTCAGAATTAAATGTCAGCAATGCTAAATGTTGCACAATAAACAATTTTTGACGGTCTGAAAGCTGTGGGAAAGATCCAAAGTGTGGAAAATGGGTGCCACGTAAACTGAATGAAAGGCCGATGGAAAACCGAGATACCATTTGTCAAATGACATGAAGGAAAATCAGTTTGAATCGAATTGTTACTGGCAATGAAAACTGGATTTATTTTAAGAATCCTAAACGGGAAAAATCATGGGTTAATCCAGGACAACCATCAACATCGACTGCAAAACCAGAACGATTCGACAAGAAGACAATGTTCTGTGTTTGGTGGGTTCAGAAACGTGTGGTGTATCATGAGCATCTAAAACCCGGTGAAACTGTGAATACTAATCGCTACAGACAACAAATGATCAATTTGAACTATTCATTGATCGAAAAAAGACCAGAATGGGCCAGAAGACATGGCAAAGTAATTTACACGCCAATGCACCTGCACACAAAGCAAAACTGGTTCAGGATACAATCAAAACACTTGGTTGGGAGCTGTTACCCCACCTGCCGTATTCACCAGACTTGGCCCCTTCCGATTACCATTTGTTTTCATCAATGGGAAACGCATTGGCTGAGGAACACTTCGATTCCTACGAAGAAGTCGAAAATTGGGTTTCTGATTGGTTTGCTTCAAAAGACGAACATTTATATTGGCGTGGTGCCCACAAATTGCCAGAAAGGTGGTAAAAATGTATAGAAAGCAATGGTCAGTACTTTGAATAAAATGTTCCAGGTCCCGGCACGTGGGTACGTCCGTCATGATGCTGCAATCTCCACCAGACATCATGGCGCCTAGAGTATCAGCAACCAATCTGATAGCCTGCACCCGCGGGTTGCCCACCTTGCAGGCACACTGAAGCACTACACAACTGACAGGCAATATTGATGATCGGCCACAACAACAACAACACAGCAAAGACACCAGCGGCCACCAGGGGCCACTACCGGCCCACATAAACATAAGGAAGAGGTCGCTGCAGATCCCGGAACTATTCTCACACGTCAAACCACGTGATAGAAAGTAGTTCCGAGGTACTCATCTGCCGAAGCGCTATAAAGGCCGGCGCTCGGCCGCACATCGGCAGTTCATCGACCGCCGGCAGACACGGATAGCTGCCGCCCCGGCAGCCCGGCCCAGATCTTCTTGCTGATCTCTGGATTAGACTCGGTATATCGGAGAAGTCTCTGGCGGAGACTAGTAGGAAAATTATTTCAGTTGTTTTCTATATTATTCTTGTATGTAGTTGTGATTCGAAGATGGATCTTTGTTTTGTGTTGGTGTTATACTTGGAGAATTTGTTTTGGTTAACCGATTTGTTCAAATGGCTCTGAGCACTATGGGACTTAACATCTATGGTCATCAGTCCCCTAGAACTTAGAACTACTTAAACCTAGCTAACCTAAGGACATCACACAACACCCAGTCATCACGAGGCAGAGAATATCCCTGGCCCCGCCGGGAATCAAACCCGGGAACCCAGGCGCGGGAAGCAAGAACGCTACCTCACGACCACGAGCTGTGGACTTGGTTAATTGAACAGTCCAATAAATTGTTTCTGGACTTTGATTGTTAGTTTCTTCTGCTTATGCAGACATAGCACAATCAATCGCAACGAGGGCGCATCAGAAGGGCCGACACGGTGTCCGGTGCTGTTGCAGAGCAGAGTACTGTTGGCGCTGCTCTCCCTGCTTCCCTGACAGTCAGCTGAAATGTTGACGATTTGCTCTCGAAAATGTGCGGTACACCTCGTGCCGTGTCGACTGCCACTCTCTATGTGTATCACTTTCAGTGGCTGCCCGTACCGACGCGGAGAGAAGTAGTCAATCCACGACCATGTGAGTAGTCAGAGGTGACCGAACATCTTTTTCAGGACGCTACCTGGTGACCGGAAAGTGCGGGACCCTGGAGCCGCCGTCGGCCGCGTTGTCAGCTGTGGCGCGCCAGGCAGCCAGTTTCCCGACCTACGGACCCCCGCACCCGCCTGCAGGAGCGTGGCAGCGAGGGGGGCAGCGAGAAGGGTGCGTCGGCGCCCTGGCAGGTCTCCACAGCCTCACGTATTTTGAGTTGCTCGAATTCCGCAAGAAGTACTACTGCCAGATCGCTGCCGATTGTATCAACTCCAGCTCTGTACTGAGGTATGTGCGCCACTCGAAGCCATAACTGTTAACTGTACAACTACTCAACTTCTCCTGTCCTCAAATTTTTTCTGTATGCTATCACCTACACTACTGGCCATTAAAATTGCTACATTAAGAAGAAATGCAGATGATAAACGGGTATTCATTGGACAAATACATTATACTAGAAGTGACATTTTCATGCAATTTGGGTACGTAGATCCTGAGAAATCAGTACCCAGAAGAACCACCTCTGGCCGTAATAAGGGCCTTGATAGGCCTGGGCACTGAGGCAAACAGAGCTCCAATGGTGTATACAGGTACAGTTGCCCACGCAGCTTCAACACGATACCACAGTTCATCAAGAGTAGTGACTGGCGTATTGTGATGAGCCAGTTGCTCGGCCACTATGGCCAGACGTTTTCAATTGGTGAGACATCTGGAGAATGTGCTCACCAGGACAGCAGTCGAACATCTTCTGTATCCAGAAAGGCTCGTACAGGACGTGCAACATGCGGTCGTGCATTATTCTGCTGAAATGGAAGATTTCGCAGGGATTGAATGAAGGGTAGAGCCACGGGTCGTAACACATCTGAAATGTAATGTCCACTGTTCAAAGTGCCGTCATTGTGAACAAGAGGTGACCGAGACGTATAACCGATGGAACACCATACCATCACGCCGGGTGATACGCCAGTATGGTGATGACAAATACACGCTTCCAATGTGCGTTCACCGCGGTGTCGTCAGACATGGGTGCGACCATCATGGTGCTGTAAACAGAACCTGGATTCATTGCTATTCGTGCACCCAGGTTCGTCGTCGAGTACACCATTGCAGGTGCTCCTGTCTGTGATGCAGCGTCAAGGGTAACCGCAGCCACGGTCTCCGAGCTGATAGTCCGTACTGTTGCAAACGTCGTCGAACTGTTCGTGCAGATGGTTGTTGTCTTGCAAACGTCCCCATCTGTTGACTCAGGGATCGAGACGTGGCTGCACGATCCGTTACAGCCGTGCGGATAAGGTGCCTGTCATCACGACTGCTAGTGAAACGAGCCCATTGGCATCCAGCACGGCGTTCCGTATTACCCTCCTGAACCCACCGATTCCATATTCTGCCAACAGTCATTGATCTCCACCAACGCGAGCAGCAATGTCGCGGTATGATGAACCGAAATTGCGATAGGCTACAATCCGACCTTTATCAAAGTCGGAGACGTGATGGCACGCATTTCTCCTCGTTACACGACGCATCACAACAACGTTTCACCAGTCAACGTCGGCCAACCTCTGTTTGTGTATGAGAAATCGGTTGGAATCCTTCCTCATGTCAGGACGTTGTAGGTGTCGCCACTGATGCCAACCTTGTGAGAACGCTCTGAAAAGCTAATCCTTTGCATCTTCTTCCTGTCGGTTAAATTTCCCGTCTGTAGCACGTCATCTTCGTGGTGTAGCAATTTTAATGCCTTGTAGTGCATTTTTCTTAGACCGAAGCGGAAAAGGAACTGCCATAGGCAAGGGTATTGAAATACAGAGATATGTTAACAGCCAGAATACGGCTCTGCGGTCGGGAACGTCTGCATAACACAACAAGTTTCTTGTGCAGTTGTTAAATTGGTTACTGTTGCTTCAGCAGCAAGTTATCAAGTTTCAAGTTGAATCGTCTATTAGGGCGGTTCACAAACAACAACTGAAGTACACGTGTTATTCCAAAAACGTTATCGTGGAGGTAGGGGCCAGGAGGTGCTGGTGAAGTAACACACACTGCTAAGGTTATCTTTCTATTTTTAAAGGCCTTCTCAATAACTAATGTTTAAATCTGGCATTCAAAAGAAAAACAATTTCAAAAATAATATTGAATAGCTGACAAATTTTCTTTATGAAAAGGAGATTGCCAGATATGATGTTAACAACTTCCCAATAGTAAGATATCAATTCGATATATTTATTTATTTATTTATTTATAAGACAACAATTTATAAAACTCTTTTAAATATCTGACAAATCTTCTCTATGTAAAGGATATTGCAAGGTATGACTTTAACAACTTCCCAATAACAAGATTTTAAACTTGTTATATCTATAAGAGAACAATTCCTTCAAAAAACACCTTTAAGTGGCTAGTCTCCTCTAAAGCTACAATAGTTGTCTCTCGCCAGTTAAATAACTTATATTACACCTGTAATGTAAAATGTGAATAAGCCAACACACAAACCTTCACCATAAAGGCAGCTCCCAGAAAAAATTTTCCTCAGCTCGGTGAGGCAGTGACACGTGTAATGGGGCCCAAATCATAATAGGCAGAATAGTTATTGGTGGTCTACAGGTCCACAGCAGATCAGCCCCAAAACTTCCATTACAAGCCACCACCTCCCCGAGTTACCCAAAACCAGAAGGTGTAGCAAGGGCAGTGCCTGCGCAGACGCCAAACCACAGAGACACGCGATACCGACCCTAAATCACCCAATCGAGGTGTGAATGGAACGGCCCGACCAAGAACCAATTACCACATTCCCGCAGACAGGCAAACGAAAACTGTGGTGGGAAGACACCAACAAAACGACTGGTGAAAAAACTCATACACTTCACTAGAATTTGAAAATCCCTTTATATATTTATATATATATAACTCTGTTACATAAAAACAGTACCTAACTTCTCCCACTCGACCACAGTGCCGGGAGCACGTTGCACTTCCAAATGCTCGTCAGAGCCAACTGGTGCCAGTGGTTGCAATGGCCGATAAGAAGACATACAGTCCCACGCACTGATCTCCTGCACCACGGCTTCTAAGCTTCATCAGCCACGTACATGTGGGTGAGGCAGACTCAGCCCCCCCCCCCCCCCCCCCCAGCCAAGAGGTCGGCCAAAGCACGTGGCGAGCAGTTGATGACCCCCAACAGCAGGGCCCCGCTCGCGCCACCCCCTCTCTCACTCACCGCCCAGTACGTCCCCCTCGATCGTCACGCGGCCGTACAGTTGCTCCACCTCCCTCCAGAGGGCGGTAGCGATCCAAACAGCGCGCCAAACCGATGGCGCCACCGTAAACACTGGACGCGAAGTGAAAGCACTCCGCCTGGCGCGCTTTACGAGGAGCCGGACACGACTACAGTTCACAAGTGAGTTTGAAAGTCGCGTTAGGAGGGCCGCAAGATGAGACACAGGCCAATGAGGTGACGCAGGGGGGCTCACGCCAAATTCCTCACGGCAGTGTGAGTCACGGCGACAATCATCGCAAGTTGGATCACAGTTTCAATACGCAGTTTGCTGAGAAACTTTGGCTCTGGCAGAGATGTTGACTACTTCTGCTATGTTAATCGATATAAGTTCAGAATCGGATTCAGATTCTGAGTTTGAGTTCGAAACGGTGTGTTATATCGCTCTGATGAAACAAAAAGCAGAAAAAAGTGCGTACATGAAAAGAAGACTAAGTCATGGGGAATTCGCTTTAACTAAGGAATTTGATGATGAAAAATTCACGAACTATTTTAGATTAAACCGTGATAAATTCCAAGAACTGCATGGTCTCATCAAGAATGAAATTGGCAGACAGGGATGCAAAGCTACAAAGCCGATTGGAACCAAGAAGAAACCAGCTGTGTTTTTAAGGTAAGCTATTATGATTAACATATATAAAAATGTTCCGTTGGTTTGTGTATAGCCACTGACCTCCGAAAGCTCTTGACCGATTGCTTTGAAATTTTGACACAACGTTGCATTCTAATACAGGATGTTTTTTAGGTACCTATTTCTTTAATATACAGTATTATATATAACCTATGTACATTTATTTTTTCACGATTTTTCGTAACAATGTTTCCCCGTTACAAAATTTGCATAAATTCATATATTACAACTAATATATATATATATATATATATCAGAAATGTACTTGGACGACAGTTTCGATTGTATATTGATATCAAAGACGTGATTAAATCCATCTATCCCATTTTCACTTGTAGATATGGAGGGCTACACACTAGTAAGGAATGATATTGTAAGGAAGCTAGGCATCTTTTTTGATAAACATTTAACCAGGACAGAGCACATCACGAAAATTTGCTACAGAGTTTTTACAATGTGAATGTACAATGTTAGAAACGAATTACAATGCAACTTACCATTTCGTATGTCCGTTTTGTCGGGGTGGCCGAGCGGTTCTAGGTGGTACAGTCTGGAACCGCGCGACCGCTACGGTCGCAGGTTCGAATCCTGCCTCGGGCATGGATGTGTGTGCTGTCCTTAGGTTAGTTAGGTTTAAGTAGTTCTAAGTTCTAGGGCACTGATGACCTCAGCAGTTAAGTCCCATAGTGCTCAGAGCTATTAGAACCACTTTTATGTCCGTTTCCTTGGCCACTTCCTCCCACTTCTCAGCTTTCAGCTTCGTTTTCAAGTAATTTTCATGGCTTGTATAATACAGAACTTTGCGAACACGTACGGCTTCAATTAGCTTTTCCTCCATTTCGAACTACCAACAGCCTCGCAGTAAACTGAGTACAGGAGACTGCGGCCCGCAGGGTCACCATGCGCAGGAACTGCGTCACGTCACGCTGCGCTCTAAGGTGCGGGGGCAGGACCATTCAGTTGTGTGGTTCGCAAAAACTCACCGTGAGTCACCCTGCGTCGCCTCACGGACCTGCGTCTCATCTTGCTGCCAGCCTTATAGTCAGCCCACGACCGATTACACACAGCATGTCCGAGGTAGCGATGAAGTGGGGATTCTCCCGTACGACCACTTCACAAGTGTACCGTGAATATCAGGAATCCAGTAAAACATCAAATCTCCAACATCGCTGCGGCCGGAAAAAAATCCTGCAAGAACGGGACCAACGACGACTGAAGAGATTCGTTCATGGTGATAGAAGTGCAACCATTCTGCAAATTCCTGCAAATTTCAAGTATCAGCATGCCAACCATCCAACGAAACATCATCAGCGTGGGCTTTCGGAGCCAAAGGCCAATTCGTGTACCCTTGATGACTACATGGCACAAAGACTTACACCTAGCCTGGTTCAAATGGTTCAGATGGCTCTGAGCACTATGGGACTTAACACCTGAGGTCATCAGTCCCCCAGAATTTAGAACAACTTAAACCTAACTAACCTAAAGGCATCACACACATCACACATCCAATGCCCGAGGCAAGATTTGAAACTGCGACCGTAGTGGTCGTGCGGTTCCAGACCTAGCCTGGGTCTCTTAACACTGGCACTGGACTCTTAATGATTGGAAACATGTTGCCTGGTCGGATGAGTCTCGTTTCAAATTGTACCGAGGAGATGGACTTTTATGGGTATGGAGACAACGTCATGAATCCATGGATCATGCATCACAGCAGGGCTACCGGGGGCACTGTAATGGTGTGGAGTATAAGTATTTGGAGTGGTATGGGACCCCTGATACGTTCAGATACGACTCAGGCGACACATACCTAAGCATCCTGTGTGATCACCTGCATCCACTCATGTCCATTGTGCATTCCTACGAACTTGGGCAATTCCAGCAGAACAATGCGACACCCCACAAGTCCACAATCGCTACAGAGTGGCTCCACGAACACTCTTCTAAGTTTAAACACTTCCGCTGGGCACCATACTCCCCAGACGTGAACGTCATTGAGCATTTCTGGAATGCTGTCCATGCATCAGCACGGCTTTAGAAAGCATCGCCCCTGTGAAACGCAACTCGCCCTTTCTTCACATGATACCTTGTGAACCGTGGATGAATGGTATCAGACGGGTGCCATATTCCTTGATTTCCAGAAAGCGTTTGACTCGGTGCCCCACTGCAGACTCCTAACTAAGGTACGAGCATATGGGATTGCTTCCCAATATCTGAGTGGTTCGAAGACTTCTTAAGTAACAGAACCCAGTACGTTGTCCTCGATGGTGAGTGCCCCATGAAAGTGTGGTAGGTCGGCTGTTGTTTTCTATCTACATAAATGATCTTTGGGGTAGGGTGGATAGCAATGTGCGGCTGTTTGCTGATAATGCTGTGGTGTACGGGAAGGTGTCGTCCTTGAGTGACTGTAGGAGGATACAAGATGATTTGGACAGGATTTGTGATTGGTGTAAAGAATAGCAGCTAACTCTAAATATAGATAAATGTAAATTAATGCTGATGAATAGGAAAAAGAATCCCATAATGTTTGAATACTCCATTAGTAGAGTGGCGCTTGACACAGTCACGTTGATTAAATATTTGGGCATAACACTGCAGAGCGATACGAAGTGGGACAAGAAAGTAATGGCAGTTGTGGGGAAGGCGGATAGTCGTCTTCGGTTCATTGGTAGAATTTTGGAAAGATGTGGTTCATCTATAAAGGAGACCGCTTATAAAACACTAATACGATCTATTCTCGAGTACTCCTCGAGCGTTTTGGATCCCTATCAGGTCGGATTGAGGGAGGACATAGAAGCAATTCAGAGGTTGGCTGCTAGATTTGTTGCTGGTCATCAAGTGAGTGTTACGGAAATGCTTCAGGTACTCGGGTGAGAGTCTCTGGAAGAAAGGACGCGTTCTTTTCGTGAATCGCTACTGAGAAAATTTAGAGTACCAGCATTTGAGGCTGACTGCAGTACAATTTTACTGCCGCCAACTTATATTTCGCGGAAAGACCGCAAAGATGACATAAGATAAGAGAGATTAGGGCTCGTACAGAGACATATAGGCAGTCATTTTTCCCTCGTTCTGTTTGGAACAGGGAGAGAAGATGCTAGTTGTGGTACGAGGAACCCTCCGCCCCGCACCGTATGTTGGATTGCGGAGTATGTATGTAGATGTAGATGCCTTACAACGTGCTGTACAGAAGAGATCTCCACCCCCTGGTACTCTTACGGATTTTTGGACAGCCCTGCAGGATTCATGCTGTCAGTTCCATCCAGCACTGCTTCAGACATTCGTCGTGTCCCTGCCACGTCGTGTTGCGGCACTTCTGCGTGCTCAGGGGGCCCCATATGATATTGGACAGGTGTACCAGTTTCTTTGCATCTTCAGGGTATTTTCCGAGACTAACCATCTGCGCACATTGCTCAGACCCAAGGAGACACCACGCTAGTGCCTCGCGCCGCCGCTTCTCGCTTTAACGGTGCCCAGCGAACAGTCGATGAATGTTCCTTCCAGCATACATGCTGCTCCGTTCGCTGTCTCCGCATAGCGCTACAGGAAACAGTCAATGATCTGATGATGATAGTCAAAGATTGAAATCGATAACCCTCAATAAAGCATTTTGCGATCGAGACTGATTGCCTTACTGAAACTGAATTTCTATACCTGTTTTTCAACCATGTTATCAAAATTCAATAAGAGTGCACTGTCATTAGAGACGACAACCGAAGCTGTATGTTGTTGTTGTGGTCTTCAGTCTAGAGACTGGTTTGATGCAGCTCCCCATGCTACCCTATCCTGTGCAAGCTTCTTCATCTCCCAGTAACTACTGCAACCCACATCCTTCTGAATCTGCTTAGTGTATTCATCTCTTGGTCTCCCTCTACGGTTTTTACCCTCCACGCTGCCCTCCAATGCTAAATTTGTGATCCCTTGATGCCTCAGAACATGTCCTACCAACCGGTCCCTTCTTCTAGTCAAGTTGTGCCACAAACTCATCTTCTCCCCAATCCCATTCAATACCTCCTCATTAGTTATGTGATCTACCCATCTAATCTTCTGCATTCTTCTGTAGCACCAAATTTCGAAAGCTTCTATTCTCTTCTTGTCCAAACTATTTATCATCCACATTTCACTTCCATACATGGCTACACTCCATACAAATACTTTCAGAAACGACTTCCTGACACTTAAATCTATACTCGATGTAAACAAATTTCTCTTCTTCAGAAACGCTTTCCTTGCCATTGCCAGTCTACATTTTATATCTTCTCTACTTCGACCATTATCAGTTATTTTGCTCCCCAAATAGCAAAATTCCTTTACTACTTTAAGTATCTCATTTCCTAATCTAATTCCCTCAGCATCACCTGACTTAATTCGACTACATTCCATTATCTTCGTTTTGTTTTTGTTGATGTTCATCTTATATCCTCCTCTCGAGACACTGTCCATTCCGTTCAACTGCTCTTCCAAGTCCTTTGCTGTCTCTGACAGAATTACAATGTCATCTGCGAACCTCAAAGTTTTTATTTCTTCTGCACGGATTTTAATACCTACTCCGAATTTTTCTTTTGTTTCCTTTACTGCTTGCTCAATATAAAGATTAAATATCATCGGAGAGAGGTTAGAAACCTGTCTCACTCCCTTCCCAACCACTGCTTGCCTTTCATGCCTCTCGACTCTTGTAACTGCCACCTGGTTTCTGTACAAATTGTCAATAGCCTTTCGCTCCCTGTATTTTACCCCTGCCACCTTTAGAATTTGAAAGAGAGTATTCCAGTCAACATTGTCAAAAGCTTTCTCTACCTCTACAAATACTAGAAACGTGGATTTGCCTTTCCTTAATCTTTCTTCTAAGATAAGTCGTAAGGTCAGTATTGCCTCACGTTTTAGTTGTAAATAAATTTAAAAGTGAGCAATAAACACCACCAGTGGTTAAATTAATTATTTTTCGGAAGAAGCAGTTGTAGAGTCAGCACCCTGCCCCATAATATAGTTCTAATGCTCCACATCATCTCATCATCTGCTATACTTACGTCATTGAAATCGTGAGCATGTAGTCAGCAGATATAAAATTATGGAAGCCATAGGAATCGTACAGCCAACCAGTTGCACGTCAGAAGTTTATTCACGTAGGTTTACTGTTTCTCCATCTACGTCTACGTGTTTAATATTCGCAATAAAGTGCCTGACAGAGG
This sequence comes from Schistocerca americana, assembly GCF_021461395.2. NCBI lineage: Eukaryota > Metazoa > Arthropoda > Insecta > Orthoptera > Acrididae > Schistocerca > Schistocerca americana. The sequence continues at coordinate 152,033,873 of NC_060129.1, forward strand.
GTTCAATGAACCACCTTCAAGCTGTCTTCTACCGTTCCACTCTCGAACGGCACGCGGGAAAAACGAGCACTTAAATTTTTCTGTGCGAGCCCTGATTTCTCTTATTTTATCGTGATGATCATTTCTCCCTTTGTAGGTGGGTGCTAACAGAATGTTTTCGCAATCGGAGAAGAAAACTGGCGATTGAAATTTCATGAGGAGATAGCGTAGCAACGAGAAACGCCTTTGGTTTAACTATTGCCCCTCCATTTCACGTATCATGTCTGTGACACTGTCTCCCCTATTTCGGGATAATACAAAACGAGCTGCCCTTCTTTGTACTTTTTCCATGCATCCGTCAGTCCCACCTGATGCGAATCCCGCACTGCACAGCAATACTCCAGAACAGGGCGGACAAGCCTGGTGTAAGCAGTGTCTTTAGTAGATCTCTTGCACCTACTAAGTGTTCTGCCAAAGAATCGCAGTCTTTGGTTTGCTCTACCCACAATATTATCTATGTGATCATTACAATTTGTAATTGTAATCCCTAAGTATTTAGTTGAATCTACAGATTTGTGTGACTTATCGCGTAATCGAAATTTAGCTGCTTTCTTTTAGTACTCATGTGAATAACTTTACACTTTTCTTTATTCAAGGTCAATTGCTACTTTTCTCACCACTTATCTAAATCATTTTACAACTCGTTTTGATCATCTGATTACAAGGCGGTAAATGACAGCATCATCTGCAAACAATAAGACGTCTACTCAGATTGTCTCCTATGTCGTTAATACAGATCAGGAACAATAGAGGGCCTATAACACTTCCTCGGGGAACCCCGGATATTACTTCTGTTTTACTCGGTGACTTTCCGTCTGTTACTATGAACGGTGACTTTTCTGCCAGGAAATCACGAATCCAATCGCACAACTGAGGTGATACTCCGTAGGCACCAGTTTGGTTAGAAGACGCTTATAAGGAATGGTGACGAAAGACTTCTGGAAATCTAAAAATATTTAATGAATTTTACATCCCCTGTCGATTGCACTCATTACTTCATGAGTATAAAGAGCTAGTAGTGTTTCACAAGAATGATATTTTCTGAATCTGTGCTGACTATGTGTCAATAAATCGTTTCCTTCGAGGTAATTCATAATGTTCGAACATGGTATATGTTCCAAAACCCTTCTGAAATCGACGTTAGTGATGTGGGCCTGCAATTCAGCGGATTACTGATATTTCCGTTTTTGTGTATTGGTGCGATTTGAGCAATTTCCCAGTCTTTAGATACGGATCTTTTTGTGAGCGAGTGGTTGTATATAATTGCTAAATATGGAGCTATTTTATCAGCATACTCTGAGAGGAACCTGAGTGGTATACAATCTGGACCGGAGGCCTTGCCGTTATTAAGTGACTTAAGCTGCTTCGTTACTCTGAGGATATCTACTTCTATGTATCTCATCTTGGCAGTCGTTCTTGATTGGAATTCAGGAATATTTACTTCGTCTTCTTTGTCAAGCCTTTGTTATACCTTATCATTTTTAGTGTTAACTGGCGCTTCCCTTTTCACGCAATAAGTTAACACATGTTATTACTTCTTTCAAGGAAGACACTTTTGCATCTGTGGAAAACTAGGTAAGAATTTGAATAAACTTTTGACGTCCAACTAGCTGGCTGCACGATTCCCATTCTTTCCATACATCACCAAGTTATAGTAAGAGAGTCAGCTTGAAGGCAGGGTTTGCTTGAAGGATGACGGTATGACTTCATATTACCGCCTCTATCCTCGAAAATTCCGTCAGTTCGGGGAGGAAGAGAGTACCGAAAGTTTCTTCAGATACGCAATATCCATTTGAGGCTTCCCATTGGTGATAAGATCGCAGTCTGTGGGGATGTCAACTGCTGTGTTTCAGCTGCTGTTCCAAACAGTACCACACATTGTCTACGGCACTAAGATCGTCTTGTCTGGGTGCTATACGGTGCCTCAGTGCTCGTGAAACCAGGAATGTTTGCTCGCAGCCCCGAGAACACGACTGTTGTAACCTTCTACGAGGGTCACTCCAAGAGAAATGCACACTATTTTTTTAAAATCCATCTTTGATACATGTATGAAAATTTTACAGTGTGTAGATACATCCTTTGGGAACAATATTTTCATTTCTGCACGTAATTTCCATCCCTCTTAACAGCCTTACGCCATTTTGGAACCATCGCCTGTATACCCGCTCGGTAAAATTCTGGACCAACCTGTTGGAGCCAGTGTTTGGCAGCGTGCACAAGGGAGTCATCATCTTCAAACCTTGTTCCACGAAGAGAATTTTTCAGTTTCCCAAAGAGATGATATAGTCATATGGAGCCAGGTCAGGACTGTAAGGCGGATGTTTCAGCGTTGTCCATCCCAGTTTTTGTGATCGCTTCCATGGTTTTTTGACTGACTTTTGGCCTTGCATTGTCGTGCCACAGCAAAACATCCTGCTTTTGCCGATGTGGTCGAACACTACTCAGTCGAGCTCGAAGTTTCTTCAGTGTCGTCACATATGCATCAGAATTTATGGTGGTTCCACTTGGCACAGTGTCCACAAGCGAGAGTCCTTCGCAATCGAAAATAAATGTAGCCATAACTTTTCCAGCAGAAGGTGTGGTTTTTGAATTTTTTTTTCTTGGGTGAATTTGCATGATGCCACTCCATTGATTCCCTCTTCGTCTCTGGTGAAAAATGATGGAGCCACGTTTCATCACCTGCCACAATTCTTCCAAGAAATTCATCTCCATCATTCTCGTACTGTTCCAAAAGTTCGCTGCATACAGTTTTTATTGTTTCTTTGTGAGGCACTGTCAACATCCTGGGAACCCACCTGACACAAACCTGTTTTAACGCCAACACTTTCAGTATTCTGCAAACACTTCCTTCCCCTATCCCAAGGTAGAGTGACAATTCGTTCACTGTGATGCGTCTGTTAGCAGCCACCAATTCGTTAACTCTCTGCACATTGTCTGGAGTGTGTGCAGTACGAGGCCTGCCGCTGCGAGGATAATCCTTGATGTTGCCGTGCCTGCTTTCATCACGTAACCTGCTCGCCCACCGACTAACTGTACTGCGATCGACAGCAGCAACTCCGTACGCCTTTTCCAACCTCTTGTGGATGTTTCCCACTGTCTCGTGCACAGGAATTCTATGACAGCACGTTGCTTCTGGCGAACTTCAAGTGTAGCAGCCATCTTGAAGACGTGCTGTGACGGCGCCACTGACGGGAACAGGTCGAACTAAGTTTGAAAACAAGGAGGAAGGATGTATCGACACAATGTAAAACTTTCACTCATGCAGAATAAAAACTGTACTTTTACAAAAGTAATGTGCATTTGTTTTGGAGTGACCGTCGTACAATGCAAGGGTCCAGAGGAAGATATAGGAGACAGGCAGACACTTCCTCACCGAGAATGTTGAAATAAACGTCCTGGGTCAGGTTTACATTAACCTTGATGAGTGAACCAAAGCTGTGGTAACAGAAACACCTCCGTATACCACGGAACCAGTACTGGGCAGACGCACTTTTTCACTGTAGCTTAAACGCCTCATTGGGTTGTCGGTCCAATCGACACCTCGATAATTTCAGAAGGGGTGAAATCGCGACTCGTCTGACGACGTTACGCTCTGCAACGTAGCAAGTTATTACGAGATAACATTCGATGCAGCAAGGCACGCAGCCGTATAGGAAGGTGGCTTCAGGATGGCTGCGTTTTTTCTTCGCTCTGACCCACAGCGGAGATGACGCTACCAGCCGTCGGTACGGAAATTCATACCCCCTACGAATCTAAATAAAGCGTGGTAATTATCATCCGATTTTGTTCAAAGTTGGAACACAATCTTTTGTTATTAAGGAAGGGATCCTATCAAAATTTCAGATTATTATCTATTATAGCTACGGAGATTGAGAAAATTACGTAAATGTCCTAAAACCGACACTTGTGTTTCAAAACTCAGTTGGGAACAATAACCAATTGTCTTTTATTATCATCTGAAGTCATAACAAAGCTCGCAGTATATAAAACCACTTTATTGAAATTTTCTTTTCAAAACTTTGATTACTCTACGTTGTTGTTCTTGTTATTGTGGTCTTCAGTCCTGAGACTGGTTTGATGCAGCTCTCCATGCTACCCTATCCTGTGCAAGCTTCATCATCTAGCAGTATCTACTGCAACCTGCATCATTCTGAATCTGCTCAGCATATTCATCTCTTGGTCTCCCTCTACGATTTTTACCCTCTGCGCTGCCCTCCATTACTAAATTGGTGATCCCTTGATGCCTCAGAATATATCCTACCAACCGCTCCCTTCTTCTAGCCAAATTATGCCCCAAATTCCTCTTCTCCCTAATTCTATTTAGTACCTCCTCATTAGTTATGTGATCTACCAATCCAATCTTAAGCATTCTTCTGTAGCACCACATTTCGAAAGTTTCTATTCTCTTCGTGTCTAAACTATTTATCGTCCATGTTTCACTTCCATATGTGGCTACACTCCATACAAATACTTTCAGAAACGACTTCCTGACACTTAAATTTATCTTCTTTAGAAACGCTTTCCTTGCAATTGCCAGTCTACATTTTATATCTTCTCTACTTCGACCATCATCAGTTATTTTGCTCCCCAAATAGCAAAAATCTTTTACTACGTTAAGTGTCTCATATCCTAATCTAATTCCCTCAAAATCACCCGACTTAATTCGACTGCATTCCATTATCCTCGTTTTACATTTGTTGACATTCATCTTATATCCTCCTTTCAAGACGCTGTCCATTCCGTTCAACTCCTCTTCCAAGACCTTTGCTGTCTCTGACAGAATTACAATGTCAAAGTTTTTATTTCTTCTCCACGGATTTTAATACCTACTCCGAATTTTTCTTTTGTTTCCTTTACTGCTTGCTCTATATATCGGGGAGAGGCTACAACCCTGTCTCACTCCCTTCCCAAACACTGCTTCTCTTTCATGCCCCTCGACTCTTATAACTGCCATCTTGCTTCTGTACATATAGTAAATAGCCTTTCGCTCATTGTATTTTAACACTGCCACCTTTAGAATTTGAAGGAGAGTATTCCAGTCAACATTGTCAAAAGCTTTATCTAAGTCTACAAATGCTCGAAACGTGGGTTTGCCTTTCCTTAATCTTTCTTCTAAGATAAGTCGTAAGGTCAGTGTTGCCTCACGTGTTCCAACATTTCTATGGAATCCAAACTGATGTTCCCCAAGGTCGGCTTCTACCAGTTTTTCCATTCGTCTGTGAAGAATTGGTGTTAGTATTTTGCAGCTGTGGCTTATTAAACTGATAGTTCGGTAATTTTCGCATCTGTCAACACCTGCTTTCTTTGGGATTGGAATTATTATATTCTTCTTGAAGTCTGAGGGTATTTCGCCTGTCTCATACATCTTGCTCACCAGATGGTAGAGTTTTCTCAGGACTGGCTATCCCAAGGCCGTCAGTAGCTCTAATGGAATGTTGTCTACTCCCGGGGCCTTGTTTCGACTCAGGTCTTTCAGTGCTCTGTCAAACTCTTCACGCAGTATCGTATCTCCCATTTCATCTTCATCTACATCCTCTTCCATTTCCATAATATTGTCCTCAAGTACATCGCTCTTTTATAGACCCTCTATATACTCCTACAACCTTTTTGATTCGCTTCTCTACGTTATGTAGTATGAAAACCACTCAAAATTATTATTTGCTTATTATTTTTTGTGTTAATACATGGGAATGAATGAGAGAGTGTATGTGGGACATACGTTAAAACTTAATGTCATTTTGTGTATGTCTATACAAGGTGGTCTAGGGGTAGCGTCTTTGATTCATAATCAAGACGTCTTCGGTCACTGGTTCGATCCCCGCCACTGCCTAAATTTTGATAAATAATCAGCATTGGCGGCCGAAGACTTCCGGCATAAGAAGTCAGCCTCATTCTGCCAACGGCCTTGTCAAAGACGGCGGAGGAGCGGATAGAGGTTCAGGGCACTCTCTTGTCCTAGGGGTGGGAAATCGCCCCTAAAGGCGGAAGAATCAGAAATGATCAACGACATGAGGATGCAGAAGGCAATGGAATCCACTGCATTAAAGACACGTAACGTGTATCCACAGGACATGTGGCCTGTAATTGAAGAAATGTCATGATGATCTCTCCATTGGCAAAAGATTCCGGAATAGTCCCCCATTCGGATCTCCGGGAGGGGCCTGCCTGAGAAAAAGATTGAATAATCAACGAAAGGATAACGTTCTACGAGTCGGGGCGTGGAATGTCAGAAGCTTGAATGTGGTAGGGAAACTAGAAAATCTGAAAAGGGAAATGCAAAGGCTCAATCTAGATATAGTAGGGGTCAGTGAAGTGAAATTGAAGGAAGACAAGGATTTCTGGTCAGATGAGTATCGGGTAATATCAACAGCAGCAGAAAATGGTATAACAGGTGTAGGATTCGTTATGAATAGGAAGGTAGGGCAGAGCATGTGTTACTGTGAACAGTTCAGTGACCGGGTTGTTCTAATCAGAATCGACAGCAGACCAACACCGACAACGATAGTTCAGGTATACATGCTGACGTCGCAAGTTGAAGAGGAACAGATAGAGAAAGTGTATGAGGATATTGAAAGGGTAATGTAGTATGTAAATGGGGACGAAAATCTAATAGTCATGGGCGACTGGAATGCAGTTGTAGGGGAAGGAGTAGAAGAAAAGGTTACAGGAGAATATGGGCTTGGGACAAGGAATGAAAGAGGAGAAAGACTAATTGAGTTCTGTAACAAGTTTCAGCTAGTAATAGCGAATACCCTGTTCAAGAATCACAAGATGAGGAGGTATATTGGAAGAGGCCGGGAGATACGGGAAGATTTCAATTAGATTACATCATGGTCAGACAGAGATTCCGAAATCAGATACTGGATTGTAAGGCGTACCCAGGAGCAGATATAGACTCAAATCACAATATAGTAGTGATGAAGAGTAGGCTGAAGTTCAAGACATTAGTCAGGAAGAATCAATACGCAAAGAAGTGGGATACGGAAGTACTAAAGAATGACGAGATACGTTTGAAGTTCTCTAACGCTATAGATACAGCAATAAGGAATAGCGCAGTAGGCAGTACAGTTGAAGAGGAATGGACGTCTCTAAAAAGGGCCATCACAGAAGTTGGGAAGGAAAGCATAGGTACAAAGAAGGTAGCTGCGAAGAAGCCATGGGCAACAGAAGAAATACTTCAGTTGATTGATGAAAGGTGGAAGTACAAACATGTTCCGGGAAAATCAGGAATACAGAAATACAAGTCGCTGAGGAATGAAATAAATACGAAGTGCAGGGAAGCTAAGAAGAAATGACTTCAGGAAAAATGTGAAGACATCAAAAAAGATATGATTGTCGGAAGGACAGACTCAGCATACAGGAAATTCAAACCAACCTTTGGTGACATTAAAAGCAGCGGTGGTAACATTAAGAGTGCAACGGGAATTCCACTGATAAATGCAGAGGAGAAAGCAGATAGGTGGAAAGAATACATTGAAAGCCTCTATGAGGGTGAAGATTTGTCTGATGTGATAGAAGAAGAAACAGGAGTCGATTTAGAAGAGATAGGGGATCCAGTATTAGAATCGGAATTTAAAAGAGCTTTGGAGGACTTACGGTCAAATAAGGCAGAAGGGATAGATAACATTCTATCAGAATTTCTAAAATCATTGGGGGAAGTGGCAACAAAACGACTATTCACGTTGGTGTGTAGAATATATGAGTCTGGCGACATACCATCTGACTTTCGGAAAAGCATAATCCGCACAATTCCGAAGACGGCAAGAGCTGGCTAGTGCGAGAATTATCGCACAATCAGCTTAACAGCTCATGCATCGAAGCTGCTTACAAGAATAATATACGGAAGAATGGAAAAGAAAATTGAGAATGCGCTAGGTGACGATCAGTTTGGCTTTAGGAAAAGTAAAGGGACGAGAGAGGCAATTCTGACGTTACGGCTAATAATGGAAGCAAGGCTAAAGAAAAATCAAGACACTTTCATAGGATTTGTCGACCTGGAAAAAGCGTTCGACAATATAAAATGGTGCAAGCTGTTCGAAATTCTGAAAAAAGTAGGGGTAAGCTATAGGGAGAGACGGGTCATACACAATATGTACAACAACCACGAGGGAATAATAAGAGTGGACGATCAAGAACGAAGTGCTCGTGTTAAGAAGGGTGTAAGACAAGGCTGTAGCCTTTCGCCCCTACTCTTCAATCTGTACATCGAGGAAGCAATGATGGAAATAAAAGAAAGGTTCAGGAGTGGAATTAAAATACAAGGTGAAAGGATATCAATGATACGATTCGCTGATGACATTGCTATCCTGAGTGAAAGTGAAGAAGAATTAAATGATCTGCTCAACGGAATGAACAGTTTAATGAGTACACAGTATGGTTTGAGAGTAAATCGGAGAAAGACGAAGGTAATGAGAAGTAGTAGAAATGAGAACAGCGAGAAACTTAACATCAGGATTGATGGTCACGAAGTCAATGAAGTTAAGGAATTCTGCTACCTAGGCAGTAAAATAACCAATGACGGACGGAGCAAGGAGGACATCAAAAGCAGACTCGCTATGGCAAAAAAGGCATTTCTGGCCAAGAGAAGTCTACTAATATCAAATACCGGCCTTAATTTGAGGAAGAAATTTCTGACGATGTACGTCTGGAGTACAGCATTGTATGGTAGTGAAACATGGACTGTGGGAAAACCGAAACAGAAGAGAATCGAAGCATTTGAGATGTGGTGCTATAGACGAATGTTGAAAATTAGGTGGACTGATAAGGTAAGGAATGAGGAGGCTCTACGCAGAATCGGAGAGGAAAGGAATATGTGGAAAACACTGATAAGGAGAAGGGACAGGATGATAGGACATCTGCTAAGACATGAGGGAATGACTTCCATGGTACTAGAGGGAGCTGTAGAGGGCAAAAACTGTAGAGGAAGACAGAGATTGGAATACGTCAAGCAAATAATTGAGGACGTAGGTTGCAAGTGCTACTCTGAGATGAAGAGCTTAGCACAGGAAAGGAATTCGTGGCGGGCTGCATCAAACCAGTCAGTAGACTGATGACCAAAAAAAAAAAAAAGTAAAACCATATGAAATTGAACCGTGGTAAAATTGTGTTGCAACCACGATGCTGATGACGTACGTCGATGTTTGCTTGTTTTTGTATGAGAGCTGCCCGAATAAAAATCCGAAGCGGAATAAGTTTCTATATTAATTTAAAGAATATTTTGCATTTCGTTCGATTTTATTAAACAATACATTAGAAATTGAAATTGTAATGACGTAAATGACTCTCTGATTAGTGATTTGCTAAGGCGAGTTTAGCCGCGAGAATGATCTGGATGGATCATTGTGACTGGTCATTCAGGTCGATAGCCAATCAGAATTAAGCGGTTCCCGTGCGCAGATAGATAAGCAGAGAGGAAAGGAGCATCGAGAGAGTCGCTCGCTAACCTGCTTCCGAGTAACACAATGTTACATGTCTCCGTGAAAATTATATGAAAAATGAAGAAGTAGTGATTTCGTTGCGTTTAAAACGTGTCGTGACAGAGGCGGCTCGAGTTACGCACATTTTGGGGAAAGTTTGATACACTCCTGGAAATGGAAAAAAGAACACATTGACACCGGTGTGTCAGACCCACCATACTTACTCCGGACACTGCGAGAGGGCTGTACAAGGAATGATCACACGCACGGCACAGCGGACACACCAGGAACCGTGGTGTTGGCCGTCGAATGGCGCTAGCTGAGCAGCATTTGTGCACCGCCGCCGTCAGTGTCAGCCAGTTTGCCGAGGCATACGGAGCTCCATCGCAGTCTTTAACACTGGTAGCATGCCGCGACAGCGTGGACGTGAACCGTATGTGCAGTTGACGGACTTTGAGCGAGGGCGTATAGTGGACATGCGGGAGGCCGGGTGGATGTACCGCCGAATTGCTCAACACGTGGGGCGTGAGGTCTCCACAGTACATCGGTGTTGTCGCCAGTGGTCGGCGGAAGGTGCACGTGCCCGTCGACCTGGGACCGGACCGCAGCGACGCACGGATGCACGCCAAGACCGTAGGATCCTACGCAGTGCCGTAGGGGACCGCACCGCCACTTCCCAGCAAATTAGGGACACTGTTGCTCCTAGGGTATCGGCGAGGACCATTCGCAACCGTCTCCATGAAGCTGGGCTACGGTCCCGCACACCGTTAGGCCGTCTTTCGCTCACGCCCCAACATCGTGCAGCCCGCCTCCCGTGGTGTCGCGACAGGCGTGAATGGAGGGACGAATGGAGACGTGTCGTCTTCAGCGATGAGAGTCGCTTCTGCCTTGGTGCCAATGATGGTCGTATGCGTGTTTGGCGCCGTGCAGGTGAGCGCCACAATCAGGACTGCATACGACCGAGGCACACAGGGCCAACACCCGGCATCATGGTGTGGGGAGCGATCTCCTACACTGGCCGTACACCACTGGTGATCGTCGAGGGGACACTGAATAGTGCACGGTACATCCAAACCGTCATCGAACCCATCGTTCTACCATTCCTAGACCGGCAAGGGAACTTGCTGTTCCAACAGGACAATGCACGTCCGCATGTATCCCGTGCCACCCAACGTGCTCTAGAAGGTGTAAGTCAACTACCCTGGCCAGCAAGGTCTCCGGATCTGTCCCCCATCGAGCATGTTTGGGACTGGATGAAGCGTCGTCTCACGCGGTCTGCACGTCCAGCACGAACGCTGGTCCAACTGAGGCTCCAGGTGGAAATGGCATGGCAAGCCGTTCCACAGGACTACATGCAGCATCTCTACGATCGTCTCCATGGGAGAATAGCAGCCTGCATTGCTGCGAAAGGTGGATATACACTGTACTAGTCCCGACATTGTGCATGCTCTGTTGCCTGTGTCTATGTGCCTGTGGTTCTGTCAGTGTGATCATGTGATGTATCTGACCCCAGGAATGTGTCAATAAAGTTTCCCCTTCCTGGGACAATGAATTCACGGTGTTCATATTTCAATTTCCAGGAGTGTATTTCTGAATAAGTTAGTTGAAGTTTTGCAAGCTTGTGATCTTTTGGTCGTAGAGACAATTCCACGTGGCATATTCCGTGTTCTTGTTGCCCTTCATGTCACTGACAAGTTTCCTCTATCTTGAGCCCATTCTCTTCTGGCTGTGACCTATGCATTCAAGTTTCTCAGCTGAAAGGTCTCCATAAGGTTTGCTCTCATTCGCAGACTTGAATGCACTGAAGTCACCATCCCCAAGATATTTGACAGATCTGACACCACGTCCATTGACAGATCTCTTAAAAATAATTTGCATACCAGCTCCTTCCATTCCACCACTAGAATCAGATAATGTTTTGCTGCAGGTAAGTCCTTTTACATCTTCTTCACGTTCTCCACTAAGTGCACAGTTATGGCAGAACTTGCTCATAACTTGAACATCTAATACCTTACCCGTGTCAATACTTTTGACACTTGACACACCATATAAAGACGTATGCCCTCTTTTCAAGAATGTACCATCACATGACACAACCAGATCTGTTCTAACATGACCAGAATCGTTTTCATCTAATGGGTCATTGTCTGCAATAGCTTCTACTGTAGCTGCTATCATACTGTCCTCACACATGTCAGAAATTATGTTTTCCAGTACACAGTAACATTTTAAAATTTAGCCCAGTTTCGTCACAGTTATATACTTGTTCATTAGACAAATATTCGTAAGTTACGATTTTTTTAAACTCGACGAAAAATTTTGAAACGGGCTTATCGTCACGAGAGAGTTTTTCTCCGCATTCGTCTAGTTGACGCACTCCGTACCTCTTCTTCCACATGTCGAGCCAGCCCACACTAGCACCGAAATTGTCATCCCCTTCGTGCAGCTGGTTTCTCAAAAACAAAGCTTTTTCTTGCAAAATTGGGCCAGAAATCGGAGCACCCTTCTGTCTCTGTTGGGTAAACCACATGAACAATGCCTCACTCGTTTTTCCGAAGTCTGACTTCTTTATACTTCTTCGACTGAGAGATTCGTGTGAGCATTTCTGTAAAGAAAACTGTTCCAATTTAAGTCGGTTTCTTCGCCAGTCACCAACAGTAACTTCACCGACACCATATTCGAGAGCAAGTTTTTTTATTGTTTCGAGACTTTGTCAAGTTTATATTAGATTAGATTAGATTAGATTTACTTTCATTCCAATTGATCCGTAGTGAGGAGGTCCTCCAGGATGTGGAACATGTCAGAAAAAGAACAATACATGACAAATATTTACAACTAAAACAAATAGGCTAATTTACCATTCCACAGGTCCCAAGTGGAATGATCGTCATTTTTTAATGAACACTGAGAGTCATTTTACAAATACTAATGCACTGAATTTAAAATAAAAAAGTTTTTTATTTATTTATAAGGTAATACAACTACTGTAATACTTATTTACAATGAACACATTACTGCACTGAAATGGTGCAGAAGTTAGATTATACTAACACACACACACACACACACACATTTTCAATGAACACATTACTGCACTGAAATTGTGCAGAAGTTATGTTGTACTTATATACAAATCAGTTGGTTTTACTAAGAAATTCATCGATGGAGTAGAGGGAGTTGGCCACCAGTAAATCCTTTAGGCTTCTTTTAAACTGAATTTCATTGGTTGTTAAGCTTTTTATGGCTGCTGGCAAGTTATTGAAAATGTGTGTTCCTGAATAATGCACACCTTTTTGTACAAGACTAAGTGACTTTAAATCCTTGTGAAGATTATTCTTATTTGTAGTATTGATTCCATGAATTGAGCTGTTGGTTTGAAAAAGTGATATATTTTTAATGACAAATTTCATTAAGGAATAAATATATTGGGAAGCAGTAGTTAGTATCCCTAGTTCCCTAAACAGGCTTCTGCAGGATGCTCTTGAGTTCTCACCACATATAACTCTCACTGCACGTTTTTGCGCCCGGAAAACTTTAGCTTGGCTTGATGAATTACCCCAAAAAATAATCCCATATGACATTATGGAATGAAAGTAAGCATCGTATGCCAGCTTTTTCATTTTTATATCCCCTATGTCTGACAAAATTCGCATTGCAAACAGAGATTTGTTAAGACGCTTCAGCAGTTCTGTGGTGTGCTCCTCCCAGTTGAATTTATTATCAAGCTGTAATCCCAAGTTGTCTTAGAGCTTCTAATTTTAGATGCAAGGCACAAATTTCCTCTTTTTTTGTTACAGCACTCATCTCTGTAAGGTGTACAACGGAACACACAGTCAACAAACAAAACGACACACAACACTGTACAATACAGGTATGTACTGGGAACTACAGCAGCGTATGAACTCCCCAGTTTTGATCGGTAACAGCCGGCAGCAGTCGGGGTATTTCGTGCCATACTGACAACAGATGTTCGTGCAACAGGGCAGCGAGCTAATTTTCGGTGTTGATTGCATTGTTGTCTGATTTGTCACTGAGCTGTGCGCTCCCTATCTATCTTTTGCAATGATGTTTTCATTATTTATCATGTCAGTAAAAAAAAAGAAAGTAGATTGTTGCAACGTCTTTTTTTTTTTTTTAAAGAGGCTCGGATTATTGGAAACTCGAACTATCGAGACTCGAACTGTCGAGACTCTACTGTAGCATGTTCCAGAATCCACCAACTGAGGAAGGTTGCACAGTTTGATCTCCCTCGTCATGAAAGCTCGAGGTTCAGCGTCATCCAAGTAGCACAAGGGGGACGTGGTCACATCTTCAAGAAGTCGACTTACAGCGGAAGTGTTTCCTGTGACTATGGTGTCAAGGAGCAGACGATGTGAGACACGTTGTGCAGGACTACCTACTCCATCTTTTTAGAGGTGGGCCGCGTGGGATTAGCAGAGCGGTATGAGGCACTGCAGTCATGGACTGTGCGGCTGGTACCGGCGGAGGTTCGAGTCCTCCCTCGGGCATGGGTGTGTGTGTTTGTCCTTAGGATAATGTAGGTTAAGTAGTGGGTACGCTTGGGGACTGATGACCTTAGCAGTTAAGTACCGTAAGATTTCACACACGTTTCAACATTTTTTTTTTTTTTTTAGAGGTTGTCTGTCATAGTTTTGGCCGAATGTTTGTATGGGAATTTTGGGTCCGTGCAGTCTAACGCACGGCTTTCTGGACGGGAAGGTGTGCCCGGTCCCCGGCGCGAATCCGCCCAGCGGATTTGTGTCGAAGTCTGGTGAACCGGCCAGTGTGTGGATGGTTTTTAGGCGGTTTTCCATCTGCCTCGGCGAATGCGCGCTGGTTCCCTATATGCCGCCTCAGTTACACTGTCTCGGCGATTTCTGCACAAGCACGTTCTCCACGTACTCGTACACCACCATTACTCTACCACGCAAACATGGGGGTTACACTCGTCTGGTGTGAGACATTCCCTGGGGGGTCCACCAGGGGCCGAACCACACAATAGCCCTGAAAGAGTGGTTCGGTGTGCGGCGGCCGAGGGGTGAAGTGGACTGCGGCAGTCGTCGTGGGGTTGTGGACCACTGCGGTTGCGGCGGGGATGGAGCCTCTCAACCGTTTCTAGGCCCCCAGCTAACATACAATACAATACAATACAATACAATGGGAATTTTAGTATTTCAAAAGAGACCGCTCAGTTCACCAGAATATGTCAGCAGACTCGTATACCAGTGATAATTTACGCCAGAATAACTGTCCGACATTTTAATTCGTCTCTAGTGACCAGTACCAACAGTAAACGTAAAAACTGGAGAAGGGGAAAGTTGAGTTCAGTTTTCACTATTCTATTCTACAAACTATAGCCAAGTTTCAGTATACCATTTGTCACATGAGTTGCCTCCATTTTATTTTGACAGGTGGAATAATACGGAATGGAACGTGACAACGCTGCAAACGGATGCTCTGAGGCACCGTGTCTTGTCCCAGTCACTGCAAGCTGTTCGGCGCATCACAACAGCCATAACCGCCAGGCAAACGTGTGAGCTCAACCATCGGCCATATTTTAAGATGAGCTACTTGAACAAAACTGGTGAGTATCTTATTTGGAAATATGCTATTGTTAAAAAAATGTGCTCATTAGGATATTCTATTTAAAATAATCTCCTATAAGTCAATGAACACATGATGATGGGGTTGTGAGACAGCTGAAAACTCTGTCCTAATTAAAGTACACTACTAGCTATTAAATTTGCTACACCACGAAGATGACGTGCTACAAACGCGAAATTTAACCGACAGGAAGAAGACGCTGTGATATGCAAATGATTAGCTTTTCAGAGCATTCACACAAGGTTGGCGCCGGTGGCGACACCTACAACGTGCTGACATGAGGAAAGTTTCCAACCGATTTCTCATACACAAACAGCAGTTGACCGGCGTTGCCTGGTGAAACGTTGTTGTGATGCCTCGTGTAAGGAGGAGAAATGCGTACCATCAAGTTAACGACTTTGATAAAGGTCGGATTCTAGCCTATCGCGATTGCGGTTTATCGTATCGCGATATTGCTGCTCGCGTTGGTCGAGATCCAATGACTGCTACAAGAATATGGAATCGGTGGGTTTAGGAGGGTAATATGGAACGCCGTGCTGGATCCCAACGGCCTCGTATCACTGGCAGTCGAGATGACGGCATCTTATCTGCACGGCTGTAACGGATCGTGCAGCCACGTCTCGATTCCTGAGTCAACAGATGGGGACGTTTGCAACACAAAAACCATCTGCACGAACAGTTCGACGACGTTTGCAGCAGCACGGACTATCAGCAAGGAGACCAGGGCTGCGGTTACCCTTGACGCTGCATCACAGAGAGGAGTGCTTGCGATGGTGTACTCAACGACGAACCTGCGTGCACGAATGGCAAAACGCCATTTTTCGGATGAATCCAGGTTCTGTTTACGGCATCATGATGGTCGCATCCGTGTTTGGCGATATCGCGGTGAACGCACATTGGAAGCATGTATTCGTCATCGCCATACTGTCGTATCACCCGGCGTGATGGTATGGGGTGTCATTGGTTACACGTCTCGGTCACCTCTCGTTCGCACTGACCCGTGGCTCTACCCTTTATTCGATTCCTGTGAAACCCTCCAGATCTCTCACCAACTGAAAACGTCTGGTACATGGTGGCCGAGCCGAGCAACTGGCTCGTCACAATGCGCCAGTCACTACTCTTGATGAACTGTGGTATCGTGTTGAAGCTGCATTGGCAGCTGTACCTGTACACGCCATCCAAGCTCTGTTTGACTCAATTCCCAGGCGTATCGAGGCCGTTATTACGGCCAGAGGTTGTTGTTCTGGGTACTGATTTCTCAGGATCTATGCACCCAAATTACGTGAAAATGTAATCACTTACTCTTTTAACATCTGTATTTATTTTTGGTACAGCAATTAGAACTAAATAATAACCACACTGGATTGTAACTGCACTGGAGAAACTGAACAGTTATCTACTGACAACCGATTGCGTCTAACAATGGAAGATCATCAACTTGTCCCATGTTTTAGGGATAAAAAAAGCACACTTGTAGCGTATCAGCACCAGCCATCTATCCTTAGCAGAGATTTGGGCCATAATGCTGTTTTGCACTCGTTCCACCACACTGTGGCCCCCCAATGCCTAAAGTGCGAACTACCGTACAGTACAGTAAGTAAGAGATTCGTACTTATAATGCTGGTGAACCAATAAGCCACAGTGTGGCACCTCCAGGAGCAGTATACGACATCTACATCTACATCTACATCCATACTCTGTAAGGCACTGGACGGTGTGTGGCGGAGGGTACTTTGACTATCGGTTCTTCCTTCTATTCCAGTCTCGTATTCTTCGTGGAAAGAAGGATTGTCGGTATGCCTCTGTGTGGGCTCTAATCTCTCTCATTTTACCCTCACGGTCTCTTCGCGAGATATACGTAGGAGGGAGAAATATACTGCTTGACTGCTAGGTGAAGGTATGTTCTCGAAACTTCAACAAAAGCCCGTACCGAGCTACTGAGCGTCTCTCTTGCAGAGTCTTCAACTGGAGTTTATCTATCATATCCGTAACGCCTTCGCGATTACTAAATGATCCTGTAACGAAGCGCGCTGCTCTCCGTTGGATCTTTTCTATCTCTTCTATCAACCCTATCTGGTACGGATCCTACACTGCTGAGCAGTATTCAAGCAGTGGGCCAACAAGCGTACTGTAACCTACTTCCTTTGTTTTCGGATTGCATTTCCTTAGGATTCTTCCAATGAATCTCAGTCTGGCATCTGCTTTACCGACGATTAATTTTATGTGGTCATTCCAGTTTAAATCACTACTAATGCCTACTCCCAGATAATTTATGGAATTAACTGCTTCCAGTTGCTGACCTGCTATATTGTAGCTAAATGATAAAGGGTCTTTCTTTCTATATATTCACAGCACATTACACTTGTCTACATTGAGATTCAATTGCCATTCCCTGCACCATGCGTCAATTCGTTGCAGATCCTCCAGCATTTCAGTACAATTTTCCATTGTTGCAACCTCTCGATATGCCACAGCATCATCCGCAAAAAGCCTCAGTGAACTTCCAATGTCATCCACAAGGTCAAATCGCGACGTTTTAACGTCAAAGCCCGTGAAAGTTGTGCCTGGTATGCATCGTTACACGTGGCTATTTGACAAACATGAGGCAAATGAAAGAGTTTGAGTGTTTCTTGGTGCTATTATTTATAACTTCGGATTTAGTTGTAGAAACCATAGAGAAGACCTGGTAAACTGAGTGACATCAGGTTCTTCTGTATGAGAGGTTGTCGGTGACTATGGTGACGCTAACCTCTCACCACTATCGTGTATATATACAGGATGGTCCACTGATCGTGACCGGGCCAAATATCTCACGAAATAAGCGTCAAACGAAAAAACTACAATGAAAGAAACCTGTCTAGCTTGAAGGGGGAAACCAGATGGCGCTATGGTTGGCCCGCTAGATGGCGCTTCCATAGGTCAAACGGATATCAACTGCGTTTTTTAAAAATAGGAACCCCCATTTTTATTGCACATTCGTATAGTACGTAAAGAAATATGAATGTTTTAGTTGGACCACTTTTTTCGCTTTGTGACAGATGGCGCTGTAATAGTCACAAACGTATAAGTACGT
This sequence comes from Schistocerca americana, assembly GCF_021461395.2. Classification (NCBI taxonomy): domain Eukaryota; kingdom Metazoa; phylum Arthropoda; class Insecta; order Orthoptera; family Acrididae; genus Schistocerca; species Schistocerca americana. The sequence continues at coordinate 152,052,005 of NC_060129.1, forward strand.
GGTATCACGTAACATTCCGCCAGTGCGGACGGTATTTGCTTCGTGATACATTACCCGTGTTCCGTTTACCGATTGCGGAAAAATTCCGTTATCGTGTTGATGTATGGCTATTGTGATCAAAATGCCCAACGGGCGTGTGCTATGTATACTGCTCGGTATCCTGGACGACATCATCCAAGTGTCCGGACCGTTCGCCGGATAGTTACGTTATTTAAGGAAACAGGAAGTGTTCAGCAACATGTGAAACGTCAACCACGACCTGCAACAAATGATGCTGCCCAAGTAGGTGTTTTAGCTCCTGTCGCGGCTAATTCGCACATCAGTAGCAGACAAACTGCGCGAGAATCGGGAATCTCAAAAACTTCGGTGTTGAGAATGCTACATCAACATCGACTGCACCCGTACTATATTTCTATGCACCAGGCATTGCATGGTGACGACTTTGAACGTCGTGTACAGTTCTACCACTGGGTACAAGATAAATTACGGGACGATGACAGATTTTTTGCACGTGTTCTATTTAGCGACGAAGCGTCATTCACCAACAGCGGTAACGTAAACCGGCATAATATGCACTATTGGTCAACGGAAAATCAACGATGGCTGCTACAAGTGGAACATCAGAGACCTTGGAGGGTTAATGTATGGTGCGGCATTACGGGTGGAAGGATAATTGGCCCCCATTTAATCGATGGCAATCTAAATGGTGCAATGTATGCTGATTCCGTGCGTATAATGTTCTACCGATGTTACTACAAGATGTTTCACTGCGATGAACTTACAACATGATGCGGTTGAAGCGGTATTGAATAGCATATTTCATGACAGGTGGATTGGTCGTCGAAGCACCATACCGTGGCCCGCACGTTCACCGGATCTGACGTCCCTAGATTTCTCTTTGTGGGGAAAGTTGAAGGATATTTGCTATCGTGATCCACCGACAACGCCTGACAACATGCGCCAGCACATTGTCAATGCATATGCGAACATTACGGATGGCGAACTACTCGTTGTTGAGAGGAATGTCATTACACGTATTGCCAAATGCATTGAGGTTGACGGACATCATTTTGAGCATTTATTGCATTAATGTGGTATTTACAGGTAATCACGCTGTAACAGCATGTGTTCTCAGAAATGATAAGTTCACAAAGGTACGCCGGCCGGTGTGGCCGTGCGGTTTTAGGCGCTTCAGTCTGGAACTGCGTGACCGCTACGGTCGCAGGTTCGAATCCTGCCTCGGGCATGGATGTGTGTGATGATCTCAGGTTAGTTAGGTTTAATTAGTTCTAAGTTCTAGGCGATTGATGACCTCAGAAGTTAAGTCGCATAGTTCTCAGAGCCACAAAGGCCCATGTACCACATTGGAACAACCTAAGTAAAATCTTCAAGCGTAGCTACTTTCTGTACTTTAATTTAAAAAACGAACCTGTTACCAACTGTTCGTCTAAAATTATGAGCCATATGTTTGTGAGTATTACAGCGCCATCTATCACAAAGCGAAAAAAGTGGTCCAACTAAAACATTCATATTTCTTTACGTACTACACGAATATGTAATAAAAAATGGGGGTTCCTATTTAGAAAAACGCAGTTGATACCCGTTTGACCTAGGGCAGCGCCATCTAGCGCGCCAACCATAGCGCCATCTGGTTTCTCCCTTCAAGCTAGACGAGTTTCGTTCTTTGTAGTTTTTTCGTTTGACGCTTATTTCGTGAGATATTTGGCGCGGTCACGATCAATGGACCACCATATATACAGGGTGAGTCACCTAACATTACCGCTGGATATATTTCGTAAACCACATCAAATACTGACGAACCGATTCCACAGACCGAACGTGAGGAGAGGGGCTAGTGTGATTGGTTAATACAAACCATAAAAAAATGCACGGAAGAATGTTTTTTAACACAAACCTACGTTTTTAAATGGAACCCCGTTAGTCTTGTTAGCACATCTGAACATATAAACAAATACGTAATATGTGCCGTTTGTTGCATTGTAAAATGTTAATTACATCCGGAGATATTGTAACCTAAAGTTGACGCTTGAGTACCACTCCTCCGCTGTTCGATCGTGTGTATCGGAGAGCACCGAATTACGTGGGGATCCAAAGGGAACGGTGATGGACCTTAGGTACAGAAGAGACTGGAACAGCACATTACGTCCACATGCTAACACCTTTTTATTGGTATTTTTCACTGACGCACATGTACATTGCCATGAGGGGTGAGGTACACGTACACACGTGGTTTCCGTTTTCAATTACGGAGTGGAATAGAGTGTGTCCCGACATGTCAGGCCAATAGATGTTCAATGTGGTGCCCATCATTTGCTGCACACAATTGCAACCTCTGGCGTAATGAATGTCGTACACGCCGCAGTACATCTGGTGTAATGTCGCCGCAGGCTGCCACAATACGTTGTTTCATATCCTCTGGGGTTGCAGGCACATCACGGTACACATTCTCCTTTAACGTACCCCACAGAAAGAAGTCCAGAGGTGTAAGATCAGGAGAACGGGCTGGCCAATTTATGCTCGTGTTTGTTACAACACGCAACTGAACGTCGGAGGTTTCAATCGTCAACTTTAGGTTACAATATATCCGCATGTAATTAACATTTTAGGGACTGCTGACCTTAGCAGTTAAGTCCCATAACATTTCACACGCACACAATTAACATTTTACAATGCAACAAATGGCACTGATTACGTATTTGTTTATATGTTCAGATGTGCTAACAAAACTAACATGGTTCCATTTAAAAAAACCTGGGCTTGTGTTAAAAAACATACTTCCGTGCATTTTTGTATGGTTTGTATTAAACAATTACACTAGCCCCTCTCCTCACGTTCGGTCTGTGGAATCGGTTCGTCAGTATTTGATGTGGGTTACGAAATATATCCAGCGGTAACGTTAGGTGATTCACCCTATATATATATATATATATATATATATATATATATATACAGGGTGAGTCACCTAACGTTACCGCTGGAGAGCTTTCCTGGAGCCACTCTGTAGAAATTATCAACGTGTAGGCACTGTCCTTCTGGCATTGCCCATGTCCGTCGCAGTGCACAATGGACATGAATGGCTGCAGGTGATCAGAACGGATGCTTACATATGTATCACCTGTCAGAGTCGTATCTAGACGTATTACGGCTCCCATATTACTCCAACTGGACGTGCCCCACATCGTTGCGGACCCTCCACCAGCTTGAACAGTCCCCTGCTGAAATGCAGGGTCCATGGGCTCATGACGTTGTCTCCATATCCTTACACGTCCATCCACTGGATACAATTTGAAACTAGACTCGTGTGGCTAGGAAACATATTTGAAGTAATCAACAGTCCAGTCGGATGCTGGGCCAGACAGAGCTTGCAGAACACAATTAGTAATTTTCCTGATCATGCCGCTGTAATAGGAGGTGACTTCAACTTGTCAGTTATAGACTGGGGGTGTTATGCCGTCAAAACCGGTGCCAGAGACAGGGAATCGTGTGACATTGTTCTGGATGTCTTGTCCGAAAATTACCTTGAGCAGATAGTTAGAAAACCAACTGGGGTGGGTAACGTCTTAGAGCTCCTGGAAACAAACAGACCTGAACTTATCGAATCAGTTAACGTAGAGGACTGTATCAGTGTTCATAAGGCTGCGACAGCATCTATGATAACGGGTCCTACAAGCAGTGTTAAGAAAAGTAGGAAAATATATTTGCTCAGCAAGGGCGACAAGATACAAATTTTAGAATATCTCAGCAGTCAACATCAAATATTCGGTGATGAGGACGAAGATGTGGGGCACAAAAGTAAAAAATTCAAAGGCATCGTTCAAAATGCCCTGGACAAGTTCCCAGTAAGGTTTTATGGGAAAGATCCACCACGGTTTAATAGACGTGTTAGAAAAGCCAGAATATCTCAGCAGTCAACATCAAATACTCGGTGATGAGGACGAAGATATGAAGAACAAATGGAAAAAATTTAAAGATATCGTTCAAAATGCCCTAGACAAGTATGTTCCGAGTAATGTTTTAACTGTTAGGAAAGATCCACCATGGTTTAATAGACGTGTTAGAAAAGTGCTAAGTAAACAAAGAGCATCTCAGATGCAAGAGAAGTAAAAACCTAGCTGACAAAAGCTGAACGAAGTGAGATTGAGCGTAAGGAGAGCAATGAGAGAAGCATCCAATGATTTCGAAAGTAAGATGTTGTCAACCGACCTGAGTAAAAGCACTAAGAGATTTTGGTCGTATGTAAAATCAGTCAGTGGGTCAAAATAATGTATTCATTCTCTCAGCGACCATACCGGCACCGAAACGGAAGATAACAAAGAGAAGGCCGAAATACCGAATTCGGCACTTTCGAAGTTGTTTCACCGCGGAAGATCGTAACACTGTCCCCCCTTTCAATCGTCGTGCGACCGTCGAAATGGCAGATATTGAGGTAACCGATCGATTGAAAAGCAGCTACAATAGCTGAGTAGTGGAACGGCTTCAGGACCAGATGAGGTACCTATAAGATTCTATAAAGATTATGCGAAAGAGCTTCCTCCCCTTCTAGCAGTAATTTATCGTGGATTGCTTGAGCAACGAAGGGTACCTAAAGACTGGAAAAAAGCGCAGGTCATTCTCGCTTTAAGAAAGGCCGTAAGACAGATCCACACAATTATAGACCCATATCGTTGACGTCAATCTGTTGTAGAATTATGGAACATGATTTATGCTCAAGAATTATGACGTTCTTGGAAAATGAACAGCTCCTCTATGAAAATCAACATGGACTTCGCAGACAGAGATCCTGCGAAACTCACAAGGGAACCTCCCCATCGCACCTCCCTCAGATTTAGTTATAAATTGGCACAGTAGATAGGCCTTGAAAAACGGAACACAGATCAATCGAGAAAACAGGAAGAGGTTGTGTGGACCTATGAAAAAAATAAGCAAAATATACAAATTGAGTAGTCCATGCGCAAGATAGGCAACATCAAGGACGGTGCGAGCACAGGAGCGCCGTGGTCCTGTGGTTAGCGTGAGCAGCTGCGGAACGAGAGGTCCTTGGTTCAAATCTTCCCTCGAGTGAAAAGTTCAATTTTTTATTTTCGCAAAGTTGTAATCTGTCCGTTCGTTCATTGACGTCCCTGTTCACTGTAATAAGTTTAGTGTCTGTGTCTTGCGACCGCACCGCAAAACCGTGCGATTAGTTGGAACCGAAAACATTTGACCGCAGGGTCATACGTCAATCGATTCCTCCACAGGAAAACACGTCTGATATATTCTATACGACACTGGTGACGGCATGTGCGTCACATGACAGGAATATGTTGTCGACCCACCTAACTTATACACTTGGCGAATGGGTAAAAAGATTCTTCTACCTTGCCCGATTTAGGTTTTCTTGTGGATGTGATAATCACTCCAAAACAGTTATGAAAACATAAGAGTTTGTAACATAAACTGCAACAAATGAATGTAACAGTTTCACAGTCACACAGTTTTCCCTGTGCTCTGTCAGAACATATGTTTTTAACGTTTTCAAATTTTTCCGTGTGTAGGCCGTCAAATACTGCATATGTCCAAGCAAATTTGAACATCTCCTGGGATTTTGGAGAGCGAAGTTGATTGTGTGTGAGTGCCTGAACTTTCATAATTGTCTGAAAATAAAAAATTAAACTTTTCACTCGAGGGAAGACTTGAACCAGGAACCTCTCGTTCCACAGCTGCTCACACTAACGACGGGACCACGGCGCTCCTGAGCTCAGGTTATCCTTGATGTTGCATATCCTGCGCATGGACTACTCAGTTTGTATGTCTTGCTAATTTTTTTCATAGTTCCACACAACTTCTTCCTGTTTTCTCGATTGATCTGTGTTCAGTGTTTCAAGGCCTATCCACTGTGCCAACTCATAACTAAATCTGAGGGGGATGCGATGGGGAGGTTCCCTTGTCAGCTCCCTCTGTTCCTCCATGAGGTCCATAGCGCAGAGGACAACGGCGCTAAGGTTGATTTCACTAAGGCATTTGACAAAGGCCCGCATGGCCCTATAATGAAAAAAATACGAGCTTACGGAGTATTGGAGCAGACGTGCGATTGGATTCAAGACTTTCTTGCAGATACAACTCAACACGTCGCTCTTAACGGAACTAAATCGACAGATTAAAGGTAATATCCGAAGTACCACAGGGAAACGTTATAGGACCGTTGCCGCTATGATATATATAAATGATCTAGTAGTAAGCGTCGGATGCTCTTTGCTCTTCAGAAATGATGCAGTTGTCTATACCAAAGTAGCAACGCCAGAAGAAAGTAAGAATTTGCAGAACGACCTGCAGAGAACTGATGAATGGTGCAGACTCCGACAGTTGACGATGAACGTAAATAAATGTAACATATTACATAGGAAAAGAAATCCACTACTGTACATCTACACTATTGATGACAGCTGGAGACAGCGTCTAGCCATAAAATATCTAGGTATAACTATCCAGAGCGACCTTAAGTGGAATGACCATATAAAACAGATAGTGGGAAAAGCAGACACCACACTCAGATTCATAGGAAGAATCTTAAGGGGGGTAGGACGTCAAACGGGCCGACTTGGAGCAGGAGAGGCATCGCAAGACATTTTAATTTCCACTGTCTATACTTTTACAAATAAATTCATAAAACTTTGAAAGCATGCTCAGGAAGGATTCAGGATTCATACTCATAGCAGTGGAAGCTCAAAAACGTAACAAAATACATTTTTTACATGTGAAATTTCATCATTTTTTCACTTACTACTGGCTGCATTTGTTGCTGTAGGTACACTTTTCTTCCTAAGTAAGAGAGATTCTTCGATGAATTTTGCACAGCACACAAACTATAGTTACTTGTGTATAAAACTCTAGAGTTTATTTAATTTATGTAAAAATGAATGAACTGTTACATTTTAAACTTCATGTTTAGAAAAAACTCAAATTTTATAGTTAATTATCTCAATTTTTACCACAGTTTTTAATAGATTTGGAAAATTCTAGAGTTTCGTACACCTGTAAGTACTGCTTGTATGCTGTGGAAAATTCATCGAAGAATCTCTCTTACTTGGGAAGAAAAGTGTACCTACAGAAACAAATGCAGCCAGTAGTAAGTGAAACAAAGATGAAATTTCACATGTAAAAAAAAAGGTATTTTGCTACATTTTTGAACTTCCACTGCTATGAGTGTGAGTCCTCAATGCTTCCTGGTCATGCTGACAAAGTTTGATGAATTTATTTGTAAAAGTATAGACAGTAGAAATTAAAATGTCCTGTGGTCCCTCTCCTGCTCCAGGTCGGCCCGTTTGACGTCCTACCCCCCTTAAGGAAATGTAACTCATCCACGAAAGAAGTGGCTTATAAAGCGCTTGTTCGCCCGATTCTCGAGTGCTGTTCATCTATCTGGGATCCCTATCAGGTAGGACTGATAGAAGAGACGGGGAAAATCCAACGAAGAGCGGCGCGTTTCGTCACAGGGTCGTTTGGCTGGCGAGAGAGCGTTACGGAGATTCTAAACAAACTCCACTGGCAGACGTTACAAGAGAGGCGTTGCGCATCGCGGAGAGAGTTACTATTGAAATTTAGGGACAGCACTTTTCAGGAGGAATCAGACAGCATATTACTTCCCCCCAGATATACCTCGCATATTGACCACGAGGAGAAATTGGAGCCAATACAGAGGCTTAGCGACAATCATTCTTCCCACGCACTATTCGCGAGTGGGTTGGAAGGATCAGATAGTGGTACCGAAGGTACCCTCCGTCACACACCATTAGGTGGTTTGCAGAGTATGATGTAGATGTAGATGTTGACGGGCCCCAGCAAGGCGTAAAGATTTCTGTCGTGCAGTAATCAAGGGAAAACGAGGGGGCCTTCTGCTCTAAAAGCCTTTGAAGGGTCGTTCGCATGCAGACACTTGTTGATGGCCCAGCATTGAAACCTGCGCAGTTTGTGGAAGGGTTGAACTTCTATCACGTTGGACGATCCTCTTCATCCATTGCTGGTCCCGTTCTTCCAGGATCTTTTTCCGGCTGCAGCGATATCTGAAATTTGATGTTTCACCAGATTCCTCATGTTCACGACACACTGGTGAGATGGTCGTACAGGAAAATCCCCAGTTCATTGCTGCCTCGGAGATGCTGTGTCCCATCGCTCGTGCGCCGACTACAACACCACGTTAAAACTTACTTAAATCTTGATAACCTGCCATTGTAGCAGCAGTAACCGGTCTAACAACTGTGCCTGACACTTGTTGTCTTATGTAGGTGCTGCCAACCACAGCGCCATATTGTGCCTGTTTACATATCTCTGTATTTGAATACTCATTGCCTATACCAGTTTCTTAGCTGCTTCAGTGTATATTCACACACACGCTGCTGCAGATGAGTATACTTGTAAAACTAATGCAGAATATCAGTACTATAATATTGCTAAATAATGTTGAACACATATGTGCATGAGAGTGACACTTTACCTGCACATATTGCTGCTCTGTTTTTCATGTTAAATACACTACTGGCCATTCAAATTGCTACACCAAGAGGAAATGCAGATGACAAACGGGTATTCATTGGACAAATATATTATACTAGAACTGACATGTGATTACATTTTCATGCACTTTGGGTGCATAGATCCTGAGAAATCAGTACCCAGAACCACCACCTCTGGCCGTGATAACGGCCTTGATACGCCTGGGTATTGAGTCAAACAGAGCTTGGATGGCGTGTACAGGTACAACTGCCCATGCAGCCTCAACACGATACCACAGTTCATCAAGAGTAGTGACTGGCGTATTGCGACAAGCCAGTTGCACGGCCACCATTGACCAGACGTTTCCAATTGGTGAGAGATCTGGAGAATGTGCTGGCCAGGCCAGCAGTCGTACATTTTCTGTATCCAGAAAGGCCCGTACAGGACCTGCAACATGCGCTCGTGCATTATCCTGCTGAATCGAATGAAGGGTAGAGCAATGGGTCGTAACAGATCTGAAATGTAACGTCCACTGTTCAAAGTGCCGTCAATGCGAACGAGAGGTGACCGAGACGTGTAACCAATGGCACCCCATACCATCACGCCATATGATACGCCAGTATGGCGATGACGAATACACGCTTCCAATGTGCGTTCACCGCGATGTCACCAAACACGGATGCGACCATCAAGATGCTGTAAACAGAACCTGGATTCATCCGAAAAAATTACGTTTTGCCATTCGTGCACCCAGGCAGGCGTTATTGTCTGTGATGCAGCGTCAAGACTAACCGCAGCCACGGTCTCCGCGCTGAGAGTCCATGCTACTGCAAACGTCGTCAAACTGTTCGTGCAGATGGTTTTTGTCTTGCAATCGTCCCCATCTCTTGACTCGGGGATCGAGACGTGTCTGCACGATCCGTTACAGCCGTGCGGATAAGATGCCTGTCATCTCGACTGCTAGTGATACAAGGCCGTCGGGATCCAGCACGGCGTTCCGGATTACCCTCCTGAACCCACCGATTCCATATTCTGCTAACACTCATTGGATCTCGACCAACGCGAGCAGCAACGTCGCGATACGATACACTGCAATCGCGATAGGCTACAATCCGACCTTTATCAAAGTCGGAAACGTGATGGTACGCATTTGTCCCCCTTACGCGAGGCATCACAACAACGTTTCACCAGGCAACGCCGGTCAACTGCTATTTGTGTATGAGAAATCGGTTGGAAACTTTCCTCATGTCAGCACATTGTAGGTGTCGTCACCGGTGCCAATCTTGTGTGAATGCTCTTAAAAGCTAATCATTTGTATATCACTGCATCTTCTTTTTGTCGGTTAAATTTCGCGTCTGTAGCACGTCATCTTCGTAGTGTAGCAATTTTAATGGCCAGTAGTGTACTTTAAAGTGGATTACAAACAATAGCGGATTTTTTCACATTTTCTTCATTTATTTACTTTTACATGCATTTATTTCACTTTCTAAAATTAGGGCATTTATATGTTCTCTTACACATAACCTGACATTCTTAGTCAGTCAACATTACGACACGTATAGTACACGGCCAGCATGCAGTGATAATAATTATACTACTACTAATAATAACAACAATAACAGTGGATACAGAAATGAACAAGTTTCCCTCACTTTCTAAAATTAGGCCATTTATACGTTCTCTTACACATAACCTGACATTCTTAGTCAGTCAACATTACGACACATATAGTACACGGCCAGCATGCAGTGATAATAATTATACTACTACTAATAATAACAACAATAACAGTGGATACAGAAATGAACAAGTTTCCCTCACTTTCTAAAATTAGGCCATTTATACGTTCTCTTACACATAACCTGACATTCTTAGTCAGTCAACATTACGACACATATAGTACACGGCCAGCATGCAGTGATAATAATTATACTACTACTAATAATAACAACAATAACAGTGGATACAGAAATGAACAAGTTTCCCTCACTTTCTAAAATTAGGCCATTTATACGTTCTCTTACACATAACCTGACATTCTTAGTCAGTCAACATTACGACACATATAGTACACGGCCAGCATGCAGTGATAATAATTATACTACTACTAATAATAACAACAATAACAGTGGATACAGAAATGAACAAGTTTCCCTCACTTTCTAAAATTAGGCCATTTATACGTTCTCTTACACATAACCTGACATTCTTAGTCAGTCAACATTACGACACATATAGTACACGGCCAGCATGCAGTGATAATAATTATACTACTACTAATAATAACAACAATAACAGTGGATACAGAAATGAACAAGTTTCCCTCACTTTCTAAAATTAGGCCATTTATACGTTCTCTTACACATAACCTGACATTCTTAGTCAGTCAACATTACGACACATATAGTACACGGCCAGCATGCAGTGATAATAATTATACTACTACTAATAATAACAACAATAACAGTGGATACAGAAATGAACAAGTTTCCCTCACTTTCTAAAATTAGGCCATTTATACGTTCTCTTACACATAACCTGACATTCTTAGTCAGTCAACATTACGACACATATAGTACACGGCCAGCATGCAGTGATAATAATTATACTACTACTAATAATAACAACAATAACAGTGGATACAGAAATGAACAAGTTTCCCTCACTTTCTAAAATTAGGCCATTTATACGTTCTCTTACACATAACCTGACATTCTTAGTCAGTCAACATTACGACACATATAGTACACGGCCAGCATGCAGTGATAATAATTATACTACTACTAATAATAACAACAATAACAGTGGATACAGAAATGAACAAGTTTCCCTCACTTTCTAAAATTAGGCCATTTATACGTTCTCTTACACATAACCTGACATTCTTAGTCAGTCAACATTACGACACATATAGTACACGGCCAGCATGCAGTGATAATAATTATACTACTACTAATAATAACAACAATAACAGTGGATACAGAAATGAACAAGTTTCCCTCACTTTCTAAAATTAGGCCATTTATACGTTCTCTTACACATAACCTGACATTCTTAGTCAGTCAACATTACGACACATATAGTACACGGCCAGCATGCAGTGATAATAATTATACTACTACTAATAATAACAACAATAACAGTGGATACAGAAATGAACAAGTTTCCCTCACTTTCTAAAATTAGGCCATTTATACGTTCTCTTACACATAACCTGACATTCTTAGTCAGTCAACATTACGACACATATAGTACACGGCCAGCATGCAGTGATAATAATTATACTACTACTAATAATAACAACAATAACAGTGGATACAGAAATGAACAAGTTTCCCTCACTTTCTAAAATTAGGCCATTTATACGTTCTCTTACACATAACCTGACATTCTTAGTCAGTCAACATTACGACACATATAGTACACGGCCAGCATGCAGTGATAATAATTATACTACTACTAATAATAACAACAATAACAGTGGATACAGAAATGAACAAGTTTCCCTCACTTTCTAAAATTAGGCCATTTATACGTTCTCTTACACATAACCTGACATTCTTAGTCAGTCAACATTACGACACATATAGTACACGGCCAGCATGCAGTGATAATAATTATACTACTACTAATAATAACAACAATAACAGTGGATACAGAAATGAACAAGTTTCCCTCACTTTCTAAAATTAGGCCATTTATACGTTCTCTTACACATAACCTGACATTCTTAGTCAGTCAACATTACGACACATATAGTACACGGCCAGCATGCAGTGATAATAATTATACTACTACTAATAATAACAACAATAACAGTGGATACAGAAATGAACAAGTTTCCCTCACTTTCTAAAATTAGGCCATTTATACGTTCTCTTACACATAACCTGACATTCTTAGTCAGTCAACATTACGACACATATAGTACACGGCCAGCATGCAGTGATAATAATTATACTACTACTAATAATAACAACAATAACAGTGGATACAGAAATGAACAAGTTTCCCTCACTTTCTAAAATTAGGCCATTTATACGTTCTCTTACACATAACCTGACATTCTTAGTCAGTCAACATTACGACACATATAGTACACGGCCAGCATGCAGTGATAATAATTATACTACTACTAATAATAACAACAATAACAGTGGATACAGAAATGAACAAGTTTCCCTCACTTTCTAAAATTAGGCCATTTATACGTTCTCTTACACATAACCTGACATTCTTAGTCAGTCAACATTACGACACATATAGTACACGGCCAGCATGCAGTGATAATAATTATACTACTACTAATAATAACAACAATAACAGTGGATACAGAAATGAACAAGTTTCCCTCACTTTCTAAAATTAGGCCATTTATACGTTCTCTTACACATAACCTGACATTCTTAGTCAGTCAACATTACGACACATATAGTACACGGCCAGCATGCAGTGATAATAATTATACTACTACTAATAATAACAACAATAACAGTGGATACAGAAATGAACAAGTTTCCCTCACTTTCTAAAATTAGGCCATTTATACGTTCTCTTACACATAACCTGACATTCTTAGTCAGTCAACATTACGACACATATAGTACACGGCCAGCATGCAGTGATAATAATTATACTACTACTAATAATAACAACAATAACAGTGGATACAGAAATGAACAAGTTTCCCTCACTTTCTAAAATTAGGCCATTTATACGTTCTCTTACACATAACCTGACATTCTTAGTCAGTCAACATTACGACACATATAGTACACGGCCAGCATGCAGTGATAATAATTATACTACTACTAATAATAACAACAATAACAGTGGATACAGAAATGAACAAGTTTCCCTCACTTTCTAAAATTAGGCCATTTATACGTTCTCTTACACATAACCTGACATTCTTAGTCAGTCAACATTACAACACATATAGTACACGCCCAGCATGCAGTGATAATAATTATACTACAACTGCAACAATAACAGTCGATACAGAAATGAACACATGTTTCTCTTGAAGGGACATGCACAACTTTTGATTTCATCATCAGTGATAAAATGAACTTGAGTTGTAAGATTTTCCGACTGTAGCAGGTTTTATCATTGATGTCAGAAATGAATGTATGGACTTTAATAAATTGTATATGTTACGCTTTATATCAGAATACACAAACCACAAAAACTGTAAGTATGCATCTTTAAATTCATACAGATGTAAAACAACATAAAACATTCATTTCTGAAGCAATTGTTTCAAACTGTAGATACATTACTTTTACATGTTCTTCGCCTTTCTTTTATCAAATAAAATAGTAATAATAATTATTATTATTATTTAAATTTTATGGCCTTCATTTGACCACTCTATCCAACTTCATACAAAGAATTTTTCAGTTTCCTGTCAGCCCAGTACTTCTTCATTCTCTCGGATCTCATCCTTCTTTCTTAATCAGAAATCACCCCTCCTGTATTACATAATTATAAAAATATCAAAATTTTATGTACAGCAGTTGCTGGTTGCCACACAAACAAGCATGATCACACACCAGGTTTGGCCTTGGAGTTGAGCGGAAGGGAGGGGAAGTCCCTCTCTCTCGCTCTGTAGTTCTTTGTTTTAACTGGTGACCGTCGCCAGCTATCGAAAGCACTGGCTTCCCCACGAGAGATATGTTTGGAAAACGATTGAGGCTCAGGATAATTCCTGGTAGGTTACATCATGATCACACAGAGATTCTAAAGACAGATATTGGGCTCTAAGGCATACGTGGGGGCAGATATAAGCTCAGATAATTCAGTAGCGATGAAGAGTGGACTGAAGTCTAAGAGAATCGTCTGGAAGAAAAATGTGGAAAGAAGTGGGACACTGAAGTGCAGAGCAATCATGAAGTAAGTTTGAATTTCTCTTAGGCTGCAGATACTACCTTAATGAATAGCACAGTAGACAGTTCAGCTGAACAGGAATGGATATCTACAAAAAGGGCATCATGGATGTTGGACAAACAAAGACAGATATAAGGAGGTAAAGGAAAAGAAACCTTGGGAAACAGAAAAAACACTTCATTTGATCGACAAATGTAGAAGGTGCACAAAATTCAGAGAAAGACAGGAATACAGCAATATAAGTCATTTCAGTAAGAAGTAACTAGGGAGACATGGGAAACCAAAGTGAAATGGCTGCTGGAAAAATGTGAAGAAAGAGTCTGAAGGACTGATTCAAAGTACAGAATACTCAAAAGAAAATTTGATGTAATTAAAAGGGGGGGGGGGGGGGGGTCAACATTAAGAGTGCAATGGGAATTCCACTGTTAAATGCAGAGGAAAGTGTGGGTGGATGGAAACGGTGAACTGGTACCATCTATGAGGTGAAGAACTGGTCTGATGACTTGACAGAAGAAGAAATGAAAATAGCAGTAGAAGACATTGGAGGTCCCATTTAAGAGCCAGAGGATAACGCAGCTTTTGGAAGGCAGAAGAGATACCTTCGCAATTTCCGAAATCACTGGGGAGGAGTGTCAACCAAGAACTACTCAAGCTGGAGTCTAGAATATACATGACAGGAGATATGCCATTAGACACAATCCTGAAGACAACAAGAGCAGATACGTACGAGATCTATTGCATAAGCAGCATAGCAGCTCATGTACGCAATTTGTCGACAAGAATAATACATACAGAGGAATGGAAAAGAAAATAGAGGACATAATAGATGACGATCATTTTGGCTGTCACAATGGTAATGGCGCAAAAGACAGGCACTTCTGACATTGCGATTGATAAGGGAAGCAAAACTTGAAAAACGGACACATCCATGAGACTTGTAGACCTAGAAAAAGCATCAAAAAATGTGAATTTGTGCAAGCTGTTCGAAATACTGAGAAAAATAAGAGCAATATGCAGTGCAAGATGGGTGATATACAATACGTACAAGAATGAAGAGGCAACAAGACCATGAAGAAAATGCTGTCCCATCTTCCTACCAATGTGTTCTGTATTTTCCTCATTTCTTACCTTATCAGTCCATCTAATTGTCAACATTCATCTGTAGCACCACATCTCAATCGCTTCGATTCTCTTCTGTTTCAATTTTAAACGATTTACTTTCATACAATTCTGTGCTCCAAACTTATATTCTCAGTTACTCGTCCTCAAGAAAAGACTGACGTTTGACATTAGTTGACTTCCTTTGGCCAGGGATGCGCTCTTTGATTGTTCTGGTCTACTTCTTATGTCCACTTTAATTTGTCCTTTGTGAGTTTTCTTGCTCTCAAGCAAAATTCCTTCAGTTCGTCTAGAAGCTCGTCTACAATTTTGACATTAAGTTGATCACTAGTCTCATTTCTGCTTCACCTCTTTAATTTAGTCTTTCTTTGGTTTAGGCTCAATTAATAGAGTGTACTCGTTAGACTGTTCATTCTATTCAATAGGTCCCACAGTTATTTCTGTCCACTTCGATAGCTGAGTGGTCAGTGTGACGGAATGCCTTGCACAGGGGCCTGGGTTCGATTCCCGACTGGGTTGGAGATTTTCCCCGCTCAGGGACTGAGTATTGTGTTGTCTTTGTCATCCTCATCGTATCATCCCCATCGACACGCAAGACGCTGGAGTGGCTTCAGCTCAAAAGACTTGCACCAGGCGACAAGTCTACACGACGGGAGGCCCTATCCACACGACATTCCATTCCACAGTTATTTCTCACTTTCACTGAGAACAGCAATGTCGTCAGCTGTTCTTATCACTGATAGCGTTTCAACATTATTTTTAATTCCACTTCTGAACATCTCTTTCAATCCCATCATTGCTTCTTCAATGTACAGATTGAATAGCGAGGGAGTTTGCATGCATGTCTTACACCTTTTTTTATCTAAGCTATCTGTTCTTGGTCTTATTTTACCCTCTTGGTTGACAAATGTACTGGATATTGCGCTTCTTTCCATAGAGGTTACACCCATTTTCGGAAGAGTTTCGAACATCTTGCACCATTTCATATTGTCATATGATTTTTATGCATCTACGAATCCTACGAACGTGCCTTGATTTTTCTTAATTCTCGCTTTAATTATCAATCACAAACTCAGAAGTTCCCCTCTAGTTCCTTTAACTTTCCTAAAACCAAACTGATCGTCATGCAGCACTTCCTCAGTCCTCGTTTCCTCCTCATACATATATCCTTACAGCAACGTGAGTGCGAGAACTCTTAAGCTGATTATGCGAATGTTCTCGCGCTTACCTACCCTTAGAATCATCAGAATTTCGTGGATGGTGATTTCCCAAGATTGTGACTGTACATCTCCAGAACCATAGAGTCTGCAAACCAATTGGAATAATAGTTTGGTTTCCATATCTCTCAACAGTTTTCCAAATTCCGAAGGACTGTTCCATATGCCTTCAACACGATTTGACCACCGAAAGTCTTCTTCCTAGGCTCTGTTTGTTTCTGTGAGCTGTAGAGACATGTATCTCGAAGACCGCTGCTTCCGTCGACCTCTCACCAGGTCGTCCTGGCCGCCGCAGACAAAAGCGACAGCCGCCGCTGAACACCACAGATCGCCACTCAGTGTCCCAGCTGACTCTGGCTCTACACGCAGTGGTAAACGACATACGGCAGGTACATGTCTCAACCCAGACTCCATCAATCTGTTTCTGATGCTTAGTGATCTTCTCACCACTGTGTTTACCCCAACTCGTCACTACACTTCCTGTAGTTGTTGCCCTACAGCCAAATGTCAGTGTGGTCTCTCACTCTGATGCTCTCAAGTCCTTTGTGCCAAAGATTCGACCTTTTACAAACTCAGAAAAATGCCCATAATTTGAACGTGCACGTCCGTTGAACACATCATCTACTCACACCATTCTTCACTGTACATATGTCTTCTCTGTACTGAAAGTAAACTCTCATAAGGATGAATTTTTTTAAAGTATCACCCAGGCATAAAAAATAATGAAGTATGATTTTTTTTAAAAGACTCATAGCAGCTATTGACTCTAAAAGTTAATTATTTTCCCGACTGCAGTTTCGATCTTAAGCCCATTATCAAGTGGTAAAAGGATAGAATGGCACTACCATGACATTTATATGGCAGTAACACTACAAAGCCCACCCGGTTGGCAGTGCAGTCTAACGAACGACTTTCCGGGATGGCAGGAGCGCCTGGTCCCCGGCACGAATCCACCCGGCGGACTTGTGTCGAGGTCCGATGAGCCAGCCAGTCTGTGGGTGGTTTTTAGGCGGTTTTCAACTGCCTCGGCGAATGCGACCTGGTTCCCCTTATTCTGCCTCAGTTACACTATGTCGGCGATTGCTGCGCAAACAAGTTCTCCACGTACGCGTACACCACCATTACTCTACCACACAAACATAGGGGTTACACTCGTCTGGTGTGAGACGTTCCCTGGGGGTCCACCGGGGGCCGAACCGCACAATAGCCCTGGGTTCGGTGTGGGGCGGCGGAGGGGTGAAGTGGACTGCGGTAGTCGTCGTGGGGTTGTGGACCACTGCGGTTGTGGCGGGGACGGAGCCACTCCGTAGTTTCTAGGTCCCCGGTTAACATACAATACAATACAATACTACAAAAATGCTAAAAACAAAACAACACATCACTTACACTGTGTCAAGTAGATATCAAAATTTACGAATCTTCTGATATATATATATCTCATCATACTATCTTTATGTTGAGTCTTCTAACTTCCAGAATACGTCAGCATTAAACGAGCGTGAGTACCGTAAAAATGGCATAAAATACATTTATTGTTACCAGTGTTAACATCATTAACATGGATCCTATTCAATGACCGTTCATGTACACTCTTGACGTGACAAATGAGGTAATTGGCGCGGGAACATATTCACAACTCGTTTGCACTTTGCTCTTGTCAGCGATTGTACACTGAACAGTAGACGTTTTATATCAGAGTATCTTAAGATCGTGTTTAAATTCGTTAACAGAATTTGGCATTCTGTACTATAATACAACCATATGGTGTAAGGGGATGAGATACGCAATTAATTTATTATGATAGGGCGTAATAGAACGTATGGTATCTACGCTCAGAGAGTTAAAGGAATTTGGATGCTCATTAAAACATGGCAATAATAATCGTACATATCATTTTACATATTTATACATTGTAGCAGATTAACATCACAAGAGCATAAAGGGCATTCACGACAACTAACGTACATGAACAGACCCAACAGACAAATAAGGAAAAAAAAAGAAATAAACTAAGATAAAATTGTGTGATGGGATTCTTCCAACAAATTACAGAACATTATACATACCACCATATAATTATAAAATGTACTATTAATATGTAATGTACCATACATGTGCAAATGTAGTCATACATTCCCACGCTCCTTAGAATGTTTACTGGGGAGAGGGCTATTTCAGCTGCACTTGAAAAACATCCCATACAATTTGTTGCTGAGTTACTAAAATATGTTAGTTATGTTAAAATAAAGGCACATGATTCTTCCTTGTTTTCATGTAAAACAATACAAACCATTCGGAAACCTCATAAGGACTACTCATATTACAAAAGCAGCATACATACGATTCCGCTTATTAGTAAAGTCAAAGTGAAATATCCAAACTACACAGCCTCGTGTATGTTACCTTCTTATAATTAACACTTAAAAATGACTGAAAATTATCTACACACATCAAATCTTTTGCATCACCCCAGTTCCCATAACTCCTGAGGATAGATGTTGACTGTGGATATTGTATCGCACAGTCCCTTTTACTATTCAGGGATGTCACTAAACCCACTTAAGGATGTAAACAACCAATACATGAGCAGCGCCTATTAGACGGAGAGGGTCCAAAGATGATCAGTTCCAGTCATTCCACCTGGAAGGAGGTATACGGCTCATGTTCTCTGCAGTTCAACCATGCCTAGATGGTCAATACTGCGGGTCGACCGCGTCCGCATTGTTACTTTGTGCCGGGAAGGGCTCTGAACAAGAGAAGTGTCACAGGCGTCTCGGAGTGAACCAAAGCGATGTTGTTCGGACATGGAGGAGATACAGAGAGACAGGAACTGTCGATGACATGCCTCGCTCAGGCCGCCCAAGGGCTACGACTGCAGTGGATGACTTCTACCTACGGTTTACGGTTCGGAGGAACCCTGACAGCAAGGCCACCATGTTGAATGATGCTTTCTTTGCAGCCACACGACGTCGTATTACAGCTCAAACTGTGCACAATAGGCTGCATGATGCGCAACTTCACTCCCGACATCCATGGCGAGGTCCATCTTTGCAACCACGCCACCATGCAGTGTGGTACAGATGGGCCCGACAACATGCCGAATGGACCTCTCAGGATTGGCATCACGTTCTCTTCACTGATGAGTGTCGTATATGCCTTCAACCAGACAATTGTTGGAGACGTGTTTGGGGGCAACCTGGTCAGGCTGAACGTCTTAGACACTGTCCAGCGAGTCCAGCAAGGTAGACGATTCCTGATGTTTTGGGGTGGCTTTATGTGGGGCCGACGTACGCCGCTGGTGGTCATGGATGGCGCCGTAATGGCTATACGATACGTGAATGCCATCCTCTGACCAGTAGTGCAACCATATTGACAGCATATTGGCGAGGCATTAGTCTTCATGGACGACAATTCGCGCCCCCATCGTGTACATCTTGTGAATGACTTCCTTCAGGATAACGACATGACTAGAGTGGATGGCATGTTCTAGAGACATGAACCCTATCGAACACGCCTGTGATGGATTGAAAAGGGTAGTTTATCGACGACGTGACCCACCAACCACCGCGCACGATTAGCCGAGAGATGTCAGGCTCTGCAGTCATGCACTGTGTGGCTGGTCCTGGCGGAGGTTCGAGTCCTCCCTCGGGCAGGAGTGTATGTGTTTGTCCTTAGGATAATTTAGGTTAAGTAGTGCATAAGCTTAGGGACTAATGACCTTAGCAGTTAAGTCCCATAAGATTTCACACACATTTGAATATTTTTTAACCCACCAACCACTCTGAGGGATCTACGTCGAATCGCTGTTGAGGACTGGGACAATCTGGACCGACAGTGCTTTGATAGACTTGTGGACAGTATGCCACGACGTATACCGGCATACAGCAATGAAAGAGGATGTGCTACTGGGAATTAGGTGTACAGCGATATGGACCATCACCTCTGAAGGTCTCTCTGTAAGGTGTTACAACATGCAATGTGTGGTTTTCATGAGCAATAAAAAGGGCGGAAATGATGTGTATTTTGATCTCTATTCCAATCTTCTGTACAGGTTCTGGGACTCTCGGAACTGAGGTGATGCAAAACTTTTTTTGATGTGTGTATAAACTTCTTATTTCTTAAATCTGCCTGATTCGTGAGCACATCATATGGGTCATTTTTGATGTAGTTGCATATTTCCACTTCTTCAAGTAGGTTGTTACTGCTACCCTTAGGCAATGTACAAAGAATTTTTAGGGCTGAATCTACGTTAGGTGAGGGTACTCCTCTCGCTCTGCGTGATGTGTTTTTTAAATGTGTCAGTGGAGTATGAGCATTGCAACATCGGATCAAGGTGTCCATATTGGAACTCCTATGTTTACTGGCAGTGTGTATTGATCTACTTTCATACACTCTGTGATCTGGTAAAGGCGGAAAGTGGGAAGCTGTTGTTCTCCAGAAATCTGATCCGCTGGCCGGTTCACCAGTATATCGTCTCCTGTCTTGTCCAGAACTTCAAGCCCACGTGGCGGACTACCAGGGACGGCTCTCCAGCTTCTGGCGAGACTTGGCGCATCTGGTCTCACTCAGTGCGACGCACGTCTCACAGCTGTTGGTTCCTCTCGCATTCGAACACATGGTAAGTGGTGTTTTTTCCTCCTCTTATAAGCTCTGTTATATGAATGAGGGGTGAGTAAATTACACGCACTAGTTGGTACACGTTTGAACATACTTCTCCCACATGGTACTACTATCATTACTTATTGAGGCAAAGCAGCAGAAACGGGTTTATTTCTCGAAAGAAGAAGTAGTTCACATATAAGGAGTGGCATTATGCTGCGTACAGAAATGCAATACGCTGGCCACAAGCAGCTGCTGATCGGCTACATTTTGAGTGACATATTGCAGACACTATGAAAATCATCTCACCGATTCTCGAAAATGATGTAGATGTCACATGCTAAACTAACGTACCTAACAAAAGATCTGTAAAAATGAGCCCAGGAGAATCTACACTACTGATCATTAAAATTGCTACACCAAGAAGAAATTCAGATGACAATTACATTATACTAAAATATATTATACTAAAACTGACATGTGATTACATTTTCACACAAATTGGGTGCATAGATCCTGAGAAATAAGTACCCCAAACAACCATCTATGGCTGTAATAACGGCCTTGATACGCCAGGGAAGTGAGGCGAACAAAGTTCGAATGGCGTGTACAGGTACAGCTGCCCATCCAGCTTCAACACGATACCACAGTTCATCAAGAGTAGTGACTGGCGTATTGTGAAGAGCCAGTTGCTTGGCCACCATTGACCAGACGTTTTCAATTGGTGAGAGATCTGGAGAATGTGCTGGCCAGGGCAGCAGTCGTACATTTTCTGTATCCAGAAAGGCCGGTACAGGACCTGCAACATGCGGTCGTACATTATCCTACTGAAATGTAGGCTTTCACAGGGATCGAATGAAGGGTAGAGCTACGGGTCGTAACACATCTCAAATGTAACGTCCACTGTTCAAAGTGCCGTCAATACGAACAAGAGGTGACCGAGACGTGTAACCAGTGGCACCCCATACCATCACGCTGGGTGAGACGCCAGTATGGCGATGACGAATACACGCTTCCAATGTGTGTTCACCGCGATGTCGCCAGACACGGATGCGACCATCGTGATGCCGAAAAAATGACGGTTTGCCATTCGTGCACCCAGGTTCGTCGTCGAGTACACAATCGCAAGCGCTCCCGTCTTTGATGTAGCGTCAAGGGTAACCGCAGCCAAGGTCTCCGAGCTGATAGTCCGTGCTGCTGCATACGTCGTCGAACTGTTCGTGCAGATGGTTGTTGTCTTGCAAACGTCCCCATCTGTTGACTTAGGGATCGAGACGTGGCTGCACGATCCGTTACAGCCATGCGGATAAGATGCCTGTCATCTCGACTGCTGGTGATACGAGGCCGTCGGGATCCAGCACGGCGTTCCGTATTACCCTCCTGAACCGACCGATTCCATATTCTGCTAACAGTCATTGGATCTCGATCAACGCGAGCAGCAGTGTCGCGATACGATAAACCGCAATCGCGATAGGCTACAATCCGACCTTTATCAAAGTCGGAAACGTGATGGTACGCATTTCTCCTCTTTACACGAAGCATCACAACAACGTTTCACCAGGCAACGCCGGTCAACTGCTGTTTGTGTATGAGAAATCGGTTAGAAACTTTCCTCATGTCAGGACGTTGTAGGTGACGCCACCGGCGCCAAACTTGTGTTTATGCTGTGAAAAACAAATCATTTGCATATCACATAATCTTCTTCCTGTCGGTTAAATTTCGCGTCTGTAGCACATCATCTTTGTGGAGTAGCAATTTTAATGGCCAGTAGTGTAAACAAGTACAAAAATTGTATTAAAAACGCCGGCCGCTGTGGCTGAGCACTTCTAGATGCTGCAGTCTGGAACCGCGCTGCTGCTATGGTCGCATGTTCGAATCCTGCCTTGGGTATGGATGTGTCTGATGTCCTTAGGTTAGATAGATTTAAGTAGTTCTAAGTCTAGGGGAATGATGACCGCAGATGTTAAGTCCCATAGTGCTTAGAGCCATTTGAACCTTTTGTATTAAAAACATGTTTATTGCTGAACCATTGTAATAGTATTTGCACATATCTGGAGCCCATATTTTCTCGCCAAAACCATATACTTGCTTGAGATGTTCCATTGATGGATAGTTGAATGATTCCAAATTCAGGATGGCAGTATTCTTGAAAATCTCCCACATGGAGACCACCTTCTCACAACCTTTGACGTGCATGGTGGCTGTCTCTGTGATCAAAGTTTCAGAGTGATGTCAGTATATCCTCGTAGATCATTCCTGTACCGTCTCAGCGTTTGCCACGATGGAATAGAGTCAACCATGTTACTGTCTTCCGAGTCGTGTCACATTTCATTTTTCTGAACAGCTGGGGCGAAGTGACAACTGTGTTGTTGTTGTGGTCTTCAGTCCTGAGACTGGTCTGATGCAGCTTTCCATGCTACTCTCTCCTGTGCAAGCTGCCTCATCTCCCAGTAACTACTGCAACCTACATACTTTTGAATCTGCTTAGTGTATTCATCTCTTGGTCTCCCTCTACGATTTTTACCCTCCACGCTGCCCTCCAATACTAAATTGGTGATCCCTTTATGCTTAAGAACATGTCCTATCAACCGATCCCTTCTTCTAGTCAAGTTGTGCCACAAACTTCTCTTTTCCCCAAGCCTATTCAGTACCTCCTCATTAGTTATGTGATCTACCCATCTAATCTTCAGCATTCTTCTGTAGCACCAGATTTCAAAAGCTTCTATTCTCTTCTTGTCCAAACTATTTATCGTCCATTTTTCACTTCCATACATGGCTACACTCCATACAAATATTTTTAGAAACGACTTCCTAACACTTAAATCTATACTCGATGTTAACAAATTTCTCTTCTTCAGAAACGCTTTCCTTGCCATTGCCAGTCTACATTTTATATCCTCTCTACTTCGACCATCATCAGTTATTTTGCTCCCCAAATAGCAAAACTCCTTTACTACTTTAAGTGTCTCATTTCCTAATCTAATTCCCTCAGCATCACCCGATTTATTTCAACTACATTCATTTTCCTCGTTTTGCTTTTATTGATGTTCATCTTATATCCTCCTTTAAAGACACTATCCATTCCGTTCAACGACTCTTCCAGGTCCATTGCTGTCTCTGACAGAATGACAATGTCATCGGCGAACATCAAAGTTTTTATTTCTTCTCCATGGATTTTAATACCTACTCCGAATTTACTGTGTATGAACTTGTTAAAACACAAACTGAGTCTGCCTTACATGACAAAAGCTACTTGTTTATACTTGAAGCGGCCACACTCATCGTGGAAGCCTTGAACAACAATGTTTCACCAGGAGACAGGCAGCTCGGACCTTGGCAAACAGGTCTTCCGCTATACCTGCGGCTGTTTCATACACCAACATGTTGACACAACCCCAGAGGGGTGTGAGATCTAGCAACGAGGCTGGTCATTGGACAGGACCTCACCTTTCTATTGCAACAATGAGGTTAGGTGTTGTTCAGGTACTTGCAGACGTTAACATCGAAGTGGGCCTGCGCACCATTGTTCTGAAACCACACAATTTTGCAGACAACACGGGGTACATTCTCCAAGAAACGTGGTAGCATATCTTGCATAAACACTAGATAATGTGGACATACAGATGGAGAGGCAGCACATAAGACCCTACTGCGTGTGATCTCGGACAATGCCCAGAAATACGTTGACAGAGAATCGTTGCTGGTGGACACCGTTATGGGTGGCGTGGGGATTGTCCTACATCTACATCTACATACATACTCCTCAATCCACCATACGGTGCGTGGCGTAGGGTACCTCGTACCACAACTAGCATCTTCTCTCCCTGTTCCAATCCCAAACCGAACGAGGGAAAAGTGACTGCCTATATGCCTCTGTACGAGCCCTAATCTCTCTTGTCTTATCTTTCTGGTCTTCCCGCGAAATATAAGTTTGCGGCAGTAAAATTGTACTGCAGTCAGCCTCAAATGCTGGTTCACTAAATTTCCTCAGTAGCGATTCACGAAAAGAACGCCTCCTTTCGTCCAGAGACTCCCACCCGAGTTCCTGAAGCATTTCCGTAACACTCGCATGATGATCAAACCTACCAGTAACAAGTCTTGCAGCCAACCTCTGAATTGCTTCTATGTCCTCCCTCAATCCGACCTGATAGGGATCCCAAACGCTCGAGCAGTACTCGAGAATAGGTCGTATTAATGTTTTATAAGCGGTCTCCTTTACCGATGAACCATATCTTCCCAAAATTCTACCAATGAACCGAAGACGACTATCCGCCTTCCCCACAACTGCCATTACTTTCTTGTCCCACTTCGTATCGCTCTGCAGTGTTACGCCCAAATATTTAATCGACGTGACTGTGTCAAGCGCTACACTACTAATGGAGTATTCAAACATTACAGGATTATTTTTCCTATTCATCTGCATTAATTTACATTTATCTATATTTAGAGTTAGCTGCCATTCTTCAGACCAATCACAAATCCTGTCCAAGTCATCTTGTATCCTCCTACAGTCACTCAACGACGACACCTTCCCGTACACCACAGCATCGTCAGCAAACAGCCGCACATTGCTATCCACCCTATACACAAGATCATTTATGTAGATAGAAAACAACAGCGGACCTACCACACTTCCCTGGGGCACTCCAGATGATACCCTCACCTCTGATGAACACTCAACATCGAGGACAACGTACTGGGTTCTGTTACTTAAGAAGTCTTCGAGCCACTCACATATTTGGGAACCAATCCCATACGCTCGTACCTTAGTCAGGAGTCTGCAGTGGGGCACCGACTCAAACGCTTTCCGGAAGTCGAGAAATATGGCATCCGTCTGATACCCTTCATCCTCGGTACGCAAGATATTATATGAAAAAAGGGCGAGTTGCGTTTCGCAGGAGCGATACTTTCTAAAGCCGTGCTGATGCATGGACAGCAACTTCTCTGCCTCAAGGAAATTCATTATATTAGAACTGAGAATATGTTCGAGAATCCTGAACCAAACCGATGTTAAGGATATTGGTCTGTAATTTTAAGGATCCGTCCTTCTACCCTTCTTATATACAGGCGTCACCTGCGCTTTTTTCCAGTCGCTCGGGACTTTACCTTTGGCAAGAGATTCGCGATAAATGCAAGCTAAGTAAGGAGCCAATGCAGTAGAGTACTCTCTGTAAAACCGCATTGGAATCCCATCAGGACCTGGCTGTTGCTGCTGTTGAAAACACCGTGTCAGGTGAAATAGGTCTCATCCACGAACCATACAAATTGTATAAACTTTGGCCGTATAGCACTGTGGAGGATAAACTATTGACAGAAGTGGAACCAGGGTTCAAAATCCGTTCGTGCCAGTGCATGCGTATTTTCTTTATGATAGGGATGTAATACCCATTCCACCAGTACTCTCCACACTCTATCGTTTCAAGTGTGTGTTTCATGGGCAAATTGACGGGTGCTTAATGTTGGGTGGTCAGCCACATGATTCAGCACCAGCTCTTCAATGTCTGTTGCTCAGATATGTCCTTGGTGAGAACCTTGGCTGGTTCTCTGTGGTGTGAATAAACCTTTCATAAGGTAATGTTTCTTAGGCTGCAGATACTATCTTAATGAACAGCACGGTACACAGTTCAGCTGAACAGAAATGGATCTCTACAAAAAGGGCATCATGGATGTTGGACAAACAAAAATAGTTATAAGGAGGTAAAGGAAAAGTAACCTTGGGAAAGAGAAAAAACACTTCATTTGATGGAGAAATGTAGAAGGTGCACAACATTCAGAGAAAGACAGGAATACAGCAATATAAGTCATTTGAGAAAGAAGTAACTAGGGAGACATGGGAAACCAAAGCGAAATGGCTGCTGGAAAAATGTGAAGAAAGAGTCTGAAGGACTGATTCAAAGTACAGAATACTCAAAAGAAAATTTGATGTAATTAAAAGGGGGGGGGGGGGGTCAACATTAAAAGTGCAATGAGAATTCCACTGTTAAATGCAGAGGAAAGTGTGGATGGATGGAAACGGGGAACTGGTACCATCTATGAGGTGAAGGACCGGTCTGATGACTTGACAGAAGAAGAAAAGAAAATAGCAATAGAAGACATTGGAGGTCCCATATAAGAGCCAGAGGATAACGCAGCTTTTGGAAGGCAGAAGAGATAGGTAACATACCTTCGCAATTTCCGAAATCACTGGAGAGGAGTGTCAACCAAGGACTACTCAAGCTGGAGTCTAGAATATACATGACAGGAGATATACCATTAGACACAATCCTGAAGGCAACAAGAGCAGATACGTACGAGATCTATTGCATAATCAGCATAACAGCTCATGTACGCAATTTGTCGACAAGAATACTACACTACTGGCCATTAAAATTACTACACCAAGAAGAAATGCAGATGATAAATGAGTATTCATTGGACAAATATATTATGCTATAACTGACATGTGATTACATTTTCACACAATTTGAGTGCATAGATCCTGAGAAATTAGTACCCCGAACAACCACCTCTGGCCGTAATAACGGCCTTGATACGCCTGGGCATTGAGTCAAACAGAGCCTGGATGGCGTGTACAGGTACAGCTGCCCATGCAGCTTCAACATGATACCACAGTTCATCGAGAGTTTTTTTTTTTTTTTTGGTCATCAGTCTACTGACTGGTTTGATGCAGCCCGCCACAAATTCCTTTCCTGTGCTAACCTCTTCATCTCAGAGTAGCACTTGCAACCTACGTCCTCAATTATTTGCTTGACGTATTCCAATCTCTGTCTTCCTCTACAGTTTTTGCCCTCTACAGCTCCCTCTAGTACCATGGAAGTCATTTCCTCATGTCTTAGCAGATGTCTTATCATCCTATCCCTTCTCCTTATCAGTGTTTTCCACATATTCCTTTCCTCTCCGATTCTGCGTAGAACCTCCCCATTCCTTACCTTATCAGTCCACCTAATTTTCAACATTCGTCTATAGCACCACACCTCAAATGCTTCGATTCTCTTCTGTTCCGGTTTTCCACAGTCCATGTTTCACTACCATACAATTCTGTACTCCAGACGTACATCCTCAGAAATTTCTTCCTCAAATTAAGGCCGGTATTTGATATTAGTAGACTTCTCTTGGCCAGAAATGCCTTTTTTGCCATAGCGAGTCTGCTTTTGATGTCCTCCTTGCTCCGTCCGTCATTGGTTATTTTACTGCCTAGGTAGCAGAATTCCTTAACTTCATTGACTTCGTGGCCATCAATTCTGATGTTAAGTTTCTCGCTGTTCTCATTTCTACTACTTCTCATTACCTTCATCTTTCTCCGATTTACTCTCAAACCATACTGTATACTCATTAGACTGTTCATTCCGTTCAGCAGATCATTTAATTCTTCTTCACTTTCACTCAGGATAGGAATGTCATCAGCGAATCGTATCATTGATATCCTTTCACCTTGTAATTTAATTCCACTCCTGAACCTTTCTTTTATTTCCATCATTTCTTCCTCGATGTACAGATTGAAGAGTAGGGGCGAAAGGCTACAGCCTTGTCTTACACCCTTCTTAACACGAGCACTTCGTTCTTGATCATCCACTCTTATTATTCCCTCTTGGTTGTTGTACATATTGTGTATGACCCGTCTCTCCCTATAGCTTACCCGTACTTTTTTCAGAATTTCGAACAGCTTGCACCATTTTATATTGTCGAACGCTTTTTCCAGGTCTACAAATCCTATGAAAGTGTCTTGATTTTTCTTTAGCCTTGCTTCCATTATTAGCCGTAACGTCAGAATTGCCTCTCTCGTCCCTTTACTTTTCCTAAAGCCAAACTGATCGTCACCTAGCGCATTCTCAATTTTCTTTTCCATTCTTCTTTATATTATTCCTGTAAGCAGCTTCGATGCATGAGCTGTTAAGCTGATTGTGCGATAATTCTCGCACTTGTCAGCTCTTGCCGTCTTCGGAATTGTGTGGATGATGCTTTTCCGAAAGTCAGATGGTATATCGCCAGACTCATATATTCTACACACCAACGTGAATAGTCGTTTTGTTGCCACTTCCCCCAACCATTTTAGAAATTCTGATGGAATGTTATCTATCCCTTCTGCCTTATTTGACCGTAAGTCCTCCAAAGCTCTTTTAAATTCCGATTCTAATACTGAATCCCCTCTCTCTTCTAAATCGACTCCTGTTTCTTCTTCTATCACATCAGACAAATCTTCACCCTCATAGAGGCTTTCAATGTATTCTTTCCACCTATCTGCTCTCTCCTCTGCATTTAACAGTGGAATTCCCGTTGCACTCTTAATGTTACCGCCGTTGCTTTTAATGTCACCAAAGGTTGGTTTGACTTTCCTGTATGCTGAGTCTGTCCTTCCGACAATCATATCTTTTTCGATGTCTTCACATTTTTCCTGCAGCCATTTCGTCTTAGCTTCCCTGCACTTCCTATCTATTTCATTCCTCAGCGACTTGTATTTCTGTATTCCTGATTTTCCCGGAACATGTTTGTACTTCCTCCTTCCATCAATCAACTGAAGTATTTATTCTGTTACCCATGGTTTCTTCGCAGCTACCTTCTTTGTACCTATCTTTTCCTTCCCAACTTCTGTGATGGCCCTTTTTAGAGATGTCCATTCCTCTTCAACTGTACTGCCTACTGCGCTGTTCCTTATTGCTGTATCTATAGCGTTAGAGAACTTCAAACGTATCTCGTCATTCCTTAGTACTTCCGTATCCCATTTCTTTGCGTATTGATTCTTCCTGACTAATGTCTTGAACTTCAGCCTACTCTTGATCACTACTATATTGTGATCTGAGTCTATATCTGCTCCTGGGTACGCCTTACAATCCTGTATCTGATTTCGGAATCTCTGTCTGACCATGATGTAATCTAATTGAAATCTTCCCGTATCTCCCGGCCTTTTCCAAGTATACCTCCTCCTCTTGTGATTCTTGAACAGGGTATTCGCTATTACTAGCTGGAACTTGTTACAGAACTCAATTAGTCTTTCTCCTCTTTCGTTCCTTGCCCCAAGCCCATATTCTACTGTAACCGTTTCTTCTACTCCTTCCCCTACAACTGCATTCCAGTCGCCCATGACTATTAGATTTTCGTCCCCATTTACATACTGCATTACCCTTTCAATATCCTCATGCACTTTCTCTATCTGTTCATCTTCAGCTTGCGACGTCGGCATGTATACCTGAACTATCGTTGTTGGTGTTGGTCTGCTGTCGATTCTGATTAGAACAACCCAGTCACTGAACTGTTCACAGTAACACACCCTCTGCCCTACCTTCCTATTCATAACGAATCCTACACCTGTTATACCATTTTCTGCTGCTGTTGATATTACCCGATACTCATCTGACCAGAAATCCTTGTCTTCATTCCACTTCACTTCACTGACCCGTACTATATCTAGATTGAGCCTTTGCATTTCCCTTTTCAGATTTTCTAGTTTCCCTACCACGTTCAAGCTTCTGACATTCCACGCCCCGACTCGTAGAACGTTATCCTTTCGTAGATTATTCAATCTTTTTCTCATGGTAACCTCCCCCTTGGCAGTCCCGGAGATCCGAATGGGGGACTACTCCGGAATCTTTTGCCAATGGAGAGATCATCATGACACTTCTTCAATTACAGGCCACATGTCCTGTGGATACACGTTACGTGTCTTTAATGCAGTGGTTTCCATTGCCTTCTGCATCCTCATGTCGTTGATCATTGCTGATTCTTCCGCCTTTAGGGGCAATTTCCCACCCCCAGGACAAGAGAGTGCCCTGAACCTCTATCCGCTCCTCCGCCCTCTTTGACAAGGCCGTTGGCAGAATGAGGCAGAATTCTTATGCCGGAAGTCTTCGGCCGCCAATGCTGATTATTTATCAAAATTTAGGCAGTGGCGGGGATCGAACCCGGGACCGAAGACTTTTTTTTTTTTTTTAATCTTTGCAACATGAGAATTACAAAGCGTAAAAGAAAAAGGAGCAAAATATCTTTATAAAAGTAGCGCAAGCTGTCCTGTAGATTAAGCCAATCGAAAAAAGTCACCCCCTCAAAAAAGGTGAACTTATATTTACATAACATCAAATATTATAGTATATATTTATATTAAACTAATAACAAAGAATCAGAAACTAATAAAAACGCGAATGTTAGAAAAAAAACTTTGGATGCGTCCAGGCGCGAATCACCGCTCACATCAATATCTCAGCAGAGGAAAGTGACGCTACGCATTACGGTTTTTTCTTTTTTTGTTTTACAGTGTCCCCCTCGTCCGTCAAGGAATCAGGGATGGGAAGGAGAAATCTTTTGTGGGAATTATTATTTATTTATTCATATTTACTGTTTTTAATACGTTCTTAATGTGGCTTTACTTTATACCACTACAAAAATAAATGTAGCTAGCACCGCATCGTGCTCTGAGAAAAAGAAAACAATATCTCGGCACGTTCCTACACCGAGGTAATGTATATGGGGAAAACGAAAAAAAAAGTGCTTCATACAGGATGCAGAAGGGTGTGTCGCTACTCTCCTGACGCTTCATCATCCAGGTACGTCTTCACGTATATCATGTTATTCCACCGAGAATCGAACTTATTCTTGGCAGCTCACTCAATGGGTGTCTTCTCCTACCTGTTGATGATCCAGCTGCGTGGAGGGTCGCATAGGGCACTCCCTAAGTAATTAGAAAAATACTGTCTGTATTTTGGGTTCCGTACGATCTTGCAATGACGTTCTTGTAGGTAGTTCCAAAAGTCGAATACATCTTTAGGTCCTTCGTGAAATAAGTAGTGTACCGCATGCGCACAGATCCACGTGACAGCGTTGGTCTTGGCGCGCGGGAACTACTGTTGACCCGGAAATAGTAGAAACCGAGGTGTAATGTGTTCCGGAGTCACTCGTAGAAAATACGACAAAATTTGTCG
Source organism: Schistocerca americana (assembly GCF_021461395.2). Classification (NCBI taxonomy): domain Eukaryota; kingdom Metazoa; phylum Arthropoda; class Insecta; order Orthoptera; family Acrididae; genus Schistocerca; species Schistocerca americana. The sequence goes on from NC_060129.1 coordinate 152,084,229, forward strand.
CACCAAGCGCCATACGTCTTCTGCCGCCGCCATATGTGAGACGGTGTTCGTCCGTGTCTGGTATCCCGCAGTCTACGCAGAGAGGCGATTCCGCCATGTTTATCTTGTGGAGGCGTGATCGGGTGATCTGTTTACCACTGACTGTGATGTACCATGTGGATCGGACGGCTGTGTCCAGTGGAACCGCGTGAATCGTCTTCCACACCACCTTCCAATTAACCTGAGGGCTTTTGGTCTCCACGATGTTTGGTGGGCGCCTCTGCTGTAGGATATGATATATATCCCGCGCCGACGCCTGTTTCGTCGGTGGTACTGCGACACGGAAATAGCTGTGTTCAATGTAAAAGTTCCCGAAGTAGTAGAAGGGTGGGGGTATGTCTTGCGTCGTCAGTGGGGGCATAAGGGAGGGGGGAGCTAAGAACTCCAACAGCAAACCTGTCAAACTTTCCGGGTGGTGGCGCCACAGCTTGATGTTTGAGCTGACATACAGGGCCACAGCTCTGTCCCCCTTTCTGGGGGAAGGGTCAGTGACTCATAACTGACTTTGAAGAGCATGCCTGTACTGACGTAGGCTCCGAATGCCGCTAATAGACGTCGAGCCATCAGTAACGGTATGGGAAGAACACGCGCTATGTGTGGAAGGCGCGATGCGAGGTAAACATTGACGTAGTGTGTCCTTCGAAGAATGTCGAGGGTCCGCAGACCAAGGTTGAAGATCTGGACCCGAATTTATGTAATAAGCGGCGGTAGTTAAGAGCCGCAGTGCGCCGTATGTCGTCGTGAAACTCTATTCCGAGACATTTGATAGTGCCACGATGCTGTAGGGGTTCGACACACGCTGGGGTCAACCCGACTGCTATGGCCATGGCGACCGATTTGGCGACGTTGAGACAGCTGCCGGAAGCCACACCGTATGTGGTAATCCATTCTAGTGCTCTGTTGACATCATCGCGATTGCGGAACACGAGAACCAGGTCGTCTGCATATGCTGTACAGCGAAATGTGACGTCACGTAGGGTAAGACCGGTGAGGCGTTGACGGAGGCCAGAGAGGAGCGGTCCCAGTGCCAGAGCATATAGTAACGTCGACAAGGGGCAGCCTTGACGCACGGAGCGGAAAATCGGGAGGGACTGCGAGAGACGCCCGTTAACGAGCACTTTGGAAGTCGCTCCTCGGAGGAGGCGCATCACGGCGGCTGTGAATTGCTGTGGGTACTGCATGTGCTGGAGAACGGACGTTAGGTACGCGTGATCCACTCGATCAAAAGCTTGGCTAAAATCTAGTGATGCCAGCGCTCCCGGGATGCGGCGTGCCCTGGCTAGGGCTGTTAAGTCACTGTATTGACACAGTGCTGTGTGGATGTTGTTGATTCCCCCTAGGGAAGTCTGATCTGGCGAGATGACGTAAGGTAGGGTCGGTCGTAGACGGTTTGCTAATAGTCTGGTGAATATCTTCATGTCGCAGTTGACGAGTGTTACCGGGTGGTAATCTTGTATTCGAGCCCCACCTTTAGGTTTGTGAACCGGTATAATTATTCCTTCTACGAAGGTCGCAGGGATCGGCACCGCGGGGGACATAAGCTCCCGACAGATGTCTGTTAACTTGGGAGCCAGTAAATACTGGGAAGTCCTATAAAACTCCACAGGGAGCCCGTCGGGGCCAGGGGACTTATTCGCCGCTCCTTTAGCGATGACGTCGATAACTTCGTCTTCCGTAATGTCGTTCAACAATTCAGTTTGTAAATCCTGTGGGACAATGTCGTAAACCAATTGTGAGACTGCTATCACCGTCGTCGGGTCGGAACATTGAGCAGAATAAAGTCGTGCGTAATGGTCGAAGAAGGCTGCAGCAATATCGCGTTGTGTGGTGTGATGACGGCCGTCCTCAGTGGTGATGGCATGTATCAGCGCACGTCTACGCAGTGTACGTTCTCGGATGACGTGGTACATGGTGGGTCGTTCCCTTGCGAGTCTGTCTTGTGTCCGCGCTCGGACGATCGTCCCTTCGAGGTGTCGGCGCATATGGGCTACGATCTGTGCTTTCGCACGATAAACTGTCAACTGTCGTTCCGGTGTGGGTGGCAAGGAGGCGCATTCGCGAAGGACGGTGAAATAAAAATCGAGGGTCTGCCGCCTCCAAGCAGCAGTCTCACGACCATACGTAATAAAAGTCCACCGTAGGGCCGGCTTGGCGCAGGTTAACCACCAACTAATCGACGTAGGATACGTTGGGAGGCGGCGGACGCACAAACTCCACGTGTCTTCGATGGCGCGTAGACAATCCGGAGAAGCGAGATGAGCAAGGTTTAATTTCCAGGGATGTCGGCTGCGCCACACCCGTTGGCGACGAAGCGTGATGGCACATATATAGGCCTCGTGATCAGAGAAGGCTACTGGCCACACCTCCGCGTCACTCACCGTTGCCGCGAGAGAACGGGAGACGTAAATCCTATCGATGCGACTAGAAGAGTGACTCGTGACATGGGTGTATCCCGGTCTATTTCCTCGGACATGTTCCCATGTATCTACTAGCTGGAGATCGCCGATGAGTGTCCCAAGTTCGGGGCACGGTGAATGGCGTGGCAGCTGATCTTTAGGTGCTTGGGTGCAATTGAAATCGCCCCCCTAGTATCAAGTCATCGTGCCTGCCCTGAAAAAGCGGTGCTATTCCTTCTGCGAAGAAGAGCGATCGGTCACGACGGCGATTCGTTCCGGAAGGGGCGTACACGTTGATAAACCGGACGCCTTGCACCGTTACGGCCATTCCTCTAGCGTCGGGGAGATACCGGACTTCGTCCGCGTCGAGGCCCTCTCTGAGGAGAATTGCGACTCCACTGTTAGTTGGTGAGGCGTGGGACACATGAGCCGTATAACCATACATACCCCAGAAGTCAGCGACGAAGACTTCTTGGAGAAAGACAATGTCAACGTCTGCTGCATTGAGCATGTCTTGGAGCAGCGACAACTTCGTACGTGTCCGAATGGTGTTAATGTTGATGGTCGTTAAGCGATCCTGCGGTGGGGGCCGCCGTCAGTGTCGCCGTAAAAGGTGGGGCCTGTGATCTGCTGGCAGCGTCCGCGCCGTCATCTGTTGCTACTCGGGAGGGGCCGAGGTGTGGGAGGAGTGACCCCTCTCCTCATCCACCACAACGGCCATAGAATCGTCTTCAATGTCATCCGCCCAGGGTCCGTAAGTTAACGGTGGCGGCGGTATAACACTTGTGGGCTGAGTGACTAAGGGTGAATCCGCAGTTGTTTGCGGTTGTGTACCAACGGCGGGCGCTGTGCTGGCCATCCGTTTCTCCGAGAGAGCGGAATCGGGTTTGTCAAAATCAGACAAAGTGGCAGGTGAGGGCGATCTCGTGTCATCCATTTTCCTCGTCGTTTCGTCGGCCGTCCGGTCGTCAACTGGAGAAGACGTCCGCTGGAGGCAATCGTCTGAGGGTGTGCGACGTCGCTTTTTATGTTTTCTCGGTGACCTTTGGTTGCGGACGTGGGTTTCTGAGTCCGAAAGAGTTTGTGGTTCCCGTATAGCATCCCCCTCAGGTAGAAAGGCAGAGGTCGGTACAACCCTAGCGTCGAGTTCCATTCTCTCGTCCGAATCTTCATGTGGAGTCGGTGGGCGGCGTTCGTCAACCTCTGCAGACACCGTAATGGTGTTGGTCAATCCAGGACCGGCGACAGGTGCGCATTCTAAAGCTTCCTGTCTTCCCGTGGGGTTTGTCGTCTGTCATGACGGTCGATCGTGTCACCTCTGCGCAATTGAGGGGGAGGGCCGTGAGCGTAGGAGGTGGTGTCGTGTCGTGCAATGGAAGTTGTGTAACCCGACGTTGAATACACGCAGAGCGCACGTGACCCTCTTGGCCGCAACCAGAACAAGTACGAGGTTGTCCGTCGTACATTACTATTGCTCGACAGCCACCTATGACTAAGTAGGACGGCACATGTTTCTTTAATTCAATTTTCACTTGTCGGACGCCGTTGAGGACCTGGTACGTCTCGAAGGTGTTCCATTTTTCGGCCGCGTGGCTAATTACCGTCCCATAAGGGCGGAAAGCTGAAGTAACGACGTCTGGTGGTACTTCGAAAGGGAGTTCGGAGACTCTTAGTGTGCGTAATCCTAGTCCAGCATGGTCAACAGTAACCTCTCCGATGTGACCATCGGAGCGTTTGAACTTGAGAGTGTTCGCGCATCTGTTCACAACTGCGTGACATAACTCGTCATCCACCGTCTTGATGTAAACGACGCTACTTGTGATGGATAGGTGGATACCGATGATGTGCTGTGTTGGTATTTGAACTTCGTCACGGATGAATCGTTCGACTTCAAAGGCTCGTGGTCGCGCGTAGTCGGGCTGGAAGCTGATCTTGATGGTAGCTTTTCGGTACGAATGAGCCATGGCGACTCAGTGTTAACGGAGGCGAGTATTAGCTGCGGCGAGGAAGTAAACAAACTACGCGCGCTCGCGACTCTGCGGACGGGACGTAAACAAGACGTCCTCGCCGCTCACCGGCCGAAAGCAGACTGATGATTATGAATCAAAGACGCTACCCCTAGACCACGGACTGGCATATTGTGACGAGCCAGTTGCTCGGCCACCATTGACCAGACGTTTTCAATTGGTGAGAGATCTGGAGAATGTGCTCGTCAGGGCAGCAGTTGGTATCTACTGAGGTAAACTTCTGCCAGTTAGGATGATGTCTGTTGAGAAAGCATTCTCTGTACATTCATGCTGCTTTACCTGCATTACATCCTGCTGCACCATACATTAAATGCATGTCTGCCAACTCTCATGTCAAGTAATGCTCCATCTTTTACCTACGCATCATGCACCATACACATTATCACTCCTCACCACGGACACATCACAAGCTGTCTGATGCCATGGACAACTGACACGATGGGTATTGGTGTGCTTGTGGCAAAGGTGAATGTGCCGGTGCAATGGATGTGGTCACCACATGACACATGTGCTATGAGCCAAGTTGTGTAAGTCCGCAGCTCGTGGTCGTGCGGTAGCGTTCTCGCTTCCCACGCCCGGGTTCGATTCCCGGCGGGGTCAGGGATTTTCTCTGCCTCGTGATGACTGGGTGTTGTGTGATGTCCTTAGGTTAGTTAGGTTTAAGTAGTTCTAAGTTCTAAGGAACTAATGACCATCGATGTTAAGTCCCATAGTGCTCAGAGCCATTTGAACCATTTTGAACCAAGTTGTGTACAGCGTGTCTGTTTGGTGGTGAGGGGTGTACGTTGTTTATCACCTGCTACCAGTTCCACTGTACAATAGACACCCAGGATCTTTGCAAGAGTATGGCAACTGTAGGCATCATTACAATAAACGCAGTCGATGCTTTGAACCATTACTATGAGCTACATTGTTGTTAGGCGGTGTATGCTGTGTAAGTACATTACATGATAAATATGCAATTTCGACCATTGGTTCCCTACCTCAATATTATCTGTTATGGAACCGCTATCAACTCTTTCAATATGACTCAAAAGGACTGGAACAAGAGTAGTTCTGTTGCACTTCTCTCGGACACACCTGACTTTGATCTATGATGAACAGTCGCCTTCCACGACAACATACTGGGTGCTCCTAATATAAATAAAAAAAACGGGCAAGTGCGAGAGGGACTTATGTACTAAGGGTTCTGTACAAACTTAATTGTGTATATGTACAGTTGATCTATCTGGAAATCAAGAATCCCAACGATTTTTGCCTGGTATCGATATACACACACCAAAAAAAGTTTTTCATCACCTCGGTGGTAGTCAAGGGAAGGCAGGATTCGGTTACGATTGTGGACGGAGATGTAATCAGTTACTATTGGCTGCCTTTTACAGTTACACACAATTTATTTTAAACCAGTAATTCCAGACTCAACAATGAATAAAAATATCTACATATACGTTTCCATGGATACTCTGCAAATCACATTCAAGTGCCTGGCACAGGGTACATCGAACCACCTTCACAATTCTCTATTATTCCAATCTCGGAAAGAATGAACACCTAAATCTTTACGTACGAGCTCTGATTTCCCTTATTTTATCGTGGTGATCGTTCCTCCCTATGTAGGTAGGTGTCAACAAAATATTTTCGCATTCGGAGAAGAAAGTTGGTGATTGGAATTTCGCGAGAAGATTCCGTCGCAACTAAAATCCCACACGTTATTAATGAAGGAATAAACAACTGTGTAAATAAGAGTGTTTCCAGTGAGTTACAATTTAGCAAATGTAAATGTTTTAAAAGCAAGCCACTGTGATCTGAGCAGAAGGCCTTACACGCCACAAATGGCAATCAATTAAGAATTGCTTAAAACTCGCTGCAACTTGCAAATTACAGGTATTGAAATATTAAAGGCAAGTCACCACAAACACAGCAGAAGGCATCAGACGCCAGGTATGGCAGTGAATAAGGTTTCAAAGGCTTACTGCGTAAATACAAATAACAGATTAGAATTTTAAAAAAAATGGTTCAAATGGCTCTGAGCACTATGGGACTCAACTGCTGTGGTCATCAGTCCCCTAGAACTTAGAACTACTTAAACCTAACTAACCTAAGGACATCACACACATCCATGCCCGAGGCAGGATTCGAACCTGCGACCGTAGCAGTCGCACGGTTCCGGACTGCGCGCCTAGAACCGCGAGACCATTAGAATTTTAAGGAAAATGACCACAATCACGGCTGAAGGCCTTACACGCCAGGAACGGCAATAATACAAAAATTTTAGAAACGTGCTGTAAAACAGCAAATACAATAGCAAAGGTTAATTTAAAAAAACAAGCAACTGATCACAAAATGGGTGAAATAAGATGATGGTAAACTTCGAAACACAACCCTTAACATCCACTGAACATTACGCTGCTAGATTTATTCCAGACGGCGACCAGAACTATTAACTAGAATTATAGCCCTTAATGTAGGCATTACAAGGTATTGTAATAAAATAAGTTCCTTAAAGGGTACTGAGGCAGATTATGCCAGAAGAAGGCGTGGACTGAAGGAGCGTTACACTGAACTACTGGCCGTCAGACCTCCTTTTACAACACTCATGTCTTACAAGAACCAAGGGGCCACAGACGGTGCTCCAGGAATCGACCTCTGAGAAGGTCCGGCAACAAACACTTTCGCGAGCGATGAGATAGGCAGCAAAGAGTTGCATTCACTTCACGAAATGATAACTCAGACTATTGGCAGTCTAACGAATGACTAATGATAATCTTGCTGAACCTACCTGACGTCCGATAAACCAAATGCAACGATGGAACAACACGCCAAAGCCGGAACCGGCGGTCTGCACTACGTCGCCAGAATAGAGCGCACGAGAAAGGAATCACTACCACCAGAGTAGAAGAATCACCAACCGGCCTACAATCAAGAAAGTTGTCAAAACTACACGCCTTACCGGACAGCAGCGGCGAGGTGAGGAAACGTACACTGCCGTTACATACACTAACCTCCAGGGCAGGTAAGTGGGACGTTAGCGGCCACCAGGCAAGAAAAACTACCGCTGCTTGAACTTAACAAATTGTAACAAGTTGAACGCAGTAAACAGTAATCAGTAGTCGAGGAAACCTAATCACATTCGCCTTCCCCAAGCACTCCACTAGCTGCTCTTCGCCTCAGCGTCACTAACAAGGGAACCTCCCCATCGCACCCCCCTCAGATTTAGTTATAACTTGGCACAGTGGATAGGCCTTGATAAACTGAACACAGATCAATTGAGAAAACAGGAAGAAGTTGTGTGGAACTGTGAAAAAAAAGCAAAATATACAAACTGAGCAGTCCATGCGCAAGATAGGCAACATCAAGGATAATGTGAGCTCAGGAACGCCGTGGTCCCGTGGTTAGCGTGAGCAACTGCGGAATGCGAGGTCCTTGGTTCAAGTCTTCCTTCGAGCGAAAAGTTTAATTTTTTGCTTTCAGACAATTATCAAAGTTCAGACACTCACACATAATCAACTTCGCTCTCCAAAATTCGAGTACGTGTTCAGATTTGCTTGGACATATGCAGGATTTGACGGTCTACACACGTAAAAATTTGAAAACGTTAAAACATATGTTTTGACAGAGCACAGGGAAAAGTGTGCGACTGTGAAACTGTTGGATTCATTTGTTGCTGTTTATGTGGCAAACTCTTACGTTTTCATCACTTTTATGGGAGTAATTATCACACGCATAAGAAAACCTAAATCGGTCAACGTAGAAGAATCTTTTTACCCATTCGCCAAGTGTACAAGTTAGATGGGTCGACAACATATTCCTGTCATGTGACGCACATGCCGTCACCAGTGTCGTATAGAATATATCAGACGTGTTTTCCCGTGGAGGAATCGGTTGACCTATGACCTTGCGATCAAATGTTTTCGGTTCCCATTGGAGAGGCACGTCCTTTCGTCTACTAATCGCACGGTTTTGCGATGCAGTCGCAAAACACAGACACTAAACTTATTACAGAGACCTCAATGAACGAATGGACAGATCATAACTTTGCGAAAATAAAGAAAAACTTTTCACTCGAAGGGAGACTTGAACCAAGGACCTTGCACTCCGCAGCTGTTCACGCTAACCACGGGACCACGGCGCTCCTCAGCTCAGAACATCCTTGATGTTGCCTATCTTCGCATGGACTACTCAGTTTGTATATTTTGCTTATTTTTTTCACAGTTCCACATAACTTCTTCCTGTTTTCTCGATTGATCTGTGTTTAGTTTTTCAAGGCCTATCCACTGTGCCAACTTACAATTAAATCTGAAGGGGGTGCGATGGGGAGGTTCCCTTGTAAGAGCAGCAACATGAATCCAAGTCACCGGAGAATCGCGCGGTTTCTCTACTCGAATTGAAATGCACTCATCTTAAAGCTGGTTGGATCCGGTTTACAACGATGTCGTACACGCTCGTGACCACAGCCCTTACATCCGGCAGTCCATGCGTGCCACCAGCGGTCCCAGCATGTTCTCGCACTGTGCGGATCTGGTTCCTTCTGAGTCCCCAACTGAACTGTCCCACTCACACGACCCAGAAAAAAACCGATGTCGCCCCAAAGATAGGGCAACAGTTACCACACATCGATAACCATTGCTGCTGCGGACAGGCAACGCTTGGGAGTGGCGCCAGTCAACACAAGAAGAAGACCAACAGCACAGCTCACTCGGTTCCGAGAGTTCCGGAACCTGTACAGAAAATTGGAATAGAGATCAACATAAACATCGTTTCTGTCCTTTTTATTGTTCATGAAAACCACACATTACGTGTTGTACCACCACACAGCGTGACGTCCAGAGGTGGTGGTCCAGACTGCTGTATAACCAGTACCTCTAATACCCAGTAGCACGTCCTCTGGCATTGCTGCATGCCTGTATTGGCATACTATCCACAAGGTCATCAAGGCACTGTCGGTCCAGATTGTCCCACTCCTCAATGGCGATTCGGCGTAGGTCCCTCAGAGTGGTTGGTGGGTCATGTCGTCCATAAATAGCCCTTTTCAATTTATCCCAGGAATGTTCGATAGGAATCATGTCTGGAGAACATGCTGGCCACTCAATTCGAGCGATGTCGTTATTCTGAAGGAAGTCATTCACAAGATGTGCACGATGAGGGCGCGACTTGTCGTTCGTGAAGACGAATAGCTCGCCAATATGCTGTCAATATGGTTGCACTATTGGTCGGAGGATAGCATTCACATATCGTACAGCCTTTACGGCGCCTTTTTGACCACCAGCAGCATTCGTCGGCCCCACATAATGCCACCCCAAAACAGCAGGGAACCTCCATCTTACTGCACTCGCGTTCAGTCTGACTAGGTTGCCTCAAAACACATCTCCAACGACTGCCTGGTTGGACATACATTCGACACTCATCAGTGAAGAGAACATGATGCCAATCCTGAGCGATCCATTCGGCATGTTGTTGGGCCCATCTGTACCGTGCTGCATGGTGTCATCATTGCAAAGTTGGACCTCGCCGGGATTGCATCATGCAGCCTACTGTGCACAGTCTGGGTCGTAACACGACGTCCTGTGGCTGCACGAAAATCATTATTCAACATGGTGGCGTAGCTGTCAAGGTTCCTCTGAGCCAAAATCCGTAGGTAGCGGTCATCCACTGCAGTAGTAGCCCTTGGGCGGCCTGAGCGACGCATGTCGTCGACAGTTCCTGTCTGTATCTCCTCCCTCTCCGAACTATCTCACTTCGGTTCACTCCGAGACACCTGCACACTTCCCTTGTTGAGAGCCCTTCCTGACACAAAGTAACAATGTGGACGCGATCGAGCAGCGGTTTTGTCCGTCTAGGCATGGTGGAACTACGGGCAACATGGGCCTTGTATCTCCTTCCTGGTAGAATGACTGGAACTGATTGGCTGTCGGACCCCCTCCGTCTAATAGGCTCTGCTCACGCTTGGTTGTATACATCTTTGAGCGGGTTTAGTGACATCTCTGAACAGTGAAACTGACTGTGTCTGTGATACAATATCCACAATGTCCATCTTCAGGAGTTCTGGGAACCGAGGTAATGCAAAACTTTTTTTGATGCATGTAGATACTGGCAAGATATTGGCCCCAGGAATACCAAGACGACACCAGAAATTCTACATTAGTTCTTCAGCGGAGCCTCAACATACAAAAACAAGTGAACAGGTGACTTCAGTTTATATATGTAGGGAGGAAAGATTTAATAATACATTTCTATTTACCTACTAAAATATGACTGGAACTTACCTTTTATGTTTGCATCCAATAATGTTCATGTGTTATGCTTTTGACAGATGATGAATGCAATGTATGTCCCAATGGCGAAAGATGTTTTTTATGTGATAAAATTACAATTTAACAAGCTTCATATTTTTTCCTTTACTTGTACTGGAAAATTTTGTTGTTGACTTATTTCATTATTCTAGGTCACCAGGGGGCGCCCCAGACATAAATGGCCATATCTTTTGATTGCACTGACTTAAAAGCTTACAATGTGTACAACGCCAAGGGTCCATAGACCTTAGTATGTGATATGAATTTGAATTTGATACGAAAAACTGTTCCAGATAAAAAGGGTCCTAACAAACGAACAGACAAATAGACAGACTGGTAAAAAAGGACAAAAAAAATTTTTTTTTGTGTTTTCCTTGCTTCTTTCCAAATTCCACGATCCTATGTCAACATATTTTGATGTGTTAGTTCTCGAGTATCAAACTATGTGACATAAATGGCCGTATCTTTTGATTACATTGACTTAGAAGCTTGCAATTTGTACAATGCGAAGGGAGCACGGACCTTAATATGTGACATAAATTTGAACTTCATACACCAAACTATTCCAGATAAAAGTGTCTCAATAGACGAACAGGAAAATAGACAGACTGATTAAAAAAAGTATTTTTGTGTTATATAATTACAGATTAATAATTTTCGAATTCTTTTCCTTTACTTGTACTGTAAAACCTCGCTTCTTGCCAAATTTCACCATTCTAGGACAACGGAAGAATCTTCAGGGTTTGATGAGCGAGTTTTCAAGTATCAAAATATAAATGACATAAATGGCTGTATCTTTTAATTTAAGGGACTTATAAAATTGAAATTTTGCTACCACAAAGGGAGAAAAGACATTAATATGTGACATGAATTTGAACTTGATACGTGTGTCCGTTCCTAACGAAAAGAATTCTTAACAGTCGGACAGAGGGATAACAAAGCTATTCTGTAAGGGTTCCATTTGTGCACATTGAGATATGGAGCCCTAATCGTTCCACATCGTTCTCTTTTCATCCAACAGAGGTATTTCGAGACTTTTCTCTTATACAGTTTCTATGTTAACATCAGCTAGAACAACTGAGAGGTTCATTATACCCCATCTGAGGTCAATAAACAGTGCCGCATTCCTCCAAATCTGCAATATTCGAGACGTACTCAAAAAGTCAAAGACGACATCATGTTAGGTGACGAGCAACAAGCGGAAATTTTCGGCAAAAGCGAGCAGTCAGGCAACGGGTCAATGCTACAAAATTTTGAGTCAAACTGACATTTCGTGCGTGCACAACTAATTCAGATAATTTTTCGTAAATGGAGCGGTTTGCAAACGGTCGCCACATGCGCTCAAGTTCCTCACAATCTGACAATTCTATTTTCGAAAATCGTTCAAAGGTTTGAACAGAATCTCCTCAGAGTCCTAAGCACGCCATTTCGCCCTATTTTGCTACAAAAAGTGCGCGCTTACGGTCTATCCAGAGACATATGCGGTTAGATAGGGAGCAGTATGTCGTCCTGAACGGGGTAACTTCAACAGAAACAAGAGTAACTTCAGGTGTGCCCCAGGGCAGCGTAATAGGTCCTCTGTTTTTTACGATTTACATAAACGATTTGGTTGATGGTATTGACAGTGGCCTTAGACTGTTTGCCGATGATGCTGTAGTCTACAGGAAATTAGTATCACACGAAAGCTGTGAACAAATCAATGAGGATTTGCAGAAAATAAATGGGTTGTGTAATGACTGGCAGTTATCTCTCAATGTTAGTAAGTGTAACCTACTGCGTATAACAAGGCGAAAATCCCCATTAATGTACGAGTACAAAATAAATGCCTAGTCTTTGGAAGCGGTAACGTCCGTCAAGTGTCTGGGTGTGACTATTCGAAATGATCTCAAATGGAACAATCAGATTACACAATTAACGGGTAAGGCAAAACTAGATTGCGGTTTATTGGTAGAATCCTGAAGCGATGCAGTCCCTCAGCAAAGGAAATAGCTTACAATACGTTAGTTTGTCGAGTCTTGGAGCATTGTTCGTCTGTATGGGACCCTTACCAGTTGGGTCTGATTCAAGAAATTGAGAAGGTCCAAAGAAGAGCGGCAAGATTCGTGACTGGTACATTTAGCCATCGCGAGAGCGTTACATACACTCCTGGAAATGGAAAAAAGAACACATTGACACCGGTGTGTCAGACCCACCATACTTGCTCCGGACACTGCGAGAGGGCTGTACAAGCAATGATCACATGCACGGCACAGCGGACACACCAGGAACCGCGGTGTTGGCCGTCGAATGGCGCTAGCTGCGCAGCATTTGTGCACCGCCGCCGTCAGTGTCAGCCAGTTTGCCGTGGCATACGGAGCTCCACCGCAGTCTTTAACACTGGTAGCATGCCGCGACAGCGTGGACGTGAACCGTATGTGCAGTTGACGGACTTTGAGCGAGGGCGTATAGTGGGCATGCGGGAGGCCGGGTGGACGTACCGCCGAATTGCTCAACACGTGGGGCGTGAGGTCTCCACAGTACATCGATGTTGTCGCCAGTGGTCGGCGGAAGGTGCACGTGCCCGTCGACCTGGGACCGGACCGCAGCGACGCACGGATGCACGCCAAGACCGTAGGATCCTACGCAGTGCCGTAGGGGACCGCACCGCCACTTCCCAGCAAATTAGGGACACTGTTGCTCCTGGGGTATCGGCGAGGACCATTCGCAACCGTCTCCATGAAGCTGGGCTACGGTCCCGCACACCGTTAGGCTGTCTTCCGCTCACGCCCCAACATCGTGCAGCCCGCCTCCAGTGGTGTCGCGACAGGCGTGAATGGAGGGACGAATGGAGACGTGTCGTCTTCAGCGATGAGAGTCGCTTCTGCCTTGGTGCCAATGATGGTCGTATGTGTGTTTGGCGCCGTGCAGGTGAGCGCCACAATCAGGACTGCATACGACCGAGGCACACAGGGCCAACACCCGGCATCATGGTGAGGGGAGCGATCTCCTACACTGGCCGTACACCACTGGTGATCGTCGAGGGGACACTGAATAGTGCACGGTACATCCAAACCGTCATCGAACCCATCGTTCTACCATTCCTAGACCGGCAAGGGAACTTGCTGTTCCAACAGGACAATGCACGTACGCATGTATCCCGTGCCACCCAACGTGCTCTAGAAGGTGTAAGTCAACTACCCTGGCCAGCAAGATCTCCGGATCTGTCCCCCATTGAGCATGTTTGGGACTGGATGAAGCGTCGTCTCACGCGGTCTGCACGTCCAGCACGAACGCTGGTCCAACTGAGGCGCCAGGTGGAAATGGCATGGCAAGCCGTTCCACAGGACTACATCCAGCATCTCTACGATCGTCTCCATGGGAGAATAGCAGCCTGCATTGCTGCGAAAGGTGGATATACACTGCACTAGTGCCGACATTGTGCATGCTCTGTTGCCTGTGTCTATGTGCCTGTGGTTCTGTCAGTGTGATCATATGATGTATCTGACCCCAGGAATGTGTCAATAAAGTTTCCCCTTCCTGGAACAATGAATTCACGGTGTTCTTATTTCAATTTCCAGGAGTGTATCTCATAGAAAGTTTGAAGTTGGTCATACTTGCAGATAGACGGCGCGCTAAACGGAAGGGGCAGCTCACTAAATTCCGAAATCGAATCTTCACCAAGGATGTAGAGCATATGTTATTACCACCAACTTTCAAATCGTGTAATGATCACCGTTCAAAGATAAGGGAAATAAGAGCTCGTACTGAGTCGTTCAGATAGTCCTTTTTCCCTCGTGCCATCCGCGAGTGGAACAGAGGGGGGGAAATATGACTTTGGCGTGAGTTGTGCCCACCGCCACACACCGCTTGGTGGCTAGCGAATATATATGTGTAGATGTAGATGTAGCTGTAGATATCAAGGAGTTTGACGCTGCTGCCAGCCCCAGAACGTTTCAGTCGAACGTATCGTCACGACAGCAACGTTCAGACGTTTGTATTGTTAACTACCGAGAAACATCTGCAGCTCACTTACCTGGTGTCACAGTTCGAGAATTGTTTGTTTTCAATAAGACACCACTAGGCACCAGCTATGCGTTACTGCTTTAATGCCTGTACAAAACTGAATGTACTACACTCATCCGCCGGCAGTAATTTCAGCTTTGTGTAACTGCGGTACATGTAACTGTAAATTGAGGCTGACTGCTGTTTGTGAATGTTATGAAGGTAGTTTGAACTATTTTCGATGTGTTTCAGGGTAAAAACACGAGTGATCAGCGACTCCACCGTTGGATTAAGGACGTGGAACGTGTGAAGGACATGCTGCACACGAAATTAACAGGATGGGTACTCGACATGCAATACATCAGCAAACAGATGGTGCGCTACGAGGTAGAAGAAGATAAAGACAGGCCTGGGGACTTTAAAATCAGGTATAAACCAGCGTACACTCAAGTCTTTGTCTGACTCACTATGATTTATTAGTGTTTATTTGACCTTTTTTTTGTGGAAGTATTCATCACTGTTATAGAAAGTACGGGTCTCATTTAATTCAGGATGGATTAAAGAACTAGGACTGATAGGTAGAAGTGAAGGAGAAACTAGTTATTTACAAAGTTTTCAGCTGCTGAGGATCTTTCCGGGTTGTATGGCCGTGGTCCATGGAACTCTTCAATCCCTGACGTTTCGTCCAAGGCTACGTTGGACATCTTCGGAGGTGCTCCTGGTTGTGCTGAGTCTTGCCGACTGACGAGTCGGACGACAAAGAACGGTCTAAATACCGTGGAAAGTGGGCGTGGTCTGGATTTCAGGTGATAGCAGAGATAAACCTTGTCAGTGAAAAAATATAACTATCGATTATAGCACGTCAAAGATAACAACTTCTCATCGATTCTGTAGCGCCCCTGTACATATATCGCTGTTTCATAGCTTCTTTTCTGTTAAAATTATCCCCATGTTTATATATTTCAATGGCTTCTCTATATAGCCGTGGATAACAGTTCGTTATAGTACATAAAACTTCAGTTTCCGAAAATTTCATAACGTGATCACCCGACTGAAGAGCATGTTTCGCCACAGCTGACTTGTCTGTTTTCCCTAGTCAGTAAAGACTTTTATGTTCCTTCAAGCGCGTATCCACACTTCTCTTTGTAGTTCCAATGTAGACCCTACCACATGTACACGGAATCTTGTATACACCACTTGCAAACAGAGGGGGGCGTTTATCCTTAACGGAACGAAGTGCTTGGCCTATTTTCATAGTTGGTCTGGAAATCGGTCGAATGTTATGTTTCCTTAAAATCTTGCCGATTTGATTCGTTACTTTTTTGATGAAGGGTAGAGAAACTGTGTTCTTCAAACGCTGTGTTCTATCGTTGTCCTTAGGCCTCCTGTTATTCAGTCTCAAAAATCTATTTATTTCCTTACGAGAGTACCCATTCTTCTCAAAAGCCTGCTTTAGATGTTTTAACTCAACGTCCAGGTATTCCGGCGCAGAAATCCTTTTAGCTCTGTCCACTAGACTTTTAATTTCTATTGTGGATGATGAATGGAATCCTTATGCAAGTATCTGTCGGTATGTGTAACCTTCCGAAAGACTTTATGTTTCAAGCTGCCATCAGTCTGTCTCATAAAGAAGACATCCAAGAAGGATATTGCATTGTCTTTCTCCATTTCCATGGTAAAGTGGATTTAGGATATATACTATTTAAATAAAAAAAGAATTGCTCTAAAGCTTTTTTGGCAAGTGACCAAACCACAAATGTATCATCCATGTATCGATACCAGTTTTTACCTTTGACGTACTATGATCGATAGTTATACACTCCTGGAAATTGAAATAAGAACACCGTGAATTCATTGTTCCAGGAAGGGGAAACTTTATTGACACATTCCTGGGGTCAGATACATCACATGATCACACTGACAGTACCACAGGCACATAGACACAGGCAACAGAGCATGCACAATGTCGGCACTAGTACAGTGTATATCCACCTTTCGCAGCAATGCAGGCTGCTATTCTCCCATGGAGACGATCGTAGAGATGCTGGATGTAGTCCTGTGGAACGGCTTGCCATGCCATTTCCACCTGGCGCCTCAGTTGGACCAGCGTTCGTGCTGGACGTGCAGACCGCGTGAGACGACGCTTCATCCAGTCCCAAACATGCTCAATGGGGGACAGATCCGGAGATCTTGCTGGCCAGGGCAGTTGACTTACACCTTCTAGAGCACGTTGGGTGGCACGGGATACATGCGGACGTGCATTGTCCTGTTGGAACAGCAAGTTCCCTTGCCGGTCTAGGAATGGTAGAACGATGGGTTCGATGACGGTTTGGATGTACCGTGCACTATTCAGTGTCCCCTCGACGATCACCAGTGGTGTACGGCCAGTGTAGGAGATCGCTCCCCACACCATGATGCCGGGTGTTGGCCCTGTGTGCCTCGGTCGTATGCAGTCCTGATTGTGGCGTTCACCTGCACGGCGCCAAACACGCATACGACCATCATTGGCACCAAGGCAGAAGCGACTCTCATCGCTGAAGACGACACGTCTCCATTCGTCCCTCCATTCACGCCTGTCGCGACACCACTGGAGGCGGGCTGCACGATGTTGGGGCGTGAGCGGAAGACGGCCTAACGGTGTGCGGGACCGTAGCCCAGCTTCATGGAGACGGTTGCGAATGGTCCTCGCCGATACCCCAGGAGCAACAGTGTCCCTAATTTGCTGGGAAGTGACGGTGCGGTCCCCTACGGCACTGCGTAGGATCCTACGGTCTTGGCGTGCATCCGTGCGTCGCTGCGGTCCGGTCCCAGGTCGACGGGCACGTGCACCTTCCGCCGACCACTGGCGACAACATCGATGTACTGTGGAGACCTCACGCCCCACGTGTTGAGCAATTCGGCGGTACGTCCACCCGGCCTCGCGCATGCCCACTATACGCCCTCGCTCAATGTCCGTCAACTGCACATACGGTTCACGTCCACGCTGTCGCGGCATGCTACCAGTGTTAAAGACTGCGATGGAGCTCCGTATGCCACGGCAAACTGGCTGACACTGATGGCGGCGGTGCACAAATGCTGCGCAGCTAGCGCCATTCGACGGCCAACACCGCGGTTCCTGGTGTGTCCGCTGTGCCGTGCGTGTGATCATTGCTTGTACAGCCCTCTCGCAGTGTCCGGAGCAAGTATGGTGGGTCTGACACACCGGTGTCAATGTGTTCTTTTTTCCATTTCCAGGAGTGTATTTTACCGTTGACAAGGTTTATCTCTGCTATCACGTGAAATCCAGACCACGCCCACTTTCCACGGTATTTAGGCCGTTCTTGGACGTCCAATTCGTTAGTCGGCAAGACTCAGCACAACCAGGAGCACCTCCGACGTAGCTTTGGAACAAACGTCACGGATTGAAGAGTGCCATGGACCACGGCCGTACAACCCAGAAGAATTCTCGACAATGAACGGTGTTCCTGCTTTGATTAGAGAAAGTAACAATGGTTACAGATACTTCATACTTTGTGAAACCAATAATATGAAAAAACCTGTTGGTACCTGACACGAAAACTGAGAATATTGTGGCGTTCGCTGTGTTATTCAGTGGTTTGGTATTTAACTAATTTGTAAATGAAAATGATAATCTTATTTTATTACACTGAGTAATTACAAAATAATTTTTCTCTCAGCTAAAGATTTTGTCAAGTTGCTAAAGAACTCCAAGTTAACGTTGTGTTAAAGTGTTGTCTGTAAGCTCTGTATGCGTCACTAAATCACAGTTCATACAACAGATTCTATACAACTATTGATTATGATGGAAACAGTTATCTTCAGCAAAATGGTCATTAAAACCACAGAATATCAGCCGCGCACAACACTGATGTATGTTACCTGAAACAATATTCTTTGCAACTCGTGCGTAATTAATTTCGGCTCCATACATCAGCAAGAAAAGTTTGTTATATGGATCGTGCTACGAGCACTGTTTTTAATGAACCAATCTGATTCGAATTAATTTCATTAAGATCAGTTTGGGACCACCGGTGCACATTTATTTTTACACAATTTTATTACCTTCGGCATTTATGTCTGCAGAGTTGCGTAATTTGAATTTGCCGCTGAGATAATTGTTAAGATGGCGGCAGACAATTGATAGAGACTTTCTATCGTTAGAGTAAATTTTCTTTTTAATAGGGTAAGTATTTGAAATGCTTGTTAAACTTTACTTACATAATGTGCACTATATAGACTAATTTTCATCAAGCCAAACTTTGATTTTTTTCTAAGGAAAACACAGATAAAAACGCGATATAAATCGCTATCATCAATGGCTGCGCTCCTTGTAGTGGAAAGAAATAATTAACACAGATAGTGCTTATTGCGAGAGAAATTAAAGTTACAAATAATTATTCACTCATATTTATAACAATAATGAACTCTATTCTCAAGTAATAATTAACAAATAATTAGAATTTCTTATTAGACCTCAGTTTGATATACGTCTTGAGTCCGCAATCTACAAAAGTCAACCAATAAAAGGTAAAAACAAAGGAAGACAAACGCAGATCATAAAAGGAATTTACAATTATCATTGTCTTTGTATGATACACATCGATATGTCCAATTACATCATAAAATATTATATAAATAATTAACATTTATTTCACTGTTTTTTCATATGTCGGATAGATAATGTTTATAACTGTTAGAGGCATGATTTCCTCTCATTGCACTGTAGCTAAAATTTATGTCGTGGATGTTAAAATATCCTCTCCTTATGCGGGACAAAAGGAAGGTCACCTGCAGGGGAAATTACGCTAATACTGTGAGCAGCGACTGTAGCCCAGATACTGGCATCAAATCGACGAGGAGAAGAGGCCACAACTCTTGTTGATCTCAATAGACGAAGGAAAAATCCAAGCAGCGATGAGGATTAAACAAAAAATGGGAAGATGTCGGCAGTGGGGAAGAAGCGAATAGACATGGTTCTTACATATTGTGTTGTTCAAAATGGTTCAAATGGCTCTAAGCACCATGGGACTTAACATCTAAGGTCATCAGTCCCTTCGATTTAGAACTACTTAAACACAACTAACCTAAGGACATCACACACATCCATGTCTGAGGCAGGATTCGAACCTGCGACCGTCGCAGCAGTGCGGTTCCAGACGTAAGCGCCTAGGACCGCTCGGCCACACCGGCCGGCTTTTGTGTTGTGATTAGTGTGTTTAAATCAGTCCATAGCATACAGCGTAATTGCTGGAAATTGCGAGCGAGAGGGAAGCGTAATTGTTTCTCATGTGGTACACATACGAGGCCATGGGAGGGAGTAGTGTAAGAGATACGTTGGCAGTATGGAGAGTGACAAGGTGGTCTTCTGTATGGGAATGGGTAAGCTCCTAGCAGGTAGTCTTGTGGTAGTCTTCTCGGATTATTTTGTGTTATAGTGGGGTAACTACAGAGGTGGAAAACATGGATTAGGATGGACAATTAGAGTGAGTCATGATTGTTTCCAATTGGCTGAAAGACTTCGGCAGTTGTATCTGAAGAAGTTGTCAAAAAAAAATGGTTCAAATGGCTCTGAGCACTATGGGACTTAACATCTTAGGTCATCAGTCCCCTAGAACTTAGAACTACTTAAACCTAACTAACCTAAGGACATCACACAACACCCAGCCATCACGAGGCAGAGAAAATCCCTGACCCCGCCGGGAATCGAACCCGGGAACCCGGGCGTGGGAAGCGAGAACGCTACCGCACGACCACGAGATGTGGGCAAGAAGTTGTCAGGGGAGTCATTTTCGGGATGGGTGTGTTAGAAAGTGGAGTAGATCTTCTGAAAGGAAAGTGATCAGCTGTTAAGTTTATCATGGGAACTGATGTGTAAATACAGGTGTTGTACCATTACCTCCTTTCTGCGTAAATGATGTGATGTTGAATTAATTTACCGTATTTACTCGAATCTAAGCCGCATTCGAATTTAAGCCGCACCTGAAAAATGAGACTCGAAACCAAGGAAAAAAAAAATTTCCCGAATCTAAGCCGCACCTGAAATTTGAGACTCGAAATTCAAGGGGAGAGAAAAGTTTTAGGTCGCACCTCCAAATCGAAACAAAGTTCGTCTAATTGTAATATGAGACACAATTTAGATCGAGTGAATGACGATACAGCTACAGTAGTTTGGTTCGACTCGTAAGCTTAGCAGTTAAGCTTTACCAGGTAGCCATTGCTATGCGTCAGGCGCTCCGTCCGTATTTATACGGATATCCTTCTTTTTTCACGTGCTTCGTCTGGTTTGAATTGATTGCTTATTTTTCTTTGATCTGATAAGTGCCGTTCTCTTTGTTATAGGTGTTTACGTCACTCTAAGCTGAAAATGCATTACTGTACTGTGTCATGCATTGTTTGTCGCATTCTGATAGGTGCGTGTTTACGGCCTGTCGCCGCTCACGGCGTGGCTTGCTTTTGTGCGCGCTACCGCCGCTTACAAATAAAAAATAGAGAGGAATCGTTTCATTAGCGAAACATTTGTTATTACTTACACTACTGCTTTCTTTGATAATGATCAACAAGAACCAAATAATAGACTGCGTATGATAGATGATGTTCTGAACGAAATTTTAGCGAAAAGTTTTCTCCGTTTGAAAATCTTTCCAGGTGCCTCTTTAGTTCATTACATTCTGCACAGAAATTAGAGTCATCTTAGATTTAAAAATCTAGTCAGTTGCCGTGCTTCATTTCTGACTGTATCACTATCAGGCATAAGAATAATACAAATATAAACATGACATGATATGTATATTCTTCCGCATTTGCTGTTGTCTCACTCTAGTTTCGTAGTTTATTAGGCAGACAGGATTTAAATGAGATAGTAGCAAACGCGAAACAATACATGGTAAAATGTTTATATTCGTATTAATCTTATGGCGAAGAGAATACTGCATGTGATTCACAATTCATAAAAGCTCCTATTCTCACAGGTAGGAAAAAAATTTAGAACGTAGAGTTGGCCATATTGACAAACATCCCAAACAGTCTTGCCAGTCGGATACATTGAAATGCTGCTACATTCGAAGATCAACAATACAGAATTTGTATTTACTTCGTTGGATAATGTACCAAAATGCAGTGGTCAAAACTCTGGGCGGAGGAAAAAGGCTCGTCTTCCACTTTCTTTTTAAAATTTATTTACTGACGCAGAGATTTTGGTGCCAGTATTTATCTTTGTCCCTACAAAGCATGCCCGTGTGGCGCTACATATATTCGACGGCAGAAGTTAGTTGTGGCGGCACCCACCAACATTTTTCAGAACTCCCGCTTGTTTTGCACTCGATTCTAAGCCGCAGGCGGTTTTATGGATTACAAAAACCGGAAAAAAAGTGCGGCTTAGATTCGAGTAAATACGGTAGTTATTCCGTATAAGTCAGTGCAGATTGGTACGTGCGGTTTGAAATACATGTGCAGGCGTCAGTCGCAACATACAGCGATGATGAAGTAACGTACGTGTTTAAATTCTGAATACTGTTTTTGGAACCCCACGTACCAGGTGATCAAGAAGTCAGTATAAATTTGAAAACTTAATAAACTACGGAATAATGTAGATAGAGAGGTAAAAATTGACACACATGCTTGCAATGACATGGGGTTTTATTAGAACAAAAAAAAAAAAAAGAAACAAAGTTCACAAAATGTCCGACAGATGGCGATGGACAGCAAAACTGCTACCGTGACGGGTGAGAGGTACGCCGATATGTTAGAGAATCGCATCATCCCCAGCCTGGCTGATAAACACGTGCTGGAATGTACGATGTTTATGCAGGATGGCGCTCCACCCCATATTGCTAGACGCGTGAAAGATCTCTTGCGCGCATCGTTTGGCGATGATCGTGTGCTCAGCCGCCACTCTCGTCATGCTCGGCCTCCCAGGTCCCCAGACCTCAGTCCGTGCGATTATTGGCTTTGGGTTTACCTGAAGTCTCTAATGTATCGTGATCGACCGACATCTCTAGGGATGCTGAAAGACAACATCCGACGCCAATGCCTCACCATAACTCCGGACATGCTTTACAGTGCTGTTCACAACATTATTCCTCGACTACAGCTATTGTTGAGGAATGATGGAGGACATATTGAGCATTTACTGTAAAGAACATCATCTTTGCCTTGTCTTACTTTGTTATGCTAATTATTGCTATTCTGATCAGATGAAGCGCCATCTGTCGGACATTTTTTGAACTTTTGTATTTTTTTGGTTCCAATAAAACCCCATATCATTCGAAGCGTGTGTGTCAAGTTGTACCTCTCTATCTACATTATTCCGTGATTTATTCAGTTTTCAAATTTATACTGACTTTTTGATCACCCGGTATATTATGAGCGCAAGTAAATGCGTATGTAGTATGACTTAATATCAATACGCAGAGCAAAACGTTATTTATTATTAATGGAAATGTTATGCTCTCTTTCAGTGAAAGAAATGTAACATAACCTGCAACTTACCCCGCGATAATACAGAGCATGAGGCAATTTCTTTCCCCAGCAAATTAATGTAATGTTACACAGAAAGAAAGAATGGTACAAACATTTGCGCATTTTTTAAATAATTTAAATAAATTTTAAATATTTTATTTAACTTTATATCTTTAAGCACTGAGTTAACTTTTAATCCTTTAAATTAACCGAAAATATTTTAAACCAGAGGTGAAGCCTCACCTAAGCCTTGCGGTATTAAATCTCTGAATAAGTTACGTAATCAAAAATATTAACTAAACTCGGTACTGAAAACTAACTGGAATAATTCATAAAAGCGCTTAGAATTATTTTACTTTGCGAGTGAAGCTCGCAAACACTGAAATATTTTTTAGTACACGCAATGGCGCACTCAGCACGACCGGAACAGTCGAAGACAGGTGGGTATTCGACAGCAACATCATTATTATTTATAACAAATTTTACGTTGAGGGAGAGGTATTTTTGAAAGGAAACTTAACACATTTTCAATTAACAATACATTGTAACATTAAAGCTCATACAAATAGCTAGTAGAGAGAGAGAGAGAGAACAAACAGGGGTGAGAAACATGGCTCTTGTGTACACAGGGTGGTCCATTGATAGTGACCGGGCCAAATATCTCACGAAATAAGCGTCAAACGAAAAACCTACAAAGAACGAAACTTGTCTAGCTTGAAGGGGGAAACCAGATGGCGCTATGGTTGGCCCGCTATACGGCGCTGCCAGACTGGCCGGCTCACCGTACCTCGATACAAGTCCGCCGGGTGGATTTGTACCGGGGACCAGGCGCTCCTTCCCGCTCCGGAAAGCTGTGCGTTGGACAGCTCGGCTAACCAGACGGGCAAGTAGTGTGTGTAAGTCTAGAGGCCGATGACCTAAGCAGTTTGGTCCCTTAGGAATTCACACACATTTGAACATTTTTTTTTTTTTTTTTTTTTGAAGGTACATGCATAAGGAATAGGCTCCCAGATGTGAGAGCGGCTCGAAGACTCCTTAAGTAATAGAACCCAGAATGTTGTCCTCGATGGCGAGTATTCATCGCACACGGGGATAACATCAAGAGAGCCCCAAGGAAGTGTGATATGACGCCAGTTGTTCTCTGTTGTTGTGGTCTTCAGTCCTGAGACTGGTTTGATGCAGCTCTCCATGCTACTCTATCCTGTGCAAGCTTCTTCATCTCCCAGTACCTACTGCAACCTACATCCTTCTGAATCTGATTAGTGTATTCATCTCTTGGTCTCCCTCTACGATTTTTACCCTCCACGGTGCCCTCCAATGCTAAATTTGTGATCCCTTGATGCTTCAAAACATGTCCTACCAACCGATCCCTTCTTCTAGTCAAGTTGTGCCACAAACTTCTCTTCTCCCCTATCCTATTCAATACCTCCTCATTAGTTACGTGATCTACCCACCTTATCTTCAGCATTCTTCTGTAGCACCACATTTCGAAAGCTTCTATTCTCTTCTTGTCCAAACTAGTTATCGTCCATGTTTCACTTCCATACATGGCTACACTCCACACAAATACTTTCAGAAACGACTTCCTGACACTTAAATCTATACTCGATGTTAACAAATTTCTCTTCTTGAGAAACGCTTTCCTTGCCATTGCCAGTCTACATTTTATATCCTCTCTACTTCGACCATCATCAGTTATTTTACTCCCTAAATAGCAAAACTCCTTTACTACTTTAAGTGTCTCATTTCCTAATCTAATTCCCTCAGCATCACCCTACTTAATTTGACTACATTCCATTATCCTCGTTTTGCTTTTGTTGATGTTCATCTTATATACTCCTTTCAAGACACTGTCCATTCCGTTCAACTGCTCTTCCAAGTCCTTTGCTGTCTCTGACAGAATTACAATGTCATCGGCGAACCTCAAAGTTTTTACTTCTTCTCCATGAATTTTAATACCTACTCCGATTTTTTCTTTTGTTTGCTTTACTGCTTGCTCAATATACAGATTGAATAACATCGGGGAGAGGCTACAACCCTGTCTCACTCCTTTCCCAACCACTGCTTCCCTTTCATGCCCCTCGACTCTTATAACTGCCATCTGGTTTCTGTACAAATTGTAAATAGCCTTTCGCTCCCTGTATTTTACCCCTGCCACCTTCAGAATTTGAAACAGAGTATTCCAGTTAACATTGTCAAAAGCTTTCTCTAAGTCTACAAATGCTAGAAACGTAGGTTTGCCTTTTCTTAATCTTTCTTCTAAGATAAGTCGTAAGGTCAGTATTGCCTCACGTGTTCCAACATTTCTATGGAATCCAAACTGATCTTCCCCGAGGTCGGCTTCTACCAGTTTTTCCATTCGTCTGTAAAGAATTCGCGTTAATATTTTGCAGCTGTGACTTATTAAACTGATAGTTCGGTAATTTTCACATCTGTCAACACCTGATTTCTTTGGGATTGGAATTATTATATTCTTCTTGAAGTCTGAGGGTATTTCACCAGTCTCATACATCGTGCTCACCAGATGGTAGAGTTTTGTCAGGACTGGCTCTCCCGAGGCCATCAGTAGTTCTAATGGAATGTTGTCTACTCCTGGGGCCTTGTTTCGACTCAGGTCTTTCAGTGCTCTGTCAAACTCTTCACGCAGTATCTTATCTCCCATTTCGTCTTCATCTACATCCTCTTCCATTTCCATAATATTGTCCTCAAGTACATCGCCCTTGTATAAACCCTCTATATACTCCTTCCACCTTTCTGCCTTCCCTTCTTTGCTTAGAACTGGGTTGCCATCTGAGCTCTTGATATTCATACAAGTGGTTCTCTTCTTTCCAAAGGTCTCTTTAATTTTCCTGTAGGCAGTATCTATCTTACCCCTAGTGAGACAAGCCTATACACACAAATGATCTGGCACGTAGGGTGGGCAACAATTTGTGGTTGTTTGCTGATGATGCTGTGGTGTGTGTGAAGATAAATGACTGTGGACTGATGCAAGATGACCTAGACAAAATTTCGAGTTGGTTTGATGAATGTCAGTTGGCTCTTAACGTAGGAAAATGTAAGTTAATGGAGATGAGTAGGACAAACAAACGCGTAATGTTCAGACAGATCATTTGTAGTGTCCTGCCTGGCACAGTTACATCATTTAAATATCTGGTTGTAATGTTGCGAAGCGATATGAAATGCAACGAGTACGTGTGGATTGTGGTAGGAAAAGTGTATGATCGATTTATTGGGAGAATTTCAGGAAAGTGTCGGTTATCCGTAAGGGAGACCGCATATAGGACGCTAGTGCGACCTGTCCTCGAGTTCTGCTCGAGTATTTAGGATCCGCACCATCTCGGGTTGAAAGAAGACATCGAAGCAATTCAGAGGCGATCTGGTAGATTTGTTACCGGTAGATTCGATCACACTGCAAGTGTCAGAGATGTGCTTCGCGAGCTCAAGTAGGAATCCCTGGAGGGAAGAAGAGATTCTTTTCAGAGAACACTACTGAGAAAGTTTAAAGAACTGTCATTCGGACTGCAGAACGATCTTATTGCCGCAAACATACATTTCGCTTAGGGACTGAGAAGATAAGAGGAATTAGGGCCCTTACGGAGGCATATAGACCGCCGTTTCTACCTCGCTCCGTCTGCGAGTGGAACAGGACAAGAAACGACTAGTTGTGGAACAGGGTGCCATCCGCCACACACCGTACGCTGGCTTCCGGAGTGTGTATGTAGTTGTAGAAGACGGCTAATGAGAGGAATTAGTGGTTCCACGCGCATGACTTTAGTGAAATCACTGTTGGTTTGGTTTTACACTACTGGCCATTAAATTGCTACACCAGGAAGAAATGCAGATCATAAACGGGTATTCATTGGACAAATATATTATACTACAACTGACATGTGATTACATTTTCACACAATTTGGGTGCATAGATCCTGAGAAATCAGCACCCAGGACAACCACCTCTGGCCGTAATAATGGCCTTGATACGCCTGGGAATTGAGTCAGACAGAGCTTGGATGGCGTGTACAGGTACAGCTGCCCATGCAGCTTCAACGCGATACCACAGTCATCAAGAGTAGTGACTGGCGTATTTGGACGAGCCAGTTACTCGGCCACCATTGACCAGACGTTTTCAATTAGTGAGAGATCTGAAGAATGTGCTGGCCAGGGTAGCAATCGAACATTTTCTGTACCCAGAAAGGCCCGTACAGGACCTGCAACATGCGGTCGTGCATTATTCTGCTGAAATGTAGGGTTTCGCAGGGGTCGAATGAGGGTAGAGCCACGGGTCGTAACGCATCTGAAATGTAACGTCCACTGTTCAAAGTCCCGTCAATGTGAACGAGAGGTCACCGAGACATGTAACCAATGGCACCCCATACCATCACGCCGGGTGATACGCCAGTATGGCGATGACTAATACACGCTTCCAATGTGCGTTCAACGTGATGTCGCCAAACACGGATGCGACCGTCATGATGCTGTAAACAGAACCTGGATTCATCCGGAAAAATGACATTTTGCCATTCGTGCACCCAGATTCGTTGTTGAGTACACCATCGCAGGCGTTCCTGTCTGTGATGCAGCGTCAAGGGTAACCGCAGCCACGGTCTCCGAGCTGATAGTCCGTGCTGCTGCAAACGTCGTCGAACTGTTCGTGCAGATGGTTGTTGTCTTGCAAACGTCCCCATCTGTTGACTGAGGGATCGAGACATGGTTGCACGATACGCTACAGCCACGCGGATAAGATGCCTGTCATCTCGACTGCTAGTGATACGAGTCCATTGGGATTCAGCACGGCGTTCCGTATTACCTTCCTGAACCCACCGATTCCATATTCTGCTAACAGTCATCGGATCTCGACCAACGCGAGCAGCAATGTCGCGATACGATAAACCGCAATCGCGATAGGCTACAATCCGACCTTTATCAAAGTCAGAAACGTGATGGTACGCATTGCTCCTCCTTATACGAGGCATCACAACAACGTTTCACCAGGCAACGCCGGTCGAATGCTGTTTGTGTATGAGAAATCGGTTGGAAACTTTCCTCATTTCAGGACGTTGTAGGTATCGCCACCGCCGCCAACCTTGTGTGAATGGTCTGAAAAGCTAATCATTTGCATATCACAGCATATTCTTCCTGTCGGTTAAATTTCGCGTGTGTAGCACGTCATCTTCGTGGTGTAGCAATTTTAATGGCCAGTAGTGTATTTCGTGTGATGAGGGTTTATCTGCTCTACAACGTTTGCTTGGTCTTATGAGTGTACGAGGTGCGGCTAGGAAAAAACCGGACTGATGCTGGAAAAAACATTTATTTACAATTATTTACAATTTCATGTTATCTCCTTCAATGTACTCTCCTCCTCGGTCTCTACACCGCTCCATACGAATTTTCCACAGTTCATAGCAATGCTGCAGATCATTTTCGGCAAGTCCATACATTACTTCCGTCGCTTTTTCTTTTACTGCTTCAACAGTCTCAAATCTAGTTCCTTTCAAAGCTGACTTGACTTTAGGGAAAAGAAAAAAGTCACAGGGGGCCAAATCAGGTGAGTAGGGTGGATGATCTAAGATGAGAATGTTGTGTTTTGCCTAAAACGTCTTCACTGACAACGCACTGTGAGCTGGGGCATTGTCTTGGTGAAGGATCCATGACTTTTTTCTCCACAAATCGTTCCGTTTTCTTCGTACTCGCTTACGTGGGGTAGCCAGGACGCTAATGTAGTAATGCTGATTCACTGTTTGTCCCTCTGGTACCCAATCAATGTGCACAATCCCTTTGATGTCAAAAAAAAAACAATTATCATTGCCTTGAATTTCGATTTTGACATTCGTGCTTTTTTTTGTCGTGGAGAACCAGGAGTTTTCCAATGCATCGATTGGCGTTTAGTTTCGGGATCGTAAGTAAAAAACCACGATTCATCGCAAGTAATAACATTTTGTAAGAAGGTGGGATCACTTTCAATGTTTTCCAGGATGTCAGAACAAATCATTCTTCAGCATTCCTTCTGTTCAATTGTGAGACACTTTGGAACCATTTTTGAACACACTTTGTTCATGTTGAAACTTTCATGAAGAATCTGCCTAACACTTTCCTTGTCAACTCCTGTTAACTCAGATGCTGCTCTGATTGTTAAACGGCGATCTTGTCGAACAAGTTTACCGATTTTTTCAATGTTTGCATCAGTTTTTGCTGACAGTGGTCTGCCAGTGCGAGTGTCATCACTGGTGTCTTCGCGGCCATCTTTATATCGTTGAAACCACTCAAACACTTGTGTTCGCGATAAACAATCATCGCCGTACACTTGTTGTAACATTACAAACGTTTCACTTGCAGATTTTCCTAGTTTGAAACAAAATTTGATGTTAACACGCTGTTCTTTCTGTACAGTCAACATTTTCCGACGCACAGACAAAACGTCAACTACTTGAAACAGACGCCACGGGCAGACTGAGTGCAGGAGGCAGATGAAACTCGAGCAGTGGGCGGAGCGAGAGTCACGTGACAGGCCACGCGACATTCAGCCTTATTGCATTCGTTTTATTGTTTCACCAGTACTAGTCCGGTTTTTTTCTAGCCACACCTCGTATGCATGAGGTTTGTGGGGAAATAGGTGGTGCTAGTTGGGTGTATATGAGGATGTTAACAGAAGTTTATGATTGTGGTGATTACAGTAATCACAATGGTGGTGTGTGTGGTTGGAATGGCCGGCAGCAGCAGTTGTGTGAGCGATGGTGCGGGCTGGTGATGGTGCTGGCGACAGAGTGGGCGAAGGTGGTGGTGGTGGTGGTGGTGGTGGTGGTGGTGGTGGTGGTGGTGGTGGTGATGATGATGATGATGTTTGGTTTGTGGTGCACTCAATTGCGCGGTCATCAGCGCCGATTCAAAGTCTCAATTTTTACGCAGTCCAATCTTTTACACAGTCCAATCTTTTACACTGTACATTCTAGCCACTTTCACGAACGACGACGACGATGATGATGATGAGGACAACACAAACAGCCAGTCCCCAGGCAGAGAAAATGCCCAACCCGGCCAGGAATCGGACTTGGGACCCCGTGATCCAGAGACAGCAAAGCTAGCCACTGGACCACGAGCAGCATACACAGACAAAGGTGTAGGTGGCGGTGATGGTGCTGGAGCATTTGACGGTGGCAATGGCGAAGAAGCTGCCAAATTACAGCCAGTTGTGGGTGTAAATAATGAAGAAGGCGAGGAAAGGTAAGACACTGTCGACAGAGAACCTTTAGGAAATACAAAGGGAGAATATACTTTACACGTGAAATTTCGGAGAACATTCTCAGTTTCACATGAACTTCACCTGAGAATATTCTCAGCAGACGTAAAAGGGTGATGGATGTTGCTCTAAAGAAGAACATTCTCCGATTTCGTGTGAATAAAACTATAGGAGGTTCTAATAAGCGGAGAACGTTCTCCGTTTTTTGAAGCGAGTTCTTTGGCATAGCACGAGCTGAGTAAGTTCTGTGGAGGTTAGGATTTACCGACCTTTTGGCAGTAACAGCAGAATTCATGTTGCTTGGAAGGCCAAAAATGATATATGTACCCCAACGAAGTGCTGAACAGAGAAAGTGTAGAAGTTTATATGGGTTTAACAATAAGAAAATTATTCTCCTGGCGAACTTCCCTCCAGAAAATCAGAAATGAAGAAGAGGCGACTTTTCAAACGAAGTGAATCTTCAAACATTTTTGTTGTTATATAGAGGATCCAAGTTTTCAGACTGACATACGAGAAGACTTATATACACACCGACCAGGTGTGTCACTGGCATTTCCAGATGTTCACCATGTCTTCTCAAACCATTACACTGAATAGCAAAAAAATGGTACACTTGCCTAATACCCTGTATGGCCCCCCGTGAGCACGCAGAAGTGCCGCAACACGACGTGGCATGGACTCGACTAATGTCTGAAGTAGTGCTGGAGGGAACTTACACCATGAATCCTGCAGGGCTGTCCATAAATCCCTAAGAGTACCGTGGGGTGGAGATCTCTTCTGAACAGCACATTCCAAGGCAGCCCAGATATGCTCATATAACTTTCATGCCTGCGAAGTTTGGTGGCCAGCGGAAGTGTTTAAGCTCAAAAGAGTGTTCCTGGAGCCACTCTGTAGCAATTATGTACGTGTGGGGTGCCGCATTGTCCTGCTGGAATTGCCCAATGTCCGTCACAATGCACAATGGAGACGAATAGATGCAGGTGATCAGATAGGTTGCTTAAGTGAGTGTCACCTTTCAGAGTTGTATTTACAAGCATCAGCGGTCCCATATCACTCCAACTGCACACACCCCACACAATTACAGAGCCTCCACCAGCTCCAACAGTCCCCTGCTGACATGCAGGGTCAATGGATTCATGAATTTGTCTCTATACCCGTAAACATCCTTCTGCTCGATACAATTTGAAACGAGACTCGTCCAACCAGGCAACATATTTCCAGCCATCAACAGTCCAATATCGGTGTTCACGGCCCCAGGCAAAGCGTAAATCTTTGTGTCGTGCAGTCATCAGGAGTACACGAGTAGGCCTTTGGCATCAAAAGCCCATGTCGATGATGTTTCGTTGAATGTAAAACTTTGAACATAGCTGCTAAGATTCAGTGACCGCGTCAGAATTATATTAGAACAAATAAGCCCTCGGTCACAAATATTAAGTCAAAATTGACCAGGTTTCGACACTACTATGAGCGTCGTCTTCAGAATTAGACTAACTGCTCTAAAACATATTAGGTATGTAATACATTAATAAAATTAAAGTTTGTACTGACTGGAAAAAGATACAGTACTTACGAGTCACATATTAAAAAAAGATCTAAGCCGGAAAGGCGACGTCATGAATAGTTGTAAGTAAGATGGCGAGCCGCTAAGGGCTGCTCGTACTTTAGTGAACAAGGGTTGCAACAAGACTGTAAGTACTGCATCTTTTTCCAGTCAGTACAAACTTGAATTTTATTCATGTATTACATACCTAATATGTTTTAGAACAGTTAGTCTAATTCTGAAGACGACGCTCATAGTAGTGTCGAAACCTGGTCAATTTTGACTTAATATTTGTGACCGAGGGTTTATTTGTTCTAGTATAATTTCGTTGAGTGGTTTGCACGCTGACACTTGTTGGTGGCCCAGCATTGAAGTCTGCGGCAGTTTGCGGAAGGATTGCACTTCTGCCACGTTCAACGATTTTCTTCAGTCGTCGTTGGTCCCGTCCTCGCAGGATCTTTTTCCAGCCGCAGTGATGCCAGAGATTTGATGTTTTACCGGACTGCTGATATTGATGGTACACTCGTGAAACGGTCCTATGGGACAATCCCCACTTCATCACTACCTCGGAGATGCTGCGTCCCATTGCTCGTGCGCCGACTATACCACCACATTCAAACTCACTTAAATCTTGATAAGCTGCCATTGTAGCAGCAGAAACCGATCTAACAACTGCGCTAGACACTTGTCTTATACAGACGTTACCGACCGCAGCTCCATATTCTGATTGTTTACATATCTCTGTATTTGAATACGTATGCCTTTGCCAGTTTCTTTGGCAGTTCAGTGTTTATTTTGTTAAGTCAGAAATAAGTAGGTGGATCATAAGATTCAGTAACTGGTTTATTAGAAATATAGTGATCTGTTTCTCGAAACGAACAGCATGTTCGACCACTTACGTAGCCTACTCAACACGCGAGCACGCCATAGTGTGACGTATTTAACCAAAATTATCTCTTGTTAGAAAACTCTGACAGAGTTGCGATTTGGAGTAGATAAAAAGTCTTGTGATCTTAAGAGTTCGTTCGCATAATGTGTTCAACTAACTTCAGTAACAAAAAAGTTTTCAGCATGTTGAAAATTCTGTAAAATCGCAAGAAAATGCATTTCCTTAAACTGTCCATAATCGTCTTAATAATTTGTTGCCGCACATGAAGAGCCTACGGAATATCAGACCAGCTGTGTGGCTGGATTGAAGAATTTTTAGCAAACAGAACACAGCATGTTGTTATTAATGGAGAGACGTCTACAGACGTTAAAGTAACCTCTGGCGTGCCACAGGGGAGTGTTATGGGACCATTGCTTTTCACGATATATATAAATGACCTAGTAGATAGTGTCGGAAGTTCGATGCGGCTTTTCGCGGATGATGCTGTAGTATACAGAGAAGTTGCAGCATTAGAAAATTGTAGCGAAATGCAGGAAGATCTGCAGCAGATAGGCACTTGGTGCAGGGAGTGGCAACTGACCCTTAACATAGAAAAATGTAATGTATTGCGAATACATAGAAAGAAGGATCCTTTATTGTATGATTACATGATAGTGGAACAAACACTGGTAGCAGTTACTTCTGTAAAATATCTGGGAGTATGCGTGCGGAACGATTTCGAGGGGAATGATCATATAAAATTAATTGTTTGTAGGGCGGGTGCCAGGTTGAGATTCATTGGGAGAGTTCTTAGAAAACGTAGTCCATCAACAAAGGATGTGGCATACAAAACACTCGTTCGACCTATACTTGAATATTGCTCATCAGTGTGCGATCGGTACCAGACGGAGGAGATAGAGAAGATCCAAAGAAGAGCGGCGCGTTTCGTCACAGGGTTATTTGGTAACCGTGAAAGCGTTACGGAGATGTTTACCAAACTCAAGTGGCAGACTCTGCAAGAGAGGCGCTCTGCATGGCGGTGTAGCTTGCTCGCCAGGTTTCGAGAGGGTGCGTTTCTGGATGAGGTATCGAATATATTGCTTCCCCCTACTTATACCTCCCGAGGAGATCACGAATGTAAAATTAGAGAGATTCGAGCGCGCACAGAGGCTTTCAGACAGTCGTTCTTCCCGCGAACCATACGCGACTGGAACAGAAAAGGGAGGTAATGACAGTGGCACTTAAAGTGCCCTTCGCCACACACCGTTGGGTGGCTTGCGGAGTATAAATGTAGATGTAGATGAATAACTAAAATGAAAACGTAGTAGGACATAGTGATGCTAGTTCCATAAATAGCTTGCGTGTTTGAGCACGCTGAGTGAAATGTAACATTACACGAGCTTTCTGTGCCATACACAACAGACGGCAGACAACACACACTGAGAAATTAGTAAGGAGGGGAGGCAGTGAGAAATAAAATTGGAAATTTGTATTAACTTCCTATGGGACAAATCAGCTGAGGTCATCGGTCCCTAGGTTTACACACTACTTGTGTATTGCCTATTGCATATTGAACTGGGGACCTAGAAACGACAGAGAGGCTTCGACCCATCGTAGCCATGTGTGGTTCACAACCCTACAACGGGCCACAGCAGTCCACCCACCCCACCGCCGCCCCACACCGAACCCAGGGTTATTGTGCGGTTTGGCCCCCAGTGGACCCCCCTGGGGAACGTCTCATACCAGACAAGTGTAATACCAATGTTTGTGTGGTAGAGTAATTATGGTGTACGCATATGTGGAGACAGTGTTTACACACCAATCGCCGACATAGTGTGAGGCGGAATAAGGGGAACCAGCCCGCATTCGCCAAGGCAAATGGAAAAACGCCTTAAAAACCATCCACAGGCTGGTCAGCACACCGGACATTGACATTTATCTGCCGGGCGGATTCGTGCCGAGGACCGGTGTGCCTTCCCACTTGGGAAGCAGCATGTTAGACTGCACAGCTAGCCAGGAACGCTTACACACTACTTAATCTAACTTATACCAACTTATTCTAAGGACAACATACACACCCATGCTCGAGGGAGGACTCGAACCTCCGACGGGGGCAGCCGCGCGAACTGTGGCAAGGCACCCAAGACCGTGCAGCTATCCCGTGCGGTGCAGTGAGAAGCAACTGCCTCATCAGAAAATATACTTCCAACTTTTAATTCATATGAGCTTTCTCAGAGAATGTTCCTTTGCTCTGACAATCTTCTACAGAGAATTTTCTCTTGTTTATTCTTATGGCCCAATGTGTTTGTCAGTTCGATGTCAGTAGAAAGACGAAAATCATGAGGGATCACAGAGGTCCAGTGGCAGTGGTGGAATTCTGACATTGTTGTTCTACACTGGTGTCCAAAATTAAAGCAACAGACCGCTGTGTCTAAATCACGATGTTGTTGTTGTTGTTGTTGTTGTTGTGGTCTTCAGTCCTGAGACTGGTTTGATGCAACTCTCCATGCTACTCTATCCTGTGCAAGCTGCTTGATTTCCCAGTACATACTGTGGCCTACATCCTACTGAATCTGCTAAGTGTATTCATCTCTAGGTCTTCCTCTACGATTTTTACCCTCCACGCTGCCCTCCAATACTAAATTGGTGATCCCTTGATGCCTCAGAACATGTCCTACCAACCAATCCCTTCTTCTAGTCAAGTTGTGACACAAACTCCTCTTCTCCCCAATTCCAATCAATATCTCGTCATTAGTTGTGTGATCTCCCCATCTAATATTCAGCATTCTTCTGTAGCAGCACATTTCGAAATCTTGTATTCTGTTCTTGTCCAAACTATTTATCATCCATTTTTCACATCCATACAAATACTTTCAGAAACGACTTCTTGACACTTAAATCTATACTCCATGTCAACAAATTTCTCTTCTTCAGAAATGCTTTCCTTGCCATTACCAGTCTACATTTTATATCTTCTCTATTTCGACCATCATCAGTTATGTTTCTCCCCAAATAGCAAAACTCCTTTACTACTTTAAGTGTGTCATTTCCTAATCTAATTCCCTCAGCGGCACCCGATTTAATTCGACTACATTCCATTACCTTCGTTTTCCTTTTGCTGATGTTCATTTTATACCCCCCTTTCAACACACTGTCCATTCCGTTCAGCTGCTCCTCCAAGTTCTTTGCCGTCTCTGACAGAATTACAATGTCATTGGCGAACCTCAAAGGTTTTATTTCTTCTCCATGGATTTTAATACCTACTCCGAATTATTCTTTTGTTTCCTTTACTTCTTGGTCAATATACAGATTGAATAACATCGGGGAGAGGCTACAACCCTGACTCACTCCCTTCCCAACCAATGCTTCCCTTTCATGTCCTTTGACTCTTATAACTGCCATCTGGTTTCTGTACAAATTGTAAATAGCCTTTCGCTCCCTGTATTTGATCCCTGCCACCTTTAGAATTTGGAAGAGAGTATTCCAGTCAACAGTGTCAAAAGCTTTCTCTACATCTACAAATGCTAGAAACGTAGGTTTGTCTTTCCTTAATCTATCTTCTAAGATAGGTCGTAGAGTCAGTATCGCGTCACATGTTCCAATTTTTCTACGGAATCCAAACTGATCTTCCCCGAGGTCCGCTTCTACCAGTTTTTCCATTCATCTGAAAAGAATTCGCATTAGTATTTTGAAGCCGTGACTTATTAAACGCCGGCCGAAGTGGCCGTGCGGTTAAAGGCGCTGCAGTCTGGAACCGCAAGACCGCTACGGTCGCAGGTTCGAATCCTGCCTCGGGCATGGATGTTTGTGATGTCGTTAGGTTAGTTAGGTTTAACTAGTTCTAAGTTCTAGGGGACTAATGACCTCAGCAGTTGAGTCCCATAGTGCTCAGAGCCATTTGAACCATTTGAACTTATTAAACTGCTAGTACGGTAATTTTCACATCTGTCAACACCTGCTTTGTTTGGGATTGGAATTATTATATTCTTCTTGACGTCTGAGGGTATTTCGCCTGTCTCATACATCTTGCTCACCAGATGGTAGAGTTTTGTCAGGACTGGCTCTTCCAAGGCTGTCAGTAGTTCTAATGGAATGTTGTCTACTCCCGGGCCTTGTTTCGACTTAGGTCTTTCAGTGCTCTGTCAAACTCTTCACGCAGTATCGTATCTCCCATTTCATCTTCATCTACCCATAATATTGTCCTCAAGAACATCGCCCTTGTAGAGACACTCTATATACTCCTTCCACCTTTCATCTTTCCCCTGTTTGCTTATAACTGGATTTCCATCTGAGCTCTTGATATTCATACAAGTGGTTCTCTTTTCTCCAATTGTCCCTTTAATTTTCCTGTAGGCAGTATCTATCTTACCTCTAGTGAGATAAGCCTGTAGATCCTTACATTTGTCCTCTAGTCATCCCTGATTAGCTATTTTGCACTTCCTGTCGATCTCATTTTTGAGACGTTTGTATTCCTTTTTGCCTGCTTCATTTGCTGCATTTTTATATTTTCTCCTTTCATCAGTTAAATTCAATATTTCTTCTGTCACCCAAGGAGTTCTACTAGCCCTCGTCTTTTTACCTACTTGATCCTCTGCTGCCTTCACTACTTCATGCCTCAAAGCTACCCATTCTTCATCTACTGTATTTCTTTCCCCCATTCTTGTCAATTGTTCCCTTATGCTCTCCCTCAAACTCTGTACAACCTCTGGTTTAGTCAGTTTATCCAGGTCCCATTTCCTTAAATTCCCACCTTTTTTCAGACGATATAGTCATACAAACTATCAACAGATGTCCTCTCGATCGTGTTCTGCACCGAAGATGTCATTGCGGTCAACAGATAACTGCGCCAACAATGACGTCAGGGCACCTGTCAAATGGGGTAGTGTTTGCCAGGTAGCCCAACAGCCTCAGTCACTGTGTGCACAGTCACAAACGGTGCAGTGTGGCACAGAGCAGCCGCCTACCAGTACTCTGCAGTGGAGGCTCGTAGGAAGAATGGAAGCAGGACAGTCGCAAACTGCTGTGGCCCGACGGCTTAATGTGGATTGTTCTGTCGTTTCTCGGATGTGGCGACAGTTTACAGAGACCGAACTGGCTGCTGTGGGCGAGCGGTTCTAGGTGATTCTGTCCGCAACCACGCTGCTACTATGGTCGCAGGTTCGAATCCTGCCTCGGGCATGGATGTGTGTGATGTTCTTAGGTTAGTTAGGTTTAAATAGTTCTAAGTCTAGGGGACTGATGATCTCAGGTGTTAAGTACCATAGCGCTTAGAGCCATTTGAACCATAGAGAGACCGAAACTGTACCCCAAAGACCAGGGCAGGGCCGACCACGTGTGACATCAGAAAGAGAGGACCGTTATTTGGTTGTAAGGGCACAACGGTGCCGCCTTAGTACTGCGCGGCAACTGGCATCTGACCTCGCAGCACCTGCTGGACGTGTATCATGGCAAACGGCATAGAGAAGGCTTTGGCAAAGTGGCGTTTACTGTCGGACACCTGCTGTATGTTTACCTCTGATGCATCTTCACACGAAGGGATCGTCTAGAGTGGAGTCGTCAGCATGTCAACTGGGCAGTCGAACAGAGGGCCAATGTTCTTTTCACAGATGAATCCTAATTTGGTCTGGAGACTGATTCTCAACAAACTCCCATCTGGTGGGCACGTGAACATGATTTTGGCACCAAAAATTATGTAAAGAGACCAATATTGAGGAGGATACCTAATGATGTGGGCAGGGATTATGTTTCCACAATGACATTTTCCCTCTGCAGCAGAGTGTGCGCTGATATGAAACTTCCTGGCAGATTAAAACTGTGCGCCGGGCAGAGACCCGAACTCGGGACCTTTGCCTTTCGCGGGCAAGTGCTCTACCAACTGTCGTGCTTGGGTAGCGCAGATGGTAGAGGACCTGCCCGCGAAAGCCAAAGGTCCCGAGTTCGAGTCTCGGCCGGGCACACAGTTTTAATCTGCCAGGAAGTTTGATTTTATCCATACTGGATGAGAGGTCGTAGTTGTGAATGTCAATGTTAAAAAACATATCGGCTCAACCACTTGTTTATAGTGTAAAGCACTAAGATTGACGCGTTACGGAAGTCAAGCTTCCATCATCAGAATAATAAAAAGTAAAAGAACCTGTTAAAACTCGCTAAAATGGAACATGCACCAGGCACAATAAAATTGATAATAAAATTAAAATATCGTGACTACTTCCCTTGTTGCAGCCGTGTCTTCCAAGGTGCATCTCCACATAGTCGTCAAAATATAAAAAACTCTAAAATTGTATCGCCTATGGTGTTCAACATCTAACCACATGGCTCTCTCCTCTATCGTCGTAAACCGCCCGTGCGTCTTCGTTGATACCACACACACCACGTAGTCAAACACGACACTGAAACGCGAGTGAGCTCACGCGCAAGCAAATAAGGAAGCACAGAGATGTATATACAAACAAATAACGTATACATGTTCCAAGGACCTCATGAAATGATGGTATCCTGCCAATTGCTAAAAATGTAGTTACTAAAAGAAACCAGTGAAATGTTTGAAAAAGTTATTTGTATCACCAGTTAGCTGTTCATTCAGTGTGTTCTGATTGTCCACGCTATGAATGGTAATTTCCAGCTGTTCTAGTAGATCCAGCTTTTTGCCTTTGTCCTGTCTCTGTAAAATGACGAGATCCTGATCTATTCCGAATATGTGGTGTCCCGTTTCCCAAATATGCGTGGCTGCAGCTGACTTTTCGAAAGTATTAAACCGGAAAGCAATGCTATGTTCTTTGTAACGTATTTTAAAGGGCCTACCAGTTTGGCCTACATAGCTTGCCTTGCACGTGTCACACTGAATTTTATAGACCCCAGCTCTCATATTTATCGCTTTCCCGCTGTAAATTATTTCTTAGTTTAAACCGCAGCGTATTAATAGTCTGATAAGCGGTATCAACTTTAAAAGGTTTGAAAATGTTAGCCACTCTCCGAAACGCGTCAATCTTAGTGTTTTACACTATAAACAAGTGGTTGAGCCGATATATTTTTTAACACTGCCAGGAAGTTTCAGAGATCATGTTGACCACTCTAACACCTCTTTATGAAATTGTGCAGCTGACTCGGAATGGTATCGTGACGAGATCTTGGGATGTCATGTACGGTTGCTGTGAAGTGCTGTGGGGCCCAGACTTCGTACTGATGGATGATAATGCTCGACCTGATAGAGCATGGACGGTTGATCTTTTCTTGGAAACGGGAGATATCCCACGCATGTTGTGGGCTGCTCACTCTCCCCCTTTGAGTCCCATAGAGCACATTTGGATGGACTAGGGAGAAGGAGTACATCACATCGGCATCCAACAACCATTCTCCGAGACTTGCGAGCAGCTCTGCAATAAGAATGGGCCTTATTGCCTCAACATAATATCAATGACATCATTCACAGAATGCCCCATCGTTGTCAGGCCTGTGTTGCTGCCAGAAGTGGCCACATCTCATATTGAGCACATTAACCACTTGTCAGAATGTGTGTGTGCCAACCTGTTAAGTTGGAAAAAGCGAAGGACATTTTTGTATGTCTTTATGCTTGTTGCACTTGTTCAAGTTCTATACTCTACACACTGTTCCTACTTCACTGTCAGTTGTTTATGGTGTTTTGTGGCAAAATAAATGCAAAAAAAATGGCTCTGAGCACTATGGGACTAAACATCTATGGTCATCAGTCCCCTAGAACTTAGAACTACTTAAACCTAACTAACCTAAGGACATCACACAACACCCAGTCATCACGAGGCAGAGAAAATCCCTGACCCCGCCGGGAATCGAACCCAGGAACCCGGGCGTGGAAAGCGAGAACGCTACAGCACGACCACGAGCTGCGGACAAAAAAATAAATGCAAACTTGCGAAATTTCCGTTTGTTCCTTTAATTGTGGGATACCAGTGTAGTTCAGGCAGAGCATCATTTCACATATCTTCCCAAGTTCACACATCACTATTTACTGTAGGTCATCTCTAAAATCGACTACTCCACTCAGTTACTGGAGTCTCACAATACCTTTACTAATGGCTCCACACTGACCCCTTGGACATCCTTTGTACGCATATTGATGAGGATTATCTTCCAAGGTAGTAGTCTGCCACCCATTTGTAAAGAGCCTCTGGACACTCCAATTCCCTGTGGCGAGTATTCATTGCATCTTTTGTTGATTTGCCATTTTGTGTGCTAACGCATGTGCTCCTCTAAACTGAATATGGTAGTCAATATTGTGTTATTACTGGTGTGTAGTACACTCTCAAACTGTCCAGAAGTTTTGAGGTTTTTCTTTAAACTTTATCTTCGTGGAGATTGTATCTTCACCTCCTTCTTGCCCTTAAACCCGTTTTGGTTGCCTTAGGGAATGAACCTCTTCCATTACGTTAAAAACAACCCTTTCCCAAAATTCGTCCCCAGTCAAACCTCCGTATAATGATTATTCAGACCATTGTCAGGATGCACCTGCTTCCTCCATCTGTGGCATGCAAATGACCAATTTCATCATAGCACGGATTCTGAGTCCCAGCTTGTTAGTGGAGTAGGTACGGTACTCTACATCCAAGCAGAACAGTGAGCTGGGATTTTGTATTGTACTGTATTGTATTGAACTGGGGACCTACGAACAACAGAGAGGCTTCGACCCACCATATCCCACAGTGGTCCACAACCCCACAACAGGCCACAGTAGTCCACCCACCCCACTGCCACCTCATACCTAGCCCAGGGTTATTGTGCGGTTAGCCAGCCGGAGTGGCCGTGGGGTTCTAGTCGCTACAGTCTGGAACCGCGAGGCCGCTACGGTCGCAGGTTCGAATTCTGCCTCGGGCATGGATGTGTGTGATGTCCTTAGGTTAGTTAGGTTTAAGTAGTTCTAACTTCTAGGGGACTGATGACCTCAGAAGTTGAGTCCCATATTGCTCAGAGCCATTTGAGCCATTGTGCGGTTCGGCCCCCAGTGGACCCCTCCGGGAATATCTCATATCAGATGAGTGTAACCCCAAATGTTTGCGTGGTAGAGGAATTATGGTGTACGCATATGTGAAAACCCTGCCAACACAGTCTAATGAAGGCGGAATAAGGGAAGCAGCCCGCATTAGCTGAGGCAGATGGAAAAAGGCCTTAAAATCAACTAGGCTGGCTGGCACACCAGACCTCGTCACTGGGCAGATTTGTGCCAGGCACCGGCATGCCTTCCCGCTTGGGAAGCAGCACGTTAGACTGTGTGGCTAGCCAGGCAGCCATACTGGGATACATTACAAGGAAATGGTTTGCGAACTTTGGTACTGAGGCACCACATATCTTGGGAAGGGTTCCTTTCTGATAAAACTGGAGAGCCCGACATCAAACAGAACTCACTATTGTGCAGCATCATCTTTCAATTGACAATGTTTCTCTCAAGTAACAGTGATAACCAAGAACCATGCTACAAGGTGTACAGGTTGTTCTGCATTGTATCTGGCAGTATGCAAACTTTCCATCATTGATGGGCTATAGGGAATGCAGTCATAGATTAATTAGGAAAAAAGTCTCACACTGCAAGATCGATTTTGAGGGTTCCATTCTCAGCATAAGATGTACCTGATACATTGCATGGGGGCTTAATTATTTAAACTAATTTTTAATTTTGGTGGCTGTTTGTCCGATTACGCTGTGTCTCGTAAACGGTTGGCCCTGACTAGTATTATTACGCTATCTGACTGCAAAGAACAACAACAAAGAATGAAAGCAAAATTTTCGTTAACACAGTTAATTAAGTAAGTCCCCAGCAACTATAAAACCTACTAAACCAAAGCACAAGTGTAATTGTTCTGTGTGTGGGAGTGTGACTCAACGTACACATCTGGCACGGTTCTTCTCCAACAAGACAAGAATTTTTAAACACTAATTATACTGACGTGATAAAAAAAATTAGAAATACTATAATTGCGTAAGGAAAGCAGAATTACACTCTAATACAAGAACACAAGCCAGATGCTTTGTTGACTGAACCTGTAATGACGCATTATTCAGGACATAGAAATAATGAGAAAAGAAGAAACGGAGTGTGTTACCTCATTTATATTGATGAAACTCACTCTAATCCTTACAATATATCTCACACCGACTCTCTACTATCACATCTCAACAAGACTCTCCAACATCACATCTCAGCAAGCACTGCCTACTAGCTCATCTCAACAAACACTCTTCACTACGACATCTCAGCACAGACTGCTACGAGACCTCGACAGGCACTGACTACTACGAGCTCTAGACAAGCACTGACTACTACGAGTTCTCTCCAAGCACTGTGGAGGCGGCTTAGTAACACTCTTTGGCGCAATCTCTGGCGCTGTGGCTCAGTGTAGCCACCTTTCAACATATGCCTCGAATTGATGTAACCGAGCGAGGTGGCGCAGTGGTTAGCACGCTGGACTCGCATTTGGGAGGACGACGGTACAAACCCATCTCTGGCCATCCTGATTTAGGTTTTCCACGATTTCCCTAAATCTTTTCAGGCAGGGATAGTTCCTTTCAAAGGGCACGGCTGGTTTCCTTACCCATCCTTCCCTAAACCGAGTTTGTGCTCCGTCTCTAATGACTTCGTTATCGACAGGACGTTAAACACCAATCTCCTCTTCTCCACCTCCTCGAATCGATGTACACAACACTGATCTTAGGACCACGGCCAATAACTGCCCTATGATAACCTGTGCTGTCGTTCGAGAGACCTACACCAACCACTCACGAAGCAAGCCCCCAGCGAATGGTTCAGAACCAGGGAAAAAACATTTGTGTGCAACAGTGGTGTGTTATTTCGTCGTGTTTTACGTCAGTAAACATGTCCTGCTGAACATCAAGCTGAAGATCGGTTAAACATACCAGTGTGGAACGCTGTATTACACACTTCCGGATGCAAGCAGAAACGTTATGATAATGTAACAGCTGATAATGGTTTAAATGTGTAAAACAAAACACGTACTGTGAAATAAACACACATTTTTAGTACACAACTGGCCATTAAATCTGCTACACCAAGAAGAAATGCAGATCATAAACGGGTATTCATTGGACAAATATATTGTACTAGAACTGACATGTGATTACATTTTCACACAATTTGGGTGCATAGATCCTGAGAAATCAGCACCCAGAACAACCACCTCTGGCCGTAATAACGGCCTTGATACGCCTGGGAATTGAGTCAAACAGAGCTTGGATGGCGTGTACAGGTACAGCTTCAACACGATACCACAGCTCATCAAGAGTAGTGACTGGCGTATTTGGACGAGCCAGTTACTCGGCCACCATTGACCAGATGTTTTCATTTGGTGAGAGATCTGAAGAATGTGCTGGCCAGGATAGCAATCGAACATTTTCTGTACCCAGAAAGGCCTGTACTGGACCTACAATACGCGGTCGTGCATTATTCTGCTGAAATGTAGGGTTTCGCAGGGGTCGAATGAAGGGTAGAGCCACGGGTCGTAACACATCTGAAATGTAACGTCCACTGTTCAAAGTCCCGTCAATGTGAACGAGAGATGACCGAGATGTGTAACCAATGGCACCCCATACCATCACGCCGGGTGATACGACAGTATGGCGATGACGAATATACGCTTCCAATGTGCGTTCAACGCGATGTCGCCAAACACGGATGCGACCGTCATGATGCTGTAAACAGAACCTGGATTCATCCGAAAAAATGACATTTTGCCATTCGTGCACCCAGATTCGTTGTTGAGTACACCATCGCAGGCGCTCCTGTCTGTGAAGCAGCGTCAAGGGTAACTGCAACCACGGTCTCCGACGTGATAGTCCATGCTGCTGCAAACGTCGTTGAACTGTTCTTGCAGATGGTTATTGTCTTGCAAACGTCCCCATCTGTTGACTCAGGGATCGAGACGTGGCTGCACGATCCGTTACAGCCTTGCGGATAAGATGCGTGTCATCTCGACTGCTAGTGATACGAGGCCGTTGGGATCCAGCACGGCATTCTATATTACCGTCCTGAACCCTCCTATTCCATATTCTGCTAACAGTCATTGGATCTCGACCAACGCGAGCAGCAATATCGCGATACGATAAACCGCAATC
Organism: Schistocerca americana; assembly: GCF_021461395.2. Classification (NCBI taxonomy): domain Eukaryota; kingdom Metazoa; phylum Arthropoda; class Insecta; order Orthoptera; family Acrididae; genus Schistocerca; species Schistocerca americana. The sequence continues at coordinate 152,129,157 of NC_060129.1, forward strand.
GCGATAGGCTACAATCCGACCTTTATCAAAGTCGGAAACGTGATGGTACGCATTTCTCCTCTTCACACGAGGCATCACAACAACGTTTCACCAGGCAACGACAGTCAACTGCTGTTTGTGTATGAGAAATCGGTTGGAAACTTTCGTCGTGTCAGCACGTTGTAGGTGTCGCCACCGGCGCCAATATTATGTGAATGCTCTAAAAAGCTAATCATTTGCAGATCACAGGATCCTCTTGCTGTCGGTTAAATTTCGCGTCTGTAGCACGTCATCTTCGTGGTGTAGCAATTATGATGGCCAGTAGTGTAGTTTCAAACTTATTTGAAACACATGAAATCATAATATCGTGCTGTCCTCAATCGCTGGAATTTCTGCAAGTGTTTGGATAAGCGGAACTGTGTGATGGTAAACCTCTCTCCTCCTAAAGAGGACATGAAGGCCCAACGGTACCGACCGGCCGCTGTGTCATCCTGAATCCATACACATCACTGGATGTGGATATGGAGGGGCATGTGGTCAGCACACCGCTCTGCCGGCCGTATGTCAGTTTCCGAGACCGGAGCCGCTACTTCTCAGTCAAGTAGCTCCCCAGTTTGCCTCACGAGGGCTGAGTGCACCCCAGCTTGCCCACAGCTCTCGGCACACTGGATGGTCACCCATCCAACTGCTAGCTCAGCCCGACAGTGCTTAACATCGGTGATCTGACGCGAACCGGTGTTACCACTGTGGCAAGGCCATTGGCGTTTGATGGTACATTCACGTTTGTCGATAGACCTCATCTTTCTGTGAGAGTTCTGCTTCCAGCTGGCCTACCAGTCCTGATACGCAGAATTATTGCAAGTGTCACGTCACTTAAACCAGACACAAAACTCCCAGGCAGACCAGAACTAGGTGCTGAATGGGGACTTGATCTGTGATGTTTCATATGAGTGCACTCTCCCCGACAGAGTGAGAATTCATTCAGGTAGCAATTCTCAAGGCTATTGGTCACTGCAGTATCCTTTCTTCCGGGAGTGCTGGTCCCGCCAGGTATGCGGGAAAAGGGGGGGGGGGGTGAGCTTTCTGTGATGGCTGGATTGCAAAAGACAGGATGCTGCAGAAGTAAAGCTGCGATGGTGGGTCTCAGTTCGTCCCTGGCTAGCTCAATGCGTATTTTTTTAAGGACATGATATTCGCTGTTGAGCATAGAAATTATTTCTTTTGCAATTGCAGGTTCAGCCTTTGGGTCATTTTCAAGTGGTATTGAGGAAGATTTTGCTTCACCATATGACAGACGTTAAAATCCTCCCATATGTGTACATTCCATCATCTAAAACAAGTGTTTTCACTGTAGACATACAGTAACATGAAACAGGCGCGAAGCTCTGTACATTGTGGAATGGTCCTTTCAAAAAATTCTACATGACTGTGAACCCCAATTGTGAGACGTTAGTCAGTATGTATGGTTCTTCACGTCTGGATTTTATTGTGTATACAGTTCAGTCAACACAAATCAGGACTACTTTCCTTCATCTATAACAAATCTGAACAAGTCATTCATATCCTTCACACGAGTATCACATGTTCACTTTCTTGCAATTCACGTGAAATTCTTATTTAAAGATAAAATGTACTCTACGGCAAGCATTGTAGTTCTGCTGCTTAATGTCTCTAATTTACATCTAGAAACAGTTCAAACTATATAGCAGTACAGAACGATGTGAATATTCTGCAAGAAATACACTATGTGATCAAAAGTATCCGGTCACCCCCAAAAACATACGTTTCCCATATTATGTGCATTGAGGTGCTGCCTACTGCCAAGTTCTCCACATCAGCCACCTCAGTAGTCATTAGACATGCTCAGAGAGCAGAATGGGGCGCTCCACGGAACTCACGAACTTCAAACGTGGTCAAGTGATTGGGTGTCACTTGGGTCATACGTCTGTACGCGAGATTTCCACACTCCTAAACATCCGTAGGCCCACTGTTTCCGATGTGATAGTGAAGTGGAAACGTGAAGGGACACGTACAGCACGAAAGCGTACAGGCCGACCTCGTCGTTGATTGACAGAGACCACTGACGGTTGAAGAAGGGTCGTGATGTGTAATAGGCAGACATCTATCCAGACCATCACACAGGAATTCGAAACAGCATCAGGATCCACTGTGAGTACTATGGCAGTTAGGCGGGAGGTGAGAAAACTTGGATTTCACCCTAAAGCGGCTGCTCATAAGCCACACATCACGCCGGTAAATGCCAAACGACGCCTCGCTTGGTGTAAGGAGCGTAAACATTGCACGATTGAACAATGAAAAAACGTTGTGTGGAGTGACGAATCACGGCACACAATGTGGCGATCCGATGGCAGGGTGTGAGTATGGCGAATGCCCGGTGTACGTCATATGCCAGTGTGTGCAGTGCCAACAGTAAAATTCGGAGGCGGTGGTGTTACGGTGTGGTCGTGTTTTTCACGGAGGGGGCTTGCGTCCCTTGTTGTTTTGCGTGGCACTATCACAGCGCAGGCCTACATCGATGTTTTAAGCACCTTCTTGCTTCCAAGTGTTGAAGAGCAATTCCAGGACGGCGACTGCATCTTTGAACACGATCGAGCACCTGTTCATAATGCACGGCCTGTGGCGGAGTGGTTACACGACAATGACATTGAAAGGGTCCTGTGGCCACCTTTCATTAGTCCGGTAGCCCATTTTCACTGGCATTTCTCTTTCTTTTCCTTGTTTCTCTTTTCTCATAACTCTCATAGTGGTGTGATTGAATGAATGTCGTTGTGTGTCACGTTGCTAGACGGTGGTGTAGTCTGCTGCAGAAAGTCTGCGATAGTCGTACAGATTCAGCAGCAGTTGCACAGAATAGCCAACTCGCGTAGTGGTCAAGTAGGCAAAGAGGTTTGCGCTACTTGTGAGAAATCCACCTGCGTTAGGTTGGTAGCGGAAATGGCATCTCTGGGTTTTCCGGGCCACGCGGAGCGTGGACGAGGCTGGAGTAGTAAAAGGGAGGCAGTCTGTTGCCAGTACGGGAAGCGTCCACAGCTGTGCTCCAGTCGAAGAAGGGTGAGTTAGACTGACCGCGTGGCGCGTTGTTACTTTGCAAGAGGAGAGCTGTTAGCTTTTGGACTCGCTCTTCAACTCTGAGAGATTGCTTTGCCTTGTCGCAGCAAGGAATGCAAAACTTTGGCAGATTTTTCTTTTAGTAAATTTCTGTAGCAGACTTGGATCCACCGGAAGAGCGCCATACAAAGGTGTCGATAAGAAGTGAGCACTCGCTTCTGTATGAATGTCTGTTTGCCTTCAGTTGTGCCTGTATAAGCTTTCATTTTTCTAAATATCAATAGCTTTGCCTTCTCGTAAACTTTATGTATCTCTCGTCCGTGGGGAGCCGACCACGTGGTTGAACATTAGAGTTTGTTGGGCTACCGTCATCACTAACTGTCCGGTCTCATGTTTGTTTTGAAGAATGTTAACTGTTCATGATTGCGGGACGATATTGTCGCAAGTTGGCCACGATACCTAGAAATTGCGTCTCCACAAACCACGTGGGCACGCGGGTGTACTGCGAAAAGTGTACCGCTTCACGAATTATTGCGATCAGTTATCAGGCAACAGCAGTTTTATGAATGATTCAAACCAATGATTTTAGGTGTAGATTATAACAGTATATGTATCGATGCTTCTCTTTAATGTTTTAGGAATTAATGTTATCAGGAATGGTGTACATGCCTCACATCCACATCTTAGGAATAAACGATTTTATACAAAATTTTCTCTTGTATTCCGAGGTTATGTTTTTGCACCTAAGCCACTCACCTCGTAGCTCTCCTGTTAGCACATCCAACGCGTTTCCTTACGCACAGGACCTGTGTTTCCTCTTTTATTGTAAAACAAGTGCTTTAGATTCTTATTTTCAGGTGTGGTGCTGGGAGCTGATCTTCTGCACAGTGTTCTTGCATGTGCTATTTTATTTTAAATGGTTGATTCTCGTAGACAGTGTACGGGAAATACTATTAATTACATCGCATCCCCTATGAGCGATATCACGACGTACGTATTTTTATGAGTTTTTGGTCTGTGATCAAATTAATTTATTTTCCGACTCAGCCAAACCTTTGATTAGTTGTATGGTTAGAGTCGGTGGCGACCCTAATCTTCTCACGTTAATTTCACAATCAATAAGTATTTCCATTCCCACTCTTAACGTAATAACCCGTAGTAACAGGTTAGTTACAACATCGCTGTAGTGGACTGGCCTGCCCAGAGTCCTGACCTGACTCCTATTAAACACCTCTGGGATGTTTTGGAACACCGACTTCGTGCCAGGCCTCACCAGCCGACATCAGTACCACCTCTCAGTACATGGGCTGCCATTCTCCAAGAAATCTTCCAGCATCTGACTGAACGTATGCCTGCGAGAGTGGAAGTATCATCAAGGCCCAGGGTGGGCCAACACCATACTGAATTCCAGCATTACCGAGGGAGGGCGCCACGAACTTGTAAGTCATTTTCAGCAAGGTGTCCGGATACTTTTGAGCAGATAGTGTAATTAAAATCATTATCTCATTCAAATGCTCTGAAAACTGAAATCTCGACATGTGAGGATACTAGAAAACCAATGGGATTGCGATTTTTTGCTGTGTTCCTATTCTTATTTTAAAGAATGCAAAGACTCCAGGTTCGAGTGCCAGGCTGTCATACAGTTTTAATCTGCCAGGATGTTTCTAAGACACTGCTTAGTCTATGTCCATTCTGGATACTTTTGCATTCCTGGGTGCACTACACATGTTTGGTTTTCAGCTTTTAACCCTGCAACTTCTGTGTTACAGGGGGCCGCTGTTGAATCCTGACCTACTGCGCTATCAGTCGTGGCTCCTTTCCTCTCACGACGACTTACGCGTGCTGTGCAAGGAGCGGCAGCCGGAGGCATCGGAAACGTTCAGTCTCGCTCAGGCGCTGTACACCTTCTACCGTAGCTACTGGTACCCTGCAGCAGCGCGCTTGACTCGACACTTCGAATATTTGATCGAGATTGTGGGTAAGTTTAATACTGGAACCCATCCGCTTCATTGTAATGCACTGACGACTGCCCACTTATTCGAGGAAGGAGGTTCGAATATCATTCAGAATGTTTAGTTTTGGATCTTACGTGATTTTCTATGTCACGTAAGAGAATAACTGGTGCTCTTTCGAAAGTCAAGTTTCCGATCAGTTGGAAAACATGTCGTTCTGTCACAAGTTAATTACTTCATTTCTACTCTACAGGCCATTAAAATTGCTACACCTAGAAGAAATGCAGATGATAAACGGATATTCATTGGACAAATATATTGTACTACAACTGACATTTGATTACATTTTCATGCAATTTGGGTGCATAATCCTGAGAAATCTGTACCCAGAACAACCACCTCTGGCTGTAATAATGGCCTTAATACGCCTGGGCATTGAGTGAAACAGAGCCTGGATGGTGTGTACAGGTACAGCTGCCCATGCAGCTTCAACATGATACCACATTTCATCAAGAGTAGTGACTTGCGTATTGGGACGATCCATTTGCTCGGCCACCATTGACCAGACGTTATCAGTTGGTGAGAGATCTGGAGAATGTGCTGGCCAGGGTAGCAATCGAACATTTTCTGTATCCAGAAAGGCCCGTACAGTACCTGCAACATGCGGTCGTGTACTATCCTGCTAAAATGTAGGGTTTTGCAGGGATCGAATGAAGGGTAGAGCCACGGGTCGAAACACATCTGAAATGTAACGTCCACTGTTCAAAGTGCCGTCAATGCGAACGAGAGGTGACCGAGACGTGTAACCAATGGCACCCCATACCATCACGCCGGGTGATACGCCAGTATGGCGATGACGAATACACGCTTCCAATGTGTGTTCACCGCGATGTCGCCGAACACGGACGCGACCATCACAATGCTGTAAACAGAACCTGGATTCATCCGAAAAAATGACGTTTTGCCATTTATGCACCCAGGTTCGTCGTCGAGTACACCATCGCACGCGCACCTGTCTGTGATGCAGCGTCAAGGGTAACAGCAGCCGTGGTCTCCGAGCTGACAGTCCATGCTGCCGCAAACGTCGTCGAACTGTTCGTACAGATTGCTGTTGTCTTGCAAACGTGCCCATATATTGACTCAGGGATCGAGACGGGGCTGCACCATCCGTTACAGCCGTGCGGATAAGATGCCTGTCATCTCGACTGGTAGTGATATGAGTCCGTTGGGATCCAGCACGGCGTTCTATATTACCCTCCTGAACCCTCCTATTCCATATTCTGCCAACAGTTATTGGATCTCGACCAACGCTAGCAGCAACGTCGCGTTACGATAAACCGCAATCTCGATAGGCTACAATCCGACCTTTATCAAAGTCGGAAACGTGATGGTACGCATTTCTCCTCCTTACACAAGGCATCACAACAACGTTTCACCAGGCAACGCCGGTCAACTGCTGTTTGTGTATGACAAATCGGTTGGAAACTTTCCTCATGTCAGGACGTTGTAGGTGTCGCCACCGGCGCTAACCTTGTGTAAATGCTCTGGAAAGCTGATCATTTGAATATCACTGGAGCTTCTTCCTGTCGGTTAAATTTCGCGTCTGTAGCACGTCATCGTCGTGGTGTAGCAATTTTAATGGCCAATAGTGTATCTACTGTATTACTGACTCTTTCATTATATGGACGGTAGAAAAGACAGTGTACACAAAATTTTGTGATCTTTAGAAAACATGATAAGGAACACTTTTTATGTGGCACAAATGTAACTGGCGCGCCGTCTACCTGTTAGCGGTCCATGAAGGTTTTGACGCTAGTGATGTTCAGAGACTGTGTTCAGACTGAAGTGCGATGAATGATGTCTAAGGGATATTACTCAAATGGCTGGTCGATGCTAATGATTGTGTAACACAGTCAAAAGGATTGCGCACTTTTATCTTTGACAAGGGTGATCTCTGCTATCACGTGAAATCCAGACCACGCCCACTTTCCATGGTATTTAGGCCGCTCTTGGACGTCGAACTCGTTCCGCCTCCTTTCCCAAAACAACATCTACCCCTCCCGGATGATTAGCTTCACCCTGCCATCTACCCTTCCTACCAACTCTAACCCCATCTTCCTGCCTCCTCCTCAGGGCTCCCTCTCCTCCTCCTCCCTTCGCCTGAGCGGCTTCCCCCTCCTATTCCCCCTCCATCTCTTGTGCCCCCTTTCGGTGTCTCTGCACTTCCTCCTGCCTTGTCTTCCCTCTTCCTCCCCCGCCCCACGTGTCTGCTGCCTCTTCGTGAACCCCCTGATGCCCCTCCTCTCATCATCCCGCCGCCTCCCCTGCTGCCCCTTACTCTCCCCTCCTTTTCCATCCTCTCTGACCTTTCCCTCCGCAGGTCCCACCTGGCAGTTTTATTCTTCACTGTGTGTTATCCAAGTGGGTTTTAAGTGTGTTATTCTGGAGTGTTTTTAATACTGTGGCCGACTTTTAACCTGTGCATGTGCATTCAGTGTCTTCTCTGTGTTTTAAGAATCGCCAGCTGTGTTTTTTAACTTTATGGTGACTTTTTAAATTGTCCCCCCATGAACTTCTCCCTGTCAGTGTATTTTTACCTCCATTATCTCCCCTTACTCTATTTTATGTTCCTCCTTTTTATCACCTTATATATGTAGCATTTTATCCTTGTCTTAGTTGTCGTATCACTCGGCTGAAGAGCGGCGGATTGTGCCGCTGACAGCCCTCCCGTGCCCATATTGGTCAGGGGAATGAGATCACAATATAGGAAAACAAAAGTCCAACTTGCCAGTGGGCAAGACTTGGCACAACCAGGAGCACCTCCGAAGATGTGCAACGTTGCCTTGGACGAAACGTCAGTGATTGAAGAGTTCCGTGAACCACGGCCATACAACCCGGAAAAATGCTCAGCAGCAATCACTTACACCTTAAGAGCCGCTAGAAAACCATATAACAGGCATAAGTAAAAGTTTAAAAAGTTCCCAAAGACGCTTTCGCTACATTGTACTGAGCACCTATTTCTATATGTACAGTAATGACTACCGCTGTTCATTACTGATATAGTTGATATAACCAGCATTCTGCTTTTGTAGTTTTCGTTACGTTTCAAGTCTTCCTCGACTTTTGCTTCCTTGTACTGCTCCTTCCACAATTTCACGAGGATCCGGTTGTGGTGCGCTGTGTGAACTATCAACTCGTATTGTCTTCCACTGTTTTCCCCTAAGCCACTGGAGTTACGGAACGAGAAAGTCCATAATAATAAAGGCTGGAGTTTATGTATGTTCTGCCGAGACAAAGTATGTAAGCATCTGCAGGCAACCTATTTTACTGAGACAATCACTGACGACAGAAGCCACAGGAGACTGGGTCCGGTTCACCAAAATACTCAGAAAATATCACCGAACCACGCCACAAATTTTGTCAACGGATTTCGGGGACTTGCCCCTGCGATTTACTCTTTCCAATAGCACTTCAGGAACTTTTTTCGACAATGGCACATGCCGAAATATGTGCTAAACAATTATATATATATATATATAGGTTGGTCCATTGATAGTGACAGGGCCAAATATCTCACGAAATAAGCATCAAACGGACATCAACTGCGTTTTTTTTAAAATAGGAACCCACATTTTTTATTATATATTCGTGTAGAACGTAAAGAAATATTAATTTTTTAGTTGGACCACTTTTTTCGCTTTGTGATGGATGGCGCTGTAATAGTCTCAAACGTATAAGTATGTGGTATCGCGTAACATTCCGCCAGTGCGGACGGCATTTGGTTCGTGATATATTACCCGTGTTAAAATGGACCGTTTACCAATTGCGGGACAGGTCGATATCGTGTTGATGTATGGCTATTGTGATCAAAATGCCCAATGGGTGTGTGCTATGTATGCTGCTCGGTATCCTGGACGACATCATCCAAGTGTCTGGACCGTTCGCCGGATAGTTACGTTATTTAAGGAAACGGGAAGTGTCCAGCCACATGTGAAACGTCAATCACGACCTGCAACAAATGATGATGCCCAAGTAGGTGTTTTAGCTGCTGTCGCGGCTAATTCGCACATCAGTAGAGACAAACTGCGCGAGAATCGGGAATCTCAAAAACTTCGGTGTTGAGAATGCCGCATCAACATCGATTGCACCCGTACCATATTTCTACGCACCAGGAATTGCATGGCGACGACTTTGAACGTCGTGTACAGTTCTGCCACTGGGCACAAGAGAAACTGCGGGACGATGACAGATTTTCTGCACGCGTTCTATTTAGCGACGAAGCGTCATTTACCAACAGCGGTAACGTAAACCGGCATAATATGCACTATTGGGCAACGGAAAATCCACGATGGCAGCGACAAGTGGAACATCGGCGACCTTGGCAGGTTAATGTATGGTGCGGCTTTATGGGAGGAAGGATAATTGGCCCCCATTTTATCGATATCAATCTAAATGGTGCAATGTATGCTGATTTCCTACATAATGTTCTACCGATGTAACTACAAGATGTTTCACTGCATGACAGAATGGCGACGTACTTCCAACATGATGAATGGCCGGCACGTAGCTCGCGTGCGGTTGAAGCGGTATTGAATAGCATATTTCGTGACAGGTGGATTGGTCGTCGAAGCACTATACCGTGGCCCGCACGTTCACCGGATCTGACGTCCCCGGATTTCTTTCTGTGGGGAAAGTGGAAGGATATTTGCTGTCGTGACCCACCGACAACGCCTGACAACATGCGTCAGCGAATTGTCAATGCATGTGCGAACGTTACGGAAGGCGAACTACTCGCTGTTGAGAGGAATGTCGTTACACATATTACCTAATGCATTGATGTTGACGGACGTCATTTTGAGCATTTATTGCATTAATGTGGTATTTACAGGTAATCATGCTGTAACAGCATGCCTTCTCAGAAATGAGAAGTTCACAAAGGTACATGTATCACATTGGAACAACCGAAATAAAATGTTCAAACGTACCTATGTTCTGTATTTTAATGTAAAAAACCTACCTGCTACCAACTGTTCGTCTGAAATTGTGAGCCATATGTTTGTGACTATTACTGCGCCATCTGTCACAAAGCGAAAAAAGTGGTCCAACTGAAACATTCGTATTTCTTTACGTAATACTCGAATATGTAATAAAAAATGGGGGTTCCTATATCAAAAAACGCAGTTGCTATCCGTTTGACCTATGGCAGCGCCATCTAGCGGGCCAACCAGAGCGCCATCTGGTTTCCCCCTTGAAGCTAGACGAGTTTCGTTCTTTGTAGTTTTTTGTTTGACGCTTATTTCGTGAGATATTTGGCCCGGTCACGATTAATGGACCACCCTGTATATAATTTATGAATTTGGCCAGCTGTGGACCGCACACAACTTAAGACTTGTGGTGTTTCTATTTCTTCCTTTCTCCCCAGTACTTCTTCATTTTCTCTCCAGCTGCTCGTCTCTGCTCATCTGTCCACACTCTCTTGGGTCGATGTTTTGGCTCATTCTCTTCATAGTTTGCATTTTCTATCAGTAGCCTGACGTGATTACCGTCATGTATTATTTCTTCTGTAGCACCTGCTTTGTTGGCATCTTTCTTTACTGCTTCTATCCATCCTACAGTTTTGTTTTCAGCCTACTAACGTAATTAAAAAAATTTTTGTAATCTGTGTTTCTCCCATTCTTTTTAAATGTCCATAAAATTTTAGCAGTCTCTTCCACATTGTATCTGTTGCCTTTTCTGTAGTTTTGTATAAATCTTAATTTCTCATTTTAATCCACCTATTTTCATTGTTTTTCTCAGGACCTAGAATTTTTCTTAGTATTTTTCTCTCGATTTTTTTCTACTTCTCTTTATTGTAATGTCTAATTTTCGCTTGTAGTGATACTGATTTCTAATTGTAGTTTTGTGTTAATTTATATGCAAATTCTAACTTTTTTATTCTTTCTTCATTTGTTGTGTTATCCAGTCAATTGGCTTTGATCCACTCCCCACCGAGCGAGGTGGCGCAGTGGTTAGACACTGGACTCGCATTCGGGAGGTCGACGGTTCAATCCCGCGTCCGGCCACCCTGATTTAGGTTTTCCGTGATTTCCCTAAATCGCTCGAGGCAAACGCCGGGATGGTTCCTTTCAAAGGGCACGGCCGACTTCCTTCCCCATCCTTCCCTAATCCGATGAGACCGATGACCTCGCTGCTGTCTGGTCTCCTTCCCCAACACAACCAACCAATCCACTCCCCCAGGTATTTGAATTTATCAGCTCTTTTAATTTTTCCATACTTTGTTTTCATAAACCTTTCTGTATTGTGTTTGTGTTCTATATACTCGGTTTTTACATAGGATATTTTTAGCCCAGTCTTTTCAGCAATCTCGTGTAACAGATCACGCATAACTGTTGCGTGTGTTCGGTTTTCAGTTATCAATACCATATCATCCGCAAAGGCTGAACATTTCACTTCAAATGTGTTTTCTCCTTGTGCCTCTGTGTTTTAATGTGCTTTCCCATGTTATTACTATTTTATCTAAAACCAAGTTAAAGACAATTTGGAACAGTCCATCTCCTGTTTTGATTTTCAATGGTTCAGAAATTTCGCCTTGAAACTTAATTCTTGATGATGTATCTGTGAGCGTTTATTCAACAAGTCTTCTGGTGTCTTTGTCTATGCCTGATTCATACATATGTTGTTTTATTCTCGTTGCTGGACTTTATCTCTTACTCGAACATCTCATCTGTCTCGTGCCCCAGATCTGAAAGAAGTTCAAGGTGTTCATTTTTCTCTTTTTAACTGTTTGATAGCTTCTTGCTCGGTAGACAGTGACTACATTTAAATCAAAAGGGGGACGGCATCCAGCCTGCGCTTTATCCGCGACAAAATTACACTGAAGTGCCAAAGCAACTCGTATAGGCACGCGTATTCAAATACAGACATATGCAAATAGGCAAAATACGGCGCTGCGGTCGGCAAGGCCTATATATTAGATGAGTATGTGCCAAGCGATACCGTAAGAGATGGAAAAGGGCCACCGTGGTACAACAACCGTGTTAGAAAACTGCTGCAGAAGCAGAGGGAACGTCACAGCAAACATAAACATAGCCAAAGCCTTGCAGACAAACAAAAATCACGCGAAGCGAAATGTAGTGAGAGGAGGGCTACGCGAGAGGCGTTCGATGAATTCGAAAGTAAAGTTCTATGTACTGACTTGGCAGAAAATCCTAAGATATTTTGGTCTTATGTCAAAGCAGTAGATGAATCAAAACAAAATGTCCAGGCACTCTGTGACCAAAATGGTACTGAAACAGAGGATGACAGACTAAAGGACGAAATATTGAATTACTTTTTCCAAAGCTGTTTCACAGAGGAAGACTGTACTGTAGTTCCCTCTCTAGATTGTCGCACAGATGACAAAATGATAGATATCGAAATTGACGACAGAGGGATACAGAAACAATTAAGATAGCTCAAAAGAGGAAAGGCCGCTGGACCTGATGGGATACCAGTTCGATTTTACACAGAGTACGCGAAGGAACTTGCCCCCCTTCTTGCAGCGGTGTACCGTAGGTCTCTAGAAGAGCGTAGCGTTCCAAAGGATTGGAAAAGGGCACAGGTCATCCCCGTTTTCAAGAAGGGACGTCGAACAGATGTGCAGAACTGTAGACCTATATATCTAACGTCGATCAGTTGTAGAATTTTGGAACATGTACTATGTTCGAGTATAATGACTTTTCTGGAGACTTGACATTTTCTCTGTAGGAATCAGCATGGGTTTCGAAAAAGACGATCGTGTGAAACCCAGCTCACGCTATTCGTCCGCGAGACTCAGAGGGTCATAGACATGGGTTCACAGGTAGATGCCGTGTTCCTTGACTTCCGCAAGGCGTTCAATACAGTTCCCCAGTCGTTTAATGAACAAAGTAAGAGCATACGGACTATCAGACCAATTGTGTGACTGGGTTGCAGAGTTCCTAGATAACAGAACGCAGCATGTCATTCTCAATGGAGAGAAGTCTTCCGTAGTAAAAGTGATTTCAGGTGTGCCGAAGGGAAGTGTAGTAGGACCGTTGCTATTGACAATATACATAAATGACTTTGTGAATAACATCGGAAGTTCACTGAGCCTTTTTGCGGATTATGCTGTAGTAGATCCAGAGGTTGTAACAATGGAAAATTGTACTGAAATGCAGGAGGATCTGCAACGAATTGACACATGGTGCAGAGAATGGCAATTGAATCTCAAGGTAGACAAGTGTAATGTGCTGCGAATACATAGAAAGAAAGATCCTTTATCATTTACCTACAATATAGCAGGGCAGCAACTGGAAGCAGTTAATTCCATAAACTATCTGGGAGTAGGCATGAGAAGTGATTTAAAATAGAATGATAATATAACGTTGATCGTCGGTAAAGCAGATGCCAGACTGAGATTCGTTGGAAGAATCCTAAGAAATGCAATCCGAAAACAAAGGAAGTAGGTTACAGTACATTTGTTCGCCCACTGCTTGAATATTGCTCAGCAGTGTGAGATCCATACCAGATAGAGTTGATAGAAGAGATAGAGAAGATCCAATGGAGAGCAGCGCGCTTCGTTGCAGGATCATTTAGTAATCGCCAAAGCGTTACGGAGATGATAGATAAACTCCAGTGGAAGACTTTGAAGGAGAGACGCTCAATAGCTCGGTATGGGTTTTGTAGAAGTTTCGAGAAAATACCTTCACCGAGGAGTCAAGCGGTATATTGCTCCCTCCTAGGTATATCTCGTGAAGAGACCATGAGGATAAAATCAGAGAGATTAGAGCCCACACAGAGGGATACCGACAATCTTTCTTTCCACGAACAATACGAGACAGGAATAGAAGGGAGAACCGATAGAGGTACTCAAAGTACCCTCCGCCACACACTGTCAAGTGGCTTGCGGAGTATGGATGTAGATGGAGAACCGATAGAGGTACTCAAAGTACCCTCCGCCACACACTGTCAGGTGGCTTGCGGAGTATGGATGTAGATGTAGATGTAGATAATACAACAAGTGTCTGGTGTAGTTGTTAGATCTATTACTGAAGCTACAATGGCAGGTTAACAAGATTTAAGTGAGTCTGAACATAGTATTATAGCCGGCGCACTAGCAATGGGACACACAATCTTCGAGGTAGCGATGAAGTGGGGATTTTCTGGTACCATCATTTTATGATTGTAGCGCAAATACTAGTAATCCAGTAAAGCATCAGATCTCCGACATCACTGTGGACGGCAAAAGATTCAACGCGATCAACGACAACTCAAGAGAATCGTTCAGCGTGACAGAAGTGCAACCCTTTCGCAGATTGGTGCAGATTTCAATGCTGGACCACCAGCAAGTGTCAGTGTGCGAACCATTCAACGATACATCATCGATATGGGCTTTCGGACCTGAAGGCCCACTCGTGTACCCTTTATAGCTGCACGACAGGAAGCTTTACGCCTCGCCGGGGCCCATCAACGGCGACATTGGACTGTTGATGACTGGGAACGTGTTGCCTGGTCGGACGAGTCTCTTTTCAAATGGTATCGAGCAGATGTGCAGGTATGGAGACAACCTTAGGAATCCATGGACCCTGCATGTCAGCAGGGAACTGTTGGAGCTGGTGGAGGCTCTGTAGTGGTGTGTGGAGTTGGAGTGATATGGGACACGATACGATTCTGACGTACGTAAGCATCCTGTGTGATCATTTACATCCATTCGTGGTCATTGTGCATTCCGACAGACTTGGGCAATTCCAGCAGGACATTGCGACACCCCATACGTCCGGAATTGCTACAGAGTGGCTCCAGGAACACACTTCTGAGTTTACCAGGTGTACCGATATGAAATGAACGGTTTTTTGTGAGAATGAAACACTAATTTTGAATTGAAAAGTAAAAACATTTCATTCAAAGTACTGACCATTGCTTTCTACACATTATGACCACCTTTCTGGCAATTTGTGGACGCCACGCCAATAGAAATGTTCGTTTTTTAAGCAAACCAATCAGACACCCAATTTTCGACTTCTTCGTAGGAATCGAAGTGTCCCTCAGCCAATGCGTGTCTCATTGATGAAAACAAATGGAAGTCGGAAGTGGCCAAGTCTGGTGAATACGGTGGGTGGGGTAGCAGCTCCTATCCAATAGTTTTGATTGAATCCTGAACCAGTTTTCCTTTGTGTGCAGGTGCATTGTCGTGTAAAAAAATTACTTTACCATGTCTTCTGGACCATTCTGGTCTTTTTTCGATCCATGCATAGTTCAAATTGATCATTTGTTGTCTGTAGCGATTAGTATTCACAGTTTCACCGGGTTTTAGAAGCTCATGATACACCACACCTTTCTGATCCCACCAAACACAGAGCATTGTCTTCTTGCCGAATCCATCTGGTTTTGCAGTCGATGTTGATGGTTGTCCCGGATTAACCCATGATTTTTCCCGTTTAGGATTCTTAAAATAAATCCATTTTTCATTGCCAGTAACAATTCGATGCAAAATTGATTTTCTTCCATGTCTTTGAAGCAAAATTTGTCAAATGGTTTTTCGGTTTTCCATCTGTCTTTCATTCAGTTCATGTGGTACCCATTTTCCACACTTTTGGATCTTTCCCTTAGCTTTCAAACGGTCATAAATTGTTTGTTGTGCAACATTTAGCATTGCTGCCATTTGCTTCTGACGCAGAGCAACATCTTCATCCAATATTGCTTGCAATTCGGCGTCTTCGAACTTTTTTGGTGGTCTTCCACGTTCTTCATTTCTTACATCAAAATCATTATTTCTGAACCGTTGAAACCATCATTTGCATGTTGCTTCTGATAAAGCATGATCACCATATGCCTCGACAAGCATTCGATGCGACTCTGCAGCACTTTTTTTTCAAACGAAAACAAAAAAATTAATGCTTTCCGCAAATCATCACTTTCTGGTACAACATTCGACAATGTTAACACGATGAAAACATATGATGTCGTTTGTTTCATGACTTGATGTATACTAAATATCTTTGACAAATGTCATACCAACCAAACAAAAACAATTAAGGCTCGATCACAACAAATGTCCCCTATCGACAATCGTAATGCTCATTTCATACCGGTACACCTGGTAAACACTTCGGCTGACCACCAAACTCATCAATCACGAACATTATTGAGCATATCTGGGATGCCTTGCAACGTGTTGTTCACAAGAGGTCTCTACGTCCTCGTACTCTCACGGATTTATGGGCATCCCTGCAGGATTCGTGGTATCAGTTCACTCCAGCACTACTTCAGACATTAATCGAGTCCATGACAGTGTTGTGGCACTTCTTTGTGCGCACTAATGCCGTACACGATATTAGGCAGGTGTACCAGTTTCTTTGGCCTTTCAGTGTAATAATTCCATAAATTATCTGGGAGTATGCATTAGGAGTGATTTAAAATGGAATGATCATATAAAGTTGATCATTGGATGCCAGACTGAGATTCATTGGAAGAATCCTAAGGAAATGCAATCCAAAAACAAACGAAGTAGATTACAGTACGCTTGTTCGCCCACTGCTTGAATACTGCTCAGCAGTGTGGGATCCGTACCAGATAGGGTTGATAGAAGAGATAGAGAAGATTCAACGGAGAGCAGCGCGCTTCGTTACAGGATCATTTAATAATCGCGAAAGCGTTACGGAGATGATAGATAAACTCCAGTTGAATACTCTGCAAGAGAGACGCTCAGTAGCTCGATACGGGCTTTTGTTGAAGTTTCGAGAACATACCTTCACTGAGGAGTCGAGCAGTATATTGCTCGCTCCTACGTATATCTCGCGAAGAGACCATGAGGATAAAAAGAGAGAGATTAGAGCCCACACAGAGGCATACTGACAATCTTTCTTTCCACGAAGAATATGAGACTGGAATAGGAGAACCGATAGAAGTAGTCAAGGTACACTCCGCCACACACCGTCGGGTGGCTTGCGGAGTATGGATGTAGATTTAGATGTAGAATGCCTGACCGGGTCAGCCAATCGAATTCGTTCCTACTTGCTGAGTTTAGGTGAGGTATAGTTAAGAAACTGAGATGGTCGACAGGGCTTAAAACAAAAGAAGGTTTTTAATAACATATGCGCATGTTAAGATCAGGAACTCTAATATTGCAAAGAGCATTTTTACAAAAATACAGCTGTCGCCAACAATTTACTTCAGGCAACAATAACAATAACACTGGCAGATAAACGGAAACACGCATGGACCTGTTGGCGAATAAGCGATTCTTAATCCGTTTGTTGCTAGACTGCGCTATTCTCTGCAGCGTGTGTATGTGTCGAATTTCTTAAAATACGAGGGCAAGTAAATTATTATCCGCAATTTAGTTATATTTTTGTTTATTTTGGTAGTACTGTCGTTTTACGTTGATGATGCTTGCTTTGTTTATTGGTTGTTATATCTTTGCAAATTTCAAGCTGCTTGGTTTGTTTCGTTATCGCTGCCGTGCTGTTAATCATGGCTGCTCCGCTGTCAATTTGTACCAAAGAAGAGCAACGTTCAGTGATTCGATTTTTGTCGTCAGAAGGCGTATCGGGGGCCGAAATTCATCGAAGACTTTTGGTACAGTACAAGAACTGTTTTGCCACAACGGAGTGTCTACGAATGAATTTAAAAATTCCGAAATGGTCGCACAAGTGTTACGCACGATGAAGGAGCCAGACGACCGTTTACTGCCACAAATGAAGAAACCATTGAGCGTTCACGTGATTATGACTCTCTTAGAGAGACAGTTAACTATTGACAAAGTGGCACATCATCTGCAAATTAGTCACCGTTCTGCCTACAAAATCATCCATAACAGATTTGGGTTTCATGAAGTCTATGCAAGATGGGTTCCAAAATAACTCACACAGTTGCAGCCGGCCGGGGTGGCCGAGCGGTTCTAGGCGCTACAGTCTGGAACCGTGCGACCGCTACGGTCGCAGGTTCGAATCCTGCCTCGGGCATGGGTATGTATGGTGTCCTTAGGTTAGTTAGGTTTAAGTAGTTCTAAGTTCTAGGGGATTGATGACCTCAGAAGTTAAGACCCATAGTGCTAAGAGCCATTTGAACCATCTGAACCATACAGTTGCATAAACAAACGCGCTTGCACATCTGCAAAAAACATTTGGATCGCTATGGTAACGGAGGGGACAACTTCTTAGACAGGATCATTACTGGTGACGAAACATGGATCCCTCATTGCGAGCCGGAGAATAAACGGCAGAGTATGGAATGGAAACATCAAAATTCGCCATGCAAGAAAAAGTTCAAGACCCAACCGTCCGCAGGAAAATTGATGCTTAAGGTCCGATACTGGAACATTATAGGGAAGGGGCACAACAATAAACAGTGTACGTTACAGTTAGACGCTTACTGCCAGGGTAAAGCCTGCAATTCGAAGCAAACGCCTAGGATTGCTGTCAAAAGGTGTTTTGTTGTTGCCCGACAATGCCCGTCCGCATACTGCTGCCCACACTGCTGAAATGCTCCAGAAACTCACATTTGAAGTACCGGATCATCCTCCGTATAGTCCCGATCTTGCCCCTTCTGACTATCACTTGTTTGGTCCACTCAAACAGGCATTAAGGGGTGGTCCATTTGCCCCGGACGAAGCAGTGAAAGAAGCGGCGCATTCCTGGTTCGCTGGTCAACCGAGAACCTTCTTTTGTGAGGGCATCAGAAAGCTTGTACAACGATGGACCAAGTGCGTTCAAACACAAGGAGACTGTATCGAAAAATTATGTTCTCGTGGGTTTCTTATTTTATTACAATAAAATTTCACAGCTACTTTACGGATAATAATTGACTTACCCTCATACTAGATAGCACCGACGAGAGGTTACAGAGTTGTGAACAACGGGCCGTTTGTCTGGAAGCTAACTTAAAGCTGAACGTCCAAGAAATAGTCAGAGGAAAGCTATCGCGATAAACCGGAGAGATAGGAAAGATAATTCCACACGTGGCTGTTCAGTTGAGACAACACATCAGCCGGCCGTTGTAGCCTAGTGGTTCCAGGCGCTTCAGTCCGAAACCGCGCGACTGCTACGGTCGCAGGTTCGAATCCTGCCACGGGCATGGATGTGTGCGATGTCCTTAGGTTAGTTAGGTATAAGTAGTTCTAAGTTCTAGGGGACTGATGACCTCAGATGTTAAGTCCCATAGTGCTCACAGCCATTTGAACCATTTTTGAACAACACATCTCTTCTTAGCACGTGGCGATGTCGAACAAGGCTTGCCACATCCAGCAGGCTGCTACAACGCTCCTGCCCGAAACAGTGGCCGTCGCCATTTTGAAACCGTGGCGCTCTGCTGTGGGCTTCTTTATGCATCGCTGGCCAGAAAAACTGTGACGAGACTAGGCGGCAAGTCCAGTAGCCAAATGCGGAATCTTTTATCGCATGCGAGTGACCGACCCCCACTAACCTTCTGATGTGAAATATAATCTCTCATCCCAACTGCTGACAGTGGCAGCGGGCACGACCCGCCCGCTGGTACACAGAAAACTGAAAACGCCATCGTTCCTCAGAGGTTTTACATCCTGTCGAGTGGCAAGTGGCACAAGGAAGGACGTTTTCTGCATCAGTGCGTCACTTTGAGAATTAGAAGACCTTCACATTTTCAGAGGACTGTAATGGCTTTCGCTGTTTGCGAGATATTATTTTCTCACGTGATCGTCGTATCAAAAATCATCGGATTCGGGAATACACCTCTGCGGTATTTCAGAAATCTGGCCCCGGTTGTCTCTTTATTATCTGTTTCCTCCTCCATGAGAGAGAATATACGAGGGTCGTCCACAAAGGAAGTTCCGTTTCTACACTACTGGCCATTAAAATTGCTACACCACAATCACGCCGTGCTACAGTCGCGAAATTTAACCGACAGGAAGAAGATGCTGTGATATGCAAATGATTAGTTTTTCAGAGCATTCACACAGGGTTGGCGCCGTTGGCGACACCTACAACGTCATGACGTGAGAAAAGTTTCCAACCGATTTCTCATACACAAACACCATTTGACCGGCGTTGCCTGGTGAAACGTTGTTGTGACGCCTCGTGTAAGGAGGAGAAATGCGTCCCATCACATTTCCGACTTTGATGAAGGTCGTATTGTAGCCTATCGCGAATGCGGTTTATCGTATCGCGACATTGCCGCTCGTGTTGGTCGAGATCAAATGGTTCAAATGACTCTGAGCACTATGGGACTTAACATCTGAGGTCATCAGTCCGCTAGAACTTAGAACTACTTAAACCTAACTAGCCTAAGGACATCACACACATCCATGCCCGAGACGGGATTCGAACCTGCGACCGTAGCAGTCGCGCGGTTCCGGATTGTAGCGCCTAGAACCGCTCGGCCACCGCGGCCGGCTGGTCGAGATCCAATGACTGTTAGCAGAATATGTAATCGGTGGGTTCAGGAGGGTAATACGGAACGCCGTGCTGGATCCCAACGGCCTCGTATCACTAGCAGTCGAGATGACAGGCATCTTATCCGCACGGCTGTAACGGATCGTGCAGCCACGTCTCGATCCCTGAGTCAACAGATGGGGACGTTTGCAAGACAACAACCATCTGCACGAATAGTTCGACGACGTTTACAGCAGCACGGACTATCAGCTCGGAGACCGTGGCTGCAGTTACCCTTGACGCTGCATCACAGACAGGAGCGTCTGCGATGGTGTACTCGACGACGAACCTGCGTGCACGAATGGCAAAACGTCATTTTTTCGGCTGAATCCAGGTTCCTTTTACAGCATCGTGATAGTTGAATCGTCCGCAGCTCGTGGTCGTGCGGTAGTGTTCTCGCTTCCCGCGCCCGGGTTCGATTCCCGGCGGGGTCAGGGATTTTCTCTGCCTCGTGATGACTGGGTGTTGTGTGATGTCCTTAGGTTAGTTAGGTTTAAGTAGTTCTAAGTTCTAGGGGACTGATGACCATAGATGTTAAGTCCCATAGTGCTCAGAGCCATTTGAACCATTTGATAGTCGAATCCATGTTTGGCGACATCGCAGTGAACGCAAATTGGAAGTGTGTTTTCGTCATCGCCATACTGGCGTATCACCCGGTGTGATGGTATGGAGTGCCATTGGTTACACGTCTCGGTCACCTCTTGTTCAGACTGACGGCACTTTGAACAGTGGACATTACATTTCAGATGTGTTACGACCTGTGGCTCTGCCCTTCATTCGATCCCTGCACAACCCTACATTTCAGCAGGATAGTGCACGACCGGATGTTGCAGATCCTGCATGGGCCTCTATGGATACAGAAAATGTTCGACTGCTGCCCCAGCCAGCACATTCTCCAAATCTCTCACCAATTGAAAACGTCTGGTCAATGGTGGCCGAGCAACTGGCTCGTCACAATACGCCAGTCACTACTCTTGATGAACTGTGGTATCGTGTTGAAGCTGCATGGGCAGCTGTACCTGTACACGCCATCCAAGCTCTGTTTGACTCAATGCCCAGGTGTATCAAGGCCGTTATTACGGTCAATGGTGGTTGTTTTGGATACTATTTTCTCAGGATCTATGCACCCAAATTGAGTGAAAAGTAATCACATGTCAGTTCTAGTATAAAATATTTATCCAATGAATACCCGTTTATCATCTGCATTTCTTCTTGGTGTAGCAATTTTAATGGCCAGTAGTGTAATACAGTACTGATAACAATGGTTTTTGCAGTTCCAAAGCAGGGATGTCAATAAAATCTATTTATATCCTCAATTGTACTAAGTCAAGAGTGATCCAGAGTCTTCTCGGTAGATGAAACAGGGACTTCTGCTCAATGAAACTCTGATGTCTCTCTTTCTCAAGTCTCTGATTTTGTGTTGAAACAAACGCCACCTAACAGAATTCTGGCTGGATATTTGTCTGTTGTGATCAGTTCTAGCCGCTGATCTTCAATTATTTAGGTGAACAAGGCCCAATGTTCTCATGCAGAGGAGACTTTGGGTTCAGCTGCCTGCAGTGTACGGGCACCACCTACTTACTGTCATTGTTTTCTAGATGAGGAGTGGCAGCTGGAGGACAGGAGCAACGTCACACTCTCCGTGGATACTGACTGCGTGCAGCTGTTGGTGAACGCCCTGGACCACCCCATATGCCCGCTGGAAGACCTGCCACTGGAAGCCATGAAGCAGCGCGAGCAGTGCCGCGAGCAGCTGTGGGACGACGTGGTGCAGAGGTCGCCCCACATACCCGTCACCAGCTACCTGGCCTACACGCAGAGGGTAGATGTCAACCTCTGCCTGCTGGCCTGGATGACAGTCAACTCGTACGGCATTTGTCAGGACGTCCCATTTAGTATGATTCGGTCCGTGCACGACGCTCGCTGCTATTTCGATAGTCCTGACGACCAGTCGTGTCTGGAATCGAAAGCTACAGACGCCATCTGCTCTGTTTCCAGAGCTCTTCTGTTGCTCAAGTGTCGCGATTTTTCTTCCTTCGAGACTTTCAGTACGTGTTCCATCAACCTTCACTCAGATGGGCGGTACAATGATGCTCTTGAGTCGTGGGGCAAATTTCCTGTCAGAGGGTATCCAACAGAAAAAGCGTTAAACTACAAAAACAGTTTAAACAACGCCACCTTGAAATACAAGCATTTCAAAATCGAGAGCTTAAAGTCTTTAGAAATTTCATTTATATCGGTAAATATTATTTTTCGCATTTCGACTGCCGGAATATACGTGTACTTTCCCCACTTACGTAACTTGCCTGGGAAGATCCTCTTGTCCTTCCAGATCACGGGTCTAATCCAGATCCTGTGTTCTGAGGTGGTTTATCGTATGGCAGGCGTCCCAGACTTATCTACGATGGTACTGGTCGATAGCGCCCTCACACTCCTCAGCTGCATCTGGCTAAACTCATTCTGCTACCAGATGTATGCTTGTGTTCGCCATCTCAGGCTTCCTGACCAGCTACTACCTGCTGAAGTAAGCCAGTTATTCCGTCGTGAGGTGCTGCGTGTGCTTATACCGTGGAGTATAGTATGTGTGGCAGCTGTTGCTTTGGAAAAGACGAGTAAATATTACCTGATGCACAGTCGTATAATATTCCTTGTGGGAATATCACTCTCAGTGACTTTTAATTTAGTTTGCCTCGGACTGGTGGGATACATGTACTTACGCACTCGGTGTTCCATGCGACGACTCAGAATTGTTGGCAACAATAAATTTGCCTCAAAGAAACAATTTCTTTTCATGTCAGTTAAGGCCATTATATTAAGTGGGATCGGCATCATGATTAGAATTGGGTTCCACCAGGCACAAGGCATTGCGCAATTTGTGTACTATGCACATATAGTTACGATGGTGCAAGGACCAGTACTGTTCGTCTGTTTTGTCTGTAACGGAACGACGCTCCCCGTAGTGAAGAACAGGCTACTATCGTTGTGGAACCCAACTATCATCGGTCCAGGACAAGAGCTGTGTTCGGCAGCTGAGAGGAATCTGGCCAGGAGAAACAACGAACTCTCTCTGGCTGTGGAATCCCCGCTGTAGCCTCCTTGAGTAGTTCCTCAAATAGCTAAAGCTAGTAGTCAGGTATGGAGGTGGAGTGTACCTAATACGACAAAATTAAATGCAACTGGTGTCTTACAACCAGTACCTTTGTTCTCTAATTTCTTCTTCATTTCTAACTCCATGGTTATTTGTAAATGATACCCTCTGTCACTGTATCTTAATGTACTGAGATTACTTACTAAAATTGTTGGGAAACGCTTTGTGTACCAAACGCTTGTGACACCATATGGTGATTCAGTTTTAAAGGGAACTTTTCACTTTTTATATATCCCTGCAGACACATGTGTGTGTGTGTGTGTGTGTGTGTGTGTGTGTGTCTGCAGGGATATATATATATCCAACAGAAAATATATATATATATATATATATATATATATATATATATCTGTGTGTGTGTGTGTGTGTGTGTGTGTGTGTGTGTGTGTGTGTGTGTGTGTGTGTGTGTGGAGGAATCTGGCCAGGAGAAACAATGAACACTCTCTGGCTGCAGAATCCCCACTATATATATAGTCTGAAACAACCAACTTTTATACATGTGTGTGAAAGTTGTACTTGTATATGATTTGTAATTTAGTTACTATAACAAGAGACAGTCAGATCAATGTAAAATCAAAGGAGCAGGGAAATGAACGCAGTAGTGTGTGGATGAACATGAAAATGGGTTTTCTGGGCTCGTTAGTGGTTTGTTTCCATAGAGTGGGTCAAAAAGTTATAGTGAAAAAGTGATAAGTAACGGTCAGTGTTAAATGTGACTTGAAGTGAATGCAAAGAGATTAGTGTTATTGTGTTTGTGACACCATATGGTGAGTTGTTCAGCTAGAGGTACATAAGGGTACTGTAGTAGACGTTAAAAATTAGTGACCCATGTGCTACTCGTCAACAAGGAAGAACGTTATTTGAGAGACATTCATAGAACAGTATTGTGGAAGGAAAAACGTGTGTCAGTGCTGCAAAACATGTGCCATAGATGTGTAACTATTAAGAGATGGTATGTCAAATTTACTGATACTCATAATCAATAGACAGTCTTCCACTTGTTCAAATAAAACGTGAGTGAGCAAAGTGAAGGAATGTCTGTGTGAATTTAATATCCAGCCCAACTGAACATCCTGCCATAAATAATACTACATGGACTGATTTTTGGAAAGAGTGAAATTCTAGCGATCGTCACCACTGATTTACCAGCCATCCACAATGTTAACGGCGATTTTCGTGGAGGAACAGTTGCCATATTGGACGCAGTGGAACTGGAGACTGCAGCATCCCTTGCCATCCTGATACGTCACGAGGTAGGTGCCGGCTGCAGCCCGCTTGCACATACGTTTGCACACACAGAGACGTGGACCACACCTGGCCTCGCCTGGACAACCCCTCCCATCCGTTAGCGCCATGCCAGCTCACACCCCTGTCGAGGCCGGACTTTGCACCAATCCTGGCGGTGTGCCGCGCGCCAAACTGGAGACGTTTACTGGCAGACCCACATAAATTTCCTACACTGACACACGTGTAAAGTCAGTCTGCTGTAAGGGTCGCCAGCCGAACGTTGGCCATCAGGTTCAACAGGTTCAAAAATGGTTCAAATGGCTCTGAGCACTATGGGACTTAACATCTATGGTCGTCAGTCCCCTAGAACTTTGAACTACTTAAACCTAGCTAACCTAAGGACATCACACAACACCCAGTCATCACGAGGCAGAGTAAATCCCCACCAAACAGGATTGAACCTCATCGCTCAAAACTCAGTAATTAATAACCCCGTCGCTATCTACACTGAAAAACCAGAAATTGGTACACTTGCCTCATATCGTGTAGGGCTCACGTAAGCATTCAAAAGTGCCACAACATGACGTGGCATAGACTCGACTAATCTCTGAAGTATTGCTGGAGGGAACTGACACCACGAATTCCGCAGGGCTGTCCATAAATATGTAAGACTACGAGGCGCTGGAGATCTCTACTGAACAGCACACTCCAAGGCATCCCAGGTATGCTCAATAATGTTCATGTCTGCGGAGTTTGGTGGCCAGCGGAAATTTTTAAACTCAGAAGAGTGTTCCTGGAGCCGTTCTGTAGCAATTTTGGACGTGTGGGGCGTCGCATTGTCCTGCTGGAATAGCCCACGTCCGTCGGAATGCGCAATGGACATGAATGAAAGCAGGTGATCATACAGGATGCTTATGTATGTCACCTGTCAGAATCGTATCTAGACGTATCAGGGGTCCAATACCACTCCAACTGCAGACTCCCCACGCCATTACAGAGCCTCCACCACCTTGAACAGTCCCCTGCTGACATGCAGGGACCATGGATTCATGAGTTTGTCTCCATACCTGTACACGTCCATCCGCTTGATACAATTAGAAACGAGATTCATCTAACTAGGCAACGTGTTTCCAGTCACCAACAATCCAATGTCAGAGTTGACAGGCCCTGGCAAGGTGTAAAGCTTTGTGTCGTGGAGCCATCAAGGATACACGAGTGGACCCTCAGCTCCAAAAGCCCATTTCGATGGTGTTTCGTTCAATGGTTCGAATGGTGACACTTGTTGATGGCCCAGTATTCAAATCTGTACCAGTTTGCACAAGGGTTGCACTTCTGTCACGCTGAACGATTCTCTTCACTCGTCATTGGTCCCATTCATGCAGGATCTTTTTCCAGTCGCAGAGATGTCGGTGATTTGATGTTTTAGCAGATTCGCGATATTCACAGTACCCTAGTGAAATGGTCCTATGCAAAAATCGCCAATTCATCAATACCTTGGAGATGCTGTGACCCATCGGCCGTGCGCTGACTATAACACCACGTTCAAACTCAATTAAACCTTGATAACCCGCCGTTGTAGCAGCAGTAGCCGATCTAACAACAGCGCCAGATACTTGTCTTATACAGACGTTGCAGACTGCAGCGTCGTATTTGAATATGCAATGCCTATACCAGTTTCTTTGGCGCTTCAGTGTAATTCCCTCCAAGCAAGATCCCAAGTACAACCACTCGAATGGGAACATTGACAGCTAATTTCAGTAAATTGTGTTCGACTGGCTGTACAAAATAAAATGTTCAAAATCAATGAGGAATTCAAAAAAATAATCACTCCCAAATTTTGAAGGTAAGAAATTAAGATTATCGCTATCAAATTACCCCAGCCAAGTCAGTCACTTTTAACCTAACCACCACTTCCACTTGACTAATATGAGCAAGTTTTCACTGAGCTACAGTTTGCTGAGAACTTCCACACTCATTACTCTGCAACATTCGCAGAAAACAACAGGAAAATTTGTAAGCGGTAATCGAGCGGCACAAATGAGAACGCATTTTGGAATACCTTGTCGGCTTTCCGTACCGGAATCGTAACTCTGTCGTTACAACACACACTCCACTTCAGAGAGTGCGCGACCCACCACGTCAGCCACAGGAGCGCTGATGGCCAACTCGTCTATTCCCCGAGATCCAAACCGCTCCTCGAAATCGTTCAACACTTGGGCCTTTCAGCCAGTCAGAACCGGGTGCAGACTACAAGCCCAACCATTGTCCTCTCCCTGCTGCGGTCCACAGACGCTTCTGACGTGTTCCAATCTTCAGAGACGAATCAGCTTGCAGATGTGGGTGGCCAGGAAATCATCTGTTACAACGTGTTCACTAGTGGCGTACCAAGCATTAACTTCTGGAACCAATACACATATTAAATCCTTTCCCCTGATAGACATGGAAACAAACTATTTTAGAAGCGTTCTCAATGGCGAAATTACTTGAACAGTTGTTCTATGTATTTAGTTGTCCCGCACCACACGTGTCAGTCAGACAGAACTGCTGTGAACTACGTCGTGTGTAACTCGCACCACTTCCGTCAAAGGCAGCGCGTTGTCAGAGCGCTTCAGGTTTGGGATCAGCATAGAGTAAATATCTCTGGAATGAGCATTGCGTTCTGCGCATGTTGTCAACATTAAACCAGGATTGTCACGTGTTTTCGGGACTTCGCTGTGCGTGTGTGCTTTCTGCAGAGTTTAAAGTTTATAATATCAAGAGTTTTTGTTGTGTTTCACCGTTTGTTGATAGTGTAATAGCGATGGTGAATTACTGTTGTTGCTACTGATGGAAAGAAAAATATGTGAAAGGAGGGATAGTAACTTTTGGGACTAGTGCAGCAGGGGATACAACCCGTCGGCTTTGAACAATGACGTCACAAGTCGCCAGAGAGCATGTATTACAGAGATGAAAGAGCTGAGGAGAATGTTGAGAAACAAAGGAATGCGAGAGAGATAAACATTGATTTTGCAAAAGCATAAGTGTTTTTTGACTTTTTAAAAAAAAAATCTCACGAGATAGAATAAACTGATCCTACTTTAGTAAGCAATATCTTGTCAAAAGCCGAGAAGCGATTCTTCTTAGTGTTCTAGGTCCCTTCAGTACGTAATACGAGTTTTTTGGCTTTTAAAAAAAAAATTTCACGAGGTAGAATAAACTGATCCTACTTTATTAATCAGCTCCCTTCAGTACCTAATAAGTGTTTTTTGGCTGTTTTAAAAAAAAAATCTCACGAGATAGAATAAACTGATCCTACTTTATTAAGCAATATCTTGAAACAAATAATTAGGTTAATTAAGTCACACGTTTAATGATGCACCCAATATCAAGCGATCGCTTTTAGATTTACATTCAATTATTTTATTCAATTATTTTAATGATAGTGCTTATTAGAACACAGAACTACTTTATTATCTATGCCTCGAAGTGAAGACATTACGATCTATGACTAAGGAATGACGTCATTGTTCAAAGCCGACGGGTTGTATCCCCTGCTGCACTAGACCCTAACTTTTCATGGGTACTATGTTTAAAAATTTCGAGACGCATTATAATTAGGGTTTGATTCTGTAGACCTATTTTTCTACGATTTTATGACTATATAATAGATATTACGGCTCGTACAAAAGCTTACAAACAATCGCTTCCTCTCGTAAATTTGCTAGTGGAACAGGAAAGGGATTGGTTAGTCGTTTCAGCAAACACTATCCTCCATGCATTTATCAGTGACTTGTCGATTATGTATATAGATTTGACGCGGCAGACAGATAAATTCGATAGAGTGGGAGTCTGTAATTGTCTTCGTATAATGTGTGTGTCCAAACTTTTTTGTTTACTATAAAGTTACAGTGTGTCTAGGACATGGAGAATGATTATGTGTGATTTATATTTTAGTTTCCTGAAGGATGAACAACGAGTAAAGATGTGGCTCCAGAAAATAAGGAGGAGTAATTTTGTCCCCTCAAAATATTCCAAAGTATGTTCAAAACACTTTGAAGAAGAATGTTTCGACACAGAAAAATTTGGACATGTGTGACTGAAGGTAGATGCTATACCAACCATTTTTAATTTTCCACAGCACCTACTACCAATTTCTGCATTCAGCTTAAATACATTTTCTGCACAAATAAAAAAAAACACAATAGTGCAGCTAATCGAAGTACACATTCATCTTCTTTGGTGAATTTTGCCTTTATTTTCTTTACCATTTAATTAAGAAGCGTAAAATATTAGTAATCATGTCTCCAAACTCGTTCATTTGTGTCACTTACCACTTCCGTTAATGGTGTTATATGTGTTGACTGTTACATGACCAACTGTATTTGCTTTGCAGTACATTTATTCTACAATGGCCTTTTTCCCCCTTCTTACTCAGTCTACTATTTATTTAATAAACTGGGAGCAAGTACGTAAAATGCTTTAAATAAACACTTCAAAGTGTAACCAGGAAGAAAAATTGTGCTTTAGGTCGCAAAAACGAGGAAATAAATACGCAGAAATAGGAGAAAAAAAGGACAAATTATCAGCGACATAATCGCTAATGTGTGGCAAATTCGGTGTTGTGGCAAATTCGGTGTTTTTCGGACAGGTGCAAAAGTACTTGCGTACTGTCAAGTAGTTTTGCAAGTCTATCATTGCAAAAATGCACGTCAGGTTCTGTAATACTATAAAGTGGCGTATCATACAGAAAACTACCAAAAATCCAATGCATCTGAACTGTGACACCTACCGCAAAGAAGCAGAATACAATATCACTTGCCCTTAAAAGTTACGTAGCTCGTTTATTCCCGGCATCAAACGGATACTGTTAAAATGTCTTCGCAAATATATATAAATAATCCACGACACGTACGAAGAGAATCCGTCTGTGCTAGGGATGTAGTGACATTCGAAATATACAGGGACTCACACGACGTCCGGAGAACACGTGACCAGGGCGGCAATGTATGTTGACAACACAAAATCTGTTCTGCGCTGAGAGCCGAGGACGCCATGTTTTTAGCAAACTGGCTCTGACTTGGTGCGAGTATAAATAAATAGTGTGTGTGATTCTGTACTATTGGTTCTATTCAACGCTTCAAGCGCCAATTCCATTGTACAATTGTGTACAGGTTGTAATACGGTAATATTGAAGGACTTTTGCATGTTCTACGTCGGTTCTATTTACGTAAATTACCTTACAGTCACTCTGTTGATAGGATCTATGACGATACTTTTAGAACTTCACAGCAATTTTAGAGGCAAAATTTTTATTTAAAGCGATTTACTGAGCGTCACTCATATATGAATTACAAAATCGTCAAGGACAGCCTGGCTGCTCCGCTGTTTGGGTGCAAAAACAGAAGTGAAAACGGACATATGAAAAATTACAGAATAACCCTTTTTACTGATACATCCCCTCCATGAAAGTAAATGTATATGAACACCACAGTACCACTAACGTGGCATTGTAGCACAGGGGTAGAGTTTCAACTGTGTAATTCAAAGGTTGTGAGTTCGAATCCTATTCAGTCTAGGTTTTTTAAACGTTATTTTCTAGACTTTTAATGGTTCTATAACGACAATTCATGCTACACGATGCCGGCCGGACTGGCCGAGCGGTTCTAGGCGCTACAGTCTGGTACCGCGCGACCGCTAGGGTCGCAGGTTCGAATCCTGCCTCGGGCATGGGTGTGTGTGATGTCCTTAGGTTAGGTAGGTTTAAGTACTTCTAAGTTCTAGGGGACTGATGATCTCAGAAGTTAAGTCCCATAGTTCTCATAGCCATGCTATACGATGTGTTTTTAACATGTATACGGAACCCTAAGTCTACGTACTTCCGACTGGCCACTCGCATTTGCCTCTGTAGTCTTGGCTACTCACATCCCTGTAAATTATAATTATCGTGTGGATATTCAGTTAGCTATTTTGAATTACTTTCTACTGTTTCAGTAGAGTACCTAAGTATTGATATTTTTCCGATCTTCTGTGGTATAGAGTTACTAAAAGTGTACACAGAATGACATGTTTTGCCAGCATAAGAAAATGTTGTAAGATCGACACACTTTTAAAGTGCATTATGTGGGGACGGAATAGGCAAGAGTTTACGAATTTCAGCGATGGATACCAGCACAGAAAAATCTGAAATAGAATCATGTACTCTGACATACATTAAATGAAAATTCTTTTTCTCATTAATCAGTTGTCAATGTTAATATAGCATCATAAAATACAGCCGTTGAAATTCGACACACATACACACTACTTCACGATACTTCCATTTGCCCACATATTTATTAGGCCTATATAAACATAGACGAATGGCATTTGTTTTAATCATGTACCGAGTATTAAGCTAGAACATCTACATCTACATTTATACTCCGCAAGCCACCCAACGGTGTGTGGCGGAGAGCACTTTACGTGCCCCTGTCCTGTTCCAGTCACATACGGTTCACGGGAAGAACGACTGCCGGAAAGCCTCCGCGCGCGCTCGAATCTTAAGTTTACATTCGTGATCTCTGGAGGTATAAGTAGGGGGAAGCAATATATTCGATACCTCATCCAGAAACGCACCCTCTCGAAACCTGGACAGCAAGCTACACCGCGATGCAGAGCGCCTCTCTTGCAGAGTCTGCCTCTCGAGTTTGCTAAACATCTCCGTAACGCTATCACGCTTACCAAATAACCCTGTGACGAAACACGCCGCTCTTCTTTGGATCTTCTCTAGCTCCTCTGTCAACCCGACCTGGTACGGATCCCACACTCATGAGCAATACTCAAGTATAGGTCGAACGAGTGTTTTGTAAGCCTCCTCCTTTGTTGATGGACTACATTTTCTAAGGACTCTCCCAACGAATCTCAACCTGGCACCCGCCTTACCAACAATTAATTTTATACGATCATTCCACTTCAAATCGTTCCGTACGCATACTCCCAGATATTTTACAGAAGTAACTGCTACAGAGTTTGTTCCGCTATCATATAATCATACAACAAAGGATCCTTCTTACTATGTATTCGCAATACATTACATTTGTCTATGCTAATGGTCAGTTGCCACTCCCTGCACCAAGTGCCTATCCGCTGCAGATCTTTCTGCATTTCACTGCAATTTTCTAATGCTGCAACTTCTCTGTATACTACAGCATCATCCGCGAAAAGCCGCATGGAAGTTCCGACACCATCTACTAGGTCATTTATACAGGGTGTTACAAAAAGATACGGCCAAACTTTCAGGAAACATTCCTCACACACAAATAAAGAAAAGATGTTATGTGGACATGTGTCCGGAAACGCTTAATTTCCATGTTAGAGCTCATTTTAGTTTCGTCAGTATGTACTGTACTTCCTCGATTCACCGCCATGATTTCATACGGGATTATCTACCTGTGCTGCTAGAACATGTGCCTTTACAAGTACGACACAACATGTGGTTCATGCACGATGGAGCTCCTGCACATTTCAGTCGAAGTGTTCGTACGCTTCTCAACAACAGATTCGGTGACCGATGGATTGGTAGAGGCGGACCAATTCCATGGCCTCCACGCTCTCCTGACCTCAACCCTCTTGACTTTCATTTATGGGGGCATTTGAAAGCTCTTGTCTACACAACCCCGGTGGCCAATGTAGAGACTCTTCGTGCTCGTATTGTGGACGGCTGTGATACAATACGCCATTCTCCAGGGCTGCATCAGCGCATCAGGGATTCCGTGCGACGGAGGGTGGATGCACGTATCCTCGCTAACGGAGGACATTTTGAACATTTCCTGTAACAAAGTGTTTGAAGTCACGCTGGTACGTTCTGTTGCTGTGTGTTTCCATTCCATGATTAATGTGATTCGAAGAGAAGTAATAAAATGAGCTCTAACGTGGAAAGTAAGCGTTTCCGGACATGTGTCCACATAACATATTTTCTTTCTTTGTGTGTGAGGAATGTTTCCTGAAAGTTTGGCTGTACCTTTTTGTAACACCCTGTATACATTGAGAAAAGCAATGGCCCCGTAACACTCCCCTGTGGCACGGCAGAGGTTACTTTAACGTCTGTAGACGTCTCTCCATTGAGAACAACATGCTGTGTTCTGTTTGCTAAAAACTCTTCAATCCAGCCACACAGCTGGTCTGATATTCCGTAGGCTCTTACTTTGTTTATCAGGCGACAGTGAGGAACTGTATCGAACACCTTCCGGAAGTCGAGGAAACTGGCATCTACCTGGGAGTCTGTATCTAATATTTTCTGGGTCTCATGAACAAATAAAGTGAGTTGTGTCTCACATGATCGCTGTTTCCGGAATCCACGTTGATTCCTACAGAGTAGATTCTGGGTTTCCAGAAATGACATGATACGCGAGCAAAAAACATGTTCTAAAATTCTACAACAGATCGATGTCAGAGACAGTTTTGCGCATCTACTCGACGACCCTTCTTGAAAACTGGGACTACCTGTGTTCTTTTCCAATCTGCTTTGGTCTCATGCATCAAATACATGCCTTATTTTACTCGTGAATTGGCTAGCTTTCTGCTTGTGTCGCTACTTAATTGCACGTCCCGCGCACTATCTGGCAAAAGACATGGTGGCCACTCTCTGCCTATGTAGGCTCTCTAGGGATCAGCAGTCTGCACAACATCTAAATCTACATCCATACTCCGCAAGCCACCTGACGGTGTGTGGCGGAGGGTACCTTGAGTACCTCTATCGGTTCTCCCTTCTATTCCAGTCTCGTATTGTTCGTGGAAAGAAGGATTGTCGGTATGCCTCTGTGTGGGCTCTAATCTCTCTGATTTTATCCTCATGGTCTCTTCGCGAGATATACGTAGGAGGGAGCAATATACTGCTTGACTCTTCGGTGAGGAGTTTATCTATCATCTCCGTAACGCTTTCGCGATTACTAAATGATCCTGTAACGAAGCGCGCTGCTCTCCGTTGGATCTTCTCTATATCTTCTATCAACCCTATCAGGTACGGATCCCACACTGCTGAGCAGTATTCAAGCAGTGGGCGAACAAGCGTACTGTAACCTACTTCCTTTGTTTTCGGATTGCATTTCCTTAGGATTCTTCCAATGAATCTCAGTCTGGTATCTGCTTTACCGACGATCAACATTATATGATCATTCTATTTTAAATCATTCCTAATGCGTACTCCCAGATAATTTATGGTATTAACTGCTTCCAGTTGCTGACCTGCTATTTTGTAGCTAAATGATAAAGGATCTATCTTTCTGTATATTCGCAGCACATTACACTTGTCTACATTGAGATTCAATTGCCATTCCCTGCATCACGACACACAGCGAAAGACGCAGAGGCAGGGCCCAGGCTAAAGGAGCAGAACTCGAGGCCAAGTGCAAGAGTTCGCACTTAAGGCGCGGGAAATATGGATTGTCCTGTTTCCGATATGCAACAATAGCTTTCCGCGCACCAAACTGAAGCAAGGAACTCCGTCTGCACCTGTTCTCCAACAACGCAAAACTTTACGAACCAGCTGAAAACCCATACAAGAAACCCAGAATAAACAGGCAAAGCAGCCATAAACATCTCTCTCTTCTCAGCGATCCCAGGCCGGAGGATGCTAAGTTCACCCAACCTGCATATGATGTGACGTCATTATGACGTTACACGCTTTAGTCGATTAACACACCTATCGACTATTACGAACGTTCGAAATTCTAAACTGTCCTCAGCTAGTGGTTTGTTTTGACACGTGCGATTCTTATAACAGCTCAGTGTGGCAGCGTATATGTATTTCGCCAAAATAAGAGTAAAATAGCTGGATATTAATAGAAATATTCCTGACTGTGGCCTTGAAAACACCACGGACAACACGTTTCGTAAAAAGTGAAGTCTTCTTATGTCCCGACCAGATTAGATTGTGTGATTGTTGTATTGAACGCTTACGCCGAAAATAATATTTATTTATTATCAATATTTTTGTATGGTTTCATACAATTGGTCTTGTCAGTGCATATTAGATTGTAGCAGCATACTCTTGCTGACTTTTTTTCTTAATTTATATAGCTGAAAGAGAACTCGTGCAAGTTTGTTAGCTAAGTAATTTATATGTCCATCCCAAGATAGTCTTTTATCAACCGTAATTCCAAGTAGTTTTACACTCGGAACGCAGAGACAGGTACCTTAGTGTCTAGTAATGACTGGTGTGTAGAATGATTGAATTTCGAACTTAAAAAGAAAAATATGAGGCATTGTTGAAGAAAAATCGTTGACCGGAGATGAAATACGAGGGGAAGTGGATTTCTCAATGTAATCTGAACCAAAGGTTAGTGTCTTGACGCATCTAAAGATTTTGGCTGCTGAGTGCTTCTTCTCACTGAGTACGAATAACCGACGCACTTCAGCTGGGTCAGAAGTACATCAATTTCTGCTTGAGATTCACAATAACCACGCAATTGCTCGTCGTCATCGATGCTGAACTCTTTCAGCTTTTCTCTCATTAGTCTCTCGAATGCTGAACACATAATTAGAGACGAGCAAGCGAAAAACAACGCACAGGACACAAACACAGTACAATACACGATTTAAACGCAAGGAAAGCAAAACACATTTAAACGAACGGCACAGAGCACAGCGCTACCCTGTCACAACCTTTCGAAAGTTCACAAAAGTCGAATAGTCGATATACGGTTTCTATCGTTTTCGATGTAGCGTGTATACGTCATAATGACGTCACATCGTATCCTAGTCCGGTGAACTTAGCATTCTCCTCCCAGGCCCTGTAGACCACGCGCTTCATCAACGATCTGCTTCCACCGCCATCTATCTCTCGCAGCCTCTCTCCACCCTGCGGAAACGCCTGCTGCTGCGATGTCCTTCTCTATGTCATCTTTCCACCTTGTACGAGGTCGGCCCAATGGTCTTGTTACCTGGAGAGTTCCATCAAATGCTTTCTTGGTGATTCTGTTGATTTCCATTCTGGCCACATGTCCAGCCCACTGCAGTCTCCTAGTTTTTAATTTCTGGATGATAGTGGGTTGCTTCATTAACTGATAAATTTCATTGTTCTTTCAAATTCTCCATACGCCATTCTCCAACACAGGTCCCCAGATTTTTCTCATTACTTTTTTTTTTGTTAGCAGAAGAGCCAACACCGTGTTACAAGTGGAGGCCGTAATGCATGCGTTTTAGCTCACGCAGGCTGGCATGAGGAGGGAAGAACTATACTGACGTGAGGTCTGGAACATGACAAGGAATGAGAATTCAGAAAGCGGACGTAATTAGTTTGATACTTTAATCCATTAATGATGAACGTCTCTCTTGACGGTACATGATTCACAATATTATCTGTTCAGAATACATTCTTGAAGATAGTAATTATAACAACTGAATATGACGCCTTGCTAGGTCGTAGCAAATGACGTAGCTGAAGGCTATGCTAAACTGTCGTCTCTGCAAAGAAGAGTGTATGTAGACAGTGAACCATCGCTAGCAAAGTCGGCTGTGCAACTGTGGCGAGTGCTAGGGAGTCTCTCTAGACTAGACCTGCCGTGTGGCAATCACTGATAGTGGCGACACGCGGGTCCTGCATATACTAACGGACCGCGGCCTATTTAAAGGCTACCACCTAGCAAGTGTGGTGTCTGGCGGTGGCACCACAACTTTTCTTTCGAAAACATTCAGTTTTTCTCTTTCATTCTTTGTAAGCGTCCAGATTTCTGAACTGTACAGTACTATGTGGCAGATAATAGTGTTGTATATCTTCATCTTTGTGGTGACTGACAAAGCTTTACTTTAGAGTGGGTTGATTAGTGAGTACAGACATCTTGACCCTGAGGCTATTCTTTCATTTTCATCCATTGTTATGCTATTTTTACTGTTGAAACGTGATCCAAGGTATTTAAACTGAAGAACTTTTCTGAATTTAGAATGTTGGTCAATTTCAAAGTAAGGATTTGGGTTTATGACTCGACCTAATTCCATTTATTCGGTTTTCTCTTGGTTAATCAAAAGCGCGATTTTGCCACAAACATGATAATCAAAATACGAAAATTTCACACTCATCCATCTAAATCCTCTCAAGAAATTTTAAACAAACAACTTTATACTACATAAACCGCCTACTCTCACGAAGAAAAAAGGTTACAACTGATAAGGCTGCGATTACACTATCATATTTCTTTGTCAAAGGTGACATGTCAAATATTTACGTCAAGCAAATTTGATGGTGTGGTAGGCAACTTTGTCAAATCTCGCCTTTTGTCAAATAAATATGATAAAATCTAGGGCCTCGGTATAGATTTGATCATAAAAGTAGTTTGTCTTCCGTTCACTGCAATGTGAAATGTAACTGCTTGGAGCGCTGGCGTCGCTACACCGACTTGACATCTCTGTAGTGTGTTTATAATAAACATGGCTTCGATAAGGATTGGGGGGGGGGGGGGAGGGCGGGAGGGAAGAGCAATGGGCACAGTGCATGCTATTAATTGTGTGTTGATGGGCAGGTGGAGTATGCTGCAAGCGACTTCATATCACAGCTACAGCCATCCACCTCTAAATCTGGAAACATCCAGGCAGCTTTTCAGGAAGCCAGAATAGAGGATGCGGTCACACTCGAAAAAAAAATATCTTTCTTAGCTCTCCACTCTACTTTGTTCATTTTTGAACTGTGAATGCCACAAGTTAAAAGGCGCGTCATCTGTTTCATACTTCTCATTAATTCCGTAGTTGTTGGAACACTAATTCCATTAATCAAAAAAAGCTAGATATTCTGCTCTCTGTCCAACATCACCCCAGACACACATGTAAAACCCTTGTAATTCACTTACAAGAACTATTAAAATGAGAGAAAAACAAAACAGATTTAAAAGGCAGAGAACAGACAGCCTTTCATGAATTGCGAAACACACAATGATCAACCAGTGTCACTGTTAACACGTAAAATATTCGCTCACCCAGAACTTGAACATGCAATGTAGGCGTGACTAATGACAAGCAGTTAAACTGAAAAGGTCACATCTAACAACAAGAAGCTCCTACGAATAGGTAATTAAAATCATGGCATATTACTTTCCTAGTGCTTCTCTACACGGCACTTTCAATACAAAGAAAATAAAAGGGAAGGGCGCTAGGTAGATTAACATACATTTGATCCACGAAATCTCTCCTACAGCACCAACCTGTGACCTTCAACTACCCATACTTCAAATATATATGTATTCCTCATACGTCATCCTCAAAGTTACATGGTTCAAATGGCTCTGAGCACTATGGGACTCAACTGCTGAGGTCATTAGGCTCCTAGAACTTAGAACTAGTTAAACCTAACTAACCTAAGGACATCACAAACATCCATGCCCGAGGCAGGATTCGAACCTGCGACCGTAGCGGTCTTGCGGTTCCAGACTGCAGTGCCCTAACCGCACGGCCACTTCGGCCGGCCTCAAAGTTACATCAGACATATTACACCAGTCAGTCATATGCACTGAAGTAATAAAGCATGTGGAAAATAAGGTGTTATAACACAGAGAGATGTTATTGTGACCTTCAGTCCTGACGCAGCTCTCCATGCTACTCTATCCCGTGCAAGCCTCTTCATCTCCAAATAACTGGTGCACCCTTCATCCTTCTGTATCTGCTTACTGTATTCACCACTCGGTGTTTCTCTACGGTTTTTACCTCCCCCCCCCCCCTCCCCCACCCCCCCACACACATACTTCCCTTCACAACTAAACTGGTGATGCCTTGATGTCTTAGAATGTGTCCTGCCAATTGATCCCTACTTTTGCTCTAGTTGTGCCACACATTTCTTCTCTCCCCAATTTCGTTCAGTACCTCCTCATTAGTTATGTGATCTACTCATCTAATCTTCAACATTTTTCAGCTTCTACTCTCTTTATGTCTAAACTGTTTATCATCCATGTTTCACTTGTGTTCATGGCTACACTCCACAAAAATACCTTCAGAAAAGACTTGCTAACACTTAATTCTATATTTGATGTTAACAAATTTCTTTTCTCCAGAAACACTTTCCTTGCCATAGCCAGTCTACATTTTACATCCTCCCTACTTTGGACATCGTCAGTTACTTTGCTGCCCAAATAGCCTTATCTACTAATTTCAGTTCCTCGTTTCCTAATATAATTCCCTTAACATCATCTGATTTAATCAGACTACATTCTGGTATCCTTGTTTTGCTTTTGTTGATGTTTATCTTATGTTCTCCTTTCAATTTACTGTCCACTCTGATCAATTGCTCTTACAAGTCCTGAGCTGTATATCACAGAATTACAATGTCATCAGCAAACCTCAAAGCTTTAACTTCTTCTCCTTGAACTATAACTACTACTCCAAATTTTTCTTTTGTTTCCTTTGCTCCTTTTTCAATGCGCAGCCCTGTCTCACTCCCTTTTCGACCACTAATTCCCTTTTATGCCCCTTGACTCTTATAACTGCCATCTCGTTTCTGTACAAGTTGTAAATAGCCTTTCGCTCCCTTTATTTTACCCCTGCTACATCCAGAATTTCATAGAGAGTATTCTAGTCATCACTGTCAAAAATTTTACCTAAGTCTACAAGTGCTAAAAACATGTTTTCCTTTCTTTAACCTTTCTTCTAAGATAAATTGTATAGTCGGTAGTGCTTTAAGTGCTCTCATATTTTTCTGGAATCCAAACTGAACTTCTCTGAGGTCGGCCTTTTTATTCATTTTTCTGTAAAGAATTCGTGTTAATATTTTGGAACCATGACTTATTAAACTGGTAGTTCAGTAATTTTCGCACCTCTCAGCAACTGCTTCCTTTGGAATAGGAATTATTTCCATTCTTCTTACAGTCTGAGGACATTTCATGTGTCTCATACATCTTGCACACCAGATGGAAGAGTTTTGTCATGGCTGGCTCTCCCAACGCTATCAGTAGTTCCGACAGAATATTGTTTACTCTTCGAGCCTTGTTTCAACTTAAATGTTTCAGAGCACTGTCAAATTCTTCTTGCAGTATTACATCTCCCAACACAACATCTACGTTCACTTCCGTTTCTATAATATTGCCTTCAATGAGATATAACTGACATAACTACATTAGCTATAAACAAAAATGTTACGATGTCATGACAGCAGAAATTATACATATAATGTAGCTATTCTACTTTGCATACAAAGATATAGCATGATACCATTCAGAAGAATGCAGTTTCTATTAAATAACATTTAGCTCATTTCCATCAAAACCTGACATACACAATTATGTTATAAACCCCTTCATATCATACTAGAGAGTAGTTTTTAAGTATTAGTCAAAAAGACTATCAGTACTATGAAATTGAACACAAAATGCCTTGATGTTCAACAAACATCCCAGATGATGTTTTCCTAGAGGTAATTTTTAATCCAGCCATAAGGTGACCGCCAGGACTAAGTAATAAGAATAACATAGTCCTCCAATCCACCAGAACTATGCACTATGTCCAAACCAAATAAGAGCTTAAGGTTAAAGATAAACAGTGTCACAACATCATGAAGTGCATTCCAGCTCTGAGAGTAACATGCTGGGTGAGGCACATTGCTGCTCATACTAAACTTAAATCTCTCTATTTTTACCTCACCCTTGTAAGCAGTGACTGTACTTGAGTTTAGCAGCTCAGAAACAGATATTCTCTGACTACGTCAATTTGAAGTAGTCGACGTAATAGTCTTAATCATAATAACATGTTACTAAGACCTGACATATCAGGTGATGGAAACAAGTGATCTTATGTACCTCTAAAACTTTAAATTGTAGACACTTTTAATTTTCTTGATCGCAAAAACGTATTGCTCCACTATTCATTACAAGTTTTAGTTCTCAAATGACCATCATCAGGTTTGTAAAAGAAACAAGAAACAGTAAATTGCCTTTGGTTTAATTGACTTTAATAATGTTCAAGAACATACTTTATTTCTATGAAATGGAAGTTACATAGTGATAATTTGCCACTCATGGTAAATACTCTGTGACTATGTACACTGCAGGGTAGAACACAATCTCATCTAATACCATATCTCAGAACTATTGACCTATCTGGTTAATGTAAACAGTAAACAGGTTTAAGATATTATAGAAACAAGCAAATAGAAATAATGAAAACATACCATGCTGACAAATGAGTCATATTTTCAACAGACTGTTGGCTGCAGCAACAAGCTTACAGAGAGGAACCCTGAATGTAAAGGGACAATCAAGACACACTCTTTCATTAAAAATAAGGGCGCTAGAACAGCTTGAAAAATTAATTTAATGAAGAGGTAGTCTCTCTTGTTACTTATACCAAAAATGGGCAGGAGCATAAATTACTAACTGTAACTGCCTTTTTGCATCTATTAGCTGCTTGGTGAAAGGGACATATTTAGAAATTCACGATTGTTATCTGTGTCAAAATTTTAAGGACTTACTTAATAACATGCTAAGCAATAGATATTTTCATATCTATTCTGACAATAACAGATGCAGGGTAGTTAAATGAAATGTGGGTATTCTTCAAGAGTCTTTTCTGGGTCCCCTCTAGTTTGGTCTGTATATGCACAACTTACCAAAAACATCTTCAAGAAAATTGATAATTGATTTATGCTGATGACATTTGCTTGGTGACCCAAAGCCACAATGTTTCTGATGCTGACACCTGTTTAACCACTGGTATAGAAGTCTTGGATGTTTACTTCAAGAAATGGTGTCTCCACCTAAGTCCTCAGAAAACAGTTATACCTGCATTTCACCTACACAAAAGACAATCAGATTACATACAAGAATTCAGATTCAGAGCACCAGTTTTGCTCTACTGCATTACACTAAAATACCTAGGAACAATGCTAGCAGCATCTTTCATTTGCAGCAGCTAAAGTCAAAACGAGAAACAATAGTCTTCAAAAACTTGGTAATACGTTATGGGAGCTAATGCTCATGTTTTAAGACCCACAGCTTGTAATGGTTCTTTATTTACGTGACCATTACGGCACTCCAACCCCAGTTCTCGATACCAGTAGTATCGTACTACTTTTCTGCGAAGTAACAAACATATTTTTGTGACAATATTCACATTTGGTTTTATTAATGTATAGGTACTCCGATGTATCGATGTATTACAGTGATATGGTTGTTGTGTGTATTCATTTCTGTGAGACTGTCAATCTTTGACTCACTTGTAACCGTTTTGGCGCGAATGCGCACAGAGCAGTCTTTATTTCACTTTGCAGAAGTTGTTATTTCACTTTGTAAAAGAACAGTCAAGTCTTGTGTTTGGTTAAAGTAGAAATTAAATATATGAAGATTGATACAAAACTGTTTTCTTGATGATGTGACAATTAAGAAAAAGTATATGTGAATTTA
This sequence comes from Schistocerca americana, assembly GCF_021461395.2. Taxonomy (NCBI): domain Eukaryota; kingdom Metazoa; phylum Arthropoda; class Insecta; order Orthoptera; family Acrididae; genus Schistocerca; species Schistocerca americana. The sequence goes on from NC_060129.1 coordinate 152,171,266, forward strand.
CAAGAAGTTTAATAAAAATGTAGATTGTGAACACCAAGTCAAAAATTATTTATACCATGCCATTGTTCTGATCTGGGATTGTTTGATCATTAAGAATTTCCTGAAAACCGCATTTGCTAGGTCTTCAAATATTGCTAAAATACAGATCTGGACCTTCTAGCAGTCAAAGTGGTATCATCCTAGAATCAACAAGATGAGCCATAACAATGACGAAATCTACGTGGGAATCCATTCAAGATAAGTGCCAAAATTAATGAATTTTTTACAGCAACTTCATTATTTCCGTTCTGACGATACCATCCACAGTCAATAACTTTGTTGTTGCCCGATAAAGCGAACATATGCTGCGTGAGCAACATTCTTAATCTGATTTCTAACCTACTTTGCACGTAGTGGTATTGTTACAAGCTTTAACCCACCAAAAGTACTGTTACCAAAGACTACTGTTCAACTGAGATCAATAGTGTTGACACTACGTAGATAAATGTGCAACCCAATCAGTCATTGCGAGACGTATTACAAGTACAAACACTCTATGGCTTCCTGTTCTCAGCATTATCTCACCTCCAGTTCTAAGAAGATCAGCTGTCCTAAAGGTCTAGAACAACATCAGAAAAATCCTCACTGCCTATTCATTGAGATTTTGCACAGTCGAGACAACGACACTTGAAATCGAGGGAAACCTCACGGTGCACGAAAAACACCTTATTGTGTCCTCTCTCATTGTCAACCGTTCATGGAAAATCCACTGGGGGCAGTTATCAGTAGTCAACAAACATTTAGTCAAGGACCCTTTCATGCAGACAGAAAGATTCGATCTCCTCAGAAATCAGTGGCATTAGTGGAGGATCATCAACTGGATTATAACTGGACAAGGTAGATGTGCTTATCTAAAGTAGGGGGTTGAGTGTTCATTTAGAGATGATTCAGTGTCACTTTCTAAATCTTCAGACTGCCCTAGCTTCAATATTATAATAGCAACAACAAGGTAAAATCACCCCCTGAGATGGCTGCACATCCTGCCCCCTGCCATGACATTACTCAATTATCTAGCTGTGCTAAATCCAGAGATGTTTTTACCCTCAAATGTGCAGATTCGATTATCTTCATGTTTAGCCATCAGAATATTTTATTACCCTGGGGCTGTGAATAATATGCTGAAAGATCTGAATGAAGCTTGTGTGGAATATGGGATGCAAATAAACACAGCAAAAGCAAAGAGTATATGGTCATCAGTACAAGACGCAGACTGTCCAATATTAAAATAGGACAATCTACCACTAGCCAAGTAAGTGAATTTAAATATCTCGGAAGCACAATAACTTGAGACTTGAGATGTCATCAGGAGGTGAAAACTCGAATTGCCATAGCGAAGGAGGCATTCAACAGAAAGAGGAGACTCTTATGTGGCAAATTAGATAAAGGACTAAGGAAAAGGCTTGGCAAATGTTTTGTCTGGAGCGTGGCACTATATGGGGCAGAAACGTGGACGCTGGGATGCTGAGACTAAAGGATGAAAAAAGATTAGAAGCATTTGAGATATGGATGTGGAGGAGAGGAGAATGGAGAGAATAAGCCAGATGGAAAGAGTGAGTACTGAAAGACTATTGGAAAGGGTTGGTGAGAGAAGATATCTGCTGAAGGTTGTAAGAGAAAGGAAAAAGAACTGGTTGGGACATTTCTTTGAGAAGGGAGTGCTTGCTAGCAGATGCTTTGGAAGGATTGGTTTGTAGGAGAAGACTGAGAGGAAGGAGGAGATACGATAGACGACATAAAGGGAAGAGGAAATCATGCAGACCTGAAGAGAATGGCAGAAGACCGGACAACCTCGAGAACTATCATGTGAAAACCTGCCTTTTGGCAGAACACTGATGATGGGGGGGGGGGGGGGGGGGGGGGGCTGTCTCCTGGATTCTGAGATGTATGTCATAATTTCATCAGATAATTACATGCGATTTTATCAATTGTACTACACCAATGGTCTTGATCTCTGGATACTGAGGTGTCCTGGGCCCCAGATACTGAAATAGTACTTATCAATGAGAGTCATTGTGCAGTGTAATTTTCGTACGGTCTTCACTGCTCAGAATGTGTGTAATTGCCCTGCAGTTGTGCTGTATAATTCTTATGCATTATTGTGTTAAGTCTTCTAATTCTGAGATCACCTATACTGCAGAGAGGTATATAAACCACACCGACATCTCACATTGTCAGTTCATTTCAGAACATTACTGGTTACCAGTACATACATGTTAACAGCATGTGGTTCAAAGCATGTAAATGAAGGATTAGCATCTGATTGTGAATGTGAAGTTTGTAATGATCCTGATAGGAGGGGAAAGAAGTATGGAATTATATGATACTGAGGATAAATTACGATTTTTCAGTAAATTAAACTCAAATTAGTTAAATTTCGTATGGGTGCAATTATGATGCAATGTTTTGCAATGTCATTAATATATAATATTTCGATCCAAAAGAAAATGCAAAAAGCAAGGTACATTTATTTAAACTTTTAACACGAATATTTCATTAGGAACTGTTATGTTTTGCTCACATAGGCTTATTCAAAGTGTCAACATATGTGACTATGAAATTGCTTGTTATAAAATTTGGCCAGGAGAACCTGATTGTTCACTATACTTTGTATGAAAAGTAACTTTAATAATACTTTTGTACTGTATACTCACTTAATTTACAGATTTGCACTTTTTAACCCCAGTATTATGCAAATGAAAAGGTCATATGCAACACTTTGTAATCCAACTATTTCACTTGGTTGACACTTGTAATTATTAGTAAAATGCACCATTTATGGTTTTAATCTAAACACCTGAGCACTAGAATCATTTGTAACTATTTCTTGTAAATAATTCATTTAATAACAATTTAATTGGCTCTAAAAAAGAGATAATTTGTTGATCTCTTTGGGAGGTTATAAATACGAGCACTGTCAAAGACCGGCAGGCAGTTGGCTCAGTGTAGTTGTAAAAGTCATGTCGGTCAGTGTTTTTAGTGCCGGCTAATTCCACTGTATGTAAACATGTGTGGATCGCAGAATCAAAGAGGTTCATGCACAAGATGTAACTGTTTTGTCAGAGACGCCATGTAAACTTTACGTGTGTTTTTTAAAGAGGAATAAAAACGTGTGATGACTTTTATAAAACTACTAGATATCTCCAGCCTTACCTTATTTAAAATTCCGGACTTCTTATAAATATATAATACCCTAGACAACAAAAGTGAAGAGCCATAAACTTTATCTTTGAAACAGTATTATTCAGCGTTGTGACGACCACCCCGCGAACATCTTTGAAATGCTTTGATGAGAAGTTATATTCTCCTAAGGCATGTGACATTTTATTTACTAATATAAAACTGAATTTTCATCATATTAAGGCAGGGGCCATTACAAGTTATAGTAGAAACTGAGAATGTTTGTCTTAATGCTAAAAAACAATTTACAGAGGTGAAGTAGGGAGAGCTATGTGGGCAGATGAAGCACACTGAGAAGTAGTTGATAACAGACTACGATCCATCTCAATTTCCTACTGACTTGAACATCTGTAACAATAAGGCAACCATCATCAACATGTATTAAGTTCTCATCATCATCCGAGGGATTTTCATAGTGTGCTTATATAAAAACTCTGAAGTGTAATGAAGTTGTATTTGTTATTCACTGCAATATGGATTGCAACAGACAAAGTTGGTAGCAATTGTATCTGAAAGAGCTATTCAACAATGTTGTAAGTTATGTACATGAATGTAGCATAGAAGATAATTTAGAACACTCTGTAAATGCTTGCAGGAATGAAGTCTGCTACTGTTACTCCTATAAATATTAAATCTGTAGAAATTGGCTTATGGATGGATAACTGAAATATGTCACTGCTCTTGTTGATTTGAACACAATGCAAGCAGAATTTGTGGCTTATAAAGAGAAAGCTATTTAAACAATACTGTAGGGATGTAAGACAGAATGAATAATAAGAAATGTGTTATTTTTTAATTTCTTCTATTTAAAATATGTTAATAAACAAAATTATTTACAATGTATATTTGTCTTCCATTGAAACAGAAAGAATGAGAAACATAAATATTATGCAAGATATTTATATTAATGATAAACAGGTCGTACTGTTCTGCAAAACCGTCAAACATACACACAATAAACACAATCACTCACTGAGTGAATAGTGTGAGTATAGCAGAGTGTCAATAAATTTTGTTGATATAAACACATATGAAATGAAATGAAATGAAATGATCATATGGCATTGTTGGCCGGGAGACCCCATGTGGGGCTGTTCGGCCGCCGTATTGTGAGTCCTTTTTAGGTGACGCCACTTCGGCGACTTGCGAGTCAGTGATGATGATAAGATGATGAAAGATACACAACACCCAGTCATCTCGAGGCAGAGAAAATACCTGACCCCGCCGGGAATCGAACCCGGGACCCCGTGTGCGGGAAGCGAGAACACTACCGCAAGACCACGAGCTGCGGACATAAACACGTGTTTAAAACATCATAAAAAGGTTTCAGGTACATTTCACACATGTAAAGCAGATGTATGTGCAATTGAAGAGGGTATTGATTCTGCAAATGAAGGTTCCAGTAGTACTACTTTTAGGCTTTCAGCAAGGACAACACCTAGCATCGGATGCTGAAAAGGTTTACAAATCTGGCCTGTTTTTAGATATATTCCTGGCAATTTATACTTAATGCAATACTGCAATAGATGCATATCTAAAGAATAAGTTGCTAGATATAATTTCTGTTTTTTTCTGCAGTAGTTCCTGGATACAAAATATCAGAGGTTCCATCTAATGTTATACACCGAAGAGCCAAAGAAACTGGTACACCTGCCTAATACTGTGTAGAGCCCCAGTGAGCACGCAGAAGTGCCGCAACACAACATGGCATGGACTCGACTAACGTCTGAAGTAGTGCTGGAGGGAACTGACACCATGAATCCTGGATGGTTGTCCATAAACCTGTAAGAGTACGAGGGGGTGGAGATCTCTTCTGAATAGAATGTTGCAAGGCATCCCAGATATGCTCAATAATGTTCACGCCTGCAGAGTTTGGTGGCCAGCAGACGGGTTTAAACTCAGAAGAATGTTCCTGCAGCCACTATGTAGCAATTCTGAACGTGTGGGGTGTCACATTGTCCTGGTGGAATTTCCCAAGCCCATCAGAATGCACAATGGACATGAATGGTTATAGGTGAACATGCATGCAAAGAGGTTCATTTACATATATCTGCCTGTGTCTGTATATGTGCGGATGGATATGTGTGTGTGAGCGCACGCGCGGACGCGCTAGTGTATACCTGTCCTTTTTCCCCCCCTAAGGTAAGTCTTTCTGCTTCCGGGACTGGAATGACTCCTTACCCTCTTACCCTCTCCATTAAAACCCACATCCTTTCGTCTTTTCCTCTCCATCCCTCTTTCCTGATGAAGTAACATTGGGTTGCGAAAGCTTGAATATTTGTGCGTGTGTTTGTGTGTTTTTTATTGTGTCTATCAACATACCAGCGCCTTCTCATTTGGATGTGCAAGTGTCTTTTGTTGTGTCTGTCTGCAACTCAGTGTGTTGTCTTTACGGTGAGTGGCATTTATGTTTACCTTATATTGTTGATATGCCTACTTGGAGTTACCATTGTCTGATGATGTGACGAAAAGTACACAATTAAACAAAACATTAGACCACATTGTTTCATCACCTGCATTTGTTCTCTTCCCCGTTGTTTTCATTAGTTTCCTCAGAAACAGTTAAGAACAGGACATATGCTTGTGTGACATTTTTTTCATTCAGGGTCACTAATACTATCCGCCCTCAAAACACACACACACACACACACACACACACACACACACACACACACACACACACACACCAGAGGTTGGGACATAAGCAACATTGACAAAAGGCAGATTATTATGATCTGGCACCTGGGTAGAAGTATCTCAGAAATGGTGAGGCTGATCAGCTGTTCAAGTCCTATTGTTGTGAGCATCTATGGAAAGTAGGTGAAGGGTGGCTAAATTGTGTGTAGGTGGCATGATGGTGGATACCCATGACTCATTGTAAAATATAATGTAGATGAATAGATAAAAAATCTACTAACCAAGCAGTGGCAGGGGAAAACACACACACACACACACACACACACACACACACACACACACACACACACACTAACACACCAAAGGATTTAACTTTTACAAGATTCTCGAGCCTGTGGCTTCTTATTCTGCCGTTTTTACATTATATTATCAATAACTGATTACTTTCATCATCATAAAATGTGGAGGTCAGAGTCTTGCCCACTCTATGATGCAGGATTGGCAGCCATCTGTGGCTCTCACAACGGAGAACAATTTACAAAGGAAAATATCCAAACAGCCCCTTGTTTTGAGAAGTTGTTTTATTTTGATGATCGGTTTCAACATCTCATTACTGCTATCTTCAGGTCACTGTGCACTCCACGTACAGACAATCAGGTATATCGATACTTGCGTACCTCAAGCCATCAATATCTGGATACTGTGAATTCATTTTTTCTGTGTTTTCTTCAAAGACGTGACACCAAATCAGTTACTTCGAAGACTCGTAAATATTTGACTGGCCGCTGTCCTATATCCACGACGCAACAAAAGACACATAGTAGAATTGTGGTACAGGAACAAGTCCTTTGGAGCACACATTGTCGAAAATAGGGCCCTGCAGCGGATGACACCTACGTTAACCCTCGTTAACCCTTTCGGACTCAAAATATTAAAATTTAATTTTTTTTTATTTTCTTGTTTTTATTAGACTATCAGACATACATTGAAACTGAACAATGTGAAAAACAAATTTTGCATACATTAATGGACCACACACGGTGTAGCGGGACTTTGAATTTCGCCGCGCTACACTCGTTCCCTCAGATAAAAAAATATCCCGTCGCAGCGGTATGAGCGCTCGACGGCAGAGAGAAAATACTAAAATTGTAAACTTTTTTTTGTTTTTTTATTCCGTTTCAATTGTCTCTTGATAGCGGTAGCTTAAGGCAGACGTGATCGGATGCTGACGTAAAAACTTAATGGCTAATCTTGATCCGATTGTAATGTGTAGACATTGTGGAAGTTATTAAGAAATTCGGTGGATGGAAGTAGCAAAGTGAATTAAATTGCATACAGTATCAAGATGATTTTAATTGGTATAAATTAGTGATCCCTGGACTATTGCAAGATTTCGGAGCAGATTTTTTTCACGCTGAAATGAAGAAGATTTTTGAAGACGTGGACGCCGCCCGAAAGAAGATAAGTAAATCTGGTAAAGGATGATCTCTCGTCTACGCCACTTCCCCCTGTCAGTTACATTCTGTTATTCTCTGTTTCTTTTCAATAACTTTTGTAGTGAAAATTGGTTTAACTTTTGCTCAAAAACGCCACAAGGACCACCCCAACAATAGCTTTTCCGAATAACGAAGTCCGATAGCTTTTCTGTAATACAAAGTCCGATTTGCTTTTCATTCTTTCCCTTTTTCACGGTCTCTCTTCTCCCATTTTTTTTTATTAACCACTACAACGGGGTGGTTTCAAATGGAGCCATTACATATATTAACTGACCACATACGGGGTGGTTTCAAATGGAGCCACTGTGCCTGAAACATCTTTACTTTTAAATGAATTTGAATTTGTGAATAAGGACAACCGTCAGCTGTAGAATGGAATGATGACTGGGTTCGAGTTCCGATCCGGCACAAATTTTCATTGTCATCATTCTATTCTACAGCTGACGGTTGTCCTTATTCGCAATTATGAAATCATTTACTGTATTTCATAATGGCTTAGTCGCCGCAGTGCCTGCTCCTTTGGACATGCGCGCATCGTAATCAGAACAACACGCCACTACAATACCATCATTACTTTTGATGGTAAAGTAAAATTCAGTTCCTTTCTGCAGATAGGCAGGGGTCTACTTGAAAGAGAGCGCACTTCCATCTGATTCTGCGAGGTTCCTCCTCTATGCTACAGTGTACACAGTGCCATGAGGTGCCATTGTTTGATAGACGCTTTGCTTCTGTTGTAAATTTTTCAACTGGAACATTGTTTTGTTTTGCTAATGATTCTTTGCTGTCACCCTCTGAAATAATCCAAGACAAGACTGGTTATTTTGTTCAAAAACTGAGATCACTGTCTCGAGCCAATACATCGTCTCCCCTTGCACTGCTACTGTCAAACTGAGTCCACATTAGAAGAAATCCCTTCCAAAAGGAACACCAGAATTACCTCTTCCTTTATTCTGCAAAACTGCATCATGTGAAACTGGAAATACAACAAACTGTCACTCATGTTGCTCTTAGATACACAGTGGTTTCAAAAGGAACCACCACAATAATTATTATAATAAATACATAAATTTAATTATTATTGCTTTACATAGGGTATAAATTTGAACACGACAGTTTTTTGCATCTAACTCATGTACAAAACCTACCTTACAGAAACAAATTCAGTGGCAATTTCAAACAAAAACATTTGTGCTCTGTGTACAAAAATGGCTCCCACATTTCTCATATTTTTGTTGTTGTTGTTGTTGTTGTTGTTGTCATCTTCAGTCTAGAGACTGGTTTGATGCAGCTCTCCATGCTACTCTATCCTGTGCAAGCTTATTCATCTCCCAGGACTTACTGCAACCTACATCCTTCTGAATCTTCTTAGTGTATTCATGTCTTGGTCTCCCTATATGATTTTTACCCTCCACGCTGCCCTCCAATGCTAAATTGGTGATCGCTCAATGCCTCAGAACATGTCCTATCAACCGATCCCTTCTTCTAGTCAAGTCATGCCACAAACTCCTCTTCTTCCCAATTCAATTCAGTACCTCCTCATTAGTTACGTGATCTACTCATCTAATCTTCAGCATTCTTCTGTGGCACCACAATTTGAAGGCTTCTATTCTCTTCTTGTCCAAACTATTTATCATCCATGTTTCACTTCCATACATGGCTACACTCCATACAAATACTTTCAGAAACGACTACCTGACACTTAAATCTATACTCAATGTTAACAAATTTCTCTTCTTCAGAAACGCTTTCCTTGCCATTGCCAGTCTACATTTTATATCCTCTCTACTTCGACCATCATCAGTTAATTTGCTCCCAAAATAGCAAAACTCCTTTACCACTTTCTCACTTCCTAATCAAATTCCCTCAGCATCACCTGATTTAATTCGACTACATTCCATTATCCTCATTTTGCTTTACATCTTATATCCTCCTTTCAGGCCACTGTCCATTCCGTTCAACTCCACTTCCAGGTCCTTTGCTGTCTCTGACAGAATTACAATGTCATCAGCAAATCTCAAAGTTTTTATTTTTCTCAATGGATTTTAATTCCTATTCCAAATTTTTCTTTAGTTTCCTTTATTGCTTTTTCAATATACAGATCGAATAATGTTGGGGATAGGCTACAACCCTGTCTCACTCCCTTCCAAACCACTGCTTCCCTTTCATATTCCTTGACTCTGGACATTGGACTCACAATCGGGAGGATGACGGTTCAATCCCACGTCCGGCCATCCTGATTTAGGTTTTCCGTGATTTCCCTAAATCGCTCCAGGCGAATGCCAGGATGGTTCCTTTGAAAGGGCATGGCCAGCTTGCTTCGCCATCCTTCCCTAATCCGATGAGACCAATGACCTCGCTGTTTGGTCTCTTCCCCCAAACAACCCAATCACTTGACTCTGGTTTCTGTACAAATTTAAAATAGCCTTTTGCTCCCTGTATTTTACCCCTGCCACCTTCAGAATTTGAAAGACAGTATTCCAGTCAACATTGTCAAAAGCTTTCTTTAAGTTTACAAATGCTACAAACATAGATTTGCCTTTCCTTAATCTATCTTCTATGATAATTTTTAGCATCAGTATTGCCTCGCATGTTCTAACATCTCTACGTATTCCAAACTGATCTTCTGCAATGTTGGCTTCCACCAGTTTTTCCATTTGTCTGTAAAGAATTCGTGTTAGTATTTTGCAGCCATGACTTATTAAACTGATAGTTCAGTAATTTTCACACCTGTCAACACCTAGTTTCTTTGGGATTGGAATTATATTCTTCTTGAAGTCTGAGGGTATTTCATCTGTCTCATACATCTTGCTCACCAGATGGTAGAGTTTTTTGTCAGTGCTGGCTCTCCTAAGGCTATCAGTAGTTCTAATGGAATGTTGTCTACTCCCAGGGCCTTGTTTCGACTTAGGTCTTCCATTGCTCTGTCGATTCTTCACGCAGTATCACATCTCCCATTTCACCTTCATCTACATTTTTCATATAGCTGCTAATATTCAAAATATATACAGTACTTCACAAGCTGCAGCCCTCAGCAGGCAACATCTACTGGAGATGTAAAGTGTGGCTACAGATGTAACTACTATGCATACCAGGTGTACCAGTATGAAATTAGCTTTTTTTTGTGAAAATGAAACACTAATTTTGAATTGAAAAGTAAAAACATTTTATTCAAAGTACTTACCATTGCTTTCTATACATTTTGACCACCTTTCTGACAATTTGTGGACACCACGCCTATAGAAATGTTCGTCTTTTGAAGCAAACCAATCAGACACGCAACTTTCAACTCCTTTGTAGGAATCGAAGTGTCCCTCAGCCAATGCGTGTCCCATTGATGAAAACAAATGGTAGTTAGAGGGGGCCTAGTCTGGTGAATACGGCGGGTGGGGTAGCAGCTCCCAGCCGAGTGTTTTGATTGTATCCTGAAACAGTTTTGCTTTGTGTGCAGGTGCATTGTCGTGTAAACAAATTACTTTGTCATGTCTTCTGGCCCATTCTGGTCTTTTTTTGATCAATGCATGGTTCAAATTGATCATTTGTTGTCTGTAGTGATTAGTATTCACAGTTTCACCAGATTTTAGAAGCTCGTGATACACCACACCTTTCTGATCCCACCAAACACAGAGCATTGTCTTCTTGTCGAATCGATCTGGTTTTGCAGTCGATGTTGATGGTTGTCCCGGATTAACCCACGATTTTTCCCATTTAGGAGTCTTAAAATAAATCCATTTTTCATTGCCAGTAACAATTCGATGCAAAATTGATTTTCTTTCATGTTTTTGAAGCAAAATTTGACAAATGGTTTTTCGGTTTTCCATCTGTCTTTCATTCAATTCATGTGGCACCCATTTTCCACACTTTTGGATCTTTCCCACAGCTTTCAGATGGTCGGAAATTGTTTATTGTGCAACATTTAGCATTGCTGCCATTTGCTTCTGACTCAAAGTATCAACTTCATCCAATATTGCTTGCAATTGGGCGTCTTTGAACTTTTTTGGTGGTCTTCCACGTTCTGCATTTCTTACATCAAAATCATTATTTCTGAACCGTTGGAACCATCTTTTGCATGTTGATTCTGATAGAGCACGCTCACCATATGCATCGACAAGCATTCGATGCGACTCTGCAGCACTTTTTTTCAAATGAAAACAAAAAATTAATGCTTTCCGCAAATCACCACTTTCTGGTACAAAAATCGACATTGTTAACACGATGAAAACATATGATGATGTTTGTTCCATGACTTGATGTATACTAAATATCTCTGACAGACGTCATACCAACAAAAAAAAAAAAAAATCAAGGCTCGTTCACAACAAATGTTCCCTATCGACACATTTGTATCTTAATGCTCATTTCATACCGGTACACCACAAAATGAGATAATCCTACATGGCTTCAAATGGAACAATAGCATCTGAAAACGTTAATCCAACGACATGACCATTACGACTGCAACGAGTGCGGGATCACAAAGACTGGATCGTCAGTGAACAGAAAAGTGCCACCTTGTCAGACAAATCACCTTTTTTTGTTACACCAGTTCGATGTCTAAGTTCAGATACACCTTCATCCGTGCGAACAGCTTCTCGAGATACGTACTGCACCAGGTATGCAGACCAGTGGGGACAGCATTTTGTTAAAGGGGACATCCACCTGGTCTTCCGTGGTATCTGTGCTACTAAATGAAGCATCACGGTAGCTGTGGACAACGCAAACACTGTTGCAGACCACCTCTGTCTCTCCACACTTAATGTCTTCCTCAATATACAAAACAGATTATCTGATTGGGGTTTGAATTTTGATGGAATAAGTTACGGATAAGGTGGACTTTGTATTACTGATTGAGATAGTGCTGCAATTTGACCGTGAATGGCAGACCGGGTCGGCAACACTACAAAAAGTGACTGTAAGGAAAAAGCATCAGAAATAAGTTGAAATTTACCTTATAATTCTGTCAGAAACATAGTATCTATTATAATATAGTCTTCGTGGCTGCATCTGGAATACTTCTTGATTTTCTTGTAGGATGTCCTTTTTTCATTGTTTGCTGGTCCTCTTGTTCTCCGTCTGATGAAAATTTCTTGAAGTTCTCACTGTCTGGATTAATTTATAAATTTGGCAATAACCATTGCGAATCACTACTGAAATAATGTGAAGATGCCGTGTGTTCGTTTCATAATATAGTTTTAATTTCCACTTAAAATCATTCTTTAACATCAGCACCAAAAAATACACGTCTCAAACGTATGAAGACAAGATAACAAGAGAGTAATGAACAAGTTGTTAAAACAAGCACCTATGCAAAAGTAAAAGAAGATCAAAATTACTTATGAAAATCTGTCACTGATGCAGCGAGCACTCTTGTGCATGCGCGATCGTAAATCACATCTTTGCTATGGCGGAGCGTGGTAGTCTAAGACCCGTTATCAAGGATGTGTGTTTGTGTCACATTCCAGACTTGTGTTACAGTCCGGTTTCAAAGACCATTTATTTCAACAACACTTTGACAAGATATACAGGTGATACAGGATGGTCCATCTGAAGTTTCGGATGAGATTATCTCGAAAACTATACATCGGAAAAAAATAGTTGGTAAGACAAATTCGTAAGCTCAAAGGGGGGGGCATCAAATGATACTACATGTGACCCACAGCCCCTGCCCCCTTGAGTGGGGCAGGGGGCAACTTTTAAATCTTAAATGGAAAATCCCATTTCTTATTGCAGATTCGGATTCTCCACAAAAAAGTAATCAAGTTTCGTCTGAAACATTTTTTAAAACCATTGACAGATGGTGCTGAAATCGAGAAAAATTAAAATTGGGGAAGAACTTAGATTTGTTTAGAATGATCTGAGACGAACACACCAAATTGATACAAAATGTGCACCAGTTCTTTCATTACGTCGAATTAAGCTTTTTTTTTCTTTTTTTTTTTATACAAAATGTATCCTACCCACCACAGTTTTTGATGCAGGGAGGTGGAATGCTAATAAAATCTCGTTAGGGAACTCTTCACAATTGCATTACTCACCCAACTGTGGCGCTACCATGGCCGAACTGCAAACAATGGCTCAGTATAAAGGTAGGTGCAATGCTATCGACGTCACTTCACTTTCAGATTGTGAACCGTAAACATTGGCTGCCAAAAGTAAATTATTCTTTAGTGAAACATGGCTCACTAACCTCCTACAGAGATTGTTGAAATGCAGATCATTTCCCAAACAAATAACATCCAAGCAAAAACATTATTCATAATTGCACTCAGCGAGCTTGAAATGGATACGTACACGCACCGTCCACCTTGTCATCGTGAATACAATGAAAATGACGCTCATACCCTTACCATTCTCACCTGTGTTCAAATGGATCCCGATATTAGTAGTTGTGTGATTCCGAGACAAACTGGAATACCGAAATCAACTGTTTTGAGGATTTTGAAGACACATAAATATCATGTGTATCATATCACACTGAGACAGGCATTAACGCTGAAAGATACACAAATACACGTGCATTTCTGCCAATGAGCCTTGGAAATGATAAGTGGTGACAATGTTTTTTTTTAGATACATTATGTTCACCGATGAAGCCACATTCAAAAACAATGGCAAATTAAATCATCATGATTGTCATTATTGGGCCCCTGTCAATCCACACTGGCACAGACCCGTTGACAATCAACACAAAAGGTCGTTAATGGTCTGGTGTGAAATTTTAAAGGGTTACTTGATAGGACCGTATTTTTTTGACCGAAATGTTACTGGCGAATCTTATTTACAACTTCTCTGTGATGATTTGTTGGAGCTAATGGAAGATGTTGATTTAGAGACTAGGCAACGAATGTGGTGCCAACAGGATGAAGCAGCTCCCCATTACGCTAAAAATGTGCAGAACGTTTTAAATTTACAATGCCCTGGTCCATGATAGGACGCGGCGGACCAATTGAGTGGCCTCCACATTCACCAGACATAACGTCTCCTGATTATTTCTTGTGGGGTTATTTAAAAAATATTGTTTATGAAAGACACCCCACAACCAGAAACGGTATGGAGCAATACATTCGAAGAGTGTGTGCAGCCATATCACGGGATGTGCTGCTCGAAATTGTGGACAACTTTTGCTGACAATTGACTTTATGCATTGAAGCTAATGGGGATAATTTTGAACAATTTCTTCGTGGCTCATTTCATTAATTAAGCACCCCAAATTGTAAGAGGCAAGGGGACTCACACTAATGAAGCACCCCACGGGAACATAATTCTACTACATCCATGTCGTCGTTCCTCGGTAACACTAAAAGTACGATACAGTACATTTGGCACAAAAATAGCTTAATTTGGTGTAACAAAAGAATTGGTGCATGTTTTTTTATCGATTTGATGTGTCATTCTCGGATAATTCTAAATAAATCAGAGTTCTTCCCTAATTTTACTTTTTTCTTGATTTCAGCGCCACATGTCAATGGTTTAAAAAAATGTTTCAGACAAAACTTGATTAGTTTTTTATGCAGTATCCGAATCTGCAATAAAAAAAATAGGGGTTTCCATTAACGATTTAAAAGTTACACAATGGGATTTTTACTCTGCAGTGGAGTGTGCGCTGATATGAAACTTCCTGGCAGATTAAAACTGTGTGCCGGACCGAGACTTGAACTCAGGCACTTTGCCTTTCACGGGCAAGTGCTCTACCAACTGAGCTACCCAAGCATGACTCACACCCCCTACTCACAGCACAGGTACTGGCAGTAGTAAAGCTGTGAGGGCGGGGTGTGAGTCGTGCTTGGGTACTTCAGTTGGTAGAGCACTTGCCCGCGAAAGACAAAGGTCCCGAGTTCGAGTCTCGGTCCGGCACACAGTTTTAATCTGCCAGGAAGTTTCGATTTAAAAGTTGCCTCCCACCCCACCCAATGGGGCGCGGGCTGGAGGTCACGTGTAGTATCATTTGATGTCCCCCTTTGAGCTTACAAACTTGTCTTACCCACTATTTTTACCCGATGTATAGCTTTCGAGATAAACTCATCCGAAACTTCAGATGGGCCACCCCGTACAAGAAAAGAAGTGTCACTAACCTGATAGAAATATGGATGGGTGGAATGAAGTGAACGACGACTATAGGATAATACTCAGTGATGAGTGTCAAGAAAAATTAACTATTAACAAATAAAATCCCCTTTTTATTGTAAACTTCAGTACAAAATTATGTACAATTTAATATTATACACACAGCCAAGTTCCCAGTAAAACACCCATCCTTTCCTATATCACCACCTCCATTGTACTTAACACATAATGGTGCTGTTATAAGATGAGCTGTCCATTTCCTAATCTTCCTTCGTAATTGTCTACTTTGGTCCACTCCACATCACATCGAGCAGCAACTCGGCAAAGATGCACGCAGGGCTGGGAGGCCGTCAAACCGCAGCCATTGCCAAACTGTGAGCTCCGACACGACCTTTCTGGAAGAGAGCACACACCGGTCAGAAAGGTGCTGATCACAGTTTACACAAGATATAAAATGAGGAGCAAGGTGCTCAACACATTACAACTCTGGATCTTATTCTTTCGTGAGACCCCAGATCAGTTCAGTAGGATTTACCTCTAGAAGGCATGGCAGCAATCCGAGGGGAACAAAACCGTTTTCTGGGAGTGCTTTCTGACTGGAACAACCAGGAGTAGTTTCTCCTTAACTAAGGCCTTAAATATCACTTTCCTCAGATAAGGCTCATGTTGTTGTTGTTGTTGTTGTTGTTGTGGTCTTCAGTCCTGAGACTGGTTTGATGCAGCTCACCATGCTACTCTATCCTGTGCAAGCTTCTTCATCTCCCAGTACCTACTGCAGCCTACATCCTTCTGAATCTACTTAGTGTATTCATCTCTTGGTCTCCCTCTACGATTTTTACCCTCCATGCTGCCCTCCAATACTAAATTGGTGATCCCTTGATGCCTCAGAACATGTCCTACCAACCGATCCTTTCTTCTTGTCAAGTTGTGCTACAAACTCCTCTTCTCCCCAATTCTATTCAATATCTCATTAGTTATGTGATCTACCCATATAACCTTCAGCATTCTTCTGTAGCACCACATTTCGAAAGCTTCTATTCTCTTCTTGTCCAAACTATTTATCATCAACATTTCACTTCCATACATGGCTACACTCCATACAAATACTTTCAGAAATGACTTCCTGACACTTAAATCTATACTCGATGTTAACAAATTTCTCTTCTTCAGAAATGCTTTCCTTGCCATTGCCGGCCTACATTTTATATCCTCTCTACTTCGATCATCATCAGTTATTTTACTCCCCAAATAGCAAAACTCCTTTACTACTTTAAGTGTCTCATTTCCTAATCTAATCCCCTCCGCATCACCCGACTTAATTTGACTACATTCCATTATCTTCATTTTGCTTTTGTTGATGTTCATCTTATACCTTCCTTTCAAGACACTGTCCATTCCATTTAACTGCTCTTCCAAGTCCTTTGCTGTCTCTGACAGAATTACAATGTCATCGGCGAACCTCAAAATGTTTATTTCTCCACCATGGATTTTAATTCCTACTCCGAAATTTTCTTAACATCGGGGAGAGGCTACAACCCCGTCTCACTCCCTTCCCAACCACTGCTTCCCTTTCATGTCCCTCGACTCTTACAACTGCCATCTGGTTTCTGTACAAACTGTAAATAGCCTTTCGCTCCCTGTATTTTACCCTTGCCACCTTCAGAATTTGAAAGAGATTATTCCAGCCAACATTATCAAAAGCTTTCTCCAAGTCTACAAATGCTAGAAACGTAGGTTTGTCTTTTCATAATCTAGCTTCTAAGATAAGTCGTAGGGTCAGTATTGCCTCACGTGTTCCCACATTTCTACGGAATCCAAACTGATCTTCCCCGAGGTTGGCTTCTACCAGTTTTTCCATTCGTCTGTACAGAATTCGCGTTAGTATTTTGCAGCCGTGACTTATTAAACTGACAGTTCGGTAATTTTCACATCTGTCAACGCCTGCTTTCTTTGGGATTGGAATTATTATATTCTTCTTGAAGTCTGAGGGTATTTTGCCTGTCTCATACATTTTGCTCACCAGATGGTAGAGTTTTGTCAGGACTTGCTCTCCCAAGGCTGTCAGTAGTTCTAATGGAATGTTGTCTACTCCTGGGGCCTTGTTTCGACTCAGGTCTTTCAGTGCTCTATCAAATTCTTCACGCAGTATCATATCTCCCATTTCATCTTCATCTACATCCTCTTCCATTTCCATAATATTGTCCTCAAAAACATCGCCCTTGTATAGTCCCTCTATATACTCCTTCCACCTTTCTGCTTTCCCTTCTTTGCTTAGAACTGGGTTTCCATCTGAGCCCTTGATATTCATACAAGTGGTTCTCTTTATCATAATACCTGCATAAACAGAGGGAATAAGTTTATTCTTTTTAGCGACCACAAAATCGTGATCTGGAAATTTTACACGGTAGTCAATGTGCATTAACACTAATGCTCAAGCATTTTTTGCTGTAATACCTAATGGCACACACGCTCTGTCATCGACACAAGGGTCGTCCGCAAAGGAAGGTCTCCGAAGAGCTCCCATCGGGATGGAGCGAGTCGGCTCAAATCTGACAACAGCGCCACGTTTCTTGCTTCCCACATCACTATTCTTGCCAGTCCCCACCTCTCTGTGATGCTAATTCTCGGTGTAGGAATTGTTAACAGCGGAAGTGAAAAATCGGCGCTACCGCCCAGTGTAAATTGCGTTCTGCAATTACATTTCTGTGGCTTAAAGAATCAAACCCTATGGAAATCCATCACCAGTCGAACAACGCATATGGAGAAAAGTGTACAGACACATTTTATGTGCGTAAGTGGTGTAGGAAGTTTGCAGACTGCCGTACAGATGTGCACGACAAGGCCGGCTACGGGCGTCTATCAGTTTCAGATGAGACAGACACGAAAGTGGAATAAGTTTTACTCACAGATCAGTGTGTGCCTAGGTGAGAGATTGCTATCTTTAACCCTTTGAGTGCCAACAATATGGAAAGAAACATAATTTTAAAATTTTATGCAAAAATAACCTTTATTAACTTAGTAAGCAACGAATACAAGAAGAAATTGGCAAAGAGTAAAGAATAGATTGTTTTTTATGAATCAATATGGCAGTTTTCACCCATCCATCATATCATATGATACAGTTGGAAGCAAATTTGCAGTTTTCCTAGACACGATCCCTCATACTGAGACGTCAATGAAAGTTCTAAATAATAAGCAAGAATAGGGCTAAAATTTAATAGCTGCATGGAGTGGCTGCGTGGTCTGAGGCACCATATCACGGACTGCGTGGCCTCTCCTGCTGAAGGTTCGAGTCCTCCCTCGGGAATGGGTGTATTTTTTGTTCTTAGGATAAGCAAGTTTAAGTAGTGTGTAGTCTAGGGAACAATGACCTCAGCAGTTTGGTCCCTTAGGAATTTTCACACACACACACACACACACACACACACACACACACACACACACACACACACAAACACACATTTAGTAATTTTTGTATCAAAACCGTATACCAGTGATTTCATTTCGAAACAACTCATAAAAACTGTATCACAAACGCAAATTTACGTTACAATAACTTTAGATATACTTACTTTCACTGTCAGTAATCTCCTCGGTATGATCATTATGAAAAAAACAACATGTCACAATCTCCTACAATGAAGTACAACAATCACCGTGCAGAATGTTCTCCTGAACGCTGTAAGTGACTGCTGCAATGCAACACATTCGTAGAAGTACCTCAGCGAACCACTAGATGTCTCTGTCTTGTAATAGCATCAATGGTTTCATGCTAAGGTCACTGGTAATCCAAAAAAAATTAATAAAACTCTGGTTTTAGGGAGAAACCGCTGGCACTCAAAGGGTTAAGACAACCATGGACAAGATTTTGATGGATATTTTGAAGTACCACAAAGCAGGTGCCAGGTGGCTGCCGTGGATGCTCCCTGACGAACACAAAAAGAAGCGCATCGAAAGTGCCCGCAAGTTTCTGCACTGTTACCAGCAAGAGGCTGTGGAATTTCTGGATTCAATTGTAACCGGGGATGAGATCGGGCCCACTACTTCATGCCAGAGACTAGGGAACAATCGAAAGAATGGCGTCATTCCAGTTCTTCAAAATGTCAAGAAATTCAAGCAAATGCCGTCAGTGAGGAAGGCGGTGGCTTCAGTATTCTGGTACAGGAAAGGCATTGTGCTGGTCGACTACCTGGAAAGAGGTACAACAATCAACGTGGCAAGGTACTGCGAGACACTAACAAAGCTACAGCAGGTTATGAAGAACCAAAGGCTCGCCCTAATGTCGCCAGCACCACGAGGGATCTCATCACCAAATTCGTGTGGGAAATCGCTGACCATCCCCCATACAGTCCTGATGTCACTCCCAGTGACTACCAGTTGTTGCCCAACTTGAAACAACACTTTGGGGGAGGGGGAGAATGAAACTCTCAAGCGACAGAGCCGGAGGCAGCTGTCGATTCTTTCCTGCACGGTTCTGTGGGAGAGTGGTACAACCCGAGTATGAAAAAGCTTCCAGAGCATCTACAAAAATGCATCAGTCGCGATGGGGACTATGCTGAATAATAGCTAAAAGTCCAAGCTTCCAGAATCTATAATTGGTTTTGCAATAAAATGATGTTTACTGTGTGAAAAAGCTCTGGAGACCTTAATTTACGGACAGCCCTCATAGGTTTCGAGAATGAGATTTTCACTCTGCAGCGGACTGTGCGCTGATACGAAACTTCCTGGCAGATTAAAACTGTGTGCCGGACCGAGACTCGAACTCGGGACCTTTGCCTTTTGCGGGCAAGTGCTCTAGTTCTGCTAGTTCTGCAAGGTTCGCAGGAGAGCTTCTGTTAAGTTTGTAAGGTAGGAGACGAGGTACACCCAGAAGTAAAGCTGTGAGGACAGGGCATGAGTCTTGCTGGGGTAGCTCAGTTGGTAGAGCACTTGCCCACGAAAGACAAAGATCCAGAGTTCGAGTCTTGGTCTGGCACACAGTTTTAATCTGCCAGGAAGGTTCATATCAGCGCACACTCCACTGCAGAGTGAAAATCTCATTCTGGAAACATCCCCCAGGCTGTGGCTAAGCCAAGTCTCCGCAATATCCTTTCTTTCAGGAGTGCTAGTTCTGCAAGGTTCGCAGGAGAGCTTCTGTTATGTTTGGAAGGTAGGAGACTAGGTACTGGCCGAAGTAAAGCTGTGAGGACGGTTTGCGAGTCGTGCTTGGGTAGCTCAGTTGCCCATGAAAGACAAAGGTCCCGAGTTTGAGTCTCGGTCCGACACACAGTTTTAATCTGCCAGGAAGTTTCAGCCCTCATAGGTAAAAAGAATACTTGACCAGGACCCTAAACTGAAGCTAAAGATTCAATTTTTGCCATCTTTATGCTTCAAATTAAGTTTACAGTGTGGTTTGCACAGTTTAACAGTGGCAGTTACAACTTTTTCCCGTCTTTGCTCTGTACTGACTCCTTTGGGATAGAGTCTTATGATCGACTGATGATATAGCCTTTTTACATAGCTTGTGAGTCATCCAGTGTTTTGTAACATGTGATAGTTTCAGTCTGACATTGATCACCAGCTGCACCATCAAAAACTGCAATCTCCTTTACGACTTCAAGTAAATCTTACTGATTTCCTTCTACTCTAGGCTGACTGACAGTATTTTGAATTTTAAGAGCTGCTACTAAGTCAGAATTACTTTCAATAATTTATAGAATTCTTAGTTTTTTAGACTCACAATTATTCTCTGTCATTCAGCTGTGTTGATCTTTCTTCACTGTTTCTTTCCTGCTGCATGCCTTTCCCTAATGCTGGTTTTTTTTCCATCTGGTACCATAGCAACACCACACACTAACAGCAAGCTACTGAGCTGAGATTCTAGTACTACAATTTTATTCTTAGAAGTATTCTGACTAGGTGTTCATTTAGGTGCTGTCTGAGGTAACTGACTTCCACTTGGCTGAATACCAGTATCATTAATGTGTTCTGGTATGTCTGGTTGGGTTTCTTTTTATAGTTAAAAACAAGCATGTAAAATGTTGAATATGGGGATTTCACACAATATGTATACTTAATCACCCTGAACAATTCAGCAACACAAAAGTGATGACTGCGATGAAATCGACACCCTACCTTCCCAGATTACCTCCAACAGACAGACAGAAAGATGCAGTTGCCGATTTTGTGTTATGGTCAGCAGTGAATAACAACTGAACGTAATTGACTGGGTTGCTCTATTTTACAATTTGCTACAGAATACTAAATACATTTTTAGCAGTGGAGAATGAAATGTTAAAATAATGTAAAACTCAAATTACCCACAGGCTCTAGTTGTTTTGCTGGTTTTGACGAGTGTCTTCTTTTTCATCAGTTTTATTTCCATTTCTGTGCTTATGTGTAAGTGTCTTTTAATTGTGCCTGTCTGCAACTTAACATGTCATCTTCACAGTAAGTAGCAATCTTTACTTTCGATACATTGTTGATATTCTATCCTGGAGTTTCCAATGTTTGTTTTATATAGATTTCTTTCAAGTTTCGAATCCACTTCACCTTCAACATCGCCATTACTTTTCAAACTCTGCAATAAGGTGTTAACTTTGTATTGCATATTTTGTTTATTTTTATCAGCATAAGCTGCACCGTATACTTCATATAGTTTGAGCTACAGAATACCTCAATCACTTTTTTTTACTCACTTTATATTTGTCAGATGAAATGAAAATCACAAAATAGTAGAACCAAGAAAGACGCCGTCATCATTTGGCAAAAGTAAAGTAACAAATGAATGATGTGAACAGACAAAATCAGAGTGGTGACTGTTTTTGACAAAGCCTCAAAGATGGTATCGGTCTTTTGGCATATGTTGAATGGGGCTGATGCACATCATATGTGCAGCAAGCATGAACAACAATAACACCACAAGCTCGCCACATCCCAAAAATTGATACAGAAAATTCAAACCTCAATTAATAATGATAGAATTGGTAACGTTTTTAAATTTTTCGTTGACAAGTTGAAGATTAGAGTTGTAACACACAACAAAACTTTATACACAGTACCACAGTACACATAATGTCACAAAGCTTATAACACTGCACCCCCCCCCGCCCCCCCCTCGGCCTTCCCTGTCCCTTTGTCACATAACGTAACATGTGATGTAATTTATGGATGGCCCCTTATCACTTTCACCCCAACAGGAAGTTGGTTGTCTTACCCTCACAGTATTACTTTCCATATTGTAAGTAATATGTGTAGTAAATTTGGTTGAAATTGTTCCAGGTATTTAAAATGAGTTATTTACCTACAGCTTTGCCCGCACAAGCACATGTCATGTATATTTAACATATTTCGCATGTATTTGTAGACATATTTCACCTGTATCTCTATGATTTTTGCCCTGTAGTCCTGTTTTACACAGCTCAATGTTTATGATGACATGTCTCCTCAACTATGTGCCATACAATGATGTGTTTCACGTATCTCAATGTTTATGAGGTCATATCTCTTGCACTGTGTGTTGTACCATGAGCTATAACGTAGCTGGTCATTCACTGGTATATATAAATACTGTTTGCAAAATGTGTCACAAATATAGTTAGCAGTGAAGAAGTGAAAAATTGAAACATTATATGGCATTTTACTGCAGAGACAGTATTTAAAACACACCTTGTTTCTTTCATCATTGTGTGAGAATTATCGGCCAGAAAAAGTTTTGTAAATAAGTGCTCTCATTCTTGAATACTGGATGACTAAAGTAAGGGGTATACGTGCATTGTGGATGTATCGCTTCTTCAACCTCATCTTCACCCTTTGATAGCTAGATGGATACTACCTCCACAGCGGTTCTTTCCAGACAGTAAGTGGCATGTTTACTGACTTTGGTTGAAATCACTCCATTGATTTAGGAGGAGATGTGAAACGTAGATAAGTGCATGCAGAATTTACGAAAGTACAGTGGACCAGAAAATCTGTAACATTATGTAATTACATGTATTGACATAAAGTTATGGATTTTAGGGTCCAATGCATTTTCATGCATGAATATATAAATATAATTTTTTTTTTTTTTAATTGGTGTTTGAAAATCGCTAAAGGCCAAAAATGAATTATCTATACATTCAAATGGTGGAACTTTTATTTAAAAAGTTCCAATTATTTGTTGGATGTAGTCCATTCTCTACCTTCCCCTACAGTTTTTACCTTCTACAGGTCCTTCTAATATCACGGCTGTTATTCCTTGATGTCTTAATAGGTGTCCAATCATTCTGTCCCTGCTTATTAAGGGTTTTCAATACGTTGCTCTCTTCACTGATTTGACAGAAAACTTTCTCATTCCTTAACTCGCCACTTCATCTAATTTTCAACATTTTGTGACACCACGTGTCGAACATTTCAGTTCTCTTCTTTTCCAGCTGCCCCCCACCCCCTCCTCCCTCCCCCAGTCAATGATTCACTTCCATACAATGCTGCACTCCAAATTCTCAGAAATTTCTTCCTCAGATTAAAGTTGATATTTGATACTAGTAGATTTCTTTGGGCCAGGAATGCATTCTTTGGCCTACGCCAGTCTGCTTTTAGCAGCCTCTTCACTTTGTGCATGATGTATTACTTTGCTTCCAAGCAAGTAAAATTCCTTCACTTTGTCTCGTTTGTATTTATCAATTTTGATGTTATCTTTCCTGCTAATCTTCTTTCTGGTACTTTTAATGATACAGCCTTCCCCAAGAACCGTATGAAATGTCTGGTACCACCCCTATTTTTTTTTTTTTTTTTTTTTTTTTTTTTTTTTTTTTTTTTTTTTTTTTTTTTTTTTTTTTTTGTATGCATCCGGATAGTTATTGGACGAGTCAGTGCTTCCTAGGGACTTGTATGTGTCTTTATACATATCACGCTGTCCAATTTGCTAAAACACTTGACATTTATTGTGAAAGCATACAGAATTTTCTGGAAGGACGTATATTATCATGATTGTCAGGGGATTGTTGTCATTAACAAAATTATGTACAGGCACTGAGTTAGATGTTTAATCAAGAGACTGAAGTGTTAAATATCTGGCGGCAAATATTGAGAGGCTGTGGAAATGTTGGCATAAGTGGTTGGCGTCTCTGATTATCTTAATTGCAGTTGATTGGTGGTTTGACACAGAGAACATCATTATCCTGACAAGGGAACCTCCCCATTGCACCCCCCTCAGATTTAGTTATAATTTGGCACAGCGGATAGGCCTTGAAAAACTGAACACAGATCAATCGAGAAAACAGGAAGAAGTTGTGTGGAACTATGAAAAAACAAGGAAAATATACAAGCTGAGTAGTCCATGCGCAAGATAGGCAACATCAAGGTTTATGTGAGCACAGGAGCGTTCACTGTATTAAGTTTAGTGTCTGTGTTTTGTGACTGCACCGCAAAACCGTGCAATTAGTAAACGAAAGGACGTGCCTCTCCAATGGGAAGCGAAAACATTTGATCCAGGAAAACACGTCTGATATATTCTATATGACACTGGTGGCAGCATGTGCGTCACATGACAGGAGTGTGTTGTCGACCCACCTAACATGTACACTTGGCGAATGTGTAAAAAGATTATTCTACTTTGCCTGATTTAGGTTTTCTTGTGTATGTGATAACCACTCCCAAGAAGGTGGTGAAACCATAAGAGTTTGTCACAAAAACTGCAACAAATGAATGCAACAGTTTCACAGTCGCACGGTTTTCTCTGTGCTCTGTCAAAACATATGTTTTTGACGTTTTAAAATTTTTCTGTGTGTAGACCGTCAAATCCTGCATATGTCCAAGCAAATCTGAACATGTCCTGGAATTTTGGAGAGCGAAGTTGATTATGTGTGAGTGCCTGAACTCTGATAGTTGTCTGAAAATAAAAAAAAAATAAAAAACTTTTGACTCGAGGGAAGACTTGAACCAAGGACCTCTCGCTCCGCAGCTGCTCACGCTAACCACAGGACCACGGCGCTCCTGTGCTCACATACTCCTTGATGTTGCCTATGTTGCCCATGGACTACTCAGTTTGTATGTTTTTCATAGTTCCACACAACTTCTTCCTGTTTTCTCGATTGATCTCTGTTCAGTTTTTTAAGGCCTATCCACTGTGCGAACTTATAACTAAATCTGAGGGAGGTGCGATGGGGAGGTTCCCTTGTGAGAAACAGATTAAAAGTTATTACCAAGCGATGTATTTTCATTTGTTATATATTTTTGTCCTCATCTCTAATTAATATCATTTGTAATTACATTTCTAATTAACTCTTCAATTGTTTACATCACACAACTTTCCTATTTTCAGAATGTGACACCTTATTTGTAAATTTTACACATGTAGTCGGATAAAGCACGAGATTTGTACTGTCATTGAATGTTAATAATCAAATCCAAACTGTAATAAATTATGTAACTAAAAAACAGGGTGTTTATAAATTAATATCGAGGTTTTAACACTTTATAATATTTATTACATTAAACTTACAGTTATAAATGATACGTCAAATGAAAGAGCAACACAAACAGTTGTGTTTGGCACCAGTGCGCATGTGCAGCATGCAATGTTTCTGCCGCAATCTGCTAGACAGCAGTAGTAGCGGAGATGGCGTTTTGTGTTTTGCAGTTTGCAAAGACTGAATCTGTAGTTACTGTGCAACAGGCATTCCGGCCGAATTTCGGTTGTGATCCTCCCAGTGATAACAACATTAGTAGATGGTATCATCAGTTTGAAGATACTGGCTGCCTTCGTAAAGGGAAGAGCACAGGACAACCAAGAGTTAGTGAAGAGACTGTTGAGCGAGTGACAGGGTTGTTCACTCGTAGCCCAAAGAAATCAGTCCGGAAAGCTAGTCGTGAATTACAAGTTCCCGTGTCAACTGTTTTGAAAGTTTTAAGAAAATGCGTACAACTACGTCCTTACTGTTTACAGTTATTACAGGTTCTAAAGGTGGAAGATCATGGATTACATGCCAACTTTGCAAACAAAATGTTGTTTCATGTCTATGAAGATTTTCTGGATCATGTTGACTTCAGTGATGAATCAATCTTTCACCTTAGTGGACATGTAACAGTCACAATGTGCGCATCTGGGGCTGAGAAAATCCTCACAAGGTGGTACAAATGCAACGAGATTCCCCTAAAGTGATTGTTTTTTGAGCCATATCCTGGTGGAAAGTTTATGGGCCTTTCTTTTTTGGTGAACCTACTGTAACTGGCACTTTTTACCTGGATACACTAGAGCAATGGCTCTTCCCTCAATTGGAAGAAGATGAGCCAGAGAACTTTATTTCCCAGCAAGATGGTGCGCCATCTCACTAGCATAGTAAAGTACGTGATTGGTTGAACGTCACTGTACCCAAGCGCTGGATAGGCCACAAGGAGCCCAAAGACAGGGCTTGCTTTGCATGACCTCCACGTTTATCCGACCTAATGCCATGTGATTTTTTCCTTTGGGGCTTCATCAAGCATCGTCGTGTGTACATGCCTCTGCTACCAGCAGACCTCCCTGAATTAGGAAACCGGATTGAAGCAGCTGTTGCTACAATCACTGAAGACATACTTATCAATGTTTGGGAAGAACTCGGCTATAGACCTGATGTGTGCCGTGTGACAAATGGTGCTCAGATTGAACATTTATAAGGTTCATGGTAGAACAGTTTGAGTTGCTCTTTCATTTGACATATCATTTATAACTGCATTCTTAATATAATAAATATTATAAAGTGTTAAAACCCCAATATTCATTTATAAACACCCTGCAATACAAGAGAAATTATTGTAATTAAAGTTCAGCTTGATTTTCATATTTAAAAGTAGTGATGATACTATAAAAATTATGTGAATTAATATTGTATTTTATACCTCCATCAGCTGTAACATCAGCTTTTTTACGTTTTGTAAATTTTAATTGTAACATCAAAATTGTACAAAATTAACAATGGGTTGTTTTGAAGTTTATTGTTAAAATTCTATATAAAGCAAAGCAGTGATGCTGCGAGAGAGTTAGTTGTTGAGCTGTTTTGTCAGTCAGTCAAAGAGATGTGTGAAGTATGTCAGTGTTTTGTTAATGTGACGAGTATGCAGTTCAGTTGTCAATAAATTTTGTGAAGTTAGAAACTGTTATATTCTTTCATCAAATGAAATCCAGGCAATAGAAAGTTAAGGTAAATGTAATGATCCGAGAGGAACGTTATATACTTCTAATTACTTTTCTCTTTCTTCTGTTCATTCACAATCCATACTCTGTTTTCATTAGGCTGTGCATTCCAGTCAATAGTTCCTGCAGTTCTTCTTTATTTTCACTGAGTCTAGCAATCTCTTCAGAAAATGTTGTATCGCTTCATCCTGAATTTTAGTTCCATTCTCGAACCTTTTTTTCTTATTTCCACCATCACTTCTTTGCTGTACAAGCTGAACAAGACTGCATCACTATCTTGTTTCTTGCACAATACCTGTTTTGCCCTGTGGCTTAAGCACATTTTTTGCACCTTTTACATTACTGGGCTACCTTTTACAAGTTCAGCAACACAAAGAAAGAGGGATAAGTTTCCTTTAATTTACGTCTATAGTCACAAACTTTTTGTTAACAGATTACCTATTTTGGTCTATAATGACCATCATCAGATCTGCAGCAAAAAAAAATGGGAAAAACAAACACACTCACAGATTGTTTACAGCTTAAAACAATAAATAGACCGTAATGAAAAGTACTATATGCATTTGTGCGCTTTAAGTATGAAGAGGCATACCTGTTTTATAAAAACAAAGTTTTTTAATATTATTCTGTGCACTATAAAAGGTGTTTATTACTTATGTCATTATCTAGAATATTGGCACTTGAATATATGTCAACTACTGTCTCTTAACTCTTCCTCTTTTTAACGATCTGACTTTTGTTGTGTTCTATTTCATCGCTTTTTATTACTGTAATGCCTTTTATATGTTACAAGCTCATTATAGACTTCAACTTTGTATCCTCCTTTATTTTACACTGTTCAGTTAATTATTGAAAACTAGGGTATGCCTACATTAGCGACATCTGGTGAACTTACAACACGAACATCTTGTGGCTACTGTACGGCAACTTGTTTTGAACAGTAGTGCTACTGACAACATGACTCGTGCATATGGTGTTATTTGTATATTATTTGACGATGCTGGTACTGATTTTGCATTTAACATTTGACGATGCCACTATGGCTGCAGTGCATTACGACTTCGTTTTTATAAAACTGGTATGTCTCTTCATACTTAAAGTGCACAAATGCATATATATGTCAATAGTAGTTTTCAATATGGTCTGTTTATTGTTTTTAAGCTGTAGACAACCTGCAAGTGTATTTATATTTTTCCCATTTTTTGCTGCAGATCTGATGATGGCCATTATAGACCGAAACCGGTATCACTGTCCACGTTTAACACCTGTTGTAGTTATCTCATCTGTTTGTGACCATAAATTAAAGGAAACTTATTGAATATGCGGGTCACTGTTTTATTCACAACAATGTTGCAGCTTGCGTAAGAAAGAGAGAAACAGAGCAACTGACATCAGACAGACAACAAAGGCGAGTGATATATTGGAAAGAGTGGAAGGAAGGAAAGAATGAACGAAAAAAGGCCAAGTTTAATATCCCATTGACATTGAGGTCATTAGAGACGGAGGACAAGCTCTGATTATATCAAGGATGGGAAAGGATATTGGCCGTGCCCTATCAAAGGATCCCTCCCGGCATTTGCCTGGAACGATTTAAGGAAAGCACCGTAAACCTAAACCTGGATGGCCTGTCAAACACGAGTACAGGTGCTAACTGCTGCTCCACCTCGCTCGATAGAAAGAGTGAATACCTCGAAATGGCAGTGAGCTGGTCGTGTCGCTCGAAGAAAACGTGGCAGGAGCTCAAAACAAATATTGGATTGGACCCAATTTGGCAAAAGAAACTGAGGAGAAGAACATCGGACAGGTGGAAAAGAGACTTACAAAAGACAGCCAGATTGAACTGGCAATGAGAAACTCAATATCAACAGAAATGGAGGTACCTGCACGGATCCTACATTGCACGCCGACTCAAAGAGGCCACATCGCCAAATGAATGAATTGGCTGATGATGAATTTTCTATTCCATTCTTCTGCATGTTATTCCTGTCAGGAAGTTTAGATCACAAGCTGATTGTGCAACAATTTTAGCATTATCTGCCCATGTTATCTTCCAGATTGACTGTATGATGTTTTCCCAAATATCTTCTGATGGTATGTCTCCAGTTTCGCAGGTTCTACATACGTCCTTGGACAATTGTTACCTTACTATCTATTAAAATAATAAAAGTGATGCAACCCATGTTTCAGTACCTTGTACAGTTTGATCCGTCACAGTTCCCCACAGTGTCACAGCTTGGCGGACGGGACGGTGGTGGTACTATCCCTCGTGGCAAGAGGCGGCGCTGGGCCGAGGACCCGTGCCACGTCGTCCAGGGAGCGTGCCAAGGCCGTGCAGAACTTACTGCCCGACGTCTCTCTGCTTGCCCGGAACACCAGAACTGTGAACTGAATGCTGCGGCAAAACAAAACACAGGTCAGGAGGTGCTGACCGAGTATCAATAACAACAAGTACAATGACAACAATAATAATACTACTACTACTAATAATAATAACAACAAGAACAACAATAAATAATGTTGTTGTTATGGTCTTCAGTCCAAAGACTGGTCTGATGCAGCTCTCCACACTACTCTTTCCTGCAAAACCTCGTCATCCCCAAATAACTAACCCAACCCACATACTTCTGAATCTGCTTATTCTATTCATCTCTTGGTCTCCCTGTACAATTCCTACCCTCCACGCATCTCAGAATGTGTCCTATCAACCAATCCCTTCTTTTAGTCAAGATGTGCCACAAATTTCTTTCTTCCCCAGTTCTATTCAGTACCCCTTCATTGTGTTAACAGAATCTTCTGTCACTTCTTGGTAGAACAACATTATAATAAATTAAAAGCACCAGTTTGCTTTTGTTCTACAATATTACTTTTATTGTTAACCGGTTTTTGGCTTACGAGGCCATCTTCAGACATTTACTGAGTATTGTCACCAAAGCAGTTACAATGGTTGCAAACAACACTGGACGAGAAGTAACACGTCGAGACTGAAGTAGAAACATACAGTAAGTAACATCTTTGACAGTGTGGTGGTAATGCAATGAAAAAGTAAAAACTGAACAGTATATAAATAACAATGGAGTAGACAGGAAACCCTTTAACACAAAATACAAATAGCATGCCCACATAACAGTTTCTATTAATAAACCAAACGAATAAAACAAAATTGGTAGTACACAAGGCTACATCAGGAGGTATGAAACATGGAGAGTAATACACAAACTAATTAAAAGGAGAGGCAATTATCAATGTAACTACAGAATACATAAAGAACTTAAGCAATATCAGTAAGATAAACAGAAATAAATAAATGCAGGAAAATGGAGGCATTTGAGGGAACTTACAGTAAATGCAATTTTTGAGAGTGTGGTGTTACTGCATTTTAACATTAACATTATAATCAAAACAGTGGCTGTGTAACAGTTTGCATTAAATAAATGAACAATGTAAAATACACAACTGGCCATTAAAATTGCTACACCACGAAGATGACATGCTACAGACGCGAAATTTAACCGACAGGAAGAAGATGCTGTGATATGCAAACGATTAGCTTTTCAGAGCATTCACACAAGGTTGGTGCCAGTGGAGACAGCTACAACGTGCTGACCTGAGGAAAGTTCCCAACCGATTTCTCAAACACAAACAGTAACTGACTGGCGTTGCCTGGTGAAACGTTGTTGTGATGCCTCGTGTAAGGAGGAGAAATGCGTACCATCACGTTTCCGACTTTGATAAAGGTCGGATTGTAGCCTATCACGATAGTGGATTATTGTATCACGACATTGCTGCTCGCGTTGGTTGAGATCCGATGACTGTTAGCAGAATATGGAATCGGTGGGTTCAGGAAGGTAATACGGAACGCCGTGCTGGATCCCGATGGCTTTGTACCACTAGCAGTCGAGATGACAGGCATCTTATACGCATAGCTGTAATGGATTGTGCAGCCATGTCTCGAACCCCGAGTCAACAGATGGTGTCGTTTGCAAGACAACAACCATCTGCACGAACAATTCAACGACGTTTGCAGCAGCAGGGACTATCAGCTCGGAGACCGTGGCTGCGGTTACCCTTGACGCTGCATCACAGACATGAGCACCTGCGATGGTGTACTCAACAATGAACCTGGGTGCACGAATGACAAAACGTCATTTTTTCGGATGAATCCAGGTTCTGTTTACAGCATCATGATGGTCCCATCTGTGTTTGGCGACATCGCAGTGAACACACAATGGAAGCGTGTATTCGCCATCACCATACTGGCGTATCACCCGATGGTATGGGGTGCCACTGGTCTCTGTCACCACTTGTTCGCATTGACGGCACTTTGAACAGTGGACGTTACATTTCAGATGTGTTACAACCCGTGGCTCTACCCTCCATTCGATCCCTGTGAAACCCTACATTTCAGCAGGATAATGCACGACCACATGTAGCAGGTCCTGTATGGGCCTTTCTGGATACAGACTACTGCCCTGGCCAGCACATTCTCCAGATCTCTCACCAATTGAAAACGTCTGATCAATGGTGGCCGAGCAACTGGCTCGTCACAATACGCCAGTCACTACACTTGATGAACTGTGGTATTGTGTTGAAGCTGCATGGGCAGCTGTACCTGTACACGCCATCCAAGCTCTGTTTGACTCAATGCCCAGGCGTAAAAAGGCCGTTATTATGGCCAGAGGTGTTTGTTCTGGGTACTGATTTCTCAGGATCTATGCACCCATATTGCGTGAAAATGTAATCATGTGTCAGTTCTGGTATAATATATTTGTGCAATGAATACCTGCTTATCATCTGCATTTCTTCTTGGTGTAGCAATTTTAATGGCCAGTAGTGTATGAACAGATGAGATAACTACAAAGGGTGTTAAACATGGACAGTAATACAAGTACCAATTAAAATAAAGCCATAACTACTGAAACTACAGTCTATATGGAATACAAAGACAACTTGAACAAAAGAAAAGAACTTAATGAATACAGGAAAATGGAAATATGTAGGAAGAGACAGTGTGGGAAGTAATAAACAACAGAGATGATTATATGAAGTTTAGGAGAGAGGAAGTGTTGAGCTGTCTCTGGTCATTTGGGATGCGATCCGGACTGTGAGCAAGATGTTTGTTAATTTGCAGGGCTTCCAGTAGGTTGAGTTTTAGGCCTTTGTTTGGTAAGTGAAGTACACGGGACACTGGCTGGTAGTTGTGACCCTCATTCAGTACATGCACAGCAAATGCAGAGTTGAAATTCTGCAACCTCCAGCTGCGTTCATGTTCAGCCAGCCTGGTTGCTATGTCTGTTTCTACTTCAGTCTAGACGTGTTACTTCTCTTCCAATGCTGTTTGCAAACATTTTAACTTCTTTGGTGATAATACTCAGTAAAACAGGTTAACAATAAAAGTAATATTGTACAGCAAAAGCAAACTGGTGCTTTTCATTTATTACTTCCTCATCAGTTTCATGATCTACCTGTCTTAACCTTCAGCATTGTTCTGTAGCATTGCATCTAAAAAGCTTCTATTCTCTTCTTGTCTAAACTGTTTATGATAAATCTTTCACTTCCATATACAACTACAATTCAGACAAATACCTTCAGGAAAGATTTCCTAAAACTTAAATCTATATTTGATGTTAACAAATTTTGCCATCGCTAGTCTACATTTTGTATCATCTCTACTTCGGCCATCACCGGTTATTTAGCTGCCCAAATAGCAAAACCTATCTACTACTTTAAGTGTCTTAAAAATCAAATGGCTCTGAGCACTATGGGACTAAACATCTGAGGTCATCAGTCCCCCAGAACTTAGAACTACTTAAACCTAACTAACCTAAGGACATCACACACATTCATGCCCGAGGCAGGATTCGAACCTGCGACCGTAGCGGTGACACGGTTCCAGACTGTAGTGCCAAGAACCGCTTGGCCACCCCGACCGGCTTTAAGTGTCTTTATTTCCTAATCTAATTCCCTTAGCATCACCTGATTTAATTTGTCTACATTCCATTATCCTTATCTTCCTTTTGGTGATGTTCGTCTTATGTGCTCCTTTCAACACAGCGTCTATACCATTCAACTGCTCTCCCAAGTCCTATGCTGTCGGTGACGGAATTATGTCATTGGCAAACCTTAATGTTTTTATTTCTTCTTCCTGAACTTCAATCCCTTCTCCAAATTCTTCTTTTGTTTCTTTACTTCTCGATCAAAGTACAGACCGAAGAACATCAGGGATCAACTGCAATTGTCTCTCACCCCCTTCTCAAACACTGCTTCCCTTTCATGCACCTCGACTCTTGTAAATGCTGTCTGATTTCTTTACAAAATGTAAATAGCCTCTAGCTCTGTGTATTTTAGCCCTATCTTTAGAATTTCAAAGACAGTATTCTAGTCAACATTGTCAAAAGCTTTCTCTAAGTTTATAAATGCTATAAATGTACATTTGCCTTTCCTTAACCTATCTTTTAAGATAAGGAATGGGGTACTAGCAATAATAATAATAATAATAATAATAAACCCCATGGAGGCCCGGAAAAAGAATAGGCCTTCGGTATGTTCTGCCAGTAATAAAAGGCGACGAAAATAACAAACCACTAATAGGGCTAACCCCCCTTTTAGTGTGATTAGTTGGTTCAGGACAGAACTAATGAAGCCTCGGACAAGCGCTGTCACGGTCGGGGACGACGCTTGAACCCTATGCCCGCCCACAATGGTAACGACACTGCTAGCCAACTGGAAAATGATGTAAATCCAAATAGAGGTGTTTTGCAGGATATGCTTCCTGCAACCACCCTAGAAGGAAAACAAAGACAGAGGATGAGATGGTCAGATGAAGTTAACTGACACCTCATGTTCTGTTATTGCCAAGCAACAAACTTAGGAACCAAAACAACTGGATACAGATCACAAGTATACACAAAATTTATTACCAGATCCCCAGAATTAAAATTTTTAACAGAACAACGATTAGCTGATCAGATCCGCGTAATAATCAAAAATAACAGGATACCCCAGTCAGAATTAGAAAACATCAAACAACAAGTACAACAAATACTGGAACAAAATAATGTGCAATCAGAAGAAGAAGAAGAAGAAAATACAGTAATGGACTCAAACATCCCAGGGCGAACAAAGAACAACACGCATCAATTAAACAATCAGAGGAAAACGAAATTTTAAGACAGCCACCAGAACAAGCACAAATAGAACATGAAGTGACACACATGTTAGATATACAAGAAAAATTTCAGCTACCATATTTACTCGAATCTAAGCCGCACTTTTTTTCCGGTTTTTGTAATCCAAAAATCCGCCTGCGGCTTAGAATCGAGTGCAAAGTAAGCGGAAGTTCTGAAAAATGTTGGTAGGTGCCGCCACAACTAACTTCTGCTGTCGAATTGTGTAGCGCTACACAGGCACGCTTTGCTGGCACAAAAATACTGGTGCCAAAAGCTCTGCATCAGTACATAAATTTTTTAAAAAAGGTAGAAGACGAGCATTTTTCTCTGCCCCGAGTTTCGACCACTGCGTTTTCATACATTATCCAACGAAGTAATTAGAAATTTCGTATTGTTAATCTTCGAATGTAGCGGCCTTTCAAATATTCGTAGCAAGGAAAATAAACTTCTTAACACAAAAATACCAACAATGTACAAGACTTTAGGATTGTTGCACGAGTTGATATGCTGGGGCCCATTAAGATTTCACGTAGCGCACCTATTGCTTCGTGGCATTTTGTAAAGTGCTTGTTGGTGTTAGTGAACCATAATGAAACGCTTTCATTATAGTGCCAAACTCAAGAGGGGAGTTCTAATCGTTCTGCAGGTCTGCGATACGGGGTTGATGAGAGCAACGTCAGGCGATGGCGACTACAGAGAGACAAATTATTTGAATGTTCAAGTATCAGGAAAGCATTTAGTGGGCCAAAGTGTGGCCGATATCATGCACCAGAAGTGATTTTAAATGAATTTGTTAAGGAACAGCGTCAGAAATTCCTGCCCGTGAACACCAAAATTTTAAAAATTAAGGCACATGAAATTGTTAGAGAGCAAAAAATCGAAAATTTTAAGGCTAGTCACAGCTGGATTGATCTGTTTATGAAGCGCTGGGGTTTTTCACTTCGGAGGCGAAATTCAGTTGCACAGAAGCTGCCGAAAAATTATGAAGAAAAACTTGGGGAATTTCAGCGCTTCATAATTAGGCGTCGCACAGAAAAGCAATACCTTCTCGGTCAGATAGGAAACGCTGACCAAACTCCCGTATATTTTGACATGCCGTCAAATTATACGGTTGACGCTAAAGGAAAGAAAGACATAAGTGTTCTTATATCAGGGGGTGAAAAACAGCGGATGTCCGTCATGCTTGCTTGCACAGCAGATGGACATAAATTACCCCCATTCATAGTTTTCAAGCGAAAGACTTTACCGAAATAGGAAGTGTTTCCAAAAACTGTAATTGTACGAGCAAACGAAACTGGGTGGTTTTCGAAGGACATGGTGTTGGAATGGGTTAGGGGTGTGTGTGTGTGTGTGTGTGTGTGTGTGTGTGTGTGTGTGTGTGTGTGTGTGTGTGTGTGTGTAAAATCGTCGTCCTGGCGCAATGCTTTGTTTACGCTGTCTGTTGGTATTAGATGTACGCAAGCCATACAGCACCTGCAGTTAAACGAAAATTAGAGGAAAGCAAAACGGACTTGGCACTAATTCCTGGCGGGATGACGTCAATTCTACAACCACTTGACGTCTGTTTCAATAATTGAACAATTTAAGGACAAGCTTAAACGCATGTTCACAGACTGGCTTTCGAAAAGCGACAGACAACTGACACCAACAGGACGTGTAAAACGAGCAAGTTTGTCGCAAGTGTGCCAGTGGATTTATGATGCATGGAAGTGTGTTCCAAATCAGACTGTGCAACAAGCATTTAAAAAATGTTCGATATCCAATGCACTAGATGGTACGGAGGACGATGCTCTCTATGAAGAAATGGGTAACAAAGAATCGAGTGATAGTGATTCCGAACCATGACTGATATTTAAACGTTTCGTATAAGATGTACTACAAACCTAATAAAATTGTGTTTTAAATTTCAGCGTTTAATTTCTAATTTATTTTCATTCTTATTTTATAAGTGTTGCTACTCTGCATTGCACAGGATAGAAAAGCGTGGAGAGCTGTATCAAACCAGCCTACGGACTGAAGACAACAACAACAACACTCTCTGCATTTGAGGTCATAACTAAAAATCTACTACAAAAATCCGACTGGCAAGACTGTTTGGGATGTATGTCAATATGGCCAACTCTACGTTCTGAATTTTTTCCTACCTGTGACAAGAGATGGTTGCTAATAGGAACTTCTATGAATCGTGAATCACATGCAGTATTCTCTTCACCATAAGAATAATAGGAATGTAAACATTATACCATGTATGCTTTCATGTTTGCTGCTATTTCATTTAAATCCTGTCTGCCTAATAAACTGCGAAACTAGAGTGAGACAACAGCAAACGCGGAAGAATATACATATCATGTCATATTTATATTCATATTATTCTTATGCTGAATAGTGATACAGTCAGAAATAAAGCACAGCAACTGACTAGATTTTTGAATCTAAGATGACTAATTTCTGTGCAGAATGTAATGTACTAAAGAGGTGTTTGCAAAGATTTTCAAACGGAGAAAAATTTTCGTTAAATCCTCATTCAGAACAATTTCTATCATACGCAGTCTATTATTTGGTTCTTCTTGTTCATTATCAAAGAAAGCAGTAGTGTAAGTAACAACAAATAGCAGTGTCTTGCCATTGTTTCACTAATGAGACAATTCCTCTCTATTTTTTTTTTTTATTGTAAGCGGCGGTAGCGGGCACAAAAGCAAACCATGCCGCAAGCGGCGACAGGCCGTAAACACTCATCATCAGAATGCGACAAACAATGCATGACACAGTACAGTAATGCATTTTTAGCTTAGAGTGACGTAAACACCTATAACAAAGAAAACGGCACTTAACAGATCAAAGCAAAATAAGCAATCGATTCAAACCAGACGATGCACGTGAAAAAGCAATGGCTACCTGGTAAAGCTTAACTGTTAAGCTTACGACTCGAACCAAACTACTGAAGCTGTATCCATTATATCTAAATTGTGTCTCATGTTACAATGGACCAACTTTGTTTCAATTTGGAGGTGTGGTCTAAAACTTTTCTCTCCCCTTGAATTTCGAGTCTCAAATTTCAGGTGCGGCTTAGATTCGGGAAAATTTTCTTTCCTTGATTTCGAGTCTCATTTTTCAGGTGCGGCTTAGATTCGAGTAAACACGGTAACATATATAGAATACAAAGACACAAATACAGACATTAGACCATTCTTGCATAGACCACCAAATAACCCACAAGTCGAAACAACAATAACAACCATCAACACAATCATACACAACAAAATAAATGAAAATACAACTATGGAAGAGTTATAACTACTGGTTTATAAAGGAGCACTCACTACACTAAATATACACACTAGGCAGAGATCAGAACAAACCAACACACAGAAGAAACCCACAAAACCAGCATGGCAACAAATGCTACAGATCAGAATAGAAAAACTGAGAAGAGACATTGGACAGCTAACACAATTTATAAGAAATGAAATATCACACAAAAAACGAAAAAGGTTAGGTAAAATCTCACAACAAGAAGCGATAGAGCATTTAGATGAAAAGAAGCAGATATTACAAGCGTTGGCCAAACGACTTAGAAGATACAAAAAAAGTGAAAATAGAAGGAAACAAAACCAAACATTCAACACAAACCAAAAGAAATTTTACCTGACAATAGATAACACACACATTAAAATAGACAATCCACCAAACATAACAGACATGGAACACTTCTGGAGCAACATATGTCAAACCCGGTACAACATAACAGACATACACGGTGGATATAAGCAGAAACAGAAACATACAAGGTGATACCACAAATGCCTGAAGTGATAATTTTGCAACATGAAGTCACCCGAGCAATTAATTTTACGCACAATTGGAAAGCCTCTGGAAAAGATAAAATGGCAAATTTCTGGCTAAAGAAGTTCACCTCAACACATTCACATCTAACTAAATTATTTAACATTCCACGTAGGAAATATATATCTAAAAACAAAGATGATGTGACTTACCAAATGAAAGTGCTGGCAGGTCGACAGACACACAAACAAGCACAAACATACACACAAAATTCAAGCTTTCGCAACAAACTGTTGCCTCATCAGGAAAGAGGGAAGGGGAGGGAAAGACGAAAGGATGTGGGTTTTAAGGGAGAGAGTAAGGAGTCATTCCAATCCCGGGAGCGGAATGACTTACCTTAGGCGGAAAAAAGGACGGGTATACACTCGCACACACACACATATCCATCCACACATATACAGACACAAGCAGACATATTTAAAGACAAAGAGTTTGGGCAGAGATGTCCATGGATGCAAATCATGAATGTTCCAGAATTTTTTGAACAGACCTTGTAATTGCCAGTGTGTAACACATTAAGGGAACTACGAATAGGTTGAGCCACAGATACGAAATCACTCTGCAGCCACCAGTGCGAATGCGGTTGCAGCCGCAGCAGCCCACAAGAGACACCATGTCGCTCCTCTGCTCACCTGCTTGCCGTGATGCTGTAGAAGCAGCCGTAGCCGTCGAGGCACATGGGCGCGACGCCCCCACTGACCGGCGTGTAGCCCACCAGGCTCGTCGACAGCACGAAGTTCCCGTTGCCGCCGCTGTGCCAAACAGAGGAGGTATTAATTCACTGGAGTTCACATTACTGTACTACAAACGGATCTGTCAAGTGTACCATTCCGGATTCCCGAGGCAGACACCTATCGACAGTGAAAGGTTAGCTCGGCGCACTAATCTGGAATTTACACAGCGTGTTCTGGTGGCTGACCCGAGAAAAGCGTATTTCGTGTCACGATTCGGAAATCGACCACAGTTTTACGGGTGTCTGGGGTAGCGATCAGTTCTTTATGGGTTTTCGTTTATTTCGGTAATGCAATTTTCATTTTACACAATAGGTCAGTTCTGACATTGTAATTCTGTCAGAGCAGTTGAACGGAATGGACAGTGTTTTGAGAGGAGGATATAAGATGAACATCAACAAAAGCAAAACTAGGATAATGGAATGTAGTTGAATTAAACTGGGTGATACTGCGGGAATTAGATTAGGAAATGAGACGCTTAAAGTAGTAAAGGAGTTTTGCTATTTGGGGAGCAAAATAACTGATAATGGTCAAAGTAGAGAGGATATAAAATGTAGACTGGCAATGGCAACGAAAGCGTTTCTGAAGAGGAGAAATTTGTTAACATTGAGTATAGATTTAAGTGTCAGGAAGTCGTTTCTGAAATTATTTGTATGGAGTGTAGCCAAGTATGGAAGTGAAACGTGGACGATAAATAGTTTAAACGAGTAGAGAATAGAAGCTTTCGAAATGTGGTGCTACAGAAGAATGCTAAAGATCACATAACTAATGAGGAGGTATTGAATAGAATTGTGGAGAAGAGGAGTTTGTGGCACAACTTGACTAGAAGAAGGGATCGGTTAGTAGCATATGTTCTGAGGCATCAAGGGATCACAAATTTAGTATTAGAGGGCAGCGTGGAGGGTAAAAATTGTAGAAGGAGACCAAGAGATGAATACACTAAGCAGATTCAGAAGGATGCAGGCTGCAGTAGGTACTGGGAGATGAAGAAGCTTGCACAGGATAGAGTAGCATGAAGAGCTGCATCAAACCAGTCTCAGGACTGAAGACCACAACAACAACAACAACAACAACAACATATGGCAAACAAATTCAAGGACAATATTACAGAAGTAGATGAGGATGACGCAGGGGATATGATACTACGAGAAGATTTTTACAGAGCACAGAAATGTCACACTACAAAACAGGCATCTGGAATAGACAACACACTCTCTGAATTTTTGAAATCCTTGGGAGAGCCAGCTGTGACAAAACCATTCCACCTGTTGTGTGAGGTATATGAGACAGGAGAAATACCATCAAACTTTAGGAACAATGTAATAATTCCAATTGTGGTTGCAAAATACTGCATGAATTATTTACACACGAGTATAAAAGCTGGTAGAGCTCGATATAGGGGAAAATCTGTCTGAGTTCTCGAAAAATGTAGGTATATGCAGGGCAAATCTGACCCAATGACTTATCCCTGAAGATACGTTAAGGAAAGACAAACCTAAATTCACAGCATTTGTAGAAATCAGAGAAAGCTTTAGAGAGTGTGGGCTGGACTACACTCTTTGAAATTCTGAAGGCAGCAGGGAGAAAATACAGGGAGTGAAAGAATATCTTCAACTTGTACAGAAACCAGTTATAAGAGTTGAAGGACACGAAAGGGAAGCAGTTGTCAAGGAGGGAGTGAGACAGAGTTGTAGTCTATCGCAGATGTTATTCACTCTGTACACTGAGCTAGCTGTGAAGAAAACCGAGGACAAATTTGGAAAGTGTTATTAACATCAGGCAGAAGAGATAAAAACTTCGAGATTTCTTAATGATTTAATTCCTTCAGAGATGACAAAGGATTTGGAAGAATAGCTGAATAGAAAGGACAGTGACTTCAAAAAGAGAATATAAGATGAACAGCAACAAAAGTAAAACAAGGGTATTGGAATGCAGTCAAATTAAATCAAGTGATACTGAGAAAATTAGATTAAGAAATGATACATTTAAAGTAGTACATGATTTCTGCTGTTTTGTCAGCAAAATAACTGATGACAGCTGCAGTAGACAGGATATGTAATGCCGACTGGCTATAGCAAGGAAAGCATGTCTGACAAGGACAAATTTGTTAACACATAATATCATTTTAATAGTTGAATATTCTTTCCTAAAGTGATTTGTCTGCAGTGTAGCCTTGTACGGAAATTAAAACATGGATGATAAGCAGTTGAGACAAGAAGCAACTTTTGAAATTTGGTGCTACAGGGGAATGCTGAAGATTAGATGGTTGGATCATGTAACTACTGAGGAGGTACTGAACAGAACCAAGGAGAAAAGAAATTTGTAGCACAACCTGATCAAAAGAAAGGAGTTGATAGGACACATTATGAGACATCAAGGGGTTATCAATTTAGTATCGTAGTGAAGTGTGGGGGAGGGGGGGGGGGCGAGGCGTAAAAATTGTAGAGGAAGACTAAGAGATGAATACAGTAAGCAGATTTAAAAGGATGTAGGTTGCAGTAGTCATTCAGGGATTAGGAGGCTTGCACAGGTTAGAGAAGTACGGATAGCTGCATGTAACAAGTCTTTGGACTGAAGACCACAACGACAAACAACAAAACAACAACAAGACGTCACAGTACGCAGTTTGCGAGCCATTTTACCTGTATTACCCATCCTTTACTTTTCCTATACTTGTGCATATGTTCAGTCATGTTTGTGTTAACTTACTGATAAAGCAGCAAACTGTGCAAGATGATAAAATCGTTCTAGCACCAAATGAATGGAGAGTAAATACAGAATCAGGCATTACATGTATTTATAGGA
This sequence comes from Schistocerca americana, assembly GCF_021461395.2. Classification (NCBI taxonomy): domain Eukaryota; kingdom Metazoa; phylum Arthropoda; class Insecta; order Orthoptera; family Acrididae; genus Schistocerca; species Schistocerca americana. Next base: position 152,213,354 of record NC_060129.1, read on the forward strand.
TCATTTTTGTAAAAATTAAGGTCACTGATCCCATCTGTGAAAAATTTAAATATTAAACTTATCATGTAAGTAATGAGAATTTAGCTAACTATGTGATGTTTCATATCGATATGTTTGGTGCATGTACACACACCTAATGATGCCTTTTAATTTAAATCGGCCTATTGTTTTGAGACATAAATTTCAGTAATTGACAGTGTGTGGCATCACAAATTACTATAATGGCTAGGTGGAGAGCAGTGGAAGTTCTAATCAAAGGGAAAAGAGCATCCCAGACATTACGGGTTAGGACAGACAGTGAGAATTGCATCTGGGACATGAAGAAAAGTCGAGATGCATTTGTGACATAATGAAGGAAGGTATTGCTGTGGGAAAGTGGAGCAAGGATTTGCATCTAGGTCAAGGTCCAGTGAAGATGCGTTGGACATAGACCGTGAAGCAGTTTAGCAATGAACACCAAATAGGAACAATAAAAGGACAGTATCTGAACCCTCACTTACTAGTGGCAACTACTTATTGCCAAACACAATTTATTTGCTGTCACATGTGTTTCTGATCATATCTAGATTACAGATGGGCTAAAGACTTACAAAAATTGTGTACTCAGTTTCACATCATCATGCAAGCAAAGAAGCAATAATTTAGTCAGAGGTGTCAGCTGGCACACTTCAAACCCTATTGGTGCAGTAATGTCAGAGCTTTTTGACTGTAGAGGATATCCATAAACACAACAACTTTTGAGTACATGATAATGTACAAATTTCTTGATGAAATTAAGTAATTTACATATTACAGCCACGTATGCTATCTGTGAGTATTATGAAATCAGCACGCATGTGACATCAGGCATTACCTAACGTGTTCTCAAATGCCGTGCATAAAAGCAGAATTCTTCCGGGGTTCATACCTTGTGTTCTATTGATGATAGGGTCAAGTGTTTCAGACAGCCCTTCGACTTGAGCGAGCCCATTTGTATACACAACACAAGGATTGTCTTAGTGTCACTATCCTACATCACAGGGTCGAAGTATTACACACTTCATCCTGCATAGGCAAATGGAGCACATTAGTTGGTTTTTTTTTTTTTTGTATTAGATGTGGTAATGGTGGGCCATAAGGGGCAGTTCCTTAGAAAAGACCAAAACAGTTTGTTTTTTTAACATTTTTTCATACCAAAATAGAGTCACAGATTCCAAGATGGTTACAGACAGCAAACAGGTGTAATTTTTATATTATATTCCTAAGAGTTTAATCTTGAACAACCTTGAAAATTTTCTTGGTAACTTTATCCATTGCCGAGATACAGATATTCAAAGTTACTTTACTTGTTCCCATCAAATGCAGTACAAGGTGAAAATGTAATTTATAAAGTGATATAGTGCAGAAAAACATGCTGTAAAGTGTGTGTGTTATAATCGGGAAGGTTCTGGGAACACATCATTCACATAAATTTTCTCAGCATGTTATAGTCTTAGGTGGAGATTTCAATTTACCAGATATAGACTGGGACACTCAGATGTTTAGGATGGGTGGTAGGGACAGAGCATCGAGTGACATTATACTGAGTGCACTATCCGAAAATTACCTCGAGCAATTAAACAGAGAACCGACTCGTGGAGATAACATCTTGGACCTACTGATAACAAACAGACCCGAACTTTTCGACTCTGTGAGTGCAGAACAGGAAATCAGTGATCATAAGGCCGTTGCAGCATCCCTGAATATGGAAGTTAATAGGAAAATAAAAAAAGGGAGGAAGGTTTATCTGTTTAGCAAGAGTAATAGAAGGCAGATTTCAGACTACCTAACAGATCAAAATGAAAATTTCTGTTCTGACACTGACAATGTTGAGTGTTTATGGAAAAAGTTCAAGGCAATTGTAAAATGCGTTTTAGATAGGTATGTGCCGAGTAAAACTGTGAGTGACGGAAAAAACCCACTGTGGTTCAACAACAAAGTTAGGAAACTACTGCGAGAGCAAAGAGAGCTTCACTCCAAGTTTAAACGCAGCCAAAACCTCTCAGACAAACAGAAGCTAAATGATGTCAAAGTTAGCGTAAGGAGGGCTATGCGTGAAGCGTTCAGTGAATTCGAAAGTAAAATTCTATGAACTGACTTGACAGAAAATCCTAGGAAGTTCTGGTCTTACGTTAAATCAGTAAGACACATGTAAAGCTGAAATACTAAACACCTTTTTCCAAAGCTGTTTCACAGAGGAAGACCGCACTGCATTTCCTTCTCTAAATCCTCACACAAACTAAAAAATGGCTGACATCGAAATAAGTGTCCAAGGAATAGAAAAGCAACTGGAATCACTCAACAGAGGAAACTCCACTGGACCTGACTGGATACCAATTCGATTCTACACACAGTACGCGAAAGAACTTGCCCCCCTTCTAACAGCCGTGTACTGCAAGTCTCTAGAGGAAAGGAAGGTTCCAAATGATTGGAAAAGAGCACAGGTAGTCCCAGTCTTCAAGAAGGGTCGTCGAGCAGATGCGCAAAACTATAGACCTGTATCTCTGACGTCGATCTGTTGTAGAATTCTAGAACATGTTTTTTTGCTCGAGTATCACGTCATTTTTGGAAACCCAGAATCTACCCTGTAGGAATCAACATGGATTACGGAAACAGCTATCGTGTGAGACCCAACTCGCTTTATTTGTTCATGAGACCCAGAAAATATTAGATACAGGCTCCCAGGTAGATGCTATTTTCCTTGACTTCCGGAAGGCGTTCGATACAGTTCCGCACTGTCGCCTGATAAACAAAGTAAGAGCCTACGGAATATCAGGCCAGCTGTGTGGCTGCATTGAAGAGTTTTTAGCAAACAGAACACAGCATGTTGTCATCAAAGGAGAGACGTCTACAGACATTAAAGTAACTTCTGGCGTGCCACAGGGGAGTGTTATGGGACCATTGCTTTTCACAATATATATAAATGACCTAGTAGATAGTGTCGGAAGTTCCGTGCAGCTTTTCATGATGCTGTAGTATACAGAGAAGTTGCAGCATTAGAAAATTGTAGCGAAATGCAGGAAGATCTGCAGCGGATAGGCACTTGGTGCAGGGAGTGGCAACTGACCCTTAACATAGACAAATGTAATGTATTGCGAATACATAGTAAGAAGGATCCTTTACTGTATGATTATATGATAGCGGAACAAACACTGGTAGCAGTGACTTCTGTAAAATATCTGGGAGTATGCATGCGGAACGATTTGAAGTGGAATGATCATATAAAATTAATTGTTGGTAAGGCGGGTACCAGGTTGAGATTCATTGGGAGAGTCCTTAGAAAATGTAGTCCATCAACAAAGGAGCTGGCTTACAAAACACTCGTTCGACCTATACTTGAGTATTGCTCATCAGTGTGGGATCCGTATCAGATCGGGTTGACGGAGGAGATAGAGAAGATCCAAAGAAGAGCGGCGTGTTTCGTCACAGGGTTATTTGGTAACTGTGATAGCGTAACGGAGATGTTTAGCAAACTCAAGTGGCAGACTCTGCAAGAGAGGCGCTCTGCATCGCGGTGTAGCTTGCTGTCCAGGTTTCGAGAGGGTGCGTTTCTGGATGAGGTATCGAATATATAGCTTCCCCCTACTTATACCTCCCGAGGAGATCACGAATGTAAAATTAGAGAGATTCGAGCGCGCACGGAGGCTTTCAGACAGTCGTTCTTCCCGTGAACCATACGCGACTGGAATAGAAAAGGGAGGTAATGACAGTGGCACGTAAAGTGGCCTCCGCCACACACCGTTGGGTGGCTTGCGGAGTATAAATGTAGATGTAGATGTAGCTCTTCCGGTTGTCTACACACATCAGAATAATGCCTGGATGAATCAGGAAATCTTCAAGAACTGGTTTTTTTAACTCATTTGTATCTGACTGCAAGAATTTTTTAAAAGAAAGGGGACTGCCATCAAAAGCAATTTTGCTCATGGATAATGCGTTCTCACATCCAAGTGCAGGAGAACTGCAGTGCGACGGTATCCGCACCTTGTTTTTCCCACCAAACGTTACCTGTCTCATTCAGCCCATGGATCAGGGTGTTCTGGAATGTCTAAAAAAAAGTATCGATGGCGATTGCTACAGTCAATCCAGCATTCCGAAGACAACGAAAGCATTGTAGGAGCTTTGAAGAAAGCGACTTTGAAGGACGTCGTGTACTGGATTAGCGAATCTTGGAGCGAAATAAAGTCAGACACAATTTCTAAGTCATGGAGGAAAATTCTACAGGAAAGTATACCAGACACAGAAACTGAAGATTCAGCAGATGAGGACGATCAACCAGAAGATTGCCAGGGTGTGAAGAGGCAGAAGAGGTGGAAGTGGATGAGTGGTTAAATGCGGACGAACACTTGGAAGTGACAGACTCTTCTATAATTGACACGGTTAACATTCCGTGGCAGTGTGTGAGTGACGAGGCAGAGGCTGCACCGCTGATGAGCCACACCGACGGCTACGCTGCTCTCGAGGCCGCCGTATGCTACGTGCAACAACAGCCTGAGGCGACACCAACTGACCTACTGCTCCTGAGACGGTGGCGTGACACTGCCACGAGGAAACGTTGCAGCTTCGCCAAACAAAAGACACTTCACTATTACTTGTCTAAATAAATAATTATTGTTATTCTGCCAATGCCAATGCATGTGTAAATACTTTTATTTTAATAAAGTTCATATTTTGAGCTGTTTTACGTACAATATCATAATACTTCTTTTTCCCATTTAAATTTCGATAGTCCGAGTTTTCGATAGTTCGAGCTGGTTCCGGTCTCGTTCACCTCAAACCATCTAGACTCTACTGTACTTCAATTTCACATATGTGAACTATGAAAATGTTACTGACTGAAAGTTCTTTTCATATGAGTGATATGCCCTGCTATGTTAGGGAAAAGAAAGGAACCAATGCAAAAATGCTCCTATCGAAGCACAAAAAAGGCAAGTATACTCCTGTTTAGAAGACTGACTGAAAAGTGGGGTACCAGCTGCCTCATTCTACCTTGCTCAGCACCTTTAAAAATTTTGCCATGCAAACATATTTGTACTTTTTTATGCTGAGAGAGGAGGAGACAATGACAGTGGAAGTGGAATAAAGAGAAGGAGAAAGAGGAAGTGGTAGAGAGTGTTTAACATCCCGTCGACAAAGAGGTCATTAGAGACAGAGCACAGGCTCGGATTAGGGAGGGATGGGGAAGGAAATCGGGCGTGCCCTTTCAAAGGAACCGTCCTGGCATTTGCCTGAAATGATTTCGGGAAATCACGGAAAATCTAAATCAGAATGGCCGGACAAGGGTTTGATCCGTCATCCTCCTAAATGCGAATTGGCCGAAAGCCCGTGATAATGAGAGGCAGAGTCTATGACAGTGGCAATCAGAAAGAGAAAGAGAGACAGAGAGAGAGAGAGAGAGAGAGAGAGGGTGAGATGAGGCAGCAGCAGAAGGAAGGAATGAATGAGGCAGTAGCATATGAGAGACCAAGATAAAGGCAGTGAGAGTGAGAGTAGTCAGTAGTAGTAGTAGGACAGAACGAACAAGACAGTGGCTGTGACAAAGGAGACAATGACAGAGGGACACAAGGAGACAATGACAATGAGGTGGGACGAACGAGTGAATGAGAACAGGAAAGTGGGATCAAACTGATACGAGCGATTTACAGCGATGGACTAATGGCTGTGCGTAAGGTATGTGACGAATTGCTTACAAAACAGCCTTACCCCTTCAAATTCCTCAGCCTTACAACAAATACATTTGTCCCACCAGTGCTTCCACTGTTCGAAACATGTTTTGCAGTCATCTTTACAAATGCCGACAGTGCCTTGCTCTCTTTTTTTTTTTTTTTTTTTTTTTCTCCTAGACTTCTCCAATGTTTAGAAATCGGTGTCCTTTCGTGTCCCTTTTCGTGCACGGAAATAAGAAAAAGTCGTTCGGAGCCTGGACAGGGGAATAAGGTGCATGGGGCTGCAGAACTGTACCACTGTTAGAGACCCGAACTATTTGAAACAGTTAACGCAGAACAGGGAATCAGCAATCATAAAGTGGTTACTGCATCAATGATTTCGATGATTGATCGTAAGAGATGGAAAAGAGCCACCGTGGTACAACAACAGAGTTAGAAAACTGCTGCGGAAGCAAAGGGAATTTCACAGCAAATATAAACATAGCCAAAGCCTTGCAGACAAACAAAAATTACGCAAAGTGAAATGTAATGAGAGGGGGGCTATGCGAGAGGCATTCAAAGAATTCAACAGTAAAGTTCTATGTACTGACTTGCCAGAATATCCTAAGAAATTTTGGTCTTATGTCAAAGCGGTAGGTGGATCAAAACAAAATGTCCAGACACTCTGTGACCAAAATGGTACTGAAACAGAGGATGACAGACTAATAGAGTACGCGAAGAAACTTGCCCCCCTTCTTGCAGTGGTGTACTGTAGGTCTCTAGAAGAGCGTAGTATTCCAAAGGATTGGAAAAGGGCACAGGTCATCCCCGTTTTTAAGAAGGGACGTCGAACAGAAGTGCAGAACTATAGACCTATATGTCTAACGTCGATCAGTTGTAGAATTTTGGGACACGTATTATTTTAGAGTATAATGATTCTTCTGGAGACTAGAAATCTACTCTGTAGGAATCAGCACGGGTTTTGAAAAAGACGGTCGTGTGAAACCCAGCTCACGCTATTCGTCCACGAGACTCAGAGGGCCATAGACACGGGTTCACAGGTAGATGCCGTGTTTCTTGACTCCCGCAAGGCGTTCGATACAGTTCCCCACAGTCGTTTAATGAACAAAGTAAGAGCATATGGACTATCAGACCAATTGTGTGATTGGATTGAAAAGTTCCTAGATAACAGAACACAGCATGTCATTCTCAATGGAGAGAAGTCTTCCAAAGTAAGTGTGATTTCAGGTGAGCCGCAGAAGAGTGTTGTAAGACCATTACTATTCACAATATACATAAATGACCTTGTGGATAACATCGGAAGTTCACTGAGGCTTTTTGCGGATGATGCTGTGGTATATTGAGAGGTTATAACAATGGAAGATTGTATTGAAACGCAGGAGCATCTGCAATGAATTGATGCATGGTGCAGGGAATGGCAATTAAATCTCAATGTAGACAAGTGTAATGTGCTGTGAATACATAGAAAGAAAGATCCTTTATCATTTAGCTACAATACAGCAGGTCAGCAACTGGAAGCAGTTAATTCCATAAATTATCTGGGAGTACACATTAGGAGTGATTTAAAATGGAATGATCATATGAAGTTGATCGCCGGTAAAGTGGATGCCAGACTGAGATTCATTGGAAGAATCATAAGGAAATGCAATCCAAAAACAAAGGAAGTAGGTTACAGTACGCTTGTTCACCCACTGCTTGAATACTGCTAAGCAGTGTGGGATCCGTACCAGATAGGGTTGACAGAAGAGATAGAGAAGATCCAATGGAGAGCAGCACGCTTCATTACCGGATCATTTAGTAATCACGAAAGCGTTACGGAGATGACAGATAAACTCCAGTGGAAGACTTTGCCGGAGAGACGCTCAGTAGCTCGGTACGGGCTTTTGTAGAAGTTTCGAGAACATACCTTCACCGAGGAGTGAAGCAGTATATTGCTCCCTCCTATGTATATCTCGCGAAGAGACCGTGAGGATAAAATCAGAGAGATTAGAGTCCACACAGGGGCATACTGACAATCATTCTTTCCACGAACAATATGAGACTGGAATAGAAGGGAGAACTGATAGAGGTACTCAAAGTACCCTCCGCCACACACCGTCAGGCGGCTTGCGGAGTATGGATGTAGATGTAGATTGTTAGCCAAAAACTGTCTAACAGAGATGGCTGTGTGTGCAGGTGGGTTATCGTGGTGGAAGAATCGATCTCCTGTCTGCCACAAATTGGGTCATTTTTGACAAACACTGTTGCACATACTTCTTAAAACTTCCAAATAAAATGTTTGATTGATGGTGTGACTTGGGGAACAAACTCTGAATGAACTACGCCTTTGGCATCAAAAAAGCAAATCAGCACTGTTTTGATGTTCGATTTGACTTGAAGACATTTTTTTGATCGGTGTGACAATGATGTCTTCCATTGGCATGACTGTTGCTTTGTTTCTGGGCCATACACATAGCACAATGATTCATCACCAGGAATGACTTTTGACAGAAAATCTGGATCAGTTTCAAGCTGTTGTTTCAAAGCACAACATGTTTCAACTAGACATTCCTTTTGATTGTCAGTGAGAACCCGAGGAACAAACTTGGCAGCAACCCTTTCCATTCCCAAATCTTCCATTAAAATTCTCTGAACCGTAACCCACTACTCTCTGACAATCAATCAATTGTCTGTTGAAGGTCTGTGAGAATAAGCCCTCACATTTCTTCAATATTTTTGTCAATTCGGGCAGCTGATGGATGTCTAGAATGAGGTTTGCCATCAATCAATATGTCACCACTTTTAAATGGAGCAAACCACTTGTACAATCGAGTTTTCCCATAGAGGCATCCTGGTAATTCAAATTAAAACAATTTCAGCAGCATTTTTACTGAGCAGAAAACAACATTTCACAACTGCACATTGTTCACTTAAACGTGCAATCATAAAAAATTAAACGTGAACAAAACAGTGCTAGGAAAACCAATCACAGAATGGACAGAACGAGCGATGTCGATAGCACAAAAAATGGTTCAAATGGCTCTGAGCACTATGGGACTTAACATCTATGGTCATCAGTCCCCTAGAACTTAGAACTACTTAAACCTAACTAACCTAAGGACATCACACAACACCCAGTCATCACGAGGCAGAGAAAATCCCTGACCCCGCCGGGAATCGAACCCGGGAACCCGGGCGTGGGAAGCGAGAACGCTACCGCACGACCACGAGCTGCGGACGGATAGCACAGGTGTCACTAAAGTGACAATGAGTTGCGCTATACATGCCTAGTAGCAGAAATGCATACTAGACAAGCTCTACCCACGGCAATGTTATTCCATTGTTTCTTTTCCTCTCTCTCTTTTTTCTGTACCCCCTGGTAGAACGGAGGGAGCTTGTGGGAGTTGTTAAAAACAACATGAATATGTTCGCATGCCAAACTTTTGTGGAAAAATTAAGGTAGAATGACACAGGGGGGCACCCTTCTTTGCTGAGTCTTTTAAACAGGTGCATATTTGCCTTTCTTGTGTTCCAATAGGAGCATTTTTCCCACTGGTACGATATTACTCAAATGCGCTCCACAACTCTACATGCACACTCCCATTCTTTTGATGAACTTTTTCGCAACTTTTTGGCACACTTGCACCTCCAGTTCTGAAATTACATGCTGAATATCAGCTTTGAGCTGTGCAAGCGATTGCGATTTGTTATCATACACTCGAGATTTCAAATATCCATGTAAAAAAAAAAAAAAACACACGATATCAAATCACAAGACCTGGGTGTCCAATTCACATCGGTATTGAAAGAAATCGTCAGGCCAGGGAGCCTCTCTTGTAAGAAGTTCAATGTGTGACACGTTGCACCACGGTGTTGAAATCAACCAGCACTTCTATGATCCAGTTCAGACCACAAAAGCTGTCTTAACATATTGCAGTAGTATTCACTGTCCACAGTTAATGCCACTTTCCAAAAGTACGGCCCAATTATGCCCCCAACCCAAATGTCACACTACTCATTCACTTGTTGTCGGTGCAATGGCTTCTCCATAACTACTCTAAAGTCTTCTGTGCCCCAAATCCTGCATTTTTGGTTGTTCGCTACGTCATTCAAAAGAAAGTCCACCTTACCAGAAAACATTATTTCCTTGGTGAATTGTCATTCTTTGTTTTGCAAGCACACCACGGGTGAATGCTCGGTGCCCTTTTTTTTTGTGAACATTTGACTTCAGTTACCATGTCAGTGGGATTTTATAGACCCAAAGGTGCAGATCATCTTCCAGAATATGTTGCACACTGGTTCTGGGAATATCCAATTGTTGTGAACATCAGAGAATAGATTTTGCCTCACTTACAACAACATTATTATTCGCAATGGTGATGTTTTCCACAGGACTAATACGGGGATGCCCCGAGACTTTAATTTCCAAAATCGAACTGGTGTTCTCAATCTTAGCAACCACATTCAACTAATTCGGTGCATTATGTTCACTAAATATTCCGCAGAGTTTATGAACAGTCTCTCCACAACATTCGAGACATTTGTAGTACCTATAATGGCATCCGTCCATCCTTGTGGGATGATGGTGTAACATTCTTGGTGCAGCATCTGCTGTGGCTAAAAAGTCCCACTCGAGAGTGGCAGTCCCTACTGCAGTTTGGACATGTGATATTTGAGGGACTTCGAACAGAAGCCACTCTGTCTCTTCGCTTTGTCCTCTTCCTGATTTGTTTCTGTGTGCGTTCGTCCTCTGAGAGCTTGACGCCGTTGCACACAGTTACTCGCCGCTTGACACGGTCATCTGCAATGCTTTCCCTGGTCTCGGTCAGGTCTCTCTCGCAGACATCCTTGAAATGAAGATGCGGTCGTCCCACTGGCCTCACACCCTCCTGAAGTTCTCCGTACAGCAGTTGTTTCGGTGTCCGTTCAGGATCCATGCGCCTGACATGTCCCAACCGTCTTAGATGTCGATGACTCAGGAGTGCAAAGATGCTGGTTGTGGTTGCACGATGAAAGACTTCGGTGTTGGGTACTCTATCTCTCCAAGAGATCTGAAGGATCTTCCAGAGACAGCAGAGATGGAAGCTGTTGAGTCGAGATTCGTGCCTAGAAAGAGTTGTCCATGTCTCACAGCTATAGAGAAGGGTGCTTATAACACAAGCGTTGTAGGCTTTTAATTTAGTTTTTGTGGTAAGCAGTCCGTTGTTCCATACTCTGTTTCTCAATCTAGCCATGACAGATGATGCCTTTGCGATTCTGTTAGTAATTTCCTTGTCCATGGACAAGTTGCTACATATTGTGGATCCGAAGTAGGTAAAGTCATCAACTATTTGGAGAGGATTGTCATCAATGCTGATGGATGGAAGGTTGGTAGTGCTCTGTGCCATGATCTTAGTCTTTTGAAGGCTGATGAGTAGACCAAATTTTTCACAGGCATGTGATAGTTTGTTAATTATATACTGCATCTCATTTTCTGTGATCGCTACTAGAGCTGCATCGTCCGCATATAACAACTCACGGATAACAACTGTATTTACTTTGGTCTTGGCCTTGAGGCGAGCAATGTTGAAAAGATTTCCATCAGACCTCGTATGTAGATACACTCCCTCCTCACAGTCTTCAAAGGCAAATCTGAGCAGGAGGGAAAAGAAAATCCCAAATAATGTAGGAGCTAACACACACCCCTATTTCACACTGCTATTAACAGGGAATGCTTCTGATGTTTTACCGCTGAAGCAGATTGTTGCTTGTGTTCTCTCATGGAAAGAGACAATTATCTGTAGTAGTTTAGGTGGGCATCCAATCTTCTGCAACAGTTTGAAAAGCCCATTTCTGCTCACTAAATCAAATGCTTTAACAAGGTCAATGAAAGCAATATAAAGTGGCCTCTGCCACTCACGACATTTCTCTCGTAGCTGTCTTAAGGAGAAGATCATATCTACGGTTGATCGGCTGGGCCTGAAGCCATACTGAGATTCTGGGTAGATTCTGGAAGCTAAAATTTGTAATCACATTGGGATGACTCTTGCATAAGCTTTCCCGGCTACACTTAGTAATGAAATGCCTCAGTAATTGTTACAGCCACTTCTGTTCCCTTTCTGTTTATATAGAGTAACTATCCTTGAATTCTGCATACTCATTGGGACATAACCTTCTTCTCCCCAGCTGGTTGTGATAAGTGAATATAAATGTTTGAGAAGAACAGACTTGTTATACTTAATAAACTCTGCAGGGATCCCATCTTCATCTTGGACCTTTCCATTAGGAAGAGAATCTATTTCTCTACTGAGTTCTTCCATAGTAGGAATTGCATCTAGTTCTTCCATAACTGGCATTTGTTTGATGACGTCACATGCATCCTTGCTAACTTCATTCTCGGCTGCATACAACTCGAGGTAGTGCTCAACCCAGTGTTCCATTTGTTTGCCTTCATCAGTAATGACTTCACCCATCTTGGACTTCAGAGGAGCTGTTTTTCTGACAGTTGGTTCAATTGCTTTCTTAATACCATCGTACATTGCCTTAGCATCCCCAGAATTGGCCGCTTTCTGCATACCTGCATACAAATTCAGCCAGTAGTTATTTGCGCATCTCCTGGATGTTTGCTGTGCCCTGTTCTTTGCTTTTCGTAGGTCATCTCAAGTTCTTTCATTTGGGCTTCTTTTGTAAGCAAGCAGGGCTTTCCGTTTAGCCTCAATGACTGGTTCTTCCATTTCTTCCAAATTTTGCTCATACCAGTCCTTATTTCTTTTTCCTTTTATTCCATAGGCCAATACTGCTGAGTTGTAGATTGCACCCGAGAGCTTTGCCCATTTCTTATCAACATTCCTTTCTGTTTGCACGTTTCCTGGGAAAGCACTTTCAAAATTACTGGCAAAATCCTGCTTTCTTTGTGTGTCATGAACACGATCTGTGTTGATACGGGGATGACCTCTCAGTTTAGCATAGTGATATTTCTTAGGAGTGAGCCTCAATGTGCAAGCCACCAGGGTGTGGTCAGTGTTGCAATCAGCACCATGATAACTTCGTGTCAGTAGCACATTTTTGAGACCAGTACCTAACGGCAAAGAAAACAGACGAAAATTGTGCAATGTCCAGCACTACCAATTCACTAGGACAGAAATAGTGAGCATTTCGAAAGTTACTGTCTTTATGGGACAGCCTTTATTTATGCCCACCATTCATCTACAACACACTCACCGACTCCACCTCGCCCACAATCCGCTGCGCGTGCGGACGCACTCACCTGCGCGAGTACGCGGGGTGCGAGTAGAGAGCAGGCACCGGCCGACCGGACTCCGCAGCCACGCAGTACAGCCCGAACAGGTGGCGGTCGCAGCCGGCATTGTCGCGCGCCTCTGCCATCAGCTGGTCGTGCCTCACCACTGCTTCCCTCAGCAGGTGCTCACGCTCCACATTCTGGAGAGGATAACAAGAGGAGAAAAAAAATAGTAACTAGAACGGAGGCTGCTGCCGGGTTTGTCATACGGCTAAATGTCGCAGACCAGAAAATTTCTGTTTTGATAACAACTGAGCAAATTAAGTGGAAATGGTGATTTTTTGATAACATTATGTTCTAGTCAAACAAAATATTGTCATTCTATATTGAAATCTAGTGAACTGTCTGTTACTGCTTGGCAGAACACTACAATAACAACAAGAAAGGGAAAACTCCTTCCATAAAGATTGCTTATTTACTCACAAACTCATTTCTGTCTCCTTCAGCCACCACTGTGTCTTGATAGAATGTCTCCCAGACCACCTTCTCTACCCAGCGGTTCCGACCCCTGCAACCGACCCCGTTTGCAAAACCTGCCCCGTGAACCCCCCCCACAACCACCTACTCCAGCCCCGCTACTGGTAAAACACACACAATTCGAAGCAGGGCCACATGTGAAACAACAAATGTCATTTATCAGCTGACATGCCTGCACTGCACAGCCTTTTACTTCGGTATGGCGACAACTAAACTGGCTGAGCGCACGAATGGGCACAGACGAACTGTCTGCCTAGGTGATGACCAATACCCAGTAGCAGAGCATGCCCTCCAGCATAATTACAGGGACCTAGGAACCTGCTACAGCGTACGTGCCATTTGGCTTCTCCAACCCGACACCAGTCCCTTGGAACTGCGGAGATGGGAACTTGCACTCCAACACATCCTTTCATCCCACCATCCCCCTAGACTGAACCTACGTTAACCAACCTCACTCCTGATGAAGGTTTCTTGGGTCTCCAGCCGGGTGATAGCGTTGATATCTCGCGATGTTTCGGGAAGTGTCACATTACCCATCTTCTGGCGAAGTGTCGAGATTCGTGGAGAGCGGGCTATTTATATGTGCGGTCATCCCCCTGCACTGGACCTCGGGTGGCTGCGGTGGACCAGCGGCGTGCGCGAAGTGGTGGGGATGGCAGTCGCCCCCAGCGGCCGCATTCGGTCCTCGTTGTAAGCCTTCTGTCTGTGTCCGCGGCAGAGAATGTTGAATGGCGTGCTCCCGGCGGATTCTTCATGAAGAACATAACTCCAACTTCGAAAACATGAAGGTACTGTGCCGAGCATCTGGCTTCTGGGAAAGCGTTATCAAAGAATCCATAGAAATAAGGATTCACGACAATCTGGTCAACAGAGATGAGGGATACCAACTCAGCGCAGCACGGAACCCTGCAATAGCGGCAATCCGTCGGGAGCGCGCCCGTCAATGTCCTCCGCCGCGGATGCAGACAGAAGGCTTACACCAAGGACCGAACGCGGCTGCTGGGGGCGACCGCCATCCCCACCACTTCGCGCACGCCGCTGGTCCACCGCAGCCACCCGAGGTCCTCTGGAGGGGGCCGACCGTGCATATAAATAGCCCGTTCTCCACGAATCTCGACACTTCGCCAGAAGATGGGTAGTATGACACTTCCCGAAACGCCGCGAGATATCAACACTATCACCCGGCTGGAGACCCGAGAAACCTTCATCAATAGTTTACGCTGGGAAGGCCTACAGTCACAAGCTCACTCCTATTTACTCTTCAGTCTTCTCCTTTTTCCCTTTCCTCTTTAGCCTCTCATGCATCTTTTCATCCTACATAGTTGTGTTTATCTTTATACTATATACCTCTTTACTTCTGTATGCATCCTCTTTGGTTTGAAGCTGGCACAGTACTTACAGTAGAATATCTTTGGCTTCCCTCTGACAACCATGCCTCCATCCTTGCTAGCCTCGCTGTTTACCTTTCCGTGTTGCTTCATAACCTGGTTTGTGAGTAACTGAATCCACTTTCCCTTCTTCCCTTTTTTCCCCTCTTTCATCCCTGACGAAGGAACAAAGTTCCGAAAGCTAGGAATGTAAATTTTCTGTTCTGTTTTGTGTATCTATGGGCTGTACTGAGCTGAGGTAAGTACTGGCCAGCCCCTCTATCTATTTGTTAGTATTTGTTTCACATCTTTATATGAGATTTTCAATTAATCATTTTAATATAAAAGGTTTCTGCGATATTGTGTGCAGAATGAAGTCTCGTGACAAAGTTAATACCTCAGAACAAGTAAAGACAGTCGTTGCTAAACACAGTATCAAATTGGAGATGTGTCTCCTTACATCGCTGCAGCAAGAAAGTTACACATGTCCAAACACAGTGTTATGTTAATTATTGCTACTCTGATCAGATGAAGCATCATCTGTCGGACATTTTTTGAACTTTGTATTTTTTTGGTTATAATAAAACCCCATGTCACTCCAAGCATGTGTGTCAATTTGTACTTCTCTATTTACATTATTCCGTGATTTATTCAGTTTTCATATTTATACTGACTTTTTGATCAGGTTTCTTCCTGTTCCATTCAAGTATGGAGTGTGGGAAGAATGATAGATGAATGTCTCAATGTGAGGGATATGTAAGGGGTTGTACCCTACAGTAATCATTTAAAGCCGGTTCTCGAAACTTCATTAGTAGACTTTTTCAGGATAGTTTATGTCTGCCTTCACGAGTTCAGTTCCACCAGTATATCTGTAACATTCTCCCACTGACTACACAAACCTGTGACTATTCATGGTGCCCTTCTCTGTATACATTCCATATAAGCTGTCAGTCCTATTCAGTATGGGGTCTCCACACTTGAGCAATACTCTAGTACCAGTCACACGAGCAATTTGTAAGCGATCTCTTTTGTAGACTGATTGCACTTCGCAGCATTCTACCGATGAACTTAAGTCCACCGACGGCTTTACCCACGACTGAGGCTATGTGACCATTCCATTCCGTATCCCTACAAAGTGCTACAGCCAGGTACTTGTATGAGTTGGCTGATTCCGGCAGTGACTCACTGACACTATATCGATAGGATACTACGTTTTCCGTTTTGTGAAGTGCAAAATTTCACATTTCTGAAAATATAGAGCAAGTTGCCAATCTCTCTATCATTTTGAAATCTTAAACCAAGATCTGATTGAACATTTATGTAGCTACTTTCAGACAGTACTTTATTTATAGATAACTGTATCATCTGCAAAAAGCCTGATTTTACTACTAATATTCTCTGCACATCATTAATGTACAACACGGACAGCACTTCCTTGGGGCACACCCGAAGTTACTTCTACATCTGGTGATAACTCTCCATCCAAGCTAACATGCTGTGACATCCCTATCAAAGAATTCTCAATCCAGTCACAAATTTCGCTCAATACCCCATATGATCATACTTTTGACAATAAGCACAGGTGTGGTACTGACAAGGGGAGGCGACAATGTTTGTAACGCGGATTTACTGCTAACTTCGTACACTCATAGTACTCCATGAGGGCAATAAAATGTGTAATCAGTAGCGCATACTTCTCGAGAGTTATTGAGAAAGTCGCAAATAATTTCGGTCGTCAAATATGTACCCAAAAAAAAATGTTCAAATGTGTGTGATATCTTATGGAACTTAACTGCTAAGGTCATCAGTCCCTAAGCTTACACACTACTTAAGGTAAATTATCCTAAGGACAGACACACACACCCATGCCCGAGGGAGGACTCGATCCTCCGCCTGCACCAGCCGCACAGTCCATGACTGCAGCGCCTTAGACCACTCGGCTAATCCTGCACGGCACCTGTGTGGGGCCAATTTTACCATGAAGCTGCGGCAACTTAGTGGTTAGCATTAAAGCCCCGTAATCGCTGCATCACTGGATTGAGTCCCGTTCGTCAGTTTTTTTTGTTTTTGTTTTTAAATTTCCAACACAGTCATTTTCTTTACTATTTACATTACAATTGATATAATGGGAAAAAATGTGTAATCGGATGAACTTTTATTAAATTTGCAATGTTATATGGCAGTCTACAAATTTTTATTATCACACATAATATCATATTCATAACTATCGACTAGTAAACGACCTAACGCATAATGTGATACTGAAAATGTATGCTTGTCCGCGTCTTCAAAATTGTTCGTATTTAATCAAAAGAGAACGAGAAATTGCTTCTCGTGAAGACGCTATTAAAATACACTCGATACTGCACGACCAATTATCAGCGCCAATATTTAAGTTAATACTGCGTTACGCATGGTTTGCTTCCAAATTATTGGCTGAAAGAGAGGTTTTTGAAAATGTTAACGAGGTTTGTTTTTCCATGGAAAACTTCAAAAGACCTTGCGTATGTGGAATCATAGCATTTATTCAATGCAGCTGGTGCCGTTTAACTTTATGTTTTCAAAGTTTTTATGGAAAATACCATCCTGCAACTTGCACTCGTAATGTCGAAAGTGACGATTAATTATATATCTGTCGAAAGCCGCCTGTAGCAGTCAAAACTTGGAGGTAACAACACATTTTGGCTATTTCCAGGTATAAGGGATTTCTCAAATCACGGACAAGCATACATTTTCAGTATAACTTTATGCATTTGGTCATTTACTAGTCCATAGTTATGAATATTATATTATTTGTAATAGTAAAAATTTGTACAACTGCCAAATAACATTGTAAATTTAATGAAAAATCATCTGATTACACGTATTTTTCCCATTATATCAATTGTAATATAAATAGTAAAGAAAATGACTGTGTTGGAAATAAAAAAAACTGACGAACGGGACTCGATCCAGTGATCCAGCGATTACAGGGCTTTAATGCTAACCACTCGGCTGCCGCCGCTTCATGGTAAGCCGGCTGATGTGGCCGAGCGGTTCTAGGCGCTTCAGTCTGGAACCGCGTGACCGCTACCGTCACAGGTTCGGATCCTGCCTCGGGCATGGATGTGTGTCCTGTCCTTAGTTAGGTTTAAGTAGTTCTAAGTTCTATCGGACTGATGACCTCAGATGTTAAGTCCCATAGTGGTCAGAGCCATTTGAACCATTTTTTGCTTCATGGTAAAAATGGCTAAGCACAGGTATATATCTGATGACCGAAATTATCTTGCGACTTTCTCAATAACGCTCGAGAAGTACGCGCTATTGCTTACACATTTTGCTGTCTTCGTGGAGTACTACGAGTGTACGAAGTTTGCAGTAAATTCGCGTTCCAAATGTCGTGGCCTCCCCTTGTGAGTCAATGGCTGACATCGAAATAAGTGTCCAAGGAATAGAAAAGCAACTGGAATCACTCAACAGAGGAAAGTTCACTGGACCTGACGGGATACCAATTCGATTCTACACAGAGTACGCAAAAGAACTTGCCCCTCTTCTAACAGCCATGTACCACAAGTCTCTAGAGGAACGGAAGGTTCCAAATGACTGGAAAAGAGCACAGGTAGTCCCAGTTTTCAAGAAGGGTCGTCGAGCAGATGCGCAAAACTATAGACCTATATCTCTGACGTCGATCTGTTGTAGAATTTTAGAACATGTTTTTAGCTCGTGTATCATGTCGTTTTTGGAAACCCAGAATCTACTCTGTAGGAATCAACACGGATTCCGGAAACAGCAATCGTGTAAGACCCAACTCGCTTTATTTGTTCATGAGACCCAGAAAATATTAGATACAGGCTCCCAGGTAGATGCTATTTTCCTTGACTTCTGGAAGGCGTTCGATACAGTTCCGCACTGTCGCCTGATAAACAAAGAAAGAGCCTACGGAATATCTGACCAGCTGTGTGACTGGATTGAAGAGTTTTTAGCAAACAGAACACAGCATGTTGTTATCAATAGAGTGACGTCTACAGACGTTAAAAGAACCTCTGGCGTGCCACAGGGGAGTGTTATGGGACCATTGCTTTTCACAATATATATAAATGACCTAGTAGATAGTGTCAGAAGTTCCGTGCGGCTTTTCGCGGATGATGCTGTAGTATACAGAGAAGTTGCAGCATTAGAAAATTGTAGCGAAATGCAGGAAGATCTGCAGCGGATAGGCACTTGGTGCAGGGAGTGGCAACTGACCCTTAACATAGACAAATGTAATGTATTGCGAATACATAGTAAGAAGGATCCTTTACTGTATGATTATATGATAGCGGAACAAACACTGGTAGCAGTGACTTCTGTAAAATATCTGGGAGTATGCATGCGGAACGATTTGAAGTGGAATGATCATATAAAATTAATTGTTGGTAAGGCGGGTACCAGGTTGAGATTCATTGGGAGAGTCCTTAGAAAATGTAGTACATCAACAAAGGAGTTGGCTTACAAAACACTCGTTCGACCTATACTTGAGTATTCCTCATGAGTGTGGGATCTGTACCAGATCGGGTTGACGGAGGAGATAGAGAAGATCCAAAGAAGAGTGGCTCGTTTCGTCATAGGGTTATTTGGTAACCGTGATAGCGTTACAGAGATGTTTAACAAACTCAAGTGGCAGACTCTGCAAGAGAGGCGCTCTGCATCATGGTGTAGCTTGCTCGCCAGGTTTCGAGAGGGTTGGTTTCTGGATGAGGTATCGAATATTTTGCTTCCCCCTACTTATACCTCCCGAGGAGATCACGGATGTAAATTAGAGAGATTAGGGCGCACACGGAGGCTTTCAGACAGTCATTCTTCCCGCGAACCGTATGCGACTGGAAGAGGAAAGGGAGGTAATGACAGTGGCACGTAAAGTGCCCTCCGCCACACACCGTTGGGTGGCTTGCGGAGTATAAATGTAGATGTAGATGTAAATGTTTTCCAGGGATCAACAAACACTGCTTCTACCTGTTTGCCTTGATCAAAAGCTCTCAGTATGTCACGAACTGCTGGTGGGGATTGAGGAGGGCACTCTGTTCAAGATACCTTGTTATGTTTGAGCTGAGGTAGGAAAGTTGGGACTTGTAGCATACTGCTGCAAGAAACACTGACAGAACACGGCTTGCGCAAGGTAGCCTGCTGGTCCCAGAGCCTCTACAAGTCGCAAATAATAGGATACCGTTGTTGCTCTCACAGCAATCTCCAGACAGTAGTACGAGGAACACTCACTTGAAACTCTAACCTCTGTGTACAGATACAAGGAGTTGCGTGCAGAGATTCCATACTCACATCTGAAGCTTTACGTCTCGGTCATCCCGTCTCCGTGAGCAAATAGATGGGAATGGTGGCTTCAAATGGCTTCCAATCTGGTTGTCTTCACTGTGCGTACCACTCTCAATACAAAAGACCAAGCACACCACTGCCACGTGCCTTAACATATGTGTAGACCGTTTATTTCTACTCCAGATCTGAGTACATGTCGAGCACATAACACGACATTCAGTGTACCGTCCACCTCAGAATTAACTGTTGTGTTAGTACCTTCATTACGTAACACTTCAGACATCATCTGACTGGGAAGAAATTACATGTGGTGTTCCCCAAGGTTCCATACTAGGCCCACTACCTTTTCTTGTGTATATTAATGACCTGTCATCATTTACATTACCAGATGCCAAGTTTGTCTTATTTGGGGATGATGCAAACATTTCAATAAATAGTAAATCAAATACAAATTGAGAAAGGGCAGCTAATCAAATTTTTACTGACATTGATAAGTGGTTCATAGCCAATTCACTGTCATTAAACTTTGAAAAGACGCAGTTCAGAACTTCCGAGAGATTTCCTTCTAGTGTGTGTATAAAATATGGTGACATGGAAATAAGAGAATTTGAGAGTGTAAAATTCTTGGGATTACTACTTGATAATAAATTCAGTTGGGAGCGACATACTGACGAACTGCTAAAGCGCTTAAACAAGTCTGTGTTTGCAATGCGAATGATATCAGACATAGGAGATATAAATATAAAAAACTGGAGTATTTTGCTTATTCTCACTCCATTGTGTCATATGGTATCACATTTTGAGGTAACGCCACAAACCGAGAAAAATTTTTTGGGGTACAGAAGTGTATAATAAGAGTAATGTGTAGTGTAAATCCAATAACATCATGTCGAAACCTATTCAGAGAATTGATCATACTAACCACAGCTTCTCAGTACATTTATTCCTTTATGAAGTTTGTTGTAAATCGTACATCTCTTTTTCCATATAACTGCTTAGTACACAGTATCAATACTAGGAATAAGAACAATATACAAAGAGATTTAAAATCACTTACTCTTGCCCAAAAAGGAGTTCAGTATTCAGCAATCCATATTTTCAATAAGTTACCAGCAACCATTAAGAGTTTAGTTTCAGACAAGGCACAATTTAAACGTAATTTAAAAGAATTTTTGGTGTCCATGAATTTCTCAACAACTGCAGTAGACCATTATAATGAAAATTTATTATACTTCAATTTTTGACAATACTTGGCTGTAATAGCCAAGTAACTAGCTACTGCATGAATGATGGATTTAATGAAAGCAGGTGTAAGTATTAAACCTGTAAATATTAGAAGTTTAATGTTAATTCATGTACATAATTTTACTGTTTATTGGCCAATGATCATTAAAATTAATGAAACTCAAGTTTTTATTTTTACATTTTTGTAATGAGTTTACCCGACATGTTCCACACCCAGGAGGATCCCCTCTTTAGTGGGTCTATGGAATGAATAATTAATCTAATCAAATCTAATCTAAAAATCTAATCTTTTGCATTAAAATCTAATCTTTTGCATTAAAATCTAATCTTTTGCATTAAAATCTAATCTTTTGCATTAACTGCCTGCAGGAGTAAAAATAAAATTATGCCATCTGTTTTTGTAACACTCAGTAAATAGAGAGAGTATTATGATGCAAAGAACAGGAATTTTGCCACCATTGTATATTGTCTCCAAAGTTGTACGACTCTGTAGTACTTGCCTGTGAAAAGCAATTTTTGAAGAAAATCATTACTCACTCAACATATGTACATCACTTTATTACAAACAACCTATTACTGGCAGACAACAGGAAATTCTCAGGTATAAAATGACACCAATTACAAGCTGGCCACATGCTTTGACCCACTGGCTTATTATCTTATGTGCGAGTCTGATGCTTTCCTGCTTTCTATGGCTTTGGCGCAGTTGGCTTTCAGTAATAATGCTGATACATGTCATCACTATCCAACACAAATCTTGTAATTCGTGCTGCTTTTGTAAGGTTGGCAGCCCTGCAGGCAGGCGGATGCATGTGTACGAAGCTCTCACTAAGTTAAGTGATTAAGATTGAAATAAGAGCTAATTTAGTTAATATTACATTTTAGACTAGTGCATTTACTTCTTATCTAATCTATCTAGTGAAGGTTTCGCTTCTATAAACGTAATTACATCGAAAAGGAAGTATTTCGTAAAGGCCGGCAGTCGCGAGTTTGTTTACATACTTAGGCGTAAATTTTGTATGAGTCTCGCCCAGAATTTGTGTGGTTAATTAAAAATTTCTGAAGCAAGTTTATAAGTTTGTTTACATTAGTGTTTAGTTACGTATTAGTACAGGTTACGAAACTATTGTGTTGTCGAAGTTATTTTCTGCTTTTGTGTTACGTTTTACTATCAAATCATGTGTGACAAGTGTGGTCATTGTTGTAGAAATTTGAAAGATGGGGTGTTCTGTGTAAACTGTAGGTTGTGGTTTCATTGGGGCGAGTGCAGTACAGAGGAAACGAGGGTAGACAATGAGGCTCTTCCGTGGCAGTGTAGGTTACGTAGAAAGGACAGAAAAATCGCGGAACAGGAGGCAAAGGTTTGTGCCCTTAAGGCTGAATTAGACATCGCGAATTTGGATTATGTAAGCTAAGGGAGGAAAAGGACTCTGGGTGCTGGGAAAAGGTAGCAAGGAAAGGGTGAAAAAGGGAAACAATTGATAAAATTTCTGAAATTCAGTTAGCAAATCAGTTTGGCTTGCTATCTGAAGTAGTGGAGGAAGGGCCTCATTCAGATGTAGTTCAATGTAGGTTGAAGCAGAATACTAGCTTAAAGAAAAAAAGACAGGTTGGGATCAAACCAGAACAGGAAAAGAAGAATTCTACTTATAGGCACCAGTCACGGGAGGGGTGTGGGTCAACAGCTTCAGGAGAAATTAGGGACAGAGTACCAGGTCACAAGTTTTGTGAAACCAAGGTGACAGAAAACTTAGGTCAGCTGTGCAGGGACTTTGAGAAGGAAGATCAGGTAATTATAGTTGGGGGAGCGGGGAACATTCGCTATGAATCCAAGATATAGTATTAGGAGTGACCTGGATAAAATAGGAGCAGAAACTGGGCACACGAATGTGGAGTTTGTGGAGGTCTTTCAGCGCCATGATCAGCCCTGGGTAAACACTGCTGTAAGAAGTGTTAACACTGAGCTGAATGGGATGCTCCAGACACTGGACAAAACCTCACATGAGTGTTGTTCCAGTTGATGCTATTGGTAGGTGGGGTTACACTACACATGGCCTACACCTTAATAGGAAGGGGAAAGATAAGTTAGGTTCTCTATTAGCAGATACTTTAAGGGGGGCCACAGTCACACAAGGGGTGATCCCTGTGGTTATTGGGACCAGGCAGACAGATTTTTTAGGTTAAAGCCACATTCCAGACAGACAACAACCAAGGAAAATAGAAGAAAAGAAACTTTATGCACAGCAAATAGGGATAAAGCTAAGGGTGGTATCAAGTTACTTCACCAAAATATCAGGGGAATAAAAAAATTAAGTAGATGAGCTGATAATGTGTTTAGATGACCTCAAAAATAAGAATGAGATTGATATACTTTGTCAGTCTGAGCACCATGTAACTGTCGGGATGGAAAATATCAGTATAAATGGGTATAATTTAGCATCTTTCACTTGTAGATCTAGTATGGATAAAGGAGGAGTTGCCATTTTCATAAAACAAGGGTATAAATACAGAACTGTTGAAGTAGGCAAATTTTGTGTTAATCAGCACTTTGAGGTTTGTGCATGTGAACTTCAGCTAGATAACATTTTGTTGATATTAGCAACAGTGTACAGGTTTCCACTAGGAGATTGGGAGCTATTCATAAAAAAGTTTGACTCCCTATTATGCTGTCTGTCAGACAAAAAGAAGAAGTTATTAATCTGTGGTGATTTCAATGTTAACTTTCTAAGCAATTCTGATAGTAAAAGTGAACTAGAAGTGTTGTTAACAACATATAACTTAGAATCAGTGATCAATTTCCCTACATGTATAGCTCAGGACAGTAGTAATGTAATAGATAATGTATTTGTACAGCAAGAGGATGTAGAACAAATAAATGTTTTCCCTGTGGTAAATGGATTATCTGACCATGATGCACAACTGATTAACTTACAAAATCTAACAGGATGTACACTTCAGAGACCATTAAGTAAAAGTGTGAGGGTGCTCAACCCAGTATCCATAGATCACTTCAGAGAAAGTTTAGGAAATGTAAACTGGGAAGGTGTATATAATGAGCTAAATGCTAATGATAAATGTAGCATATTTCTTGATACATTTAGATCCCTTTTTGAACATTATTTTCCAAAGAAAATTACTAAATGTAACACCAAAAACTTTTCAAAGAAACCTTGGATTACTACAGGTATTAAAGTGTCTTCAGAAAGAAAAAGAAAACTGTATGAGACAGCAAGAACTAGTAAAGAACCAGAAGTAGTTTTACACTATAAAAACCATTGTAACATACTGAGAAAAGTTGTACGGAAATCAAGAAATATGTATGTTAGAGAAGAAATTAACAACTCCAGCAATAAAAACGAATCAATATAAAATGTTGTTAGAAGGTAGACAGGAAAAGTAACCACTGGGGTAGATAGTATTACTGTTAAAGAGAATGAGACCGTCTTAACCAACAGTATACAGGTAGCTAATGTATTTAACAACCACTTCTTAAGTGTAGGAGAAAATATTGGTGAGAATAGTTCAAAAGAAAAAGCCAGGCAGTACATGGAAGAGTCAGTTTTGAAAAATTTTAGCCAGATTAAATTTAATCAAGAAACCTCTTGTGAAATAAGGAAAATTATTAAATCTTTGAAAAATAAATGTTCTGTTGGAGTAGATGACATCTCTAACAAGTTATTAAAACAATGTGGAGCAATTACAGCTGATGGTTTGAGTCACATATGTAATGCATCACTGACTCAGGGTATTTTTCCAGACAGGTTAAAATATGCCATTGTCAGGCATCTCTAGAAGAAGGGGGACACCACAGATGTCAATAATTACCGGCCAATATCCTTGCTTACAGCATTTTCAAAAATCTTTGAGAAACTAATGTACTCAAGAGTAGTTTGCCATCTCAACAGTAATGGAATACTTAGTACATCACAGTTCAGGTTTCAGAAATGCTGTTCCACTGAGACAGCAATATACAATTTCACTGTCCACATAATAGAGTCTTTAAAATAGTAAAATGTCACCAGTAGGAATATTCTGTGACTTGTCCAAAGCATTTGATTGTGTGAACCATGACATTACGTTAGAGAAATTACAATTCTATGGTATAAATGGAACAACATATGGTCGTATCTACAGAACAGGAAGCAAAAAGTCTTTTTATATGCTTCAAGTGATTCAAAGGAGTTTGCCACTTCATCTAACTGGGGTGAAATTACATTAGGTGTTCCACAAGGTTCAATCATGGGCCCCCTCCTGTTCTTGATATGTGAAACAAGATGCTGAACTGACACTGTTTGCTGATGATACAAGCATAATTATTAACCCATTAAAAGAAAGTCTAATAGAAAATGATACAAATAAGGTCTTTGGAAACGTTATTAATTGGTTTTCTGCAAATAGGCTTACTCCGAACTTTGAAAAAACACAGTACATCCAATTTTCTGCTGCAAAAAGTATAATTCCTTCAACAAACATAATACATCAAAAGAAGTCAGTAGCCAGGGTAGAGCATACTAAGTTTTTGGGTGTACATATAGATGAGAATCTTAATTGGAAAATTCATATTTTGGATCTCCTAAAGCGACTAAGTTCAGAAACTTTTGCAATCAGAATAATTGCCAATTTTGGGGATGTAGAAATTAGTAAGCTAACATACTTTGCATACTTCCTCTCTCTGATGTCATACAGAATAATATTCCAGGGCAACTCAACACTTAGGCAAAAGGTATTACCGCTCAAAAGAAAGTAGTTAGAATAATGTGTGGGGTTTATAGTCGCACATCTTGTAGGCATCTGTTTAAAAGGTTAGGAATAATTACAACTGCTTCACAGTACATTTACTCAGTAATGAAATTTTTTGTCAACAACATGGACCAGTTTAAAATCAACACCGACATTCCTGATTACAATACCAGGAAAAAGAAAGACCTACACTATCCTTTACTTAACCAATCTTTGGCACAGAAATGGGTAAAATATGCTGCTATAAAACTTTTTGATAAATTAAGAGGTGAAATAAAATATCTGACAGACAGCAGTAACAGTTTCAAAAACAAATTGAAATCATGCCTCCTTGACAACTCCTTCTATACCATAGATGAATTCTTGAATATGAGTAAATAAATCTGGAGATATAATATATGCATTTTGTGCCATTTAAGGGAATGGGATAGATAATAGAAATATTTAGGTATAACACTATAATGTAAACAAAAACTTGTTTCCTGTGTGCATTCCTTGTGCATTTGACATGTTCCACATCATAATGGTTTTTTCGTGCTATTGATCAATGGAACATGTAACTAACTAACTAACTAACTAACTAACTAACTAACCAATCTACAAATGGTCTGTTGTCTGACCACTGCAATATATTGCAGCCCCCATGGCTGTGACATAACTACTTCTGTTAACTGTCATAGCATTATGTCACCTTTTCATGTTTATATTTCTTGTCAGATATCCATTACTAATGACAAGGCACTCACTTAAGTAATTTTATCTCTGTTGCTGTCTCATGTTAAGCTGCCATAAAATAAAAATTGAAAGTGAGAGACGCAATTGTATGAGGGTGTGCTTTAAAAGAATGCCACCATTGTGTGTGTGTGTGTGTGTGTGTGTGTGAAAACTCTTCAAAGTTTATTAAGATTATTCATATTCAGTCTCCATGTCTACATGCAATAGACTTCCATTAGTCGGGCTTCCAACGGTCAAGAACACCCAATGGCACGGTACCATGCACGTTCGGAACAACTCAGAGGTGTCCACTATGGGTCTGCCACTCTTAGATGCAATTGGCAGTATTTGGAATCAATTGTAAACATTCTGATTTTACTCAGTTGATCTCCGTTGTCACCACACACAGGTTCAGTTCATTGTTTTGATTGCAAGAGATTGTCAACATTTTTCCGTTGCGAACTAGGATTCATATTACAGTAGTGAACATAAATGTGAAAGTGACACGTGGAAGTTTCATCGATATATAAGAAGTGAAGATGTCCTCAAAACCGAAACCTTCTTCAAGGTCTAAATCTGGAGGGAAAAGTAGACATGTAACTCTGACCATCGAAACTGGAAACCATCAAACACATGGAGAGAGGTGAGAATAGAAATGTTTTGATGATTGAAATTAATATTACTTCCTCAATGATTTAGAAATATAAAACACAGAAAGATGAAGTAATGAAATTTGTTTCTCAATCACTAACAACTGAAAAATTGGCTTCAAAACAAACATAGAAAAACCAAAACTGGAACAATCAGACAGTATACAAATGGTTAAGTGCAGTATGCTCCAAAGGAAAGCTGGTAACAGGGCCAATGGGTATTGCAAAGATAAATAAATTTAGACAAGATTTAGGTGTTGCACAAACTGAAAGCAGTAATTCTAAAGGTCATGTCAGAAACTTTAAGATTTGGCACGGAATTCAAATATTCGACGTAACACGAGAACCACTTTCATCACACCGAGACTCTGCAGAAAAATTCAAAGACAAGTTTCGTAAAATAATAGCAGAAAATAATCAAAGAGCTGATAAAAAGTCCATGAAAACATCTGCATCTGTGCATCTGCTGACAATTTTCACCACATAAATATTATACACTACTGGCAACTAAAATTGCTACACCAAGAAGAAATGCAGATGATAAACGGGTATTCATTGGACAAATATATTACACTAGAACTGACATGTCATTACATTTTCACGCAATTGAGGTGCATAGACCCTGAGAAATCAGTACCCAGAACAACCACCTCTAGCCGTAATAACGGCCATGATACGCCTGGGCATTGAGTCAAATAGAGCTTGGATGGTGTGTACAGGTACAGCTGCCCATGCAGCTTCAGCACAATACCACAGTTCATCAAGAGTAATGACTGGTGTATTGTGACGAGCCAGTTGCTCGGCCACCATTGACCAGACGTTTTCAATTGGTGAGAGATCTGGAGAATGTGCTGGCCAGGGCAGCAGTCGAACATTTTCTGTATCCAGAAAGGCCCGTACAGGACCTGCAACATGCGGTCGTGCATTATCCTGCTGAAATGTAGAGTTTACCAAGGATCGAATGAAGGGTAGAGGCACACATCTGAAATGTAACGTCCACTGTTCAAAGTGCCATCAATGCGAACAAGAGGTGAACAAGACATGTAACCGATGGCACCCCATACCATCACGCTCGGTTAGCCAGTATGACGATGAAAAATACACGCTTCCAATGTGCATTCACCATGATGTCGCCAAACTCAGATGCGACCATCACAATGCTGTAAACAGAACCTGGATTCATCCGAAAGAATGACGTTTTGCCATTCGTGCACCCAGGTTCATCGACGAGTACACCATCGCAGGTGCTCCTGTATGTGACGAAGCGTCAGGGGTAACTGCAGCCACGGTCTCCGAGCTGATAGTCCATGCTGCTGCAAACGTCGTCAAACTGTTCGTGTAGATGATTGTTGTCTTGCAAACGTCCCTGTTGACTCAGGGATCGAGATGTGGCTGCACGATCAGTTACATCCATGTGGATAAGATGCCTGTCATCTCTACTGCTAGTGATACGAGGCCGTCGGGATCCAGCACGGCATTCTGTATTACCCTCCTGAACCCACAGAATCCATATTCTGCTAACAGTCATCAGATCTTGATCAACGTGAGCAGCAATGTCACGATTTGATAAACTGTAATCATGATAGGCTACAATCCAACCTTTATCAAAGTCGGAAACGTGATGGTACGCATTTCTCCTCCTTACACGAGGCATCGTAACAAAGTTTCACCAGGCAACGCCGGTCAACCGCTGTTTGTGTATGAGAAATCAGTTGGAACTTTCCTCATGTCAGCACGTTGTAGGTGTCGCCACCACCGCCAACCTTGTGTGAATGCTCTGAAAAGCTAATCATTTGCATACCACAGCATCTTGTTCCTGTCAGTTAAATTTTGTGTCTGTAGCACGTCATCTTCATGGTGTACCAATTTTAATGGCCAGTAGCGTATAATGTCTTCAGTGCACAATAATAATTAATTAATACTAAAAACTTGCTTTGTTTGTGATCTACATTGATGAGAAATAAGAAACATAAAACCGAGTTGTAAGCAGTGCGGCTGCAGTGCCATTTAAATGTGGCGCATTCACTGCTTCCCTTCTCCTCGAGCTCAGAAAGCGTGACATGGCGGTGGAGAATGTGAAGTGAGACAGAGCTCTCTGGCACTCGGGTCCAGACACGGCCCACAAGCCGA
This sequence comes from Schistocerca americana, assembly GCF_021461395.2. Lineage (NCBI taxonomy): Eukaryota > Metazoa > Arthropoda > Insecta > Orthoptera > Acrididae > Schistocerca > Schistocerca americana. The sequence goes on from NC_060129.1 coordinate 152,242,902, forward strand.
CCACTGCCCCTCTACAGGATCACCGTATTAATTCAGATTTGACACTGTTATTGGCATTGTTACCCGGATGTCCTTCCTGACAGCGTCACTTACCCCGGGACGAAATTTGTGCCTCCTATCTATCTGCGTGTAGAGTAATCTCATGTTTAAGTGTCGGAACATTTTCCAAATGTTTTTGTAGCACGCATCTTAGGTGGGATGTCGAAATCGACCCAGGATTTACCTCGTCGAGTGTGGAAAACACACAAAAATCACACCCGGGCCGGTAGGCAAACTGGCCCTCTCAATTAATTGGCCGAGCAGATTTTTTTTGCGGCTGCCACGCCCCCTTCTGTCCTATATCTGGGCACTTAAATGCACCCAGCTACCCGAGCACAACTGAGTTAAACAAATGGCGATTTTCAATATATTTTGCTGTGGACAACATAAATTAACTACTAATTTAGTTACTTACAGACGAATGGGAAAACTGATAGAAGCTGACCTCGGGGAAGATCAGTTTGGATTCCGTAGAAATTTCGGAACACGTGAGGCAGTACTGACCCTGAAACTTATCTTAGAAAATAGATTAAAGAAGGGCAAACCTATGTATCTACCATTTGTAGACTTAGAGGAAGCTTTTGACAATGTTGACTGGAATATTCTCTTTCAAATTCTATAGGTCGCAGGGGTAAAATACAAGGAGCAAAAGGATATTTACAATTTGTACAGAAGCCAGATGGCAGTTATAAGAGTGGGACATGAAAGGGAAGCAGTGGTTGGGAAGGGAGTGAGACAGGGTTGTAGCTGCTCCCCGATGTTATTCAGTCTGTATATTGAGCAAGCAGTAAAGGAAACAAAAGAAAAGTTCGGAGTAGGTATTAAAATCCACGGAGAAGAAATAAAAACTTTGAGGTTCGCCGATGACATTGTAATTCTGTCAGAGACAGCAAAGGACTTGGAAGAGCAGTTGAACGGAATGGACAGTATCTTGAAAGGAGGGTATAAGATGAACATCAACAAAAGCAATACGAGGATAATAGAATGTAGTCGAATGAAGTCGGGTGATGCTGAGGGAATTAGATTAGGAAATGAGACACTTAAAGTAGTAAAGGAGTTTTGCTATTTGGGGAGCAAAAAAAACTGATGATGGCCGAAGTAGAGAGCATATAAAATGTAGACTGGAAATGGCAAGGAAAACGTTTGTGAAGAACAGAAATTTGTTAACATCGAGTATAGATTTAAGTGTCAGGAAGTAATTTCTAAAATTATTTGTGTGGAGTATAGCCATGTATGGAAGTGAAACATGGGCGATAAATAGTTTGGACAGGAAGAGAATAGAAGCATTCAAAATGTGGTGCTACAGGAGAATGCTTAAGATTAGGTGGGTAGATCATGTAACTAATGAGGAAGTATTGAATAGAATTGGGGAGAAAAGAAATTTGTGGCACAACTTGACTAGAAGAAGGGATTGGTTGGTAGGACATGTTCTGAGGCATCAAGGGATCACCAATTTAGTATTGGAGGGCAGCGTGGAGGGTAAAAATCGTAGAGGGAGGGATAGAGATGAATACACTAAGCAGATTCAGAAGGACGTAGGCAGCAGTACATACTAGGAGATGAAGAAGCTTGCACAGTTTAGAGTAGCATGGAGAGCTGCATCAAGCCAGTCTCTGAACTGAAGACCACAACAACAACAACATTTAGTTACTCTATATTAATTTTAGTAGAAAATAATCAATTGATCGAGCACTGGCAGAAGTGAACGCACAAAATTAAGGAAATGTGCAAGCTCTCTGAGCCAGTGGCTCCTTCCTCTGGGTACGGTTGAAGGGGAAGGAAGAGGGATAAAGGAAAAGGACTAGTGAAGGTTTAGATAATGGGGAGAATTAAAAAGTCACCCAGAACCCCAGATCTGGGGAGACTTACTGGACACAATAAGAATGAAAGTGATCATTGGAGACTGCACAGGACAGGATTTGAAAACCTGTGAACTTCAAGATGGAAGATACGGTAATATGCAAGACAGAGATTACTGAAAAAATGTGCAAGATACAATAACTGCGGAGAGCTAAGTGCTTTCACTGTACAGTGTAGACAGATGAGTGGGGCAGAGAAAAATGAAAAATAGACAGGTTGGAAAATAGAAGATTTCCGGGTGATCAAAAAGTCAGTATAAATTTGAAAACTTAATAAGCCACGGAACAATGTACATAGAGAGGTACAAATTGACACACATGCGTGGGATATAAAAGGAGCTGTAATGAGAGAGAGAATCAGATGGGCCAGCACTAGCAGCATGTTGCCATTACCTGAAAACGTACTTTTAGTGAAGCTGTATTATCAGAATGGCGAATGTGCTAGTTCAGCATTGTGATCCTATCACCATGGGAAAGGGATTTGAACGTGTAAAGGTCCGTTGACAAATGCAGCTGTGGTGAGAATGATTTCAAAGTTCGAAGCCACAGGTTGTTTAGACGATAGACCCCGTAGTGGCCGACCGAGCACAAGGCGTAATGCTGCTGAGACAGTTCAGGAAGAAATGGAGACTGTACCGGGTTCATCTAAGCACGGGGAAGTCAGTGCTCGTGCAGTCGCACGTCGCACCGGCATTCCATACACTACTGTTTGGTTGGCACTTAGGCGTACCCTCCGATGCTATCTGTACAAAATCCATCGGCATCGTAAACTGTTACCTGGCGATTTAGTGAAGCGGAGAGCATTTGCGGTGTGGGCGTTTCAAAAGATGGCGGAAGATGACGTTTGTTTCAGTAACATGTTGTGGACCGACAATGCTCATTTCACGCTCTGAGGGTGTGTCAACGCCCACAACTGCAGAATTTGGGCCACCGAAAATCCTAGAACTGTTGTGGAAACTGCAGAATTTGGGCCACCGAAAATCCTAGAACTCTTGTGGAAACTCCATTGCATGACGAGAAAGTCACAGTATGGGTTGGCTTTACCACATCTACTGTTATCAGGCGTTTTTTCTTCGAGGAAATGTGTGATTCTGGTTTTGTAACTGCGACCGTAACGGGTGAGAGGTAAGCCGATATGTTACAGAATCGCATCATCCCCAGGCTGGCTGATAAACACCTGCTGGAACGTACGATGTTTATGCAGGATGGCGTTCCACCCCATATTGCTAGACGCGTGAAAGATCTCTTGCGCGCGTTGTTTGGTGACGATCGTGTGCTCAGCCGCCACTTTCGTCATGCTTGGCCCCCCACGTCCCCAGACCTCAGTCCATGCGATTATTGACTTTGGGGTTACCTGAAGTCGCAAGTTGTATGGTGATCGACCGACATCTCTAGGGATGCTGAAAGACAACATCTGACGCCAATGCCTCACCATAACTCCGGACATGCTTTACAGTGCTGTTCACAACATTATTCCTCGACTACAACTATTGTTGTGGAATGATGGTGGACATATTGAGCATTTCCTGTAAAGAACATCATCTTTGCTTTGTCTTACTTTGTTATGCTAATTATTGCTATTCTGATCAGATGAAGCGCCATCTGTCGGACATTTTTGAACTTTTGTATTTTTTTGGTTATAATAAAACCCCATGTCATTCCAAGCATGTGTGTCAATTTGTACCTCTCTATCTACATTATTCCGTGATTTATTCAGTTTTCTAATTTATACTGTCTTTCTGATCACCCGATAGAATAAAGAAAGGTAGTGAGGAAAATTAATAGTTACTGAGAAGAAATGCTGAGATCGAAGGAATTAATGTAAATTAAGGCCGACTGGGTAGCAAAAATCAAGGATGTGTTGTAATGCCAGTTCACACCTGCAGAGTTCCGAGAAACTGATGAGGAAGAATTCGAATGACACATGTGGTGAACCAGACACTTGGCTCACAACCATCATGTTGTAGAGCATGCTCTGTAACAGGACATTGTGCATTGCCAGTACACATCCTCTGTGTGTGGCCATGAGAGCCACCTGTGAAATGATACACCATGTGCCAGTTGTACCACCAAGTTACAGGGTGACAATTATTTAACTATACGAAATAAAATCGTCATAACCTCTGAACAGTTTGCGTTAGGACGTTCAAACTGCACGGTTGGCTGCGGGGCACGATGGGAATTAGTATTTTGTTGGTGGTCATGTGCATGTGAAAATGTCACGGTACAGCGTGGCTAAGCGTGTAGCATTTGTCGAGATCTACATGGTGAACAATAAAAGCCCAGCTGCACCTCAAAGGAAGTTTGTGGCTGAGTTCAAGTTGAAGACAACTGGTCCACATGAGGTAACAATCAAAAATTTGATCCTCAAGTTTGAGATAATGAGTAGTGTTTGTGATGACAGTATTGGCAATGTCACTAGTCCAAAAGGGGTGAAAACAAATGAAAACAGTGATAAGACGAGCACTGTGTTTCAAACAGGCCCCAGGAAATCGATCAGATGAGCTGCAACTGGGAGATACTGTGACAAATTGTTGTTTGAAGAATTCCTGTGCAAAATTCAAACCCATCACCCATTAAGCCCCAGAGCCATGGAACAACAGTTGTGTTTCCCCAACACGACAGAATTCATGAACAGGACTTTGACGTGAATACGGCTCAGTTTAGCAATGAAGCCCACTTTCGTTTAGATTGGTCAGTCAATAAGCAAAACTGGTGCATTTGGGGGACTGAGAATTCACATTTCGTGATCGAGAAGTCTCTTCACCCTCAATGGGTGACTTTGTGGTGTGCAATGTCCAGTCACGGAGTAATCGGTGGAATATTCCTCGATGGCACAGTGACTACCGAATGGTACATGCAGGTTTTGGAAGATGATTTCATCCCCATAATACAAAGTGACACTGATTTCGACAAGATGTGGTTCGCACAAGATTGAGCTCGATCCCATCAAAGCGGGAGAGTGTTCGATGTCCCGGAGCAGCATTTTGCGGAGCACATTCTGGCTCTGGGGTACCCACAGCTTACCGTTACAGGCCTCGATTGAATGCCATACTCTCAGGATCTGAACACATGTGACTCATTTTGGGGGGGCTATGTTTAAGGACAAGGTGTTCAGCAACAACCCCAAAAACCATTGCCGAGCTGAAAACAGCCATTCAGGAGGTCATCGACAGCACTGACGTTCTGACACTTCAGTGGGTCGTGCAGAATTTCGCTATTTGTCCGCACTGCATCATCTCATCAATTATGTCTGGCACATCAAACACGTCATAACCTAAATCTGAATATCTGTAATGACATTTACATGTTGAATAAAGTGTCCACACACAATAGTTTGATACTAATTTACATTTTTTTTTCATATAGTTCAATAACTGTCACCCTGTATCAGTTACGAGATGTGACCTCTGTGCCTGTTTTGACACACTTGCCATCTGGATTGTTTCCTGCTCACCGCGGCCATTGCTGCACTCTGTCGTTAGAACAAATCGTGGAGATGATGAGGTACTGCACATTGTCCAACTGCTAGGGGCTATCAGGGTTTGTCAGATTTTCTGTCAGGTATATTTCCACTGATTCTTTAATAGCAAAATCTCAAAAAGGTGTCGCTGTGGTCAGAATGATAGTTCTGCCATACTCTGTCGAATGTCCAATGAAATGCAGTGTTTGGCAATACCAGACTTGAAGCGTTTCAAAAGGCGAGAGCAACACCTATGTTCAGTGCAGCGTTCTTTCACAGCCTGCGATATCTGCCTGCGTAAGTTGTGCCACACTGGCAAGGCATTTTGTAAATTCCTGCCTTCCACAACAACAAACTGTCCTTCACCGATCCCAAAAGCTCTGCAATCTTAGATGCTGGACGTAAAACAACTTTCATTTCAAAATTACAGAGGATTTGTGCTATTTTAAATGAAATGTTGTCCACAAAAGGACGAAAAGCTAAGGATTTTGCTGACGTATTCTCCTCTTCATCCACTTTCTGATTCTTAATTTTTAACTGAAAGAGCCATGTTGCTCTGCTGGGCAGAATACTCTTTCTTTCTAAACAGTCTTTAGGTGGGCAAGTTCTTTAGGTAAACTATCCAGATCGGAGATGATGAGAGCTCTGTGTAGGAGGACCTCAAGCAGGCTCATACTTTGTAACGGATGATGACAACTTGTTGCCTACAAATACAAATCAGTATGAGTGGGCTTATGATAAACTAAATGCCCGTACAGGAGGGCAGCCAGTCAAGGAGTATTTTACGGATTTAGTTTAAAAAATTTATTTCAAAGTTTTCCCCAAAGTAATTCATGCCGTGTCTAGGTGACCCAAGTCGCTTGCCTTTCAAAACCGAGGCGGTTCTGTCCAGTTAAAGCTGCTGACAGGAGACACTCGGGGCCCTCTGCTGCAACTGCTAGCGAATTCACGCCATTGGTTTTGGCCAATAGCGTGCACGGGATACCGATCACGTGTGTGGACGCTGGAGTCTTCTGCGGTGCCGAACACAGCTGCTTCTCTCTTGTAATCCAGACCTCGAGCAGAACAGACCTCATTTTGGAAGGCTTCCCCTTCCGTTGCCCATTTTAACTAATTGTTCGACCTCCTAGACTGGCCTAAATCTGCTAACTTCTGACCCTAGGTGCACCTTTTGTACTCCTATATCAAAATACATCGTATTTATTGCACTTAATTCCCTGCTTTGTCATTTAACGGCAGCCCTGGATGCCCTCTATCAAATTCTGACCGCTCGACCTCCTGCAGATTGCCGCCACGAGGCATATCTAACAACCTTCTTCCCCTTCTAATAATTTCCGGGTATGCAGCCGGATCCCGTCGACATTCTGCCACGATATTTCGGCCCAGAGACGTCCGGCCATCATCAGGTGAGTACACAACTACTGAAGACCGGGAAAACGCCGGGAAAATTTCAGAAGTCACAACCTTCTTCCCCATTCCCTGCCATTTTATACATTAACATTGGTGTCACAAGTTTCTCTCCCCATCCTCAAACCACGAACTCTTTTACAATTGGTTTCAGAAGTGGGATGTAACAATTACATCTCCCCTTCCTGGCATGAACTCTTTTACAATGCCCCAGATAGGCATCATTCTTCTGTCTAACAAGAATCCAATAAAGGCAAACAACCATCTTTCTCTGTTTTTATGGTGAACTGAAAGTTGTTTTGAATGCATCTGAGGTGGCAAAGAAACTCCGTCAGTTATCTTCTCCACGAGGCCACACTATAAAAGTATCATCCACATACTTCCAAAATATAATTGCTTTAAGAGCAGCTGATTCAAGTGCTCCCCCCCCCCCCCCCCCCCCTCCGAAACCCTCCATGAAAAGGCTGGCCACCAAAGGAGACAGAGAGCTGCCCATGGCGATGTCAGTCTCTCCAAAATACTATCAGTTGAACATAAGAGAGGCTGTGGATAGAGCATGCCGAAACAAAGCAGTGATGTCTGCTTGCCAATTAGTGCCAAAGAATCTGCAAGAGGGACCTTTGTAAAAGCTGATACTACATCAAAGGTTACCAAACAGTCACAAATGCTTAGATGGAGAGTCCCCAGTCCATTGATTAACTCAGCTGAGTTATGGATGTGATGCGGAATTTTTCCACCGACGGACTCAGCAACAGAGTGAGAAGATGTTTGGCTAAATCAGCTGTAGGCACTCCAATGTTGCTCACTATTAGACATAATGGAACACTTTCCTTATGAATTTTTGGAAGGCCATACAGTCTTGGTGGTACACAACCGTGTGGCCTTGACCTCTTGATGTTCTCTTGAGGTAACGAGGAGGAATTTAACAGTGTAGAACATTTCCATAGCACACTTCCTGTAGCATTGTAATCAATCCTCCAATACCAGGTGTACCAGTATGAAATGAGCGATTTTTATGAAAATGAAACACTAATTTTGAATTGAAAAGTAAAACCATTTTATTCAAAGTACTGACCATTGCTTTCTACACATTTTGACCACCTTTCTGGCAATTTGTGGACACCACGCCAATAGAAATGTTCGTCTTTTGAAGCAAACCAGTCAGACACCCAATTTTCGACTTCTTCGTAGGAATCGAAGTGTTCCTCAGCCAATGCGTGTCCCATTGATGAAAACAAATGGTAGTCGGAAGGGGTCAAATCTGGTGAATACGGCAGGTGGGCTAGCAGCTCCCAGCCAAGAGTTTTGATTGTATCCTGAACCAGTTTTGCTTTGTGTGCAGGTGCATTGTTGTGTAAACAAGTTACTTTGCCACGTCTTCTGGCCCATTCTGGTCTTTTTTCGATCAATGCATAGTTCAAATTGATCATTTGTTGTCTGTAGCGATTAGTATTCACAGTTTCACCAGGTTTTAGAAGCTCGTGATACACCGCACCTTTCTGATCCCACCAAACACGGAACATTGTCTTCTTGTCCTCTGGTTTTGCAGTCGATGTTGATGGTTGTCCCGGATTAACCCACAATTTTTCCCGTTTAGGATCCTTAAAATAAATCCATTTTTCTTCGCCAGTAACAATTCGATGCAAAATTGATTTTCTTTCATGTCTTTGAAGCAAAATTTGACAAATGGTTTTTCGGTTTTCCATCTGTCTTTCATTCAATTCATGTGGCACCCATTTTCCACACTTTTGGATCTTTCCCATAGCTTTCAAACGGTCAAAAATTGTTTGTTGTGCAACATTTAGCATTGCTGCCATTTGCTTCTGACTCAAAGTATCATCACCATCATCCAATATTGCTTGCAATTCGGTGTCTTCGAACTTTTTTGGTGGTGTTCCACGTTCTTCATTTTGAACATCAAAATCATTATTTCTGATCAGTTGAAACCATCTTTTGCATGTTGCTTCTGATAGAGCATGATCACGATATGCCTCGACAAGCATTCGATGTGACTCTGCAACACTTTTTTTCAAATGAAAACAAAAAATGAATTTTTTTCGCATATCGTCACTTCCTGGTACAAAATTCGACATTGTTAACATGATGAAAACGTATCATGTTGTTTGTTCCATGACTTGATGTATACTAAATATCTTTGACAGATGTCATACCAACCAAACAAAAAAAATTAAGGCTCATTCACAACAAATTTTCCCTATCTACACATCTGTATCTTAACACTCATTTCATACCAGTACACCTGGTAGGGAGAGTCTCAGTGTCCTCTTGTAGATTTTGTAGTGCAGCCTGTTCTCCAGAGGTTACGTTGCTGCATTTAGAGGGAGGCTTCAAAAGAGCATCGCAAGTTTCCCTTCTTATTTCTTCTGCAGCATCTGAAGCAAGGCGTTGTACGGCTTCTTCAACACCACTCACAAAACTAATTACAAGCAGCGCTCGAGGCGAAGATGCAAAACTGAGTCCCTCGCTTAATACAGAAAGCACTGCTTTGTCCAAATTTTTCTCTGTGAAACTGACAGTGGAACATTATGCAGTTATGTTTCAGGGTGATGACTGCTGTGGCAACAGACAATTCTGACATCTGCTGAAAACGTGCATCCTTTTGGATCCAATCGAACTTGGCTGAAGTGACTACATCCGCCCACCCCACGATACAGCAGAGAGAAGTTCTGCAGCTTTTAGATGTAACTGGTACGATTCTTCTGAAACAGCATCTACACTACTGGCCATTAAAACTGCTACACCGAGAAGAAATGCAGATGATAAACGGGTATTCATTGGACAAATATATTATACTAGAACTGACATGTGATTACATTTTCACGCAATTTGGGTGCATAGATCCTGAGAAATCAGTACCCAGAATAACCACCTGTGACCTTAATAACGGCCTTGATACGCCTGGGCATTGAGTCAAACAGAGGTTGGATGGTGTGTACAGGTACAGCTGCCCATGCAGCTTCAACACGATACCACAGTTCATCAAGAGTAGTGACTGGTGTATTGTGATGAGCCAGTTGCTCGGCAACATTGACCAGACGTTTTCAATTGGTGAGAGATCCGGAGAATGTGCTGGCCAGGGCAGCAGTCGAACATTTTCTGTATCCAGAAAGGCCTGTACAGGACCTGCAACATGCGGTCATAAATTATCCTGCTGAAATGTAGAGTTTTGCAGGGATCTAATGAAGGGTAGAGCCACGGGTCTTAACACATCTGAAATGTAACGTCCATTGTTCAAAGTGCCGTAAATGCAAACAAGAGGTGACCAAGACATGTAACCATTGGCAACCCATACCGTCACGCCAGGTGATACGCCAGTATGGCAATGACGAATACATGCTTCAAATGTGCGTTCACTGCGATGTAATCCAAACATGGATGCGACCATCACGATGCTGTAAACAGAACCTGGATTCATCCGAAAAAATGACGTTTTGCCATTCGTGCACCCAGGTTCGTCGTCGAGTACACCATCGCAGGTGCTCCTGTATGTGACGAAGCGTCAAGGGTAACTGCAGCCACGGTCTCCGAGCTGATAGTCCGTGCTGCTGCAAATGTCGTCAAACTGTTCGTGTAGATGATTGTTGTCCTGCAAACGTCCCTGTTGACTCAGGGATCGAGACGTGGCTGCACAATCCGTTACATCCGTGTGGATAAGATGCCTGTCATCTCTACTCCTAATGATACGAGGCCGTCGGGATCCAGCACGGCATTCCGTATTACCCTCCTGAACCCACCGATTCCATATTCTGCTAACAGTCATTGAATCTCTACCAATGTGCGAGCACCAATGTCACAATACGATAAATTGCAATCGCGATACGCTACAATCCGACCTTTATCAAAGTCGGAAACTTGATGGTACGCATTTCTCCTCCTTACACGAGGCATCACAACAACGTTTCACCAGGCAACGGCGGTCAACTGCTGTTTGTGTATGAGAAATCGAATGGAAACTTTCCTCATGTCAGCACGTTGTAGGTGTCGCCACCGGCGCCAACCTTGTGTGAACGCTCTGAAAAACTAATCATTTGCATATCAAAGCATCTTCTTCCTGTCGGTTAAATTTCACGTCTGTAGCACGTCATCTTCGTGGTGTAGCAATTTTAATGGCCAGTAGTGTAGTCTTTGTCCTGTACAGCAAATCCTCTCTTTGACTATATCATGACTAGCCTTAGTAATCTTCTGTGCAGTGGCAGTCTTCACAAAATCTGTCACTCCGACAAATTTTGGTGTTATGCCACGGTCCCAATATCTCAGCAAAAAGGTTAAAGAACTTAACAGTTTTGCTCCTCTGCAAATTTCAAGTAAAAATGATTTTCTGTTCACCACCTAAGATTGCAGACCTTTTGGGAGTGGTGATGGATGACTTATTGCGGAAGGCCAGAAGTTGCAAAATACATTGCAAGTATGGTACGGCTTACACAGGGCAGACCGCACGCACTGTGAAAGATCGCTGCACTGAACATCAATGTTGTACTCACCTTATACAACTCAGCACGCCGGGTATTGCCAAATACTGTATTTTCAACAGACATTCAGTGGAGTATGGCAGAACTGTGATTCTGACCACAGCCACATCTTCTTGGGACTGTGTTATTACAGAATCCTGACAAACCGTGACAGCGGCTACCAGCTGGACAGTGCGTGATACCCCACCATCTCCACGATTTGCTCTAATCGAAGACTGCAGGGAGTGACAAAGGCCGCAGTGAGCAGTAACGTAGAGGACAGCTGAGTTCCACGAGCTGGTTCCACCGGCAAGCGTGCTGCCACTGGGAAGTGTGGTCCGTCTGTCAACTTGAATTTTGACATATACATGCAGCATGTTATACAGGACAGAACAGACCCAGACCAAGTTTTCATCAGTCTTTGATGTCTCACCTGAAGATGACTGGCAGGTGCCCAGCTGAAATATCATATAGTGAGTTAGGCAACAACTGTGTGTAGGCCCGAAATTTGTTTGAATACACACATTTTTTTATGTCTACATTTATAACTTTGTTTACATCATCATGTATACAAATGAGGTTTATGGTTTATGGGTTTAAGGTATACAAATGTGTCCATATGAAATACATATGTACATTGCACCTGTATCCGAGTGGTGTTGGTTCGAAAATGTTGTGCTGATTTTGTCACTTTTCTGTATAAGTTATTCTTTTGAAAAATATGGCTGTAAAAATACTTTTGTATTTATTATTGAAACATTTATTTAAAATATCACAAAAATATGTAAATTAAATCCATTTGTTTGTGATATAAATATTGTCTCTGAAAATATTGGAGTCTTTTGAAGCATTTTGGTGTGAAGTTGCATAAGGAGCTTTACCATGAATAGCACATACAAGACAAGAGGTTTGACCTCCTCTTCAATGAATTAAAAGTTTTGACTAAACTGTGCAAGACAGAAAGCAAAAGACTGTTATGTTTCATTTAAAAATGGATACTGATGAAAAGTCAACCCCGGAATTGTGTTTTACCAAGCAAGATGAATTAGACAATCAAAGATCATTTAAAGTTATGAGTAATCTGACTTCTTGTCTTATATGTTCTCGAGGTATGGAAAAGCATGGTACAAACAAAATCACAGTAGATACTTGTGAGGCTTGCTAACTACAGCAACTCTGTTGTTGTTGTGGTCTTCAGTCCTGAGACTGGTTTGATGCAGCTCTCCATGCTACCCTATCCTGTGCAAGCTTCTTCATCTCCCAGTACCTACTGCAACCTACATCCTTCTGAATCTGCTTAGTGTATTCATCTCTTGGTCTCCCTCTACTATTTTTACCCTCCGCGCTGCCCTCCAATGCTAAATTTGTGATCCCTTGATGCCTCAGAACATGTCCTAACACCCGTTCCCTTCTTCTAGCCAAGTTGTGCCACAAACTGCTCTTCTCCCCAATTCTATTCAATACCTCCTCATTAGTTATGTGATATACCCATCTAATCTTCAGCATTCTTCTGTAGCACCACATTTCGAAAGCTTCTATTCTCTTCTTGTCTAAGCTATTTATCGTCCACGTTTCACTTCCATACATGGCAACACTCCATACAAACACTTTCAGAAATGACTTCCTGACGCTTAAATCTATACTCAATGTTAACAAATTCCTCTTCTTCAGAAACACTTTCCTTGCCATTGCCAGTCTATGTTTTATATCCTCTCTACTTCGATCATCGTCAGTTATTTTGCTCCCCAAATAGCAAAACTCCTTTACTACTTCAAAAGTCTCATTTCCTAATCTAATTCCCTCAGCATCGCCTGCCTTAATTCGACTACATTCCATTATCCTCATTTTGCTTTTGTTGATGTTCATCTTATATCCTCCCTTCAAGACACTGCTCTTCCAAGTCCTTTGCTGTCTCTGACAGAATTACAATGTCGTCGGCGCACCTCAAAGTTTTTTTATTTCTTCTCCATGGATTTTAATACCTACTCCAAATTTTTCTTTTGTTTCCTTTACTGCTTGCTCAATATACAGATTGAATAACATCGGGGAGAGACTACAACCCTGTCTCATTCCCTTCCCAACCACTGCTTCCCTTTCATGTCCCTTGACTCTCATAACTGCCATCTGATTTCTGTACAAATTGTAAATAGCCTTTCGCTCCCTGTATTTTTACCCCTGCCACCTTTAGAATTGGAAAGAGAGTATTCCAGCAACTCTATTAAATCATAATTTTCAATATACTAAAATACGAGGCATATTAGAAGCTACTGCGCAGATAATGAATTTTCAAAAATATTTGGAATCTGTAAATCTCCACATCCACACAACACTAAGATGAGCAAGTTTTACTCCTTTCCAATAGTCTGATTTGCATCTGTAGACAATTACAATTAGGCATTTATAATTACTGATAATAACTGCCACTCACAAATGAATATGTAAAACAGGACACATAGGAGTAAAATTAACATTTAGGTCTTAGCACAAAATGCGAACGACAACATTGTATGAAAAGTGACGCAGTATTCACCAGCTGAGACTGGCAACAAGTTCAGCATGCTGCGCCCACCCTGTGGGTATCCCTCCTGTGTGGTCTTGACTGTGACTAACATTGCATGCTACTTAGAGAGAAGTTAGAGAGAAACAACTGGTACAGACAATGGTTTCTTACAAAGGAAATCTTTACAGTTAAAATGGAAAAAAAGGTATTACCGTATTTACTCAAATCTAGGCCACCCTCGAATCTAAGCCGCACCTGAAAAACGACACTCGAAATCGAGGAAAAAAAAATTTCCCGAATCTAAGCCGCACCTGAAATTTGAGACTCGAAATTCAAGGGGAGAGAAAAGTTTTAGATCGCACCTCCAAATCGAAACAAAGTTGGTCCATTGTAACATGAGACACAATTTAGGTCGAATGGATACAGCTAAGATAGTTTGGTTCGAGTCATAATCTTAACAGTTAAGCTTTACGAAGTAGCCATTGCTATGCGTCAGGCACTCCGTCCGTATTTATACAGGTACCCTTCCTTTTTCACGTGCTTCGGCTGGTTTGATTCGATTGCTTATTTTGGTTTGATCTGGTAAGTGCCATTCTCTTTGTTATAGGTGTTTACGTCACTCTAAGCTGAAAATGCATTACTGTACTGTGTCATGCACTGTTTGTCGCATTCTGATAATGAGTGTTTATGCCCTGTCGCCGCTTGCAGCATGGCTTGCTTTTGTGCGCACTACCGCCGCTTACAATAAAAAAAAAAGAGAGGAATTGTCTCATAAGTGAAACAATGGCAAGAGACTTATTTGTTGTTACTTACACTGCTGCTTTCTTTGATAATGATCAAAAAGAACCAAATAATAGACTGTGTACGATAGATTATGTTCTGAACGAGAGTTTAGCGAAAATTTTTCTCCGTTTGAAAATCTTTGCAGACACCTCTTAAGTACATTACATTCTGCACAGAAATTAGATTCACCTTAGACTTAAAAATCTAGTCAGTTGCTGTGCTTCATTTCTGACTGTATCACTATTCAGCATAAGAATAATAAGAATATAAACATGACATGATAAGCATATTCTCCCGCGTTTGCTGTTGTCTCACTCTTGTTTTGTAGTTTATTACGCAGACAGGATTTAAATGAGATAGCAGCAAACACGAAAGAATACATGGCATAATGTTTACATTCTTCTACCTTTTCTTTTATTTACTGACGCAGAGGTTTTGGCGCCAGTATTTATCTTTGTCCCTGCAAAGCATACCTGTATAGTGGTACATATATTCGACAGCAGAAGTTAGTTGTGGCGGCACCTACCAACATTTTTCAGAACTTCCAGTTACTTTGCTCTCAATTCTAAGCCACAGGCAGTTTTTTGGATTACAAAAACTGGAAAAAAAGTGTGGCTTAGATTTGAGTAAATATGGTACTCAAGAGCAAAGACACAATAAAATGTTTGGCTAAAACTGGGGTTTATAAAATCACCTGCAAGCTTTTTAGGTTATTATTATGTGACTACTGGGCATCACACCCACAGAAACGTGTGTGTGTGTGTGTGTGTGTGTGTGTGTGTGTGTGTGTGTGTGTGTGTGTGTGTGTGTGTGTGTGTGTGAGAGAGAGAGAGAGAGAGAGAGAGAGAGAGAGACATATTATGTTGGTGCATAAGTTTGTATTGTTTTGTTGGTTTAGGTTGTTTTGGGGGGAGGAGACCAAACAGCGAGGTCATCAGCCTCATAGGATTAGGGTAGAGCAGGGAAGGAAGTCAGCCATGCACTTTCCGAGGAACCATCCCAGCAAGAACCTGGAACGATTTAGGGAAATCACGGAAAACCTAAATCAGGATGGCCAGATGTGGGATTGAACCGTCTTCCTCCCGACTGGGCCTCCAGTGTGCTAATCACTACGCCACCTCGCTCGATTTGTTTTTGTTTCGAATGCTGGTATTCCGCTTGCTACGGGTTTATTTATCGATGTCTCTTTTTATTTGTAGTTCACTGTTGCTATTTGACATTTGGAGATAGTGAATGGAGCTATGGATGCTAGAAAACTGGGTGCCAAGTGGAAAAATCTAAACATTTTCGACACATCTCTAAGAGTTCAATAGGGGCGACAGCAGCGGAGGCAGCCAGCTCTGTGTACGGGGATAATGCCGTGGAACAGAGCACGGCAAGAAAATGGTTCTCTCATTTCAAGGAGGATCCTTTTAAGAAAGATCGTTTTGAGGAGGATCGTTTTGAGGAGGATCGTTCTGAGGAGGATCGTTCTGAGGAGGATCGTTCTGAGGAGGATCGTTCTGAGGAGGATCGTTCTGAGGAGGATCGTTCTGAGGAGGATCGTTTTGAGGAGGATCGTTTTGAGGAGGATCGTTTTGAGGAGGATCGTTTTAAGGGGCTCCGGAAAGGCTCAAAATCATGAAAAGTTCAATTTTTACTTTTATGCGTTTTCTGAATCTGCAGACTATTACCTTTTAATAGATATATAATTTATTCAATTCCGAAGACTACAACTATTTTTAAATTTTTTTTGAAATGTGTTCTTCATGGGCGTGACCCACTGTGGCGCTGTTAAACTGCTGTCAAATGGTGGTATTATTAACGTCCGTGTTCGTCAGGTACATTTTAGTGATGTGAGATAAAGTATGTGTTGTGGCTAACCTGTGATGGTTCAATATATATCGCTGGTGTGATTGTCGATTGTTTCATGTTTATTTACTCTGTCGTTATCTCGAAAATATTCGTAATTAATTCTGTTTCTTGAGTCTCTGTTTTGTTGAAGTATAATAATGAGTAAAAGTAAAGTTATTAGAAATCCTCTGAAGGCTTTTAAGAAAAGGAGAAATGTTGGAAAGCCAAAGGTATGTGTTATTACTGTAAACAATAAAGACGATAACCAAGTGAGTGAACCTAGCCTCTCAAGTACACCTGCCCATAGCAGTCAAAGTGGGAAAGAAAATACTTCACAGAAGAAGCTTGGTTCAATGAGTGAAAACTATGAATGTTTTATGGGCGAATCGGATGTGAATGAAATATTTGATATGTCGGTTCTCAA
The DNA here is from genome assembly GCF_021461395.2 of Schistocerca americana. Taxonomy (NCBI): domain Eukaryota; kingdom Metazoa; phylum Arthropoda; class Insecta; order Orthoptera; family Acrididae; genus Schistocerca; species Schistocerca americana. The sequence continues at coordinate 152,259,679 of NC_060129.1, forward strand.
AGGAATTTTTTCAAACTGTGTAAGATGTATTCATTGTAGTGAAGTTGGTCTGGAGCTCTCCATAATAAAGCACGTAGGACTTGCTAGTGAAATACAACTGAAATGTGATAAGTGTTCATACATGACCACCTTTTGAAACAGTGTTGCAGTAACTGCAACTGAAGAAAATGGTAGCAAAATCTACGAACACAACATTAGATTTGTTTATTCCTTGCGTTCAATTGGTAAGGGTGCTACTGCAGGTGCAATTTTCTGTGGCATCATGAATCTTCCAAATCCCCCCCATGACCTATAATAAATTAATAGGGTCTAAAGTAGAAGATGTCTGTATAGAATCTATGAAGAACGCTGTGGAAGAGGCAGTAATGGAAAATAATGGTAACAGAGATTTGACTGCAGCGTTCGATGGTACCTGGCATAAACGGGGACACACATCTCTTCATGGTGTAGTATCTGCCACCAGTATGTATACAGGGAAAGTTTTAGATGTAGCAGTAATATCAAAGTACTGTCGATGTCCACAAAAATATAAAGGTACACATGAAAATAATTGCAAAGCTAACTATAGTGGCAGTAGTGGAGGAATGGAAGTGGCTGGTGTTGCCAGTATATTCCAGCGTTCTGAGGCGTGTGATAAAGTGTGATATGTTAATTACCTTGGTGGCGGTGATTCTAAAAGTTTCAAACATGTTCAAGGACTGAAGCCCTATGTTGATGATGTTGTAGTGCAGAAATTTGAGTGTATTGGACACGTACAGAAGCGAATGGGAACAAGACTTCGGTGACTGAAAGTTTCGTACAAAAAACAAGAACTCAGTGATGGTAAAGGGTTGGATGGGAAGGGAAGGTTAACTGACAATGTAATTGACAAAATACAGAACTATTATGGAATGGCTATTAAGCAAAATACACAAAGTGTCGACGAAATGAAGAAGGCTGTTTGGGCTCTTTTTTTTCATACTTCTTCAACCGATGAAAATCCCCAACATAGCTTGTGTCCCAAAGAAGAAGACAGTTGGTGTAAATATAACAAAGGATTGCTAACTGGTGAAGTGTACACTCATAAGCATAGTCTGCCTCATGCAATAATGGAGGTGATAAAACCTATTTTCAGAGACTTAGCAGCACCTGAACTGTTGAAAAAGTGTATTCACGGAAAAACTCAAAACCCCAATGAAAGTATAAATAGTGTTATATGGTCGAGAATCCCCAAGACTGTATTTGTTGGAATAGAAACACTTCACTTTGGTGTGTATGATGCTGTTGCGACTTTCAATGATGGCAACATTGTAAGGTGCAAGGTATTTAGAAATATGGGAATGAAGATAGGTTCTAACATGGTACGAGCGATGCTTGCTTTAGACAAGGAACGCCTTCGGGCTGCAGACAGGGCTGTAAAGAGTCTAGAAATACAAGCAAGAGTAAACAGGAGGAGGAACAAGAGGAAGCTGGAGGAGGAGTTTGCAGAGGATGAAGATAATCCATCCTATGGACCTGGAATGCACTAAAAAGTTAATCCAATCTTTGTCGCTCGATTCCCAAAACTTTTATTTTCTCATACTAATTACATGTTTTCTAAGGATCTTCCAAACATATTTGTTTCAAACTTTCAGTAAATGTTACACAGTACCTACTGCATAATTTAACACAGCCTTTTTCCAAAAAACTGTATATTTTTGAATATATAAATAAAAATAAATATAAATTGCAAAAAAATGTTGTGAATTTTCATTACAATTGAAAAAAAATCATCTTTAATAACTGAACTAAGATTTTGTAAAATCCCTGTGTTAAGTTGTAGCCCATATTCCAATAAATAATCTGTAAAAAGTTCAACTTCCTACCTCAAATGCTTTGTGAGGAAAGATGTAATTTATAAGCGTTATTTTAACATTGCAAGTGTAGGGCGTTCCGGAGCCCCTTAAGGAGGATCGTTCTGGCATTAGTGACTGTCCGTCTTCAGTAGGACTTTTAGAGTTTGATGAAGATCGTTGAAACACATTAACCCACAATGAACCGTGTCAGTGTACTGGAGAACTGGCAAATGTGATGAACTGTGATCTTTCCAACACAGTGCAACATTTGGATGCAGTGGGGAAGGTTCAAAAATCAGGTGTATGGATACCGCATGCTCTAAACAAAAATCACAAAAATCTGCGTGCTCGTCATCAACTGGCTCGTGAGCAACATCGACTGTGCCTATCCTGTATCGTTTCTGGCGATCAGAAATGGTGTCTTTATGCTAATATACAGAAAAGAAAGGAGTGGTTGAGTTCAAACAAAGTAGCAACTCCCCGTACACAGACCTACGCTCATCCACAAAACTTAATGTTATGCATCTGGTGGAACAGTGACAGTGTGGTGTGCTACGAATCACTTCTCTGGGGTGTAACCGTCACTGCTGACATTTCTTCTCAACAACTGATCCCTATTGCTGAGAACAACAGCCAGAATGACTGCGTGAAGTGATGCTACTCCACATTAATGGCCACTTGGCATTCTGCTACACTGACAAAGAACACAATACAGGAGTTGGGTTGGCAAGCTATTCTGCACGCACCTTATTCACCTGATCTTGCGCCTTCAGATTTTTGCCATTTGTGCGCTATATCAAACAACCTGCAAGGAACTTCTTTTCCAGATGAAAATGTGCTCCAGACATGGTCCGACGAGTATTTTGCTCGAGGTCACACGATTTCTACAGCTCCAGAATCAAAAGTTACCCCAGCATTGACAGACTGTTGTAAATGGTGAAGGATAATATATTATTGATGACTGAACTATGTGTTAAGTGTATCTGTTGTGTTTATTAAACTTATAACTTCTGGAAAAATGCTACAAACTAACACACCAACCAAACACAAATAAAATGCTTAAATTTTGAAAATTAATAACAAAGTTGTAATCTTCAGTTTTTCCCAGAGTACTTTTTGTTGTAACAGTGCTCGGGCATACTGCCAGTTTGTGACATCCAGTGGGCCAATTGGACACTACGTTTGATCAAAAACAAAGCCGATTTTACTGCTGTATGATGATCCTCTCACACACGCTTAACTACAACAGAATTTTCAAAAAGGTACAGAAGAAATGGACTACAACAAAGTGAGAGTGAAGGGAAGATTATATGGTGGAGAGGCAGATGAAAAAGGATCAGAATGCTCAACCAGATGAAAAAATTCTCTTATGCAACCAGCAGAGGGACTAGAGTTCTGCCAGTTCACACCTCTCTTAAAACTGATGGGCCATAGAAGAGTCAGAATTCTGCCAAACTTAAACTTCGTATTCTTTTTTCTGTGAGCTTTAAATATGTGAAGATTTCTGTACAATCACATTATATAAATGCACAGGCACTCTCAATCTCAGAAAGAAGTAGCCATCGAAGGGTTTATCTGAGGTCAGATCGAAATTGGTCATGTTAAGGCTCATTTACTGAGACTGAATTTACTGTCCTGCGGTCACATAATACAACACTCTCTTTCCTACCGGACTATTTCTTAGGATACTTAGCAAGATAATTATCTTTGAAGAACCTATTCCATCTGCTATGACTGTGTTTTGTCATCTTGGAACTCAGCTTGCAGAATATGTACACTAGGAAAGAAGTAATGCGATTCCGGGCAGAAGAAGCTAACAATAATTCCTGGTATAAGATTACAGGTCAGGATTGATCTATGAGGTCTTGAATATCTTATTTGTATCCGTCAGTTGGTATGGAGAAATTGAGATTTGGGGGATTTCTTTATATAGTTTTGCATGATTAAGTCCAGACGCTACGCAAAGCTGTCATTTAGTTACGTGCGATTTGCGATCTGTTATGTGTTACTTTCCGATAATAAATCTTTTTTTTCCTGATTACCATTACAATATAATGATGATAAATGTTTGAAATCATTTGGAATAATATTTTAATAACTATGTAGATGACGTGACGTCATTCGTTTACTCTTAGGGGGAAAAAAAGGGAAAAAGAAATTGTGGTAATTGCGCATTTATTGACGGTCAGTGTCGAGATCAGTGATTAAGATTCCAGAAATAATTGATTTGACAAAGTTCAATTGCACACCATTGTGTAGGGCGAATTATGACCTTGAAATTGGTTGTAGATGTATGCAGGTCAATTTCGTGAAATGCTAGTAAGTGTCGTAAGTGTGTCGTGGTATCAAGACTGCTTTCGCGCCGCCGATGGTTTGCTTTAAACTCACGAAAATGCAATTTACGTGAATTGTTAATTATCGTGAAAGGGTAGAATATTTGATGAGCCATTGTGGAGGACGTAAGTTTGGATAGAAAGATCATTTCAAAATCCAGTATAAGTCCTGTTGATCGAAGTAGCCTAGCAACCCAAAAGCTCATACATGGTTATCAACAGACACTGTGTACTATTTTTCATGCACATGTTTATACTCTACATCGAGGTGTGGACGATTTGTGGGTGCAAAATAAACATTTGAAAGCATTTGATTATAAGTGCTCGTTACAAAACATGTTTTGAGCCTGATTAAGAGTAGCTGGTTCTTAAAGTCTCATAGGTTAAGTGAGGCATAATATCACACTTAAATAATATAGCATTGAAACCCACTATCTTTATACTATATTTAGCTAGCTATTATGGAATCAGGTGATACCATCGCTGTATAGCTGTGTGTTGTCAACAACAAATAGGTAAACACTAACATAAACATTTCTCATGCTTTGATATCGACGAGGGAAAGAAGAGACGACAATGACGACATACACGTATACATATACAAAGGGTATACATGGCGCCTTACAATACAACAACACAACGGACGTCACGGTATACTGGAACCGAGTGTAGAATGGGATACGACATTCGAAACCAAGTGAAACATTTCAATTTTACAGAGTGTAGAAAAGGAAAGTGTGTTTATGCATTTAGAACATTCTATGAAATAGTGAAACATTCTACAAAATAATGAAACGAGTACCATCTACACCTTTCCTTGCTTTTATAGACTTTGAAAAGGCCTTTGATGCGATCAGTCACCCAGCTATGTTTCCAGCTCTAGAAGAACAAGGAGTAGAACAGGACTATACCAAAATCCCACATAACATTTACAAAACCTCCACAGCCTTTGAGAGTGTTGCCAAAGATACTGACGAAATTCCCATTGAAAAGAGTGTAACGCAAGATGATTCTATATCTCAAAAATACCGAGTGAACAGAAAGTCAGTATAAATCTGAAAACTGAATAAATCACAGAATAATGTAGATAGAGAGGTACAAATTGACACACATGCTTAGAGTGACATGGGGTTTTATAGAACCAAAAAACCACAAAAGTTCAAAAAATGTCCGACAGATGACGCTTCATCTGATCAGAATAGCAATAGTTAGCATAACAAAGTAAGACAAAGCAAAGATGATGTTCTTTACAGGAAATGCTCAATATGCCCACCATCATTCCTCAACAATAGCTGTAGTCGAGGAATAATGTTGTGAACAGCGCTGCAAAGCATGTCCGGAGTCATGGTGAGGCATTGGCGTCGGATGTTGTCTTTCAGCATCCCTAGAGATGTCGGTCGATCACGATACACTTACGACTTCAGGTAACCCCAAAGCCAATAATCGCACGCACTGAGGTCTGGGGACCTGGGAGGCCAAGCATGACGAAAGTGGCGGCTGAGCACGCTCATCACCAAACGATGCGCACAAGAGATCTTTCACGCGTCTAGCAATAAGGGGATGGAGCGCCATCCTGCATAAACATCGTACGTTCCAGCAGGTGTTCATCAGCCAGGCTGGGGATGATGCGATTCTGTAGCATATCGGCGTATCTCTCACCTGTCACGGTAGCACTTACAAAACCAGAATCACGCATTTCCTCGAAGAAAAAAGGCTTGATAATGGTAGATGTGGTAAATCCAACCCATACCGTGACTTTATCGTCATGCAATGGAGTTTCCATGACAGTTCTAGGATTTTCAGTAGCCCAAATCCTGCAGTTGTGGACGTTGACAGACCCTCGGAGTGTGAAATGAGCTTCATCAGTCCACAACACGTTACTCAATCAATTGTCATCTTCCGCCATCTTTTGAAATGCCCACACCGCAAATGCCCTCCACTTCACTAAATCGCCAGGTAACAGTTCACGATGCCGATGGATTTTGTACGGATAGCATCGGAGTGTACGCCTAAGTGCCAACCAAACAGTAGTGTATGGAATGCCGGTGCAACGTGCGACTGCACGAGCACTGACTTCCCCGTGCATAGACGAACCTGCTACAGTCTCCATTTCTTCCTGAACTGTCTCAGCAGCATTACGCCTTGTGCTCGGTCAGCCACTACGGGGTCTATCGTCTAAACAACCTGTGGCTTCGAACTTTGAAATCATTCTCGCCACAGCTGCATTTGTCAATGGACCTTTACCCGTTCGAATCCCCTTCCTATGGCAATAGGATCGTAATGCTGAACTAGCACATTCGCCATTCTGATAATACAGCTTCACTAAAAGTGCCTTTTCAGGTAACGTCAACAAGCTGCGACTGCTGGCGCATCTGATTCTGTCTCTCATTACAGCTCCTCTTATACACGATTGTCATGCGCGGTCACTGACGTTTTGCTGTCCAGCGCTATCTGTCGGACATGCTGTGAACATTTTTTTACCTCTCCATCTACATTATTTGGTGGTTTATTCAGTTTTCAAATTTATATTGACTTTTTGATCACCCGGTATGACATAGCGCTCACATAGATATCCTGTGAACAAGATCAGAAAAGTTTCTGCATGCACAGAGGCATTCAAACAATCATTCTTCCCATGCTCCATATGTGAATGGAATGGGAAGAAACCCTAATAACTTGTACAACGATACGTACCCTCTGCCATGCACCTCGAAGTGGTTTGCAGAGTTTAACTGTAGATGACTTCATTCTGAGCAGTGGCTCTTTTTCTACAGCATTCTGAAACCAGTTGAAACTGGAACTTTACGTATGGACACCCTGTACATCTGTGCTTGCTTTTCTGCACCTGACAGTATAGCCACTTGTCAGCACAGCACACAGACTGCGCACACAATTGAGCACATTCAAGTGCCAAAACCCAGTCTCTATACCACAGCTGACCCTGTCGCCACTCACATTGGAGGTCCCGTTGAGCATCGATCGAACCCATTCCAGTTGCTCCGTCGTGCACGAGCGCACCGTTTCCGTACGGCCATTGTAGTAGGCACGCGTCGTAGCTGTCTCGTACACAGGTGCAGCTCTGGAAAAAATGAAAGGCAGATGTGCCCAATTATACACAGCATGTAAGAATCCAACACTGTTACTGCCCTTACTGCTTGTAATACTGACAGAGTTGCTTTCTAGATGCAGATGGCCATCAATCAGTTGCAGAGAGACCTGCTGACACATGGCTTCAATGTACTTTATAGATTAGACACATAGTCCATTTCATAAACGCAAAGTAAGGATACCTTACTGAGTGATTAATAATAATAATAATGAAACTTCCTGACAGATTAAAACTGTGTGCCGGACCAAGACTCGAACTCGGGACCTTTGCCCTTCGCGGGCAAGTGCTCTACCATCTGAGCTACCCAAGCACCACTCACGCCCCGTCCTCACAGCTTTACTTCTGCCAGTACCTCGTCTCCTACCTTCCAAACTTTACAGAAGCTCTCCTGTGAGGTCGGGGTGTGAGTCGTGCTTGGGTAGCTCAGTTGGTAGAGCACTTGCCCGTGAAAGGCAAAGGTCCTGAGTTCGAGTCTCGGTCCGACACAGAGTTTTAATCTCCCAGGAAGTTCCATATCAGCACACACTCCGCTGCAGAGTGAAAATCTCATTCTGAATAATAATAATAATAATAATAATGATGATTATGATGATGATGACACAGAAAATACAACACATGTACAACAGACACCACATTCAAAATAAAATTTATAGGACAAATCTCAGAAGCATTTGAGATAAACACAGGGGTCAGACAAGGACATGGGCTCTCACTGCTTCTATTCAACATGGTCTTGGACAAAATTATCAAACAAGGGAAAGAAAGAGTGAAAGTGATTCAGTTAGGAAAAACATCTGCGAACAAAATAATCGTAAAAGCCTGGCATTTGGAGATGACTTGACAATACTCACCAACAACAGATAAGAAGCACAGCAAGACATACATCAAGTATTGGCCAAAACAAGTCTACAGATATTATAAGAAAAAAGGCAATGCATGAAAATAAAAAAAACCAACACACACGGTATGCACACAAAATGTGAAAAATTTAAGTGTGGAAAAAGTATGAAGTAGAATATATAGAAATAAGAGACTAAAACAAGACATCTAACACAGGAATAACACAAAAACTTCAGAAAGTGTAAAAACTCACATGGTCACACTACGAATAAAAGAAACATATCACAACAGGTCAAACTCAGGCACTACAATACAGTTTTACTACCAGAAGCACTATACACATTAGAAATGACCACAACTGGAACATCAGATATCACAGAGACACAGACAATGTAAAATCCTCAGAAAAGTTTTTGATGAAATACACATAGGCAGTGTATGACTGAAGAGAGCAACCAAAGAATAAGACACACACACACACACACACACACACACACACACACACACACACACACACACACAGTCATGAGCAGAAAATGCCAGCTAACATACATAGAAACAACAACAGGCTCACAGAGAAGATTTCTGACGTAGTAAACATCTCAGCCAAAGAATCTAGTTGGCTCTAAGAATTATAAGACAACATAAAACAAGCAAGAATCACTAGAGAAATGATAAATGAAAGTGACAAATTCAGAAACAAAGTTATGAATACCACATCTAAAGCAGAAGAAAGGAAGAAAACAGGGAAAATATGGATGGAACATAGGAAACAAGAACACAGTCAAAGAATGAAGAGATTTTGGGAAGAGAAAATAAGGAAGGAAATGAGAAAAAAATTGAACAGACATGTAACATTAAAGTTCAGACACTGTGTTAAGTGCAAAAATGTGTAAGACAATCAACAACAACAACAACAGCAATAATAATAATAATAATAATAATATGATGATGATGATGCTGATGCTAAAGACTATACCACACATTACAGCTACATTTAACACATTTGCACACTCGGGATATCTGAAAAGGCATGACCAGGTTGACAAAAGAATCCATCATAAGTTCGAAAAGCAGTATTACTTTGCGGAAGACCTTCCTCAATACTACAGGTACTGAACATTTGTAGGAAAAGGAAATGTCAATAGTTACTATAACTGCAGCATGATAACCAATATAATAATCTATTGTAACCAGCCTGACATAACAGTAATCAATAACGCAAACCGTGCCACCTTCCTTATGGACTACCATAATTTACAACCCAGCTGTAATGAGCGAAAATGGCCCAATACGGGAACTTGGCGAATGAGGTAAAAACTGTGTGGGAACACAAGTCTGTACACATTGTCCGTGTGGTACTATCAGACACCAGCACTGTCTCAAAATAGACTGTGCAGAGAACACAAAATACTTCAATCTGTTTACAGCTGAAAATGGCACGGATTTAGAAAGCACCACCTGTGTGAAACTCAGCTTGCACTTTTCTCACACATTATGGATGACGGGCAACAGGCAGAGTTCATGTTCCTAGATTTTTGGAAAGTACTTGAGACAGTGCCCCATCCCAAACTTTTAATGAAGCCCAAATGTATAGAACAGGTTCTCAGACATGTGAGTGGTTCAAAGACTTGTTAAGCATTAGAATGCAGTATGCTGTCCTGGATGGTGAGTGTTCATCAGAGTCAAGAGCATCATCAGGAGAGTCCAGGGACGTGTAGGAGGACTGCTCTTCTTCTATGCGTACTAGAGCTGTTGATTAAAATATCAATATTTTTTCCAAAAAGTATTGTTATACAGGGTGTCCGAAAAGACTTTCCCTGATTACATAAATTGATAACTCAGGCTAGAAGTGAGATACAAATATGAAACTTGTGTAAAATTGTTTACAACTATCAAAGTTGATTTTTTTTTTCTGTTTTAGGAGCGCAGTACCTAAGTAGTGGATGAGGTGCAGTGCTCAAGAAGCCATGTTAACCAACCAGGAGAAGGCACAGTGTGTCCTATGGTACCATGAGAAACGATCACCAACCACAGTGCAGAGGCACTTCCAGACAACATTTGGAAGGAATCCACCTGATGTCAAGAGCATTAAAGCCTGGTATGAGGAGTTCAAGAACACAGGATCGGTTGCTGACCTTCCGAGGTCTGGTCGACCGAGAACCTCAGCAGACGGGGTGGAAGCTGTATGGCAGTCTTGTCTGCGAAGTCCGAAGAAATCGGTGGGTAGGGCCTCACGTGAATTACAGATGCCAAAAAGCTCTCTCCACGACATTTTACACAAACGTTTATTGTTTCGTGCATACTAAGTGCAAATCGTTCAGGCCTCGTTGCCCAATGACAGTACACGTCGATATGACTGCGGTCGAAATGCTGTCACGTATTGAGGACGATGACGGGTATCTCAGATGAACTGCCTTTTCCAACGAAGCGACCTCTTTTGTCAGTGGAGTAGTGAATCGCCATAATGTGGGCATTTGGGGTTCACAACCCCCTGGCGATGTCACGGAGTGGACCAGAGGCAGTCCAAAGGTGAATGTTTGGTGCGCGCTATTGCACGATCGAATTATCGGGCCATTCTTCTTCGCTGAGGCTACCGTCACATCTGCAGTGTATCTGGACATGTTTTAACTGTGTCCTGTTCCTCAGCTGCTTCAGTATCACCCCGAAGTGTTGTTTCAGCAAGAGGGTGCACCGCCTCATTGTGGTTTGGACATCTGTGCCTATCTCGATACGACCTTTCCTGGGCGATGGATTGGTCGTGATGGGCCAACGGTTTGGCCTCCACGCTTTCCATTAGATTTCTTTTTATGGGGTTATGTCAGGGACGAGGTCTACCAAACACGTGTACCAGATCTTGAAACCCTGCGACAACGGATAACCACAGTCATTGAATCGATCCCTCCAGTGATGTTGGCTAACGTGTAGACGGAAATTGAATATCGCCTAGATGTGCTACGTACTACCGAGGGTGCTCATGTGGAAGTTTACTGATATGCGAAAAAAACTTTGATAGTTTGTAAACAATTAGGTTTCATATTTGTATCTTACTTCTAGCCTGAGTTATCAATTTATGTAATCAGGGAAAGACTTTTTGGACACCCTGTATATTGGTGACATTTTCTCCACTGATACATCGATATCAAAATGGCGATATCGAGTGCAGATATTTTTATTTTATATTATATTCTTTTCACAATTTTCTATAAATATTTGAAGTTGTTCTTTTGAAACTGTAGTACAACATGATTTTACTTTCATTGTGTAAAGGAGTCTTAATACTTGTTTAACTTTCATCATGCCCAGTCTTCATCTTTGACTGTGTGAAGCAAGTATGTGTGGGAATAACAAGATATCTGAAGTAAAGCAATAGCGTAACACTTGCATTAAAAAACAATTTTTAATGCAACTAGTGCGCTACTACTTCATATCGGCAATCTTCAAAAGCAGTTACTGAAACTGATCAACAAACTTCTAAATGACAAGATTGGTCTTTGCAGCGGGTGGAGATGTGTTAGGGGAAATGCTGTCTTAATTGGTGCCACCAACAGAAACTGCAACGTTTAATTTCACTGCACAATTCTGACACTACAACTGCTAGTTCGCTGGCATTTACAGAAATGAAAAGAAACGGGGAAGTCGAAATGAAGTGTTCCAGACAAATCTGATATGTGATGTGGACCTGTTGGTTATAGCATTTACCATTGTTAAAAAAGTGGTTATCGCCACAAGTGAATGTGCGTTGTTTTCCTTTCAGTCCTTGCTATGAGGGGAATAAGCAGGCTGCTACCTTTTTAATGTACAAAATCTCTAATAATAAATCAATACTTAAATATACAGCTCTAAAACTGGCAGTATATTTACAATGTGCACCCAAATATTTATTTATTTATTTATTTTGCTGGTACATGAGTATTTTTTCCGGAGATATGTTGATAATTTTTTTTTTTTTTTTATATATATACTGAGGACAGATAATGATTTTTTTTTAAATATTGATGTATCAGATTCCTGATATTTTTATAAATATCAACAGGCCTACTACATTATAAACTAGCAAACCTGTCAACGCTTCACAATTGCTAAATACATATGGGCACTGGATGTATGTTATAATCTCCGTCTCACCCCCCCCCCCCCCCCCACTCTCTATGTTCATTTCTCCCCTCTCTATTGCTGTGCATACACTTTTTGTTTAAAATTATGTATAAGGAGAAACAACTTGTCTAATGGTTTAAATGCCCTGATACCATTGCTAAAAACAACTGTGAGGAAGAAAATTAAGCACATTTTAAAAGCATAGAATTTTCTTTCTCACAGTTGGTTTTAACAAAAAAAAAAAAAAAAAAAAAAACTGTGCACTGTTGTTTAGAAGAAATATAGGCTTTGCCATCTGAAGGTTTACTAGAGTATTGTGCAAAAATCTGTGAAGAACATTTCATGATTTTTTGTGACGGCATTAAACTACGACTTTTCTTTATATGGTAGCATAGATGATCTGACAGACAGGGGAGGTGTCACTGTTGGGTGACTGCAGGAGGATACAGAATAGCTTGCATGGAATTTCTATCTGATTTGATGAATGGCCACTTGTCCCAAGTATGTAAAAATGTAAATTAATGCAGATGACTAGGAGAAACAATCCTGTGATTTTCGAATACAGTGTCAGTGGTGTGCTAGTTGACACTGTCGCAGTCATTAAGTATCTGTGTGTAACATTGCAAAGGTGTAAAACTGCATAATGATATGAGGTAGAACTAGCACGTAAACTCAGTAGTAGGGAAGCTGAAAGATCGACTTAAACTTATTGGGGGCTTTCTAAGAAAGCGTAGCTCGTTTATAAAGGAGATTCTGTATACGACACTAGTGCCACCAATTCTTCAGTACTGCTTGAATGTTTGGGATCACCATCGTGTCAGGTTAAAGCAATTCAGAGGTGTGCTGCCGTAATAGTTATGCCAGTGTCAATCGACACGTATTGTGGAGGTGTTTCGTGAATTCAAATGGGAATCCCTGGAGGGATGACAGCATTCTTTTCGCAAAACAGTATTGAGAAAATTTAGAGAAGCGACATTTGTGGCAGATTGCAGAATGATTCTATTGTCGCAAAAATGTGTAAGGGCCACGAAGATGTGGTAAGAGAAATTAGAGCTTTTATGGAGCCATACAGACAAATGCTTTTCATAGCTCCATTTGTGGAGTGAAACACAGAAGCAAATAACAAGCAGTGGTGCAAGGTATTCGCTAAGCACCATAAAGCCCGTATTACACGATGTGCCTAAACCGTACACCTATGCATCAGTGCCCCTAACGTGCATACCGCTGACTACAGACTGGTTCACTTCCGACCTGTTACAGCATCCACACAGGATATACCTAGCACGTACGCACAGCAGCAGATGATACGTGTGAAAAGAAAATAAAACTGTCTGATGTCTTTTAAAGTTGTTCGTTCTACTGCGCACAACTCAAGGGCGACTGTATGATATACTGAAACGTCAAACGTACATATTATTTCTGTGAGCTCGAGATTCTTATTTAACAAGAAATTGTTTTTTACCATTATTTAGCCGGCCGGAGTGGCCGAGCAGTTCTAGGCACTACAGTCTGGAACCGCGTGACCGTTACGATTGCAGGTTCAAATCCTGGTTCGGGCATGGATGTGTGTGATGTCCTTAGATTAGTTAGGTTTATGTACTTCTATGTTCTAGGGGACTGATGACCTCAGAAGTTAAGTCCCATAGTGCTCAGAGCCATTTGAACCATTATTTATTAAGTAAATGTTTTTCTCTAGGTAGGTAGGTTACTACAGTTCTGAAATACAGACTCCACATTTTTATATTATGACACTAGGTTAGAAAGGTGTATGTATATCGAAATTTACATTTATACAGGATATTGCACATGGAGGATCCACTTATTTTTGGAGCTATTGCCCTGGCACTGACAGTAAATCTTCTGATTACGGCGATGAAAACGGAAAGTCAGATGTTGTTGGATTCGACCGTGGCTGAAAAGAAGGTACGTAGCAGGGGAATATGTTCATTGTTAATGAAAGAACTGAGGCCCGAAGATCTGCAAGAATTTCGGAACTTTATTAGGATGGACATGGCCTGTTTCGGGAAGCTTTTGCCTATGATAGAAGATGGAATTACAAAGTGTGAAACAGTCATGAGGGAGGCTATCTCACCTTCTCGAAAGTAAGTATTGTTTTGTGATCATACCAGCCAAGATCACTGATAAAATACCGGTAAACGCCCTGTTATGTTGCAGGCTGGTTGTAACGTTACGTTTCCTGGCAAATGGGAAATCTTTTAAGAGCCTGGCTTTTAGCCACAGAATAGCACAGCCCACCATTTCAAAAGTTGTTGTGGATGTGTGCACTGCGATTTCCAGCACTTGAGATGACCAATACTTCAAGGTATACTTGTGTTAGTTTTCCAAGTTTTGAATATATGGTATGTAAGTGCTACTCAGAGCTTTCCAGTCCTCGTTTATCGCACTGCGTGAAACTGTAAGGACTTTGTGGCCAATCACAGCCAGTTTCTCTTTTCTGACATCCTGAAATGAACAAGAGACGCAATCAAAAGAAACATGAACACTCAAGAGATACGGCATTATTATACAAATTGAAAATCATCGTGTGTAGTTATATGCCTATTACTCAAAAAGAAACAATTGCCAACGTACCGTATTATGAGTCACATGTACACCTTTCCTCGCTGTATGCCTGAATTAAGACGCTTAACGCCTAATTGCTCCATTTCATTTCTAGAATATGAAGTAAGCAACAGAAGAAATCCTTCCACAAACAGCTAGTATAATAGGGCCTACTACAAAAAAAGTTTATTTTCTGCATTTATGAACCCTGCTTCTTTTTCTTCTTCTGTAGTGGCCAATCCAAGGATTGGTTTGCAACAGCTACAATGGCAGCTTGTCTCCATTCTGTGCGTCTTTCAGCTTTTCTCTTCATTTCTTTATAGGTGTTACATCCCACATCCCCTGCTTACAGGAAAAAAAAAATGCAGAAGATCATTTATGAACCCTGCTTACAGAAAAAAATGGAGAAGATCCCCAATGCGAAAAATCCCCAACACAAAAACCTGAAATTAGGCACTCGTTAGCAGAAATCACTGTGCTACACCCTTCTGCACATGCAAGAGTTGTCGCTGCCTACTGCACGTGGGTGGATTGATGGCAGTTTATAACTGCTATCTATTCTAGCGTGCGTTTATTGTGTCCACTAATTTTCGTAGTTTCACCCGTTCTACCGCTAGATGGCTCTTGTGCTAAACCAGTACTGTTCACAGCGGATCGTCATGTGATACGGGCTTAAGGTGACTTCTGGAGTATGTATGTTGGTGAAGATGTATCTATATTGCACTCCTCGAGAACAGTTCATTGTGTTCTTGGAGAACATATTTAATTTAGTGATATCTTGTTATTTCAACTGCTATCATTATATCATTACCTCGTAAAATGAGTAAGCTAATAAACAACAACAATAATAGCAATCCCAGAAAAAATTATAAGTCTGACATACGAAGGGTAAGGAACAACCAAGAATTCGCCGAGACAAGTTGGACTCTTTAAATCTGAAGAACTGGGAACTACAAGCTGCTATAATCAGAGCAGCTAAGGAGGCCGTCCCATTGACAAAACTGTCAAAGCATGCTTGTTAGGATAAAGACTGAGAAGTAGCAGCATAGCACAGCTAAGACAGGTTGCTTGGCAGAACTGGAACTACCAGAAAAATGAAGAGATGAGGGTCAACTTCCTAAATACTAGAAAATCTGCATTAAAAAATATTCCGCCGGATGAAGAGTGCGTTTCATAAGAATCAGTCAGTACAGGTCGAGCAAGACTTCCAAAACAGTAACACAGTTAACTTCTACAAAACCTTTGAGCAAAACCTGAACAAAGTGCCGAGTCTACAGTTCAAAGATTCCAGAGGCTGATTAGCCCACAGTGACAAAGATAATTGCCAGATTCTAGCAAGTTATACTGAAGGTCTCCTCAACAGTGAGGTTCCAGAGACTGCGTTCATTTATGAAAACAATCCAAATGTCCACCCAGATTCGTCTCTACCTGTGAAGGAAGAAATCGGAAAGATTATCGAGACACTGAAGGACAAGAAGATGGCAGATGAGGGTCAGATAATCACTGAACTGCGTAAGCAGGCAAGGGGCTAAGATAATTGATAAACTTGTTGCAATTATTGAAGGTATTTGGGAAAGTGAAGAGCTTCCAAGTGGATGGACCTCTCATCCACTACATAGGAAAGGAGACTGAACAGACAAAAACAACCACCGTGGTATCCCTCCTCCCTACAAAAGCTCTGCAGAATAAGCAGAACAACACACTGATCCAGAATTGGGGTTATACTGAAGAGGTTCCAGCAAGAGATGATTATGTACGCTAAATAACGAAAAGTGTGAGGTGATCCACACGAGTTCCAAAAGAAATCCGCTGGAATTCGATTACTCGATAAATAGTACAATTCTCGAGGCTGTCAATTCAACTGAGTACCTGGGTGTTAAAATTACGAACAACTTCAGTTGGAAAGACGACATAGATAATATTGTGGGTAAGGTGAGCCAAAGGTTGCGTTTCTTTGGCAGGACACTTAGAAGATGCAACAAGTCCACTAAAGAGACAGCTTACACTACACTCGTTCGTCCTCTGTTAGAATATTGCTGCGCGGTGTGGGCCCCTTACCAGGTAGGATTGACGGAGGACATCGAAAGGGTGCAAAAAAGGGCAGCTCGTTTTGTATTATCACGTAATAGGGGAGAGAGTGTGGCAGATGTGATACGCGAGTTGGGATGGAAGTCATTAATGCAAAGACGTTTTTCGGCGCGGCGAGATCTATTTACAAAATTTCAGTCATCAACTTTCTGTTCCGGATGCGAAAATATTTTGTTGAGCCCAACCTACATAGGTAGGTTGGATCATCAAAATAAAATAAGAGAAATCAGAGCTTCAAAAGAAAGGTTTAGGTGTTTGTTTTTCCCGCGGGCTGTTCGGGACTGGAATGGTAGAGAGATAGTATGATTGTGGTTCGATGAACCCTCTGCCAAGCACTTAAATGTGAATTGCAGAGTAGTCATGTAGATGTAGATACTGAGTAGATTATGGATCTGCAGTCCCATCCTTTCATATCTGAAACTCACAAGCAAGGAATTTGTGGCGACCTCCATCAATTTCAGGAAGGCGTACGATTCAGTGGATCGAACCACTCTACTGCAAGTCCTCGAAGAGTTTGGCTTAAATAATTAGACAAAAGTAGTTATCAAGTGGTTCAAATGGCTCTGAGCACTATGGGACTTAACATCTGAGGTCATCAGTCCCCTAGAACTTAGAACTACTTAAACCTCACTAACCTAAGGACATCACACATATCCGTGCCCGAGGCAGGATTCGAACCTGCGACCGTAGCGGTCACGCGGTTCCAGACTGAAGCGCCTAGAACCGCACGGCCACACCAGCTGGCAAAAGTAGTTATCGCCGCGTGGGATTAGCCGAGCGGTCTAAGGCGCTGCAGTCATGGACTGTGCGGCTGGTCCCGGCAGAGGTTCGAATCCTCCCTCGGGCATGGGTGTCTGTGTTTGTCCTTATGATAATTTAGGTTAAGTAGTGTGTAAGCTTAGGGACTGATGACCTTAGCAGTTAAGTCCCATAAGATTTCACACTCACAAGTAGTTATCCAGCAAACCCTAATCAACACCACCTACAAAGTGAGCTTCAGAGGACAGATGTCTGATGCCTTTGAAATCAGGACAGGGGTGAGACAAGGAGATGGACTATCACCTCTGATCTTCAACTGTGTTTTAGAAAAGGTTGTTTGAGGTGGGAAGAAAGAAATGAACAATTCATGGGTAGAAAATTTGGTAAGGCTAGGCTAAAAGTATACGAATCTCACAATCAACTGTCTAGCCTTTGTGGATAATCTAGCGATTTTTTCAGACTCCATATATATGGCAGCCAAACAGTTAAACTGACTGAAGACACAGGCAGTGTAGGGTGGCCTCCAAATTTCCTTTGAGAAGATGTACTTTATGACGAACGTAAAATCGGCACCACGAGAACTGGAGGGCAGGCAAAGAAAAATTAAGCAGACAGAAAATTTTACATACCTAGGTGAGTGGATAACCTATCAAAGGAGAAGTCTTTGCATCAGGCATCAACAAAATGGAAATGGCCTGCAAACTGCCTAAAGGCATCTACAATAAGAGATTGATATCCGTAAATGCCAAAATTAGACAGTATTGGACTGTTATTATACCAGAGGCTCTATATGGAGCAGAGATTCTTACAACAAACAGGAAAGGTCTAATTGAGAAACATGAGGTTCAAGAAAGAAAGATTTTGAGAAAAACCCTGAGTCCCATCAAAGAAAACAATGGACACCGACACAAGAGAGACAAAAGCTAAAGCATAGAAGAAACTTAATGACTGGAACAACACATTCAAAAATTTCAGACTAAAAATAAGCAAAACAAAGACAGTAGAAATGACCATCAACAGGCAAGGGAGAACCTCAAATATATTTATAGAAGGAGTCAAAGTAGAATCTGTTTCTTACTTCAAGTACCTGCGGAGAATGACCTCATAAGATAACACCATTAAGCAGAAAGTGATCAGCAGGACACAGAAAGCATCCAATTTCTAGTCAAATCTTCTCTGGGACAATAAAATACAAAGAAAAACAAAACCGGCCATGTACCACAACTATTTTGTACCAATCCCTACATACAGTTTAGAAACATGTATGGTACTAAACAAAGACCTCAGCAGAATTCGAGCAAGACAAATGAGATTCATTACAACTATGAACCAAACAACTAGAAAGGATGAATCAGAAATAAGGTGAATAAGAAAGTAGCCAATATTGAGGTTCCTGTCATCAGTGCCAAAAAGAAACACAGGCTTAAGTGGTACGGGCACATAATGATAATGAACAGCAAAAGATTTGCCAAAAAATATTTCAACCTGAACCTCGTAGGAAGAAGACAACAGGGAAGACTGAGAAAACACTGAATAGAGACTGTAAGATCAAATGTGGAGGAGAAAGGACACAGATGGGAAGTTGTCCTGGAGCAGAAGGTGTATGAAGACAGAAGGAGACAGCAAGTGCTTGTGCACCACACCTGGGAAACTGGAGTTGGAAAAAGATGATGATGATGATGATGATGATGATGACGGTGGTGACAGAAGGTGTCACAACTGTGAACTACAGCTTATAAACATATGGAGAAGTAAGTGACACAATTCATAAAAGAAGAATTGTCTTTTATGGCCACATGATGTGAATGAGTCCAGAAAGGATATCTAAAAGGATATCAAAATCTACTTTCAAGACAGGAAAGCTGAAAGTGCTGACTTCACAGAAGTCACAAAAGATCTACAAATTTTTCCTGAAGACATGCAGGGATGTGATCTGTTTAAGGAAAAATTATGAATGCACAAAGATTTACAGGAAAGTCAAAAATGAAGACAGGGCAGGCAGGACTGAAGAAAGAGAAGGACATCAGAAATGAATACAGAAGCACTGGTTGGCAGGTAAAGCTCAGAAAAAGAGACAGTTGAACTTATGTAGTCTGACTCGGGCTGTAACAGCTGGGTACAGTGGCCATGTGTGTGCTGTGCTTGTGTAAACAAGAGTATGTTTACTATTTCCAAAGAAGGACCTTTTGTCCGAAAGCTGAAATGTTCAGCAGTCTCTTTTTCACTGTGTCTTTCTGAGACTCAGTGCCTCCTCTATGTGGCAAATAACAGTCTATTCTTTTCATAATATCGTTGAAAGCAATTTCAACTTTATTTCATTGATCATAAATTAGGTTTCTGAAAGACGGCTGAAAATTTCAGTTTCTTCTAAGATATTCACTTTCTTCTCTTTCTAAGTGTAATGTGGAATTTGGAACTGTCCGTTAATGTTTTTGGAGCTATGTCTGTAGTGGACAGGAACTTGACCGTTATTTTTAGATTCTATGTGCTATTTAAAAGATACCCAAAAGTCATTGAAGAAGTCAACCAGATACCCTTATCTACAAGCAAACAGGACAGAAAGTTTCTCAAAACTGTGGTCACATTCTGCTAACGACCAGTCAAAAATTGTCTATACAGTAACTGAAATTTAAAATTTAGAGTCACTTAACAATAAATTTTTAATATTTTATTTTTATTCTATTTATTTTATATATTACTTTCATTTTTTGCTATTTACTAACTTACCTCAAATACACACACAAATATATAGTCATCATTATTTCAGATTATTAGTCCATGGTTAGTTTTATTCTTTGACCAATGTAAAATCTTTGTAAATTTTGTACCTTTTTAAAATGTTAGGCTGACAAACTAAAAAGACAGCATATGTGGAACCAAAATGAATAGGACACACAAATTTAGAGACACTAACATTCTAAGTCCCCCCCCCCCCCCCCCCCCCCCCCGCCACCCCATGAACAACAAACCTTGCCATCAGTGGGGAGAGTTGCATGCTTCAGCGATACAGATAGACATAACTTAGGTTCAGCCACAATTGAGGGATACCTACTGAGGCCAGACAAATTTGTGGTTCCTGAAGAGGGGCAGCAGCCTTTTCAGTAGTTGCAGGGGCAACTGCCTGCATGACCGACTGATCCAGCTCGGTAACATCAACTAAACCAGCCTAGCTGTGCTGGTACTCTGAACGGCTGAAAGCAAGCCACTACTGCAGACACTTTTCCCGAGGGCATGCAGCTCTACTGTATGGTTAAATGATGATAGCATACTACTGAGTGAAATATTCTGGAGGTTAAAGTAGTCCTCCATTCAGATCTCAGGGTGGGGACCACTCAGAAGGATGTTGTCACCAGGAGAAACAAGACTGGCATTCTAAAGATTGGAGCATGGAATTTTAGATCCCTTAATCGCCCAGGTAGGTAAGAAAATTTAAAAGTGGCAATAGATAGGTTCAAGGTAGATACAGTGGGAATTACTTAAGTTCAGTGGCAAGAGGAACACGACTTCTGGTCAGATGAACATGGAGTTATAAATACAAAATCAAATTGGGGTAGAGCAGGAGTAGGTTTAATAATAACAAAATAGGAATGTGGGTAAGCTACTATGAACAGCATAGTGAACAGATCATCGTAGTCAAGATAGACACAAAAGCCCACACCTACCACAGAAGTACAGGTTTCTATGCCAACTAGCTCCGCAGATGACGAGAAGATTCAAGAAACGTATGATGAGATAAAAGAAATTATTCAGACAGTTACAGGAGATGAAAATTTAAGTGTAGTGGGGGACTGGAATTTGATGGCAGGAAAATTGGGTGATTGATTTGGGGATAAGACCAAACTGCAAGGTCACTGGTCTCATGGATTAGGAAAGGATGGGGAAGGAAGTCGGCAATGCCCATTCAAAGGAACCACCCCAGCATTTGTCTGAAGTAATTTAGGGAAATCACGAAAAACCTAAATCACGATGACCAGGCGCAAGATTGAACCGTCCCCCCCCCCCCCCCCCCCCCCCGAATGCAAGTCCAGTGAGCTAACCACTGTGCCAACTTGTTCGGTGATGGTACGAAAAGGAAGAGGAGGAAAAATAGCAGGTGAAATTGGACTTGGGGGGGAAGGAATGAAAGATGAAGCTGCCTGGCAGAATTTTGCACTGAACATAATTTAATCAATATACACATTTGGTTTAAGAATCATGAAAGAGAGTTGTATATGTGGAAGAGAACTGGAGGCACCAGAAGGTTTCAGATTGATTATATAAATATGAAGATAGTAACTGTTCTCAAAAGAACAGATACCATTGATGACCGTGCAACTTCTCTAGAATAAATGATGATTAATTGAAACCCTCAGGTGCCGACAAGTGCTGTTGATATACCTTGATGGGGACAGCTGAAAATGTGTGCCCTGACCGGGACTCAAATCCGGGAACTCCAATGTGTAATGATGACATTATCCAGAACGTAGTCGAGCAATCTAATCTATACTGCACACAGAAAACAGGTGCATCTTTAGATACAAATGTTCATGAAATAGAAAAGTATATAGGGATAAACATCATAGCAGGTGTTGTGAAAATGCCTAGTTACAGAATGTACTGGGCAGAGGCTACAAGATTTTCTCCAATAGCTGACTCAATGCCTAAAAATAGATTTGATAAGCTAAGAAATTATTTACATGTGAATGACAACACTAAAATGAAACAAAGAGACGACCATGACTATGACAAGCTGTTCAAGGTGAAACCATTTGTTGACAAAATCAAACAAGGTTTTTCAATTATTGAACCTGAGGAATATCATTCAGTGGATGAATTAATCATTCCTTTCAAAGGTCATTCATCCCTGAAACAGTATGTAAAAAGCAAACCACACAAGTGGGGTATAAAAGTTTCTGCCCATGCTGGTTCTAGTGGAATTGTGTACGATTTTGAAATATACCAAGGGAAAGGACCTGTACATAATGATACTGGTCTTGGTATAAGTGGTGATATTGTGATAAGGCTTGTGGAAGGACTGCCAAAATATAAAAATTTTAAAGCGTTTGCAGACAATTGGTTCACCTCTTACAATCTTATTTCTGCCCTGAAAAACTATGGCATTTTTGCTGTTGGAACTGTTAGACCCACAAGACTTCAAGGCTGCAAACTAAAAGCAGACAGTGAGCTGAAAAAGCAGGGATGAGGATCATAGGATTATCGAACTGAAACAGAAAGGAACATCATAGCGCTGAAGTGGTATGATAACAAGTCTGTCGTTCTTGCATCATCATACAAAGGAGTAAGTCCGGTAGAACCAGTGAAACGTTGGTCAGTGGGAGAACGAAAATATATTGATGTTCCAAGGCCAGACATTGTTAGAGAATACAACCGTTCAATGGGAGGAGTTGATCTGCACGGCATGCTGGTTGCTTTGTATAGGAGTAATATTGGTGTGAAAAGATTTTATCTAAGGATCGTATTCCACCTCCTTGATGTGGGTGTTGTGAATGCGTGGCTCCTATACTGCCGACATTGCAGACAAAGAGGAATTACCAAACGCGACGTCTCTGTTGATTTTTCAGTCTGATGTAGCTCATGGACTACTAAAAGCAGGAGACATTTTGGTAAGAAGACGAGAACGGCCATCAGACGACAGTCCATCGCCTACAGTTGTGAAGAAACTAGCCCCATTGGTTCCCAGCCCATTTGATGATGTAAGGTATGACAACATTGGACACTGGCCACAGCATGTAGAAAACAAACAGAGATGTAAATTGTGCATTACAGCATATTCTCGAACGAAATCAGAAGGAATCTGCTTACTGTCCTCACCTCTATCTTGTCTCCTCCTATGAAATTCAACCCTCACACTTCCCTCCAACACTAAATTTGTGATCCCTTGATGCCTCAGAGAGTGTCGCATCAACCGATCCCTTCTTTGGCCAAGTTATGCCACAAATTTCTTTTCTCCTTGATTCTATTCAGTATATCCTCATTAGTTACAAGATCGACGCACCTCATCTTTAATATTCTTCTGTAGCACTACATTTCGAGAGTTTCTATTTTCTTCTTCTCTAAACTTTTATTGTCAACAGTTCACTTCCATGCATAGCTACACTCCAGACAAACACCTTCAGAAAAGACTTCCGAAAACTTTAAGCTATATTTGACATTAACAAATTTCTCTTCTTCAGAAATACTTTTCTTACCATTGTGTCTACATTTTATACCCTCTCTACTTCAGCAATTATCAGTTATTTTGCTGCCCAAACAGCAAAATTTGTCAACTCCTTTATGTGCCTCATTTCTCAATCTAATTCCCTTAGCATCACCTGCTTTTTCCAGTTTAAATTCCCATCAATATGCACACCAAAGAATTATGAAGTTTCCCCCGTATTTAATATTTCCACATCATGTGTTACACATATCACTGGTGTAGTTCCCCTAGAACAACTGAATATGTTGCATCTCTTTAAAACTGAGGGTGAGCCCATTTGCAGGAAACCAGTGAATAATACTTTTAAGAACATTGTTCACTATGTCTTCCATTTTTGTAGAGGAATCTCAAGACTGCAAACAATAACATTGAAATCAATACAAAATAAAAGAAGCTGAAGGAGTCACTCATACGCCAAAAGCAGTAGCAGCTTAGTCTGACAAAACATCACCACTAGACAGATACAAACATGTCACTCACCATGCAAATTTCCGTGCTCTCATCACAAACTGGCTGTCATTTTACGGCATGGGTGTCCAACCTTTTAGTTTACATAGGCCACACTGGAAGAAGACGAGCACATTTGGATGTAATATACACAAATCAAAAAAAGTTTTGCATGATCTGTGTTCCCAGAACTCCTGAAGATAGACGTTGACTGTGGATATTGTATCACAGACACAGGCCCTTTGACTGTTCAGAGATGTCATTAAACCCACCCAAAGATGTAAACAACCACGTATGAGCAGCTCCTACCAAGCTGAGAGGGTCCGACAGTCAATCATTTTGAGTCATTCCACCAGGAAGGAGGTACACGGCTCATGCTGTCTGTAGTTCAACCATGCCTAGATGGTCAATACTGCAGTTCGATTGCATCCGCATTGTTATTTTGTGCAGGAAGAGCTCTCAACAAGGGAAGTGTGCAGGCATCTCAGAGTGAACCAAAGTGATGTTGTTCGGACATGGAGGAGATACAGAAAGACAGGAACTGTCGATGACACACCTCGCTCAGGCTGCCCGAGGGCTACTACTGCAGTGGATGACCGCTGCATACGGATTATGGCTCGGAGGAACACAGACAGCAACGCCACCATGTTGAATAATGCTTTTCGTGCAGCCACAGGACGTCGTTTTAGAACTCAGACTGTGGACAATAGGCTGCATAATGCGCAACTTCACTCCCAACATCCATAGTGAGGTTCATCTTTGCAACCACGACACTGTGCAGCACGATACAGATGGACCCAACAACATGCTGAATGGACCGCTCAGGATTGGCACTGTGTTCTCTTCACCGATAAGTGTTACATATGCCTTCAATCAGACAATCGTTTGAGACGTGTTTGGAGGCAACCCAGTCAGGCTGAACACCTTAGACACACTGTCCAGCGAGTGCAGCAAGGTGGAGGTTCCCTGCTGTTTTGTGGTGGCATTATGTGGGGCCGACGTACGCCACTGGTGGTCACGGAAGGCGCCATAATGGCAGTACGATATGTGAATGCCATCCTCCGACCGATAGTGCAACCATATCGGCAGCATATTGGCGAGGCATTCGTCTTTGTGGCCGACAATTTGCGCCCATATCGTGCACATCTTGTGAATGACTTCCTTCAGGATAACGACATCTCTCGAATAGAGTGGCCAGCATGTTCTCCAGACATGAACCCTATCAAACATGCCTGGGATAGATTGAAGAGGGTTGTTTATGGACGATGCAACCCACCAACCACTCTGAGGGATCTACGCCAAATCACCGTTGAGGAGTGGGACAATCTGGACCGACAGGGCCTTGATGAATTTGTGGATAGTATGGCATGATGAATACAGGCATGCATCAATGCAAGAGGATGCGCTACTGGGTATTAGAGGTACCAGTGTGTACAGCAATCTGGATCACCACGTCTGAAGGTCTTGCAGTATGGTGGTACAACATGCAATGTTGCGGTTTTCATAAGCAATAAAAAGGGCAGAAATGATGTTTATGTTGATTTGTATTCCAATTTTCTGTGCAGGTTCCGGAACTCTCGGAACCGAGGTGACGCAAAACTTTTTTTGATGTGTGTACTTAACACTGACAATAACTGCTGAGGAGAAAAACAAGATATGTTCTGAGGCATACAGTTAACAGATGTAACTAATTTATGATCCTCTATTCTGAAAATGCAAATTTGAGAATTTATATATGAGATTTTATAACTTTACTTTTCAAAATTGTATGGTTTTTTTTTTCCTAATCATGTGATAGGTGCTTACTTCCTGGACTGTACTGACTTGTTTTGGGCTGCGTGCAGCATGCAGGCCACAGTTTGGTCACCCCTGTCTTATAGCCTGTAGTCTCACTATGGTGCATTTCTGACCATCGGATATTTTAGAAAATTTTGCAGAGTTGACACCCCCTTCTCTGCTCTAAATCATCACCGTGTCAATTCTATTCACCCTGCATAACTTCTAGCACAAATGGCTGAAGTTTAGTACCCAAATCAGCCAAACACAGTAAGACACTGTGGACTGCTACAGCAGTCGCTGACCACATCTTAAGTCAGAACTTGGAAAACAGGTTCCAGATTCCCGAGAGACGCAGACAGACAGACAGGCAGCCAGGCAGACAGACAGAGAGAGAGAGAGAGAGAGAGAGAGAGAGAGAGAGAGAGATTACCTGTTGTGTAGCCGGTAGTAGGCCAGCTGCAGCACCATCTGCACGCACGAGTCTGGGTGGAGGCGATGTGCCTGCATGAACTCCTTCCCAAAGCCACAGTATTGCTCATACGTCACGCACACTGCCCAGTGCTGCAAAGAGGAATTGAGGACTATCAGCACAACGTATCTTTGGAAATTTATAACTGGTCCGAGATATATTTGAACGACAGGACCCAGTATGTTATACTGGATTGTGAATGTTCTGCAGAAATTACAGTAATAGTAGGTGTGCATTGTAGTGCAATAGACCAAGGTATTCAATACATGTGATTAAAAACAGAATACACTACAAACACTGATCAGCCAGAACATTATAACCAACAACCCGATATCGATATACACCCGTCCAGGTGACAGCATCGTCACATGGCGAGGAATGACTACTAGTCAGACAAATGTTGGTGCACTTAGTATCAGTGAGTGCACTGTCTACGGGTAGATTGGGGAAGGTGGGCGAACTATCCGAGTTTGACTGAGGACAGACTGTGACGGCCCGGATGCTCGACAGGGGCATTTTGGAAACTGCACAACTAGGGGGTTCGAGGAGTGCCGAGGTGAGTGCCTTCAACAGGTGGTGAAAACAAGGTAAAACCATATCCGGACGTCATGGGGTTGGGTGCCATGCCGCCTGCGGATGTCAGACACAGTAGGCTTGGTGGACTGGTAAAATAGGACAGGCAGTCAACTGTGGCGAAACTAACAGCAGACTTTAATGCCGAACACAAAGTGCACCGAACGCTCCTAACAGTGGGTCTCCGCAGCCGAAAATCCGTGCGTGTGCCGATGTTAACGCCACGACATCGTCGGCTACGATTGACCGGAGGTTGAAAATACCGCTTCAGTTGTTAAGTTCTCGTATTATCACACAGCCAGTTTTGAGCTCTTATAAGCCCATCTACAGGTGTTGTACTGGAAATAGCAAGAGACAGGAGATAATTTTCGCATGCAACAACACACAGACAAAACAAAAAATTTCATAAAAAAGTTTTAAAAAGCATTTCAAAACCACTGGTCGAGCTAAGTGCTGCGAAACCTACGTCCACACGTAATTGACACCAGACAGT
Organism: Schistocerca americana; assembly: GCF_021461395.2. Classification (NCBI taxonomy): domain Eukaryota; kingdom Metazoa; phylum Arthropoda; class Insecta; order Orthoptera; family Acrididae; genus Schistocerca; species Schistocerca americana. The sequence continues at coordinate 152,287,239 of NC_060129.1, forward strand.
ATGACAGACTACTGCCTGGATAGGTGAATATACAAATAGTACCAGGACACTTCCACTCAGTGCTGTCCCCCCCGAGCACCAAAGCGGACGTGTACTAGGCGCGGTGTACTACCTGTGAGTGCAGAACAGGGAGCAGCAGATGGAAAAGAGGTAGCAACTGCTTTTGTCACTCTGGTTTACCAGTTGCTTTCTCGTCCACATCCACTACTCCCTGTTCTACGCTCACAGGTAGCACACCACGCCTACTACACGTCCACCGTGGCATTCGGGGGGCCACAACACCAAGTGTAAGTGTCCTGAAACTTCCTGGCAGATTAAAACTGTGTGCCGGACCGAGACTTGAACTCTGACCTTTGCCTTTCGCGGGCAAGTGCTCCACCAGTTGGAAGGTAGGAGACAAGATACTGGCAAAAGTAAAGTTGTGAGGACGGGGCGTGAGTCGTGCTTGGGTAGCTCAGTTGGAAGACCACCTGCCCACGAAAGGCAAAGGTCCCAACTTCGAGTCTCGGTCCGGCACACAGTTTTAATCTGGCAGGAAGTTTCATATCAGCGCACACACTGCTGCAGAGTGAAAATCTCATTCTGTAAGTGCCCTGGTATTATTTGTATACTACCCTACCCGGGCAGGCATCCATAGTACTGTCTGGTGTCACTTTCGCATTGACATACGTTTCACAGCACCTATCCCAACAGGGGGTTTTTAAATGCTTTTTTTTTAAGTTTTTTAAGACTTTATTTATGAATTTTTTTGTTTTTTATGTGTGTTGCTGCATGAGAAAATTACCTCCCATCTCTTGCTATTTCCAGTGCAACACCTGAAGATGGGCGTATAAGAGTCCAAAACTGGTCGTGTGATAATAAAAGAACTTTGCAACTGAAGCAGTATTTTCAACCTCTGGTATAACGCTCAGTGGGGGATGAAACTTCCTGGCAGACTGGCAGATTAAAACTGTGTGCCAGACCGAGACTCAAACTCAGGACCTTTGCCTTTCGCGGGCAAGTGCTCTACCCACTGAGCTACCCAAGCACCACTCACACCCCGTCCCCACAGCTTAACTTCTGCCAGTACCTCGTTTCCTACCTTCCAAACTTTACAGAAGCTCTCCTGCGGACCGTGCAGAACTAGCACTCCTGAAAGAAAGGATGTTGTGGAGACATGGCTTAACCACAGCCTGGGAGATGTTTCCAGAAAGAGATTTTCACTCTGCAGAGGAGTGTGCGCTGATATGAAACTTCCTGGCAGATTAAAACTGCCTTTTGCGGGCAAGGTCCCGAGTTCGAGTCTCGGTCCGGCACACAGTTTTAATCTGCCAGGAAGTTTCATATCAGCGCACACTCTGCTGCAGAGTGAAAATCTCATTCTCAGTTGCGGATGTTCCTCCAACGGCATCGTTTTAACTATGATTGAAATGGGCACACGAGCATTGGCACTGGACATCGGTGCAGTAGCAGAGCATTGCACAGTCTGACAAATCCCGATACCTTCTTCATCGTGCCGACGGGAGGGCACGAATCTGTCGGCTCACAGGGAGAAAGCTCCGACACTGGTACTGTGGAACAGAGACGAGCTGGCCGCAGCTCCATTATGCTCCAGGGAACATTCACACGGGCATCCGTAGGTCCACTGCAACGTGTGCAAGAAAACGTGATGGCCAGGGGGTATTTTACACTGCTCGCAGATCACACACACCTCTACACAGCAATCACGTTTCCCGACAGCAGTGGCATTTTTCGATAAGATAATGCGCCATGTCAATAGGTCACGTGCGTGACGGAGTTGTTTGAGGAACACAGTGGCAAGGCTGAATTGATGTGCTAGCCCCGCCAACTTGCCAGGTGTGAACCCGATCAAACACACCTGGGCTGTGATTGAATGTGGCATCAGAGCTTATCACCCGCCTCCCAAGAATTTATAGGGAATTAGGTGACTTCAAGAAGAATATAATAATTCCAATCCCAAATAAAGCAGGTGTTGACGGATGTGAAAATTACCAAACTATCAGTTTAATAAGTCATGGCTGCAAAATACTAACGCGAATTCTTTACAGACAAATGGAAAAACTGGTAGAAGCTGACCTCGGCAAAGATCAGTTTGGATTCCGAAGAAATGTTGGCACACATGAGGCAATACTGACCCTACAACTTATATTAGAAGAAAGATTAAGGAAAGGCAAACCTACGTTTCTAGCATTTGTAGACTTAGAGAAAGCTTTTGACAATGTTGACTGGAATACTCTCTTTCAAATTCTAAAGGTGGCAGGGGTAAAATACAGGGAGCAAAAGGCTATTTACAATTTGTACAGAAACCAGATGGCAGTTATAATAGTCGAGGGGCATGAAAGGGAAGCAGTGGTCGGAAAGGGAGTGAGACAGGGCTGTAGCCTCTCCCCAATGTTATTCAGTCTGTATATTGAGCAAGTAGTAAAGGAAACAAAAGAAAAAAATTGGAGAAAGTATTAAAATCCATGTAGAAGAAATAAAAAAATTTAAGGTTCGCCAGCGACACTGTAATTCTGTCAGAGACAGCAAAGGACTTCGAAGAGCAGTTGAACGGAATGGACAGTGTCTTGAAAGGAGGGTATAAGATGAACATCAACAAAAGCAAAACAAGGATAATGGAATGTAGTCGAATTAAGTCGGGCCATGCTGAGGGAATTAGATTAGGAAATGAGACACCTAAAGTAGTAAATGAGTTTTGCTATTTGGGGAGCAAAATAACAGATGATGGTCGATGTAGAGAGGGTATAAAATGTAGACTGGCAATGGCAAGGAAAGCGTTTCTGAAGAAGAGAAATTTGTTAACATCAAGTATAGATTTAAGTGTCAGGAAGTCATTTCTGAAAGTATTTGTAAGGAGTGTAGCCAGGTATGGAAGTGATACGTGGAAGATAAATAGTTTGGACAAAAAGAGAATAGAAGCTTTCGAAATGTGGTGCTACAGAAGAATGCTGAAGATTAGATGGGTAGATCACATAACTAATGAGGATGTATTGATAGGATTGGGGAGAAGAGAAGTTTGTGGCACAACTTAACTAGAAGGAGGGATTGGTTGGTAGGACATGTTCTGAGGCATCAAGGGATCACCAATTTAGTATTGGAGAGCAGCGTGGAGGGTAAAAATCGTAGAGGGAGACCAAGAGATGAATACACTAAGCAGATTCAGAAGGATGTAGGGTGCAGCAGGTACTGGGAGATGATGAAGCTTGCACAGGATAGAGTAGCATGGAGAGCTGCATCAAACCAGTCTCTCGACTGAAGACCACAACAACAGCAAACAACAACAGGTGACTTCTGTGTGCAGACGTGGTGTCAAAGTCCCTCCAGTGACCTACCAAGGCCTCACTGCTTCCATACCACAATGCATCTCTGCTGTTACCCGTGTCAAAGCTTTACACATACTGGCTACTGGGTAGATGGTCATACTGTTCTACCTAATCAGTGTATTTTAGTATAGTGCAATATTCATTTTACTGCTATGTATTAAAGGGAACAGTAAAACTCTAAGAACAACAACCAGTACTCCAGCAGTGGCGGCACTGCCCTGGACTGCACTGACTGCTACCGTCAAATATGTAACACTACTGACTCGCTACTGGATTCCTGTCTATTCTTCATTTTTTTGAGTTATCAGTCTTCCGACTGGTCCGATGCAGTCCTTCACGAATTCCTCTCCTGTCTGAACCTCTTCATCCCAGAGTAGCACTTGCAGCTTCATCTCCTCCATTATTGGCTGTGTGTATTCCAATTTCTGTCTTGCTCTACAGTTTTTACCGTCTGCAGTTCCCTCTTGCACCATGGAAGTTATTCTGTGATGTCTTAACTGATGTCCTACAATCTTGTTCTGTCTTCTTGTCAGTGTCTTCCATATATTCCTTTCCCTGCTGTTTCTCTGAAAAACTCCCTCATTCCTTACCTCATCAGTACACCTGACTCGCATTCGGGAGGACGACGGTTCAATCCCGCGTCCGGCCATCCCGATTTAGGTTTTCCGTGATTTCCCTAAATCGCTCCAGGCAAATGCCAGGATGGTTCCTTTGAAAGGGCACGGCCGGCTTCCTTCCCCGTCCTTCCCTAATCCGATGACCTCGCAGTTCGGTCTCTTCCCCCAAACAACCCAACCCTTACCTCATCAATCCATCTAGTTTTCAACATTCTTCTGTAGTACTTCATGTTTTACTGTCCCCGTTAATACATAATTATAAAATGAAAATCACACTAGAGTAATTTGCGACTGCTGTATCAAATGAGCATGTAATATTCCACTTTAAAAATTATTTTGTTTGCAACTGTAAACAAACCGACACTTTCCACCAACACTGGGTCTCGCATGAAAAACGTGATGAGCACTCTTAGTCAGGCTCCAGCTTCACAATGCAAAAATGAAATTGCAAATCCTTGCTGAAACATCAGAAAAAATGCGCCTAACAACTCTTTGAAGAGACACACACTGATCAGATACAGGGTGGCACACGAAATGTGTTACCAATTGTTTCTTCCACAATTTACGAGGCACATTAGATATCCCGCTGGGATCTCTACAGCAGTACCAGCAGAGCTTGGAAAAACAAATGAGTTACGAAATGACGTGTAATTCACGATACTGCCGCTAAGAGACTAGTAAGCAGCAATGGCTGACAATGGAAGACTGACGACACAGCAATGATCGGCAATTGTGTTACCTTTTCATCAAACGAAAAACCTTGTTGTGACTCAAGAGGCATTTTCGACAACAGCGTAACACATGATGGGTCCCTTGCAAGAAGACCATCCACAGGTTGTACGATAAATTTGTACAGGAAGGAACAGTATTGGAAGAGAAGCGACCTCAGCCTAAGCCTGTTTGTTCGCTGGAGAATATTGAAGCGGTACGAGTTGCTGTACAGAGAAGTCCCAGGAAAACGTGTAGAAAGGCAGCAGTGCAAATGGGAATATCCAGACACTCCGTTCAACATATTCTTAAAAGTGACCTCCATATGTAGCCATAGAAGATGACCTGTGCACAGAAGCTCACTGAAGAACACAAGCAGCAGAGACTACTGTTTACTCAGTGGGCGGAGGATAGGGAAGAAACTCTCAACGTTTGGTTTTCAGACGAGGCACAGTTTCATTAAGACAGTGTGGTTAACAAACAAAATGTACGCTTTTGGGCCACTGAAAACCCACAAGTGCTTCACTAATGACAACATTACGCTCCGAGGATTACAGCGTGGGCAGCAATTTCCAGTCACGGACTTACTGGACCCTTTTTCTTTGAAGAAACTGTGAACAACGAGCGTTATTTGAGCGTGCTTCACAATAGCTTCATTCCACAGCTTCTTGTTACTGCCTTGCCCTTCAACACGCAGTGGTTCATGCAAAATGAAGCAAGGCCACATACTGCAAACACTGTGTTGGAGTTTTTACACGAGCATTTTGACATGCGGATCATTTCACTCAGGTTTCCAGGTCGCTTCAATGACGGACAAAATTGGCCCCCCAATAGTCCAGACCTCAATCCGTGTGACTTTTTTCTTTGGGAGCACCTAAAGGAAAAAATTTTCCCGAAACATCCACGTGATTTAATGGAGCTCAGAAGACTTATTCTTCAAGCTTGCAGTGAAATTACGGAAGACATGTGCCGTAGGGTAATCACTAACTTCAGAGTTAGTTTGATGGAAGTTAGGAAACGAAATGGTGGACATATTGAGCATGTGCCGAGTTAGAACAAATCTCCATGGAGGGCTCTTCATTGTAGTATATGTTCCTTTCAGACTGTATTGACAATAAAGTTTATATTCAAAAACAAAATGGTAACACATTTTGTGTGCCACCCTGTATATTTTATACCAAACTAAGTGAGTCTCGTGTGTTACATCACAGTCACAGTCCCCACCACCACCAGCGCGCGCACGCACACACGCACACGCACACACACACACACACACACACACACACACACACACACACGTGCGCGTGTGTGCTGGCACCCGGGGGGGGGGGGGGGGGGGGGGGTGTCGGTATGTGACAAAGATTTAGGAACCTGATTTTAAATTGTAAGGCATTTCCATGGGCACACACACACAATTTATTGGTTATAACCTGTAAATCAAAAGTGAAGAAATTGGAAAAAGGTAGGAAATTAAGGAGATGGGACCTGAATAAGTTGAAAGAACCAGAGGTTGCTGAGAGTTTCAGAGGAAACATTAAGCAATGGTTGACTAGAGTGGGGGAAAGGAATATAGTAGTGAGGAACAGGTAGCTTTAAGAGATGAAATACTGAAGGAAGCAGAAAAAAATAGGTAAAAATACAAGGCTTAGTAGAAATCTTTGGGAAATACAAGAGATATTGAATTTAATTTATGAAAGGAGAAAATGTAAAAATGCAACAAATGATGTAGGTGAAAGGGAATACAAAGGTTTAAAAAATGAGATTAACAGGAAGTGGGAAATGGCTAATCAGAAATGGCTAGAGGACAAATGTAAACAATTAGAAGCAAATTTCGCCAGGGGAAAGATAAATACCACCTAAAGGAAAATTAAAGAGGCCTTTGGGAAAAAGAGAAGCATCTGCATGAATCTCAAGAGCCCAGATGGAAAACCAGTCCTAAGCACAAATGGGAAAGCTGAAAGGTGGAAGGTGGAAGGATAGAGGGTCTGTACAAGAGAGACGAACTTGAAGGCAACATTATAGAAAGGGAAGTGGACATAGATGAAGATGAGATGGGAGATATGATACTGCGAGAAGAGTTTGACAGAGCTGTGAAATATCTGAGTAGAAACAAGGTCCCAGGAGTAGATGATATTCCGTCAGAACCACTGACAGCATTGGGAGAGCCAACCATAACAGAACTCTTCCACCTTGTGGAAGAGGCGGAAAAGTACCCTCAGACTTCAAGAACAATGTAATAATTCCAGTTCAAAAGAAAGCTGTCACTGACAGGTATGAAAATTAATGGACTATCAGTTTAATAAGTTACGTTTATTAAATACTAACGTGAATTCTTTATGGAAGAACAGAAAAACTGGTAGAAACCAATCGTGGGAGAGATCCGTTTGGATTCCGGAAAACCCTAGGAACACATGAGGAAATAAAGACCCTACGACTTGCCTCAAAAGATAGATTAACAAAAGGCAACCACACATTTGTAGCATTTGTAGACTTACAGAAAGATTTTGACAATACTGACTGGAATATTCTCTTTGACATTCTGAATGTACCACTGGTAAAATACGGGGAGGGAAAGGAAATTTACAAGTTGTATCGAAACCAGGTGCCGTTTTAAGAGTTAAGATGCATGAAAGGAAAGCTCCAGTTGAGAAGGGAGTGAGAGAGAGATGTGGCCTGTCCCTGATCTTATTCAGTCTGCAGTAAAGAAAATCAAAGAAAAACCTGGGGTAGGAATTAAAGTATAGGGAGAAAAAATAAAAACTTTGAGGTCTGGCAACAACACTGCAGTTCTGTCAGGGACAGCAAAGGACTTGGAAGACCAGCTGAACGAAGTGGGCACTGGCTTGAAAGGAGAATATAATGTAAACATCAACCAAAGCAAAACAAGGATAATGGAATGTATTTGCATTAAATCAGGTGATGCTAAGGGAATCGATAAGGAAACATGGCACTTGGAAAGTAGTAGACAAGTTTTGATATTTGGACAGCAAAATAACTGATGATGGCTACAATAGAGAGGACGTAAAATGTACACTGGCAACGGCAAGAAAAGCATTTCTAAAGAAGAGAAAGCTGTTAACATCAAAAATAGATTTAAGTGTTAAGAAATCTTTTCTGAAAGTATTTGTATGCCATGTATGGAAGTGAAACTATGGACAATAAACAGTTTAGACAAGAAGATAATAGGACCTTTTGAAATGTATGAAGATGGTATCTGTTCTTTTGGACATGTCTGAAAGAACATTACCATCTTCATACAGATAAGGCTTACCGGCCAATGATCTTCTTCAGTGCGGACGCACTAACACTGCTCAAACTCTTACGGGAATCAGTAGATTCACTGCCGTGAGTAATCAGTATAGTGGGCAGGGGCCCTACAAATGTAGTGTGTGGACAGTAAGTTGAAAATGTAGGTCTCACGGGGAGTGTGCCAGAGATAAGTTCCCGCAGTCGCACTATCCTCTGTGTCCTCTAAGGCTCAGTCGGATAGAGCGTCTGCCACGTAAGCAAGAGACCCCTGATTCGAGTCCCAGTCGAGGCACATGTTTTCAACTGTCCCTGTCGATATTTGTCAACGCCTGTAGGCAGCTAATGGTCTGGATTTCTTTGTACTTTCACTTTTGAAATGTGATGCTACAGAAGAATGCTGAAGATTAAATGGACAGCTTGCGGAACTAATGAGGAGATACTGAATGGAACTGAGAAGAAATAAAATTTGTAGTACAAGCTGACTAGAGGAAGAGGTCAGTTGACAGGACACATTCTGCGACATCAAGGGATCGCCAATTTAGTACTGGTGGGAAGTGGGGGGCGGGGGGCGGGGGGAAGGGGGTGGGGGGGGGGGGGTAAAATTGCAGAGGGAGACCAAGAGATGAATAAAGTAAGCAGATTCAGGATGTAGGCTTGCTCAGGATAGAGCATGGAAAGCTGCATCAAACCAGTCTTTGGACTGAACAATAACATATCTTCGTGATAGGCACAACTTGATACTGTTGCAATATTACCATATGGACTAAGCTCAAATATATTATTTTTATTTATATATGACGGTAGTATCTGTTCCCGAAAGAACAGTTACCGTTGATGACCGTGCAGCTTTGCTAGAAATGAAATGATAACTAAATGGACACCTAGCTGCAAACAGGCGTTGATGTACTTCATTGGGGACATGTTGAAAACGTGTGTCCTGACTGGGACTCGAACCTGGGATCTCCTACTTACATGGCAGACTTTCTATCCATCTGAGCCACCGAGGGCACGGAGGATAGTGAGTCTGCAGGGACTTATCCTTTGCATGCTCCCCGTGAGACCCACATTCTCAACATGTCCACACCACTACATTCGTAGTGTGCAAGGGATAAGTCCCTGCAGACGCACTATCCTCCGTGCCCTCGGTGGCTCAGATGGATAGAGAGTCTGCCATGTAAGTAGGAGATCCCAGGTTCGAGTCCTGGTTGGGGCACACATTTTCAACATGTCCCCAATGAAGTACATCAACGCCTGTTTGCAGCTAGGGTGTCCATTTAATTATCATTTCATTATTTATATTTTTAAGTTTTCACAATGTTTTTTAATCGTGCATTAATGTGTCTTTGTTCTTTCACTCACCGTGTCCCCCATGCACCACTGTTCCCAAATAAAAAGCATGTAAAGCAAAAAAGAGCACTGTGAACATCAAACTCCAGCTGCTTTCATACACTTTTATACTAAATTTTCTCATATAAACTAGCTTTAGTACCGCCAGTTATAGCCTTTTGACTTACAACAGAAGTAATCATAATTAAACAGAATATTTTAATCTAGTGTAAATAAACTGAAGTGTTTAAATATATTTAAATTTTGTAATTAATAGTCCCACATCATGAGTAATAAAACAAAATGGGGGGAAAGATGATGGTAGCAGCGGGATTCCAACCCCAGCCGATGAATTACCGGCCAGTGCGTTTGACCGCAAGGCTAACTGTTTAACTCTCATTTTCTCCTCAAAAGATGTGCTGGGAAAGGGCCTCTTTAGCAAATAATCTACAGAGTTCACCATGTTGCTTGCACAATACTTTGCATACACATTTAAAGAAAAGTATTGGCCTGGTGCTGTAGGCAATGTAGCACCACAGTGAGATCACATCAGAGCAAGCACAGTCATAAACAGACAACTGGAAACCTCTCTGAGTTGATCATAGTGCTGCTGACCATCATTTCTGCAAAGACACTGGTTTATGGTGATTATGGAGAGAGAGAGAGAGAGAGAGAGAGAGCACTACAAAACATGGAATGGAAATTAAATCCCATGCTTCTTGACAGAGCGTATTGGAACGATGTGGGAGACCCGCACCATCGTACTAGGCAAGATCCTAATGAAGGTCCTAATGGAGGTGGTTTACCGTTGCTTTCCTCCGATCATAATGGGGATGAATAATGATGATGAAGACAACAACAACAACAACAACAAAAACAACACCACATCATCTTGGGGCAGGTGAAAATCCCAAACCCTGCCGGGATTCAAACCTGGAACCCCGTGCTCGGGAAGGGAGAACACTACCGTGAGACCACTAGTGGCGGACACTACAAAACATGCTTTGCCCATATTAATTGCATACCAGCTTGCATTAAAAAAGATACGACATTACTTATACCATAATTTCTGGCTCACATTCGAAAAGAAATGGATAAATTAAGTGTGATATTTACAGTGTGCTACAGAACATTAGCACACAATTACCAGTCAGTGCTCAAATCGGAACCTGCCGAAGAATGACGAGTTAAACTCACAAATTTACAGAACTTGATTTAATGGTGCACTTCCAGGTATTCAGCCAAGTTGTTCTTTCCATTCCGAACACCTACGGAAAATATTGTGTGCGGTGTATTTTGCTCCTGTCGACAGAGACAGAAGTGTTGTTTGTAATGTTAAAGCAGATCTATGCCTCAGAAACCTAGTGAGTACCACACTCCATGAAAATGTGGCACGTCTTATGTGGGGCAAACTACGCGATCAGTCAACACGACGCGCGAGGAAGGTCTGCGACACACGAGACAAAAACAACTTAGCAGATCAGCTGATGCTGAGCACTGCCTCGAATACAGCCACAGAGGTAAAGATGGTGAAGCCAGTATTGTGGTGCAAACTCCAAGTTTCTGGAACTGTGTAACTAAGGAGTCTGCCACAATAAAGATGCCAGAAAACCTAACAAACAGGGATGGGGGCTTCTGATTTAAACAGGGGTTTGGGGTCCATAACTCAATTTATTAAGATCTTTACAGACAAATGGAAAAACTGGCAGAAGCCGACCTCAGCAAAGATCAGTTTGGATTGCACAGAAATGTTGGAACACGTGAGGCAATACTGACCCTACGACTTATCTTAGAAGATAGATTAAGGAAAGGCAAATCTACATTTCTAGCATTTGTAGACTTAGAGAAAGCTTTTGACAATGTTGACTGGAATACTCTCTTTCAAATTCTGAAGGTGGCAGGGGTAAAATACAGGGAGTGAAAGGCTATTTACAATTTGTACAGAAACCAGATGGCAGTTGTAAGAGTCGAGGGGCAGGAAAGGGAAGCAGCGGTTGGGAAGGGAGTGAGACAGGGCTGTAGCCTCTCCCCGATGTTATTCAATCTGTATATTCAACAAGCACTAAAGGAAACAAAAGAAAAGTTTGGAGTAGGTATTAAAGCCCATGGAGAATAAATAAAAAAGTTGAGGTTCGCCGATGACATTGTAATTCTGTCAGAGACAGCAAAGGACTTGGAAGAGCAGTTGAACGGAATGGAGAGTGTCTTGAAAGGAGGATATAAGATGAAAATCAACAAAAGGAAAACGAGGATAATGGAATGTAGTCGAATTAAGTCGGGTGATGCTGAGGGAATTAGATTAGGAAATGAGACACTTAAAGTAGTAAAGCAGTTTTGCTATTTGGGGAGCAAAATAACTGATGATGGTCAAAGTAGAGAGGATATAAAATGTAGACTGGCAATGGCAAGGAAAGCGTTTCTGAAGAAGAGAAATTTGTTAACATCGAGTATAGATTTGAGTGTCAGGAAGTCATTTCTGAAAGTATTTGTAAGGAGTGTAGCCATGTATGGAAGTGAAACGTGGATGATAAACAGTTTAAACGAGAAGAGAATAGAAGCTTTCGAAATGTTGTGCTACAGAAGAATGCTGAAGATTAGATGGGTAGATCACATGACTAATGACGAGGTATTGAACAGAACTGGGGAGAAGAGGAGTTTGTGGCACAACTTGACTATAAGAAGGGATCGGTTGGAAGGGCATGTTCTGAGACATCGAGGGATCGCCAATTTAGTATTGGAGGGCAGTGTGGAGGGTAAAAATCGTAGAGGGAGACCAAGAGATGAATACACTAAGCAGATTCAGAAGGATGTAGGCTGCAGTAGATACTGGGAGATGAAGAAGCTTGCACAGGATAGAGTAGCATGGAGAGCTGCATCAAACCAGTCTCAGGACTGAAGACAACAACAACAACAACACTAGTCACTGCATCCACCATAGCTGGGAATCACCGACAGAATCTGCAACACACAGTATGTCCACAATCCAATGCAAAGTCTGTTCAAAAAGTTCCGAAACTTTGCTCACAAAATTTTTCGATGCTTGCCTTTTACTTATTGTGGACGGTCTCCTTTGAAATACTGTCCTCCAAAATTGACGCACTGTCACCAATGCTGTGTCCACTTCTGGAAGCAGTCTTGGTACGCCTCTTTCTGAGTTGCATGAAGCGCCTTCTTGAAAATTTTCTTTTATTTCACCAATCTTTGCAAATCTTCATCCTCTCGATGGAATTTTCAACATTGGAAATAAAACAAAGCCCGCAGGGGTCAGGTCTGGAGAGTACAGAGGATTAGGCCAAACAGTGATTTTATTTTTTGTGCAACAGTCACTCACCAACAGGAATGGACATGCAGGTGCGTTATCGTGATGCAAGAGCCACGGATTGTCTTTCCACATTTCAGGCCGTTCCATTTCCACATTTTCTCGCAAGCATCGCAACGCGTCCTGACGGTACTATCGATTGACAGTTTGTCCCCGTGGCACGAATAAGTGATGAACTAATCCTCCAAAGTCAATGAAAACTGTCTGCACGGTTTTGACATTTGACATGATCTGATGAGCTTTTTTTGGGCTCGGGCAACTTTTTCTGACCCACTGTGAAGATTGGACCTCGGTCTCAACATTGTAACCATAGATCCATATCTCATCACCAGTTATGATTTTCTTAAGGAACATGTCGTTCTTATTTCCGTGAACCAACAGCTCTTTACAGATTACCAGGTGAAGGTCTTTCTGGTCTCGACTCGTGAGCTGCAGGACCAACTTGGCAGCAACACGATGCTCTCCAAGGTGCTGTGTCAGGACTTCAAGTTCAATCCAACTGAAATGTTACATTCTTCTGCAGTCCCTCGAACAGTCGGTCTTCAATTGGCATGCACTATTTGGTTGATGATTGTGACGTGACCATCATCAGTAGATGTTGAAGATAATTCTGAATGATGGTCATCTTTAGCTTGCATCTGGCCATTTTTAAACTGTGTGAACCATTCGTAACACTGAGTATGTCTTAAGCACTCGTCACCATAGGCTTCCTGCATCATTTGGTGTGTCTCTGTAGAGGTTTTCTCGAGTTTCATGAAATATATAATGCAGACGCATTGCTCCTCTAATTCTGCCATCTCAAAATTCGCAAACTGTGCGACACAATGCTGTACTCAATACAGTACTGAACAATAACTAACAGACATACAACAATGAAACTTCCAGCAGTTACACATTAAACACAGGAGTGTGCAGGTACGCCAACCAAATTTCTCTCAGACACACCATTTGTGCGAAACTACAAGTGTCCGAGAATTTTTTCAATAAATCTTCTACACATAGTCACAACACACTCTGGTGTGAAATTTGTTACCAGCTGACTACTGGAGTCACACCAGTGCTCCAAGCAATGAGAAAGCAGACAGTACATATGTCATAATGATAATATTTGTTTTTATTATTTTCTACTCAAATAACAAAAATGTTGTTATATTTTTGCATCCAATACATTAGCAAATTACCAAGAGACATGATTTATTATGAAATAAATGTAGAAATGGCTGAATCACACTCATTCCATGACATAAGCTAGAACTTAATCGTGAAGAAACACTTTCGAGTATGTGCATATCTGTAGCGTCAATTCCTGCACATTATGAGTGTGATACGCATGAAATTTTGACTTCTGCACTGCTTTCTGAGTACAAATGTATAAAATCTGAGATTGCACAGATAGTTTCCTCAAACTTTTTGAAGGCAAGCAGTATCACGTACCCCACCTTGTCCAGTTTAGTGCCCATCCAAATGACAAAGTTCTTTTTTCTCTTCTAGTCTGCAACTGATCCACATTCTTGAAAAAGTGTGATTAATCCCACTGTTGTTGAACTGTTTGACACTAAAGGGTCTAGATATTATGTACAAAAAGTGTCCAAAACATGTACCGAAGAACGAATAGAGAAATGCTGCTTAACACTGAAAACTCGCTGCTCTTGCAAAAAGAACATGTGTACTGACCAGTGTGCGGAATACCACAGATGCTACATGACCTGCACTCATTGTACTGGCATCTTCAGTTGTTGTTGTTGTTGTTGCTGTGGTGTTCAGACCAAAGACTGGTTTGATGCAACTCTCAAAGCTATCCTATCCTGTACAAGCCTCTTCATCTCCGAATAACTACAGCTACCTACATCCTTCTGAATCTGCTTACTATATTCATCTCTTGGTCTCCCTCTACAATTTTTACCCCTCACATTTCCCTCCAGTACTAAATTAGTAATCCATTGATGTTTCAGAACATGTCCTAGCAACCGATCCCCTCTTCTAGTCAAGTTGTGCCACAAATATCATTTTTTCCCAGTTCTATTCAGTACTTCCTCATTAGTTCCGTGACCTATTCATTTAGCCTTCAACGTTCTTCCCTAGCACCACATTTCAAAAGGTCCTGTTATCTTCTTGTCTAAACTATTTATTGTCCATATGTCACTACCATACATGGCTACGCTCCATACAAATACTTCCAGAAAAGACTTCCTAACACTTAAATCTCTATTTGATGTTAACAAGTTTCTATTCTTCAGAAATAGCTTTTCTTGCCAATGCCAGTCTACATTTTATATCCACTTCACTTTGGCCATCATTAGTTATTTCGCTGCCCAGATGGCATAACTCACTGTTTCCAAATCTAATTCCCTCTGCATTATTTCATTTAATTCTACTACATTCCACTACTCTTGTTTTGCTTTTGCTGATGTTCATCTTATCTCCTCCTTTCAAGACATTGTCCATTCTATTCAACCGCTCTTCCAAGTCTTTCGCTCTCTGACAGAATTACAGTGTTGTTGACAAAAAAGTTCTTACTTCTTCAACCTTAACTTTAATTTGTACTCCAGGTTTCCTGTACTGCTTGTTCAATATACAGATTGAATAACATCAGGGAGAGGCTACAACCCTGTCTCACTCCCTTCTCAACCGCTGCTTCCCTTTCATGCCCCTTGGCCCTTATGACTGCCGTCTGTAAATAGCCTTTTGCTGCCTGTACTTTAGCTCTGCTACCTTCAGATTTTCAAAGAGAGTACTAATATCAATATTGTTACAAGCTTTCTCTAAGTCTACAAATACTATAAATGTAGGGTTGCCTTTCCTTAACCAATTTTCTGAGAAGTCGTAGTGCCAGTACTGCCTCACATGTTCCTACATTTCTGGAGGGTCGGAACTGATCTTCCCCGAGGTTAGTTTCTACCAGTTTTTTCATTCTTCTGTAAAGAATTCATGTTATTATCTTGTAACCTAGACTTATTAAACTTAAACTCATAGTTCGGTAATATTCACACCTATCAGCATGCGCTTTCTTTGAAATTGGAATAATTACATTCTTCTTCAAGTCTGAAAGTAGTTCACCTTCTTATACATCTTGCACACCAGATGGAAGAGTTGCATCATGGCTGGCTCTCCCAAGGCTGTCTGTGGTTCTGAATATTGTCTACCCCTGGGGCTGTTTCTCAACTTACGTCTTTCAATGCTCTGTCAGATTCTTCTTGCAGTATCGTATCTCCCATATCGTCTTTATCTATGTCCTCTTCCATTTCTATAATATTATTTTCAGTTAAGGCAGTAATAACTATGGTGCTCTCGTGCAGTGGCTGACTGAACAAATCGAACAGAAACACTTATTTACAGGGACATTTACCTTCATGTGCGACAGGCAACTGTTGCATGCACCACGATTAAGATACATCTGAACTACAATTTTAGGTTGCCCATTAGAAGTATTGAAGTATTGCAGTGGATGGGAAGGGTGCTACTTTACAGCTATAGTTCAATTCTTTTATCTTGGCGGCTCGCGCATACCCACCTAGAGACTGCGTTGCCAGTTGTTAACGACGCACGCGCTAAGAGAAGCAGTGCCACAGTATAGTATAGTCCGCAAACTTACGCGCAGTTTATGAAGTAAAGCCACCATGGCTGCATTAACCCTTTCGCTGCTACAGAGATGTGCTTCCCGATTTTGTCGTCACTGCACTGCTCGCCTGTGCAGACACATGGTGTTCCGACTGCTTTGACACACTTATCATTCGATTTCACAAAAACTATTTGGCCCAAAAATTTGATTTTTACACATCTTCTTGACTGATACCTTCCCCCCATAAATGACTTAATTTTGTTTCGATGTTCTACGCAGTAATTGTGCAGCATTAAACATAGTAAACCATTGCACGAAATTTTGAAGAGTTTGCAGACGTAAAAGTCCATAGCGTATACTTTCCGTATGGCCGATTTTAGTTGCCACAATGTTGAGAATTAAATGTGGACAAGATACCTAAATTTCATATAAAATTTACTGTATAACAATATCTCATTTAATTTAAGTACCAGATAGGTATAGTATGTATATTGAGAAATATTCCGTCTTTCGGGACTGTAATAAAAGCTTTATTTACACCGGGCGCGTTTGGCTTTATTTTAAAGCACTTCAATCAATCAAAAGGAAGTAGACAAAATAGATTAAACAAAACTATGGACTTACAAAAACATTAGGACTTTAATATACTGTGTATCAGTGAAGTGCTCTGAGCTACGTCAAATATAATTTTTGTGTGTGGCACACACAAACAGCACTTATTTGCTAAAACACTGATCAGCCGACACGAACGTTGAATATTGTGTTACGGCAGCACAAAACTACGAAAGGTTACTTGGCAATGGAGGAGACAAAATACTGTCCACTGAAGATGCTTCAAAAGAGAAAAACACGTCTGGTCAAAATAAGACGCTTATTACAGTTGCAGAACAGGAATATATTTCAAATTATGCTCTAAATAATACTTTTAATACTGTCGCAAAAGAATATATCTCAATATGAATAGTAAAACAGCGATTGCGGAAGAGAAGATATACAAACAAAACAGATAATATGAATATTGTATGTGTGTCTTTTCATTGTTTTTAATTGCTGTGGAAAGAAATATTGGAGGACAAAATTAGAAAAACTGAAAACCTATTATGGTTATAATGAAGCGACAAAGCATTAGAAATTTCAAAAAATTTCATTTAAACGAATAAAATTCATGAAGTAAGACAATTCAATATTGTTTTTAAATAAAGAAAATATTGAATTCCAAAGGTGGTTTGATCTCAGAACCTTTCGCTTGGCAGCCAAACACCTTAACCACTACACTAATGCAGCTCATCACCTGATAGTACTCGTGGAGGACTCTGAAATATCATGCTATATACTGACAAACACTGTTGGTATGTCTATGAATTACTCACGTTTAGTCGAAGTGCAATAGGAAATAAACAATTACCGCTGTTCTTTATTGCGAAAAAGCGGTTGGTGAGAACGATACAAACACCTTTCCTTGCTATCACCTGAATTAGGAGGCTTATTGCTTGTTTGATTTAATTCATTAATAGAATATGAAGCAGTTGGTATAAAGAATGCTTTTTCCAAACTTTCCATAAAAGAAAGTCTGCTATCAAGACACTGCTTTTCTTCTATTACTTTATTTACGACTGAACGTTTCTAAAACTGAAGACACTCGTCCCTGCAGTTGAGCTCTGGCAACATCGTTCTCTGTTCATTGGCTGACTGTGTTTTGTGACGTCAGACGCGCAGAACGAACCTAAACTTGGCCGCCGTCATAAATGACGCGCACTTTAGCATGTCCTTGTTTGCACAAGTGACAGCATGCAAAGGAGAACATGCGTATGCCTTGGCTACATCTGGGTAGTACTCACATTTGGCTCCAGCTCCTCGTGTACTCGGATGATCTCCGTGCGGAGTGCTTCGTCCAGGTCAAATGTCAGCTCCCGCGGTGCCCTCAGGTTCCTCCGGAAGGACACAAAGTCATTCTCCAGGGGCCACACGCCTTTTGTGTCCTTCATAGCAGTGTACACATAGTACATGGCTGCTATGCTGATCATCCCGTCGTAGGCGGTATGCTGGTCGAAGGATAAAATCACAATTTGTCAAAACGTCTCTTTGAACAAAACAGTATTTACTAAAAACTAGACAGTACAACTTGGGTAACTGATTTAGAGCTGTGTTATTACGGTAAATACTACGAACTTACTTCTTTTTCATTTTTACCTCCATCAGTTAGTCACACACGGAAATACAACAACAGTCTCTCAGGTTGAAAAAGTTGTTTATAAATGGGCAACTCTAATTTACTGTGTATCCCTCAAACAAAAAACCATGCCCCAGCTGGAAGAAACCCCAGATCACACCCATTTACTAGAAGGGTAGTAGAAGAGATCCATAAAACTACTGCCCAATACCCTTGACATCGATATAATGTTGAATGTTAGGACATATTCTGAGCTCTAACATAAGGATTGACAAACAGAATCACATTTTCAATGGCAATCAGCATGGATACTGATCATATGAATCCCAACTTGCACAGCTCTCACATGACAAAATGAAAGCTCAGGATCAAGATAGTCAGGTAGATGCACTATTTCTCGATTAACGAAAAGCATTTGACACAGTGCAACACTCACGCTTATTGTCAGAAGTGCAATCGTATGGGGTAAACTGAAATTTGCGTCTGGACAGAGGACATTTTGATAGAGAGGACACAGCCTGTTTTGTTTGATGGAGAGTCATTAACAGATGAAGAAGTAGCTTTGAGTGTACCTCTGGGATGTGTGCTGGGTCCCTTCCTGTTAGGGTTGTATGCCTCTGCAGACACTACAAATATACCCTGAGACTTTTTCGACACGGCACAGTGATCTATAAGGAAGCACTGTGTGAAAAATCTCCACAGATATTTAGTCACATATTCATCAGATTTCAAACTGTAAAAAGACTTTCAAATAACTTCCGAGAATTCAGCCAGGTAACACTTTCAGCGACTGCCAATATTTCGGCGGGAGAACACCCTGCCATTTTCAAGGCAAACTACAGTATTCTACTTCTCAACCGATGTCTACCGCCTACTGTATCCATGACTGAACCTGTGTGGCAATTCCATTTCATATCCCAACAAGTGTTACACCCAGGTATTTGTATGAGCTCAACAATTCTGTCACTCATTGAATCTGTAATCGTAGAATACTGCTGTACTGAACATTTAGAGCAAGTTGCCAGTCTTTTTACAATGTGAGACCTGAGTTTCTCCTGGCATATACAACTTTCAAATAACTTCCGGGAATTCAGCCAGGTAACACTTTCAGCAACCACCGATATTTCTGCGGGAGAACACCCCACCATTTCAAAGGCAAACTGTAGTTTGCCTTGAAAATGGCAGGGTGTCTCATTTCCTAATCTAATTCTCGCAGCATCACCCGACGTAATTCAACTACATTCTATAATCCTCGTTTTGCTTTTGTTGATGTTCACCTTGTATCCTCCTTTCAACACACTGTCCATTCCGTTCAGCTGCTCTTCCAGGTCCTTTGCTGTCTCTGACAGAATTACAATGTCATCGACGAACATTAAAGTTTTTGTTTCTTCTCCATGGATTTTAATACCTACTCTGAATTTTTCTTTTGTTTTCTTTACTGCTTGCTCAATATACAGATTGAATAACATCGGGGAGAGGCTACAACCCTGTCTCAATCCCTTCCCCACCACTGCTTCCCTTTCATGCCCCCTCGACTCTTATAACTGCCACCCGGTTTCTGTACAAATTGTACATAGCCTTTCGCTCCCTGTATTTTACCCCTGCCACCCTTAGAATTTGAAAGAGAGTATTCCAGTCAACATTGTCAAAAGCTTTCTCTAAGTCTACAAATGCTAGAAATGTATGTTTATCTTTCTTTAATCTTTCTTCTAAGATAAGTCGTAAGGTCTACGGAATCCTTATTGATCTTCCCCGAGGTCGGCTTCTACCAGTTTTTCCATTTGTCTGTAAAGAATTCGTGTAAGTATTTTGCAGCCGTGACGGTAATTTTCACATCTGTCAACACCTGCTTTCTTTGGGATTGGAATTATTATATTCTTCTTGAAATCTGAGGGTATTTCACCTGTCTCATACATCTTGCTCACCAGATGGTAGAGTTTTGTCAGGACCGGCTCAGCCAAGGCTGTCATTAGTTCTAATGGGATGTTGTCTACTCCCGGGGCCTTGTTTCGACTCAGGTCTTTCAGTGCTTTGTCAAACTCTTCACGCAGTATCGTATCTCCCATTTCATCTTCATCTACATTCTCTTCCATTTCCATAATATTGTCCTCAAGTACATCGCCCTTGTATAGACTCTCTACATACTCCTTCCACCTTTCATCTTTCCCTTCTTTGCTTAGAACTGGGTTTCCATCTGAGCTCTTGATATTCATACAAGTGGTTCTCTTTCCTCCAAAGGTCTCTTTAATTTTCCTGTAGGCAGCATCTATCTTACCCCTAGTGTGATTCCTTGAATTTGTCCTCTAGCCATCCCTGCTAGCCATTTTGTTGATCTCATTTTTGAAACGTTTGTATTCCTTTTTGTATAGCAGAAAGAAAACATGATTAAACGTGTAGGTTATGTGAGGGTATACAGGATGAGAAATTTAGTACACAGAGCTGTCACCTCTGGCAAGGACAAGAGCTTTCATTGGGCTCGGCACCCAATCTAAGTGAACTCGGACGACAGACATGGGTACGTCACTCCGTGCTGTCTCGGCAATGTGCCAGGGTCTGCCAGTCACAGCAGCTGGCGAGTGGTGGCACACCGGTTTGTTCGCTTGGTCGATTTGGGGGAAAGTACCAAACGGAGACGTCACCCGTTCTGTCGGGTTAGGGAAGGACGGAGAAGGAAGTCAGCCAAGCCCTCACAAAAGAACAGTCCCAGCATTTGCGTAAAGCAAATTAGTGAACTTGAGGAAAATCTATGTCGGCACGGCCGGACTGAAATATTACTGTATCTCATTGTTACCTATCAGAACCCCTCGGAGTGCATTAAAGATAAACACCAGTCCAAACTGTTCAATTGTAAAGTGACCTGTTTCCAAATTACATACAAAAAAACCACTATTTCGGTATACATATAATTCGAAAACTATGCTTTGCTGATTAACATTGCTCTTATGTGAGAAACATAATATGAATGTGAAATTAATACTGTAACTAATCGAAAGAAATGTAGCACATGGTCAGGATGTACCAGTACACCTATCAGTATAAAATTACTACAGCAAATTAAATAGAACATATAAATGAAGCATGTGAATTGAATCTCCGATATATGTTAGCACTAAAATTCAGGCACTAGTTGATTTGTTATAAACAAATTTAGAAATGTAATTGTTACCTGTAACATAGTTAGACAGAAAATGTTATATTTACTCATAACTAAGTTGAAAATAGATTCACCTCGTTCAACACTGAGATTGTAAATTTTTAGCAATGTGTATCTCATATTCGGTTTAACTTTTAATTGTAATTTTCATTGTAGGTAATTGTTAACAAAAGTATAAATAGAGGTCACGCAGGCACCTCTGGGGCACTCGGTTTTTGGCTAGGGTTGCGAGCAAATGTATTGTAGGCTCACTCGTTTGTTGATTGTTGTGAACTCTGTGTCGTTTGATGTCAACTTTGGGTACATGTGATGTAACCAGTACAGTTCACCAGGCTCTGACACCAGAGTCCTGGAAATACATTGGTATTAAAACTGCACTGTACTTTGGAATTTATTTGGGAGACTTCCGCAGTCCTTTTCATAGGCTGCACAGCGACGAGACATGAATCCAGGAATTTTACAAAACCCCGAGAACTAAACAACTCTCACTGTTGGTAGAATTGACATGAAAACAACAGCGCATCGAATGGGCATTTCACTCAAAGTCAAAACATTTGCAATGTGGAGGTGGGAAAATATAAACATCTCAGGACGCAGGTTTGAACTTCTGCCCTCTGAAATGTGAGTACAGTGTGCTAACCACTGCGCCACCTCACTCGGTCATGTGATCGAGTCACAAAGAAATGACAGACATTAGCTGCTACTGGGCACCGATTCAAATCGATTGGGAAAGTCGAAAATTTGTGCCCGACTGGGTTTCAAACCCAGGTCCCGCTTATGAGGCAGATGCGCTAACCACTGCGCCGTCAGGACAGAGTGGTCATTGCAACTGCACGGACTAACCTCTGTCGGACCCAAATTCTCAACTCACCTGCCCACTACTGATGCAGTGCCCCTTGCCAATTAGCCTCTTTACTCGTGGCATTTTGCCGATTCCTGTAAGAGTTTGAGTCGGTGTGCATTTGCACTGAAATGCGTGACCCATTGGTCCCTCCAGTGCAGATGCATACGACACTCGAACTCTTATAGGAATTGGCAAAATGCCATCAATAAAGAGGTTAATGGGCAAGGAGCACTACATCAGTATTGACCAGGTAAGTTGAGAACTTGGGTCTGACTGGAGACGTGCTACAATAGTCCGTGCAATTGCAAAGACGACTCCGTCTGGACGGCACAATGGTTAGCGCATCTGCCTCGTAAGCAGGACCTCGGTTCAATTCCTGGTCCAGCACAAATTTTCAACTTTCCCCTTTCTATGTCTACATCTAAATGATGACTCTAGGAATGTACTACAACACCCTATGTATCACTGATGTAGGGATTGTGAGGATAAGATTAGAATAATTACTGCAGGCACGGAGGTATTCAAACAGTCATTCTTCCCATGTTCCATTGAACAGGAAGAAACCCTAATAATTGGTACAATGGAACATACCCTTTGCTGTGCACCTCATGGTGGTTTGCAGAATATGCTGCCACCTACTGCCTGGTACTGAATATCAGTGACCTTAGTTGTCCTTAGACATCATGAGAGAGCAGAACGGGGTGTTCCGCAGAAGTCACGGATTTTGAACGTGATCAGGTCATTGGATGTCACTTGTGTCATACGTCTGTATGTGAGACTTCCACACTCCTAAACATCCCTAGGTCCATTGTTTCCAAGTGACAGTGAAGTGGAACTCTTCACAGAGTGCTGCACTGAGGAGAGGTATCGATGTCGGTTGGTGAGGCCTGGCACGAAGTTGGCATTCCAAATCAGCCCAAAGGTGTTCTATAGGATTCAGGTCAGGCCTCTGTGCAGGCCAGACCACAACAGGGATATTATTGTCATGTAACCACTACGCCTCCAATGTTTACGCTCCTTACACAAAACAAGGCATAATTTGGGATTTACCGGTGTGATGTGTGGCTTATGAGCAGCCGCTCGACTGTGAAATCCAAGTTTTCTCACCTACCGCCAAACTGTCATAGTACTCACAGTGGATCCTGATGCAGTTTGGAATTCCTGTGTGATGCTCTGGACAGATGTCTGCCTATTACACATTACGACCCTCTTCAACAGTCGGCGGTGTTTGTCAGTCAAAAGACGAGGTCGGCCTGTATGCTTTTGTGCTGTACATGTCCCTTCACATTTCCACTTAACTATCACATTGAAAACAGTGGACTTAGGGGTGTTTATGAGTGTTGAATCCTTGCGTACATACGTATGACAAGTGACACCCAATCATCTGTCCACATTCAAAGCCCGTGAGTTCTGCAGATTGCCCCATTCTGCTCTCCAGCCACCGCTGATTTTTCTAGATACCTGTTTTTCAGGTGACCTAGGAAAGACGCTGTTCAAACAGATGAAGATGGCCAACACATCGTGCAGCTACCGTTCTGCGGTGCAATGACCGGCAAGATTGGCAGAGTCCTGAGCCGGCAGGGAATCAGACCAGTCTTCCGCCCACTCAGGAAGATTAAGGAGATGTTGGGACCCATGAAAGATAATCTTGGCCTGAGAGGGTCGAGAATTTGTAACATTCCTTGCGAGTGTGGCAAAAATTATGTGGGCCAGTCTATAAGAACTGTTGCCGATCGCTGTGTGGAACATCAGCGTCACCTGAAATACAGGTATCTAGAAAAATCAGCGGTGGTTGAGCACAGTTTGTTAAATAAACATAAGATTTTATTCGATGAAACAAGACTTCTTGCTCACGCTTCAACCTATTGGGACTCTGTCATCTGGGAAGCAGTTGAAATTAGACTCTGTGAAAATAATTTCAACAGAGACTCCGGTTATGCACTCAGCAATGCATGGAAGCGTGCAATTGATAAAGAAAGAATGCAGAATGAGACTTCCTACATTCCTCGCAGTTCTCCGCCTGTTGCGACGGATAGCGCTGCAAGCAACGCTGGATAAAGCTCGCAAAGAAAATCTATGGATATAGAGGCCGCCACCTCGGTACGCGCCGTTTTCACCGTGATGTCATCCAGCCATTGAGAAGCCGTCCACTGCTTATAAAAGCCGTAGCCTCACCCGTCCACAACAGTCAGTTTTACCCATGACAGAGGTAGTCATCGAAAGCTTGGGATGTTATCCAAATCTGACGTGGCAAGTAAACAGAGAACTTTTTATGCAAGGACTCCGTCGCGAAAGACTTCGTAATCGTGTTGCTATTTCAGTTTACGTACTGTCATTTTGTCACTTGGGAGATAGTGAGTGGAGCTGTGAACACTAGAAAATGGAGAGAAATGTGGGGAAATTGGAAATATTTCCAACATAATATTCTGTTTGAGATCAAAAGAGGAGTGTCAGGAGAGGAGGCAGCCAGAAACTTTTGCGCAGTGCACGGGGATAATGTCTCTGGACAGAGCACGGCAAGAAAATGGCTTTCTCGTCTTGCAGAGGATCGCTTTGACATTAGTGACTCTCAAGATTCAGGAAGACGTTCAGGGTTTGACGAAGATCATTTTAACACATTACTCCACAATGATCCACACCAGCGTACTCGAGAACTGGCAAATGGGATGAACTGTGATCATTCCGACACTGTGCGACATTTGCACAGACTACGGAAGGTTCAAAAATCGCCTGTATCGATACCGCATTCTCTGAGCCAAAACCAAAAAAATCAGAGGGTTGCCATGCGTGCACATCTACTTGCTCGTCACCAATTGGCTCGCAAACGACATCGACCGCAACACTGACTATTCCTCCCACGTATCATTACTGGTGGCGAGAAATAGTGTCTTTATGCTAAGATGTTGTTGTTGTTGTTGTGGTCTTCAGTCCAGAGACTGGTTTGATGCAGCTCTCCATGCTACTCTATCCTGTGCAAGCTTCTTCATCTCCCAGTACCTACTGCAACCTACGTCCTTCTGAATCTGCTTAGTGTATTCATCTCTTGGTTCCCTCTATGATTTTTACCCTCCACACTGCCCTCCAATGCTAAATTTGTAATCCCTTGATGCCTCAGAACATGTCCTACCAACCGGTCCCTTCTTCTAGTCAAGTTGTGCTACAAACTCCTCTTCTCCCAAATTCTATTCAATACCTCCTCATTAGTTATGTGATCTACCCATCTAATCTTCAGCATTCTTCTGTAGCACCACATTTTGAAAGCTTCTGTTCTTTTCTTGTCCAAACTATTTATCGTCCATGTTTCACTCCATACATGGCTACACTCCGTACAAATTCTTTCAGAAACAACGCCCTGACACTTAAATCTATACTCGATGTTAACAAATTTCTCTTCTTCAGAAACGGTTTTCTTGCCATTGCCAGTCTACATTTTATATCCTCTCTACTTCAACCATCATCAGTTATTTTGCTCCCCAAATAGCAAAACTCCTTTACTACTTTAAGTGTCTCATTTCCTAATCTAATTCACTCAGCATCGCCCGACTTAATTTGACTACATTCCATTATCCTCATTTTGCTTTTGTTGATGTTCATCTTATATCCTCCTTTCAAGACACTCTCCATTCCGTTCAACTGCTCTTCCAAGTCCTTTGCTGTCTCTGACAGAATTACAATGTCATCTGCGAACCTCAAAGTTTTTATTTCTTCTCCATGGATTTTAATACCTACTCCAAATTTTTCTTTTGTTTCCTTTACTGCTTGCTCAATATACAGATTGAATAACATCGGGGAGAGGCTACAACCCTGTCTCACTCCCTTCCCAACCACTGCTTCCCTTTCATGTCCCTTTACTCTTATAACTGCCACCTGCTTTCTGTACAAATTGTAAATAGCCTTTCGCTCCCTGTAGTTTACCCCTGCCACCTTCAGAATTTGAAAGAGAGTATTCCAGTCACCATTGTCAAAAGCTTTCTCTAAGTCTACAAATGCTAGAAATGTAGGTTTGCCCTTCCTTAATCTAGCTTCTAAGGTAAGTCGTAAGGTCAGTATTGCCTCAAGTGTTCCAATATTTCTACAGAATCCAAACTGATCTTCCCCAAGGTTGGCTTCTACTAGTTTTTCCATTCGTCTGTAAAGAATTCGTGTTAGTATTTTGCAGCTGTGGCTTATTAAACTGATAGTTCGCTAATTTTCACATCTGTCAACGCCTGCTTTCTTTGGGATTGGAATTATTATATTCTTCTTGAAGTCTGAGGGTATTTCGCCTGTCTCATACATCTTGCTCACCAGATGGTAGAGTTTTGTCAGGGCTGGCTCTCCCAAGGCTGTCAATAGTTCTAATGGAATGTTGTCTACTCCCGAGGTCTTGTTTCGACTTAGGTCTTTCAGTGCTTATCATCACTGGAAGAAGAATGTTCAATATGAGAGAACTACTTTTTGTTAATGTTACAACTACTATCTCTGACGCATTACCTTTGAAGTCAGCATCTTAGCAATAGACAGTGTGGTGGTGGAAGTAGTAAGTTTGACCTCATGATGATTTGTTGTAATATGAGAAGAATTGTATAGAATGTAAAAATAAAATGTGAAAATTTGAAATTAAAGTCTGCAGCATTTCATTTAAATAATGTACATAAAGAAACTATAAAATCTGGTAACAGTTTTGCAAGCAGGAATTTCACACATCTTAGACCTGAACTATGCTAACAACAATGAAATTAAATAAAAGAAATTAATTATTAACAATGTCAATTCACAGGGTGATTTAGACTGGTTGGTTGATTTGGAGAAGGGTACCAAACAGTGAGGTCATCAGTCACACTGGAGTACAGAAGGATGGGGAACGAAGTTGGCCATGCGCTTTTAAAGGAATCATCCTGGCATTTGCCTGAAGTCACTTACGGGAACAATGAAAAACCTAAATCATGATGGCCAGGTGCAGGTTCGAACCATCGTCCTCCTGAATGCAAGTCCAGTGTACTAACAACTACGCCACCTCGCTTGGTTGGTGATTTAGAGAAATGGGAAATACTGAAATTTGTGTTATCAGCCTGGCTGTTTTTAGCTCTGAGTAACATACAGAAATCAACTTACGGTTCTTGTCAATTAGTTGACACTAATACCTGAAGTAGCACCTGTGCCGTGTGCAAACTGTTAGTACATCAGACAGTATCGAGGCTGTCTGAACCAGTGGCATAAGAAGCCCACTTCATTCAATCTGTCATCATCCATTCTCTTTACAGTTGCACTGTTGAAGACTTCAACGTATATTGGTACAAGATCTATAGTACCATTTGTGAAAGCAACAGGTCATCCAAGAATGTCACAACAATTTTGTGAATGAATCCTTGAAAAGATAAGTGATGACGGATGATGGACGAATCCCAGTATCATCTTAGTGGATTTGTAAATAAACAAAATTCTGTTATTGGGCACATGAAAAGCGCAATCAGCGGCTCCAACAAATACTGCACAGCAAAAAAACTACCATGTGGTATTATGCTGTATCACCATATATTATAATAGACCTCTCCTCCCCCCCCCCCCCCCCCCCCTGCAACTATGGTCACACTGCTTGAAACCTGTTGCACAAAAACTACATACATTTCAACAAATTATTGAGAATGGCTGGTTTCACTATGATGGATGAATGTCACATATAGCAGGAATATCAGTGGCTGGTATATACAACTGCATAATTCCAAGAAATGGTGACGTTCCGTGACAAGCCAGATCCCATGATCTGTCATTGTACGATTCCTTTCTCACAGATCACATTAAAAGCAAAGTGTATTGTAGCCAATCGGCAAAATGGCAGAGTTGAAAGTTAAGATCCAAGAAGTAACTGTCAATGCTCCTGTTGCAATGTTACTTAGAACCATGCACAATTCATCTAAGAGATGGGAGGAATGTTTGCACAGAAGTGGAGCTCATCTGGAAAATGTCTTCTTCAACAAATAAATGTACCGGGTGTCTGAAAAGACTTTCCCTGATTACATAACTTGATAACTCAGACTAGAAGTAAGATACAAATATGAAACTTGTGTCAAATTGTTTACAGTTATCAAAGTTATTTTTTTTTTCTGTTTTAGGTTCGCAGTACGTAAGTAGTGGATGAGGTGCAGTGCTCAAGAAGCCATGTTAACCAACCAGGAGAAGGCACAGTGTGTCCTATGGTACCATGAGAAACGATCACCAACCACAGTGCAGAGACACTTCCAGACAACATTTGGAAGGAATCCACCTGATGTCAAGAGCATTAAAGCCTGGTATGAGGAGTTCAAGAACACAGGATCGGTTGCTGACCTTCCGAGGTCTGGTCGACCGAGAACCTCAGTAGACGGGGTGGAAGCTGTATGGCAGTCTTGTCTGCGAAGTCCGAAGAAATCGGTGGGTAGGGCCTCACGTGAATTACAGATGCCAAAAAGCTCTCTCCGTGACATTTTACACAAACGTTTATTGTTTCGTGCATACAAAGTGCAAATCGTTCAGGCCTTGTTGCTTAGTGACAGTACACGTCGATACAACTTTGCAGTCGAAATGCTATCATGTATTGAGGACGATGACGGTTATCTCAGACGAATTGCCTTTTCCGACGAAGCGACCTTTTTTGTCAGTGGAGTAGTGAATTGCCATAATGTGCGCATTTGGGGTTCTACGACCTCCTGGCGAGGTCACGGAGTGCACCAGAGGCAATCCAAAGGTGAATGTTTGGTGTGCGCTATTGCACGATCGAAATATCGGGCCATTCTTCTTCGCTGAGGCTACTGTCACATCTGCAGTGTATCTGTACATGTTGCAACTGTATGCTGTTCCTCAGCTGCTTCAGTATCACCCCGATGACTTGTTTCAGCAAGACGGTGCACCGCGTCATTGGGGTTTGGACGTCCGTGCCTATCTCGATATGACCTTTCCTGGGCGACGGATTGGTCGTGATGGGCCAACGGTTTGGCCTCCACGCTCTCCTGACATAACCCCATTAGACTTCTTTTTATGAGGTTATGTCGAGGACGAGGTCGACCGAACACGTGTACCAGATCTTGAAACCCTGCGGCAACGGATAACCACAGTCGTTGAATCAATCCTTCCAGTGATGTTGGCTAATGTGTGGACGGAAATTGAATATCGCCTAGATGTGCTACATGCTACCGAGGGTGCTCATGTGGAAGTTTACTTTGATAGTTTGTAAACAATTAGCCACCAGTTTCATATTTCTATCTTACTTCTAGCCCGAGTTACCAATGTATGTAATCAGGGAAAGACTTTTCGGACACCCTGTAGTTTATGTATATTTAAACTGCAAGTTGTAAATATTAAATGAAATATAGGAATTCATACTTAATTGATTGGCCATTCATACAGTATAATACTGGTGTTTACATACAGGTGAATGAAAGTCCAGAGTCCATAATAGCTGGCATTCAGGGACTGATGGACTTTTCATTCAGTTTTATGTTTTAAAAGTTTTAACATCTGTACGTAAACACTTGCTTTATATTGTATGAATGGTCAATCAGTTACACATAATTACTTTAACTGTGGCTACCCTAGTTTTAAAATTATCTATAAATGAATTCATTTAAAAACATTACTCTCGGCAATATTTCATTAGACTTTCAATTTCTCATTTGTTTGAATCAGCATGTAAAATTTAAGCACATTCTAATCATTTCTTCGTACGTATTGTCATGGGCCAACAAAATGTACAGCAAACCAAATTCACACGATACATGTGTGGTTTGTAAACTAAAAATAATTGTTGAAATAATTGAAAATCCATGATGGATTATGAAACGGATAGACAGCTACTTACTGTGTAGTTGGAGATGCAGAATCACAGACAGATAAAACAAAAAGACTGCTAAATGCATAAGCTTTCGACCAAAAGGCCATCTTCTGAGTTGGACAACATACATACACACGCATTCACGCAAACAAAACTCACACACACGTGACTACTGTCTCTAGCATGTCGGAAGAAATGGTGAATAAAAAGGGGGTTTTAAAATTATTAATGACTTTGAAAATGGGAAAGAATGAAATGCAAATCGAACTTCGTATTACAGAAAAGCTATCATTGGGGTGGTCCTTGTGGTGTTTCTGAGCAAAAGCCAAACCAATTTCCACCAGAAAAATTATTAGAAAGAGAACAGAGAATAATAAAATGTGATTAACTGGGGGAAATGGTGTAGATAAGGGTTCATTCATTATCAAGTTAATATGTCTTCTCTCGTGCGGCGTCCAGATCTTGTTCTCTAATGATCTCCTGCTTCATTTCTGCATGAAAAAGTCGTAGCTGCTCCAAAATCTTGCAGTAAATTTCATCGTCCAGGAATTACTAATGTCTATGAATTAAAACCATCTCGATATTGAATGATACAAGCTTCCACAATACAATATGTCTGCACATCAATACGTTTTTACGTCTGAATCATACCAAGACTAGCGAATAAGTGAAGTTAAGCTTCCGCTCTCAAGCGACAAGAGCGGGTAAAGAAAGCAAAAAGAGTTACAATTTTTGCACCTTGATTTTCTTATAAATATTTTCTCTGCCATCGAGCACTCATACAGCTGCGACGGTATAATTTATGAAACTTCCTGGCAGATTAAAACTGTGTGCCGGACCGAGACTCGAAGTAGAGCTGTGAGGACGGGGCGTGAGTCGTGCTTGGGTAGCTCAGTTGGTACAGCACTTGCCCGCGAAAGGCAAAGGTCCCGAGTTCAAGTCTCGGTCCGGCAAGCAGTTTTAATCTGCCAGGAAGTTACATATCAGCGCACACTCCGCTGCAGAGTGAAAATCTCATTCTGGTATAATTTATATCTGAGGGAACAAGTGTAGCACGGCGAAATTCAGAGTCCCGCTACAGAGAGTGTGTGTGTGTGTGTGTGTGTGTGTGTGTGTGTGTGTGTGTGTGTTTTGTCCAACTCGGAAGATGGCCTTTTCGCCAAAAGCCTATGTGTTTAGCAGTCTTTTTGTCGTGCCTGGCTGGGACTTGACATCTACAACTACACAGTGAGTAGCAATCTATCCTTTAAATAATATTGTCAAAAATAACTGTTCATAATGTCAAATTTGGCAAAAAAAAGAAGTCGGTCAGAGGGACCACAGCCTAAGCACCGCCCCAGCCACCTCACTCACTACTCACATCCGAGACCCCACCGACGACGCCGTCGGCGAAGAAGACCAGCACGAGGCTCTTGTCGGCCCAGCGGCAGCTGAAGTTCCCGCCGAGCGATTCGGTGCCAGCGGCTCCCTGCGACGAGCCGGGTCTCGCGTCATCCAGTGCGAGCACGAACATTGCCGACTCGATCTCCAACAGCGACGCCGCATTGCGCGCGCTCAGCTCTCTTAGTCTCGTGCGGTTCTGGATGGACGAGCACACAGTTCAGAGGTCACGGCAGCAACAGAGGTGCACTGATCTCACACAAACATACTGGTCGAGTGTCAAACAGTTCTGGTGGCAGCCAAGTGGAGCTAGAAGTGGTTTATTTTTGTTCTACTTGAGGTAACTAGTTTTTGTTACAATAGCCAACATCAGACCACGACTGAAGCACACGTGGGGAGTGCGGCAGGGCAGGTTATAGCTTATCACCCCTAACAGTCCAATTCACCCTCAAAACAAATTGTAAATGTCTACCAAGTCTGTATTTATTGTTGTCAAACCATTGTTGGTGCAAGTTTAACTACGTTGCACACGATAGTGGCCAGAAGTTCACCTATGTGATCTGAATTATTTTCACGTTCTGCACAGTCACTGACCCATAGCTATTTGTGTGTTACTGTATGAAGTCATCCATCTACATCTACATACATACTCCACAATCCACCATACGGTGAGTGGCGGAGGGTACCTCGTACCACAACTAGCACCTTCTCTCTCTGTTCCACTCCCAAACAGAACGAGGGAAAAGTGACTGCGTATATGCCTCTGTACGAGCCCTAATCTCTCTTATCTTATCTTTGTGGTCTTTCCGCGAAATATAAGTTGGCGGCAGTTAAACTGTACTGCAGTCAGCCTCAAATGCTGGTTCTCTAAATTTCCTCAGTAGCGATTCACGAAAAGAACGCCTCCTTTATTCCAGAGACTCCCACCCGAGTTCCTGAAGCATTTCCATAACACTCGCATGATGATCAAACCTACCAGTAACAAATCTAGCAGCCCGCCTCTGAATTGCTTCTATGTCCTTCCTCAATCCGACCTGATAGGGACCGCAAACGCTCAAGCAGTACTCGAGAATAGGTCGTATTAGTGTTTTATAAGCGGTCTCCTTTAGAGAGGAACCACATCTTCCCAAAATTCTACCAATGAACTGAAGACGACTACCTGCCTTCCCCACAACTGCCATTACATGCTTGTCCCACTTCATATCGCTCTGCAATGTTACACCCAAATATTTAATCGACACGACCGTGTCAAGCAGTAGACTACTAATGGAGTATTCAAACATTACAGGATTCTTTTTCCTATTCATCTGCTTTAATTTACATTTATCTAAATTTAGAGTTAGCTGCCATTCTTTGCACCAATCACAAATCCTGTCCAGGTCATCTCGTATTCTCCTACAGTCACTCAACGACAACACCTTCCCGCACACCACAGCATCATCAGCAAACAGCCGCACATTGCTATCCACCCTGTACCAAAGATCATTTATGTAGATAGAAAACAACAGCGGACCTACCACACTTCCCTGGGGTACTCCAGACAATACTCTCACCTCCAACGAACACTCACCGTCAAGTACAACGTACCGGGTTCTATTACTTAAGAAGTCTTCGAGCCACTCACATATTTGGGAACCAATCCCGTATGCTCATACCTAAGTTAGGAGTCCGCAGTGGGGCACCGAGTCAAATGCTTTCCGGAAGTCGAGGAATATGGCATCCGTCTGATACCCTTCATCCACGGTTCGCAAGATATCGTGTGAAAAGTGGGCGAGCTGCGTTTCGCAGGAGCCGGATACTGGTGGAGTGTCGAGTCTTGACCTTGGCAGAAACAGTTCTGGTGGCAGCCAAACATAGCTACAAGTGATTTAAAGTCAATAGCTTAAAAATTAAAAGTAATTTATTTTTGTTCTACTTGAGGTAACTAGCATTTGTTACAATAGCCAACATCAGACCACGACTGAAGCACACGTGAGGAGTGCGGCAGGGCAGGTTATAGCTTCTCACCCCCTAACAGTTCAATCCACCCCCAAAACAAATTGTAAATGTCTACGAAGTCTGTATTTATTGTCAAACCATTGTTGGTGCAAGTTTAACTACAACATTTCACACGATAGCGGCCAGAAGTTCACCTATGTGATCTGAATTATTTTTATGTTCTGTACAGTCACTGACCCATAGCTATTTGTGTGTTACTGTATGAAGTCATTCAGTGGGCTTCTTAAAAATAAGAGCTTACACACTCATGAAACATGCTCTACAGCATTTTAAATATGACAAGAAAGTTCATGTGGCATTAACTACCAAACTAAGTCACTTAAAATTTCCAAACTTTCATCAAAACATTCAAAGGGGTAGTCACTTCACAAATACAATAAAAGAACTGACAGAATGTATGATGTTCTTCATCTTAACAAAGATATGAGTGGTGTGGTTCCACACCACACAGTAAGACAGTTCCCGAGTGATTCCTACAGACACTAAATCATAGTCGAAACCACTACACAAAGTGAGGGAGACGTTCAATTCTTATTGGCTGTTGGTTTATGTAGGCAATCAGAAAATCAGCAGCCGACAAATACCCATGGCAATCCTTAAGTCATCCAATAAGTCATATAGCAATTCATAAAAATATTTGTATTTATGAAACCAAATTTAATTCAAATAAAACAAGGTACTAATTATCCCCAGAAATGAAATATTAGTTGGTTTTACAGCTAACTTTACTTCCGGGTGCCTTTATGCAAAAGCAAGCACACTAGACACACATTACATGATCTCATGATTGCACAAGAACATTTCCATGCATACATTTTACGTGTTTTCATCCTATAAAACCTCCACACTTTATATGTCCTCC
This sequence comes from Schistocerca americana, assembly GCF_021461395.2. Taxonomy (NCBI): domain Eukaryota; kingdom Metazoa; phylum Arthropoda; class Insecta; order Orthoptera; family Acrididae; genus Schistocerca; species Schistocerca americana. The sequence goes on from NC_060129.1 coordinate 152,321,534, forward strand.
ATACACTCTCTCGTTCTCCCCACATCACTCGCACAACAAAATGTAATTAAAAATAATATTTTTGAACTTATTACTGTTATGTCAATAAGCTACTGTAATAAGAGAAAATAAAACTCTGGAAAACAATTTTATGAACAAAAATCTTCTAGGTTACAGCTTCAAATAAGGTTACAAATGAATACTTTAAAAGCTTTAGCTCTGTTTTGTAGTACCAGAAAAGTTATTGTAGGTTTTAGGTAAAAGTTTGTATCTCAAAAATTTCGAAAATAATGAACTAAGATTTTTACAGTACTGTTGCAGTATCTATAAAACACTGTATATTGGGTGTTAAACAGAATGAATAAAATTTAGTACTATTTCTTTACATTCATAGTGAGTGTGCGTAAAAGAAAGGCTACTGAGAAGGGTTCTGGAATAGAGAGAATCTGGAAGAAGATCAGTTCGAAGATCACAAACAACATGGAGAGACCAAGTGAAGGATAATGTAAATCAGAGATAACTACAATGGGAAGAAATGCTGAATGATAAACTGTGTGAGAAAAGAGAAGATTGGAAGAGGCTTTGTGAATGACCTTATAATCAGAAATGTTTCACGAAGGTGATGATGATGATGATGATGATGAAAAAGAAGAAAAAGTTCCTCCAGTAGGACAGAAGGAAATGCAATCTGGATTGTTAGTTTTTATTTTTACATGAACTACAACTGCTAATGTTCTAACATGCTGCCAAAAGTTTTAACAGTTTGTTTTAAGTCTTAGAACGTGACATTACAGACTGCTCTGCCCTCTTAGTGTTTCTCCTTACTTGGAGAATTTTTGGGTCACCACCAGGATACCATCTTGATAAAGCATTGTAAAGCAAGTGTCAAACACCCTTGGAAAAATTGCCTTCAAACATTTGAAGATTTTGGAGCAATGTGACATAAAAAATGTTACATTTCAAGTTACTGTCAGCAGAGCTGCCATCAGCACAGAATTTTTATAATAACAAAGTCTGTGGTTTGATTCTCAGTAGCAGCAACTTTTTCTTTTTTTTCTTTTTTCTTTTCAATCCTCCTACATTTATTTTCAATTAAAAATGTCCATTAACAAATATTGAATCATTCTTTTCTTTAACTAAAATTAAACATTTTTATAGTTACTAACGGCATTAAATGTATTTGCAGTACATCAAAACATGATAAAATAATTTGAAACATCATACAGAAAATAAAACTGATGTACGTTCACTCACAACATGCGCGATTTCAGAGATTGCACTTCCACAGAGTTCACAGGCCCACTTATAGAGGCTACCTGGGTCCCATTGGCACGCTCTGGTGAGCTGCCAAAGAAACATTATTATTTAAGCAATCGCAAATGAGTGCTCAACCTATTCTGTAATGTGTATTACTGTTCCCAGAATGAGATTTTCACTCTGCAGTAGAGTGTGCGCTGATATGAAACTTCCTGGCAGAGTAAAACTGTGCGCCCGACCGAGACTCGAAATCGGGACCAGCGCACACTCCACTGCAAAGTGAAAATCTCATTCTGGAAACATCCCCCAGGCTGTGGCTAAGCCATGTCTCCGCAGTATCCTTTCTTTCAGTAGTGCTAGTTCTGCATGGTTCGCAGGAGAGCTTCCATAAAGTTTGGAAGGTAGGAGACGAGGTACTGGCAGAAGTAAAGCTGTGAGGACCGGGCACGAGTCGTGCTTCGGTAGCTCAGATGGTAGAGCACTTGCCGGCGAAAGGCAAAGGTCCCGAGTTCGAGTCTCGGTCAGGCACACAGTTTTAATCTGCAGCGAATTGACGCATGGTGCAGGGAATGGCAATTGAATCTCAATGTAGACAAGTGTAATGTGCTGCAAATACATAGAAAGAAAGATCCTTTATCATTTAGCTACAATATAGCAGGTCATCAACTGGAAGCAGTCAATTCCATAAATTATCTGGGAGAACGAATTAGGAGTGATTTAAAATGAAATGATCATATAAAGTTGATCATTGGATGCCAGACTGAGATTTATTGGAAGAATCCTAAGGAAATGCAATCCGAAAACAAAGGAAGTAGGTTGCAGAACACTTGTTTGCCCACTGCTTGAATACTGCTCCGCAGTGTGGGATCCGTACCAGACAGGGTTGATACAAGAGGTAGAGAAGATCCAACGGAGAGCAGCACGCTTCGTTACAGGATCATTTAGTAATCGCGAAAGTGTTACGGAGATGATAGATAAACTCCAGTGGAAGACTCTGCAGGAGAGACGCTCAATAGTTCGGTACGGGCTTTTGTTAAAGTTTCGAGAACATACCTTCACCGAAGAGTCAAGCAGTATACTGCTCCCTCCTATGTATATCTCGCGAAGAGACCATGAGGATAAAATCAGAGAGATTAGAGCCCACACAGAAGCATACCGATAATCCTTCTTTCCACGAACAATACGAGACTGGAATAGAAGGGAGAACCGATAGAGGTACTCAAGGAACCCTCCGCCACACACGGTCAGGTGGCTTGCGGAGTATGGATGTAGATGTAGATGTAGTTGTTGTGCCAACTTGGGCCAGCTAACCATTTGATGAAATGTGCGACCTTCTCTCAACTGATTACTGTAACAGAAAACATGTCATTGAGATGCGTGTAGAATTGTACAGTTGTCAGGAACACCCAAATCAATCTGGCAAAACCTGTGTGGCAAAATTACATGGGTTCAAACGTCATCTCAAATTCGTCACTAGTACCAGTCACGAATCCTATGCTGATCACACAGTGCACGATGTTATTATTTGTATGGCCCCAGATAGGGAAGTCCACAAAAAAGCACTTCAGCGTGAGAATTCGACACTTACGAATGTGCTCAATATAGCACAGTTCTTTGAAGTGTGACGAGCTGCAGGCCATCGGTTTGCTATGTGGGGCCACTGTAAGACACGCAGCAAGTGTTCGAGATGACGGAAAAACTGTTGCAGCAGTACAACCTCGGACTCGGTTGTTGCACGGGGCAGTAGTGACTGTTACGGCCACAGCAGCAACAGCCTGCGTCACGACAGCGGTCGCATGCCCCCCCTTCCGTATTGATCGTACTGCTTCGTCTGACACAAGCCTGTCATATGCCCTAAGTGTTGGGCAGTTTGCAAGAAGTGTCGAAAGAACGGCCACATTGCATCGGTGTCTACCGTATTTACTTGAATCTAAGCCGCACTCGAATCTAAGCCGCACCTGAAATTTGAGACTAGAAATTCAAGGAGGGAGAAAAGTTTTAGGGCGCACCTCCAAATCGAAACAAAGTTGGTCCATTGTAATATGAGATACAATTTAGGTTGAATGAATGACGATACAGCTATAGTAGTTTGGTTTGAGTCGTAAGCTCAGCAGTTAAGCTTTACCAGGTAGCCATTGCTATGCGTCAGGCGCTCCGTCCGTATTTATACGAGTACTCTTCCTTTTTCACGTGCTTCATCTGGTTTGAATTGACTGCTTATTATAAGTGCGTTCTCTTTCTTATAGGTGTGGTAGAGCACTTGCCCGCGAAAGGCAACGGTCCCGAGTTCGAGTCTCGGTCGGGCACACAGTTTTAATCTGCCAGGAAGTTTCAGGTCGGACTAAGTTACGGGAGCTGTCAAGCGATCATCAGAAATGACCCACAGGTCGGTAAAGTGTGTTTCAGATGGGTCCCTCACCTATTGACCAAAAATTTGAAGTGGAAGTTTTTTAGAGGGCTGCCGAGAAACCCACAGCAAGGTTTTGGAAACTAGGTGATGCATATTTGAGTCGGAACGTCACCTGTGACGAAATGAGAGTTCTCCGCTACTCTCCTGAATCTGAACGAGCCAGTAAGGAGTGGCAGAGGTAAGGAGAGGGAGCCCTAGTGAGAACTGAGACTCGACTGTCAGCCGGCAAGTTCCTTTCGACCGTTTCTTCGACCGGTGCAGAACTTCGGTCACCGATTTTTTGCACGATCGACACACAATCGGCGCCACGTACTATTGTGTGATGTTGCAGAAGGTGGGAGATGTACACCACTGTAAAACACGAGACCGACCGACTCGACAGGTTGTTCTCCTCCACGGCAATGCCAGGCCCCACACTGCAGGTCTAATGGTCTCCACTTGATGACCCTCTGCACAGCCTCAATCTATAGCCTTGCAGTTTCTATTTGTTTGGATTGCTTAAAGAAGTTCTACAAGGGCACCAATTTGAAGATGACCAATGCTTGGAAGAATTTGTGTGCAATCGGCTCCTGACACAAAATGTTTCTTTCTACGGTTCTCATAAACCTTCCTTCTTGCTGAGAAAAATGTATTTATAAAGCAGAAAAGTATGTGGAAAATAACTACAACTGCCTTTTTTTCTCTTAATGATTTATTTAAAACAAAATCCTGTTAACATTTCATTCATCCTTGTAACTGTAAGATAAATAAACACAAGTGCCGTACAGTAGCATTTAGAGGTAGCTGGACAATAATGTTAGGCGCACAAGTATTGTTATTGTTGTGGTCTTCAGTCCCGAGACTGGTTTGATGCAGCTCTCCATGCTACTCTATCCTGTGCAAGCTTCTTCATCTCCCAGTACCTACTGTAACCTACATCCTTCTGAATCTGCTTAGTGTATTCATGTCTTGGTCTCCCTCTACGATTTTTACCCTCCACGCTGCCCTCCAATGCTAAATTTGTGATCCCTTGATGCCTCAGAACATGTCCTACTAACCGGTCCCCTTCTTTTTGTCAAGTTGTGCCACATAGTCCTCTTCTCCCCAATTCTGTTCAATACTTCATCATTAATTATGTGGTCTACCCATCTAATCTTCAGCATTCTTCTGTAGCACCACATTTCGAAAGCTTCTATTCTCTTCTTGTCCAAACTATTTACTGTCCATGTTTCACTTCCATACATGGCTACACTCCATACAAATACTTTCAGAAATGACTTCCTGACACTTAAATCTACACTTGATGTTAACAAATTACTCTTCTTCAGAAATGCTTTCCTTGCCATTGCTAGTCTACATTTTATATCCTCTCTACTTCGACCATCATCAGTTATTTTGCTCCCCAAATAGCAAAACTCCTTTACTACTTCAAGCGTCTCATTCCCTAATCTAATTTCCTCAGCATCGCCCGACTTAATTCGACTACATTCCATTATCCTCGTTTTGCTTTTGTTGATGTTCATCTTATATCCTCCTTTCAAGACATTGTCCATTCCGTTCAACTGCTCTTCCAAATCCTTTGCTGTCTCTGATAGAATTACAATGTCACCGGCGAACCTCAAAGTTTTTATTTCTTCTCCATGGATTTTAACACCTACTCCGAATTTTTCTTTTGTTTCCTTTACTGCTTGCTCAATATACAGGTTGAATAACATCGGGGAGAGGCTACAACCCTGTCTCACTCCCTTCCCAACCACTGCTTCCCTTTCATGCTCCTTGACTCTTATAACTGCCATCTGGTTTCTGTACGAATTGTAAGTAGCATTTTGCTCCCTGTATTTTACCGCTGCCACCTTTAGAATTTGAAAGAGAGTATTCCAGTCAAGTATGCAATTGCAAAATGCGGATCCCAGACAACAGAAGTCGCACCAATGCAATTTGTGCTATAAACATTTGACACTCCACCATTTTGCTGTGACATTAACAAGTGTCAGACACGCATGAGTGATAAACTGTAAAAGTGTGTGCGTAGTGTTGAGTTGTGGTGTTCAATATGTCAAAATTTATGATGAAGGAAGAGCATTTGTGAACAGCACTGCTTTTGTGTTTTCACTTGAAGAAAATTGCTGCTGAACAGCAATTAATTTGAGAAGCTTACAGTGAATGTGCTGCATCGCAAGACACATGTGAAAAATGGTTTCGGCTTTTCGAAAATGTTGACTTCAATGTTGCACACGAGGAACGTGGAAAACCACTGAAAACCGAGCAATTGAGTGTTAGTCAACAAGCTGTTTGCAATTAGCTATGAGAGATGGGACAGATTCACAAGAACATGAACTCTGCCTGTTGCCCGTCATCCGTAATGTGTGAGAAAAGTGCAAGCTGAGTTTCACACATGTGGTGCTTTCTAAATCCATGTGTTTTTCACCTGTAAACAGATTGAAGTATTTTGTGTTCTCTGCACAGTCTATTTTGAGACAGTGCTGGTGTCTGATAGTACCACACGGACAATGTGTACAGACTTGTGTTCCCACACAGTTTTTACCTCATTCGCCAAGTTCCCGTATTGGGCCATTTTCGCTCATTGCAGCTGGTTTGTAAATTACGGTAGTCTATAAGGAACGTGGCTTGGTTTGCATTATTGATTACCGTTACGTCACGTTGGTTACAATAGATTATTATATTGGTTATCATGCTGCAGTTCTAATAACTTTTGACATTTCCTTTTTCTACAAATGTTCAGTACCTGTAGTATTGAGGAAAGTCTTCCGCTAAGTAATACTGCTTTTCGAACTTGTGATGGATTCTTTTGTCAACCTGGTCATGCCTTTTCAGATATTCCGTGTGTGCCAATGTGTTACATGTAGATGTAATGTGTGGTATAGTCTTCAGCATCATCTTCGTCACCATCATCATCATCATATTATTATTATTACTATTATTATTATTATTATTATTGCTGTTGTTGTTGTTGTTGTTGATCATTTTACACATTTTTGCACTTAACACAGTGTCTGAATTTTAATGTTACATGTCTGTTCAATTTTTTCTCATTTCCTCCTTTATTTTCTCTCTCCAAAATCTCTTCATTCTTTGACTGTGTTCTTGTTTCCTTTGTTCCGTCCATATTTTCCCTGTTTTCTTCCTTTCTTCTGCTGTAGATGTGGTATTCATAATTTTGTTTCTGAATTTGTCACTTTCATGTATCATTTCTCTAGTGATTCTTGCTTGTTTTATGTTGTCTTATAATTCTTAGAGCCAACTAGATTCTTTGGCTGAGATGTTTACTACATCAGAAATCTTCTTTGTGAGCCTGTTGTTGTTGTTTCTTATGTATGTTAGTTGACATTTTCTGTTCATGACTGTGTGTGTGTGTGTGTGTGTGTGTGTGTGTGTGTGTGTGTGTGTCTTATTCTTTGGTTGCTCTCTTTAGTCTGTGTGTATTTCATCAAAAAAATTTCTGAGGATTTTACACTGTACTTTTTCTGTCTGTGTCTCTGTGATATCTTATGTTCCAGTTGTGGTCATTTCTAATGTGTGTAGTGCTTCTGGTACTACAACTGTATTGTAGTGCCTAAGTTTGACCTGTCCTTATATGTTTCTTTTATTTGTAGTGTAACCATGTGAGTTTTTACACTTTCTGTAGTTTTTCTCTTATTCCTGTGTTAGATGTCTTGTTTTAGTCTCTTATTTCTATGTATTCCGCTTCATACTTTTTCCACACTTAAATTTTTCACATTTTGTGTGCATACCGTGCATGTTGTTTTTTATTTTCATGCATTGCCTTTTGTCGTATAATATCTGTAGACTTATTTTGGACAAGACTTCATGTATGTCTTGCTGTGATTCTTATCTGTTGTTGGTGAGTATTGTCAGGTCATCTCCAAATGGCAGGCTTTTATGATTATTTTGCTCGCAGATGTTTTTCCTAACTGAATCACTTTTACTCTTTCTTTCCATTGTTTGATAATTTTGTACAAGGCCATGTTGAATAGAAGCAGTGAGAGCCCATGTCCTTGTCTGACCCCTGTGTTTATCTCAAATGCTTCCAAGATTTGTCCTATAAATTTTATTTTGAATGTGGTGTCTGTTGTACAAGTGTTTTTGTGTCATCATCATCATCATCATCACCATCATCATCATTATTATTATTTCTCTTTCCTGTCTCAGACGTTATATCTGGTTAAAAATGGTAAGTGACGTGGATGCGGACCGGTAGATGGACACCACACTATTTGAATGACAGGTAAATGGAAAAGCACAAAAACATGTCACATTTTGATCACTCGGTACAAAAGGACGTCATTTCTGCTTCGTATAGTTTCAGGGATTTATTTCGAGAACCACAAAGGCAAAAAATTGTGGGTAGACCCAGGCACACCATCCGTATTGCCTGCAAGACCGAATCGCTTGGGCGGAAAGGCGATGCTCGTGTTTGGTGGGACCAGAGGGGCGTGGTCTGTTTTCAGCAGTTAAAACCTGGGGAAATGGTTAATACTAAATGTTACCGACGCCAACTGACTCATCCGAGCCACTCACTGCTCGAGAAAAGGCCACAATACCGACAGAGGCAACACAAACTCCATTTCCTATACGACAGTCCTCCTTCGGATACAGCAAAACCAGGGCACGACGCATCGAAAGCACTCGACTGGGAAGTTCTACCCCTTGTGGCTTATTCACCAGACTTGGCTCCTTCCGATTATCACTCACTTGCATCAACGGCCCACGCACTTGTTCAACATTGTTTCAATTTGCACGGAGATGTGAAAATATGGCTCGATGAATGGTTCGGCGGGAAAATGGGACAATATTTACTGGGACGGTATCCAGAAATTGCGCAAAGGTGGAAAAAATGTATAAGTAATAATGAAAGATACTTTGAATAAAGCACTATTTTCCATTCTTCTGAATTTAACAATTTCTTCTTCTTTTTCCCCCAAGACAAAAAAATCTGCATTTCCTACTTGTACATATGGTAATGTTTCGTTTCGATCTGTACTGACACAGCCGTAGTTTGCTGCTTTTGTGTTTACAACTTGTTATAACCTTCAACAGACCTGTGGTAGCCACTACATTACTGCAAAACAACTTTAAACATAGCTGTGTGCAGCAACGGTGAATTTTTTTTTTTTAGTATAGTAAAGACAGCTTACTGGTTGCAATGGATTTTATAGTCAATTGACCATGGTTTCGACTCCTAAACTAAGGGAGTCTTCATCAGAATTTATATTAAAATAAGGGGGATACTTAAAGTAGTAAAGGAGTTTTGCTATTTGGGGAGCAAAATAACTGATGATGGTCGAAGTACAGAGGATATAAAATGTAGGCTGGCAATGGCAAGGAAAGCGTTTCTGAAGAAGAGAAATTTGTTAACATCCAGTATTGATTTAAGTGTCAGGAAGTCATTTCTGAAAGTATCCGTATGGAGTGTAGCCATGTATGGAAGTGAAACATGGACGATAAATAGTTTGGACAAGAAGAGAATAGAAGCTTTCGAAATGTGGTGCTACAGAAGAATGCTGAAGATTAGATGGGTAGATCACATAACTAATGAGGAAGTATTGAATAGGATTGGGGAGAAGAGAAGTTTGTGGCACAACTTGACCAGAAGAAGAGATCGGTTGGTAGGACATGTTCTGAGGCATCAAGGGATCACCAATTTAGTATTGGAGGGCAGCGTGGAGGGTAAAAATCGTAGAGGGAGACCAAGAGATGAATACACTAAGCAGATTCAGAAGGATGTGGGTTGCAGTAGGTACTGGGAGATGAAAAGGCTTGCACAGGATAGAGTAGCATGGAGGGCTGCATCAAACCAGTCTCAGGACTGAAGACCACAACAACAACAACAAGGGGGATACAAAGTTAGTCATTAATAAGAAAAATAGAAGACAGTAATAATTAATATACGTATATAAAGACGTACTTACATACGTAAAAAGTTGAGCATAACAGCTCTCGTCATGCAATTTTAACACCCAAAAGCCCACGTCACATAATAAAACAACCTACGTAAAAGTTTTACTGTCATTTCTAGTTAAAAATTAAAGATTGGCGCTAAGGGCTGCTTGTGTATACTGAAACAGGTGGCATCAGACTGGGTGATGCGTGCGCCAGCTATACTACAATGTGGACATGAGATGTCACGCCATCTAGTGATGAAACCTCCATACACAGAGCTGTTTCTACGCCCTTATCTGTTGAAAACCTCAACGCTGAGATAAATTCGATTAAAACTATTGCAGTTAATAATGGATATGAATCCACTATAGTAGAAAAGAAAAGAAATATTTTTCCACTCCGTTTTTAGGGCCTCACTCTTACAGAATCCAGAGCCTCCTTAAAAACAGATGTAACTGCAATGTTACATTCTCCACTAATAATAACCTGAAAACCAATCTGCTTCACAATTTAAAATCGGTACGTTCCCCTTTGTTACGTTCAGGAGTCTATAAAATCATTTGCGACACATGTCCTTCATATTATATAGGGCAAACAGGGCGAGCTTTTTCAGTCAGCTATAAAGAGCATCTATTTGGGAAAAAAGGCACTAAGATTCATAATTCTTCTTTCGCTGATCATTTGCTGATCAGCGGCCACAAACCTAAGGAAATTAATGAAATTAATATTCTGCACACAGAGAAAAAAGGTCGTAGACTTGACGTTCTTGAGAAAATGGAAATATTCAAATGCTTCTCTCTCAATGATAACCGTATTCTTAACGAACAGTTACAGTTACTTAACAAGAATCTTTTGAATGGCTTCAAACCTTTACTGAAGGATCCTTAAAAGATATTTTTCATCTATGTCAATTTTTCCTCGTGTTTTTTACTGAAATGTTGTTTTCCTCCCCATACTCTTATTGCAGTTTAATCACTTACTGTATTTACTGTAAGAAATTACTGAAAAAATGTTTCATAATTTCTTACTACTTTTAAATTATAATATGTCTTCATACTATAAAATGTTTAAAAGTTGTAGACGCATTTGCTATACACACTGCTGAAACCTTTCTATCACGAAAAGCAGATGTTACCAGTTTTCATCACTAGATGGCGTGACACCTCATTTCCACATTGTAGTATAGCTGGTGCACGCGGCTCCCTGTCTGATGCCACCTGTTTCAGTATACACAAGCAGCCCTTAGCGGCAATCTTTAATTTTTAACTAGAAATGACAGTAAAACTTCTACGTAGGCTGTTTTATTATGTGACGTGGCCTTTTTGGTGTTAAAATTGTATGACGCGAGCTGTTATGCTCAACTTTTTTCGTATGTAAGTACATCTTTATACACAAATATTAATTATTACTGGCTTGTGTTTTTCTTATTAATGACTAACTTTGTATCCCACTTATTTAGGTAATATAAATTCTGATGAAGACTCCCTTAGTTCAGGAGTCAAAACTATATATATATATATATATATATATATATATATATATATATATATATATATATATATATATATATATATATATAAAAAACAAAGATGAGGTGACTTACCGAACAAAAGCGCTGGCAGGTCGATAGACACACAAACAAACACAAACATACACACAAAATTCAAGCTTTCGCAACAAACTGTTGCCTCATCAGGAAAGAGGGAAGGAGAGGGGAAGACGAAAGGAAGTGGGTTTTAAAGGAGAGGGTAAGGAGTCATTCCAATCCCGGGAGCGGAAAGACTTACCTTAGGGGGAAAAAAGGACAGGTATACACTCGCACACACGCACATATCCATCCACACATACCGACACAAGCAGACATATTTAAAGACCAATGGTCTTTAAATATGTCTGCTTGTGTCTGTATGTGTGGATGGATATGTGCGTGTGTGCGAGTGTATACCTGTCCTTTTTTCCCCCTAAGGTAAGTCTTTCCGCTCCTGGGATTGGAATGACTCCTTACCCTCTCCCTTAAAACCCATATCCTTTTGTCTTTCCTTCTCCTTCCCTCTTTCCTGACGAGGCAACCATTGGTTGCGAAAGCTAGAATTTTGTGTGTATGTTTGTGTTTGTTTGTGTGTCTATCGACCTGCCAGCGCTTTTGTTTGGTAAGTTTCATCATCTTTCTTTTTAGATATATTTTTCCCACGTGGAATGTTTCCCTCTAAAGATGAGGTGACTTACCGAACGAAAGCGCTGGCAGGTCGATAGACACACAAACAAACACAAACATACACACAAAATTCAAGCTTTCGCAACAAACTGTTGCCTCATCAGGAAAGAGGGAAGGAGAGGGGAAGACGAAAGGAGTGGGTTTTAAGGGAGAGGGTAAGGAGTCATTCCAATCCCGGGAGCGGAAAGACTTACCTTGAGGGAAAAAAGGACAGGTATACACTCGCACACACACACATATCCATCCACACATACAGACACAAGCAGACATATTTAAAGACAAAGAGTTTGGGCAGAGATGTCAGTCGAGGCGGAAGTGCAGAGGCAAAGATGATGTTGAATGACAGGTGAGGTACGAGTGGCGGCAACTTGAAATTAGCGGAGATTGAGGCCTGGTGGGTAACGGGAAGAGAGGATATATTGAAGAGCAAGTTCCCATCTCCGGAGTTCGGATAGGTTGGTATTGTTGGGAAGTATCCAGATAACCCGGACGGTGTAACACTGTGCCAAGATGTGCTGGCCGTGCACCAAGGCATGTTTAGCCACAGGGTGATCCTCATTACCAACAAACACTGTCTGCCTGTGTCCATTCATGCGAATGGACAGTTTGTTGCTGGTCATTCCCACTTAGAATGCATCACAGTGTAGGCAGGTCAGTTGGTAAATCACGTGGGTGCTTTCACACGTGGCTCTGCCTTTGATCGTGTACACCTTCCGGGTTACAGGACTGGAGTAGGTGGTGGTGGGAGGGTGCATGGGACAGGTTTTACACCAGGGGCGGTTACAAGGATAGGAGCCAGAGGGTAGGGAAGGTGGTTTGGGGATTTCATAGGGATGAACTAACAGGTTACGAAGGTTAGGTGGACGGCGGAAAGACACTCTTGGTGGAGTGGGGAGGATTTCATGAAGGATGGATCTCATTTCAGGGCAGGATTTGAGGAAGTCGTATCCCTGCTGGAGAGCCACATTCAGAGTCTGGTCCAGTCCTGGAAAGTATCCTGTCACAAGTGGGGCACTTTTGTGGTTCTTCTGTGGGGGATTCTGGGTTTGAGGGGATAAGGAAGTGGCTCTGGTTATTTGCTTCTGTACCAGGTCGGGAGGGTAGTTGTGGGATGCGAAAGCTGTTGTCAGGTTGTTAGTGTAATGGTTCAGGGATTCCGGACTGGAACAGATTCGTTTGTCACGAAGACCTAGGCTGTAGGGAAGGGACCGTTTGATGTGGAATGGGTGGCAGCTGTCATAATGGAAGTACTGTTGCTTGTTGGTGGGTTTGATGTGGACGGAGGTGTGAAGCTGGCCATTGGACAGGTGGAGGTCAACGTCAAAGAAAGTGGCATGGGATTTGGAGTAGGACCAGGTGAATCTGATGGAACCAAAGGAGTTGAGGTTGGAGAGGAAATTCTGGAGTTCTTCTTCACTGTGAGTCCAGATCATGAAGATGTCATCAATAAATCTGTACCAAACTTTGGGTTGGCAGGCCTGGGTAACCAAGAAGGCTTCCTCTAAGCGACCCATGAATAGGTTGGCGTACGAGGAGGCCATCCTGGTACCCATGGCTGTTCCCTTTAATTGTTGGTATGTCTGGTCTTCAAAAGTGAAGAAGTTGTGGGTCAGGATGAAAGCTGGCTAAGGTGATGAGGAAAGAGGTTTTAGGTAGGGTGGCCGGTGATCGGCGTGAAATGAAATGCTCCATCGCAGCGAGGCCCTGGACGTGCGGAATATTTGTGTATAAGGAAGTGGCATCAATGGTTACAAGGATGGTTTCCGGGGGTAACAGATTGGGTAAGGATTCCAGGCGTTTGAGAAAGTGGTTGGTGTCTTTGATGACATGCAGTCTCCCATCCTTCATCACATCATCTTTGGAGATGTGTGTGTGTGTGTGTGTGTGTGTGTGTGTGTGTGTGTGTGTGTGTGTGTGTGTCTATATATATATATATATATATATATATATATATATATATATATATATATATATATAAAAACAAAGATGATGTGACTTACCATACGAAAGTGCTGGCAGGTCGATAGACACACAAACAACCACAAACATACACACAAAATTCTAGCTTTCGCAACCAACGGTTGCTTCGTCAGGAAAGAGGGAAGGAGAGGGAAAGACGAAAGGATGTGGGATTTAAGGGAGAGGGTAAGGAGTCATTCCAATCCCGGGAGCGGAAAGACTTACCTTAGGGCGAAAAAAGGACGGGTATACACTCGCACACACACACATATCCATCCACACATATACAGACACAAGCAGACATATTTAAAGACAAAGAGTTTGGGCAGAGATGTCAGTCGAGGCAGAAGTGCAGAGGCAAAGATGTTGTTGAATGACAGGTGAGGTATGAGTGGCGGCAACTTGAAATTAGCGGAGATTGAGGCCTGGTGGGTAACGGGAAAAGAGGATATATTGAAGCGCAAATTCCCATCTCCAAAACTGCAAAACAAGTTTCTAAGTCAGTGTAAACACAATTTAAGTCAGTGTAACTAGTCTGTGTAAGAAAACAAGAGACACATTCAAAAGATGAAAGATGACTGGAGGAAAGGAAAAGCGCAAATTGAGAGGGAACCTACTGTGTCACGTGATCCTCAGATGGCAAAAACACAAATAACAGTAACAAAGCCTCACCTGTGCCCAGCGGTCCCGGTCGCTGCACGTGAGGACCCCCAGGCCGGGCCGCGTCGCCCCCTCGTCCTCGCAGCGCGACACCACCTCCCTCAGCTGCCACTCCCACTCGAGGGGGGTGAGCGGCGTCACGCCGTTGGGATGCACGCTCTCGCAGCGGTACAGCCGGCCGCAGCGGCAGATCACCACCGCGTGTGACGGGCACCTACCTTCCTGCCCTGCGGCACGGTACATCAAAGGTTTCCACGGGGCACTCGTCAGAGATTACATCGTAAAGCTCCGAACTATGAAATTATCGAGTGCACTAATTCTGGAAATAAAATGTGACAAAAAGGATGAAACATGAACTTCTCCCAGCATACCGACTGTCAAAATAACTCAATAACAATACATCACGTGACGTACTCGACAACTGCCGATATTTCGCCGAGTGTTTCACTTTCGTTCTAAGGGAACAAATTAAATGACAGATTGCCCTGCATGACAACTTAAACCCTCACTGGGTGGTGCAACAAAAACCGGGAAGCAGAAGGTTGCATGGAAAATGACAACACACCGTAAACAACCGATGCAACCACACAACTGAAGATAACTAATGACAGATGTTATTTATAGTAAATGATTTAACAACAACACGTTAGAATAAATTCAATTATGATTAAAAATTAGTCTTGACCATGAAGTATCAGATAATTTATTAGTGATGACTAGTTTCAATCAATGTTGTTGTTGTTGTTGTTGTTGTTGTTGCTGTGGTCTTCAGTCCTGAGACTGGCTTGATGCAGCTCTCCAAGCTACTCCATCCTGTGCAAGTACCTACTGCAACCTACATCCCTCTGAATCTGCTTAGTGTATTCACCTCTCGGTCTCCCTCTACGATTTTTACCCTCCACGCTGCCCTCCAATACTAAATTGGTGATCCCTCGATGCCTCAGGACACGTCCTACCAACCGGTCGCTTCTTCTAGTCAAGTTGTGCCACAAACTCCTCTTCTCCCCAATTCTATTCAATACCTCCTCATTAGTTATGTGACCTACCCATCTAATCTTCAGGATTCTTCTGTAGCGCCACATTTTGAAAGCTTCTATACTCTTCTTATCCAAACTATTTATTGTCCACGTTTCACTTCCATACATGGCTACACTCCATACATATACTTTCAGAAACGACTTCCTGACACTTAAATCTATACTCGATGTTAACAAATTTCTCTTCTTCAGAAACGCTTTGCTTGCCATTGCCAGTCTACATTTTATATCCTCTCTACTTCAACCATCATCAGTTATTTTGCTCCCCAAATAGCAAAACTCCTTTACTACTTTAAGTTTCTCATTGCCTAATCTAACTCCCTCAGCATCACCTGACTTAATTCGACTACATTCCATTATCCTCGTTTTGCTTTTGTTGATGTTCATCTTATACCCTCCTTTCAAGACTCTGTCCACTCCGTTCAGCTGCTCTTCCAAGTCCGTTGGTGTCTCTGACAGAATTACAATGTCATCGGCAAACCTCAAAGTTCTTATTTCTTCTCCATGGATTTTATTACCTACTCCGAATTTTTCTTTTGTTTCCTTTAATGCTGGCTCAATATAAAGATTTAATAGTATCGGGGAGTGGCTACAACCCTGTCTCCCTCCTTTCCCGACCACTGCTCCCCTTTCATGCCCCTCGACTCTTATTACTGCCATCTGCTTTCTGTAAAAATTGTAAATAGCCTTTCGCTCCCTGTAGTTTACCCCTGCCAACTTCAGAATTTGAAAAACAGTATTCCAGTCAACATTGTCAAAAGCTTTCTCTTTGTCTACAAATGCTAGAAATGTAGGTTTGCCTTTCCTTAATCTTTCTTCTAAGATAAATCGTAGCGTCAATAGTGCCTCACGTGTTCCAACATTTCTACGGAATCCAAACTGATCTCCCCCGAGGTCGGCTTCTACCAGTTGTTCCATTCATCTGTAAAGAATTTGCGTTAGTATTTTGCATCTGTGACTTATTACACTGATAGTTCGGTAATTTTCACATCTGTCAACACCTGCTTTCTTTGGGATTGGAATTATTATATTCTTCTTGAAGTCTGAGGGTATTTCTCCTGTCTCATACATCATGCTCCCCAGATGGTAGAGTTTTGTCAGGACTGGCTCTCCCAAAGTTGTCAGTAGTTCTAATGGAATGATGTCTACTGCCGGGGCCTTGTTTCGATTCAGGTCTTTCAGTGCTCTGTCAAACTCTTTGAATCAATACACACCTCAATTGTTAAGGTTTTAATGGTCACTTGTTGACAAACTGCCTGTCGGTTTTTGACTCAGGTTCTTTGGCCGACACTTATCTGACTATTTTTCCAACATTTTGCCAGCACAATTGACTGGCACTGTCAAAGTTTCACCCTCCATTGCTGGCGGTGTGGACCAGAGCTGAGCTTGTGGCCGCGGACTATGGCGCGCCAACATCTCAGGGTGTCTCTGTGGTCATTCTGGTGTAGTTCTCCTCTTTATTCCTGCAACAGTTGTTTGCTGCAGCACAGAAATCCAGAATCAATTTACCTTGAGGCTTTCTTCTTTCTTGTTGATGCTATTGTCACGTTTTTGTGTTTCTATAGCTTTTCTGAACAAGCAGACGTGTAACTCTTCTCTACAGCCAGAAATTCTGTGTCGGTGAATTTTACTACGTGGTCAGCCTCACACAGCACACACTCCTTGCCGCACCCTAGAATGTCGTTTACGTTAGGTGGTCCCGGTGTCGATCGATCGTCCAGTCAAACTTTTCTGCACGTGCACGGTATGCCGTATATTCCCAACATTGCAAGTGGGTCCCTTTTCTTCTTTTCCGATCTGAGATACTCTCTGATCATCTTTGTCTCGTTCGTATTAATCGTGCCTCTTTTCTGGCTCAGTTGGTGCACGAACTGTCAAGTCACCACCCGAGCCAGAAAAGAGACACTATTAATACAGTTGTAATGCGACCAAGACAAATATGTAAGCCTCGGCACTTCAGATGCGAAATGCAATGCCCGGAATGTGTTCTGAGGTGCAACAGCTACTCCACGTGTTATGTTAGAAGTATAACAAGGTGAAAGTCCGAGATCGGCAGAGGAGAAAAGGGATCCACCCGCACTGTCAGGCATATACCCCATTCCGCGCATATGCGGAAAAGTTTATGTCGGAATGACTGAATGAGCAACCGACACCAGGATCACAGAACATTAGCAACATTGCAGGCTGGGGCAGCTGAAAAAATCAACTGTGGCAGAGCACGCACTGTGTGAAACAGACCGAACGCAAGTTCTGCCCGTAGAGATGAGGTATCACATCTGCTCTTTCAGAGAAGCTATAGAAATACACAAACACAAAAATAAATTCGACAAGAAAAAGGTAAACGGATCTCCGATTCCCGTGCTGCAGCAAATGACCATTGCAGGTAGCAAGAGGAGAATCACACTGGAAATGACCACTGACAAGCCCTCAGATGTTGGCGCACCAGGTACTAGAGTTGTGGCGATTCGTGAATGAGTCGTTCGTTTGAATGACTCTAAATAAAGAATCATAAAAATCGAATCGTGATACACACAAAACGTCGTTCAAAGAATCTTAAGAACGATTGCGTGTTTCCGAGTCGTGACAATTCCAAGTTCCAACGATTCATCGATTCTTAGTAGGCTATGCTTCGAAGGCAACCTCCGAATCATGCCAAGTCGTGCCAAATGATTACGACCGCCAGATGGCAGTCAAGTGGAGGATGCGTGTGAACAAAGGAAGCTCGGAAGGAACAAACGAAGTTCGTGGGCCGTAATATTACTCGTGAAAACCAAGCTGACACTTGGCGGTGGCTGACAGGAACAAGCGTAAAGGCATTTCCCATTTACTATCGCTACCATCAGCCACCGCGCCGACACCAGCTTAGTTCGCGCGAGTAATACACGAACTAGTGATGACAGAAACGATATACAGCGAGTACACAGCTCCCAATACAGACGATTAAAACCAAGAAATCCAAGTGTGACGAATAAATACATACCTCTTATTTGTTGCAGATGCAATTCAAAACACACACAGCTTCTTTACACATGAGCAATAGCACTTGGATTATGTATTATATTTCGCGTATCTCAAAAACGGCCCTAACGATTTGGATGAAATTTTGTATTTAGACTGGTTTTTGCTTTTTGAGTTCACCTACATAGTTGTAGTTGTTACTATAAAACAGACGTCTGTAGTTAGATACGCTCAAGCCACACAACCAAACTGGCATACCACGTAATTTTGCACCACCTTTCACAGAAATCGACTCCTCTTTCCTGGCATACTGAAATAAAACAATAGATGCAATCAAATCAAATGTGACTTTTCATCAATTAAGGCATTACACGAATAAATCGAGAATAACACTGTAACGTCATATGCACATTTACTCATAAATGAACTATTTCTGGCATACATTATCATGACACAGTTCGATTCTAACCCCCATTGACAATTTCCGATATGTCCCGCCATCTGTGAGTAAGATGTAGAACTTTTTGCGTTCCGTAAGAATCGTGCCATCACAGACTAGAATGAATCGTGAAAGAATCATGAACGAATCGTAGGAATTGATTCGCAATGTGAGATTGAATCGTAGGAATTGAATCGGGAAAAAGAATCGTGTTGCCCAACTCTACCAGGTACATATAGTCTGTGGCCACGAGCTCAGCTCTGATCCACACCACCAGAAATGGGGGGTTGAAGCTTTGACAATGCCAGCCACTCGTGCTGGCAAAATGTTGGAAAAATCGTCACACAAGCATTGGCTAAAGAACCTGACACAGAAGGCAACAGGCAGTCTGTCAATACAGATCTTCACTAATCTGTGGAGGCACTGAGAGGAGCCAAGCTGTATACCAGACGGCATATTTGTGAACTGCTGTCAATGAATGTGTCCTTCGGCACACAATTCGGCTCTGCACAGATTACTGAAGCAGATGCGTTACGGTCTAGACGACACCTGTATTGACTGAAACTGGTCACTACTAATAAACTGTCTTCTACCGTATGATCGAGACTATTTTTCTTGTTATTATCTATAGCGTTAGAAAATATTTCCAGTTACACCAATGTCACACTGCCCAAGCGATGTTAGGTGAATATACAGGGTATCCGAAAAGACTTTCCCCGATTACATAAATTGATAACTCAGGCTAGAAATAAGATACAAATATCAAACTTGTGTCAAATTGTTGATAACTATCAAAGTTTTTTTTCCGTTTTAGGTTCGCAGTAGGTAAGTAGTGGCTGAGGTGCAGTGCCCGAGAAGCCATGTTAACCATTCAGGAGAAGGCACAGTGTGTCCTGTGGTACCAGGAGACACGATCACCAACCACAGTGCAGAGACACTTCCAGACAACATTTGGAAGGAATCCACCTGATGTCAAGAGCATAAAAGCCTGATATGAGAGGTTCAAGAACACAGGACCGGTTGCTGACCTTACGAGGTCTGGTCGACCGAGAACATCAGCAGACTGGGTGGAAGCTGTAAGGCAGTCTTTTCTGCGAAGTCCAAAGAAATCGCTGCGCAGGGCCTCACGTGAATTACAGATGCCAAAAAGCTCTCTCCGTGACATTTTACACAAACGTTTATTGTTTCGTGCATACAAAGTGCAAATCGCTCAGGCCTCGTTGCCCAATGACAGTACACGTCGATACGACTTTGCAGTCGAAATGCTATCATGTATTGAGGACAATGATGGTTATCTCAGACAATTGCCTTTTCCGACAAAGTGACCTTTCTTGTCAGTGGAGTAGTGAATCGCCATAAAGTGCGCATTTGGGGTTCACGACCCACTGGCGAGGTCACGGAGTGCACCAGAGGCAGTCCAAAGGTGAATGTTTGGTGCACGCTATTCCACGATCGAATTATCAGGCCATTCTTCTTCGCTGAGGCTACCGTCACATCTGCAGTGTATCTGTACATGTTGCAACTGTATGCTGTTCCTCAGCTGCTTCAGTATCACCCCGATGTCTTGTTTCAGCAAGACGGTGCACCGCCTCATTGGGGTTTGGACGTCCGTGCCTATCTCGATATGACCTTTCCTGGGCGACGGATTGGTCGTGATGGGCCAATGGTTTGGCCTCCACGCTCTCCTGACATCAGCCCATTAGACTTCTTTTTATGGGGTTATGTCAAGGACAAGGTCTACCGAACACGTGTACCACATCTTTGAAACCCTGCGGCAACGGATAACCACAGTCGGATCGATCCCTTCAGTGATGTTGGTTAATGTGTGGACGGAAATTGAATATCGCCTAGATGTGCTATGTGCTACCGAGGGGGCTCATGTGGAAGTTTACTGATGTGTGAAAAAAACTTTGATAGTTTGTAAACAATTAGACACCAGTTTCATATTTGTATCTTACTTCTAGCCTGAGTTATCAATTTATGTAATCAGGGAAAGACTTTTCGGACACCCTGTAGATAAGATTGTTTCTGATGTATTTTATTAAAAACGTATCAAACTATTAAAAGGATTTATGTGGCTTTCTGTTTTAGAGCACAAGTTCATGACGACATGACCTGCTGTTTTTCTGTGGATGTTGTGGTATTGTTGTTGTTGTTGTTTGTTTGTTTGTTTGTTTGATTTCTGAAAATGTTATGCTGCTGCGGAGACTAAGATAACAGACGTGATCTGATATTGTGCATTACTATCACTGTTCTCTACTGTAATAAAATGGTGATGAAGGAGTACTGGAATTTTAATTGAGAGGAATATTTACTTTATCCACAAACATTTTTTAAAGTAGAGGTACGGTCTGTAGTGGGATGATCAGCTCGACTGGCGGAGTGTAGCCCATCTGTCCACTGTGCCATTGGCAGGGTGAGCTGAGACGGGTCCGTAGCCTCAGTTGTTACTTACCCTCGGGAAAATACCCCAAGTACTCATTTTGACTGCACACATCCTGGACGGATTGGAATGAGAATAAATTCCCACCACTACCCAGTTTAAACCTGGGAGTTCCAGGACCGGAGGCTAGTACTCTGCCCACTGGGCCACTGCACCCACCCTTTTTGAAAGTACCTCAAGATATTTGAAGAAAATACGGGGTGTTCAAACAGTCTCTCTGCAGTGCTGTATGATTGTTAGCCTGCCTGGGTTACTCCCCTTCAAGTGGACTCTCCCAACATTCCACTGTTTTGTTTATCTCAGCCAGCATCAGTTGTACATCTACATCTACATTTATACTCCGCAAGCCACCAAGTGGTGTGTAGTGGAGGGCACTTTACGTGCCACTGTCATTACCTCCCTTTCCTGTTCCAGTCGCATACGGTTCGCGGGAAGGACGACTGCCGGAAAGCCTCCGTGTGCACTCGAATCTCTCTAATTTTACATTAGTGATCTCCTCGGGAGGTATAAGTAGGGGGAAGCAATATATTCCATACCTCATCCAGAAACGCACCCTCTCGAAACCTGTACAGCAATCTACACTGCGATGCAGAATGCCTCTCTTGCAGAGTCTGCCACTTGAGTTTGTTAAACATCTCCGTAACGCTATCACGCTTACCAAAAAAACCCTGTGATGAAACGCGCCGCTCTTCTCTGGATCTTCTCTATCTCCTCTGTCAACCCGACCTGGTACGGATCCCACATTGATGAGCAACACTCAAGTATAGGTCGAATGAGTGTTTTTTAAGCCACCTACTTTGTTGATGGACTACATTTTCTAAGGACTCTCCCAATGAATCTCAATCTGGCACCCGCCTTACCAACAATTAATTTTATACCATCATTCCACTTCAAATCGTTCCGCACGCATATTCCCAGATATTTTACAGAAGTAACTGCTACCATTGTTTGTTCCGCTAGTATCGCTGGTGTGTGTTGTTATGTGGTGACATGAACGTTTAAGTTTAGTTCCTTTGTTCGTTTGTTTTGTTTTTGACACTTTTAAAATGCTAATGACTGAAGAACGTGTATTTTAGTCGAACAACTGTTCAAAGCTGGCGGTAAATATACAGTTTCAGTTCATCAAACATTTAATTCAGTTTTCCCAGAGACAACACTCCCACATCGCAATACTGTGTGATATTTGATTAACAAATTTCAAAGTATGGGTTTTCAGTGACAGATGCACCGAGAAGTGGTCGTCCTAGCATTCAGTCTGACGATAAACTACTCGATATTTCCAATAAAATGTCCACGAGTTCGAACAAGTCAGTGAGAAAACTCGCACAGGAAATCGATATTAGTAGTGGAACGGCCCACACAGCTGTAAGCAAAAAATTAGAACCTCTCCCATACAAAGTGACAGCCGTGCAAGAACTGAAAAATACTGATCATGCCAAGAGACTTATTACTGTCAATTGTTCAAAACTTTCGTTCAACAAAATGGAAGGGATATTCTTAATGTAAGGTTTTTCACTGATGAGGCGTGGTTTCATTTATCTGGGTACATGAACTCGCAAAATTCTCATAAGTGGAGTACTGCAAATCCATTGTGGATTGATAAGGGACCACTTCATTATATGAAAATAGGAGTTTGGATTGCAATTCCTAGACATCAGATTGTGGGTCCCATATTTTTCAACAAAACAATACACGCACAATGATACTGCAGTGATATTCTGTACCCATTCATAGGAGAACTTGTGCTAAGTGATATACTGAATGGTTATTTTCAACAAGATGGTGCAACTGTGCATACAGCTCATGTTTCAATGTCACTGCTTGCTCATGTTTTTGGTGATCGCATAATTTCACAGGGACTTTGGCTTCCACAATCACCTAACCTAACACCACCTGCCTTTTTCTTCTAGGGTGCAGCAAAAGCAACTGTTTATAAAAACTGTCCAAAATCCACCGATGAACTGAAAATGCAATATCCACTTTCACCGCTTCTGTTACAGAAGAAATGTTACAGCTTGTGTTTGGAAACATGGTTAGATGAATTGAATTGTGTATTCCTCAGCAGGGGGGACACTTTCAACATTTTATGTGAAAATTTGTAAGTAAAAAATGAATATTCAATAAATTAATAACTTGTATTTGACTGAGTTTGCTTCCGGTATATTCACTGCGGTATATGGCTCGCGCGGCTAACAATCACGGCACTGCAGAGAGACTTTCTGAACACCCCGTATCATTAAAAATACACTGAAATATCTTCAAGAAAATATAAAATGATTAATGCTATATGATATCAGGAATCAACTTAATGGAGTGCTATCTGTGGATGATAAATATTTCATTTTCTATGGATTTCACCACGATTTTGATTTTAACTATTAGCTTGGTTCACAAGCTTGTAATTTTTTGTTTTGTAACGCAGATATTCCAGTTACTATGGGTTTATGAATCAATTGTCATTCTTTCTTGGTAGTTCACTGTTGCTATTTGAATTTTCATATTGTAATTTTGTCATTTGGACATAGTGGCTAGAGCTGTGGATGCTAGAAAATGAAGTGGCAAGTGGAAAAAGCGGACAATTTCCAAAACATTATTCTGTTTGAGTTCAATAGAGGGGAGACAGCAGTGGAAGCAGCTAGAAGCATTTGGCCCATGTACAGTGATAATGTCATTATACAGAGCACAGCAAGAAAATTGTTTTGTTGTTTTAAGGATGACTGTTTTGAAATTAGTGACTCTCTACATTCTGGAAGACCTTCGGCGTTTGATGAAGATCGTTTAAACACACTTTTTTTCCGGTTTTTGTAATCCAAAAAACCACCTGCGGCTTAGAATCGAGTGCAAAGTAAGCAGAAGTTCTGAAAAATGTTGGTAGGCGCCACCACAACTAACTTCTGCCATCGAATATATGTAGCGCTAAACAGGCATGCTTTGCAGGCACAAAGATAAATACTGGCGCCAAAACCTCTGCGTCAGCAAAAAAAAAAAAAAAAAAAAAAAAAAATAGTGGAAGACGAGTTTTTTTTCTCCACCCCAAGTTTCGACCACTGCATTTTCATACATTATCCAACGAAGTACATACAAATTCCGTATTGTTCATCTTCGAATGTAGCAGCATTTCAATGTACTACGAATATCCGACTGGCAACACTATTTGGGATGTTTGTCAATATGGCCAACTCTACATTCTAAATTTTTTCCTACCTGTGAGAAGAGATGGTTGCTGATAGGAACTTTTATGAATTGTGAATCACATGCAGTATTCTCTTCACCATAAGAAAATACGAATACAAACATTTTGCCATGTATTCTTTCGTGTTTGCTGCTATCTCATTTAAATCCTGTCTGCCTAATAAACTACGAAACTAGAGTGAGACAACAGCAAACGTGGAAGAATATACATATCATGTCATGTGTATATTCGTATTATTCTTATGCCTAATAGTAATACAGTCAAAAATGAAACACGGCAATTTACTAGATTTTTAAATCTAAGATGACTCTAATGTCTGTGCAGAATGTAATGTACTAAAGAGGCGTCTGCCAAGATTTTCAAACGGAGAAAAATTTTCGCTTAACTCTCGTTCAGCAGTCTATTATTTGGGTCTTGTTGATCATTATCAAAGAAAGCAGCAGTGTAAGTAACAACAAATAGCAGTCTCTTGCCATTGTTTCACTAATGAGACGATTCCTCTCTCTCTCTCTCTCTCTCTCTCTCTCTCTCTCTCTCCCCGAACCCCCCCCCCTTTTATTTAAAAAAAAAAAAAAAATTGTAAGCCGCGGTAGCGCGCACAAAAGCAAGCCATGCAGTGACGACGACAGGCTGTAAACACTCAGAATGTGACAAACAACGCATGACACAGTACAATAATGCATTTTCAGCTTAGAGTGACATAAACACCTATAACAAAGAGAACGGCACTTATCAGATCAAAGAAAAATAAGCAATCGATTCAAACCAGTCGAAGCACGTGAAAAAGGAAGGGTACCCGTATAAATACGGACGGAGCACCTGACGCATAGCAATGGCTACCTGCTAAAGCTTAACTGCTAAGCTTACGACTCGAACCAAACTACTGTAGCTGTATCGTCATTTATTCGACCTAAATTGTGTGTCATATTACTATCAATCAACTTTGTTTCGATTTGGAGGTACGGCCTAAAACTTTTCACTCCCCTTGAATTTCGAGTCTCATTCTTCAGGTGCGGCTTAGATTCGAGTGAATACGATATCGACATCAGTGTACTCGAGAACTGGCACTTGTGATGAACCGCAGTCATTCCACCATTGTGCAACATTTGCAAATGAAAGGGAAGGATCAAAGCTTGGGGTTACAGGTACTGTGTGCTCTAAACCAAAATCGCAAAAATCAGCGAGTCGCTGTACGTGTATCTCTGCTCACTCGTCATCAATTGCCTCCTGAACAACACTGGCCACTCCTATTCTGCATCATTACTGGTGACAAGAAATTGAGTCTTTACGCTAAAATAAGGAAAGAAAGGAATAGTTGAGCCCAAAAAAAAGTAACAACTCTCTGAACACAAACCTGTGCATATCCACAAAAGATAATGTTACGTATCTGGTGGAATAGCGACAGTGTGACGCACTACAAATTGCTTCCTCGAGGTGTAATATCATTGCTGACATTTACTGTCAACAACTGAGACATCTCGTAGACGCAGTCCGAGAGTGACAACTGGGAAGGCTGTGTGAAGTGATGCCCCTCCAAAATCACAGCCGCCCATATTCTGCTAGACTACAAAAAACACTATACACGAGTTGGTTTGGGAAGTCACTGCGCAGCCACCTTATTTACCTGATCTTGCAAACTCAGATTTTCACCTTTTCCAGTCTCCATCGAACAGCCTTCGAGGAACTTCCTTTCCAGATGAAAATGCACTCCAAACACACCTCGATGAGCACTTTGCCTCAAAACCGTGTGATTTCTACAGTTGCAGAATAAAAAAGTTACCACAGTGTTGGTGGACTGCTGTAAATAGTGAAGGAAAAAGAGAGAAATACGAGAAAGTACATCGTTTTTGTGGCGTTCTCTGTCATTCAAGTTACAGAGTACAACCGTCCGCTATGTGACGAAAGGTACTTCAATCAAATCTTATATGGGAACACTGTGAATCAGTACTGATTTTTAACCTACAGCAAGTGAGCAAGTAGTGCTAACTCTGTGCCCCTGTTGTTTGACCAGTGGGAGAGTAGGATTTTGGACAAAATTTAAGCAAAACCTCAATCTCTGTACAGTTGCTTGCTACTTTAATCTCAATAGCTTTCTTAACATCATCATGCCAATAGCTGGAAGTGCCTCCAATATCTAAGTGTTGTCAAATTCTGTAAGATGACTGGTACCGTGGCTGGCTGATGCAAATAATAATGCGGTGTCCAAGTCTAAACTTTTTATGCCTTAGGCACATACTACTTGCAGCAAACCAATCGTATCCTGAGCAAACAGCTCGTGAAGTGGATTTTTCGACCATCTGTGTAAAATTAAAGCCTGTTACATTCTGTAAATTATGATCCTGGTTTGTGTAAGGGGGACATCTACCACATCCCCTGCTCTTCTGCAACTACATCTATACTTGTACTGCCGGCCACAGTGGTCTCGCGGTTCTAGGCGCGCAGTCCGTAACCGCGCGACTACTACAGTCGCAGGTTCGAATCCTGCCTCGGGCATGGATGTGTGTGATGTCCTTAGGTTAGTTACGTTTAACTAGTTCTACGTTCTAGGGGACTGATGACCTAAGATGTTAAGTTCCATAGTGCTCAGAGCCATTTGAACCATTTTATACTTGTACTCTGGAAGCCACTACAGAGACTATCTTGTAGAATTGCTGACTATATGCCTCCACATAAGTCTTAATTTTTTTTTCTTATCTCGTCATCGCAGTCCTTGTACGAAATGTACACTGTTGACATTTGAATCATTTTATAGTCAGCTGGAAATGCCAGTTCTCTAAATTTTCTCAACAGCATTTTCTGAAAAGAATATAGTGTTCCCACCACAAATTCCAATTTGAGTTCACGAAGCACATCCGTAACATTCACGTGTCGATCAGACATGTGAGTAAGAAATCTAGCAAGAGGCCTCTGAATTACTTTGACATTTTTGTTTAATGTGACCTGCTGGGGACCTCAAACACTCGAGTAATATACAAGAATGGTCACACTAGTCTTCCATACATGGTCTCTTTTATGGATGAGTTACACTTTCGTAAAATTTGCCCAACAAATCAAAGTCGACCATTCGCCTTGCCTATAACTGCCTTTATACTGCTGGTCCATTTTAATTCACTTTACAACATTACACCTACATGTTTAATCATCATACCTGTATCAAGCAATACACCACAAATACTACACTACTGGCCATTAAAATTGCTACACCAAGAAGAAATGCAGATGATAAACGGGTATTCATTGGACAAATATATTACACTAGAAATGACATGTGATTACATTTTCACACAATTTCGGTGCATAGACCCTGAGAAATCAGTACCCAGAACAACCACCTCTGGCCGTAATAACTGCCTTGATACGCCTGGGCATTGCGTCAAACAGAGCTCGGATGAAGTGTACAGATACAGCTGCCCATGCAGCTTCAACACAATACCACAGTTCATCAAGAGTAGTGACTGGCGTATTGTGACAAGCTAGTTGCTCGGCCACCATTGACCAGACATTTTCAGTTGGTGAGAGATTTGGAGAATGTGCTGGCCAGGGCAGCAGTCGAACATTTTCTGTACCCAGAAAAGCCCGTACCGGACCTGCAATATGCGGGTCGTGCATTATCCAGCCGAAATGTAGGGTTTTGCAGGGATCGAATGAAGGGTAGAGCTACGGGTAGTAACACATTTGAAATGTAACATCCACTGTTCAAAGTGGCGTCAATGCAAACAAGAGGTGACCGAGATGTATAACCAATGGCACCCCACACCATCATGCAGGGTGATACGCCAGTATGGTGATGACGAATACACGCTTCCAATTTGTGTTCACCACGATGTCGTCAAACACGGATGTGACCATCATGATGCTGTAAACAGAACCTGGATTCATCCAACAAAATGATGTTTTGCCATTCGTGCACCCAGGTTCGTCATCGAGTACACCATCGCAGGCGCTCCTGTCTGTGATGCAGCATCGGGGGTAACCGCAGCCATGGTCTCCGAGCTGATAGTCTGTGCTGCTGCAAATGTCGTCGAACTGTTCATGCAGCTGGTTGTTGTCTAGCAAACGTCCCCATCTTTTGACTCAGGGATCGAGACGTGGCTGCAGAATCCATTACAGCAGTGCGGATAAGATGCCTGTCATCTCGACTGCTAGTGATACGAGGCCGTCGGGATCCAGCACGGCATTCCGTATTACCCTCCTTAAGCCACCAACTCCATATTCTGCTAACAGTCATTGGATCTCGACCAATGCGAGCAGCAATGTCACGATACGATAAACCGCAATCGCAATAGGATACAATCCGACCTTTATCAAAGTTGGAAACGCAATGGTAT
Organism: Schistocerca americana; assembly: GCF_021461395.2. Classification (NCBI taxonomy): domain Eukaryota; kingdom Metazoa; phylum Arthropoda; class Insecta; order Orthoptera; family Acrididae; genus Schistocerca; species Schistocerca americana. The sequence goes on from NC_060129.1 coordinate 152,350,292, forward strand.
GCATTTCTCCTCCTTACACGAGGCATCACAACGACGTTTCACCAGGCAATGCCAGTCAACTGTTGTTTGTGTATGGGAAATCAGTTGGAAACTTTCCTCATGTCAGCACGTTGTAGGTGTCGCCACGAGTGCCAACCTTGTACGAATGCTCTGAAAAGCTAATCATTTGCATGTCACAGCATCTTCTTCTTGTCGGTTAAATTTCGCGTCTGTAGCACGTCATCTTCGTGGTGTAGCAATTTTAATGGGTAGTAGTGTATATTTGAACATTGCAGGGCTGATTTTTTTTTGCTCGTCTGGATTCACTTTAATTTTTCTACATTTAGAGAAAGCGGCTATTCATCACACCAAACAGAAATTCCGACCAAGACATGCAATTCTGACCACAGCCATGCAATGACAACTCTTTCCTGGACACTGCAGTGTCATCATATGTCAGATCATTTAAGTATAAAGAGAGTAAGAGCACTCCTATCACACTTCCCTTGGACACTTGTGGTGATACCCTCATCTCTGACGAACACTGGCCGTGCAGGGCAACATATCGGGCTCTACTACTACAGAAGACTTCGAGCCACTCCGATCCTTAAGAACCTATTCTGTATGCTTGGAGCTTTGTTAACAGTTTGCTGTGGCACACTTGTGGCATGTCACACAATGATCGGACAGTCAGAGCATACACATCACACACACACACTTACAACAGTCAAGGAAAAGTGCTACTGTCTTGGAACCATTCATCTTATGAAATATAACGACACTGATATTCTGGAATGTGCTTCCAGCTATCGGTATAGCGTTAGTAAGGAAGCAGTTGACATTAAATTAGCAAGTGACCTCATAATTGGAATTTTTGCTTAAATTCTAGTTGAAGTCCTGCCCTCTCTCTGGTCAAATAACAGAGTGGCAGAGTCGATGATGATGATGATGATGATGATGATGATGATGATGATGATGGTGGTGGTGGTGGTGGTGGTGATTTGGTTTGTGGGGCACTCAATGGTATGGTTATCAGGCCCTGTATAAATCCCAACTTTTTTCACAGTCCAGTCTTGCCAATTCGTGAATGATGATGAAATGATGAGGACAACACAAACACCCTGCCCCAGGTAGAGAAAATCCCTGACCCAGCTGTCAATCGAACCCAGGACCCCGCGATCTAGGGGCAGCAACACTAGCCACTAGACCACAAGCTGTAGACAGAGTAGCACAGTTAGTGCTATTTGTCAATCCCGTGTCAGTTAATTTTACACTAACAGTGAAATTGGTGTTAAGTCATTGTTGTATCTGTCCGGTAATCCTTTCCTCCGAACATAGGGCAGGCTGTGCGGGCAGATGGCCCACCAGTAGGACACGAGTAAACGGCTATCAACAACACTAAGATATTTTCTCGTATGGCCAAGGTTGTTTACCACGTCGCCTCCACAGTGCACCGACCTCATTGACAGGCGTTAACATTCACTGGCACCATAGACTGCAACGACACATTGTAGGCAAGACAGCTTTCTCAGTCTGTCACAGCAAGGTGGGAGCGAGACAGTGTTAGGAAGCTTGCGAGCCCCTGCAACTCGTATCCGTCTCATCGGTACACTGCTGCTGCCAGTTGAATCCGTTGTTGCCAGATAGAGACGGGTTTCCCAAAATCACGTAATGTTTTTTTATTTATAATTGAGAAATCAAATACCAATTTTCACGGATGTTCCTGAATAATGATTTATTTTCCCAACAACTTTCACATACTATTTTACTGCCTTAGTGCCTGAATTTCCAAAAATGCTAAAACACTTGTATTTTTTTTCTTTCTCACTGGGAAACCAAACACCAATTTTTGTAGTTCTTGCTTCAAAATTCTCTTAATAGTGACGTATTTTCAAAAACCCTATCATCCCCCATTTCACCCCCTTAAGAGTGGGATTCTGAACAATCCCTTCTGAAACACTGCCTACAGTATACGATCAGCAACCTCAAGTTTCTATCCTTAGCAGTTTGGACTCTGTGACGATGAATGTCTAAATCAATCTGGCCCAATTTCGCCCCCTTAGAGATTGAATTAAGAACAGTGAAAAAGTATTTTTTTTTTTTTTCATTTTAAACTGAAAAGCTAAATTTCAGTTTAGAAAGATGCTTCACAATTAAATATTTTCAAAAAACATTTCACACCATATTTCACCCACTTAGCGGCTCACTTTCCAGCGATTTTTTTTTATTTACAGAAGAGAAGCCAAATGTAAATTTTCACTGGTATAGCTTCAAAAATGCTTGTGTAAGAAGTACTTTCATCTTCTACTTCACCCCCAAAGGGGTCAAATTTTCAAAAATGCTGAAAAAAGTATTTCTTTATATGTAACCAAAAAGACAAATACCAATTTACATTGTTGTAGCTTTAAAGGTACTGTAGTAGTTCTTTAATAATTATTCATTAAAAAAACTTTCACCACAATTTCACCTTCATAGAGGTTAAATTTCAAAAAATGCTGAGACACAGGATCTTTATTTCTGCTCGAGAAACCAAATATAAATTTTCACTGGTCTAGCTTCAAAATTGCCATACCAGTGACATACTTTAAAAACCTTCCATCCACTATTTCACCTGCTTAGGGATGGAATATAAAAAAAAAATTCCCTTCTTAAACAATGCCTACAGAATAAGATCAACACCATCTGAAAATATGGAAGTTTCTATTCTTAGTGGGTTGGGCTGGGAGATGATGAGTCATTGAGGGAGTCAGTCAGGATACTGCGTTTTTTATACAAAGCAGTCATAATTAAGCACTAAATTTTGCATCGTGTTAATAACACACATTGTCTGATTGGTTCATAAAATACTGTACATTTATGCTGTGGCAAAAATTGGCTGTGGAATACTAGTTTGGAAAACAAATATTTATATAGTTTTACACATACCTTGCATGATGCTATGAAGTTATTTTTATGCCAGTAGCTTTACAACTAACACACATTTTTACAGCCCATCATCTGCAAAACAAAAAAAAAGAATATCTATTTTTGTTTTTTGTCCATTTGAGATAGATAACCACATTATTAAGCAAGTTACTTACGATTTTTGATTCTGTAGTCTCATTTCTTGTCATTTTTGACGTCTTAAGACACTTATTTTTTTCTTAACAGAGGTTATTTTGTCACATAACCCAAGGTTTGTTTGCACATGGCACACTGTAAAAATGTGTGGTAGATGTAAAGCTACAAGCATAAAAACAACTTGTCAGCATTATGTAAGTACATGTTAGTTAGTTTCAAGTTCCACAGATCATTTGCACAATAAACTGTAATGATGTGGAACAAGTCATTTTACACACACATGACAACTTAATGTACAAATATATCTACATGCTGAACATTTATAAAGGGTTTTCTTGATATCTACAGATGTGAGTTAGTAATTCCAACCCACCAACTTGTACACAATACAGGAACAGAAATTCTTCTATTGAAAAGAAGGAATTGTGATTTCAAATTTTTCTTTGCTATGTCAGACATTTTATATGCCTGGATAAGTTATCAAAAATTTTTATTGCAGCAATGTAAAACTATGTAAATATTTGTGTTTCAAATTACTACTCTAAGCTTAATTTTTGTCGTAGCATAAACATACAGTATTTCATGTATCAATTAGGTAACATGTGTCATTAATTATATTTATGAACCAATGCAACATCCGATGCTTAATTATCACTCATTTGTATATCCAAATAACTTTAGGCTGACATTCAAGGGTTTCCATACCACAAAAATTTTCAAAGTGGGAAAAAAAAGAAAGAGAGAGAGAGAGAGAGAGAGAGAGAGAGGAGAAAAAGGAAAAAGGAAATACCATTGCAGACAGCAAAAAATGTCCTGAGAAATCTTTGGGGAAAGAAAGACAAAGAAAGACAAACAGACCAGTGTCTTGAATAAAGCATAATATCTCTTCAATTTTTCTTAGCAAAAGGAGCATCATCAACCAAAAAGATGATTATTAGTAAGCTTTTGTAAGACAATTTGTGTCCATGTTCAAGTGTCTGTCAGTTTAGATTTTTCTACATTTCTGTGATGCTCTCCTATGAATCAAACGAACTTGTCACCATTTGTACCAAAATTTGTTGCATAAACTCAATATGCCCCGTTAGAATATTGCTGATGTATCAGAACTAAGACGTGACACAAAAGTGATTTTAAGATGGGACACACAAGTGATTTGTAAGCAGTCTCCTCTGTAGATTGACTGCACTTCGCCAGTATCCTGCCAGTTAACTGATGTCTGTTTAGATCGGTAATGAGGGTAGGAACATATGGAATAGGTTCCCAGAGAGGTGAGTGGGTTAAAGACTTATTAAGCACTAGAACCCAGTATGCTGTCCCCAATGGCGTACATTCATCAGAGTTAAGGGATTTGACAGAAGTACCCCAAGGAAGTGCGATGGGACCACAAAACTTTACATACACATAAATGATCTGTCAGTTTGGGTGGGCAGCAATCTGTGGTTGTTTGTTGATGCTGCTGCTGTGGTGTACAGGAAGGTGTTGAAGATGAGTGACTGCAGTAGGATACAAGATGACTTATGCGAAATTCTAGTTGGTGTGATGAATGGCAGATGGCTGTAAATGTAGAAAGATGTAAGCTAATGCTTAAATAAAAATCCACGATGTTTGGATGCAGAATTAGTAGTATCCTGCTCGACACAGTCACACCGTTGAAAAATCTGGGAGTAACATCACAAAGTGGTATGACATGGACCGAGTGTGCGACGACTGCCGTAGCGAAGGAGAATCATTGAGTATGGTTTATTAGGAGAATTTTAGGAAAGTGTGGTTCACCTGTAAAGGAGACCACACAATAGGATGCTAGTGCGACCCATTCTTGAGGACTGGTCCAGTGTTTGGGATCAGTACTGGGTCGGATTGAAGGCAGACATCAAAGCAATTCAAAGGTGCGCTGCTATATTTGTTACCTGTAGGTTTGAACAACACACAAGAGTTACAGAGGTGCTTCCAGAACTCAAATGGGAATCGCTGGTGGGATGACGGCTCTCTTTTTGAGGAACACTATTAAGAAAATTTATAGAATCAGCATTTGAAGCCCACTGCTGCCAACATACCGTATTTACTCAAATCTAAGCCGCACTTTTTCTCCAGTTTTTGTAATCCAAAAAACCGCCTGCAACTTAAAATCGAGTGCAAAGTAAGCGGAAGTTCCGAAAAATGTTGGTAGGTGCCGCCACAACTAACTTCTGCCGTCGAATATATGTACCACTACACAGGCATGCTTTGCAGGTACAATGATAAATACTGGCGCCAAAGCCTCTGCGATGGTAAAAAAAAGTAGAAGACGAGCTTTTTTTCTCCGCCCCGAGTTTCAACCACTGCATTTTCATACAATATCCAACAAAGTAAATACAAATTCCGTTTTGTTCATCTTCGAATGTAGCAGCATTTCAATGTACTACAAAAATCCGACTGAAAGACTGTTTGGGATGTTTGTCAATATGGCCAACTCTACATTCTAAATTTTTTCCTACCTGTGAGAAGAGATGGTTGCTAATAGGTACCTTTATAAATTGTGAATCACATGCAGTATTCTCTTCACCATAAGAATAATACGAATATAAACATTTTGTAATGTATTCTTTCGTGGTTGCTGCTATCTCATTTAAATCCTGTCTGCCTAATAAACTATGAAACTAGAGTGAGACAACAGCAAACGCGGAAGAATATACATATCATGTCATGTTTATATTCGTATTATTCTTATGCGTAATAGTGATACAGTCAGAAATGAAGCACAGCAATTGACTAGATTTTTAAATCTAAGATGACTCTAATTTCAGTGCAGAATATAATGTACTAAAGAGAGTTCTGCGAAGATTTTCAAACGGAGAAAAATTTTCACTAAACTCTCATTCATAACATCTTCTATCATACGCAGTCTATGATTTGGTTCTTGTTGATCACTATCAAAGAAAGTAGCAGTGTAAATAACAACAAATAGCAGTCTCTTGTCATTGTTTCACTAATGAGACAATTCCTCTCTCTCTTTTTTTTTTTTTTTTTAAGCGGCGGTAGCGCGCACAAAAGTAAGCTATGCCGCGAGCGGCGACAGGCCGTAAACACTCATTATCAGAATGCGACAAACAATGCATGACACAGTATAGTAATGCATTTTCAGCTTAGAGTGACATAAAGACCTATAACAAAGAGAACTGTACTTATCAGATCAAAGAAAAATACACAATCAATTCAAACCAGACAAAGCACATGAAAAATGAAGGGTACCCGTATAAATACGGACGGAGCACCTGACGCATAGCAATGGCTACCTGGTAAAGCTTAACTGCTAAGCTTACGACTCGAACAAAACTACTGTAGCTGTATCATCCTTCATTCGACCTAAATTGTGTCTCATATTACAATGGACCAACTTTGTTCGATTTGAGGTGCGGCCTAAAACTTTTTTCTCCCCTTGAATTTTGAGTCTCAGATTTCAGGTGCAGCTTAGATTCGGGAATTTTTTTTTTCCCCTTGATTTCGAGTCTAAGGTGCGGCTTAGATTCGAGTAAATACAGTATGAGGCCTGTCTCAAAAGTATCTGACCTTTGGCCAGAAAAAATATTTCGAATACCTGAGAGGGTTGGGACTCTAATCCTCTTCAAAGTAGGCCCCTTGTGCTTGAACACACTTAGCCCAACGACCCTTTCCACTGCCAGAAACACCTCTGGAAGTCTTCTTCTGGAAAGGTGTTCAACTCCATCGTCGTGTTCCGCATTCTCTCTTCTCTACTCTCAAAATGGGATCCTTTTAGTGGCGTCTTCAATTTTGGAAAGAACCAGAAGTCGCAAGGAGACATGTCTGGAGAGTAGGGAGGTTGGCAAACGACTGTAATTCCGTGTTCAGTAAACAAATTTTGGATGAAGTGGGATGAATGTGCGGGGCCATTGTCGTGATGCAGTTGCCAGTATTTCGCCGTCCACATGTCTTGTCTTTTGTGCCGAACTGCATTACGGAGTCGCTGGAGAACATCTTGACAGTACTCCTTTGTCACTGTTTGTCCTTTAGGTGTGTACTCGTGACGCACAATTCTGTGGACGTCAAAGAAGACAGTCAGCATCACCTCACTTTCTTCGGCCTCTGAGACTTGGGATGCTACCATTGCGACAACTGTCTTCTTGTTTCTGGGCCTTATCCATACACCTGTGAGTCATCTCCAGTTATCACGGTGTTCAAAAAGCCAGGATCAGTGTTGGTGGTGTCCAGAAGGCCCTGTGCACAGCCCTGGAGGTGTTTTTGTTCCAGCAACAACAACTCGGGCACAAATTTCGTAGCCACTCAGTGCGTGTCCAAATCATAACACAAAATTGCATGTGCAGAATCTTTACTCACTCCAAACTCTCAAGCAATCTCCTGCATGGTCAAACGACGATCTGCCAACACCAAATTTTGCACCCTCTCAACGACAGCTGCACTCCAAGCAGTTTGGGGCCTGCCAGAACGCTGGTCACCCTCCGCCATTTTTTATTCGGTCGAACCACTCGCATCTTCTCCAAACACCTGCTGAATCTTACGAATTGTTTCACTTTGAGAGTCACCAAGCTTTTGACAAAGTTTGATGCAGTATCTTTGCTCAACACGTTCAGTCATCCTGAGAGAATCAGTAATCCGACGAACACATTGTGTAGCACCTCACTCAGCAACAGACAGTCAGTGACTGACGTGCTGGAAGGCGGGGACAAAATTCACACTTGCTTGTAAAGGGCTCTTCCTTTACTGTGTAAAATGGCGCTGCACTATCGTCTCTATTTTGCGCAGGAAAATCAAAGGTCAGATACTTTTCAGACAGACCTCGTACATTTTGCACAAGTACCACAAAGATATGAGAAATTTGGGCTCATACAGAGGCATGTCAACAGTTCTTTTTCCCGCACTCTATTTGCAAGTGGAACAGGATGGGAAATGACTAGTAGTAGTAGTAGTAGTACAAGGTACCCTCCGCCATGCACTGTGCGGTGGCTTGTGGAGTATGTACGTAGATGTAGATGCAGAAGGCTGCCACTTGCCTTCCCTATGACTGAGCATATGTAACTGCTCCATTTCATATTCATACACCCCATTACAGCTAGGTATTTGTTTGAGCTCACAAATTCTAACTTTGAATCACTGATACTGTACTCATAGGATGCTAAGTTATAACATTCTCTGAAGAGCAAAGCTTTACATTTCTGTATATGTGTGCATCTGTTGTCAGACAGTACTTCATTATAGATAACTGCACCACCCGAAAAGTCTGGAGTTATTTTTGATGCTGTCTGTTGGGTCATTAACACACTGCACGAACGGCAAGGATCCCGACGCACTTCCTGGGGCACAACAGAACTGTCAATAGCGCTACATCTGAGATAACGAGCCGAGTCCACCCAGTCAAGAAATCCTCAACCCAGTCACAAACACTGTTTGCTAACTCGAATAATTGTATTTTTATAAATAAAGATTTTTGTGCCACTGAATCAAATGCTTTTTCAAAATCAAAAAATATTGCAGCTACCTCTACACCTAAATCTACATCTACATCTACATATGTACTCCGCAAGCCACAAAATGATGCATGGTGGAGGGTATACTGTATCACTATTGGTCATTTCCTTTTGTGTTCTACCTGCAGACACAATGAGGGAAAAACGACTGTCTGCATGCCTTCGTATGAGACCTAATGTCTGTAATCTTATCTTCATAGTCCTTAATCAAAATGTATGTTGGCGGCAGTGAAATCGATCTGCATTTAGCTTCAAGTGCCATTTCCCTATATTTTCTCAATAGTGTTTCTTGAAACGGGGGTCACCTTCTCTCCAGGAGTTCCCGAATTCCCAAAGCGCCTACATAGCACTTGCATGCTGTTTGAAACTACCAGTAACAAATCTAACAGTCCGCCTCTGAATTGCTCTGATGTCTTCCTTCACTCCGACCTGCTACGGATCCCAAAAACTTGAACAGTAATCAACAATAGATTACAGTAGCGTCTATATGCAGTCTCCTTGGCAGATGAACCACACCTTCCTAAAATTCTCCCAATAATCTGATGTCAAACCATTCGCCTTCCCTACCAAAGACCTTACATGTACACTCATTTCATATTGCGCCCAGATATTTAATCAATCTGATTGTATCAAGCAGCTCACCACTAATGCTGTATTTGAATGTAACAGGTTCGTTTTTCATACTCATCTGCATTAATTTACATTTTTCTACATCGAGAGCTAGCTGTCATTCATCAAACACACTTTAAATTTTTTCTAAGTCATCTTGTATCCTCCTACAATCACTACAATGACGACACTTTCCCTTACACCACAGCATCATCAGAAAACAGCCACCAATCTCTGCCCATCCTGTCTGCTAGATCATATATGTATACAGAAGATAGCAGCAGCCCTAACACACTACCCTGGGGCGCTCCTGACGATACCCTCATCTCTGATGAACACTTACTGGTTTGATTCATAACTTTCACGATGCCATGTGTGAAAACGGCAAATGGGATATCTTTTGATAGTCCAAGTCGCAGTTCAAACGAAATGGATTTTTACGAGGGTTGACTGAAAAGTAATGCCTCCACCCTCGTAACTCTTCGACAGTTGGCAGCACTGGTATGTGGCAGGTACTGGCTTGTTCCGTAGGCTCTTCTCTACAGCTCCAGTTGGCAGGAAGCCTTAGCATTGAACGCTTGTGTTGTTACAGTGTAAAGTATGGAACCGTGCGCAGACGGTCAGTCAGTGCGATTTAAGCAACGTGCAGTCATTGAATTCTTGACAGCAGAAGGTGTCAGCCCCAAAGGAGATTCATGACAAAGTGAAAGCAGTTTATGGTGATTAAGTTGATGTGAGCACTGTGTGTTGTTGGGTGAGTACATTTAAAGATGTGGAGGTGGGAACATCTGACCTGTGTGACAAAGAGTTGGACATCCTGTGACAGCAACCACCGAGTTTCACAAGGAAAATGTTGACAGATTGATTCAGGACAATCGTTGTATCACTCAGAGAGAAATTGCAAGCACAATCGGCATTTCACAAGAATGTGTGGGTCACATTATTGCTTTGCTTGGCTATCGGAAGATCTGTGCACAATGGGTACCCCAGATGCTGACTCCTGACTTGAAATTTGCCAGGAACTGCTCTCACGTTACGAGAATGAAGGTGACACATTTCTCCATTCAATTGTGACAGGAGACGGAATGTGAATTCACCAATATGACCTGGAGATGAAATGTCAGTCCATGGAATATTGACACAAAGAGTCATCCCAGAAAAAGAAATTCAAAATGCAGTCCTCAGCTGGAAAAATCATGGCCACAGTGTTCTGGGACGCATATGGTGCTATCCGTGTTGATTTCCCTGATTGTGGAACAACAATAAATTCATAATGTAGTGTGTGGACATACAAGGTGGGAAAGTGTGTCTCACGGGAGGCGTGCCAGAGATAAGTCCCTGCAGTCGCACTATCCTCTGTGCCCTCGGTGGCTCAGATGGATAGAGCATCTGCCATGTAAGCAGGAGATCCCGGGTTCGAGTCCCGGTCGGAGCACACATCTTCACCTGTCCCGTTGATATATATAAATGCCCGTCAACAGCTGAAGGTATTAATATAATTCTAACTTCATAAATTCAGAGCGTTACATCAAACTCTGAAACGATGGTTAACAAGGGTCCCAAAGGAAAAGGGAAATGTTTTCCTGCAGCATGACAATGCCAAACCACACATTTCACTTGCCACCACAGCAGAACTTCAGAGACTGAATGTCACCATCCTCCATACAGTCCAGATTTAGCACCGTCTGGCTTCCATCTGTTCCCAATAATATAAGACGATCTGCGAGGAAATCATTGTGCTGAGAGACTGTGGGTGCGGAAACAGAGTGCCGACTTCTTCTGTGATGGCTTCAGAAAACTTGGCAAAAATGTATCCAACTGGCTGGTGATTATGTGGAAAAATGAATACTGGTAATTAAAGATCACGTTCCAAGGATTATTTCTGCATTTGATTTACCAAAATATTCCCATCCAAACCCAATTAACGACGGTGGAGGCATTACTTTTCATTCAACCCTCATACTACACTCCTGGAAATTGAAATAAGAACACCGTGAATTCATTGTCCCAGGAAGGGGAAACTTTATTGACACATTCCTGGGGTCAGATACATCACATGATCACACTGACAGAACCACAGGCACATAGACACAGGCAACAGAGCATGCACAATGTCGGCACTAGTACAGTGTATATCCACCTTTCGCAGCAATGCAGGCTGCTATTCTCCCATGGAGACGATCGTAGAGATGCTGGATGTAGTCCTGTGGAACGGCTTGCCATGCCATTTCCACCTGGCGCCTCAGTTGGACCAGCGTTCGTGCTGGACGTCCAGACCGCGTGAGACGACGCTTCATCCAGTCCCAAACATGCTCAATGGGGGACAGATCCGGAGATCTTGCTGGCCAGGGTAGTTGACTTACACCTTCTAGAGCACGTTGGGTGGCACGGGATACATGCGGACGTGCATTGTCCTGTTGGAACAGCAAGTTCCCTTGCCGGTCTAGGAATGGTAGAACGATGGGTTCGATGACGGTTTGGATGTACCGTGCACTATTCAGTGTCCCCTCGACGATCACCAGTGGTGTACGGCCAGTGTAGGAGATCGCTCCCCACACCATGATGCCGGGTGTTGGCCCTGTGTGCCTCGGTCGTATGCAGTCCTGATTGTGGCGCTCACCTGCACGGCGCCAAACACGCATACGACCATCATTGGCACCAAGGCAGAAGCGACTCTCATCGCTGAAGACGACACGTCTCCATTCGTCCCTCCATTCAAGCCTGTCGCGACACCACTGGAGGCGGGCTGCACGATGTTGGGGCGTGAGCGGAAGACGGCCTAACGGTGTGCGGGACCGTAGCCCAGCTTCATGGAGACGGTTGCGAATGGTCCTCGCCGATACCCCAGGAGCAACAGTGTCCCTAATTTGCTGGGAAGTGGCGGTGCGGTCCCCTACGGCACTGCGTAGGATCCTACGGTCTTGGCGTGCATCCGTGCGTCGCTGCGGTCCGGTCCCAGGTCGACGGGCACGTGCACCTTCCGCCAACCACTGGCGACAACATCGATGTACTGTGGAGACCTCACGCCCCACGTGTTGAGCAATTCGGCGGTACGTCCACCCGGCCTCCCGCATGCCCACTACACGCCCTCGCTCAAAGTCCGTCAACTGCACATACAGTTCACGTCCACGCTGTCGTGGCATGCTACCAGTGTTAAAGACTGCGATGGAGCTCCGTATGCCACGGCAAACTGGCTGGAACTGACGGCGGCGGTGCACAAATGCTGCGCAGCTAGCGCCATTTGACGGCCAACACCGCAGTTCCTGGTGTGTCCGCTGTGCCGTGCGTGTGATCATTGCTTGTACAGCCCTCTCGCAGTGTCCGGAGCAAGTATGGTGGGTCTGACACACCGGTGTCAATGTGTTCTTTTTTCCATTTCCAGGAGTGTATGAGCAACAATAATCGCCAACGAGCAAATGTATCAGGAAGTGAGCATAAGAATTTTAAGATTCTCAGAAAGGTTTCAGGAAGATGTACGATTACCTACTTTACAATAAATTTGAACTGCTCAGTTCTGCTGAGTAAGCCCTTTACTTACTTAAGGTTCGCAGTCCAAACGTGGCCCTGGCACACACAGGTCAGGTCACAGCTGAACAGGTTAGCAAGTGGGTCACAGCTGAAAGTTTAATTATTACCTTCACAAAGACACACATTATAATTAATTAAGCACAGCACACAAAATTCCTTGCGGTTCACAGATGGATTATAAGTTAAAAGGGACTCAACACATGGCTAAACCAGTCAAGAAGCTCTTTTCACTCTGCTGCGCACTTAGAAGCATCTCCCACTGCATTGATATAAAGACAAGAGCAATGGCTTATTTTGTAAGATTTCTGTCCCTGCTGCCTTATGAGATCATCATATGTGGCAGTGCACCTGAAGTAAATAATGTAAAACTCGGCAGAACCAACCAGTAAGAATACTATTTAAAGCAGACAACTGTACATCTTATCCACCTTTTTGAGGGTCTTGGAATTCTTACACTCATTTTCTGATAAATTTACTTCTTAAACTTTTTTGTTGTTGATAACGAAAATCAGTTTCAACTGAACTGTGATGCACACAGTCAGAATACAAGCCAAAAAAATCATTTTCATGCAGACTTTGCTTTGTTGTGCAAGGTTCAGAATGCAGTTATGTACTCTGGTAGTAAGATACTCAGCAAGCTCCCATCTAACATACAGCCAAAAATTGGGGATCACTACCAGTTCAAAAAATAGTTAAACACACATTTCATTAGTCACTTTTTATACAAATTATCTGATACTCTATATTTAGGGATTTAAATTTCCGTTACAAACATGGGAGATAGCAGCATTTGCTATACGGCTGAAAAACAAGTAATTATATATTTTAAATAGGGGTCAGTACTTACAGACATAAAAATATTTTCTTTGAAACATACCACTGTAATCAAGTAAACAGGAAGCTACAAGTGACAGTTCAACATCATCTTTTCTTAAAATAAAGCTTTGTTACCCATTTACCCTAATGAATTGAGTTGGTAAAGGAAAGAAGGAAGATTAGGGTTTAACATCTGTTGACATTGAGATCATTAGAGACAGAGTTGGTAGAAAGATGGATAGCACCAAGCAGTGGAGTGGTAGTCTATTGTTAATTTTTATCACTACAAAATGATGAGTCATTGTTCAACAGTGTTACCAAAAACTTTTTAAATCTCAAAAAGTTCTTGATTGATTTACTACAGACTTTTAAACAATACTCTTGTTTCAATGTTCACTTTGTACAAAAGTTCTTGTAGAATGTAAATACTTTAGGATTAAAGGAGGCCACCCATCGAAAGGCAGAAGCACTGAGCTGTTAAAAGACTCTCACAAAACATGGAAAACTTGCCAGCTTTTGGAGTTATCCTTCCATGAGCTAGAGTACACAAACAAACACAACCCCCCCCCCCCCCCAACACACACACACACACACACACACACACACACACACACACACACACACACACACAACCTGGGGCACAGGTGTGTGTGTGTGTGTGTGTGTGTGTGTGTGTGTGTGTGTGTGTGTGTGTGTGTGTTGGGGGGAGGGGGCAGAGTGCACATGTGTACTCGAGCTCATCCAAGAATAACTACAAACGCTAGGAAGTTTTCCTTCTTTTGTGTGTGAATATGAATGTCAAAAGCATTCAGATGGCCAAAGCCTACATATTTTTTTCAAATAACAATGTACAGGTTTTCAGTCAAAGCTGACTGGGAGAAAAAAAAAATCTGCTCTCCTGTGCTCTAAAAATATCTGGTTTCATTTCTTTGTAGCAACGACAGATGAGATAAACGAAAATCCAGAGACAGCACTTTGAGCGATCCAGCAGGAGGCATACTGAGGCTGCTTCCGGAAATGGAGATGGCATTGGCAGCAGTGCATCAATTGTGGAGGAGAGTATTTTGAAGGAAACAGTGCATAATAAGTAACAGGTAAGTGTAGAAAAATTTTGTGGACAAAGATTTGACTACACTTTAAACTATTAGACTTATTGTTTCTACCACATATGATGCGTGGTTATAAAATAATGGGCCTGATGCTGTCACAGAGTAAGTACACATGCACCAAAGCTGAATGACCAATAGCTGTGAAACGCGAAGCTCACTTGAATGCGGCATTTATGGTGTCTGTAGACAAAGGAGTGTGGCAGTGGCCTTCATTCGTGTAAGAGCTGTTATTTTGTTTTGTAGGAAAAATGAAGATGACTCGTGCCCATGACACCCTACGACATTAAAAAGTGATGAATATATCGTATCAAAAAGGTAGGTAATCTGATTCCATCTGAGCATCAGTTGACTATCAGACTGATTACTGAAAATGTAGGAAATGACACAGAAAGCCTTAGCAAAATTTTACATAACCAATTTAAAACAATAAAAGTGTGTGTGGAGCTTGTGTCAAAAATTCTTACGACTGAACAACGAGAAGCTCGAGAAAATATTTGTCCTGACACTTTGAATAGCTCTGAAAATGACCCTAATTTCTTTGAAGTAGTGATAACGTGGCAAATCTCGGTTTTTCACTTATGCCAACACTACTCAATTCTGTGAGAAAATAAGAGAAACCAACCCGTTAAGAGCTTTCGCGCAGAGTACAGTACTCCAGGATTAGGCAAAGCACCTTATTTGCCTGATCTGGTACCATGAGTCTTTTGTCCATTCCTCAAGGCCAAATCTGCATTAAAAGGACCAAGGGATCAAGATTTCAGTCTGTTTAAGCTGCAGAAGAGGGGAGAGGGGGAAGAAGGGCCTCACAAATCATCAAAGAGCTCACAGAGGAGGTCCCAGTGCTCTTTCCATCAACAGAAAATTTGCATGGAGCATTGTAGGGATAGAGGACAGGAGAACATTGAGGGTGACAATAAGTAAATATGTATCTTTATGAAATAAAATGTTTAACAGGAAAAGTCCTGTTATTTTAGAGCCACACCTGGCAGCATTGTCTTCCTCCTTGTATGACATCTGTTGAAACAACACCTTTAAATATGCTTTGTTATCAATCCTTTTAAAAATTCTGGAACATTCTTAATTTTCCACCAATGCTGTGTTGGAGTGTAATGCGGTTGGCATCTTTGCACTCGCCTGTGTTTGATATGTAACTGCCATAAATTTCATTGTTTTTGTGTGATGTGCTTATATGTGGATGTGTGTGTGTTATTGTTCAGAGCTGTATTGAGTAGAGCATTGTGTCACAAATTTCGAAATGTCAGTTAAAGGAGCAACACATCTGCATTAAATTTTGCACGAAATTCAGGAAAAGCTTTACAGAGACGGCCTAAATTATGCACGAAGTCTACAGTAATGAATGTTTGAGTCATACTCGCTGTTACAAATAGTTCAAACAGTTTAAAAATGGCCGGACAGAAGTTAAAGATGACCCTCGTTCAGGACGCCTTCGACATCTACTGATGACGCTCGAGTCAGGAAGGTCAACAAAATTGTGAGTGCCAACTGAAGACAGGCTGTCCGAGAGATTGCAGAAGAATGTAACATTTAAGTTGGTTCGTGACACAAAATCCTGACACAGCATCTTCGATTACACTGTGTTGCTGCCAAATTTGTCTCACGGCTCACGAGTCGAGACCAGAAACACCTTCGCCTCGCAATCTGTGCAGAGCTTTTGGATTACGCAAATGAGAATGACATGTTCGTTAAGAGAATCATTACTGGTGACGAGACGTGGGTCTACGGTTATGATGCTGAGAACAAGGTTCGATCTTCACGGTTCTCCGAGACAAAAAAAATCTCGTCAGATCAGGTCAATTTTCAAAGCCGTGCTGATAGTTTTCTTTGAATATAAAGGATTTGTCCATCACATATTTGTGCCACAAGAACAAACTGTCGATCTATGGTACTATTGGGGCGTGTTGGGATGCCTGTGAGAAACTGTGAGAAGGAAACGGCCTGAAATGTGGTACGAAAATTCACAGCTCTCGCATCACGATAATGCAACCACAAATTCATCCCTGTTGGTGCACGAATACTGCACAAAAAATGAAATCACTCTGCTGCGTCATCCTCCGTACTCTGCAGACCTCACCCCTGTGGACATTTTTTTAATTTCCAAAGTTGAAAACCCCATTGAAAGGACAGAGATTTGAAACAATAGCCGAGATCACAGAAAATTTGCAGATGGCACTCTGCACAATTCAGCAAGAGGAGTACCGAGACTGCTTCTGGAAGTGGAAATGGCATTGGGAGGAGTGTGTTTTGAAGGAGACCATGCACAATAAGTAAAATGTAAGCCCAGAAAAATTTTGTGGACAAAAATCTGGAATTTTTTGAGCAGACCTCCTATACAGGGTCTTACAAAAAGGTACGGCCAAAATTTCAGGAAACATTTCTCACACACAAAGAAAGAAAATATGTTATGTGGACATGTGTCCGGAAACGCTTACTTTCCGTGTTAGAGCTCATTTTATTACTTCTCTTCAAATCACATTAATCATGGAATGGAAACACACAGCAACACAACGTACCAGTGTGGCTTCATACGCATTGTTACAGGAAATATTCAAAATGTCCTCCGTTAGCGAGGATACATGCATCCACCCTCCGTCGCATGGAATCCTTGATGCGCTGATGCAGCCCTGGAGGATGGCGTATTGTATCACAGCCATCCATAATACGAGCACGAAGAGTCTCTACATTTGGTACCGGGGTTGCGTAGACAAGAGCTTTCAAATGCGCCCATAAATGAAAGTCAAGAGGGTTGAGGTCAGGAGAGCGTGGAGGCCACGGAATTGGTCCGCCTCTACCAATCCATGGAGGAGATGGGCAGGAGGGAGGAGGGGAAGAAAAGGAGCAGAAGCTCTGGTGGTGTCAAGGACGGGGAATGGAATTGGCTGTGAACTTTCAAAGGAAATGGCCCGGATATTTGCCAGGAGTGATTTAAAAAACCTAAATTTGGATTGCCGGACACAGGTTTGAACCTTCACCCTACTGAATGTGGTGTCACCGCCAGACACCACACTTGCTAGGTGGTAGCCTTTAAATCTGCCGCGGTCCGGTAGTATACGTCAGACCCGCGTGTCGCCACTGTCAGTGATCGCAGACCGAGCGCCGCCACACGGCAGGTCTAGAGAGACTCCCTAGCACTCGCCCCAGTTGTACAGTCGACTTTGCTAACGATGGTTCACTGACTACATACGCTCTTATTTGCCGAGAAGACAGTTTAGCATAGCCTTCAGCTACGTCATTTGCTACGACCTAGCAAGGCGCCATATTCTTCAAGAATGTATTCTGAACAGATAATTTGTGAATCATGTACCGTCAAGAGCGACGTTCATCATTAATGGATTAAAGTTAAGTATCAAACTAATTACGTCCGCTTTCTGAATTCTCATTCCTTGTCATGTTCCAGACCTCACGTTAGTATAGTTCTTCCCTCCTCATGCCAGCCTGCGTGAGCTAAAACGCGTGCATTTCGGCCTCCATTCGTAACACAACACTGAATGTGAGTCCAGTGTACTGACCACTATACCACCTTGTTTGATGGGAAGGGGATTAGGATGTAAATCCAATTCCTATACATATTTGGGAATTGTGAAATACTGCTGGGTTTCTGAGCACAATATACAGATTAAGTTTCTATGATTTGTTTGCCTTTTTTTTTTTTTAATGTACTCGGTGACTCTTTCCACATGCTTTTTTTATTTATTTATTTCTGTAGGACCAAATCAAGAAGCAAATATCCAAGGACATGGAATGTGACAGTACATGAAATTATGACATAAAAATGAACAGATAAAAATAAAATGTTTATGAACCAAAAAAAAAAAATCAAGCCATAAGTTCAAGTAGACGCAATCAACAATATAACATAAGAATCAGCTCAATTTTTCAAGGAACTCCTCAACAGAATAAAAGGAGTGATCCATGAGGAAACTCTTCGGTTCCGATTTGAAAGCACATGGATTACTGCTAAGATTTTAGAATTCTTGTGGTAGCTTATTGAAAATGGATGCAGCAGTATACTGCACACCTTTATGCATAAGAGTTAAGGAAGTCCAATCCAAATGCAGGTTGGATTTCTGTCGAGTAGTAACCGAGTGAAATCTGCTTATTCTTGGGAATAAGCTGATATTGTTAACAAGAAATGTCAATAAGGAATACATTTACTGAGAGGGCAACATCAAAATACCCAGACTCGTGAACAGGGGTCAACAAGAGGTTCGTGAACTTACACCACTTACTGCCTGAACCGCCTTTTTCTGAGCCAAAAATATCGTTTTAGAATGGGAAGATTTACCCAAAATATAATACAACATAAGTGAATGAAAATAAACAAAGTAGACTGATTTTCATGTCGAATGATCACTTACTTCGGATACTGTTCGAATAGTAAAAATGGAAGCATTAAGTCTTTGAACAAGAGCCTGAACATGAGCTTTCCAAGACAATTTACTATCTATCTGAACACCTAGCAATTGGAACTGTTCAGTATCAGTAATCACATGCCCATTCTGTGAAAGTAAAACATCAACTTTTATTGAATTTTGTGTCAGAAACTGTAAAAACTGAGTCTTACTGTAATTTAGTGGTAGTTTATTTTGTACAAGCCATGGACTTATGTCACGAATTGCAGTATTTGAAACAGAGCCAATGTTGCACAGAACATCGTTTACTACGAACCTAGTCTCAGCAGCAAACAGAAAAATTTCAGAATTACCCCTAATACTAGAGGGCATATCATTTACGAGGGCATTTCGAAACGTAAAGACACAATGGCTCACAGTCCTTAAATAGAACATTTATTTAGAAAATGTCAGTTACATCTTATTAACTGGATTATTTGTTATTTTTCGACATAATCACCCTCGTCATCCAAACATTTGTTAAGTCGGTGCACAAGCTTTTGTATCCAACAGTCATAGAAGGTTGCTGCCTGTTGTCGGAACCACATTTCAACTTCATCTTTGATCTCTTCATCGTCGTGAAATGATTTTACACCAAGATGTGACTTCAGGTAATCGAAGACATGGAAGTCGGTGGGCGCAAGGTCCGGGCTGTATGGCGGATGGTCCAATATGTCCCGTTTGAATTGTTCGAGTAGTGCTTTGGTTACGAGCGCTGTGTGAGACCGAGCATTGTCACGAAGCAATCGGACTCCACTTGTCAGCATTCCCCTGCATCTGTTTTGAATTGCCCTTCGAAGACGTTTCAAAGTCTGGCAATATGCAACAGCATTAATTGTTATTCCAGGAGGCATAAATTCCAACAGAAGAATGCCTTGTCTGTACCAAAAAACAGAAGCCATGATTTTCTTCGCTAAAGTTGACGTTCTGCATTTCTCGACTTTTGTTGAATTCAAATGGTGCCATTGCATTGATTGTTGCTTGGATTCAGGTGTACGGTGATAAACCCACGTCTCGTCACCTGTCACAATGTGATCAAGGAACTCATCACCTGCTTCAGCAGAGCGTTTGAGGAAGTCGAGTGCAAAGCCCATCCTTTTCTTTTTGTGTTCTTCCGTTAACAGAAGGCTAGAAGAAGGGACCGGTTGGAAGGACATGTTCTAAGGCATCAAGGGATCACCAATTTAGCATTGGAGGGCAGCGTGGAGGCTAAAAATCATAGAGGGAGACCAAGAGATGAATACACTAAGCAGATTCAGAAGGATGTAGGCTGCAGTAAGTACTGGGAGATGAAGAAGCTTGCACAAGATAGAGTAGCATGGAGAGCTGCATCAAACCAGTCTCAGGACTGAAGACCACAACAACAACAACAACAACAACAACAACCGTTAACAATTTCGGAACCCAGCGTGTGCACAATTTACTGTGCTCTAACTTGACAGTCACAACTTCATAAAGAGTTGTCATTGACACGTCCGGTATGATCTGATGCAATTCTTTCAATGTGAGACGTCTATTTGCACGAATTGCTTCCTCCGTTCTCTGAAGAAGGGCATCAGAGATCACAGATGGCCGACCTGTTCTTTGTTCGTCATGAACACCGGTCCTACCTTCAGAGAAATGTCGACACCATTTCATTACATTTTGTCGATGCATAATGTTCCCATAAACAAAAACAATTTCTTTGTGAATATCCGCTGGTCACTGACCTTTTGCATGAAGAAAACTTATGACGGACAGCACTTCGCATTTGGTGGGATTCTGAATCGGCGCAGCCATTTTAAACATGACCTACTCCAACCGAAAGCAACGTTCAATGGCCGAACGACCGCGAGGAGAAAGCTAACGGTTCAAGGTTAACATCAGTGTTGCCAACTTGCTCGCCAAAACTCTTCTGTTCCTCTGGCGTACGGTGCACCTTTACTTTTCGAAATACCCTCGTATATAAATAGGGAACAAGAGTGGTCCCAATACTGATCTCTGGGGCACCCTTCTTTTGACTGTACCCCAACTCATTTTTATTTTAATTCAAAACGGGATGAACAGGAAAGAAGGAATAAATGACAAATGAACAAATGAAATGCAAGAGCCAGGAGAGAGACTGTTTCTAGCAGAGCAGTGACTCACTCGTGCGGAAGTGGGAGTCGAGGCGGTCGGTGCCCGGCTGCGGGACGCGGGCGCAGTTGAAGAGACGGCGGAACTGCCGCATGCTGAACGTGGTGCGGCCGTCGGCGGACCGCGTCGGCAGCAGCTGCTCCTCCCGCAGCAGCTGCCACAGCCGCGTCATGTGGTACGCGTACAGCGACGCGTGCTGCGGACACAACCCAGTCACTTCCCTGTCACCTCTGTTATGTGCCCCAATTCTGGGCATCAATATGCTGTGTCTGCAATTCTGACTTAATAAAATGCACGCTGCAGAAACTGCTATTAGAATGCTTCAGTTGTATGTGAAAATTACTGAACTATCAGTATAATAAGTCACAGTTGCAAAATACTAACGCGAATTCTTTACAGATGAATGGAAAAACTGGTAGAAGCTGACCTCAGGGAAGATCAGTTTGGATTCCGTAGAAATATTGGAACACGTGAGGCAATAGTGACCTTACGACTTATCTTAGAAGCTAGATTAAGGAAAGGCAAACCTACATTTCTGGCATTTTCAGACTTAGAGAAAGCTTTTGACAATGTTGACTGGGATACTCTCTTTCAAATTCTGAAGGTGGCAGGGGTAAAACACAGGGGGCGAAAGGTTATTTACAATTTGTACAGAAACCAGGTGGCAGTTATGAGAGTCGAGGGACATGAAAGGGAAGCATTGGTCGGGAAGGGAGTGAGACAGGGTTGTAGCCTCTCCCCGATGTTATTCAATCTGTATATTGAGCAAGCAGTAAAGGAAACAAAAGAAAAATTCGGAGTAGGTATTAAAATCCATGGAGAAGAAATAAAAACTGTTAGGTTCGCCGATGACATTATAATTCCGTCAGAGACAGCAAAGGACCTGGAAGAGCAGTTGAACAGAATGGACAGTGTCTTGAAAGGAGGGTATAAGATGAACATCAACAAAAACAAAACAAGGATAATGGAACGTAGTCGAATTAAGTCGGGTGATGCTGAGGCAATTAGATTAGGAAATGAGACACTTAAAGTACTAAAGGAGTTTTGCTATTTGGTGAGCAAGATAACGGATGATGGTCCAAGTAGAGAGGATATAAAATGTAGACTGGCAATGGCAAGGAAAGCATTTCTGAAGAAGATATATTTGTTAACATCAAGTATAGTGTTAGGAAGTCGTTTCTGAAAGTATTTGTATGGAATGTAGCCATGTATGGAAGTGAAATGTGGACGATAAGTAGTTTAGACAAGAAGAGAACAGAAGCTTCAAAATGTAGTGCTATAGAAGAATGCTGAAGATTAGATGGGTAGAACACATAACTAATGAGGAGGTATTGAATAGAATTGGGGAGAAGAGGAGTTTGTGGCACAACTTGACAAGAAGAAGGGACCGGTTGGCACATGTTCTGAGGCATCAAGGGATCACAAATTTAGCATAGGAGGGGTAAAAATAGCAGAGGGAGACCAAGATATGAATACACTAAGTAGATTAAGAAGGATGTGCGTTGTAGTAGATATTGGGAGATGAGGAATCTTGCACAGGATAGGGTAGCATGGAGAGCTGCATCAAAACCAGTCTCAGGACTGAAGAACACAACAACAACAAGTTGTATGGGGGCCACTGGATATAGTATTTAAAGGATTAAATAAGGATATTACTTGTTTCCACTATTGTTTAATTTCAACACATAAAATGCAGTAAAGAAACTATTCCATATTCCTAGATGTCCGAAAAGCATTTGAAATGGTACCCCACTGCAGACTGTTAAAGAAGATATAAGTAAACAGAGTAGGTTCTGTGCTGGTGTAAGCTGTAGCCAGCACACTGGTGGCAAAGATGCAGTGCGGAGATTGATTGTAGGCACTGGATCGAGTGTGCCTATCGTGAGAGAGCCCAGACACACCGACATGCAATATACCGCCAACGCTCTCTCAACAGCAAGTATTTCTTTTTTTTCTGTGGTTATCAAGCAGACAATGAAGTTTGATCAGAAAAGCTTCAGTTGTAAGTAGAAACTACTGTGACATTTACATCCCTTAGCTCGATACAGCAGCCTGCAAATACACACTCTTCATTCAAATGGTTAAAATCATTTCTAATGTAATATTTTATATCAGAATGAGTAAGTGTGCAAGACCCTCAGTGATTTCTCTCGTCTACAAAATGTGTTGTGTACTTCCGAAAGTTCAGTTTCGTGAAGAATTTTAATATTATCAAATGGAAGCCAACGTTCATTGAGGCAAATAACTTTGATATTTTTGCTTTCAGAAAGAATAATTTGTAATTTGTCAGATTTATGACTTTTGTATGAAAAGTCACCACTCAGACAACTTACATTCAAGAGCATTATGTGGGGACATTTCTTCTTATTTATGGTGCCAAGTATACTCTTTCTTGGCTACCATTTTGGTCTTGCTTCCACTGACTGGAGGGCCTCACTAACTCACTCTTCAGTTTGGCTCGTGTCAGTCATTCACTCGCAGAGCGTGTCACAGGCTACGATAGTACATAGTGACCGGAACTGTGACAATAGCAAGATTACCAATATTGTCTGCAAGAGGACTATTACTGGTGAGTTTGTGCCACAGACGTGGACTCTATTCAAATTAAGTAGCAGCTTCATGTAAACAAAGAACTGTATTAATCCACGTGTGCATTTGTGTTTTAGTAATAGGATACCAGCCACCCACAACAACATCCTCTTCCTTGCGGTACAAGATTCTACAGGTTCTCAGATATGTGAGTGGCTCTAAGACTTCTCGAGTAGTAGGACCCATTAGGTTGACCTCAAAGGCAAATGTTCATCGGGATGGAAATGATCGTGTGGCACTGTCGGCCAGGAGACCCCATTCGGGGGAGTTCGGCCACCGTATTGCAAGTCCTTTTTAGCTGACTCCACTTCGGCGGCTTGCAAGTCAATGATGATGAAAATGACTAAGGACACACAACACCCAGTCCCCTGTCGGGAATCGAACCCGGGCCCCCTGCGTGGTAGGCAGTAATGCTACGGAGGCGGACTTCATCGAGACAACGGTATTGTCAGCAAGGTGTGATAGGACTGCTATTATTTTATGTATACATAAGTGATCTGGCAGACAGGGCGGGCAGCAATCTGTGCTTGTTTGCTGATGATTCTGTGGAGTAAAGCCGTCGGCACATGGACCGTGCTGTCGAACGTTAACACTGAGCGTGCCAAGTTCAACGTGCTGCTGAACGCTCAGGAACGGTGCGACTTGTGCATACGGTTCGTGGGCCCCAACGTGGTATTCGCGATCGCAACGCACTCCAGCAGCAGTTTGAGGGATGTTTCTAGTTTGTAAATCACACAGTTTACTGAACGGGCGCGCGTAAAATTCCCACGTTAGCTCTATTAAAACGCACATTTCCTCCATCGTCCGCGAAAAGGAAGGTACCGTGTCCAATCAATAAGGACACAGGCTTATAAAAGTTCCATTACAAACAGTGCGGTACAAATTTGGAACACTTCTCCGCATAAGATAAACATTATTTCATCATTCCCACATTTTAGTAAAACTCCAAGGTCAATCTTACTTGACCACTGTTCCTACCCAGTAGCAGAATCTTTGCAACATGTGAATTACGAAGCGTAAAAGAAAAAGGAGCAAAATATCTTTATACAAGTAGCGCAAGCTGTCCTGCAGATCAAGCCAATCGAACAAAGTCACCCCTCAAAACAAGCTGAACTTATATTTACATAACATCAAATATTATAGCATATGCTTATATTAAACTAATAATAAAGTATCAGAACCTAATAAAAACACGAATGTTAGGAAAAAAAAAATTGGAAGTGTTGACACGCGAACCACTGCCTCAACAAAAACTCATTACCGAAGAGAGACGCTACTCATTACGCTAAACCAACAACTCGATCCTTGTACTTAATCATATTATGTTAGCACTTACTGAAAACGTTAATCGTAGATAATTATGTTACTTATTGAAATTTAATTATAACGAACTGTACCAAGAACAATGCATGTTTGGTGGATCTTCAGTGTGTCGCTGCCTTCAAATAGCCTCCTCTCATAATACGCAAGTTATAGTAATTCTTTTGACACAAATATGATGTTTCTCATTATGTTATTGGAACGAATCACACAGTTAACAACGGGTTTTCCAGTGATTCTCAATTTGCTGGTGGTCGGAAATGGCATATATACATATAAGCTTGAAATGAATGCCAATATGGCGCCTCACAACTCTGTACTGAAGGGGGACGGCGTGCGTGTGACGTAGGTGGCGTTGTGCCATCTCATTGGTCAACGCTCAGAATATCTGACATGCCAGATACTGCTCTGCACGTTCGGAAAGACTCCCGAGCGTGCTATCCCACGCTATGACGTCAGAAACTCGGCACGCTCAACGCTCAACGTTCGGATGCACGGTCCGTGTGCCGACGGCTTAAGGGAAGATGTAAAAGTTGAGTGCTTGTAGGAAGATACAAGATGACTTAGACCAAATTCCTAGTTGGTTTGATGAATTGCAGCTAGCTCTAAATGCATGAAAACGTAAGTTAATGCTGATGAGCAAAAAAAACCATAATGTTCAGATACAGTGTTAACAGTCTCCTGCTTGACAAGGTCGTGTCATTTAACGTCATTTAAATATTCAGGTATAACATTGCAAAGTGATACGAAATGGAATTAGCGAGTGAGGATTCTGATAGGAAAGGTAAATGGTTGACTGCAGTTTATTCGGAGACTTTTAGGAAAGTGTTGTTCATCTGTAAAGGAGGTAACATATAGGACACTAGTGTGACCTATTCTTGAGTAATGCTGAAGTGTTTGGGTTCCACAGCAAGTGTGATTGAAGGAAGACACTGAAACAATTTAGACGCAGGCTGGTAGATTTGTTACCAGTAAGTTTATCAACACACAAATGTTACAGAGATGCTTTGGAAACTCAAATGGGAATTGCTGGATGGAAGCCAACTGCCTTTTTGAGGAACACTACTCAGAAAACTTAGACAAGTGGCATGTGATATTAAGATTGACAGAAGCAAACCAAATGCACAAGAGATCAAAATCCAAACATAGTTGCATACTGTAAATCTGTTACAAGTGAATACCTGGAGGTAACTCGGAAGCTGTACCACAATGGAAGGTAGAAGTGAAATGGATGTTAAAGCTCAAATAGCCCAGGGAAGAGAATCACTTATGCAGAGAAGAACGTTGCCGGCATCAGTTTCTCCTCAGTATTGTGAAATTATTCGTAAAGAGGTACATTGCGAGTGTGTGTCTGCAGTGGACAGATAACTGGATGCTGAGGAAGGCACAAAAGAAAAGACTGCAAGCTCCTCAGGTGTATCCTTGGACAAGAATGTGGAAGGTAGTGTGGACTGACAAGAGTTTCAAACAAAGCGCTAAGAAGAGTAGCGCCGTTAGGGGAAATAATTGAAAATGTGTCAGACCTGGTTTGTATACCTCATAAGCAGCAGTCCCATTTTTTTTTTTCCTACACAATGTGATGTCCATGAATTTACCTTTTTTATTACTGCACCTTTGTCTGCTGTGCCATAAACTGCTTCATATTTAACAAGAAGATCATATGCAGCATACCTTTTTTGTTTCCCATGTTATGCCTTTCCGCTGATACGCCACACGAAGGCTGACTTCTGTAAGTGTGAATAAAATCTTGCAGCATTTTGACATCAATACATTTCAGATCTCTCAACATGACTGCTGCAAAAATGTATGTATGCTTGTACAAGTGCGTGTATTTTTAGCATGCAACCTCAAGCACGCTTGAGCAAAATGCTTGTGTACACTTCCTCGTCAAGTGTGTATTTACATGTGCAGCTGCCAAAGTAGAGGGACTCACACACACACACACACACACACACACACACACACAGACACACGACATTAACAGCTCTCATCTACAGCATCCCAATGCTCAACAAAAGCTGAGGATTGCTGCTCCCCAAGCAGAAGCAGTTGACTGCAGGTGGGTGGGCAGATAGAGAGGGCCAGTCAGCGACTCAACGGCAGTGACCGGAACAGTTAGTGTGTGACTGCCGGGCACCGTCGGGAGAGGAAGGCCTGTAAAACTGCAACCGACAGAGTCGGACGAGCCGGCAGTCACTGTCGTCGCCAAGTCCTCCACCTCGGTGAAGCAGCAACTAGTGAGACACAGAGACTACCTTGAGGCTCTGACAGAACAGTTGCAGCTTCGCAATGTATTCTCCTACCCTTGCTCTTCATTTGCTGTGACTTACTGTCATTTGTTGTCCACCTTTGTAGCTGAGTGACTGGCATAGATGGCTGCTGTACAGAGTGCCTCAGTTTGATTCCCAGTGTGTAGGTTGAATGATGAGAGCAATTAAGTTAGTTTAAGATAGGAGTTTTACAGTAATGAAGTTAGTTAAATGTGAAGCAATATTTGGAGCCAGAAGCTGCTTTGTGTTACATTCCACAGCTCAGTTCAATGCTACGATACCATGGCATCAGTGAGTCAGTGGAGTGCCGAGTTGTAACAGAGAGGAAAATGCTGTGTCACTGGCCAGCTGCCGCATGCCAGGGTGTCAACATCGAGGGCGGTGACAGTGAGATCACATCTGATTATACTGAGATGCAGAACCAATGGTCAGAAATGCATATGTATTGTGTTATGGACATACACAGTGCACACTGCATACCGTATTTACTCGAATCTAAGCCTCACCTGAAAAATGAGACTCGAAATAAAGGAAAAAAAAAATTCCCGAATCTAAGCCGCACCAGAAATTTTAGACTCAAAATTCAAGGGCAGAGTAAAGTTTTAGGCCGCACCTCCAAATCTAAACAAAGTTGGTCCATTGTAATATGAGACACAATTTAAGCTGAATGAATGACGATACAGCTACAGTAGTTTGCTTCGAGTCGTAAGCTTAGCAGTTAAGCTTTACCAGGTAGCCATTGCTATGTGTGAGGCGCTCCGTCCGTATTTATACGGGTACCCTTCCTTTTACACGTGCTTCGTCTGGTTTGAATCGATTGCTTATTTTGCTTTGATCTGATAAGTGCTGTTTTCTTTGTTATAGGTGTTTGCGTCACTCTAAGCTGAAAATGCATTACTGTACTGCGTCACGCATTGTTTGTCGCCCTCTGATAGTGCGTGTTTACGGCCTGTCGCCGCTCGCGGCATGGCTTGCTTTTGTGCGCGCTACCGCTGCTTACAATTTAAAAAAAAAGAGAGAGTAATCATCTCATTAGCGAAACAATGGCAAGAGACTGGTATTTGTTGTTCCTTACACTGCTGCTTTCTTTGATAATGATCAACAAGAACCAAATAATAGACTGCGTATGATAGAACATGTTCTGAACAAGAGTTTGGCGAAAATATTTCTCCGTTTGAAAATCTTTGCGGCCGCTTCTTTAGTACATCAAATTCTGCACAGAAATTAGAGTCATCTTAGAATTAAAAATCTAGTCGGTTGCCTTGTTTCATTTCTGACTATCACTATTAGGCATAAGAATAATACGAATATTAACATGACACGATACGTATATTCTTCCGCGTTTGCTGTTGTCTCACTCTAGTTTTGTAGTTTATTAGGCATACAGGATTTAAATGAGATAGCAGCAAACATGAAAGAATACATGGCATAATGTTAAAATTCTTCTACCTTTTCTTTTAATTTATTTACTGATGCAGAGGTTTTGTTGCCAGTATTTATCTTTGTGCCTACAAAGCATGCCTGTGTAGCGCTACATATATTCGACGGCAGAAGTTAGTTGTGGTGGCACCTACCAACATTTTTCATAACTTCCACTTGCTTTGCACTCGATTCTAAGCCGCAGGCGGCTTCTTAGATTACAAAAACCGGAAAAAAAATGCGGCTTAGATTCGAGTAAATACGGTAACAACAATGTAGCTCACAGCAATTGTTCAACGTGATGACCATCGGTATAAACGCAGGCGTGTAAACGGCAAATGAAGATCTGCCACACACTCTCTAAAACTGTTGGTGCCTCTCGCACCAGGAGACAGGCAGCTCAGATCCTTGCAAGCAGGCTTTCCTCCATTTCTACACGAGTCTCTTACACCGACATCTCGAAGTAACCCCAGAAGTGTGAGATCCGGCAATTGTGCTGGCTGTGGGACAGGACCTCCCTTCCAATCCGAAGAAAGAAAGGGAAGGAAGGAAGATCGAGTTTAACATCCTGTCGATACCTAGGTCATTACAGATGGAGCATAAGCTCCGACTGCATCGAGGAGGAGGAGGACAGAAAATGGCTGTGCCCTTTCGAAGGGACCGTCCCGGCATTTGCATGGAGCCATTTAGGGAAATCAGGGAAAACCCTTCCAATCCGGTGATGACCATATGTGTTTATCAGGTGCTCACTGACATTAACATTGAAGGGGACTGGTGCACCGTAGTGTTGAAACCACATTCTGTTGTGAACAACAGGTATAGCCTCCAAGAACTGTGGCAGCACATCTCACACCTCACACGAACACAGACCAATCAAACAGGAAGGCTGCATATAAGATCCTATTGGGCAATCTTATACAATGCTCACCCAGTCTTCATTTAAATAAGTGGGGATCCAAAGTTCTTGGTAAAAAATTCACTGATACGTGTCAAATTCTGAAAAATACGGGAAACTTATTAGAAATGATGGGCAGGAAAAAAAGGGTTTGGTAACAAAAATAGCAAGACCAAAATGGTAGCCAAGAAAGAGATGTCCCCACATAATGCTCGTGAATGTAAATTGACTGAGTGCTGACTTTTCATACAAAAGTCATAATTCTGACAAATTACAAATTATTCATTCTGAAAGCAAAAATATCAAAGTTATTTGCCTCAAGGAACATTGGCTTACCGTATTTACTTGAATCTAAGCCGCACTTTTTTTATGGTTTTTGTAATCCAAAAAACCACCTGTGGCTTAGAATCGAGTGCAAAGTACGCGGAAGTTCTGAAAAATGTTGGTACGTGCCGCCACAACTAACTTCTGCTGTCGAATATATGTAGCACTACACATGCATGCTTTGCAGGCACAAAGATAAATACTGGCGCCAAAACCTCTGCATCAGTAAATAAATTAAAAGAAAAGGTAGAAGAATTTTAACATTATGCCATGTATTCTTTCGTGTTTGCTGCTATCTCATTTAAATCCTGTATGCCTAATAAACTACAAAACTAGAGTGAGACAACAGCAAACGCAGAAGAATATACATATCATGTCATGTTTATATTCATATTATTCTTACGCTGAATAGTGATACTAAGCACGGCAACTGACCAGATTTTTAAATCTAAGATGACTAATTTCTGTGCAGAATGTAATGTACAAAAGAGGTGTCTTCAAAGATTTTCAGATGGAGAAAAATTTTCACTAACCTCTCGTTCAGAACATCTTCTATCATACGCAGTCTATTATTTGGTTCTTGTTGATCATTATCAAAGAAAGCAGCAGTGTAAGTAACAACAAATGGCAGTCTCTTGCCAGTGTTTCGCATATCAGACACTTACTCTTTTTTTTTTATTGTAAGTGGCGATAGGGCGCACAAAAGCCGCGAGCGGCGACAGGTCGTAAACACTCATTATCAGAATGCGACAAACAATGCCTGACACAGTACAGTAATGCATTTTCAGCTTAGAGTGATGTAAACACCTATAGCAAAGAGAACGGCACTTACCAGATCAAAGCAAAATAAGCAATCAATTCAAACCAGACGAAGTACGTGAATAAGGAAGGGTACCCGCATAAATACGGACGGAGCGCCTGACGCATAGCAATGGCTACCTGGTAAAGCTTAACTGCTGAGCTTACGACTCGAACCAAACTACTGTAGCTGTATCTTTATCCACTCGACCTAAATTGTGTCTCATGTTACAATGGACCAACTTTGTTTCGATTTGGAGCTGCAGCCTAAAACTTTTCTCTCCCCTTGAATTTCGAGTCTCAAGTTTGAGGTGCAGCTTAGATTTGGGAAAATTCTTTTTCCTTGATTTTGAGTCTGTTTTTTCAAGTGCAGCTTAGATATGAGTGCAGCTTAGATTCGAGTAAATTCAATACATTTGATAATATTAAAATTCTTCATGACAATGAAATTTTTGAAGTACCCAACAGATTTTGTAGACGAGAGAAATCACTTGGAGGGTCTTGCACACTTACTCATTCTGAAATAAAGTATTACGTTAGAAATGATTTTAACCATTTGAATGAAGAGTGTGTATTTGCAGGCTGCTGTATGGAGCTAAGGGACCTAAATGTCATAGTAGTTTCTACATACAACTGAAGCTTTTCTGGTGAAATTTCATTGTCTGCTTGATAACCTCAGCAAAGAAAAAAGGAAAAAAAGAGTTTAATAGCTGCTGACTTCATTATTAATAACACAGTTGAAAGCAATGGTGTGTCCAAATTCACTGACTTGACAAAAGACCTCAAAGCACATTTCATGCAACACGATGACCTGAAATATAATAAGAACAGATATTTTGCACCTGTTACCATAATATTTTCATAAATGATGTATTTCAAGATGTTTATAAATTTTGCATTTATTTAGTATTCTCTCACCATTCTGCACTATTCATTTAGCTACCAAAAATTAACAAAGAAATTTCATGCAACAAGAGCCATATAAAAAGGAACTTCAATTTTTTAAAAAAATCTTCTGTACTTAGTAGTACATTAAGAGAGGCTGAATGGTGATACAACAGTTGTATTTCACTCTGACAAATTTCAAGTAGCTTTCTTGAAATGTTTAATGAAACTTTTTAACTTAGAACAACATGCAACAAAATGACTAACAAACATCAACAGATAACTCAGGGTATAAAAATTTCTAGTGTCGCAAAGAGGTGACTCCACAATGACCTGAAATATAATAAGAACAGGCATTCTACTAGGTATATTAGAAGTTGCAAAGGCAGCAAAACAAATAGCAAACAATATGTTCACACTACAACATAAAAAGTCAGACAAATGCAGTGTGGTCCGTTCTCAAATCAGATTTAGGTATTTGAGTTAGTATTAATAAAACATCTGGGATTAAAATAGATGGTAGCCTTATTGTTAACCCACTTCAAATATCAGAGTGTTTAAATGAATTCTTCATAAATGTGGCAAAGTCAGATGCTGACAGAGTATCAGAGTAAAGTGAATGCCTTTGGACTCCACCAAGAGGCTGAGTATCTCATGGATTTTAAAAAAGTCACAATAATGGATGTGAAAAATGTTACATTATCACTAAAAAATAAAAATTTTGCTGGATAGGATGGAATACCCACTAAAGTGATTAAAACGAAGTGTGACATAATGGCACCTCCCCTAACTAAAATAATCAACCGATCTTTTGAACAGGGATGCTTTCCTGATGTTTTGAAGTATGCTGAATTTAGTCCTCTGTTCAACAAAGGGTCAAGGGAAGACAACAGAAACTACTTCCCTATTTGGGTTAGATAGAGCAGCAATCACTCGTAGAATTACGTTGCTTTAATATGACATTTATAGTCACAATGCAGATCAGATTTTGACCTGTGTCAGGTCATTATAAATGCAGTGTGGAATTGTAGTTGTTCTGCACATATTAGACAACTATGCTCAATCCCATAGTTATCCAATTTTCTCTGAACTGGCTTACATCATACTTGTACAACAGAAAACAAAAAGGGTAACTATTACTTCAAAAGCTGTGAATTATTGTTCTGAATGGAGTACAGTATTACAAGGTGTGCCTCAAGGCTCCATCTTGAGGCCAATACTGTTTCTATTCTACATAAATTACTCAACCATAAATATAAATTCCCCACCAGCTCTGTTTGCAGATGATACTTCAGTTATAAATGAAAATCACAATGCAGAAAAAGTTCTGAACTCTACAGTAAACATACCAGATACCCTAGAAAACTAGTTCCAGTTAAATAGGTTTGAAACTGAACATCGCAAAAAGCCATATAGTACATCTCAAAACCAAACATTTGAAATGAGTGCAACTTAAAGTACAACATAACAATCAACTTATGGACGAAGTTAACAGGGTAAATTTACAAGGACTAAATGTGGACAAAAACTTGAGCTGTAACTACACAGTTCTGCATCTGAAATGCAAATACTAGCAAATTCCACTGACTTGAGTACATAAACAATAGCAAATAGTTATTTTGAATCTGTCACTGGGTATGGTATAGTTTTATGAGGATGTTCAAATAGTATATCTTGGATACTGAAACTGCAGAAGAAAATTGTATACATTTATGAAATTACACACTTCCTACACAGAAGACAAAAATCATTTGAGGAGAGTCATTTTAACCACACACATATAACATAAGAAATAAAAATAATTGTATGCTATCCCCATACCAACTGAAATTAAATGCATGGACTGCACAGTATTACTGTGCCCATTAACTTGTTATACAGAGTGAGTCACCTAACATTACCACTGGATATATTTCGTAAACCACATCAAATACTGACGAATCGATTCCACAGACCGAATGTGAGGAGAGGGGCTAGTGCAATTGGTTAATACAAACCATTAAAAAATGCATGGAAGTATGTTTTTTAACACAAACCTACGTTTTTTTAAATGGAACCCCGTTAGTTTTGTTAGCACATCTGAACATATAAACAAATACGTAATCAGTGCCATTTGTTGCATTTTAAAATGTTAATTACATCCGGAGATATTGTAACCTAAAGTTGACGCTTGAGTACCACTCCTCCGCTGTTCGATCGTGTGTATCGGAGAGCACCGAATTACATAGGGATCCAAACGGAACGGTGATGGACCTTAGGTACAGAAGAGACTGGAACAGCACATCATGTCCACATGCTAACACCTTTTTATTGGTCTTTTTCACTGACGCACATGTACATTACCATGAGGGGTGAGGTACACGTACACACGTGGTTTCCGTTTTCAATTACGGAGTGGAATAGAGTGTGTCCCGACATGTCAGGCCAATAGATGTTCAATGTGGTGGCCATCATTTGCTGCACACAATTGCAATCTCTGGCGTAGTGAATGTCGTACACGCCGCAGTACATCTGGTGTAATGTCGCCGCAGGCTGCCACAATACGTTGTTTCATATCCTCTGGGATTGTAGGCACATCACAGTACACATTCTCCTTTAATGTACCCCACAGAAAGAAGTCCAGAGGTGTAAGATCAAGAGAACGGGCTGGCCAATTTATGCGTCCTCCACCTCCTATGAAACGCCCGTCGAACATCCTGTCAAGGGTCAGCCCAGTGTTAATTGCGGAATGTGCAGGTGCACCATCATGCTGATACCACATACATCGATGCATTTCCAGCGGGACATTTTCGAGCAACGTTGGCAGATCATTCTGTAGAAACACAATGTATGTTGCAGCTGTTTGGGCCCCTGCAATGAAGTGAGGACAATGTTTCAAGCGTCAACTTTAGGTTACAATATCTCCGGATGTAATTAACATTTTACAATGCAACAAACGGCACTGATTACGTATTTGTTTATATGTTCAGATGTGATAACAAAACTAACGAGGTTCCATTTAAAAAAACGTAGGTTTGTGTTAAAAAACATACTTCCGTGCATTTTTGTATAGTTTGTATTAAACAATTACACTAGCCCCTCTCCTCACGTTCGGTCTGTGGAATCGGTTCGCCAGTATTTGTTGTGGTTTACGTAATATATCCAGCGGTTGGGTGACTCACCCTGTATACTGTCATCTCAATAAGGGGATGACAAATAACAAGTTAATAGACACAAACATATTCAGTATAAAGTTAGACATTCTAAAAACAAGGTTACAGCAGTTTCTGTGGGAGAAATGCTATTATTTAGTACAAGAATTCATACGGAATAAAATGCTCATTTGACCAATGGATAACTTCAGTGTTAGATTTTTTTTATTATATGTATATATAACTGTATTATTATTATTATTATTATTATTGTTGTTGTTGTTGTTGTTGTTGTTGATGATGATGATGATGATGATGATGATGATGATGTTTTTGTTGTTATGCTGTTTGCTACAATCAGCTGTTCTACATTTGCAATGAAATTTCACCACAACTTTGATGTGTCTCCTGTACCTGAATGAAATGATTTGGATATGTACATTATGAAACTAATAAACTGTAATTCACTTTAGTACACCACTGAGTCACAAATTAAACTGTGTCACCTTATCTGTGTAGCACTGCCATAAATATACTTAATCATTAGAATTGTAAGAACAAATGTCGAAGTTTTCTGCCAGTGCATAAGATTTAGATGATCACTTTGTGGCCAAATCAAGATAATCACTAGTGGTAATTTATTTGTTCATTAAAACTGCCTGCCATCCTTTCTCACAAAACTAACAGCTGTGTCACTCAATTATTGGCAGGTGACAAACTGAAGCAAATGCCAAGCCTGAAAGCTCA
The DNA here is from genome assembly GCF_021461395.2 of Schistocerca americana. Taxonomy (NCBI): domain Eukaryota; kingdom Metazoa; phylum Arthropoda; class Insecta; order Orthoptera; family Acrididae; genus Schistocerca; species Schistocerca americana. The sequence goes on from NC_060129.1 coordinate 152,385,775, forward strand.
ATGCAGATCTCAGTAATCGAGTCACAGCTCACTAACACATCACACTCCGAGAGGAAAATGAAATTCATCTGTCATCCATCTCCTGGTGAATATTGGGATAACAGGTGTTACTATCTGACAAACTCAGCATTGTCCTGGCATCCATTTTTCAAATTTTCTGCTAGAAGCTTATAGTTACTGTATACGGAGCATGGATGCTTCATGCATCCACAATGTGATTTTATTAAAGTCTTTATGGCAATGCTTCTTCGTAGCTCTATAGATGGTTATTGTTTTTGCCTTCAACTCTTTGTGCTTCACAGTTAAAAGCTGTCAAAAGTGATGCCAGGTGTCGGCAATTGGCTCAACTGTAGGAGTGTCTTACATGCAAAGAACACATGTATTAAAACTTCATGCATGATGCGCCACTTTTTTCATACAGCTCACAAGGGAACCTCCCCATCTCACCCCCCTCAGATTTAGTTATAAGTTGGCACAGTGGATAGGCCTTGAAAAACTGAACACAGATCAATCGAGAAAACAGGAAGAAGTTGTGTGGAACTATGAAAAAAATAAGCAAAATATACAAACTGAGTAGTCCACGTGCATGATAGGCAACATCAAGGATAGTGTGAGCTCAGGAGCGCCGTGGTCCCGTGGTTAGCGTGAGCAACTGCGGAACAAGAGGTCCTTGGTTCTTTCTTCCCTCAAGTGGAAAGTTTAATTTTTTATTTTCAGACAATTATCAAAGTTCAGGCACTCACACACAATCAACTTCGCTCTCCAAAATTCCAGGTCGTGTTCAGATTTGCTTGGACATATGCAGGATTTGATGGTCTACACATGGAAAAATTTGAAAACGTTAAAAACATATGTTTTGACAGAGCACAAGGAAAACTGTGTGACTGTGAAACTGTTACATTCATTTGTTGCAGTTTATGTGACAAACTCTTATGTTTTCATCACTTTTTTGGGGGTGATTATCACATCCACAAGGAAACCTAAATCAGGCAAGGTGGAAGAATCTTTTTACCCATTCACCAAGTGTGCAAGTTAGGTGGGTCGACAACATATTCGTCATGTGACGCACATGCCGTCACCAGTGTTGTATAGAATATATCAGACGTGTTTTCCTGTGGAGGAATCGGCTGACCTATGACCTTGCGATCAAATGTTTTCGGTTCCCATTGGAGAAGCACGTCCTTTCGTCTACTAATCACACGGTTTTGCGGTGCTGTCGCAAAACACAGAAGCTAAACTTATTACAGAGACGTCAATGAACGAATGGACAGATCATAACTTTGCGAAAATAAAGAAAGTAAACTTTCCACTCGAGGGAAGACTTGAACCAAGGACCTCTCGTTCCGCAGCAGCTCACACGAAATGTTGTTATCTTGCGCATGGACTACTCAGTTTGTATATTTTGCTTAGTTCCACACAACTTCTTCCTGTTTTCTCAATTGATCTGTGTTCAGTTTTTCAAGGTCTATCCACTGTGCCAACTTATAACTAAATCTGAGGGGGCTGCAATGGGGAGGTTCCCTTGTCAGTGTTCATGGTGTCATATCTATTGAAGTATGTCTCATAGAATGACATATTTGTGTAGATACATTCAGCAGCATATGTGGATACTGTCTGTGAAACGTGTTGTGAATAGAGTTACTAGTATAGAAGCAATAAATTAAAACACCACGGACAAATGTGGTAGTCTTTTACGCAACTCGTTGTTTATCACATCTTATCTCCTGATCAATGTGTTGTAAAAAGATACAATTTTGTAGGTACATTCAGCATCTTATGCGGATATTGTCTGCAAAATGTGTTGTGAATTGAGTTAGCAGTGAAGAAGTGATTAAATTTAAACATCATGCATAATGTAGCAGTTTTTCACACATCTCAGTGTTTATGACATATTACCTCCAGAATTATGTGTGGTATAGTGATAGAAATTTGGTAGTGCATTTAGCTGCATACGTGAATAATGTACCATATTTACTCGAATCTAAGCCGCACTATTTTTCTAGTTTTTGTAATCCAAAAAACCACCTGCAGCTGAGAATCGAGTGTAAAGTAACTGGAAGTTCTGAAAAATGTTGGTAGGTGCCACCACAACTAACTTCTGCTGTCGAATATATGTAGGGCTATACAGGCATGCTTTGCAGGGACAAAGATAAATACTGGCACCAAAACCTCTGTGTTAGTAAATAAAAGAAAAGGTAGAAAAATGTAAACATTATGCCATGTATTCTTTAGTGTTTGTTGCTATCTCATTTAAATCCTGTCTGCCTAATAAACCACGAAACAAGAGTGAGACAACAACAAACGTGGAAGAATATACTTACCATCTCATGTTTATATTCTTATTATTCTAATGCTGAATAATGATACAGTCAGAAATGAAGCACGGCAACTGACTAGATTTTTAAGTCTAAGATGAATCTAATTTCTGTGCAGAATGTAATGTACGAAAGAGGCTTCTGCAAAGATTTTCAAACGGAGAAAAAATTTCGCTAAACTCTCGTTCAGAACATCTTCTATCATACGCAGCCTATTATTTGGTTCTTCTTGATCATTATCAAAGAAAGCAGCAGTGTAGTAACAACAAATAGCAGTCTCTTGCCATTGTTTTGATAATGATACGATTCCTCTCTTTTTAAAATTGTAAGCGGTGGTAGCGCGCACAAAAGCAAGCCATGCCGCGAGCGGCGACAGGCCATAAACACTCATTATCAGAATGCGACAAACAATGCATGACACAGTACAGTAATGCATTTTCAGCTTAGAGTGACGTAAACACCTATAACAAAGAGAACGGCACTTATCAGATCAAAGTAAAATAAGCAATCGAATCAAACCAGACGAAGCACCTGAACAAGGAAGGGTACTCTTATAAGAGCGCCTGACACATAGCGATGGCTACCTGGTAAAGCTTAACAGTTAAGATTATGACTCGAACCAAACTACCGTAGCTGTATCCATTCGACCTAAATTGTGTCTGATGTTACAATGGACCAACTTTGTTTCGATTTGGAGGTGTGGCCTAAAACTTTTCTCTCCCCTTGAATTTCGAGTCTCAAATTTCAGGTGCGGCTTAGATTGGGGAAATTTGTTTTTCCTTGATTTCAAGTCTCATTTTTCAGGTGCGGCTTAGATTCAAGTGTGACTTAGATTCGAGTAAATACGGTACACAAAATTTTTTGCAAGTGAAGTTACTGGCACAGAAGTAACAAATTTGAATGTCGTGCATGATGTGGCAGTTCTTCATGCATCTCAGTATTTTATGATGTCGTATCTCCTGATCTGTGATGAGTAAATGGTTCTTACGCCACAGTGACTTTTGCCTGTCAGTAAGTGATGTGTGTACCAAGTCTGGATGAAATGGTCAAGTTGTTTAGCAGAAAACGTGGGACACACGCTATCTACGACTCTGGTCGATCGTGTTGACCTCGGGGATTGCTACCATACTTTTTGTAGAGGATCCACACATAATGGCATCTGCAGAACATATTATTGCCTGTGGTGCACAAGGTAGCAACACATCTACACCACAAACAATAAGATATTTTGCAGGTGCTGATGTTTTGTGGATCTTTTAAAGAATGATGGTGTCTATTTCTGAGATCAACTTGATCATGTAGAGCGGGTGATACAGGGGCCTGGAGATGTTGTATTGCAATACCGAAACTAGTTGTGTACGAATAAAAGCTTTAAGGCTGATGGCGTTACCATTACTACACATAAAAAATGAAATAATGTGAGTAAAGAGTATTAGTGCCAAGGAAAAATACCCTCTGTCTATGAGTTACTATGAAAGACAGCCCACAACAAAACACGTATTGACGAGAGAAGTGCCCAGCACCAGTGCTCGCCTTATAACATTATTTGCTTATGGTTCATTAAAATTTTTAGAATTCTTTTTTTGCTTTAAAATTTTCACATACTGATACTATATTTGCTGTAGGTATAAAGTGTGCTATACTGGAGTTTGAAGTTCTTTGCATGGTATGTGAGTAATGTATGTAAAATTCTATACAAATTGTTTATTAGATTAAATAATTTTCTGATGACATTTTGTACTTAAAAATATTTGTGTCTGTAAATTATTCATATTGATGTAAATTTGACAACTTAAGAAATGGTCATGCGTAGGAACAATGTCAGAAATAAGTGTTATGTAAAAGCCAGCGTGCTTTTGTTTGAAATGAAAGTGGCTCTGGGGAGTGGAAAAGGTGGCAAGGGCGAATTGGCACGTGTAACACCTCGGTTCAGTTGACAGTTATAAAAGCTATAGAAAGAATAATAATAAAATTAAGAATAGAATTTTTTGAGGGGAAAATAGTGTAGAATCAGAGTTTGGTAATTGCAGATCAAAATTATAGTATATCAGCAAGTAGTTTAACGTGTAAGTAGAGCAAAGCCACGGGAGCTCCGTCATGGAGAAGGCAGTGACGTTAAACTCTTGTGGCGAAAAACCTGTAAAAAGGCCTGATCGTCATTATTGCCGCCTTTTTTCCTTGACTGTTTTGTTAAAGGGCGGGGAATCCATGCCAGTAGGCGAGACAATAATCCGATTGGATTTTATCGTGTTAAGATTCACGATAAACTGGTAGAATAATACGGAGATTAAAAGTGATGTAGTGTACGATCTCTGGCTGTCGGTAGCAACGGAGTATTAAGGGGATTTTAGGACTTTAGCACTATATTGGAACTTTACGGACATATAGACAACAGAAACTCAAATTATCTGTTGATACGAATGATTCCAGAGGTACCGGTATTCAGATATTAACGTGTGGACTTTTGAAAGTGTCGTGTGCCGTCAGTTGCGAATCTGGACGTAGAGCGGGTGCATATCGGCATTTACAGACTATTTAGATTCCTCCAGGCTAGGAACCTTTTAAATAGACCATCATCCATCACCATCTTAATCTTTGAATATAGAGTGAAAGTGAAATACAAGAGTGTTGTACTTATTTCATTTACCAAGTACTAATCAGTGAAGGTTTTGCGGAACCAACGCTATTCAGCAGTAAGTCAGTACCATCTAGCAGAAAGCATAGGCATTACCGTATTTACTCGAATCTAAGCCGCACTTTTTTCCAGTTTTTGTAATCCAAAAAACCATCTGCGGCTTAGAATCGAGTGCAAAGTAAGCGGAAGTTCTGGAAAATGTTGGTAAGTGCCGCCACAACTAACTTCTGCCGTCGAATATATGTAGCGCTACACAGGCATGCTTTGCAGGCACAAAGATAAATACTGGCGCCTAACCCTCTGCGTCAGTAAATAAATTTTTAAAAAAAGGTGGAAGACGAGCTTTTTTTCTCCGACTCGAGTTTCGACCACTGCATTTTCATACATTATCCAACGAAGTAAATACAAATTCCGTATTGTGCATCTTCAAATGTAGCAGCATTTCAATGTACTACGAAAAACCGACTGGCAAGACTGTTTGGGATGTTTGTCAATATGGCCAACTCTACGTTCTGAATTTTTTCCTTGAGATGGTTCCTTATAGGAACTTTTATGAATTGTGAATTGCATGCTGTATTCTCTTCACCATAAGAATAATACGAATATAAACATATTGCCATGTATTCTTTCATGTTTGCTGCTAACTCATTTAAATCCCGTCTGCCTAATAAACTACAAAACTAGAGTGAGACAACAGCAAACGCGGAAAAATATAGATATCATCCCATGTTTATATTCGTATTATTCTTATGCCTAATAGTGATAAGTCAGAAATGAAGCACGGCAATTGACTAGATTTTTAAGTCTAAGATGAATCTAATTTCAGTGCAGAATGTAATATACTAAAGAGGCGTCTGCAAAGATTTTCAAACGGAGAAAAATTTTCGCTAAACTGTCATTCAGAACATCTGCTATCAAACGCTGTCTATTATTTGTGTAGGTAACAGCAAATAGCAGTTCCTTGCCATTGTTTCGCTAATGAGACGATTCCTCTCTCTCTCTCTCTCTCTCTCTCTCTCTCTCTCTCTCTCTCTCTCTCTCCCTTTTTTTTTTTTTTAGTTGCAAGCGGCAGTAGCATCCACAAAAGCAAGCCATGCCGCGAGTGGAGACAGGCCGTAAACACTCATTATCAGAATGCGACAAACAGTGCATGACACAGTACAGTAATGCATTTTCAGCTTAGTGTGACGTAAACACCTATAACAAAGAGAACGGCACTTATCAGATCAAAGAAAAATAAACAATCAATTCAAACCAGACAAAGTACGCAAAAAGGAAGGGCACTCGTATAAATACGGACGGAGCACCTGACGCATAGCAATGGCTACCTGGTAAAGCTTAACTGCTAAGCTTACGACTCGAACCAAACTACTGTAGCTGTATCGTCATTCATTCGACCTAAATTGTGTCTCATATTTCAATGGACTAACTGTATTTCGATTTGGAGGTGCGGCCTAAAACTTTTCTCTCCCCTTGAATTTCGCGTCTCAAATTTTAGGTGCGGCTTAGATTCGGGAAATTTTTTTCTCCTCGATTTCGAGTCTCATTTTTCAGGTGCAGCTTAGATTCGAGTGCGGCTTAGATTCGAGTAAATACGGTAACTAACACGCTGACTGAAGTGAACATTTATATGTTTTACGGACTGCTTAATATGAACTTTTGTGACTCTTTGAAGTCCCCACTCCCTCCGAAAGGTGGTGCAGACTGTCTTAATCATAAAAGGGGAGAGTTTGTAGCTGGGCAAATTACTAAATAATAGCGATATTTACAAGACTCGCAGTAATAGCAAAACACAAGGCTCGCACCTCACTGGAGAGTCGTCGCTGTCACGTCGGGAAGTAAAGCCGGAAAACCTACCGACGATACGTGTCTACGAGCAGCGTCGACATGGAGTATCTAAAACGGGAACCACAAGAGAGTTGGGGATGCTTCACACGCTACCTAGAGCAAGTGTAGGAAGTAATTCACACAGTTTGTAGGCAGCAGTAATTGAGGCAACATCTTTGTGGAGCAGGTGAAGCTTTGCCTGCAAATTTGCACAAAAATGCCTCGGATGAAGACTGCAAATGGCTTACGGCATTCTACATCTACATCCATACTCCGCAAGCCACCTGGCTGTGTGTGACGGAGGGTACCCTGAGTACCTCTATCGGTTCTCCTATTCCAGTCTCGTACTGTTCGTGGAAAGAAGGATTGTCGGTATGCTTCTGTGTGGGCTCTAATCTCTCTGATTTTATCCTCGTGGTCTCTTCGCGAGATATACATAGGAGGGAGCAATATACTGCTCAACCCTTCGGTGAAGGTGTGTTCTCGAAACTTTAACAAAAGCCCGTACCGAGCTACTGAGCGTCTCTCCTGCAGAATCTTCCACTGGAGTTTATCTATCATCTCCGTAACGCTTTCGCGATTACTAAATGATCCTGTAACGAAGCGCGCTGCTCTCCATCGGATCTTCTCTGTCTCTTCTATCAACCCTATCTGGTACGGATCCCACACTGCTGAGCAGTATTCGAGCAGTGGGCGAACAAGCATACTGTAACCTAATTCCTTTGTTTTCGGATTGCAGTTCCTTAGGATTCTTCCAATGAATCTCAGTCTGGCATCTGCTTTACCGACGATCAACTTTGTATGATCATTCCATTTTAAATCACTCCTAATGCGTACTCCCAGATAATTTATGGAATTAACTGCTTCCAGTTGCTGACCTGCTATTTTGTAGCTAAATGATAAGGGATCTATCTTTCTATGTATTCGCAGCACATTACACTTGTCTACATTGAGATTCAATTGCCATTCCCTGCACCAGGCATCAATTCGCTGCAGATCCTCCTGCATTTCAGTACAATTTTCCATTGTTACAACCTCTCGATACACCACAGCATCATCTGCAAAAAGCCTCAGTGAACTTCCGATGTCATCCACAAGGTCATTTATGTATATTGTGAATAGCAACGGTCCTATGACACTCCCCTGCGGCACACCTGAAATCACTCTTACTTCGGAAGACTTCTCTCCATTGAGAATGACATGCTGCGTTCTGTTATCTAGGAACTCCTCAATCCAATCACACAATTGGTCTGATAGTCCATACGCTCTTACTTTGTTCATTAAACGACTGTGGGGAACTGTATCGAACGCCTTGCTGAAGTCAAGAAACACGGCATCTACCTGTGAACCCTTGTCTATGGCCCTCTGAGTCTCGTGGACGAATAGCGCGAGCTGGGTTTCACACGACCGTCTTTTTCGAAACCCATGCTGATTCCTACAGAGTAGATTTCTAGTCTCCAGGAAAGTCATTATACTCGAACATAATACGCGTTCCAAAATTCTACAACTGATCGACGTTAGAGATATAGGTCTATAGTTCTGCACATCTGTTCGACGTCCCTTCTTGAAAACGGGGATGACCTGTGCCCTTTTCCAATCCTTTGGAATGCTACGCTCTTCTAGAGACCTACGGTACACCGCTGCAAGAAGGGGGACAAGTTCCTTCGCGTACTCTGTGTAAAATCGAACTGGTATCCCACCAGGTCCAGCGGCCTTTTCTCTTTTGAGCGATTTTAATTGTTTCCTGTGAATTGTTGGGCTACTGTATGTAAAATTGAACGATGCCAAGAAGAGACATTGAGCCCATACAGCAGGCCGTACTGTGGATAGTGTAACCACCGTAACTGTTTGCCACACCCAAACCTACACCCACCAATACGATTTTTTACTTTTGTACAGCATGAACCATTAATTTAAACTGTGCCTTAATAATCATTCTTGAAAAATATTCTTCTTGGGTGTGCAGCCAGATCGTAACGTCTTCATGACACAATATTTCCGCAGTCCAACTGGCTGCCATCTTCAGGTGCGAGTGCTGGTACACGATCTCGCCAGAACTGACTTCTCAGCGCAAGCGGCATCCCCTATATAGGCCGCAGGATGCCCACAACGTGTTTGTGAGAAGGTGCCGTAACTGCCCTCTAGCGCAAGTAAACATACCGCTCCACCAGTGGTGGAAACAGGCGAAATAGAGATATCGCTATCAAAAATTAAAAACTAAAAAATTTTATTCCGACGATCGAAACACAGATTGTTGTTTTTTAATGTCCAATAACACCGGTTCCAAGTCTTACTTAAAAGATAACCCTTGTCTCCATTAATAAGATTATCAGATAAACGAATCTCCATGGATTCTTTTAAAACACAGCCCCAATAGCGAGATGCGCGGGCAACCATTTGTGTCTCGCCATACAGCATTCTGTGTCCCTCGGTGAGACAGTGCTCCGCCACAGCAGATTTCTCAGATTGAAGCAACCCGTGTGTGCTGCTGATGCCCAACACATCGGTGCTGAATGGTCCGGATTGTCTGACCAATATAAGCCTTCCCACAGTGGCAAGGGATCTTGTACACGCCGGGCTTCCTCAAACCCAAGTCATCCTTAACAGAGCCAAGGAGTGCTCTAATCTTGGCGCTACTTACTTTTGATATGATATCTTTTCAGAATTCTTCCTATCTTCGAGGAAATGCTCCCAGCAAAAGGCAGAAAAGCCACCGATTTGCAGGTATCTTCTGGTGGTTCAGGCGAAGGTCCAAACTGAAAAGCACGACAGATCTGTTCATCTGTATAGACATTCCGCTTGAACGCAACCTTAAGATGGGTTTGAGGAAGCCTGGTGTCTACAAGATCCCTTGCCACTGTGGGAAGGCTTATATTGGTCAGACAATCCAGACCATTCAGGACCGATGTTTTCAGCACCAGCGGCACACACGGCTGCTTCAACCTGAGAAAACTGCTGTGGCGGAGCATTGTCTCACCGAGGGACACAGAATGCTGTATGACGAGACACAAATGGTTGCCCCTGCATCTCGCTATTGGGACTGTGTTTTACAAGAATCCGTAGAGATTCGTTTATCTGATAATCTTATTAATAAAGACAAGGGTTATCTTTTAAGTAAGACTTGGAACCGGTGTTATTGGACATTAAAAAACAACAATCTGTGTTTCGATCGTCGGAATAAAATTTTTTAATTTTTAATTTTTGATAGCTATATCTCTATTTCGCCTGTTTCCACCACTGGTGGAGCGGTATGTTTACTTGCGCTAGAGGGCAGTTACGGCACCTTCTCACGCACACGTTGTGGGCCTTCTGCGGCCTATATAGGGGCCGCCGCTTGCGCTGAGAAGTCAGTTCTCGCAAGATCGTGCACCAGCACTCTCACCTGAAGATGGCAGCCAGTTGGACCGCAGAAATATTGTGTCATGAAGACGTTACGATCCAGCTGCACACCCGAGAAGAATATTATCAATTATTACACTGGGAAAGCCTTCGTAGTCGCATCATTCTTCAACTTTAAAGAAATTGGCTCCCCCTGTTATTTCATCCTAATCATACATCTATATAGGGTTCCTTCCTGGTGTTTGATTAATCTGAGTATCCTAGACTTATGAAGTGCCACGTTAATATAAAGAGGCACCGTTTAAATTGTTTTTGTGGTTTCTTAACTATTGCGAAGTGTTATAGTAAAAGTTTGTTTATGTAAATTTACGTTAGCTTTTATAAAGTTCCCCCCTCCACCCTGGCCAAATTTTTTTTAGCTTCCTTGAAGTTATCTACTGGGCTTTTACGCTTTTAAAAATGTATTGTATAATGGTGTAGTCCAACACTGTTTACCTGGAGTAATATTTATTTGAAGCAGCAGCTTAAAGAGTAGCAAGAAAGTAGGCAAAATTCAAACTTCTGCTTTTCCAGTACTCCACTGTTTCATTGCCTGGATAGGCTGGTGACCATTAGTATATGTTTTAAACCACTAAATTAACTTGGAACTGAGCTGTTCTATCTTCAGTATAATATTATTCATACTGTGTTTCTATCTAATCACTGGGTAAGATCTTAGGAAAAGAACTGAATAGTCTGATTTACTTTTCCATTAGACACAACACATGGTCAAAAGGGTAACTCTATTGATTAGCTTTTTTCTATTAACAGGACTGCCCTCCCATAGTGTACTTTATTTGGGAACTAAACTAAATTTTAGTAAGGCGGTTATACAAGGGTCACTCCAAAAGAAATGCACACTATTTTTTGTAAAAATACGGTTTTCATTCTGCATGTGTGAAACTTTTACAGTGTGTAGATACATCCTTCCTGCTTGTTTTCAAACATAGTTCAACCTGTTCCTGTGAGTGGTGCCGTCAGAAGCAACGTGCTGCCATAAAATTCCTGTGCTGTGAAAACGAGACAGTGGGAAACATCCAAAAGAGGTTGAAAATAGTGTATGGCGATGCTGCTGTCGATCGCAGTACAGTTAGTCGGTGGGCAAGCAGGTTACGTGATGAAAGTGGGCACGGCAATATTGAGGATTGTCCTCGCAGTGGTAGGTCTCAAACTGCACACACTCCAGACAATGTGCAGAGAGGTAACGAGTTGGTGACTGCTGACAGCCGCATCACAGTGAACGCTACGTTGGGATAGGGGAAGGAAGTGTTTGCAAAATACCGAAAGTGTTGGCGTTAAAAAAGGTTGGTGCCAGGTGGGTTACCAGGATGTTGACAGTGGCTCACAAAGAAATAAGAAAAACGGTAGGCAACGAACTTTTGGAACAGTACCAGAATGGTGGAGATGAATTTCTTGGAAGAGTTAAGACAGGTGATGAAACATGGCTCCATCATTTTTCACCAGAGACGAAGAGGCAATCAATGTAGTGGCATCATGCAAATTCACCCAAGGAAAAAAATTCAAAACCACACTTTCAGCTGGAAAAGTTATGGCTATGGTGTTTTTCGATTCCGAAGGACTCTTGCTTGTGGACATCGTGCCAAGTGGAAGCACCATAAATTCTGATGCATATGTGGTGACACTGAAGAAATTTCAAGCTCGACTGCGGCGTGTTCGACCACATCGGCAAAAGCAGGATGTTTTGCTGTTGCACGACAATGCACGGCCACATATCAGTCAAAAAACCATGGAAACGATCACAAAACTTGGATGGATAACAGTGGAACACCTGCCTTACAGTCCTGACCTGGCTCCATGTGACTATCATCTCTTTGGGAAACTGAAAGACTCTCTTCGCGGAACAAGGTTTGAAGATGATGACCCCCTTGTGCACGCTGCCAAACAGTGGTTCCAACAGGTTGGCCCAGAATTTTACTGTGCGAGTATACAGGCGCTGGTTCCAAGATGACGTAAGGCAGTTGAGAGGGATGGAAATTATGTGGAGAAATGAAAATATTGTTCCTAAAGGGTGTATCTACACACTGTAAAACTTTAAAAACATGTAGAATAAAAGATGGATTAAAAAAAAAAAAAAAAAAATAGTGTGCATTTCCTTTGGAGTGACTCTCATACATGGCTGTTCCTGTGACGGGACTATTCGTTCTGAAACTTCCTGGCAGATTAAAACTGTGTGCCGGACTGAGACTCGAACTCACTTTCAGGAGTGCTAGTTCTGCAGGGTTCGCAGGAGAGCTTCTGTAAAGTTTGGAAGGTAGGAGACGAGATACTGGAAGAAGTAAAGCTGTGAGGACCGGGCGTGACTCGTGCTTCGGTAGCTCAGATGGTAGAGCACTTGCCTGCGAAAGGCAAAGGTCCCGAGTTCGAGTCTCAGTCGGGCACACAGTTTTAATCTGCCAGGAAGTTTCATATCAGCGCACACTCCGCTGCCGAGTGAAAATCTCATTCTGGAAACATCCCCCAGGCTGTGGCTAAGCCAAGTCTCTGCAGTATCCTTTCTTTCAGGAGTGCTTGTTCTGCAAGGTTCGCAGCAGAGCTTCGTAAAGTTTGGAAGGTAGCAGACGAGATACTGGCAGAAGTAATGCTGTGAGGACCGGGCGTGACTCGTGCTTCGGTAGCTCAGATGGTAGAGCACTTGCCTGCGAAAGGCAAAGGTCCCGAGTTCGAGTCTAAGTCGGGCACACAGTTTTAATCTGCCAGGAAGTTTCATATCAGCGCACACTCCGCTGCCGAGTGAAAATCTCATTCTGGACTATTTGTTCTGTTGGGGTATAGTATACGTGACAACATAGAGACAAGAATTTTCTGTTACTTAGGTAAAAACATACTAAATTACAATGGTAATGTGGTAGAGTTACGGCCTCACCTTGAGCTGGCGGCCCTCGCCCAGCTTCCAGCCGAGGTCTGCGAGCGGCATCGAGCCCGTCATGCTGCAGAAGGGCAACAGCGGCTGCCGGTTCGACAGGTACGCCCCCTCCTCCCACCACTGTTCCAGCTGCCGACACGTGCAACTCGTTATCACTCTGGGCAATGCTATTTACACACATTATACATACATGTGAATAAAACAAAGCATTACAAGCACTGCCAACTGTGGCAAGGAAAGTACGAGGGCCGTTCAGAAAGTAACCTCCGGTTGATTTAAAAAAATACACCAAGTTAAATAAAAATATTTTAATATATACATCTTACAACTACATCTTTGCACTATTTTTCTACATAGTGTCCATAGCGATTGAGGCACTTATCGTATCTCTTCACAAGCTTTGAAATTCCTTCTGCATAAAAATCACCCGCTTGTGCCTGGAGCCAGCCTGTGACCGCATCTTTGAGCTCTTCGTCGTCATCAAACCGCTGTGACCCGAGCCATTTCTTCAAATGCATGAAGAGGTGATAATCACTTGGCGCCAGGTCTGGGCTGTAAGGTGGATGGTTGATAACGTCCCACTTGAAGGACTCAAGAAGGGCCGTTGTTCTGCGAGCAGAGTGAGAACGGGCATTATCGTGCAAAAAAACGATACCGGAAGTCAGCATACCACGGCGTTTGTTCTGTATAGCCCATCGTAACTTTTTTATTGTTTCACAGTACACGTCTTGATTAATGGTCGTACCACGTTCCATGAATTCAACCAACAACACCCCTTTGGCATCCCAAAACACCGTTGCCATCAGTTTTCTGGCAGAAAAATCTTGCGAGGCTTTTCTTGGTTTGGTAGGCGAATTTGAATGTGCCCACATCTTTGATTGTTCTTTTGACTCAGGGTTCACGTACTTAATCCAGGTTTCGTCGCCGGTCACAATTCTGTTTAACAATGGTTCTCCTTCGTCCTCATAACGTGACAGAAAGTCTAATGCAGACGCCATTCTTTGAGTTTTGTGGTGGTCGGTAAGAATTTTGGGCACCCATCGTGCACAGAATTTACGGTAATCGAATCTTGCTGTCACTGTCTCGTACAAGAGAGTCTTAGAAATCTGTGGAAAACCAGTAGACAACTCCGACATTGAGAAACGTCGATTTTCACGAACTTTTGCATCAACTGTCTGAACGAGTTCGTCAGTCACCACTGATGGTCTACCACTCCTCTCTTCATCATGAACGTTTTCTCGTCCACTTTTAAATAAACGTACCCACTCACGGAAAACTCCTTCACTCATAACTCTTGGTCCGTACACGGCACAAATCTCACGATGAATAGCTGCTGCAGAATATCCTTTGGCTGTAAAAAACCTTATGACAGCACGCACTTCACATTTGGTGGGGTTTTCTATTGCAGCACACATTTCAAACTGCCACAAAAACTAAACTAGCGCAGGTACGACGTTCACTCGACCACGGCTTGATGCCGACTGACCTGTTGAGTGCGTGAACGCACAGATGGCGTCGCTACTCCCCCCACAACCCGCACTGTGACCAATCGGAGGTTACTTTCTGAACCGCCCTTGTATATAAGTGGACCAGAGGTGCACTGGGAATCATTCTAACACCATTGGCCGCAAATGATGAAATCCACCAACATAAGTGAATTTGAAAAGTATTAACTGTATGAAACTGTGTGTCCCAGAGATATAAAGTCTCAGATTTACTTTACAATAATGAATATAATCCACAGCAAATAATTAAAATTTGTACCGAGGCTGAGATTCAAACCCAGGTCCTCTGCTCACTAGGTGGATGTGCTAACCACTGCACCACCCTAGAACTGCGGCTAACACAGCTGCACGGTTTATGCTAGCATGGGTCCCCCCATAATACAAAATCCAGTTTGTGCTCTTCAGCCTGTATTCATTATTGTAAGACGAAGCTGCTCACCTACATGGGGAGAAGTGGTCATCATGACATAATACGAGAAATCAGAGGTCAAACAGAAAGATTTAACTGCTCATTTCTCCTGTGTGCTGTTCGAGAGTGGAGCAGTAGAGAAATAGCTTTACGGTAGTTTGATGAACACACTGCCCGGCACTTAATCGTGAACTGCAGAGTAACCGTGTAGGTGAAGATGTCATATGTCTCTGCAATACAAACTATGTGATCAAAAGTATCTGGACACCCCCAAAAACATGTGCTTTTCATATTAGGGGCATTGTGTTGCCACCTATTGCCAGGTACTCCATATCAGCGACCTCAGTAGTCATTAGATGTCGTGAGGGAGCAGAATAGGACGCTCCACGGAACTCACGAACTTGGTCAGGTCAGGTGATTGGGTGTCACTTGTGTCATACATCTCTAAACGAGATTTCCACACTCCTAAACATCCCTACGTCCACTGTTTCTTATGTGATAGTGAAGTGGAAAAGTGGCGGGACACATAAGGCACAAAAGCATACAGGCCAACCTTGTCTGTTGACTGACAGTGACCGCCAACAGCTGAAGAGGGTCGTAATGTGTAATAGGCAGACATCTATCCAGACCACCACACAGGAATTCCAAACTGCACCAGGATCCACTGCAAGTACTAGTTAGGTGGGAGGTGAGAAAACTTGGATTTCATGGTCGAGCAGCTGCTCATAAGACACACATCACGCCAGTAAATGCCAAACGACGCCTTGGTTGGTGCAAGGAGTGTAAGCATTGGACGACTGAACAGAGGAAAAATGTTGTGTGGACTGATAAATCAGGGTACAAAATGTGGCGATCCGATGGGAGGGTGTGGGTATGGCGAATGCCCGGTGAACATCGTCTGCCAGGGTGTGTAGTGCCGACACTAAAATTCAGAGGCAATGCTGTTATGGTGTGATTGTGTTTTTGACAGAGGGTGCTTGCAACCCTTGTTGTTTTGTGTGGCGCTATCACTGCACAGGCGTACAATGATGTTTTAAGCACCTTCTTCCTTCCCACTGTTGAGGAGCAATTTGGGTACGGCAACTACATCTTTCAACACGATCGAGCACCTGTTCATAATGCACGGCCTGTGGCGGAGTGGTTACACGACAATAACATCCCTGTAATGGACTGGCCTGCACAGAGTCCTGACCAGAATCCTACAGACACCTTTGGGATGTTTTGGAATGCCGACTTCGTGCCAGGCCTCACCGACTGACATCAATACCTCTCCTCAGTGCAGCACTCTGTGATGAACGGGCTGCCATTCCCCAAGAAACCTTCCAGCACCTGACTGAACGTATGTCTGCGAGAGCAGAAGCTATCATCGAGGATAAGGCTGGGCCAACACCGTACCGAATTCCAGCATTACAGATGGAGGGCGCCACGAACTTGTAAGTCATTTCCAGCCAGGTCTCCAGATACTTTTGATCACATAGTGTATAAATTCATATGATTAATGTAGCACCTACAACTGAGGTACAGGGAGGATTAATCCCATTTTGTTCAATGCTAAGGTACTACTTCAGTGGTTGAGAGCCTTTGCAACACTGATACAAGTTAAGAAGGGGAACATCAAGATGGGCTGAGATGCGAATAGGAGTTTGCATTAAGGAGGGAGATATAGTAGGGTAGTGCGTGCAGCTGTATTAGTCACATTGCCAGGGTGTGCCTAGTTAGCAGCAGACCCGGGTTCAAATCCCAGCCTCAGTACAAATTTTATTTATTTGCTTCAGCATGCATTCCTTATCATGATGTGGAATATGGGTATATTATTACCCAGTACATAGAGGAAGTGTTGAGACAGAGAGGCACAGTGAAAAAGACTGCTAAAATATTCGAGGTTTCAGATCAATTCCTTCTTCCAAAACAGAAAAGACTGACACAAATTTACATAAGCACAACACACACATAGCCACTATCCCCCAACTGCAACTGTGTCTGATGTGAACTGCAATGTGCTATGGTGGGTAGTGGGGATAAGGAGGAAGTATGGGGTCGGGACTAAGAGGGATAAGAGGGAGGGGGGGGGCTGAGGTGCTGTGCTGCCTGTGGGAGCATGCAGGGACATTGTGAGGACAGGTTAGGCTGCTAGATGCAGAGTTAGGAAGTGGTTGATTGGGGATGGGGGTGGAAAGGGGAGGGGAAAAGAGGGAGGGGGGGAAGCAGAAAAGGGCAAAAGACTAGTCATATCCCTACCATCTCCCTGCACACCCCCTACGCAGCACTACACCTACCCCTACCCTATTACCCCTTCCACTACTCTCCCCATGCCACCGCTTCACCCCCACCGCTCACTGTATCAGATTGCTGCTCAGGTCAGATGTAGTCACAACCGGACCCCTGCACCCAGACAGTGTCCAGGTGCGTGATTTGTGTTTCCTATTTCAGAAGGAGGAGGACGTTGTACAAAGACAATATTTTAGCAGTCTTGTTCACTATGCCTGTCTGTAAATCAATGTCTCCTCTGTATGGCATGTAGCAATGTACCCTTTCCATATTATTATTATTCTACCCTACACTTTGCACTGCCTAATTCTGACAAAGAGCAGGTTTGTGTAGTTCCAACATAAGGTTTGTGAAGTTCCAACATACTGATGGAGGATAGGGTCAGCAGCTCTAGTACACTACTGGCCATTAAAATTGCTACACCAAGAAGAAATGCAGATGATAAATGGGTATTCATATTATACTAGAACTGACATGTGATTACATTTTCACACAATTGGGGTGCATAGATCCTGAGAAATCAGTACCCAGAACAACCACCTTTGGCCGTAATAATGGTCTTGATATGTCTGGACATTGAGTCAAACAGAGCTCGAATGGCGTGTACACGTACAGCTGCCCATGCAGCTTCAACACGATACCACAGTTCATCATGAGTAGTGACTGGCATATTGTGACGAGCCAGTTGCTCGGCCAGGATTGACCAGACGTTTTCAATTGATGAGAGATCTGGAGAATGTGCTGGACAGGGCAGCAGTCGAATATTTTCTGTATCAAGAAAGGCCAGTACAGGACCTGCAACATGTACTCGTGCATTATCCTGCTGAAATGTAGGGTTTCCCAGGGATTGAATGAAGAGAAGAACCACGGGTCGTAACACATCTGAAATGTAAAGTCCACTGTTCAAAATGCCGTCAATGCGAACAAGAGGTGACAGAGACGTGTAATCAATGGCACCCCACACCATCATGCCAGGTGATACTCCACTATGGCGATGACGAATACACGCTTCCAATGTGCGTTCACTGCGATGTCGCCAAACACGGATGCGACCATCATGATGCTGTAAACAGAACCTGGATTCATCTGAAAAAATTACGTTTTGCCATTCGTGCACCCAGGTTCGTCATCGAGTACACCATCGCAGGTGCTCCTGTCTGTGATGCAGCGTCGAGGTTAACCACAGCCACGGTCTCCGAGCTGATAGTCCATGCCGCTGCAAATGCCGTCGGACTGTTCGTGCAGATGGTTGTTGTCTTGCAAACGTCCCTATCTGTTGACTCAGGGATCAAGACGTGGCTGCACAATCCGTTACAGCCGTGCGGATAAGATGCCTGTCATCTCGACTGCTAGTGATACGAGGCCTTTGGAATCCAGCACTTCGTTCCATATTACCCTCCTGAACCCACCGATTCCATATTCTGCTAACAGTCATTGGATCTCGACCAACATGAGCAGCAATGTCGCGATACGATAAACCGCAATCGCGATAGGCTACAATCCGACCTCTATCAAAGTCGGAAACGTGATGGTACGCATTTCTCCTCCTTACATGAGGCATCACAACAACGTTTCACCAGCCAACGCCGGTTAACTGCTGTTTGTGTATGAGAAATCGGTTGGAAACTTTCCTCATTTCAGTACGTTGTAGATGTCACCACCAGCGCCAACCTTGTGTGAATGCTCTGAAAAGCTAATCATTTGTACGTCACAGCATCTTCTTCCTGTCGGTTAAATTTCGCGCCTGTAGCACGTCATCTTCGTGTTGTTGCAATTTTAATGGCCAGTAGCGTATTATTATTTTGTTTATTTTCTTTCAATATCTGTCATATATGAAGATGGTATCCGTTCTTTCGGACGTGTCCGAAATGTTCATATGGTCAAGGCTAACTGGCCACTGACCCCCTCCTTCTGTGCGGATGCACACGCATTGCCGAACTCTTACGGGACTTGGTAAGATTGCCTGCCGTGAGTAATGAGTGTAATGGGCAGGGGCACTATGAATGTAGTGTGTGGACATTAAGTTGGGAATGTGGCTCTCGTGGGGAGCGTGCAAGGGATAATTCCCTGCAGTCGCAATATCCTCTTTGCCCTCGGTGGCTCAGATGGATAGAGCATCTGCCATGTAAGCAGGAGATCCCAGGTTCGAGTCCCGGTCGGGACACACTTTTTCAATTGCCCCGTTGATGTATATCGACGCCTGTTGACAGTTTAGGGTCTCAATTTAATTATCATTTCAATATTTGTCATAGTTGTGTAATAGTCATTTCTTGTGGTGACTAGTTTTGGATCATCAGGCCCATTTCCAAACCGCAGCCTACAAAAGATTTTGAGGGGTCAACACAGGTAAAAAGTAAAAGTTACTTCCGTAATTTAAATCTAAGTCACGTAAAGCAGTACAAAAATTAGCCATCTGTGCAATACATGTTTTTCATACCTTTAATTATGCAGTCCCACCAATGTGTATGTAACCAAATATTCAATATTCCTCACTAGCAATCATTACATAAATAAAAAATGACAAACCTCACATGCGTCTACAGGGCTATTTCTTTCCAATCAAACACAGCAAACTGAAACATTCCACTACCCTAGTTGCCTCAAACTTTGTAACTGGAACATTACTCGCACTTCAACTGTCACAATTCACTGATTACAATAAAATCGAAGCAGTGCACAATATGGTGTGCCCAAAACTATCATCTGACCATCATAACCGACTCAACCAGTTGCAATTTTTACTTCTTATTTTTTGATACATCTGATTACCACAACATCTTTGAATCATACTGTGTGCTATGGTCAGCTCACATAGCAAATTTTAAAATCTCAAACATTTTCAATTCCATCGTGTGCTATATTCAGCTCACATCATAAAACATTACAACCTCCAAATCCACTCATCATCGGAATAGGGAAATTCCTCACTTTTACCATGTTGTCTACTAGAAGGGTAATGGAAGTGATCCACAAAACTACCATCCCATATCCTAGACTTCGATTTGCCGCAGAATCTTAGAACATTTCCGAGTTCAAACAATGACGAGTTATCTTGAATAGAATGACTTCCTCAATGCCAAACAGCACGGACTCTCAAAACATCAGTCATGTGAAACTAAACTCACAATGTTCTAATATGACATAATGAAAGCTTTGGATCCAGGCAGATGCAGTATTTCTTGATTTCCGAAAAGCATTTGACTCAGTGCCACACCTATGCTTATTGCCAAAAGTACTATCATATGAGGTATCAAGTGAAAGTTGTGATTAGATTGAGGACTTTTTGGGAGGGAGGATACAGCATGTTATCTGGGATGGAAAGTCATTGTCAAATATACTTCAGGTGTGCCGCAGGGAAATGTGTTGGAACCCTTGCTGTTCATATCGCATATCAATAACCTTGCAGACACTATTATCAGTAACCTTAGACTTTTTTGCAGATGACGCAGTTACCTATGATAAAGTACTGTCTGAAAGAAGCTGCATAAATATTCAGTCACATCATGGTAAGATTTCAAAGTGGAGCGAAGTTTGATAACTTGCTTGAAATATTCATAAATGTAAAATTGTGCACTTCACAAAATGAAACAGATGTAGTATCTTCTGGCTGTAATATCAATGACTCACTCTTGGAACCAGCTAACTCATACAAATACCTGGGTGTAAAACTTTGCAGAGATATGAAATGGACTGATCACAAAGGCTCAGTTGTGGTTAAAGAGCATGGTAGACATTGGTTTACTGGTAGAACACTGGAGAAGAGCAATCAGTCTACAAAAGAGACTAACAAATCTCTTGTACGACCCATCCTAGAAGACTGCTCCAGTGTGTGGGACCCGTACCACATAGCACTAACAGGGGATATTGCACGTATACAGAGAAAGGCAGCACAAATGGTCACAGGCTTGTTTCATCTGTGGCATAGTATCACAGAGATACTGAAGAAAATGGAACTGGATGACTCTTGAAGATTGATGTAAACTATCCCAGGAAAGTCTACAATCAAAGTTTCTATACTCATACTCATAAATTAAGGATAATGCTGATACATGGTGAAACAACAATCTGGTGGGTGGTTTACGGGTTTAAATCACCACAGGGTATGACCATGTGGTGCATCTGATTTGCGGACGTTGTTCAGTGGCGCTGGCATCAGTCCACATATGCAGAGGTGTGTTGGTGCATGTCAGAGTACGGTACAGTGAGTAAGTGTGCAGACGTTTTCAGACGTGTTAATGGTGACTGTGTGTTGAAAGTGGCTCAAAGAACACATATTGATGATGTCACGAGTGGTAGAATACTAGGGTGACTGGAGGTTGGTCAAACACAGCAGGGCATAGCACAGGGCCTCCCTGTGCCACAAAGTGTGATCTCAAGATTATGGCAACGATTGGAGCAGACAGGAAGCGTGTCCAGGCGCTACAGTACGGGACATTCACAGTGTACAACACCACAAGAACACCAATATCTCACCATGGTGCCCGCAGACGGCCATCGAGTACTGCAGGTAGCCTCTCTCGGGACCTTACCGCAGCCACTGGAGCAGTTGTCTCCAGACACACAGTCGACAGACAAATGAACAGACATGGTTTACTCACCCTGAGACCTGTAAGGTGCATTCCAATGACCCCTGGTCATAGGAGAGCCCGTAAAGCCTGGTGTCAAGAACACAGGATGTCGGTTTTAAGGGAGAGGGTAAGGAGTCATTCCAATCCCGGGAACGGAAAGACTTACCTCAGGGGCAAAAAGGGACAGGTATACATTCGCGCGCGCGCACACGCACACACACACACACACACACACACACACACACACACACACATCCGCATGTGTCTGTATATGTGCGGATGGATACCATATTTACTCGATCTAAGCCGCACATCAAAAATGAGACTCTAAAACAAGGAAAAAAAAATTTCCCGAATCTAAGCTGCACCTGAAATTTGAGACTCAAAATTCAAGGGGGGACAAAAATTTTAGGAAGCACCTCCAAATCGAAACAAAGTTGGTCCATTGTAATATGAGACACAATTTACGTCGAATGAATGACGATACAGCTACAGCAGTTTGGTTCGAGTCGTAAGCTTAGCAGTTAAGCTTTACCAGGTAGCCATTGCCATGCGTCAGGTGCTCCGTCCGTATTTATACGGGTACCCTTCCTTTTACAATGGCTGGTTTGAATCGATTGTGTATTTTTCTTTGATCTGGTAAGTGCCGTTCTCTTTGTTATAGGTGTTTACGTCACTCTAAGCTGAAAATGCATTACTGTTGTGTCATGCACTGTTTGTCGCATTCTGATAATGAGTGTTTACGGCCTGTCGCCGCTCGCGGCATGGCTTGCTTTTGTGCGCACTACCGCCACTTACAATTTAAAAAAAAAAAAAAGAGAGAGAGAAATCGTCTCATTAGCGAAACACTGGCAAGATACTGCTATTTGTTGTTACTTACACTGATGCTTTCTTTGATAATGATCAACAATAGCTAAATAATAGACTGTGTATGATAGAAGATGTTCTGAAAAAGAGTTTAGCGAAATTTTTTCTCCGTTTGAAAATCTTTGCAGAAGCCTCTTTCGTACATTACATTCTGCAGAGAAATTAGAGTCATCTTAGATTTAAAAATCTAGTCAATTGCCGTGCTTCATTTCTGACTGTATCACTAGTAGGCATAAGAATAATAGGAATATAAACATGTCACGATATGTATATTCTCCCGCATTTGATGTTGTCTCACTCTAGCTTCGTAGTTTATTAGGCAGACAGGATTTAAATGAGACAGTAGCAAACACGAAACAATACATGGCAAAATGTTTATATTCGTATTAATCTTATGGCGAAGAGAATACTGCATGTGATTCACAATTCAAAAAGTTCCTATTAGCAACCATCTCTTCTCACAGGTAGGAAAAAATTCAAAACGTAGAGTTGGCCATATTGACAAACATCCCAAACAGTCTTGCCAGTCGGATTTTTTGTAGTACATTGAAATGTTGCTACATTCGAAGATGAACAATGTGGAATTTGTATTTACTTCGTTGGATAATGTATGAAAATGCAGTGGTCGAACCTCATGGCGGAGAAAAAAACTCGTCTTCCACCCTTTTTTTTTTTTTTTTAATTTATTTACTGACACAGAGGTTTTGGCGCCAGTATTTATCATTCTGCCTGCAAAACATGCCTGGGTAGCACTACATATATTCGATGGCAGAAGTTAGTTGTGGCGGCACCTACCAACATTTTTCAGAACTTCCGCTTACTTTGCACTCGTTTCTAAGCCTCAGGCAGTTTTTTAGATTACAAAAATCGGAAAAAGAGTGCAGCTTAGATTCGAGTAAATATGGTGTGTGTGTGTGTGTGTGTGTGTGTGTGTGTGTGTGTGTGTGTGTGTGTGTGTGTGTGTGTGTGTGTGTGCGCGCGCGCGCGCGCGCTCGCGCGCGCGCGCGCGCGCGCGCGCAAGCGTATACCCGTCCTTTTTTCCCCCTAAGGTAAGTCTTTCCACTCCCGGGATTGGAATGACTCCTCACCCTCTCCCTTAAAACCCACATCCTTTCGTCTTTCCCTCTCCTTCCCTCTTTGCTGATGAAGCAACCTTGGGTTGCTTTTGTTTGGTAAGTTTTTTTTTTAAAAAAAAAAAAAAAAAAAAAAAAAAAAAAAGGAGAGAGAACAGCTTTGTTAGGAGCCATGCGATTATGAGAATTCGTCAGTGTCACCCTGTCAGTGTTACACACCAACAGAAAATTTGTGTACTGAACTCCCTTGCTACGTCAGTTTTATACTACTGTGTGCCTCAGTAAGAGGGAACGAGGCAACAAGTAGGAATCTACTGTAGCATTGCGCACTCATTGGACATCAAAAAATGCACTACACTGTTGCCCTTTCAAGTTACTCTGATGGTATTAATCTTTTTCCAATGATCATTTTCAAGCTCAAAGCAATGCCAAAATGTTCTGAAAGACCACCAGGTGGTGGTGTTCACATACATGACAAGGTTTGGACGGATGAGGCTGGTATGAAATCATGGATTAACAGAGCGTGGGAGAGAAGAAAAGGTGCTTTACTGAAGGAGAGTTGTCTTCTTGTGCTAGATCAGTTTAGTAGTCATTTTAAAAATTCTGTGAAAGAAAAACTGAGACAGGGAAATACAGAGCTTGCTGTTGTTCCAGGAAGACTTACTTCACAATTGCAACCTCTTGATGTCTCTACAAATAAATCATTTTGGTGTATATGAGAGAGGAATGGAACAAATGGATGATGGATGGAACCCAACATAATTTCACACTGAGGGGAACTTTAAAATGACCTACAATCAAACGGGTCAGGATAAAACAGTCGTGGTCTAGAGTGACAGAAGACATTATTGTTAAATATTTCAAGAAGTGTGGCACAAATAAATCTCTCAATGGCAGTGAAGACCATCTTATTTACGAAGAGGACAACAAAGAGCAAGAAGAAGTGCAGGTCATGATTTTTGGGGATTTTAAAGCTCAGTTTGGTTTCATAAACTAAGAATCTTTTTTTAGTCAGGCTTGGCAATCTAATAATGAAAGTGGAAAAATGTTATTTAAAAAATACTGCTTAGAAAGTAAGGTGCATCCTACAGTCTATAGCATCTTATAGTCTGTAAGATAGAGTAGATAATAATATCAAATATGAAGGCGGTCTGAAAAGTTGTCGGCCTCAACCAGAGATCGCACCACTACTCGTGTGATTTCCCCTCCCCCCCCCCCCCCCCCCTTACGTTGGTAGACATATTAGTACAGCAAGTCATTTCCGGCAGCAGTTGACTAGGTCGTTATTTGAAGCAGTTGTGGTATGCGAGGCAATGAAAATGGAAAAAATCTGAGAATTGTGCAATGATTAAATTCTTTGTAAACATCAACCAAAATTTATTTGCAGCTAGTAAATGTGTACAGTGGCTCTTCACCTTCAATTTTCACTGTGGAGGGAGGGGTGGTCGAGTTTAAATGTGGCCGTAAAATATCCGAGATAATCCACATGAAGGACATCCAAAAAGTGAAAGGACACCGGAAATCATAGAAGTGAAAGGACACCGGAAATCATAGACATAGTGCACAATATGATTGTGGAAGATCACTGTACAACGTGCACGAAATTGCTAATGCTCTAGGGATATCGAGGGAATGTGTTGGTCACATCTTGTACCAGGAGTTCAACATGAGAAAGCTTTACACAAGATGGGTGCCACACGTTCTCACTGCTCACGACAAATGCATTCACACAACACTTTCCAAAAACTGTTTGGTGCATTTTAAGGAAAACAGAAGTGATTTTTTGCGTCAATATGCGACAGCGAGCAAAACATGGATTCACACACCCGAATCCAAATATCAGTCTTTGGAGAGGACAGAAGAAGGTTTTTCAGCTCCAAAGAAGGCAAGGACGGTGCCACCGGCGGTAAAGATCATGGCTTCAGTGTTTTGGGATGTGAAAGGAATATTGTTCACTATCTTGAAAAGGATAAAACCGTAGCCGCACAATATTACTCTCAACTTCTGATGAAACTGGAAGCAAGCATTCGTGAAAACAGACCCAGCCTGAAGAAGAAAAATATTATCCTTTCAGCAGGACAATGCACCTGACCACAAACCTGTCTTGACAATGGGGAAATTGAGGGATCTGAACCGTGATGATAATGATTGGTTTGTGCGGTGCTCAACTGCGTGGTCATCAGGGCCCATACAAAGTCCCAATTTTTACACAATCCAATTTTTTCACAATCCGATCTAGCCATTGTCATAGATGATGATGATGATGATGATAGTGACACCACAAACACCCCATCCCTGGGCAGAGAAAATCCCCAACCCGGCCAGAAATCAAACCCAGGACCCCGGGATTTGCTCTACAAAGAGCTGGAACATCCACCCTATTCCACAGATTTGGATCCCTAGGACTGACAATCTACCGTATTTACTCGAATCTAAGTTGCACTTTTTTCCAGTTTTTGTAATTAAAAAAACTCCCTGTGGCTTAGAATCGAGTGCAAAGTAAGCGGAAGTTCTGAAAAATGTTTGTAGGTGCCGCCACAACTAACTTCTGCCGTCGAATATACGTAGCGCTACAAAGGCATGCTTTGCAGGCACAAACATAAATACTGGCACCAAAACCTCTGCATCATTAAATCAATTAAAAGAAAAGGTAGAAGAATGTAAACATTATGCCATGTATTCTTTCGTGTTTGCTGCTATCTCATTTAAATCCTGTCTGCCTAATAAACTATGAAACTAGAGTGAGATAACAGCAAATGCAGAAGAATATACATATCATGTCATGTTTATATTCGTATTATTCTTACGCTGAATAATGATATAGTCAGAAATGAAGCATGGCAGCTGACTAGATTTTTAAATCTAAGATGACCCTCATTTCTGTGCAGAATGTAATGTACTAAAGAAGCATCTGCAAAGATTTTCAAACGGAGTAAAATTGTCACTAAACTCTCATTAGAACTACTTCTATCATACGCAGTCCATTATTCGGTTCTTGTTGATCATTATCAAAAAAAGCAGCAGTGTAGGTAGCAACAAATAGCAGTCTCTTGCCATTGTTTCGCCAATGAGATGATTCCTCTCCTTTTTTTCAATTGTAAGCTGCGGTAGCATCCACAAAAGCAAGGCATGCCGTGAGTGGCAACAGGTCGTAAACACTCAGTATCAGAATGTGACAAACAGTGCAATACACAGTACAGTAATGCATTTTCAGCTTAGAGTGACGTAAACACCTATAACAAAGAGAACGGCACTTATCAGATCAAAGCAAAATAAGCAATCGATTAAAACCAGCCGAAGCACGTGAAAAAGGCAGGGTACCCGTATAAATACGGACGGAGCGCCTGACACATAGCAACGGCTACTTGGTAAAGTTTAACTGCTAAGCTTACGACTCGAACCAAACTACTGTGGCTGTATCTTCATTCATTCGACCCAAATTGAGTCTCATGTTACAATGGACGAACTTTGTTTCGATTTGGAGGTCCGGTCTAAATCTTTTCTCTCCCCTTGAATTTAGAGTCTCAAATTTCATGTGCAGCTTAGATTTGGGAAAATTTTTTTTCCTCGATTTCGAGCCTGATCTTGCAGATGCGGCTTAAGTTCGAGTGCAGCTTAGATTCGAGGAAATACGGTATTCTTAAAGCTGAAGAAATACCTCACTCGTCAGCACTTTTCGTCCACTCGAGAAGCCACTGTGGCTCTAGATAAGCACTACGCAGGACCACTGGAGGAACACTACAGAGAGAGGATAATGGCACTGGAACACAGCTGGATGAAATGTACTGATGTTGGAAGAAGTTATGTTGAAAATTAAAGCTTAACTGAAAGTATAAATGGTTGACCGAGAACTTTTCAGACCGGGCCTCCCACTTACCCAGTTGCGGGAGTTCGCAGCCCTCTCCCGGAGCAGCCGGTCCAGCTCGGCGCCCTCCCCAGAAGCGAACTGCTCGGCCACCCGCTTCACGTCCTCCAGCTCTGCCTCACTGCAGAAGGGCCGGCACGAGTCCACGAACCTGCTGACAGGGACACAGGCCGTGATCCAATAGCAGTAAATTTCCAACTTTATGGAAAATGAATGGAAGAGTGAGGAATCTCACTGGTTTTCACAATGTGACTGACCACTGATGTATTGCCAGGTGCTCAGCTGAATTGTTGATACAACTTTCCGAGTCAACTTTTAACAAAGCAGGTTTGGCCCTCAACATCCTACACTACTGGCCATTAAAATTGCTACACCACGAAGATGACGTACTACAGACGCGAAATTTAACTGACGAAGAAGATGCTGTGATATGCAAATGATTAGCTATTCAGAGCATTCACACAAGGTTGGTGCCAGTGGCAACACCTACAACGTGCTGACATCAGGAAAGTTTCCAACGAATTTCTCATACACAAACAGCAGTTGACCGGCGTTGCCTGGTGAAACATTGTTGTGATGCCTCTTGTAAGGAGGAGAAATGCGTACCATCACGTTTCCGACTTTGATAAAGGTCGGATTGTAGCCTATCACGATTGCAGTTTATCGTATCGCGACATTGCTACTTGCATAGGTCGAGATCCAATGACTGTTAGCAGAATATGGAATTGGTGGGTTCAGGAGGGTAATACGGAACACCGTGCTGGATCCCAATGGCCTCGTATCACTAGCAGTCGAGATGACACGCATCTTATCCGCACAGCTGTAACGGATCATGCAGCCATGTCTCTATCCCTGAGTCAACAGATGGGGACTTTGCAAGACAACAACCATCTGCACCAACAGTTTGACAACGTTTGCAGCAGCGTGGAGTATCAGCTCAGAGACCACGGCTGCGGTTACCCTTGACGCTGCATCACAGACAGGAGCGCCTGCGATGGTGTACTCGACGACGAACCTGGGTGCACGAATGGCAATACGTCATTTTTTCGGATGAATCCAGGTTCTGTTTACAGCATCATGATGGTCGCATTCACGTTTGGAGACATCGCGATGAACACGCATTGGAAGCGTGTATTCGTCATCGCCATACTGGCCTATCACCCGGCGTGATGGTATGGGGTGCCATTGGTTACACGTCTCGGTCACCTCTTGTTCTCATGGACGGCACTTTGAACAGTGGGCATTACATTTCATGTGTGTTACGACCCGTGGCTCTACCCTTCATTCAATTCCTGCGAAACCCTACATTTCGGCAGGATAGTGCACGACCGCATGTTGCAGGTTCTGTACGGGCCTTTCTGGATACAGAAAATGTTCGACTGCTGCCCTGGCCAGCAGATTCTCCAGATCTCTAACCAATTGTAAACGTCTCGTCAATGGTGGCCAAGCAACTGGCTCGTCACAATACGGCAGTCACTACTCTCGATGAACTGTGGTGTCGTGTTGAAGCTGCATAGGCAGCTGTACCTGTACAAGCCATCCAAGCTCTGTTAGAATCAATGCCCAGGTGTATCAAGGATGTTATTACGGTCAGAGGTGGTTGTTCTGGGTACTGATTTCTCAGGATCTACGCACCCAAATTGCGTGAAAATGTAATCACATGTCAGTTCTAGTATAATATTTTTGTCCAATGAATACCTGTTTATCATCTGCATTTCTTCTTGGTTTAGCAATTTTAATGGCCAGTAGTGTAATTTGTCTTTTCTACTCCTAATTACAAGGTGTACAACTTTGCTTCCACCGTTTGCTGATACGTGGCAACAACGGTAAGTAGCGGTCGAAAGAAAAAGATCGCAGACGTAGACCTCGGTCAACATAACCTCATTCAAACATTAGTTGATTTGTGTCTCTACCATAAAGGTGTTCTTGATTGAAAATGTCAGTTTATGAGCCTAATTCTTGTCATTTGCAGGTGGTGTTACTGTTTTGTTTCAATATGAAGAAAACAGCAGCCGAGTCTCATCGAATGCTCTCAAGTACGTACGGTAAGGACGCTATTAGGGAAAGAATGCGTCACGAGTGGTTTCGACACTTCAAGAATGGTGATTTTAAAGTCGTAGACCGGCATAGTGGTGAAAGAGAGGATGTTTTCCAAGATGCAGAATTGGAGATATTGCCGAGTGAAGACTCGCATCAAACTCGAGAAGAATTGGCACAATTAGTGGGAGTGACACAGCAAGCCATTTCAAAACGTCTCAAGGCTATGGGCATGATTCAGAAAGAAGGAAGTTTGGTCCCGTGTGAGCTGAAACCAAGAGACGTTGAACGACGCTTGTGTGTTTGTGAACAGTTGTTTCAGAGGCAAAAACGGAAGGGATTTCTGCATCGCATTGTGACCGTGGACAAAAAATTGGTTCATTACGATAACCCTAAACACAAAAAATCGTGTAGATATCGCGGCCATGCTTCCACGCTGATGGCCAAACCGAATATTCATGGCTCCAAGATCACGCTCAGCATTTGGTGTGAACAGCTCGGCATCGTGTACCAGGAGGTGTTGAAACCAAGTGAAACAATCACAGGTACTCGTTATCGAAGACAATTAATGCATTTGAGCAGAGAATTAAAAGACAAATGGCCACAATACAGCAAGAGGCACAATAAAGTGATTTTGCAGCACGACAATGCTCGCCCCCACATTGCAAAAAAGAGGCCGAAACGTACTTGGAAACGTTAAAATGGGAAGTCCTACCCCACCCGCCGTATTCTCCAGACATTGCTCCCTCTGACTATCACCTGTTTAGATCAATGGCACACAGCCTGGCTGACCGACACTTCCGATCTCATGAAGAAAGTCACAAATTGGATCGATTCGTGGATCACTTCAAAAGACGAACAATTTTTTCGACGCGAGATTCGTACACTGCCAGAAAGATGGGAGAAAGTAATGGCCAGCGATGGAAAATACTTTGAACGATACATGTGTAACCAGTTTGTTTCATTAAAGCCTCAAATAATGGGGAAAAAATGGCGGAAGCAAAGTTGTACACCTTTGACAATAACCAGGATCTATATCAGCTTCTTCCCCCCCATGCTGTTATTCATCCCAAAAATTTCGTTGATAGAATCCATTATCTGAGCACGCATCACATGAATTTACACACTAATGTAAATTAATTTCCCCTGTGAAACATATTTATTCAGATAATGCAATTAACTGTTCTGAACATTTTGTATTAATTAGCTTTGCTGGAAATGCTGTATTTCAAGAGTTATTGTATTTCAAATTTTTAAATCTAGAAGGCAACCATAAAAACCCAGTGAGCTAATAAATAGATTCAGTAAATTAGATGATCTAAAAACTGTAGACCAATTTTTACTCATTTCAAAGATACGTTTATTTTAGGTCAAACCTAATTAATTCAGGAGAATTAATTAAAGACTTCAACCAGTGTTAACATACTATTGATGGGCTAAATTTTCTGTACCCAATGACACAAATAACAAATATGTAATTGCCATAATTAAGAATTATGTAATTTTTAATATCGAAATTTTAATAATCAATATGCATGCCATACCTTAAAGACAGGAATCCCCATAGTGTAAGCATAACTTGGTTCTGAATATTTCAATAGCTACTAGTCATATCGGTAATTTAATAACAGAATCTGACAGTAGTTGTTACATCTGCTTAAAGAGGAATAATCTGACCTAGGGAAATTTCAAATAACAACCAAATAACCAAAGTTACATTATTTGCTAATGCACATTCATGCAAGGACGAAACGCACAATTCCGTCTATGACGCTTCTAGTTTACCTTGGAATTAAGTCTTGGTCAGTATGTAACTTGCTCCAGGATTTCAGTACTTTCTACACTGTGTAGTCTAGTGTCACTGTTTGGACTAGCCTCAGGATTATTTGATGATATGAGCAGCGACTATTATAAGCAGTGACAGACAAACAAGTAATATTTGTAAACATGTCACTGTACCTTAACAAACAATTATTGTCATTCTGTGTGCCTTGTAAGTGATTTGTTGATCTGCTATAGGAAAAATTTGTTTGTATGCCAATTAATTCACAATTCTCATCCTTTCGGCAGAGTATAATTTAAAGGTAATCAAATGTGAGTACAAGGAGACCTACATAAACATTTTCGATCTGTAATCAGGGTCTATCTTTAGCGACGGGAATCAAACTCCGTAAATAAATATGCGAAGTAATTTTGTGTGAACGTCTGAAAAGAGCTACTGGACTTTTCTTTTTATTTATTAAGAGATACAATCCTGTAATGAACATTTTAAGCTAAAGGACCCGTGGCGTGACTACCGAGAAGAAACGTTAATCTACAGGTAGGTTCACCTCGTATCCGTATTAAGTAAATCTTCCGATACCAAATGTCGGCTCTGTTCCGTGACATAATGATATTGTGGCATATGATGTCATACTTCTGTAAACAGGAAAAGAACAGAACACCGTTAATATCTTTTGAAATGTATGCTGTGGTGACAAGATAGATGTGTGGTGTAACCTGAGGCCTAGGTTGGGTGTGAAGGTTGTGTGTCACCTAGATATTGTCCACCCTTCATTCTGCCTCACCCAGCCTCACTGATGCTAACTGAATATTTTGGTTGCATGTGACGATTTTCTGACCTAATACAAGCTCAAATTATGTACCACAGACATGCAACAGCACTGACAGCCAACACGTCTTGTAAGTGTACTCTCATATCACTGGTTTAGTTGTGGAGTATCTTTGCGGGCAGCCACTTCTAGAGAGCCGAGCACGGGACACGGAACTGATATGTTGTGTAGTGTGTAGCTCTGCATGCGAGAGGCATTGTTAGTATGGAAGTTGAAGTGTTGCTACAAGTGCTATTAAAGTGATGATATATTGAAATGGTTCAGAGGAAAGTGCGTCAAGAAGTAATTTAAAAATGAGCAGTGCTGCTGATAACGTTTTTGTGTATACTCCCATTATGTGTCGTACCGTACTGTATCAATCATCTGTGCCGTGTTCGGTCTCCAAGAATGAACTAATGTGAATCAGTAAAACTAATTGCCACAAAAAGAGTGCAGCCAAGTGCCAGTGTCTTGTAGCGAGTGTGAGAACGTGCGTTCGATCATCGCGTTCCGCATCATCAACAATCAACCGTGCCGCGCAAGCTTGTACAAGTAAGAACTGAAAAACTAACTTTATGAACAGTGTGAAAATATCATTACTAGTGTCAAGGAGGACTGATACCAAATATCTGTGTATGCGTGACGAGCGTAAGAACTTTCGTGCGACCATTCGGCTTCCGCATCATCAACAATCACCCGCATCGTGTCGGTTACGTGTATGCTCGTCCGAATGATTTTGTGGACTGTTAATCATCCATTCCTTGGGATAACACTTCCGAATTAGAATGTAAACAGTGCAACCTGCGATTTTCCTTTAATCGTCTCAGAATATAGTTGTTCATACCAGACGTCGAACAGTGACAAGGTACGTGGAGTGGACAGGGCGCACGGTTCAGAAACGACAAACAGTTTAAAGGTACCATCCCACCCTTTTTTGTACTCCCGGGCCTGTTACAGTCTGACTTTACAGCACATTCTCACCAGAAAGAAGGTAAATGGCCATCAGGAAGCATCCAGATGCTTTGCTGGGATAATACAGCCAGGGCTCCTTGGGTTAAAAGGCAGATTTCCTGTGAGGAACCTGCAATAAGGGGATGATATGTCTTACCCAGATGGGGGAGAGAGACAAAGATTTTTTGTGTCTAGCTAATGCTCATATTAGAACAGGAGGGAAGGATGTCAGGCAAGGTGCTTGTACTAACTTTATTAAGCTCCCTAGGTATCTGTCAGAGACAGCAAAGGACTTGGAAGAGCAGTTGAACGGAATGGACAGTGTCTTGAAAGGAGGATATCAGATGAACATCAACAAAAGCAAAACGAGGATAATGGAATGTAGTCGAATTAAGTCGGGTGATGCTGAGGGAATTAGATTAGGAAATGAGACACTTAAAGTAGTAAAGGAGTTTTGTTATTTGGGGAGCAAAATAACTGATGATGGGTGAAGTAGAGAGGATATAAAATGTAGACTGGCAATGGCAAGGAAAGCGTTTCTGAAGAAGAGAAATTTGTTAACATCGAGTATAGACTTAAGTGTCAGGAAGTTGTTTCTGAAAGTATTTGTATGGAGTGTAGCCATGTATGGAAGTGAAACGTGGACGATAAACAGTTTGGACAAGAAGAGAATAGAAGCTTTCGAAATGTGGTGCTACAGAAGAATGCTGAAGATTAGGTGGGTAGACCACATAACTAATGAGTAGCTATTGAATAGAATTGGGGAGAAGAGGAGTTTGTGGCACAACTTGACTAGAAGAAGAGATCGGTTGGTAGGACACGTTCTGAGGCATCAAGGGATCACCAATTTAGTATTGGAGGGCAGCGTGGAGGGTAAAAATTGTAGAGGGAGACCAAGAGATGTATACACTAAGCAGATTCAGGAGGATGTAGGCTGCAGTAAGTACTGGTAGATGAAGAAGCTTGCACAGGATAGAGTAGCATGGAGAGCTGCATCAAACCAGTCTGAGGACTGAAGACCACAACAACAACAACAACAACAACAACAACAGGTATTTAGAGAAAAATATCTCATGAAACACTAGTTATTACTGTCTGAACTGAGACCATAAGTATGCGTGCCTCCCGATTTTTCAGCGAGAAGGCACTGTGACTTATCACTCGATGGAAGACTGTGTGACCGCTAGGTAAAAATGATGATGTAGATGAGATAGGTATTGCAGGGATAATCACAACAACAGCTACAGAGAAACTACGAGGCTCTTCTGTGCTCTATCATGATGTATTATGTCAATGGACACTTCGCTTCACCGTTGGGAAATCACCCCAGCAGTAGCTGTAACACCATTCCACAGTGTTAGACATGGCAATGCTCCTTCACAGCTTGCTTCGTGTCTCACATAAGTTTCCAATATGCTGGTGCTTTGAGTTTCTACATCTACATCTAGAATCTGCACGTCACCATATGGTGCATGGCAGAGGGAACCACGTACCACTGCAAGCCATTTCCTTTCCAGTTCTACTTGCAAATAGAGTGAGGGAAAAATGACAATCTATATGCCTCCATAAGGACCCTAATTTCTCGTATCTTACATTCGCGGTCCTTATGTGCGACGTGTCCTGACGGCAGCAGAATAGTTTGGCAGTCAGCTTCGAAGGCCAGTTCTTTAAATTTTCTCAATATTGTTCCTCCAGGGATTCCCAGTCGAGTTCCCACAGCATCTCCACAACACTTATGTGTTGCTTGAACCTACTGGTAACAAATCTATCCCATCTCTGAATTACTTCGATGCCCTCTTTCAGTCTGACCTGGTACGGTTCCCAAAGACTCGAGCAATATTCAAGAACAGCTTGCATCAGCATCCAATACGCAGTCTCCTTTACAGATGACCCATACTTTCCCAAAATTCTGCCAGCAAACTGAAGTCTACTATTTGCCTATCCTACCACATTTTACATTTTTCACACATTCACCCCACTACATTTTTTTTTTTTTTTTTTTTTTTTTGCACCCAGCCATTTACCAGGTGTACCGGTATGAAATGAGCGTTAAGATACAATTGTGTTGACAGGGAACATTTGCTGTGAACGAGCCTTAATTTTTTTTTTTTTTTTTTTTTTTTTTTTTTTTGTTTGGTTGGTACGACATCTGTCAAAGATATTTAGTATACATCAAGTCATGGAACAAACAACATCGTATGTTTTCATCTTGTTAATAATGCCGAATTTTGTGCCAGAAAGTGATGATTTGCGGAAAGCATTAATTTTTTGTTTGCATTTGAAAAAAAAGTGCTGCAGAGTCGCATCGAATGCTTGTCGAGGCATATGGTGATCCTGCTCTATCAGAAGCAACATGCAAAAGATGGTTTCAATGGTTCAGAAATAATGATTTTGATGTAAGAAATGCAAAATGTGGAAGACCATCAAAAAAGTTCGAAGACACCGAATTGTGAGTCAGAAGCAAATGGCAGCAATGCTAAATGTTGCAGAACAAACAGTTTCTGACCGTTTGAAAGCTATGGGAAAGATCCAAAAGTGTGGAAAATGGGTGGCACATGAATTGAATGAAAGACAGATGAAAAACTGAACAACAATTTGTCAAATTTTGCTTCAAAGACATGAAAGAAAATCAATTTTGCATCGAATTGTTACTGGCGATGAAAAATGGATTTATTTTAAGAATCATTAACGGGAAAAATCACGGGCTAATCCAGGACAACCATCAACATCGAGTGCAAAACCAGATCGATTCGGCAAGAAGACAATACTCTGTGTTTGGTAGGATCAGAAAGGTGTGGTATATCATGAGCTTCTAAAACCCAGTGAAACTGTGAATACTAATCGCTACAGACAACAAATGATCAATTTGAACTATGCATGGATCGAAAAAAGACCAGAATGGGCCAGCAGACATGGCACGACAGTGGACCTGCACACAAAGCAAAAATGGTTCAGGATACAATCAAAACACTTGGCTGGGAGCTGCTACCCCACCCGCCGTATTCACCAGACTTCACCCCTTCCAACTACCATTTGTTTTCATCAATGGGACACGCACTGGCTGAGGAACACTTCGGTTCCTACGAAGAAGTCGAAAATTGGGTGTCCAATTGGTTTGCTTCAAAAGACGAACATTTCTATTGGCGTGGTATCCACAATTTGCCAGAAAGGTGGTCAAAATGTATAGAAAGCAATGGTCAGTACTTTGAATAAAATGTTTTTACTTTTCAATTCAAAATTAGTGTTTCATTTTCACAAAAGAAAGCTCACTTCATACTGGTACACCTGGAAAATGACTTGGATGTGCCAAAAAGGAGACTAACAATACTGTATCCGAACATTACAGGTTTGTTCTCCCTGCTCATCCTCATTAACTTACATTTTTCCACATTTAGAGCTAGCTGCTGTTCATCACATGAGCTTTGCATCTTACTGGCAGCAGTACTAAAATTTCTGGGGGCACAGGGTCACAATAAATGACATTCTATTCTAAAGTGCTCTAACGTGTGATGACACTTTGCCAGTCATGAAACAATGAGTAAGACTTGTATGGCAGGACTAAGGTTTGGCTTGCTCTGCTTTGGTGCCAGGCACAGTTGTAAATGGGGAAGCACTCTGTGCTTTGTATCGATACAGGACGCCACCACCTTTCAAAGCAAAAGATTTCCTGTCAAAACACAAATTTGCTCAGTTCGGTCCAGCGATGAAAACCTCTCCCTACTAAGAGCTAGTGTTCCTCCCTTCTTTAACTGTGTTGTGGAGAGAGCGCATTACATATTTGTGCTCTGTGCAAACAATAACCAGGTAGGCACTGTAAGCCTCCAGCCATTCAGTTGGCAAGGTAATACGCAGTCCCAGGGTAACTGTGTGTAAGGGGAGGTCCAAATCTGGGCACCAAAACAAGGTGGCGTTATGCACCTTAATCACTCTCCCTACCTGACAGGATGTAGCAGCTAATTGCGAGGTGGAAAGTTGTTTCTGAGTTGGTGAAGCCAACAAATGTGAATAGAAAACTTTGGTTGTGGTAGCACACTAATCTGTAGCACAGCCAGAGACCTAGGTTACGCTGAAAGGTAGCATTTTAGCATCTTCCACATGAAGGGTACTACATTAAATATTTATTGAACGAATGTGCCATTTTTTTTCCTATTTAGGTTATCATTTATTTATCTTCCTTCCTTCCAACTTTTAACCAGTTTCAGCTTACAACGCCTGATAATCTGTATTGTTGAGTGGTACTTAAGTAAATAATTTAGTGAAATCAAAGTGAACTAGAAATTAGAATATAAATGAAAAACTTGGTTTAGTTTAGAGAGTTACATACTGGCATTCAGCAGGCAGAACAGCAGAACAGAAGAGACAATGACCGTGAAGTCAGCAAGTTCCACATAAGCGGGCGCTGTCGATTCAGCCGTCAGGGCATCGCCCGACCGGCTCACGTGTTTCTCAGTTGTCGCATGTGAGCAAAGGCCCTCGCCTACATTCCAAGAGCCAATGATCGACGTTAAGAAGATTCTTCGAGAAGCTTTTCAACGTGACAGAAGAGGCAATGGCCGTGAAGTCATTCACCTCCAGTGAACTGAAGTGAATAAATACGCGAGACGCGGTGGGCCCGACAGATGAAGACGGGGACGAAGACGAAGACGGAGACGAGAGACGAAGGAAGAAAAGAAGAGCAGCAGTAGTTTTCAGTCAGTTTCGGTGCTGAAGACCGTCATGCAAGAAGAGACTGCTTCATGCACAGACGCACCAAGTCCGCCGCTGTAATGGAATAGCAAGCAGCAGCTGCGGCGCCAGAAGACAGAATTTAAAAGCTATTTGAAGTCTGATTTTTACGTACCCGGGTGACTCGTGAGGACGGGAAGGAGACGGCCTCACCTCAGCAGTCACCTGTGAGCTGGGATGAAGACCTGACAGTTGAAGACTGGCAAGCGGGAGTCCGTGGTTCGAGTTCGGGACACTGGCCTTGCCCCACCGCGCCGCTCCGCTGGTCGACGCACAACACACGCGGCCGCTTAGAGAAGAGAAACACTGGGACGCCACATCCAAGGTATCACCATCCGATGCACGACTTCGCTCGCAATAATTAAACGAGCCACCTCGCGCTGCGCGTCTCCAGTCAACTGGGCGAGACGGCGACACGAGATACACACCGCTACGCGTAATCAGACGCCGCCGCCGCTGCCGCAGCAGAAGACTTCACAAACGACACAGCTGCCGCTCTCCGAATCAGAACATCCCATAAGATACAGTTGAACTCGAACCATGGACTCCCGCTTGCCAGTCTTCGGCTGTCAGGTCTTCATCCCAGCTCACAGGTGACTGCTGAGGTGAGGCCGTCTCCTTCCCGTCCTCACGAGTCACCCGGGTACGTAAAAATCAGACTTCAAATACCTTTTAACTTCTGTCTTCTGGCGCCGCGGCTGCTGCTTGCTATTCCTTTACAGCGGCGGACTTGGTGCGTCTGTGCATGAAGACGTCTCTTCTTGCATGACGGTCTTCAGCACCGAAACTGACTGAAAACTACTGCTGCTCTTCTTTTCTTCCTTCGTCTCTCGTCTTCGTCTCCGTCCCCGTCTCCGTCTTCGTCCCCGTCTTCATCTGTCGGGCCCACCGCGTCTCGCGTATTTATTCACTTCAGTTCACTGGAGGTGAATGACTTCACGGCCATTGCCTCTTCTGTCACGTTGAAAAGCTTCTCGAAGAATCTTCTTAACGTCGGTCATTGGCTCTTGGAATGCAGGCGAGGGCCTTTGCTCACATGCGACAACTGAGAAACACGTGAGCCGGTCGGGCGATGCCCTGACGGCTGAATCGACAGCGCCCGCTTATGTGGAACTTGCTGACTTCACGGTCATTGTCTCTTCTGTTCTGCTGTTCTGCCCGCTGAATGCCAGTATGTAACTCTCTAAACTAAACCAAGTTTTTCATTTATATTCTAATTTCTAGTTCACTTTGATTTCACTAAATTATTTACTTAAGTACCACTCAACAGTATGGAAAATCATACTATGTTACCAACAGAAAATGAGAACACTATGGTGTGAAAGCACATTACTGGAAAAATAGTTACCTTTAAATTTACCAAAAGGCTAAATTGCCAGTGTCTTCATAATCTGTCTCTCCATTCATACTTCTTTTACAAAGTGCAACTGTACTTGATGTTTTGACAGTTTCTACATCTTTTTGTGCATATAAGCAGAAAATGTGCAAAGATATAATTTACTCATTTACTTTGAACACAGAATAAAAGAATTTATCTAAAAACCTCAGTGTATGAAGAAATTTTTACTGGCAGTTGACAAAGCAGTCCTGAAGGCTTCAGCTAATCTCATTTCCCTGCGCAATTTTTCAGTGACTGACTCTGTCGTCTTAGTCATCTGCTATGAGCCGTGCTGTGACACGTGCTTCCTGCCTGGAGAATGAGCACATTGTGAAATACTGTCAATGACACATTTCTGTCTACAGGCGGGTTCAACCGCCAATACCCACTAACCCTTTGATGCCCTCTCATTTTTCATAATCCACACTGGTATTCTGTGAAATGCACTTTCACTCTGTGTCTTCTTTGATGGATAAGATGACCAGTGAGGTCTCAATAACTCAATGCTGGGTCCCAACCCTTGCCTAAATTTGAGCATCTGCCCCACTCTGTTAGGTTATACGACATCTTTATCAGAGAGCGCTCCCTTAATCGGTCTGTGACAGGAACTTTGTGTTTGCACCAAAATACTGCTCATCATATTTCTACTTGAGGTTTCCAAAGTATTTCACACCTGCCAACAAATTTCTGGTAATGTTAGAGAAAATTTACATCTCCAGTAATGTACTACATTCTGTGCAAATGTTCAGTATTTTATTGTGGCAGGAGGGGGGAAGGGGGGACAGGGGGGATTGGTGGGGGGGGGGGGGGTGCAGGGAGGGGGCAGCATAGCAGTCCATTAGAACAGTTTAGGAGAAAAACAAGGAACATCAAGCAACACTTGCTCAACAATTACCAGACACTGCCTCAAATATAATCACAATATGAAATATGATGAGGCCAGTAATTTTATGGGACAGTGAAACTAGAGTATCTGCTGAAATACACTGAGGTGACGAAAGGCATGGGACAGCAATATTCATGTATACAGACGACGGTAGTATCGCATACACCAGGTATAAAAGGGCAGTGCATCAGTGGACCTGTCTTTTGTACTCAGGTCAAACCATGTCAAAAGGTTTTCAAGTGATTATGGCTGCAGGACACGAATTAAGAGACTTTGAATGCAAAAAGGCTGTTGGAGCTAAATGCATGGGACATTCCATTTTGAAAATTGTTGTTGTTGTTGTGGTCTTCAGTCCTGAGACTGGTTTGATGCAGCTCTCCATGCTGCTCTATCCTGTGCAAGCTCCTTCATCTCCCAGTACCTACTGCAACCTACATCCTTCTGAATCTGTTTAGTGTTTTCATCTCTTGGTCTCCCTCTATGATTTTCACCCTCCACGCTGCCCTCGAAATACTAAATTGGTGATCCCTTGATGCCTCAGAACAAGTCCTACCAACCGATCCCTTCTTCTAGTCAAGTTGTCCCACAAATTCCTCTACTCCCCAATTCTATTCAGTACCTCCTCATTAGTTATGTGATCTATCCATCTGATCTTCAGCATTCTTCTGTAGCACCACATTTTGAAAGCTTCTATTCTCTTCTTGTCCAAACTATTTATCATCCATGTTTCACTTCCGTACATGGCGACACTCCACACAAATACTTTCAGAAATGACTTCCTGACACTTAAATCTATACTCGATGTTAACAAATTTCTCTTCTTCAGAAACGCTTTCCTTGCTATTGCCAGTCTACATTTTATATCCTCTCTACTTCAACCATCATCAGTTATTTTGCTTCCCAAATACCAAAACTCCTTTACTACTTTAAGCGTCTCATTTCCTAATCTAATACCCTCAGCATCACCCGATTTAATTCTACTACATTCCATTATCCTCGTTTTGCTTTTGTTTATGTTCATCTTATATCCTCCTTTCAAGACACTGTCCATTCCGTTCAACTTTGCTCAATATATAGATTGTACAACTTCGGAGATAGGCTACAACCTTGTCTCACTCCCTTCCCAGCCACTGCTTCCCTTTCATGCCCCTCGACTCTTTATAACTGCCGTCTGGTTTTCTGTACAAATTGTAAATAACGTTTTGTTCCTCGTATTTTACACCTGCCACCTTCAGAATCTGAAAGAGAGTATTCCAGCCAACATTGCCAAAAGCTTTTTCTAAGGCTACAAATGGAAGAAATGTAGGTTTGCCTTTCTTTAATCTATCCTCTAAGATAAGTCGTACGGTCAGTATTGCCGCGTGTTAGAATATTTCTATGGAATCCAAACTGATCTTTCCCAAGGTC
The DNA here is from genome assembly GCF_021461395.2 of Schistocerca americana. Classification (NCBI taxonomy): domain Eukaryota; kingdom Metazoa; phylum Arthropoda; class Insecta; order Orthoptera; family Acrididae; genus Schistocerca; species Schistocerca americana. The sequence continues at coordinate 152,427,344 of NC_060129.1, forward strand.
AGCATACATTAAGAGTATGAAGTTGATATCTGGTATTGGCAGTTTACTGATGACTGAAGTGGTGTCAGTTACCAGACACATCTAAAGCAACCTCGTGCCGACACTGACCTCTCCACGGTGTGCTCCAGAGACGGCAGGGGCAGCGGCGGCAGCAGCTCGTCCTGCGCGAACGTCGTCTGGCCGCTTCCCTCCGGCACGACGTACAGTGCGCGCACGCCAGCAGTGAGCGGCAACGTCGCTCCGGCTGACAGCGGCCCCACAGCCTCCCCCACGATGGCCACGCTGTCTCCACTGCTGCCCTTGCTGCTCCAGATTCCCATTGTCCCAGTGCTCCTCTCTGCAATACGTAATGAAACTCAACTGCGTAATTTTCTTTATGGCACACCGCAATATGGTATCGATCTGTTCATTTTGCCACTTTCGTATGTGAAATTCAGACATATCCTTATTGATTTATTTTTGAAATAATCTTTGTAAAAGTAACAATTACGTCCATGATCCTGTCACATTCAAACTAACTATTAATATCAGTTAAACTTAGTTTTTACAATCACAATGGAAAACTAAAACATTTTGAATAATGTTTTCATTTTACAAAATTAAAAACTATAAATTTATATTCTTGTAATTAGTGTGCAAAGCAATTAAAACCAATATCATTCTTTCACTCAAACTCGTGTAAAAATCTGTCAGTTACTATCTTCATATTTTTGAACAGAGGTGTAATAACATACACTGTATGATCAGAAGTGTCTGGACACCCCCAAAAATGTTTTTCATATTAGAAGGATTGTGCTTCCACCCACTGCCAGGTACTCCATAACAGCGACCTCAGTAGTCATTAGACATCGTTACAGAGCAGAATGTGTGCTCCGCGGAACTCATCAACTTCGAACGTGGTCAGGTGATTGGGTGTCACTTGTGTCATACGTCTGTAGGCGAGATTTCCACACTCCTAAACATCGCTAGGTCCACTGTTTCCGATGTGATAGTGAAGAGGAAACGTGAAGGGACACGTACATCACAAAAGCGTACAGGCCGACCTCATCTGTTAACTGACAGAGACCGCCGACAGTTGAAGAGGGTCATAGTGTGTAATAGGCAGAAATCTATCCAGATTGTCACACAGTAATTCCAAACTGCATCAGGACCCACTGCAAGTACTATGACAGTTAGGCAGGAGGTGCGAAAACTTGATTTCGTGGTCGAGCTGCTGCTCAAAAGCCACACATCACGCCGGTAAATGCCAAATGATGCCTCGATTTGAGTAAGGAGCATAAACATTGGACGACTGAACTGTGGAAAAAACATTGTGTGCAGTGATGAATCGCTGTACACAATGTGGCGATACAATGACAGGGTGTGGGTGTGGCGAATGCCCTTTGAACGTCATCTGGCAGTGTGTGTAGTGCCAACAGTATAATTCGGAGGCGGTGGTGTTACGATGTGGTTGTGTTTTGCTTGGAGGGGGCCTGTATTCCTTGTTGTTTTGCGTGGCACTATTACAGCACAGGCCTAAATTGATGTTTTAAGCATCTTTTTGGTTTCCACTATTGGAGAGCAATTCGGGGATGGCGACTGCATCTTTCAACATGATCGAGCACCTGTTCGTAATTCACAGCCTGTGGCGGTGTGGTTACACGACAATAACATCCCTGTAATGGACTGGCCTGCATAGAGTCCTGACCTGAGTCCTTTATAACAGCTTTTGGGATGTTTTGGAATGCCGACTTGCTACTAGGCCTCACCGACATCGATACGTCTCCTCAGTGCAGCACTCCGTGAAGAATTGGTTGCATTTCCCCAAGAAACCTTCCAGTACCTGATTGAACATATGCCTTTGAGAGTGGAAGCTGTCATCAAGACTAAGGGTGGGCCGTCGTCATATTGAATTCCAGCATTACCGATGGAGGGTGTCAGGAAATTTTAAGTCATTTTCAGCTACGTGTTCGGATACTTTAATCACAAAGTGTACAAGTTGAAGTTTGAGTTCAATGTTCTGTTGCTCAGAGAGAGAAATTGTAAACAAATTAATATTGCTACGCAAAATGGAAGTTGAAGTTAATTCATAAAATTGCCACCTCCGCTCCTAGTACATGAAAGGCAAGAATACTAGACTTTATAGAATAACCGCACTTTAGATTCACCAAGAGCAACAGTATAACAGATAAGTAAAATTGTTACACTTCTTGTTCGCAAGTAACTTTTGAAACATTGCAGCATACTCATTTTTTTTTTTTTTGGAGTTACGGTTACAGTCTATGTCTGAATCTATTTGGTATTTGAGAACAATAGTAACAGAAGAGTTTCAACTGGTTAATTTTTCTGAGCGACTTTGGTCTCTGATGCCTTCGAATAATACAATCACAGATGAGACACCACAATGTAATCAAGGGTGTAGCGTGCTGCACTGAGGGTTGTGATGATGCACGGTATTGTATAAACTGCTACAGAGTGCCCAATTACTGCGATCCCACTCCTAAAACTTTTTTTTATTATTTGCTCTATCTTCCACGCAAAATTCAAACATTTCAAATAATTATCTCATTTTATAAAATTGGAAACTATAAATTCATATTCTTGTAATGAGTGTACAAAGGACTTAAAACAAATTTCATTCTTTTACTCAAACTCATGTAAATGCGTGTTAGTTACTATCTTCGTATTTTTGAACAGAGGTGTAATAACATCACTAGGTGATCAAAAGTATCCGGACACCCTCAAAAATGTGCCTTATCCAATCTGTAATTTTGAAAATCTTATTATTCGGTGCGCAGTTTATAGGATGCTGATGATAACAGTTTACTGAGAAAAAATTATTTTGAGTAATACCGGAACTTACAAGTAACTAAAATCAAGTGCACTGCAAAATTTGACCCCATTGATAATTGTCTGTTCTGAGATTGGCATACCGGTACTTTAATTCAAAAGTACTTATTCTCCCCTTTATACACAGCATCTTACCTTTTCTGAAATCTGTGTGCTGAAAAAGTTACCTACATTCAAAATTGTCGGTTTCTAGACTGGTAAAATATTTTGGAATGTGAACCTTTCAATATTTCAGTGTTATTGTCAGTTAGTCCTAATTTTGTCGTTGTTAAAGATGGACAGTTTTCCCAGAATAACAATATAATGTAATTGGATACATAAAAAAGTTCTCCTCACCAAGTAACAGCTGGACAACAAACATACATAAAAAAAAGGTTTCATGCATGAACACTTTCAGAGTTAGTGTCTGGTTAAAGGGAAGGAAGAAGGGTGAAGGAAAATGATTGGAAAGGTTTAGGAAAAGGGGTAGGGTTTGAAAAAGTCACCCAAAACCCCAGGTAGAGGAGACTTAGTCGAATGGATGAGAAGGAAAGGCTGATTGTTGGGCACTGCACCAGATGAGATTTGAAAAACCTGAAAGCTTACACGTCTCTAGCCTATCTTCCACTCTTAAGCTCTCAGATTTTCAAATCTCATCCGATGCTCTTCTTTCCTTCTCATCCCGTTGTAATGGTTCTTTATTTACGTGACCATTACGGCACTCCAACCCCAGTTCTCGATACCAGTAATATCGTACTACTTTTCTGCGAAGTAACAGACATATTTTTGTGACAATATTCACATTTGGTTTTATTAATGTATATGTACTCCGATGTATCGATATATTACAGTGATATGGTTCTCATGCGTATTCATTTCTGTGAGACTGTCATAATCTTTGACTTACTTGTAACCGTTTTGGCACGAATGCGCACAGAGCAGTCTTTGTTTCACTTTGCAGAAGTTAAGTTGTTATTTCGCTTTGTAAAAGAACAGTCAAGTCTTGTGTTTGGTTAAAGTGGAAATTAAATATATGAAGATTGATACAAAACTGTTTTCTCGATTATGTGACAATTAAGAAAAAGTATATGTGAATTTACAAAAATTTAATAAAAATGTGGATCATGAACACCAAGTCAAAAATTATTTCTACCATACCATTGTTCTGATCTGCGATTGTTTGATCATTACGAATTTCCAGAAAAACGCATTTGTTAGGTATTCAAATATTGCTAAAATACAGATGTGGACCTTCTAGCACTCAAAGTGGAATCACCCTAGAATTAACAAGATGAGCCATAACAACTTCGACAAAATCTACGTGGAAATCCATTCGAGATAAGTGCCAAAATTAATTACTTCTTTACAGTGACTTCATTATTTCCATTCTGACGATACCATCCACAGAAAATAACTTTGTTGTTGGCCGATAAGGCGAACATATGCTGTGTGAGCAACATTATTAATCTGATTTCTAACCTACTTTGCAAGTGGTGGTATTGTTAGACCATCCAGTGAGTCTCCCCTGACCCGGGGTTCTGGGTGACTTTTCTGAACTCTACTCACCCCTCTTCCTTCCCCTTCAACACTTCTGCCTGAAGGAGGAGCCACTGGCTTCCAAAATCTTGCATACATAAAATCTTACTTATGTACCTGTGTTGTCCTGTTGCCACTTGGAGAGTAGATTTTTTATCTAAGCAACTACATTATACTGTCAAAAATTTCTTATTTTCATTGTTATCTTGATTTAAGAAATATTTCAATTACAAAATCAGTGTTCCTAGACAAGTCTTAGCAGTCTAATAGGGTTGGGTTGTTTCAGGGAGAAGACCAGACAGTGAGGTCATCGGTCTCATCGGATTAGGGAAGGACAGGGAAGGAAGTCGGCCGTGCCCTTTCAAAGGAACCATCTCGGCATTTGCCTAGAGCGATTTAGGGAAATCACAGAAAACCTAAATCAGGATGGCTGGATACGGGATTGAACTGTCGTCCTCCCGATTGCGGGTCCAGTGCGCTAGCCACTGCGCCACCTCGCTCTCCCAGCACGCAATCCAACTCCCACTCCATAGAATAGAATGACAATTTACACTTTTCTGAGTATATTAAATGAAATGCTAACCAAAACAGCATCCCTGTCTTATGCATATTTGTACAAGTGTGGTTCGAAAAGTTCTCGGAATCACGAGAGGTCAGTGCTAGCACAACGAGTTGTTCATGTGATATTCACCGGACTGTTGCCTGTAAACACGTGCCACGTCAGTGCTCTTGTAAGAGTGCCGTGGTGGTGATGTGGCTCTGTTGTCGTTCCTGCATAGTGATTTGCAATGACTGGAGAGAGAGAGAGAGAGAGAAAAAATAAATAAATAAATAAATAAATAAATAAATCGAGATTCAAGCAGCAATTAAGTACATCATAAAGCAAGGTATCAACTGTTGCCAAGGGACAAATGAATTTAAATTTGGTCTGAAGAGCTTAGATGATGATCCACACAGTGGTCAACAGAGATGTGTCACTACTCCAGAAATCACAGCAAAAGTGCACAAAACGGTCACAAAGGATCGCCGATAGAAAAAACTTGAAATTCCGCACACTTGCCAGATGTCATCTGAAAGGGTATATCACATTTTCACTGAAGAATTAGAAATGAAAAAAAATTCACGCATCTTTTCATCCTACATAGTTGTGTTTATCTTTATACTATATACCTCTTTACTTCTGTATGCATCCTCTTTGGTTTGAAGCTGGCACAGTACTTACAGTAGAATATCTTTGGCTTCCCTCTGACAACCATGCCTCCATCCTTGCTACCCTCCCTGTTTACCTTTCCCTGTTGCTTCATAACCTGGGTTGTGAGTAACTGAATCCACTTTCCCTTCTTCCCTTTTTTCCCTCTCTCCTCCCTGATGAAGGAACAAAGTTCCGAAAGCTAGGAATGTAAATTTTCAGTTCTGTTTTATGTGTATCTATCGGCTGTACTGAGCTGAGGTAAGTACTGGCCAGCCCCTCTATCTCTTTGTTATATACAATATGTACAACAACCAAGAGGGAATAATAAGAGTGGACGATCAAGAACGAAGTGCTCGTATTAAGAAGGGTGTAAGACAAGGCTGTAGCCTTTCGCCCCTACTCTTCAATCTGTACATCGAGGAAGCAATGATGGAAATAAAAGAAAGGTTCAGGAGTGGAATTAAAATACAAGGTGAAAGGATATCAATGATATGATTCGCTGATGACATTGCTATCCTGAGTGAAAGTGAAGAAGAATTAAATGATCTGCTGAACGGAATGAACTGTCTAATGAGTACACAGTATGGTTTGAGAGTAAATCGGAGAAAGACGAAGGTAATGAGAAGTAGTAGAAATGAGAACAGCGAGAAACTTAACATCAGGATTGATGGTCACGAAGTCAATGAAGTTAAGGAATTCTGCTACCTAGGCAGTAAAATAACCAATGACAGACAGAGCAAGGAGGACATCAAAAGCAGACTCGCTATGGCAAAAAAAGCATTTCTGGCCAAGAGAAGTCTACTAATATCAAATACCGGCCTTAATCTGAGGAAGAAATTTCTGAGGATGTACGTCTGGAGTACAGCATTGTATGGTAGTGAAACATGGACTGTGGGAAAACCGGAACAGAAGAGAATCGAAGCATTTGAGATGTGGTGCTATAGACGAATGTTGAAAATTAGGTGGACTGATAAGGTAAGGAAGGAGGAGGTTCTATGCAGAATCGGAGAGGAAAGGAATATGTGGAAAACACTGATAAGGAGAAGGGACAGGATGATAGGACACCTGCTAAGACATGAGGGAATGACTTCCATGGTACTAGAGGGAGCTGTAGAGGGCGAAAACTGTAGAGGAAGACAGAGATTGGAATACGTCAAGCAAATAATTGAGGACGTAGGTTGCAAGTGCTACTCTGAGATGAAGAGGTTAGCACAGGAAAGGAATTCGTGGCGGGCCGCATCAAACCAGTCAGTAGACTGATGACCAAAAAAAAAAAAAAATGTGAAAAAAGGCCAGGTTTAGCAAGGAAGAAAGTCATCTTCCATCAAGACAGTGCGGGCCTGCACACATGTGCCATCGCCATGGCAAAATTACATAAACTAAAGTATGAATTGTTGCCACAGCCACCTTATTCACCCAATATGCCTCCATCAGACTTCCAGCTCTTCCCAAAACTGAAAATTTTTCTTCGTGGATGAAGATTCACTTCAAACAAAGAACTGATAGCGGGAGTTGACAAATATTTTGCAGGCCTGGAGACAACTCAATTTCGAGATGGGATCAAGACACTGGAACATCATTGAACCAAGTGCGTTAATCTACAAGCAGACTACAATGAAAAATAAAAAACAACTCAGTGATGTAAGTACTTTTTTCTATTCCGTTCTTAGAATTTTCCAAACCACCCTCGTATTCCATGCTTTTCGTATCTTTTGTGTTACTATATAAAATTTATTAGAATGCTATTTTAACACTTTATGATAACTGCCCTAAATACATCATCCTCACATACGTGTCGTCGATAAGCACACAGTCAATCGGCAGCTAGCACTCAAAGACCATGACCACTATATACCTTGTAACTGTTTGTTCATGTACTCAGTTGGCAATCAATATCCATCTTGTAAAACTCTGTGGCAACCTATACTAGTGTAGTAATGAAAGTTGTATGCAAGTTCACTGATCTGATGTATGAAACTTATGAACATTAATAGCCTACTGATCAAAATTGTGATTGATAGTATTATGCAAACATCACTGAAAATCTATTCCTGTGATGTGTGATGTTGTCAGTGATTGTTTTAAAAATCACTTCAAAAGCCTTGCAATCAATGAATGAACTTTGAGAAGGGGGGGGCTACCAAGGAACACAATCAGCAAGTCAAGTAAACTAACAGATCTTCTGACGATTTACAAGGAAGATTTATATCAGTGAAATTTCAATGTAAGACTTACATCATGATTTATATTCCAAACACGGTATAAAGAAATTAACTTATCCTGTATTGACAAATTGGGCAAACTTCTTTTTAATCAACAGGGGGTAGCATAAATTAATAAGGTAAACATTGACAGAAGGAGACTCATTCAAATAAACATGGGCAGACAAATGAGCTTTTTGCTAGATGACCAAATTTGTGGATAAGAACTGACACTGGCTTCTACATCTACATCTACATTTATACTCCGCAAGCCACCCAAAGGTGTGTGGCGGAGGGCATTTTACTGTCATTACCTCCCTTTCCTGTTCCAGTCGCGTATGGTTCGCGGGAAGAACGACTGTCTGAAAGCCTCCGTGCGCGCTCTAATCTCTCTAATTTTACATTCGTGATCTCCTCGGGAGGTATAAGTAGGGGGAAGCAATATATTCGATACCTCATCCAGAAACGCACCCTCTCGAAACCTGGCGAGCAAGCTACACCACGATGCAGAGCGTCTCTCTTGCACAGTCTGCCACTTGAGTTTGTTAAACATCTCCGTAACGCTATCGCGGTTACCAAATAACCCTGTGACGAAATGCGCCGCTCTTCTTTGGATCTTCTCTATCTCCTCGGTCAAACCGATCTGGTACGGATCCCACATTGATGAGCAATATTCAAGTATAGGTCGAACGAGTGTTTTGTATGCCACATTCTTTGTTGATGGACTACGTTTTCTAAGGACTCTCCCAATGAATCTCAACCTGGCACCCGCCTTACCAACAATTAATTTTATATGATCATTCCACTTCAAATCGTTCCGCACGCATACTCCCAGATATTTTACAGAGGTAACTGCTACCAGTGTTTGTTCCGCTATCATATAATCATACAATAAAGGATCCTTCTTTCTATGTATTCGCAATACATTACATTTGTCTATGTTAAGGGACAGTTGCCACTCCCTGCGCCAAGTGCCTATCCGCTGCAGATCTTACTGCATTTCGCTACAATTTTCTAATGCTGCAACTTCTCTGTATACTACAGCATCATCCGCGAAAAGCCGCATGGAACTTCCGACACTATCTACTAGGTCATTTGTATATATTGTGAAAAGCAATGGTCCCATGACACTCCCCTGTGGCACGCCAGAGGTTACTTTAACGTCTGTAGACATCTCCCCATTGATAACAACATGCTGCGTTCTGTTTGCTAAAAACTCTTCAATCCAGCCACACAGCTGGTCTGATATTCCGTAGGCTCTTACTTTGTTTATCAGGCGACAGTGCGGAACTGTATCGAACGCCTTCCGGAAGTCAAGAAAAATAGCATCTACCTGGGAGCCTGTATCTAATATTTTCTGGGTCTCATGAACAAATAAAGCGAGTTGGGTCCCACACGATCGCTGTTTCCGGAATCCATGTTGATTCCTACATAGTAGATTCTGGGTTTCCAGAAACGACATGATACTCGAGCAAAAAACGTGTTCTAAAATTCTACAAGAGATCGACGTCAGAGATATGGGTCTATAGTTTTGCGCAACTGTTTGACGACCCTTCTTGAAGACTGGGACTACCTGTGCTCTTTTCCAATAATTTGGAACCCTCCATTCCTCTAGACAATTGCGGTACACGGCTGTTAGAAGGGGGGCAAGTTCTTTCGTGAACACTGTGTAGAATCGAATTGGTATCCCGTCAGGTCCAGTGGACTTTCCTCTATTGAGTGATTCCAGTTGCTTTTCTATTCCTTGGACACTTATTTCGATGTCAGCCATTTTTTCATTTGTGCGAGGATTTAGAGAAGGAATTGCAGTGCGGTCTTCCTCTGTGAAACAGCTTTGGAAAAAGGTGTTTAGTATTTCAGCTTTACGTGTGTCATCCTCTGTTTCAATGCCATCATCATCCCGGAGTGTCTGGATATGCTGTTTCGAGCCACTTACTGATTTAACGTAAGACCAGAACTTCCTAGGATTTTCTGTCAAGTCGGTACATAGAATTTTACTTTCGAATTCACTGAACGCTTCACGCATAGCCCTCATTACGCTAACTTTGACATCGTTTAGCTTCTGTTTGTCTGAGAGGTTTTGGCTGCGTTTAAACTTGGAGTGAAGCTCTCTTTGCTTTCGCAGTAGTTTCCTAACTTTGTTGTTGTACCACGGTGGGTTTTTCCCGTCCCTCACAGTTTTACTCGGCACGTACCTGTCTAAAACGCATTTTACGATTGCCTTGTACTTTTTCCATAAAAACTCAACATTGTCAGTGTCGGAACAGAAATTTTCGTTTTGATCTGTTAGGTAGTCTGAAATCTGCCTTCTATTACTCTTGCTAAACAGATATACCTTCCTCCCTTTTTTTATATTCCTATTAACTTCCATATTCAGGGATGCTGCAACGGCCTTATGATCACTGATTCCCTGTTCTGCACTTAAAGAGTCGAAAAGTTCGGGTCTGTTTGTTATCAGTAGGTCCAAGATGTTATCTCCACGAGTCGGTTCTCTGTTTAATTGCTCGAGGTAATTTTCGGATAGTGCACTCAGTATAATGTCACTCGATGCTCTGTCCCTACCACCCGTCCTAAACATCTGAGTGTCCCAGTCTATATCTGGTAAATTGAAATCTCCACCTAAGACTATAACATGCTGAGAAAATTTATGTGAAATGTATTCCAAATTTTCTCTCAGTTGTTCTGCCACTAATGCTGCTGAGTCGGGAGGTCGGTAAAAGGAGCCAATTATTAACCTAGCTCGGTTGTTGAGTGTAGCCTCCACCCATAATAATTCACAGGAACTATCCACTTCTACTTCACTACAGGATAAACTACTACTAACAGCGACGAACACTCCACCACCGGTTGCATGCAATCTATCCTTTCCAAACACCGTCTGTACCTTTGCAAAAATTTCGGCAGAATTTATCTCTGGCTTAAGCCAGCTTTCTGTACCTATAACGATTTCAGCTTCGGTGCTTTCTATCAGCGCTTGAAGTTCTGGTACTTTACCAACGCAGCTTCGACAGTTGACAATTACAATTCCGATTGCTGCTTGGTCCCCACATGTCCTGACTTTGCCCCGCACCCGTTGAGGCTGTTGCCCATTCTGTACTTGCCTAAGGCCATCTAACCTAAAAAACCGCCCAGCCCATGCCACACAACCCCTGCTACCCGTGTAGCCGCTTGTTGCATATGATACTGCACTAGATGGAAAAAAATGTGTTTGAAATGTAAACTTTTCAATAAATTCTCATCTACTTGGGATTAAATTTCGTATACATCATGGTTGGGAAATGCAGTACGTGTATGATGTGGAATTGACCCATTCTGCTGTTGATGTAAGATGACATCCAATACGCCGAATGATCCGAGACGGATAGGATGAGCACATCCTGTACCTTGGCCACCAACACCACCTGTCATCAGTTTTCTGTGCTTTTTAATATGGTTTTGTCTCAACGTACGTTTACATCTACATACATACATGTGTCCTCTCCAGCTGAAGACACTGAAATACCTTGAAAATTACACATCGGATCAAAGGAAGTTGTAATTACAATTTGTTTGACTTGGACAGAGAACATCCTACAAGCAAAGTTCCTCCAGTTTAGGGCTAAATATGAAGATAGCTTAAGTCAGCAGAAACCAGTAATAACAGTTGACAGAATGTGAGTAAGTATCAGTGTAGTATAAACTCTGTAGTTAAAAATGTAGGTAACTATTAAGCTTTCAACAGCATATAAACAGCAGGTTTTATTTACTATATTCACAAAGTATCATGTTCCTTTCTAGTTTAGTTGATTTAATTTATCTGGCATGAGCACAATATCAATAAGCGGTATAGTGAGAGTTTATTATTCCAACAGTATATGGATTAAGTTTATACAATTTCCTTGTCTTTTTTAATGTCAGGGTTGCCACAAGTTTCAAAAAGTGAAATTCCCTGCAATCTCCCCGATTTCCTGACAAGTTTTAGCATAATGAGATTTTCACTCTGCAGCGGAGTGTGCACTGATATGAAACTTCCTGGCAGATTAAAACTGTGTGCCGGACCGAGACTTGAACTCGGGACCTTTGCCTTTCGCGGGCAAGTGCTCTACCAACTGAGCTACCCAAGCACAACTCACACCCCATCCTCACAGCTTTACTTCTGCCAAAACCTTGTCTCCTACCTTCCAAACTTCACAGAAGTTCTCCTGCGAACCTTGCAGAACTAGCACTCCTGAAAGAAAGGATATTGTGGAGACATGGCTTTGCCACAGCCTAAGGGATGTTTCCAGAATGAGATTTTCACTCTGCAGCAGAGTGTGCACTGATATGAAACTTCCTGGTAGGAGAGCTTCTGTAAAGTTTGGAGGGGAGGAGATGAGGTACTGGCAGAAGTAAAGCTGTGAGGACGGGGCGTGAGTTGTGCTTGGGTAGCTCAGTTGGTAGAGCAGTTGCCCGTGAAAGGCAAAGGTCCCGAGTTCAAGTCTTGGTCCGGCACACAGTTTTAATCTGCCAGGAAGTTTCAAGTTTTAGCATTTTTCCCTGACAAATTTTGAGATCTCAAGGGTAAGTAAAGACGTAAGTTGACAAAAAAATTTAAGGATTTCTGTATTTCTAAATGTTGAGCAAAAATCTTAAGTACTAACATTAACATCTTTTGTAATGAACTGTTTTTAGATTGAGAAAGCAAGCCAAATGGTATATATGTTTCATTAAAACCACTGAAGTTATTTTATTTCAATAAAGCGAAACACATTTGGTGACAAAAATACGCATTTTGTTGGAGTCGCAAGACAGATTTAAAATACCTTCACTGCTTTGAGAAACAGCCTCAGAAAAAAGTTGGCCTCTTGAAAGAAATGTATAAGTTGGGAAAGAGTTGTGTAAACCCACAATGTAGGTGACCGCCAATAAAATATCGGTTCTACTATGTTTGTTATTGTCAGTTATTACCCTCTGTATTATGTCTATTATTCTACAGGTATTGTGTGATTTTTCTTTCAAGAAACAGAGGAGTACATGATTTTATTCTTCTTATTGTTCATACTTTCTAATACACAGGGTGCATAAAAAAAAATGTATACACACTTTGAAGTGTCATAGACAATTTCTTTCACGTTCAACAAGGTTAAATATCTGTGAGAAAGTAATGTTATGTTTCTTCAACAGGTGGCAGCAGTGGCAAGGAAGTAACTGCAACATGGCGGACATGCATTTGAGCTTTGAAGCGTGGAAGCAGATAATTAAGTGGTACTGGAAGTTTGAGAATGTAGCTGCGGTTCACAGACAGTGGAGAAGTGCGTATGGTACAGAACCACCTTAAAGGTTAACAATTACACGTCTACGAGACAAATTCGAAATTCGTGGAACAGTGTGTGATGTGCATAAAGGTCGATCAGGGCGACCTCGTACAGCTACAAGTGACGATTCCACAACTTGCGGTCTTGGAACTGTTTCAGCGTTCACCTCAAAAATCTTCAAGGCAAGCGGCACCTGAGAGTAATGTAAGTGCTAGTAGTGTGCTACAAGGCAAGTTTCGTGTGTACATTCCGAGGCTGGTGCAACAGCTAAGTGACGACGATCCAGATCGAAGGTTAGAATTTTGTGAATGGGTTCAGGAGATGGCGAGACGTGAACTGGGATTTATGGGTATATGGGTAGCATAATTTGGTCGGATGAAGCCAATTCGAACTCAATGGAACTGTCAATAGGCATAATTGTGTGTACTGGGCTGAAGATAATCCTCACATTGCAGTTGAAAAGGCTGTGAATTCGCCTGGTGTAAATGTGTGGTGTGGTTTGTCTGCAAGGGGACTCATTGGGCCTTCCCGCTTTGAAGGTACTGTTACTGGAGAAACGTACCTAACAATGCTTGCTCACTCCATATTCCCTGCCATTCGTGCATTATACAGTAATGATGAGTTTTATTTGGCACCCCACCGCACTATCATAGGGACGCACGAGCATACATGGATCACAATGTGCCAGGCCAATGGATAGGACGCAGGGGACCAATCGAGTTTCCTGCACGTTCTCCAGACCCCAAGGTGCTGGATTTCTTCTTATGTGGCACAGTAAAAGATGAGGTGTACAAACGTAAACCACGTAGCCCGGACACACTTCGGAATGAGATTCAGGCGGTGTGCGCAGAAATCTCATCGGACACTTTGGTACGATGTACGGAATGAGTGGTGACTCGTACTCAGAAATGTACTGATGCTGAAGGCCACCAGTTTGAACATTAATCACATTTGCAAAGTACATTTATTTTTCCAATTGGACTTTAAGCTTTCCATTTCCAGAAAATTAACATTGTAGAACGGGAAATAAATTTTCTATGACGCTTCAAAGTGTGTATACATATTTTCACGCACCCTGTATAAACTACTTACAAAATGCCAAAAATGTACTAGAATAAATAAAATGTCTATAAAATGCCGCACTGTACAATGTACTCGTACTTGCGGTGAGATAGTCACAATTCCTGAAATCCATCGCCTGCGGCCTCCGGTCTGCCGAAGAGCGCTGCAGTCCTGGGTCCGTGGATAAACCATGAAAATCCGCCACATTACGCCACACACAGACAGACCTGGCGTATGCGCAGATTACTGAGACTAGATCCGACAGGCAGAGCCCACACGTTAGTGGGAAACTATGGGCTTCAGATTGCCAGGCCCAATCCATTAGAGATAACCACAGAAACAGCCTGTGGTTTTGGCCTGTCACAGAGGGCCACTCCTGTGGGCAGCTATTCACGTCACAGACACCGTAGCGACGAAATGAGACTGCGGTGATCACCCACGCGGCAGATAACTTGTGCAAATACTCTGAGAATCAATACTAAAGAGGAGAGGTAGCAACTCACCGTAAGGATTGCTGAGCCACAGACAGGCACACAGAAAAGATAATCACACTCATACGACTAAATTTTCGGCCACAGCCTTTGTCAGAAAACGAGAGCGCACACACATTCGTACAATCACTCGGACACAACTCGGGCACACACGACCGTCGTCTCCGGCTGCAGCGTCGACAAGCTCTGAGAATCAGATCCCAACAAACCGGTTCTCACACCTCCCTGCCATTCGACAGCAGCTGCTAGGCTAGTGACAAGAAGTGACGGCCGCAGTGACTGCAATCTGAAGGGAGGGGAGAAGCAGATGAACGAGAGAGTAGGGAAGCGGTGTACGTGCTCAGCTGCGCCCAGCCAGTGACGAAGCATGACATTTCAGTAGACAAACTATTTCATGCTACGAGATTTTTCCAGTTCCCCCCCCCCCCCCCCCCCCCGCCCCCTGCCAAATTACCCTGATGCATTTGAAATTCCCTGATTTGCAGAACTGGTAACCCAGAACATACACCTTGACTTGTCTCTCATTCCTGTAGCTTCTCCTCCTCCATAGGAACTGCAGAACACAATGAATAAAAATGTCGCTGTTCGTTATACAGAGGGGTCCAAAAAAATGTATCCACTATTTAAAACTACATAACTTGCAAACTAATTGACGGAGTTGTCTCATTTTTGGTGAAAGTGTAGCTTAAAGTCCATCTTAAAAGATATCACTGTGGGTTTTTGAAATGGTCACCATTACCATCCACACACAAACGATGCCCCCGAACTGCAGCTCGAACTACTGACTGCAAAGTGTTCAGATGGATATTTGCACACGAATGTACGATGGATTCTCGAAGTTCATCCAATGTGTTTGGCTTTTGTCGATAAACGACGTCCTTTAGTGTTCCCCACAGGTAAAAGTCCAGAGGATTGGGGAACGTGGTGGATACTCCACAGAACCTCTACGGCCTATCCATCTTCCTGGTAGATTTTCATTGAGATACGCCCCAACACGATTTTGGTTGTGGGCTGGGGCACCATCTTGTTGAAAGTAAACTCTTCCGTCTCCACACAAGTCTCGGATGGCAGGTAAAATGGATGTCTGAAGCTTCGGAAGGTACACCTAACCGGTAACTGTGCCGTCAAAGAAGAATGGCCCAATCAAGCCCCGGTAAGACAACCCACACCACACATTTACTCCTGGAAAATTTCTCGGCTTTGTCTACACGGACGTTCAGATTTTTGGCGGCCCAGTAGATGCAATTGTGGCGATTTACTGTACCATTGGGTTTTATCTGTGCCTCATCAGACCACACAGTCATCTCTGCAAACTCTTCATCGTTGCGCACCATGTTAGTAATCCACTCGCAGTATTCCATTCTACAATCTGGGTCGTCCTCGTTCATTGTGTGTAGCAATTGTGGGAGTTGCACTTCCACTTTGCTGTCTTCAAAATTCGCCAAACACTTGAGCGACTCACTCCAGTTTCACGGGCACACTGCCTCACAGACTTCTGTGGTGAGCGAGTGAATTGTTGTAACACACGACGGGAGTTAGCTGGACTTGTTACTGCTACAGGTCGTCCAGATCGTTGTTTGTGTACGCCTTTAACACAGCCTTCGGCTTCAAATTTGTCTCGAATGCGACGAATCGTTAAACGTGTCGGTGGCTCTGTTTGATACTCATTTCGCCATTGGCATTGAACCACATTAATGTTGTCGTACTTAATATACCACTTCAAAACTGACTTCCTTTCATCGAATGTAAGCCTTGCGCCAGCTACGTTTACTGGAGTAACTAGGAGCAACTAAGAACAAAACACTGACTATCTGGCGACTGTCATCTGACAAAACAAAACAACGCAATACAATGCTTGTGTGGCGATTGCCGAAACTACAAACTATTACACTACCAAAGGTGAGACAACTCCGTCAATTAGTTTGCCAGTTATAAACAGTGGCTACATTCTTTTGGACCTCTCTGTATATTTAAATGATCTAATGGACAATGTCAAAAGCTCCCTGTGGCTGTCTGTACATGGTGCCATTGTATACACACGCTGATCAAAAATATCTGGACACCTATTAGTGGACAGTAATATGGGGTGTGTCCATCCTTCACCTTTATGGTGATGTAAACTCTGCTGGAGACAATTTCAGTGAGGTGTCTGAATGTCTGTGGAGGAATGGTAACCCACTACTCCTCAACAGCAACAATCATAGGTGCTAATGATTTTGGATGCTCGCACCAGGAGCAAAATCGACACTCTAGCTTACCCCAAACACGTTCCACTGGGTTCGTGTCGGGAGTCTGGGCAAGGGCAGCCCATTTCAGGAATGTTCACATCCTTCTGCATTGTGTTTTGTTAAGCACAATAAAGTGACCATACCCTAACACCAAAAACAGCCCCATACCCTAACACCACCCCGTCTGAACTTTACTGTCGACACCTCACGTCACAGCAAGTAACGTTCTACACGCATCGGTGAAACACAAACCCGTCTACTGCACTGCAGGAGGATACACACAGTACAGCATAATTCATCACTACGAATCACTCGTTTCCAGTCTCCACAGTGCCGCAGCATCACTCTTAGCATCACCTAAATTGTCACCCCTTTCTTTTAACTTCCTACACACAACCATTGTGCTACACGGACTGCTAGTGGCACTTTGGAATTCACAAACAATTCCTTCCACTGACTTTGTGTGATTTTTTACACTCACTCTCTGTAATGCTAGATGGTGCCTGTCCTCCATCAGTACAAGAGGACTGTGCACTCTTAGGCTAGCTGTGGTTGTTCCTTTGTGTTTCTAATTCAAAATCACATCACTGACAATCCACTAGGGTAACATTAGAGACGTTTAGATGTCCTGACGGATTTGCTCCTCAGGCGAAATCCACTCATTAGCCCACATTCGATGTCTCTTGTACACTACAAACATGTGAAATACAACACCTGTGAAGGATCACTGTTTGGTGCAGGCATTGGCAGTCGACCCTCAATGTAAATAAATATAATATACTGCACACAAACAGTTGGAATTTGTGATAGGCAAACATCTGAATGTACACATCAGTTGCATTTTAATATGGAGCAACCACATAAATCTAGTTTAGGGAGTATATATATATATATATATATATATATATATATAGAGAGAGAGAGAGAGAGAGAGAGAGAGAGAGAGAGAGAGAGAGAGAGAGAGAGATAGCAGAAGTGTAATGTATGCGACACTAATGGAACAACCGTGGGAATTTGGGGGTTTTAGGGAGGGGACAAGCTAAATATAACAGTAAAAAAAAGACACACCATGATCCCAAAACACACAAGATGACGAACAAAAATAATTACAAAATCTCCAGGAATCGGACACTTCCCTTGACCTATATAGGTCAACTGCAGCTGACGATACCAAAACACCAATGCCTACAGCAAAAACTACGGAAATTGGAATCAGACATTTCCCTTGACCACAGCTAATGATACCGAAACACCAATACCTACGTATAAAAATACGAAAACTGGAATAGGTCATTTCCCTTGACCTATATAGGTCAACTATAAATACTGAAACGAAAAAACCAACACCTACAACTACGAAAAAACCAAAACCACAACATCTCAAAAATTCAAAACTCAAACATCCATACGTAAATTAAAACACATTCAATACACAATAAATACACAAAACATTACAACTCGAGAAAAATACACCCAAAAAAACAATTACCTACCACCAACAAAGTAGGTCGGTCATCCCAAAATCCCAAACACACACACACACACACACACACACACACACACACACACACACACACATTCACGTGCACAGATAGAGATAGCGAGGGGGAGGGGGGGAGGGGGAGGGAGGGAGGGAGGGAGGGAGGGAGGGAGAGAGAGAGAGAGAGAGAGAGAGAGAGAGAGAGAGAGAGAATGCCATCAAACACATATCTACAAACACAACAACTCAAATTCTGCACCGTAATGCCGTCACATACCACAACACCCTTACGTCAAAGGTCAAAGCAGACGGGTGGAATCGGACTCTTCCATTGACCCAAAAAAAAAACTCAACAGTAAGATCCACTACATAACTTTTGCTGAATATTTATTTCTACAAACAATGGACACATTCTCGTATCAGACTATTTGACAAAAAGTCACCTCAAAAGGGAGATCCAGTACATAACTTTTGCTGAAAATGTATTTCTGCAGACAATGGACACATTCTACAACCAAATTATGTGACAAAAAGTTCTTATTACTGCTGCTACAGAATTTGTGAACTGAGCTGTTAGGTGGTAAAAGTGGGCCATATTATTTACAACAAATTTCAGTGCAGGATAAATACCCCAGAACCAATATTCAGTATACACAGTTCTTTAAACATGTTTCTGAAAGACACTCCATAATTCAAACTATAAATACATCGTATTACACGTTTTTAGATTCAGAATGTCCTATCTTTGCACATGGAGTTTTCAAATGGCTCTGAGCACTATGGGACTTAACACCTGTGGTCATCAGTCCCCTAGAACTACTTAAACCTAACTAACCTAAGGACATCACACACATCCATGCCCGAGGCAGGATTCGAACCTGCAACCGTAGCGGTCACGCTACTACACAGTTACTAATGTCAGAAAAATATGCCATTTTTATGTCACCTATCCCTGAAAATATTCGCATTGTAAAAAACGAAGTTTTGTTCTGTGGTATGTCCCTCTCACCTGAATCCATTACCAATTTGTAATTTCATGACTAACACTGTCAATGTTTTCTTTCTGCAAGTATTTGTTTTATATATGTAACATGTGGAAACTTTAGCAGTTTTATACAACTAGTCTTTAAATCTTAATGAAAGTCAACTAGCTTCAAACAGTTTATTAAGGTTCCTCAAATTTTTTCTAGCCCCTCTTAAAACTGCATTTGACTTGCTATTTACAAAAACAATTATATCATCTACAAATTTAAATAAACAAAGTTAAATAAACTGATACCAACACTTAGCAATCTAAGACATAAAAGCTTGTTAATGCACAAGAACAAGCACAATGTCAGGAGCTGTTACTAACGAGGATATATGATGTGCCTGCAAGCTTCAGCATCTCATTTTTACAGTTTCCAAGTTTTCTACCTGTGATAATGTATGTCGTGTGTCACAAACTTCTTTCATTTGACTACTGAATTCCTGACCGCCCCCACCCCTCCCCCCAAAAAAAGTATCTCATTCCATTCTGGAAAAAGAAAGAAGGTGCTTCAGTAGTTCAAATTTTGATAGCAATGGTATAGAGAGACCCAAGTCTCCAAGTGTACTATCATTTACTGAAAACTATGCTAAAAATGCACTTATGGTGTACCGCAGGTTTTCTGTTGTGTGGTACAGTTGGTAGTTTTCTGTACGGTGGATAATCAGTAGTGAACACGGTAATCATGAGTTGGATGACTAGATGAGATCGTGGAACCAATGAAGAAATAGTGCTTGATAAACATTATTATTGTGAGGCTGACTGTATGAAATTATGTAATCGCATAATGAAATATATTGTACACAACACTGCGACGCGAAACTTAAACTGCAATCTCAGCTTGTTGCCTAATAACCATCTCAGAAATTATGACATGCCCCACAAAGTTTACGAAATAATCATAGGGCTACACTACAGAGCTGTCTATCACCACAGCCAGTTTTTCTCCACATACATTCATTATCTTTGCCAATTCACAACTAGACAGTACCATTTCACCCTAACTTAGATCTCAGGATATGCTGCAGATGAGTTTGTAGCCACAACCAGTTTCCTTACATTCACATTTGTTGGCTTTGACAAGTCACATCCAAACTATAACATTGGAATATGACACAATATCTCAAAAAATGGTGTCATAATCTGAGAAACTAGCAACACGTGAAATAAATTTGACAATCTCACAATCCATAACAGTCAAATCAATAATCATCTTTCTAACGCTCTTCATGCCCAAAACAAAAGTAATCAATTCTCTTCTGCTGCAACAAGTCATTAGACATAGAAATACTCTTTGGCTTTCAAATACAATCATCAGCTAATTGGCTAAAAACAATCATTAATATTTGCCAACAGCAGCAAGCAAAAGAAAAGCTGCAGTACACAGACAGTGCACTTCAGCCAAGTCTTCTATTCAATATCTTTCTCCGGTTATGGTGTTGGTATGACTTGGAGGTTAATGAAATATATTGTACACAATACTGTCACACAAAACTTAAACTGCAATCTCAGCTTGTTGCCTAATCACCATCTCAGAAATTATGACATGCCCCACAAAGTTTATGAAATGATCTTTCTAATGCTCTTCATGCCCAAAACAAAAGTAATCAATTCTCTTCTGCTGCAACAAGTCATATGGGAAACTGTAGCTTGAACGTGTGGAACATTCATTCCTCGCTCTGTGTTAAACAGAATCCCCCAAGGAGGAGAGCAAGTCAAGGCATATTTTAAAACAAATACAGATACCCAGTCTGCACACCATATTAACAATAAAGTATTACTGTACTGTTTAACGCTTTTCAAGTTTATACCAGATAGCCTAAATTTATTTATTGGTGCTGGGGACCTAAGACTGGACAACAATAAAAAATAGTGGACGATTCCGTAATTATTACATATATTTCTTCAAATGTTTACAAACATCAGTTTTAGCAAAAGGTAATAGTACACAATATTTTATTACTCTATACACTTTATAAAGACAACATTAATTGGTGCTATGGCAGAGGTTGACAAAGTAGTCGACGGTCGATTTGAGATTGTTCCTGTCCATTTATTATTTCTGTGGACTTGGGTAATGCTTACATAGACTGATGCTGGGATGGAGTAGGCCTATGCCTTTCTGCACTAGTGCAGCATTTGTCTGCCGTATATTTATAACATCTGATTGTCGTGTGTAGTAATTGTGTATAGATTCATTATAGGCAATGGAGGGACTGTAACTGTTTAGTGTTTCTTTTATAATAATTACATTTCCTGGTGCAGTATGTAAAGACATGGATGTGACATTACTTTATTTTTTTCTGAAATAGTTGCCCACGTGATGATCTTTGTCTACCCTTTCCATTAGGTTAACAATCTTTTTCTGTATTATAAATGATGTCAAATTTTGCTCCCAAAAGTTACACTACATTTCAATACCAAGTTTTAGTTCTGTTTACAAAATTGAATTAAATGTTGCAAAGTGTGTTCAAATATGACGCGAAAATAAACTTAGGATTAGCACAACGTACACTGGGCATTAACGTTCGCTGACTTAGCCAACCCATGAGTCTACCAATCTTACCTAGACCCCGGGCTACGCTACAGGTCAGTGTGTAACTACAATCCAGTTTCGAATGGCAGAGCTAATACACAGGAAGTACATTGGAAACAGGGTGTAAAAATTCGAAGATACATAACAAAGCGTCTGCAAGATTTATGGACCCCTACAAGTCTATATGAATAACGATCGGTGCTGATTAAAAGCAGTAATTACGATGCTTAAAAGTGACAAGTGACAAGATATGGACATGCTACAATTCACCGCAGATGAGCGTTAATTGAGTTGCTCTCTTTCTTACATGTGGGGTAAGTTTCCACAGGCGACTAGGATACCACTCGGTCGAATCTCTGCACCTACTGACGCAAGTCTCTCGGAAATACTGTTGCACGGCATCGCAAGCCACTCCCTGCCCTCTGCACGCACGCGAACACTCCTCTTTTTTTCTGGCTGTCAGACAGTTCTTTTTTGCGCTAGCCCCATCAAAACAAGCCACGTTCAATCATCGCCGTTTAACCTATCTGGTCAGCTTCGTCTGTCAATTACTGTCAAGGTCGCTTCAAGGCAAGACGTTTACATTTCTAGCCGTTAGCAGATTCTTGAGATCGTCTCTAAGCGACGACAAACTGCAAGAGTACGTAAATTCTGAAGACAAGTACGAATTCTGAAGACCAGCGGCACGTTATAAGGCAGTGCTGCTTTACCTTTCGAAAGAAGGCGTTGTTTAACGTTCCCGCGGCTTTCTCCTCACATCTGTTCTGCGCTAGGATTAGAAATCTGTCGTGGACTAGGGCCAGTTGCCTTGCACTTCGTCCTCTCCCCCCATCAGGTACTTTCGGACTCCGACCTACAGTCATTACGCCCGC
Organism: Schistocerca americana; assembly: GCF_021461395.2. Taxonomy (NCBI): domain Eukaryota; kingdom Metazoa; phylum Arthropoda; class Insecta; order Orthoptera; family Acrididae; genus Schistocerca; species Schistocerca americana. The sequence goes on from NC_060129.1 coordinate 152,450,050, forward strand.
TGTATCTTCTTGCTGAATCACTGTACGAAACCTCACTTAGCTATAAACAAAACACACGGTTTCAAAACATTCGTGACCCCACTTCCTGCAGTGCCAATGACCTTACGCCAAAGATACGCCAGTCGTAATCGACTGCGGCTGCGTTTTGGAAATGTGCCAGCAGAAATAAAACAAATAGGCCTGTTTTCAGTAGCTGCGCAGAGGCGCGTAGAAGTCACAGCTTTTGCTGAACTTCTTGCTTAATTTACCATCGTTGGTGTTGCATCACACAAATAATTTACTGAATTTATTCTGGCTCGAGGCGCGGTGAACACGGTAGCGAGCTTTTCAAAGAATTTTTTGGAATTTTCAGAGGCTCCCTTTTTTCGCTGATTCCTGCCGGCTTTTTCTCATCTCTCATTCTCATTCCTGAAGTAGAGAGTGAACCTATAACAGAACGTGTGCTCTTTTTTGCTGTAGGCTAGCCGACTGTATGGTCGGATGTCGGAAAGTGACAGAAAACAACGCGAAAAACGGTGCGTGGTAGAAGTTTACTCGTCACCGGCAGAGTTCATATTTTGAAAATGAATCAAATGGATTTTTTGGCCTTCATAATTTTAAAAGATGACATTTATAGCAAGATACAGTAACATTTAAGCTTGATCAGACACCCTCTGTAGAGGAGACATTCAAAATCAAACGCAAGTAAGACACTTTAGTGTTGTTCTTAACTCTGTCTCCCTTTCGCTACCTATTTAACCATGCTCTGAAGAGGAACACAATACGATTGTATTTTATGGTGCTTATCACTTCTGTCACCTCCGGCATTGTTTGTTAATGTGAAGCTGTAAATAACTGTGTAGTGCATAGCACAAGGTACACCACAGGTTTCTTCCCGTTCCATTCAGGTTTTCAGCGTGTGAAGAACGACTTTTTAAATGCCTCTGTGTTGCTATAAGTAACTTAACCTTTTCCTATGGGAGCCGTACGAGAGGGTTATAGTATATTCATCATTATAGTATATTCGTCATTTAAAGTTGGCTCTTGAAACTTTATACCTAGCCTTCCTTGGCATAGTTTACATCTATCTTCAAGTGTCTACCATTTCAGTTTCTTCATCACCTCTGTGACACTCTCCCACAGGTCAAAGAAACCTGTTACCAATCTTGTTCCCCTTGCTATGCTTTCAATTTCCCCTGTTGGTATTATTGGTATGAGTCCTATTCATCTGACTGTGAGCAACATTCCAGGATCGGTTGCTATGCAATATCCTTTGGAGACGAATGCATTGCCCCAGTATTCTCCCAGTGAACTGCAGTAAGTCTATGTGATTGTTCCATTTCATATCCCTACAAACTGTTACACCTACATATGTCTATTAGTTGACCGATTGCAGATGTGGTCCGTTGATACTGTAGTCATAGGATAATACTTTTGTTTTGTTTTTTGAAGGGTGCAGTTTCGTATTTTTGAACATTTAAAGCAAATTGCTAACCTTTGCATCACTTTTAAATATTCAAATGGCTCTGAGCACTATGGGACTTAACATCTATGGTCATCAGTCTCCTAGAACTTAGAACTACTTAAACCTAACTAACCTAAGGACATCACACAACACCCAGCCATCACGAGGCAGAGAAAATCCCTGACCCCGCCGGGAATCGAACCCGGGAACCCGGGCGTGGGAAGCGAGAACGCTACCGCACGACCACGAGATGCGGGCTTGAAATATTCAAGATATTATTGAATGTTTGTGCAGTGTTTTTTAGATAGCACCTCATTATAGATAGCTACATCTTCTGCAAAGAGTAATGCAATAGTCTGCAATAGTAATATTCTCCGCAACACGAACAACATGGCTCACATCACACTTTCCCTGGGGCACACCTGAAGATACTTCTACATATCTCTCCACTCTCCATACAAGGTTGTATTCCCTGCGTCCTTTCTGACAAAAATTCTTCGACACAGTCATAAATTTTGATTGATTACTGATGCGATCGTACTTTTGATAAGCATATGTGTGGTACTACGTCATACGGTTTTTGGGAATTTGATAATATTGCCTATATCTGACGCATTTTATCGTGCATTGACAAGTATTATTTGTGCGCAATCGCTTTTAGATTAGATTAGATTACATACTTAGTCAGTCAGTTCTTTGCCCAGGCTTCTGCAAGGATATCTTGAATTCATGCAGCGATAATTGTAGAGTAAATCAAAATCTAAAAATTATTAATTTGTATTACATGCTTCTTGATTTCAAAACTCGTAACTGTGCATAATAAATTACCCCCGAATATACGAGACCTTATGATATTGTGGAATGAAAGTATGAGAAGTATTCCAAATTTTTAAAATCATCTGCTCTGACGACATTCGACTTGCAAACATACCTCTCCTTTGCTGACTTCTTCTCTCCCTCATAGGTCGCAAGCGATACTTGTAATGGCTGCTTAAGATGGTTTCGTAGAAAAGAAAGTGTTCTGTAAAGTAGACGATAGACACGCATCACATTATTGCTCAGTTGTTGTTGTTGTGGTCTTCAGTCTTATGACTGGTTTGATGCAGCTCTCCATGCTACTCTACCCTGTGCAAGCTTCTTCATCTCCCAGTACCTACTGCAACCTACATCCTTCTGAATCTGCTTAATGTATTCATTTCTTGGTCTCCCTCTACGATTTTGTACATCCATGTTCCTGTTGTGCAGTGGATTATTTACAACAAACAACGAAGGAATGTCCGCCCGTGGTAGCTGAGTGGTCAGCGTGTCAGAACGTCAATCCTAAGGGCCCGGGTTCGATCCCCGGCCGGGTCGGAGATTTTCTCTGCTCAGGGACTGGGTGTTGTGTTGTCCTAATCATCATTTCACCCCCATCGACGCGCAAGTCGCCGAATTGGCGTCAAATCATAAGCCGGCACGGTAGCTCAGCGTGTTCGGTCAGAGGGCTGCGTGCTCTCTGTAATAAAAAGAAACTGAGTTAGGGAACCAACGATCAAATTGGACGGATGTCTTGTGACGTCCGCCCCGACCAAACGCAACGAACCATATCGAACAAAATGAGTAAAAAAAAAAAAAAAAATCGCAAGACTTGCACCAGGCGAACGGTCTACCCGACGGGAGGCCATAGACACACGACATTTTTTTTAACAAGAAGGAATAACTAACCGTGAAACGGATAGACTGCTACTCACGCGTCGAGCACAAAGCAGGCACGACAAAAGAAATGTGCACATAAATTTTCAGTTAAGCCTTCTTCAGAAAGGAAGCACAGCACACATGCAAATTCATGCAATCACACACAAAACTCTCCGGCTATTCTAGGCAGAATCTTTTTAAAGAGGGAGGAAATGTGAGCAATAAGTAACTATCCGCGAAAGGAATTTAGGCGTCAGATGCTGCCTCAGCAATCGTCGCGGTTACGTAGCGCTATGTTGTGCGGGGACGAGACATTTGTGATACAGTGCGGCTCGGATGTCTGCGAATTTGCAATTTGGAAGGAAATCTCGAGAAAGGAGAGAAAGAACGGATACTGAGTGAAGTACGGAAAATCTGAACTCAAATGACAGAAACAAAACAATTACAATAACAGTAAAGAGTGCAACAATAATTCACGTATACAAAAAGTACGGCTTGAACTGCTCCACTTACGAATGAAATGTGATTCCTTTAAACTGGGGTTGTGAAGCAGCTGAATAGGTTGAAAATAAATAAATCGACAGGTCCAGATGGGATTCCAGTTCGGTTTTACAGCGAGTACTCTACTGCATTGGCTCCTTACTTGGCTTGCATTTATCGCGAATCTCTTGCCCAACGTAAAGTCCCGAGCGACTGGAAAAAAGCGCAGGTGACGCCTGTATATAAAAAGTGTAGAAGGACCGATCCTCAAAATTACAGACCAATATCCTTAACATCGGTTTGTTGCAGGATTCTCGAACATATTCTCAGTTCGAATATAATGAATTTCCTCGAGACAGAGAAGTTGCTGTCCATGCATCAGCACGGCTTTAGAAAGCATCGCTCCTGCGAAACGCAACTCGGCCTTTATTCACGTGATATCTTACGAACCGTGGATGAAGGGTATCAGACGGATGCCATATTCCTTGACTTCCGGAAAGAGTTTGAGTCGGTGCCCCACTGCAGACTCCTGACTAAGGTACGAGCATATGGGATTGGTTCCCAAGTACGTGAGTGGCTCGAATACTTCTTAAGTAATAGAACCCAGTACGTTGTCCTCGATGGTGAGTGTTCATCGGAGGTGAGAGTATCATCTGGAGTGCCCCAGGGAAGTATGGTAGGTCCGTTGTTGTTTCCTATCTACATAAATGATCTTTTGGATAGGGCGGATAGCAATGTGCGGCTGTTTGTGGATGATGCTGTAGTGTACGGGAAGGTGTCGTCGTTGAGTGACTGTAGGAGGATACAAGATGACTTGGACAGGATTCGTGATTGGTGTAAAGAATGGCAGCTAACTCTAAATATAGGTAAATGTAAATTAATGCAGATGAATAGGAAAAAGAATCCCGTAATGTTTGAATACTCCATTAGTAGTGTTGCACTTGACACAGTCACGTCGATTATATATTTGGGCGTAACATTGCAGAGCGATATGAAGTGGTCCAAGCATGTAATGGCAGTTGTGGGGAAGGCGGACAGTCGTCTTCGGTTCATTGGTAGAATTTTGGGAAGATGTGGTCCTTCTGTAAAGGAGACCGCTTATAAAACACTAATACGACCTATTCTTGAGTACTGCTCGAGCTTATGGGATCCCTAACAGGTCGGATTGAGGGAGGACATAGAAGCAGTTCAGAGGCGGGCTGCTAGATTTGTCACTGGTAGGTTTGATCATCACGCGAGTATTACGGAAATGCTTCAGGAACTCGGGTGGGAGTCTCTAAAGGAAAGGAGGCGTTCTTTTCGTGAATCGCTGCTGAGGAAATTTGGAGAACCAGCATTTGGGGCTGACTGCAGTACGATTTTACTGCCGCCAACTTATATTTCGCGGAAAGGTAAGAGAGATTAGGGCTCGTACAGAGGCATATAAGCAGTCATTTTTCCTTCGTTCCTTTTGGAAGTGGAACAGTGAGAGAAGATGCTAGTTGTGGTATGAGGTACCTTCCGCCACGCACCGTATGGTGGATTACGGAGTATGTACAGGGTGTTTCAAAAATGACCGGTATATTTGAAACGGCAATACAAACTAAACGAGCAGTGATAGAAATACACCGTTTGTTGCAATATGCTTAGGACAACAGTACATTTTCAGGCAGACAAACTTTCGAAATTACAGTAGTTACAATTGTCAACAACAGATGGCGCTGCGGTCTGGGAAACTCTATAGTACGATATTTTCCACATATCCACCATGCGCAGCAATAATATGGCGTAGTCTCTGAATGAAATTACCCGAAACCTTTGACAACGTGTCTGGCGGAATGGCTTCACATGCAGATGAGATGTACTGCTTTAGCTGTTCAGTTGTTTCTGGATTCTGGCGGTACACCTGGTCTTTCAAGTGTCACCACAGAAAGAAGTCACAGGGATTCATGTCTGGCGAATAGGGAGGCCAATCCACACCGCCTCCTGTATGTTTCGGATAGCCCAAAGCCATCACACGATCATCGAAATATTCATTCAGGAAATTAAAGACGTCGGCCGTGCGATGTGGCCGGGCACCATCTTGCATAAACCACGAGGTGTTCGCAGTGTCGTCTAAGGCAGTTTGTACCGCCACAAATTCACGAAGAATGTCCAGATAACATGATGTAGTAATCGTTTCGGATCTGAAAAATGGGCCAATGATTCCTTTGGAAGAAATGGCGGCCCAGACCAGTACTTTTTGAGGATGCAGGGACGATGGGACTGCAACATGGGGCTTTTCGGTTCCCCATATGCGCTAGTTCTGTTTATTGACGAAGCCGTCCAGGTAAAAATAAGCTTTGTCAGTAAACCAAATGCTGCCCTCATGCATATCGTCGTCATCAATCTTGTGCACTATATCATTAGCGAATGTCTCTCGTGCAGCAATGGTAGCGGCGCTGAGGGGTTGCCGCGTTTGAATTTTGTATGGATAGAGGTGTAAACTCTGGCGCACGAGACGATACGTGGACGTTGGCGTCATTTGGACCGCAGCTGCAACACGGCGAACGGAAACCTGAGGCCGCTGTCGAATCACCTGCTGCACTAGCTGCGCGTTGCCCTCTGTGGTTGCCGTACGCGGTCGCCCTACCTTTCCAGCACGTTCATCCGTCACGTTCCCAGTCCGTTGAAATTTTTCAAACAGATCCTTTATTGTATCGTTTTTCGGTCCTTTGGTTACATTAAACCTCCATTGAAAACTTCGTCTTGTTGCAACAGCACTGTGTTCTAGGCGGTGGAATTCCAACACCAGAAAAATCCTCTGTTCTAAGGAATAAACCATGTTGTCCACAGCACACTTGCACGTTGTGAACAGGACACGCTTACAGCAGAAAGACGACGTACAGAATGGCGCACCCACAGACTGCGTTGCCGTCTATATCTCTCACATCACTTGCAGCGCCATCTGTTGTTGAAAATTGTAACTACTGTAATTTCGAAAGTTTGTCCGCCTGAAAATGTACTGTTGTCCCAAGCATATTGCAACAAACGGTGTATTTCTGTCGCTGCTCGTTTAGTTTTTATTGCCGTTTCAAATATACCGGTCATTTTTGAAACACCCTGTGTGTAGATGTAGATTACGATCAGACTAATTAGTATAACCGTAAACAACGCGAGTTGGCATTTTTAACGAAACAAGTACAATCGCACCAAAAAGTATTGACACGCGAGAGTATTTAGCGTTGCTGGTTACAAACGCCGCACCCTCCGGAACACAGCACATGTACGTGCTACGTCATATACCAGACATTACAATTCTGCCCACAGAAATGCAGTGTTAAGGGCAAACATGTATCTCCTGTGCACACAAAAAGTATTGGCGCAGAGCGTGGCTTCGCGGTATACTGCTGGGTTTTCAGGTACCGGAACGCCATTTGCTGACGCAATAGACACTGCGTGTTGTTGACGGCCCAGTATGTTGCTGTATTGCGCGATATTGGTCAGCAAGGGGCCGAAGAAGAAGGAACATTCAGTGGCGTTGCGTGAGGGAGTGGTATTACTCCATTCACATGGGAGAAGCTATCAACAAATCGGACCAGAGGTGTCTGTTAGCTACACCACGGTACGAGCCACAGTCTAACATAACAGTCGTGACATTCACTGCTGTAAAAGTTGTTACCGTTTGGCAGATGGAGAGACACTAGCGCCCCAAGCGGCGAGTAACGTGAACGTTAGACGCGTCGTAAGCATAATGTTTGTTTTGCATCCATTTCCTACGTAATTTACGAAATACTTGAGTTATTTTCTTGCCTCTAAGGGTTTCTGTAGTTTCAGAAGCCATATATGTTTCTAAAAATGATTCTAAAATAAGCACAAGTATGGACAAATACCATGAATCGAGTGAGAAGCTACAACACATTCGTGAAGAAGCACTTGTGACGTTGGATAGAATTGGAGTTTACCACGTTGGTATCAAAAGAATATAAACACACTAATTCACACGTAAGAAGCACAGACATGTACATCTACATGCAAAACCGATCGACAGCTCATTTATCGTTCTGTAGGCCTACTGGTGGCAGGGGTAAAATACAGGGAGCGAAAGGCTATTTACAATTTGTACAGAAACCAGATGGCAGTTATAAGAGTCGAGGGACATGAAAGGGAAGCAGTGGTTGGGAAGGGAGTAAGACAGGGTTGTAGCCTCTCCCCGATGTTGTTCAATCTGTATATTGAGCAAGCAGTAAAGGAAACAAAAGAAAAATTCGGAGTAGGTATTAAAATCCATGGAGAAGAAAAAAAAACTTTGAGGTTCGCCGATGAGATTGTAATTCTGTCAGAGACAGCAAAGGACTTGGAAGAGCAGTTGAACGGAATGGACAGTGTCTTGAAAGGAGGATATAAGATGAACATCAACAAAAGCAAAACAAGGATAATGGAATGTAGTCTAATTAAGTCGGGTGATGCTGAGGGAATTAGATTAGGAAATGAGGCACTTAAAGTAGTAAAGGAGTTTTGCTATTTGGGGAGCAAAATAACTGATGATGGTCGAAGTAGAGAGGATATAAAATGTAGGCTGGCAATGGCAAGGAAAGCGTTTCTGAAGAAGAGAAATTTGTTAACATCCAGTATTGATTTAAGTGTCAGGAAGTCATTTCTGAAAGTATTCGTATGGAGTGTAGCCATGTATGGAAGTGAAACATGGACGATAAATAGTTTGGACAAGAAGAGAGTAGAAGCTTTCGAAATGTGGTGCTACAGAAGAATGCTGAAGATTAGATGGGTAGATCACATAACTAATGAGGAAGTATTGAATAGGATTGGGGAGAAGAGAAGTTTGTGGCACAACTTGACCAGAAGAAGGGATCGGTTGGTAGGACATGTTCTGAGGCATCAAGGGATCACCAATTTAGTATTGGAGGGCAGCGTGGAGGGTAAAAATCGTAGAGGGAGACCAAGAGATGAATACGCTAAGCAGATTCAGAAGGATGTAGGTTGCAGTAGGTACTGGGAGATGAAAAAGCTTGCACAGGATAGAGTAGCATGGAGAGCTGCATCAAACCAGTCTCAGGACTGAAGACCACAACAACAACAACAACAGGCCTACTGTGTTTGGCATTGTTGTCGCCTGTTGCCACAAGTACGACCTTCATCTTTATATTATTCGAAGTGGGACAAGCAACTGCCAAATAGTGGGAGAAATATGTAGAAAACATTATAATGAGCTGATTACATTACATTTCACGAAAAACCAAATATTTGAATAATTTTCAAACAATCTGTCAGTGAACAAGGTGCTAACAAAATAAGTCCATCACACGAAGAAAGCAAGGAAAATTAAGTGACTTACAACAGAAGTGAATGAAATACATACCAAACATTACGCTTTTGTAAGACACGAATAACTGCCTTCAATCTAACCACTTCATCATCAAAGCAGGTCTGTGTTGACGATTCACACGAATCTGGCAGTGATATGTGGAGAGCTGAACTGGTTGCTTCTGTGTCATAGGACTGTTTTACAGCTTTAGATGGATTGTCGAATCTTTGTGGCAGTTTCCTCTTCATCGTCAGTTGAGATGGCTTATTTGAGATGTCAAACAGTGTGGGTACTGCATTCCACACGAGTTTATTGTTCTCTGGGTTCATCAACTGTTTTTGTTCGAAATGTAGCGAACAAAACCTAATATTATTATGCAGGTAAACTGGGTCTTTTTTCATAAGGTCTTCTCGTCTGCTATTAACCAGCCATTTTCTGCCCCTAAAACGAAACATTAATCATTAATACACATGTAGTTTGCAAGTGAATCTTGACAATGCATTTTAGTAACACGATGGTGTATACCTCTCAGGATCCTTAGGAAAACTATAAAGGACAACTGTTGTGTCTTCTTCCTGTTGTTGTTGCAATTTATTGCGCTACAAACGCTCCCGCTTGTAAAAACCACTGTAGAAATAAAAATAAACAACCACTATTCGCTTTCAAGATCGCGTCGAACTCACAGTTTAAATTACTGGCCGCTTGGGGCGCTGCCTGGCGCGGTAGGCAACAAAATCGAGGCGACGTGTCGCGACTGTTATGTTAGACTGTGGTACGAGGCATCATTCATAAATGTAAAGAGACTGGAGCAACAGTGAATAAGTGTCGTCCTGGACGTCCAAACGTGCTTACAACCCGAGAGCGTCGCCGTATCGTCGCACTTGCTCGGAAGGAACCTGCTACGAGAGCAGCAGCCATTGCTGAGGTTGTTCAGACAACGTCCGACAAGACGGTTAGTGTTCAAACTATACGAAATGTGTTGAATGAGGCTGACATGCATGGACGTCCTCCAAGGAAAAAGCCATACATAACGGAAATTAACCGGCAGAAACGCCTGCAGTTTGCCAAGGACTACGTCAGCAAGCCGATGGAGTTTTAAAACACTGTGATATTTAGCGACGAATCGAATTTCAATGTGTTCGGATTTGATGCAAGAAAGAAAGTTTGGCGCAAGCCGAATACGCACCTCGACATCAAACACATGCATCCCAAGATCAAACACGGTGGGGGGCGGTATCATGGTCTGGGGCTGTATGGCGGCGTCTGGCGTGGGAAATCCACATTACAATGGATCATATGAGATACATAGACGCGTTGCGAGGTAATTTACACGCTAGTGCATTGGGCCTTACTGGGATGTTTCATTTCCAGCAAGACAACGACCCAAAACATACCGCCATGAAACCTGGGGAGTCGTTACTGTATAATGCCCCCAGAAGGGTTCTAACACCAGCTCAGAGCCCTGATTTGAACCCCATTGAGAACCTGTGGGCTCATCTTGACACACAAGTCAGAAAAAGCCGTCCGTCCGGTACAAACGGCCTGGAGAAAGTGCTCCTGGAGGAATGGTGGAAAATTACCCCTGAAGTTGTTGTTGTGGCCTTCAGTTTGATGCAGCTCTACATGCTACTCTACCCTGTGCAAGCTTCTTCATCTCCCAGTACCTACTGCAACCTACATCCTTCTGAATCTGTTTAGTCTATTCATCTCTTGGTCTCCCTCTACGATTTTTACCTTCCACGCTTCCCTCCAATACTAAATTGGTGATCCCTTGATGTTTCAGAATATGCCCTACCAACCGATCCCTTCTTCTAGTCAAGTTGTGCCACAAACTCCTCTTCTCTCCAATTCTATTCAATACCTCCTCATTAGTTATGTGATCTACCCATCCAATCTTCAGCATTCTTCTGTAACACCACATTTCGAAAGCTTCTATTCTCTTCTTGTCTAAACTATTTATCGTCCATGTTTCACTTCCATACATGGCTACTCTCTATACAAATACTTTCAGAAACGACTTCCTGACACTTAAATCTATACTCGATGTTAACAAATTTCTCTTCTTTAGAAACGCTTTCCTTGCCATCGCCGATCTACATTTTATATCCTCTCTACTCCGACCATCATCAGTTATTTTGTTCCCCAAATAGCAAAACTCCTTTATTACTTTAAGCGTCTCATTTCCTAATCTAATTCCCGCAGTATCACCTGATTTAATTCGACTACATTCCATTATCCTCGTTTTGCTTTTGTTGATGTTCATCTTATATCCTCCTTTCAAGACACTGTCCATTCCGCTCAGCTGCTCTTCCAGGTCCTTTGCTGTCTCTGAGAGAATTACAATGCCATCGGCGAACCTCAAAGTTTTTATTTCTTCTCCACGGATTTTAATTTTTCTTTTGTTTCCTTCACTGCTTGCTCAATATACAGATTTAATAACATCGGAGAGAGGCTACAACCCTGTCTCACTCCCTTCCCGACCACTGCTTCCCTTTCATGCCCCTCCACTCTTATAACTGCCACCTGGTTTCTGTACAAATTGTAGATAGCCTTTCGATCCCTGTATTTTACCCCTGCCACCTTCAGAATTTGAAAGAGAGTATTCCAGTCAACGTTGTCAAAAGCTTTCTCTAAGTCTACAAATGTTAGAAACGTAGGTTTGCCTTTCCTTAATCTATTTTCTAAGATAAGTCATACGGTCAGTATTGCCTCACGTGTTCCATCATTTCTACAGAATCCAAACTGATCTTCTCCGAGGTTGGCTTCTACTAGTTTTTCCATTCGTCTGTTAGTATTTTGCAGCCGTGGCTTATTAAACTTATAGTTCGGTAATTTTCACATCTCTCCACACCCTTGATATCGCCTGGAATTCAATACCAAGCATTCCAAGGTGTTTACGTGCTGTTATAGATGCTGAAGGGATGCACACTAGCTATTAGATGGTGAACATCAATGAAGAAAATGAACACACTGTCCGATTCATACGCATGTGCCAATACTTTTTTTGGATGCAGAAGAGTGTTGTTTATTTTCATAGCACTGTATGTTACTTTATGGACAGGTGATTTGGATATATTTGTAACCTATGTAATGTAAGGTGGCGGGTGTCTGGATTCTGTTCTGAAGTATATGTTTCGTTTAATCTACAACCACTAAAATGTAACTGTGCCAATACTTTGTACGTCTTCACACAATGAAAGCACCCAGTATTATCGAAACTGGGTACAGGAAAGTCAGAATGACGTCACGCGAAAGTATGTGTAATATTTTGGGCTAGTTACGATGGCGGACACAGGTTTCAAGTTTGTGACATGACACCTCTCTTCCTTCCCATTGCTAACGCTCATTTCACAAGACTTTCTGGAAACATGACGTCATTTGGACGTCACAAGCAATATCGACAATCGAAGTGGCAGGCACCTATTTTCATTTTGGCGTATTTAGAAGTTCTGTATTATAACTTGCAGTATGCCGTTTCAAAGCAACGGCTAATTGAAAATTTGTCTCAGAGACGTCACCACTGTCATTAAATATCAATTAATAACCCATCAACGATTAAGCCTTCAAGGGATACTATAATAATCAAGACAGGAGATTAACATTACATGAGTAAGTGGTAGTGTAATGGATAATATAGTGGTTTATGAAGTCAAAGGATGTGTGTTCGCTTCGTGTTAATACACCAAGAGTTGGTAGGCATGTTTCTACATCTGAAAGCTGCTGTCTAATCAAATTTCGCGTCGGTCACACAAGAATAGCGCCACCATGAGGATGCAAATCAGATTTGATTTAAACACTGTCGTGGTGTTAGTTAACTTTGAGACTGGACGTGGCGAGTTGATGTTAGTCAAGAATGCCTTTAAGGGGGGACATTGATGAAAAATATACACTACTTCAAAAATGCACCAAATCCATAATGGTTCAAATGGCTCTGAGCACTATGGGACTTAACATCTGAGGTCATCAGTCCCCTATGACTTAGAACTACTTAAACCTAAATAACCTAAGGACATCACACACACACATCCATGCCCGAGGCAGGATTCGAACCTGCGACCGTAGCGGTCGCGCGGTTCCAGACTGTAGCGCCTAGAACCGCTCGTCCATATCGGCCGGCCACCAAATCCACAGTTTTGGAGATATGACTATGAAATTTTGTACCACGTTTTACATGAAGGTAACACATTTTCAAATAAAATCCTTTGATTATACAGGGTGGTCCATTGAACGTGACTGGGCCAAATATCTCACGAAATAAGCGTCAAACTAAAAAACTACAACGAACGAAACTTGTCAAGCTAGAAGGGGGAAACCAGATGGCTCTATGGTTGGCCCGCTAGATGGCGCTGCCATAGGTCAAACGGATGTGAACGGCGTTTTTTTAAAATAGGAACCCCCATTTTTTATTACATATTCGTGTAGTTCGTAAAGAAATATGAATGTTTTAGTGGGATTTTCCACTTTGTGATAGATGGCGCTGTAATAGTCACAAAAATATGGCTCACAATTTTAGACGAACAGTTGGTAACAGGTAGGTTTTTTAAATTAAAATACAGAACGTAGGTGCCGGCTGGAGTGGCCGTGCGGTTCTAGGCACTACGATCTGGAACCGAGCGACCGCTCCGGTCGCAGGTTCGAATCCTGCCTCGGGCATGGATGTGTATCATGTCCTTAGGTTAGTTAGTTTTAATTAGTTCTAAGTTCTAGGCGACTGATGACGTCAGAAGTTAAGTCGCATAGTGCTCAGAGCCATTTGAACCATTTGAACAGAACGTAGGTACGTTTGAACATTTTATTTGGGTTGTTCCAATGTGATACATGTACCTTTAGGAACTTATCATTTCTGAGAAGGCATGCTGTTACAACGTGATTACCTGTAAGTACCACATTAAAGCAATAAATGCTCAAAATGATGTCCGTCAACCTCAAAGCATCTGGCAATACGTGCAACGACATTCCTCTCAACACCGACGTTTTTGAGATTCCCGATTCTCGCGCAATTTGTCTGCTACTGATGTGCGGATTAGCCGCGACAGCAGCTAAAACACGTACTTGGCCATCATCATTTGTTGCAGGTCGTGGTTGACGTTTCACATGTGGCTGAACACTTCCTGTTTCCTTAAATAACGTAACTATCCGGCGAACGGTCCGGACACTTCGATGATGTCGTCGAGGATACCGAGCAGCATACATAGCACACGCCCGTTGGGCATTTTGATCACAATAGCCATACATCAACACGATATCGACCTTTTCCGCAATTGGTAAACGGTCCATTTGAACACGGGTAGTGTATCACAAAGCAAATACCGGCCGCACTGGCGGAATGTTACGTGATACCACGTACTTATACGTTTGTGACTGTTACAGCGCCATCTATCACAAAGCGAAAAAAGTGGTCCAACTAAAACATTCATATGTCTTTACGTACTACCCGAATATGTTAAAAAATGGGGGTCCCTATTTTAAAAAACGTAGTTGATATCCGTTTGACTTACGGCAGCGCCATCTAGCGGGGCAACCATAGCGCCATCTGGTTTCCCCCTTCTAGCTAGACAAGTTTCGTTCTTTGTAGTTTTTTCGTTTGCTACTTATTTCGTGAGGTATTTGGCCCGGTCACTGTCAATGGACCACCCTGTATATGTTCAAGTTTTTTTGTTTAGTGAAATTTGAAGTTTTATTTTCGAAAAATAATGTATGTTCGTTTTTCTCAGCAAGTATTCAAGAAATTTCTACAACAATTTCTCTGTTTCATCTTTTTATATGTTGTAAGCTTCTGTCATGAGGTTTTTGGAATAGGTCAAATAGGAGAATTTTCATAATTTTTAATTATAATTCCACAAGTACAATTTTAAATTCATGCGAAATTCCAAGCACTTTGCCTCATATCACAGCTTGCAATCTGAATTTCAAAATTTGCTCTTGAGACAACGTTTATTAGGTTTCCAGAAATATGTGTACAGAATTTCATAATTCTAGCATTTATATAATCTGAGGAAAAGATACATAATATTTAAAAACAAACTTTTCAGGAAACGCAATTTAAAGTTCAACCTAACTTTTTTCCTTATGTCACTTCTTCAGAAGGCACCACATTTTTACTCTGGGTCGTCTTTCCCTTCCAGTCTTCTCTTCTGGTTTCTTGTTGTCTGTTTTCTTTCCTTTACCAGGTCTACAAATGACTTTTCAGCGAGTTCACATTTTCAGCAGATGTTCTTACTTCGGACATAGCCTCATTCCTGGTTCGTCGTTATTTATCACTAAATTATTCAAACGCAGTTTATCCAGGTTTTTATACACTCTTTGTGATCTTGTCATAAGTGAATGAAGAAAGAATGGAACACTTGTATAAATCTCCCTCAAATCACTAGGCAAAAAAAGAATTGCTTAGTCATAAACGATGCAGCTAGTTTGTTATTGTTTATAAGATACGAAACAAAGATGATCTACAAAACCAAAGAGTATGTATCACGGCCTACTAGATGCATCCCGTTTGGTTGAAAGTAATACCACAGTCTAACATGTTGCCGCAATACAACCTTCAGGTTTATACGAGGGCTATCCACAAAGTACATTACGTTTTGGAATTAAAAATAAATAAAGTATTGGAAAATGTAGAAAATACTTTTCTACATAGTTGCCATTTACATTAAGGCACTTATCGTAGCGATGGACGATCTTGGAAATTCCTTCGTCGTAAAATTCGGCCGCCTGCGAAGATAACGCCAGGCCTGCACGGTGCGTAATCTGTCAGCCGGGCAAGCTGGCCCATCTGCACTCTTTCTAAACGATTTTAGAGAAACTATACGGTAATAAACTGTGAGTCTAGCACACCTTATAGCTTCATTGGTCAACTTCATGATAAAATACCTATTATTTCCTTGACACACTACTGGCCATTAAAATTGCTACACCACGACGATGACGTGCTACAGACGCGAAATTCAACCGACAGGAAGGAGATGCTGCCATATGCAAATGATTAGCTTTTCAGAGCATACACAGAAGGTTGGCGCCGGTGGCGACACCTACAACGTCCTGACATGAGGAAAGTTTCCAACCGATGTTTCACACACAAACAGCAGTTGACCGGCGTTGCCTGGTGAAACGTTGTTGTGATGCCTCGTGTAAGGAGGAGAAATGCGTACCATCACGTTTCCGACTTTGATAAACGTTGGATTGTAGCCTATCGAGATTGCGCTTTATCGTATCGCGACATTGCTGCTCGCGTTGGTCGAGATCCAATGACTGTTAGCAGAATATGGAATCGGTGGGTTCAGGAGGGCAATACGGAACGCCGTGCTGGATCCCAACGGCCTCGTATCACTAGCAGTCGAGATGACAGGCATCTTATCCGCACGGCTGTAACGGATCGTGCAGCCACGTCTCGATCCCTGAGTCATCAGATGGGGACGTTTGCAAGATAACAACCATCTGCACGAACAGTTCGACGACGTTTGTAGCAGCGCGGACTATCAGCTCGGAGACCGTGGCTGCGGTTACCCTTGACGCTGCATCACAGACAGGAGCGACTGCGATGGTGTACTCGACGACGAACCTGGGTGCACGAATGGCAAAACGTCATTTTTTCGGATGAATCCAGGTTCTCCTTTACAGCACCACGATGGTCGCATCCGTGTTTGGCAACATCGCGGTGAACGCACATTCGAAGCGTGTATTCGTCATCGCCATACTGGCGTATCACCCGACATGACGGTATGGAGTGCCATTGGTTACACGTCTCGGTCACCTCTTGTTCGGATTGATGTCACTTGAACACTGAACGTTACATTTCAGATGTGTTACGACCCGTGGCTCTGCCGTTCATTCCATCCCTGCATCCATTTCAGCAGGATAATGCACGACCGCATGTTGCAGGTCCTGTACGGGCCTTTCTGGATACAGAAAATGTTCGACTGCTGCCCTGGCCAGCACATTCTCCAGATCTCTCACCAGCTGAAAACGTCTGGTCAATGGTGGCCGAGCAACTGCCTCGTCACAATACGCCAGTCACTACTCTCGATGAACTGTGGTATCGTGTTGAAGCTGCATGGGCGGCTGTACCTGTACATTCCATCCGGGCTCTGTCACTCAATGCCCAGGCGTATCAAGGCAGTTATTACGGCCAGAGTTGGTTGTTGTGTGTACTGATTTCTCAGGATCTATGCACCCAAACTGCGTGAAAATGTAATCACATGTCAGGTCTAGTATAATATATTTGTCCAATGAATACCTGTTTAGCATCTGCATTTCTTCTGGGTGTAGCAGTTTTAACGGCCAGTACTGTACAATACTGTGAGGATAGAACTAGATTAATTAGAGCACGCACAGAGGCATTCAAACAATCTTTCTTTCCGCGCTGCATACGTGAATAGCACTGAAAAAAAGTCCTAGTAACTGGTACAGTGGAGCGTACCCTCTGCCATGCACCTCACCGTGGTTTGCAGATTTTAGATGTAGATGTAGATCACTTTAGTTTGTAATGACTGAAATAACATCACACACCCTTTCAAGCGATGAAGTTTCATTTCTGTATTGGTAGAAATTTTTGCGATTCTTTCGCGCACATAGTAGCCGCGCGATCTAGGGGCGCATTGCCACTATTCGCCCGAGTCCCCCCGTCGGAGGTTTGAGTCCTCCCTCGGGAGGGGTGTGTGTGTAGTTCTTAGCGTAAGTTAGTTTAGGTTGGACTAAGAAGTTTGTAAGCCTAGGCACCGATGACCTCAGCAGTTTGGTCCCATAGGAACTTACCACAAATTTCCAAAAAATTTAAGATCCCTTTTTACGTTCCTGTCGGTAATTTTTTAGTTCAGCCGGCGTGTTTTCACAGCACGTTCGCCTAACACGTTCAGCTCGTTTCTGTGAGGCTTTCGCGCTTGCTTTAGTCTCCGACCGATGTAGATAAGCTAATGCGGCCATTGTCTCCCACCGAATGTCGAGACGCCACGTTTACAGCTTCCGCTGCTAAGCATAACTTGGGCGCAGAACAGACAGAGTACATAGAAAGGGTAACAGAGCGCAGTTCCTTTCATTCATATGAAGTCAAGCGTTGCGCTCGAACAGTAGTAATCAACTTCATACGTTTGAAATTCTCACATATGGCAGGAAAAATCTCCAGCGGCCTTCGTTTTAAAGCGCTATGTTTAGTCCACAAATACCATTCGAGGCGACAAATTCTCATGGCATCATTGCTGAATACTTCATAACAAATAACACATAGCGGCTGGTCGATATCATTGTTTCGAGCAGCAACCAAACCGTATTTAATGTAATCATCACCGTATTTGCGTTTCTTCGACAAATTCGCGACAAAGAAAAGGGAAAAAAATAGCCTTGCAAATCGCTAGTTCACTTTCGCATCAAAAGAACACGCGACTTAACTGCTTGTTTGTTCGACGCTGACTCAACTCAGTGCAACTAAGACTCGAGCACCAACGCAGCTTAGAAACAAAGCCACTACTGGCAACAATTACAGTGGAGTCCGACACTTATGAGACTGGGATGTGTCGGATTATAGTGACTGTCAGATTACTGGATTTTCAATGAAAATTGCTGGTTTCTTTTCATATAACAACATTTAATTGACTCACAAAACAAAACAAAAATACTGTGTAAAACTTAGATCATGTGTTAACAAGACTCCATGTACATAAGAGGGTTGGAACTTTAATAGCGGTAATTGTTTATTTACAGATCGTACAAAATAGGTACGTGTATCATTGTTTTACTGACCTTCAGAATAGTCGCCAGCATTGTGTATAGCCCGTTGCCAGCTATGTGGGAGTAGTAGC
Organism: Schistocerca americana; assembly: GCF_021461395.2. Classification (NCBI taxonomy): domain Eukaryota; kingdom Metazoa; phylum Arthropoda; class Insecta; order Orthoptera; family Acrididae; genus Schistocerca; species Schistocerca americana. The sequence continues at coordinate 152,468,720 of NC_060129.1, forward strand.
ATACTCTTAGCAGTGCCAGTTGTGTTGACAGTTCGAGCGACGCGGTCTGTTGCCCGACGAATTTGTGGCAGTTCTGAAGCGAATGCCGTGAAGTGTTTCCTTCAGTTTAGAAATCGAGTTGAACTCACGAGGGCTTAAGTCAGGGGAGTGCAGTAGGTGGTATAGCACTTAGCAGCCCCATCAGTCAAACAAACCAGTAACAGCTTGCACTGTACGTGCTTGGGGATTGTCCTTCAAAATGATGGTCAGGTCCTGCAGAAAGTGTCGTCACTTCTGTCTGTATGCTGTTCATTTTTGGAACACAACCTACGACCCGCTTAGAGACAGAATTAATGAGACTTTCTGCAGGACGAACAGCATAGAGAAAGAAGTGGTGACACTTTGTGCAGGACCTGACCATCATTTTGAAGGACAATGCTCAACCACGTACAGTGCAAGCTGTTACTGACTTGTTTGACTGATGGGGCTGCTAAGTGCTGTACTACCTACTGCACTCCCCTGACTTAAGCCCTCGTGAGTTCAACTCGGTTTCCAAACTGAAGGAAGGCATTCGCTTCAGAACTGCTACAAATTCGTCGCGCAATAGACCGCACCACTCGAACTGTCAACACAACTGGCACTGCTAAGAGTATCCTACGACTTCCACATCGCTGGCAACGGGCTATACACAATGCTTGTGACTACTTCGAAGGTGCGAAAAACTTTGAAACACGTACCTATTTTGTACGATCTGTAAATAAATAGTTGTCACTATTAAAGTTCCAACAGCAAAAAACATATTTAATTTTTAATGTGTTAATCCCCCCCCCCCCCCCATGAACCATGGACCTTGCCGTTGGTGGGGAGGCTTGCGTGCCTCAACGATACAGATAGCCATGCGTAGGTGCAACCACAACGAAGGGGTATCTCTTGAGAGGCCAGACAAACGTGTGGTTCCTGAAGAGGGGCAGCAGCCTTTTCAGTAGTTGCAGGGGCAACAGCCTGGATGATTGACTGATCTGGCCTTGTAACACTAACCAAAATGGCCTTGCTGTGCTGGTACTGCGAACGGCTGAAAGCAAGGGGACACTACAGCCGTAATTTTTCCCGAGGGCATGCACCTTTAGTGTATGATTAAATGATGATGGCGTCCTCTTGGGTAAAATATTCCGGAGGTAAAATAGTCCCCCATTTGGTTCTCTTGGTGGGGAATACTCAGGAGGACGTCATTATCAGGAGAAAGAAAACTGGCGTTCTACGAATCGGAGCCTGGAATGTCAGATCCCTTAATCGGGCAGGTAGGTTAGAAAATTTAAAAAGGCAAATACATAGATTAAAGTTAGATATAGTGGGAATTAGTGAAGTTCGGTGGCAGGAGGAACAAGACTTTTGGTCAGGTGAATACAGGGTTATAAATACAAAATCAAATAGGGGTAATGCAGGAGTGGTTTTAATAATGAATAAAAAATAGGAGTGCGGGTAAGCTACTACAAACAGCATAGTGAACGCATTATTGTGGCCAAGATAGACACGAAGCTCACGCCTACTACAGTAGTACAAGTTTATGTGCCAACTAGCTCTGCAGATGATGAAGAAATTGATGAAATGTATGATGAGATAAAAGAAATTATTCAGGTAGTGAAGGGAGACGAAAATTTAATAGTCATGGGTGACTGGAATTCGAGAGTAGGGAAAGGGAGAGAAGGAAACGTAGTAGGTGAATATGGATTGGGGGAGAGAAATGAAAGAGGAAGCCGTCTGGTAGAATTTTGCACAGAGCGTAACTTAATCATAGCTAACACTTGGTTCAAGAATCATAAAAGAAGGTTGTATACATGGAAGAAGCCTGGAGATACTAAAAGGTATCAGATAGATTATATAATGGTGAGACAGAGATTTAGGAACCAGGTTTTAAATTGTAAGACATTTCCAGGGGCAGATGTGGATTCTGACCACAATCTATTGGTTATGAACTGCAGATTGAAACTGAAGAAACTGCAAAAAGGTGGGAATTTAAGGAGGTGGGACCTGGATAAACTGAAAGAACCAGAGGTTGTACAGAGTTTCAGGCAGAGCATAAGGGAACAATTGACAGGAATGGGAGAAAGAAATACAGTAGAAGAAGAATATGTAGCTTTGAGGAATGAAATAGTGAAGGCAGGAGAGGATCAAGTAGGTAAAACGACGAAGGCTAGTAGAAATCCTTGGTAACAGAAGAGATACTGAATTTAATTGATGAAAGGAGAAAATACAAAAATGCAGTAAGTGAAGCAGGCAAAAAGGAAACAAACGTCTCAAAAATCAGATCGACAGGAAGTGCAAAATGCCTAAGCAGGGATGGCTAGAGGATGAATGTAAGGATGTAGAGGCTTATCTCACGAGGGGTAAGACAGATACTGCCTACAGGAAAATTAAAGAGACCTTTGGAGAAAAGAGAACCACTTGCATGAATATCAAGAGCTCAGACGAAACCCAGTTCTAAGCAAAGAAGGGAAAGCAGAAAGGTAGAAGGACTACATAGAGGGTCTATACAGGGGCGATGTTCTTGAAGACAATATTATGGAAATGGAAGAGGATGTAGATGAAAATGAAATGGGAGATACGATACTGCGTGAAGAGTTTGACAGAGCACTGAAAGACCTGAGTCGAAACAAGGCCCCGGGAGTAGACAACATTCCATTAGAACTACTGACGGCTTTGGGAGAGCCAGTCCTGACAAAACTCTACCATCTGGTGAGCAAGATGTATGAGACAGGCGAAATACCCTCAGACTTCAAGAAGAATATAATAAATCCAAACCAAAAGAAAGCAGGTGTTGACAGATTATGAAAATTACCGAACTATCAGTTTAATAAGCCACGGCTGCAAAATACTAACCCGAATTCTTTACAGACGAATGGAAAAACTGGTAGAAGCCAACCTCGGGGAAGATCAGTTTGGATTCCGTAGAAATGTTGGAACACTTGAGGCAATACTGACCCTAAGACTTATCTTAGAGGATAGATTAAGGAAAGGCAAACCTACGTTTCTAGCACTTGTAGATTTAGAGAAAGCTTTTGACAATGTTGACTGGAATACTCTCTTTCAAATTCTGAAGGTGGCAGGGGTAAAATGCGGGGAGCGAAAGGCTATTTACAATTTCTGCAGAAACCAGATGGCAGTTATAAGAGTCGAGGGGTATGAAAGGGAAGCAGTGGTTGGGAAGAGAGTGAGACAGGGTTGTAGCCTCTCCCCTATGCTATTCAATCTGTATATTGAGCAAGCAGTAAAGGAAACAAAAGAAAAGTCCGGAGTTGGTATTAAAATCCATGGAGAAGAAATAAAAACTTTGAGGCTCGCTGATGACATTGTAATTATGTCAGAGACAGCAAAGGACTTGAAAGAGCAGTTGAACGGAATGGACAGTCTCTTGAAAGGAGGGTATAAGATGACCATCAACAGAGCTAAAACGAGGATATTGGAATGTAGTCGAATGAAGTATGGTGATGCTGAGGGAATTAGATTAGGAAATGAGACACTTAAAGCAGTAAAGGAGTTTGCTATTTGGGGAACAAAATAACTGACGATGGTCGAAGTGGAGAGGATATAAAATGTAGACTGGCAATGGCAAGGAAAGCGTTTCTGTAGCAGAGAAATTTGTTAACATCGAGTATAGATTTAAGTGTCAGGAAGTCGTTTCTGAAAGTATTTGAATGGAGTGTAGCCATGTATGGAAGTGAAACATGGACGATAAATAGTTTGGACAAGAAGAGAATAGAAGCTTTGGAAATGTGGTGCTACAGAAGAATGCTGAAGATTAGATGGGTAGATCACATAACTAATGAGTAGGTATTGAATAGAATTGGGGAGAAGAGTTGTTTGTGGCACAACTTGACTAGAAGAAGGGACCGGTTGGTAGGACATGTTCTGAGACATCAAGGGATCACAGATTTAGCATTGAAGAGCGGCGTGGAGGGTAAAAATCGTTGAGGGAGACCTAGAGATGAATACACTAATCAGATTCAGAAGGATGTAGGTTGCGGTAGGTACTGGAAGATGAAGAAGCTTGCACAGGATAGAGTAGCATGGAGAGCTGCATCAAACCAGTCTCAGGACTGAATACCACCACCACCACCACAACAACAACAACAACAACAACATAGTCTGAAAGTTTAAAGTCACCTGAAAAGCCTGAGAAGCACTTTAAGATGCGACGCTCATGCTTTACTACTATCATATCTGTAATGACAAATGGCTGGAAATATATTCCGCATCATTTAACTTAGACAGGCTGAGGAATTATGACCAAAAAAAAAACTGGCAATCCCAATCAGTTGTAGTAGAAAAGGAATACGAATTTAACACACATTTTTCTTGTTAAGGTCGTACCTCTTACAGAATCTCACAATACAGGGCAGGTACTAATTCCTTAACACCATATGTTCATAGTTTTTTTAGGTTCATCCTGTAACCAAAATTGTTTGCTTCTTTACTTCACTGAAGTAATTCTCAGTTTCAGGTGCCTATTCTTGTTTCCTTGTAAAACCATCGCACCAACAAGTATAGCAATGTACTGATTTTTTATACACTGTATTTCCTTAAATTTTCGTTCTTCTCAACACAAGTGTTTTATGAAGCCTGTATCTGCCATACCGCACTGGTAACGGAAAATTTGTGACGTCAATTTCAGAACACAAGGAATTTTTTGTACTTCACTATTACTGTTACCTGAGTTTCGACACTGATGAATTTTCAACACGTTTTCGCATTTGTAGTTGGATGCGTCAGTACTATACACTTGAAAACATTTTGCTGAACAAATCGTCTTTGAAAGTTTTTCCATCCTGTGGCGCACCGCGTCTACAGATTTTTTGCCTGAACTGGGATAGTAATACTTGTCAGAATTAGTTATCTTGTTATATTTGTTCGTTACTGCAGTGCATTTTACATCGCCTGGAATCACCAATGTGTCTTAATGGTGAAGTTACCCATGAGAAGCATTCAGTCTGTGAGAACGTCTTATGAACACTTTTTCTCATGTCTTCAAACACTGATGAGCGTGAAAAGTGGTACACTGCCTTTGATTTTATTTTATCAGACGTAATGTGCGGTATATTTTTAGCGTTTTGCACTTGAGACGGAAAACAAATCCCACAGGGCCTATATTTGTTGTTTACGTTCTTGTTATTGCTGTGATTTGTCTTCCAAACGAGCTTCAAAAGAGAAGTATCTAGGTACCGAATAGTTTTCAAATTCACTGCAGGAAACTGTACTACTAGGGGTGTGTATTACTGATCCAGTAAGCATTCAATCGTTCGAAAAACGATTACTTGAGTATTTCTCGCAATTTCATTTCGTGTTTTTGTCTCGGGAACAGAGGTATTTCCGCGGACTTTGCACTCCACTATCGCTCGTTCGAACGTTCCGCCCGAAGTTTGGCAGAAACTCTCTCTAAACGGGCTATCTACGCTCACCGATTCGCTAGTGCCATCTCTCGGTTGTGCCCATCACTAGGCGTCTTGTGGCGCCGCGACCGGAATATACGTCAACTAACTCCTTGCTGGCGGCCGTAGTAGCTACCTCCTCCACCCGTCTGTTTTCCTCGTCGGCACCGATTCGCAATTCTGGTTAGTTTCAAAAGGTTCGTTTGAGCAGTTAGTTACCAGACATCGCCAGGCAACAGGCTGTACCACGCACGCGTGGGCAGCTACGATGACGTAGGCAGCTCGTGCTTGGTGCCTGCTCTCCTCATACGCTTTTCGTCGCATTTCTGTGCGGAATTTCGTGCGTGGTGGGGCATCACGTGACCATGTGCAGCCCTGCGGCATGTTGTTGAGAGGACATAGAGAGTTGTACATCGAGCAATTGTTTTATCATATCCCATCCAGATAAAGGATGCAAATAAGGAAGCAGTTCTTGGCAAAATATCATTTCAAAATTAGACTCCACAGCTCGAAGTACCATTACATTTTGCTATGGGATGAAGTTGACAGATTTTTTTCTTTTTTAAATTCGTACTCTGCAATAGTGTTAAGTGGCATTTCCAACAGGTTTACGTCTACACAGCACTGCAAAACGCTAGTAGGATGGTATACAAATTTATTAAAAAAAAAGTTTCTTGTATAGCTTACCCCAGGATGAAGGACAATAAATTTCATGACTATTTCAAAATGTGTAAAAAATTAACAGGGTTGTCTGTGAGACGAAGAAACAGTACAACTGACGGTTTATATTCTACTTAAGGAATAAATATGAAGCCATGTGGGGAGTTAAAACGATAAAACACGGTATGCTGCCGGTCTACAATTTACCATAGAATGGCGTTCTATAAATTTAAGACGCAAACACAAATTAAGAATTAACTTCAGGCCTAGAGGAAGTACTAGACAAGTGCCTTGTGATCGAAAAACACTTTCACAGAAGGCAGATTTGTAAAATTCTGCTACAGCTGTCATTATATTTGAAACAAAATAGTTTGTTCGAAACTACTGACTAAATTTGCCTACTTAGTCAGTACTATGCACTTGAAAACATTTTGCTGAACAAATCGTCGTTGAAAGCTTTTCCATCCTGTGGCGCACCGCGTCTACAGATTTTTTGCCTGAACTGGGATAGTAATACTTGTCAGAATTAGCCATATTATTGCTACGCATGGTGGATATGTTGAAAATATCGTACTATAGAGTTTCCCAGACCGCAGCGCCATCTGTTGTTGAAAATTGTAACTACTGTAATTTCGAAACTTTGTCTGCCTGAAAATGTACTGTTGTCCCAAGCATATTGCAACAAACGGTGTATTTCTATCGCTGCTCGTTTAGTTTTTATTGCCGTTTCAAATATACCGGTCATTTTTGAAACACCCTGTAGATTCTGTTCGAGCAGCGACTCAGGCTGCCGCCAAACGAAATTTAACATTGCTGGAGAGGGTTTCAGTTGTTAATACCCAGATGTTGGCCAAGGCGTGGTACTTGGCTCAAGTTTTGCCGGTGCCGAAGGAGATCGAACGGGCCATCAAGCATGCTGTTTCTTGGCTAGTCTGGCGAGGCGAAATCTTTAAAGTCGCCTACAATATTTGTACGCTCCCGCCGGACAGGGGCGGCCTCGGTATGGTCGATTTTCCTTCCAAGTGTGCTGCACTTTTGCTCCACCCAACCAACTGTGTAATAGCCAATGCCGGGCTGTGCCCCACGTCGGCACTCTTCGACCTTTAACGCCGAGCTTCTCTCCGCGCGCCTGTCTCTGTCCAGGCTATCCCGTACAAATTGAATTTCGTTCGCCAGTATTTCCTCCACACTAGCTATCTGATAGGTGTCAACCACGACTACCTCCTTCAGGTCATGTCGCGCATGAGTTTTGGTCTCCAAATTCTGGACGTGGTACGCAACTTACTTACGGGAGCTCGCTCGGTCGTCATAGTGAATGGCTGGCCGACCGTGCCGCTTCCGATACGTCGTTCTGTTCGGCAAGGCTGCCCGTTGTCGATGTTTTACTTAGTGCTTGCCATCGACCCACTGCTGCGAGCTCTCGACCGTACACTCCATGGGGTACGAATTGGCAATGTGTCGTTGCGACGTTCAGCTTATGCCTGTGATGTGGGCGTTTTTGTGGCGCATACGCGGATGTTGATGCAACTCGAGCTTTATTGGAACGTTATGAACAGGCTTCTGGTGCCCAGATAAATGCACGGAAAACTGTGCTCCTTCCACTGGGATTGCACGGTGTTGACGACCGTAGGCCGTGGTTCCACGTTGTTTCACACCACACCATTTTGGGTCTCGATGTTACTGCGTCACCGCAGAACGTGCAGGCTCGGAACTGGCGGTCACTTCTTACTGGTATTCGCATTCTTTGTCGTACACATGCTTCCCGACGGCTCAATTTGCTACAAAAAGTCGACCTCATTAACACGTTTATTCTCTCGCGCGGCTGCTCAGCGTCCCGAAATTGATTGCCCGTTCCATCTCACGTGTTGTATATTGGTTACTGTGGCGTCATGAAATTTTTAAAGTGCGGGCGTCGGTTTGTGTCCTTGACAGATCCTTGGGAGGCCTAGGACTTGTTGATTTAGGACGTAAATGTGCGGCGTTGCTTGTAAACCGCACAGCTGCGTGGCACTACGGCTGCTTTATTGGAGATCTGTCGGCCGGCGTCTGAGCGCGCCCCCCGTTTCCGTCGCCGACATCCCGTATCGTTTGCCGTTCGTGCGAGAATATTATCTCACTCGCAGTTACGTTTTCAGAACGGCTAACGATCCACACCGTACGGCTCTGCGCCTCTACACCGACCTGATGGGACGGCCGCCGGTTCACAAGTTGGAGGTTCGCCTCCCTACTGTGAACTGGAAACAGGTGTGGGCGAACATCAATGACAGCGTGTTGCCAACCGACGTTTCGGCGTTGTGGTTCAAGTTGGTGAACAACACCTTACCGACCAACCAACGCCTCGCCGACATCCACCTCCTCGCCTCGCCCAACTGTGTCAGGTGTGGCGCGCCTGACACCAGGGAGCACCGGCTGCAGTGTCGGGCTGTTGCACAAGTGTGGTCGCTTTGGCAGATCGTTGCTCGCACTTATCCACAGAATGTCACCGTCGATTCCGTTGTTACCCCTGATTTTAAGTACGAGGGCGGTTCAGAAAGTAACCTCCGATTGGTCACAGTGCGGGTTGTGGGGGGAGTAGCGACGCCATCTGTGCGTTCACGCACTCAACAGGTCAGTCGGCATCAAGCAGTGGTCGAGTGAACGTCATACCTGCGCTAGTTTAGTTTTTGTGGCAGTTTGAAATGTGTGCTGCAATAGAAAACCCCGCCAAATGTGAAGTGCGTGCTGTCACAAGGTTTTTTACAGCCAAAGGATATTCTGCAGCAGCTATTCATCGTGAGCTTTGTGCCGTGTACGGACCAAGAGTTGTGAGTGAAGGAGTTGTCCGTGAATGGGTACGTTTATTTAAAAGTGGACGAGAAAACGTTCATGATGAAGAGAGGAGTGGTAGACCATCATTGGTGACTGACGAACTCGTTCAGACAGTTGATGGAAAAGTTCGTGAAAATCGACGTTTCTCAATGTCGGAGTTGTCTACTGGTTTTCCACAGATTTCTAAGACTCTCTTGTACGAGATAGTGACAGCAAGATTGGGTTACCGTAAGTTCTGTACACGATGGGTGCCCAAAATTCTTACCGACCACCACAAAACTCAAAGAATGGCCTCTGCATTAGACTTTCTGTCACGTTATGAGGACGAAGGAAAACCATTGTTAAACAGAATCGTGACCGGTGACGAAACCTGGATTAAGTACGTGAACCCTGAGACAAAAGAACATTCAAAGATGTGGGCACATTCAAATTCGCCTACCAAACCAAGAAAAGCCTCGCAAGATTTTTCTGCCAGAAAACTGATGGCAACGATGTTTTGGGATGCCAAAGGGGTGTTGTTGGTTGAATTCATGGAACGTGGTACGACCATTAATCAAGACGTGTACTGTGAAACAATAAAAAAGTTACGACGGGCTATACAGAACAAACGCCGTGGTATGCTGACTTCCGGTATCGTTTTTTTGCACGATAACGCCCGTCCTCACTCTGCTCGCAGAACAACGGCCCTTCTTGAGTCCTTCAAGTGGGACGTTATCAACCATCCACCTTACAGCCCAGACCTGGCGCCAAGTGATTATCACCTCTTCATGCATTCGAAGAAATGGCTCGGGTCACAGCGGTTTGATGACGACGAAGAGCTCAAAGATGCGGTCACAGGCAGGCTCCAGGCACAAGCGGGTGATTTTTATGCAGAAGGAATTTCAAAGCTTGTGAAGAGATACGATAAGTGCCTCAATCGCTATGGAGACTATGTAGAAAAATAGTGCAAAGATGTAGTTGTAAGATGTATGTATTAAAATATTTTTATTTAACTTGGTGTATTTTTTTAAATCAACCGGAGGTTACTTTCTGAACGGCCCTCGTATTTTCCACATGCAAGGCATACAACTACTGTGTGGTTATTTGGACATACGGTTTATGCCCTGATTGATCTGGAACTGTCTGATGCATTTTCTTATTTGTCGTATATCTGGAATTGTTTTGTGACGGCGAAACGTAGAAAGACATGCCGTGCAGATTTCGCGAACTATTTCAATGTCGCGATCTCTCACGCTTATACAAAAGTTCTGCGACTTTGAATTTTCTTTATTTCATTTATTCATTAATTTATTTCTTTATCAATTTTTTCCAAGTTTGGACACTTTCGTGTCTTGTTTGTGGTACTGCTATACCCATTTTCTTTCTCCATTTCTGGTGACAAAATTCGGGGCGTGTTACCTCAATGTGCAAATGCTTATAAATGCCACGACTATTATGTTTCGCTTAAGTGATTGTTTTTCTCAGCCACTTTGTTTCTTTTTACGCGTGCAGTGTCGCCTGCTTACGTGTTTAACTATTTTTCTGCGGCATGATAATGTCACACTTTCGTTTTCACTTTTTTTTTCTTTTTTTTTCTTTTTTGTAGCGTGGCGAGCTTATTGCCTAGTATTTCATTTTTACTATTTGTGGCGGTGATCCTGCGTAATGTTCAGCTATTATTCTGTGGCATGATAATGCCAGGTACTTTCGTTTTCACCTTTTTTTTTTTAAGTGTGGCGAGCTTATTGCCTAATATTTCACTTTTACTTTTTGTGGCGCAAAAAAAAAAAAAAAAAAAATACACCGGTTCTCGTCCGATCACCGAAGATAAGCAACATCGGGCGCGGTTAGTACTTGGATGGGTGACCGCCTGGCAACACTGGGCGCAAAAATATAGAATACCAAAGGAAATAATTACATGTAGACTAACGGAAAAATGAAAGCACAGAACGGATTGTCTTAAAAAAACAAGTAAAATGTAAACGGTTTTTAGTTTTTAAACGTTAAAAAAAGGTGCTGTTTGTTCCCCTTCGTTTTTTCCTTTTTATGTCTCTACCCCCGTCAGCCCTCTTTTCATACTACCTTTCTGTTGTGAGAAAGATGCTTCCTTAAGCATTTTAAACTACTGTAATGGTACGATATTGCAGCATAAATTTATTCTTTAGTCGTCTTGTCTCGTCTCTGCAGACGTTTCTCTTGCTTGCGCTGTTATATGGGCCACGACCCGAGGGACTGGAAGTCGCAACATGTCGGGACGGGGATAGGGACTGTACTACTGAGAGTGGTACAATACATATTCATCTGATTGCAACTCTCCACGTCCATTCCATCTTACCTCAGCAACTCTTTCGACGTCCATATGATTCTTTTTCATCTGTCTTTTAAGGTTTTCTAGTTTTCCTGCTTGTAGCGGAGTTCTAAAATTCCAGGTACCAATTCTTGTTTTGTCTCCTTTTAAGTTGTACCCCCCCCCCCCCCCCGCGACATAAAATGGAGACTGCATTATGCAGGAATAGCAGGAATAGTACGCACTGAGACCAATAGGTGGAACGCACGTAGGCGCGAGTGGAAGAGCAGACTGTTCGCCACCTGTTACCAGTTTCTGACATCCTGACCCTCCATAGCTAAACGCGATGTCATCCGGGAAGCCTGGAGAGAGAGAGAGGGGGGGGGGGGGAACTTATTCGATTTTTCGCTGTGATCCCCCCCCCCCCCCCCCCCCCCCCACTTCATCTTCTAGAAATCTCACTCAGAGGCTGCATGCTTTTCTTCTCATTAAAGAAAATAGTAGTAGTAATAATTATACGCTGAAACAGTATTCCATGAAATGAAAGTATGACGACGGTATAGCCAGCCATTACACACACACACACACACACCATGATGTTTTGTTCTAAATCATCAAAAGGAATATCCTTTAACGATTTTCAATCAGGTTATTGTTATCTTTTAACTGTTAAAAAGCCCTTTCCAAATGTTTTAACATGCTGTAACTGAAGAGTTTGGAAAACATAAAAAAAAGCACCATCGTGTTGTGCATATAGCAAATGAGTTCGGAAACAGCAATGTACGAGTGCGCATTTTTTTGGGGGTGGTATTGTCAATTGGAAGGCGGTTTACTGGGAGAAATTTAGTAAAAAGTAAAGAAGAGCGCATATAGGACGCTGGTTCGACCTGGTTGAGTGCCTGGGATCCGTACTAGGTCGAATTGAAGGAAGACACCGAAGCAATTCAGAGGTGGGTTGCTACATTTGAGGATGATTTTTTATTATTTATTATGGTATCATACTTATTTTATTATTCACACGAGTGACTGCTTTTTATTAATTGAAACCTGCCACCTTTCAAATAGAACACCATTCTTTTTTAAGAAACATTGTATATTATAGATAGGTATGGTTGCCTCCTAATTTGGTGCAAGCAGCTGACACCACTTATGATTTTTTTCCGTTTGTGTAATGTATTAGGATATATCTGCCGGTGTAGGTACAATGATGTACTTATGCCTAAAAAAAAGTGTGGTGTCATTTCATTTCACTTCATTTCTTAACACGCATTTCATCACGTACATTATGTAGGTCGGAATTGTACGGAGGGGAGAGAGAGAGAGAGAGAGAGAGAGAGAGAGAGAGAGAGAGAGAGAAGGTGCCTGCAACATGTATGGAGAATTAACGTCATTGCCCTTTCCAAAATACTACCATATTACAGTCAGTGATATCAAAGACGTTTAGGCTTTTTTTTTATTTTTCATAGTATGTCCTGACCTGCTGAGGTGGTGGTCAGGTTGTGAGCACAGCTTAAGGGACTCCGGAACGCCCTATACTTGCAATGTTAAAATAACACTTATAAATTACATCTTTCCTCACAAAGTATTTGAGGTAGGAAGTTGAACTTTTTACAGATTATTTATTGGAATATGGGCTACAACTTAACACAGGGATTTTACAAAATTTTAGTTCAGTTATTAAAGATGATTTTTTTCAATTGTAATGAAAATTCACAAAAATTTTTTGCAATTTTTTATTTATATATTCAAAAATATACAGTTTTTTGGAAAAATGCTGTGTTAAATTATGCAGAAGGTACTGTGTAACATTTACTGAAAGTTTGAAACAAATATGTTTGGAAGATCCTTAGAAAACATGTAATTAGTATGAGAAAATAAAAGTTTTGGGAATCGAGCGACAAAGATTGGATTAACTTTTTAGTGCATTCCAGGTCCATAGGATGGATTATCTTCATCCACTGCAAACTCCTCCTCCAGCTCCCTCTTGTTCCTCCTCCTGTTTACTCTTGCTTGTATTTCTAGACTCTTTACAGCCCTGTCTGCAGCCCGAAGGCGTTCCTTGTCTAAAGCAAGCATCGCTCGTTGTTGTGTTCGTAGATTTTGCTACCATTTTCTTGAGTTACAGTTACTGCAACACTGTTCCAAAAGGTGGTCATGTATGAACACTTATCACATTTCAGTTGTATCTCACTAGCAAGTCCTACGTGCTTTATTATGGAGAGTTCCAGACCAACTTCACTACAATGAATACATCTTACACAGTTTGAAAAAATTCCTTTGAGAACCGACATATCAAATAATTCATTCACATCCGATTCGCCCATAAAACATTCATAGTTTTCACTCATTGAACCAAGCTTCTTCTGTGAAGTATTTTCTTTCCCACTTTGACTGCTATGGGCAGGTGTACTTGAGAGGTTAGGTTCACTCACTTGATTATCGTCTTTATTGTTTACAGTAATAACACATACCTTTGGCTTTCCAACATTTCTCCTTTTCTTAAAAGCCTTCAGAGGATTTCTAATAACTTTACTTTTACTCATTATTATACTTCAACAAAACAGAGACTCAAGAAACAGAATTAATTACGAATATTTTCGAGATAACGACAGAGTAAATAAACATGAAACAATCGACAATCACACCAGCGATATATATTGAACCATCACAGGTTAGCCACAACACATACTTTATCTCACATCACTAAAATGTACCTGATGAACACGGACGTTAATAATAACACCATTTGGCAGCAGTTTAACAGCGCCACAGTGGGTCACGCCCACGTAGAACACATTTCAAAAAAAATTTAAAAATAGTTGTAGTCTTCGGAATTGAATAAATTATATATCTATTAAAAGGTAATAGTCTGCAGATTCAGAAAACGCAAAAAAGTAAAAATTGAACTTTTCATGATTTTGAGCCTTTCCGGAGCCCCTTAAATCAACGGAAATACATAAACAGCAGCCAGTTGTCGGCGTCGGGCGGTGTCCACAGAGGCAGTGACATCGGCACTGTATACCCTGTCCTCGGTTATTGGAATCACCAGACAAGTTTTACGAATGTGTGAGATGGAGGGACACAAAAGCTGAGAACATTATAACTCTGTGACGCCATTTTCCTCCTCCCACCACCAATCAGTGTCAGAAGCGACCGTTAATCCTCCCCCTGTCTTTTAGCTTTTTTTTTATTTCTTTATTTTGTCTTTGGGTTAATACGACCGTACAGCCAACAACGGCTATAAAGTGCCAAAGAAACATAATCACAAAAAAGCAGAATAGCTCGAAATGACGAAGTTAGTGTTGAAACACACTCTTAAAAGAAAAAGCGCAGTTTCACAAAGACCGTACAGCCGACGGCAGTGATGACGATGATATTGGAGCAGAACTCCAAATACCACTATACAACAACATTATGACAACATACATATGCTCTTCTATAAAAGACAAAACGTTTATTTATTCATTTTGCGTTCAATATGCCAGATACGTATTGTGTTCGAGAATAATGACTTTTCTGGAGACTAGAAATCTACTCTGTAGGAATCAGCATGGGTTTCGAATAAGAGGATCGTGTGAAACCCAGCTCGCGCTATTCGTCCACGAGACTCAGAGGGCCATAGACACGGGTTCACAGGTAGATGCCGTGTTCCTTGACTTCCACAAGGCGTTCAATACAGTTCCCCAGTCGTTTAATGAACAAAGTAAGAGCATATGGACTATCAGACCAATTGTGTGGTTGGATTGAAGAGTTCCTAGATAACAGGACGCAGCATGTCATTCTCAATGGAGAGAAGTCTTCCGAAGTAAGAGTGATTTCAGGTGTGCCGCAGGGGAGTGTCATAGGACCGTTGCTATTCACAATATACATAAATGACCTTGTGGATGACATCGGAAGTTCACTGAGGCTTTTTGCGGATGATTCTGTGGCGTATCGAGAGGTTGTAACAATGGAAAATTGTACTGAAACGCAGGAGGATCTGCAGCGAATTGACGCATGGTGCAGGGAATGGCAATTGAATCTCAATGTAGACAAGTGTAATGTGCTGCGAATACACAGAAAGATAGATCCTTTATCATTTAGCTACAAAATAGCAGGTCAGCAACTGGAAGCAGTTAATACCATAAATTATCTGGGAGTACGCATTAGGAGTGATTTAAAATGGAATGATCATATAATGTTGATCGTCGGTAAAGCAAATGCCAGACAGATTCATTGGAAGAATCATAAGGAAATGCAATCCGAAAACAAAGGAAGTAGGTTACAGTACGCTTGTTCGCCCACTGCTCTAATACTGCTCACTGGTGTGAGATCCGTACCAGATAGGGTTGATAGAAGATATAGAGAAGATCCAACGGAGAGCAGCGCGCTTCGTTACAGGATCATTTAGTAACCGCGAAAGCGTTACGGAGATGATAGATAAACTCCAGTGGAAGACTCTGCAGGAGAGACGCTCAGTAGCTCGGTACGGGCTTTTGTCAAAGTTTCGAGAACATACCTTCACCGAAGAGTCAAGCAGTATATTGCTCTATCCTACGTATATCTCGCGAAGAGACCATGAGGATAAAATCAGAGAGATTAGAGCCCACACAGAGACATACCGACAATCCTTCTTTCCACGAACAATACGAGAATGGAATAGAAGGGAGAACCGATAGAGGTACTCAAGGTACCCTCCGCCACACACCGTCAGGTGGCTTGCGGAGTATGGATGTAGATGTAGATGTAGATACCTTACAGTACTACACACATTCAGCATGGGAAACTTAATTAAACTGCAAATGTAACAAAGCGTTATTCATTATAAATTTAGTTAAACATATGACAGCACTTATAAACCTATGTGCATATATGTTGGAATCTGTCTAAAAAATTAACAACTAAACAGAAACACTTAAATAACAAAGCCAAGAAATGGCACAGTTTGTGAGTCTATGCAGATCCTCTGGTGAACCGTCCCGAAAAACACTCTATTATGTGCTGCATCGTCTGTATTTCGCGGCAGTCACAGCGAGGATCTTCCACGTAGCCCCACTTTGGCCATCAGCTCGTTGCACCGTCTGACACCAGTTTAGCGCCACCCAGGTTCTCCGAGGGATGTTGAGGCTAGGAACACGGTCAGCTGGGTTCTTAATGAGATGTATATTGTTAACATTTGCTTGCTGCCATAGGTGTTTCCATTCTGCTATGGTGTCCCGATTGTTCGAGGAGTGGCTCCAGAAGGAATCAAATGGTTCAAATGGCTATGAGCCCTATGTGACTTAGCTTCTGAGGCCATCAGTCCCCTAGAACTTAGAACTACTTGAACCTAACTAAGGACATCCCACACATCCGTGCCCGAGGCAGGAATCGAACCCGCGACCGTAGCGGTCGCCCAGTTCGACTGTAGCGCCTAGAACCGTTCGGCCACTCCAGCCGTCCCAGAAGGAATCGTTTTGGCGTGTATTGGGAGTGTGGTGTCAGTAGCAATTTTTTGCATTTCTCTTTGGATCTTTGGATTGCGTGTTGTCTGCGAAGTGAGGGAGGTTCATGTTCGCCAGCACAGAGAGCCATGGTGTTGGGGTAGGTCTCACTGTTCCACTTATTGTTTGCAAGGTGTCATTTAGGCGAACATCTACTTTATCGACGTGCTACGACAAAACGTTGAAGGAAACACATACACCGTACATCATCCAGTAAGTACAACAGTAGTTGAAGAACAGAATTGCAAATATCAGTATACAACAACGTGAGAATTACAGCATGCAGATACACATACTTAAAGTAAAAGAAAAAACAAAACAACAAACATAATATAACCGACGGTATGTACAATAGTGCCAGTAGAGCAGTGATATAAAATGTACAAGAGAGCTATAATGAAAATTTAATGTACAAGCAGAGGTCCTTACACAAAGTAAAACACAAAATTACACACCCGATTTTGGACCGGGCTGATGCCATTTGAAAATGAAGACCTCAGAAACTCACAAATTTAGTTGCTGGTGGCTTTCAAATAATCTGTAGGTTGTACTTATCAAAACGGTGGAATAAAACAGGAACACAGATAGGGAGTCTAACATTCTGCATGGTGTCTGTTTGTTCTAAGTCGAGTCTCCGTACCACTTTCGCGCAACGACGCTCTGAGTGTGTTTTTTAGGGATTTGACTAGTTTGAACCTGGGACCTGTTGCTGGTAAGGAGACGCCAGACGACACATGACATGTGGAGTTCAGAAGAGTTCAGTGAGACTAGCGATGATATAATCAAATACTTAATGATTTCAGCGTCAGCTCCACTGCACTCCCTGTAAAAGAATCTTAATAGTAACTATATTTAGTGGAAGGGGTTCAGGGCTTTCCTATTTTTAGTTAGCTGGTAAAATAACATCGAAAAAGCAGTTAAGTTTACCATTTATTCTACTCAAAAACCTTGTTTATAAATTGCACTATTGATAAAAGGAAATATTTTAACACAGGATGATAAAAAGCAACTACGTTCAACAAAAATGTGAACGAATATTCCCTGAATGGGTTTCCAAGTTCTACAATGGATCGAAGGACGACCTATGCCATATCACATCTATAATCTAGGTTTAAATTAAGTTTCATAAAAGAGAAAGCTATCAAAATGGTCTACAGGGACCCTCAATTATCTTTAATTACTTATCTAACTTGTCATAAATTACAGTGGCTGATGTGGCTTCTCAATTATATAACAGAAAAATCATCGCGTTTCAGATTTTAACTTCCAGTAGCAAATGTGAATACCACGAAGTTTAATTGACGATCAACACTAGTTTTACGTAAAGAGGGGATGTAACAGATGAGACTTCTGCAGTTCTGAGTGAAGCCTTATGCGCTCTTATGTGGCATCGTTTGCGTTCGTTACCTTGACGATGGTTAGGCAGCGTCTGGGGGCGGCGGGCGGCGCAGCCCCACACACCTCGCCGTCTCGGAAGCAACTCTCTCTAACTTCTCCTTACTACAATTTACTGAAGTAGATTTAAGAAAAAGGTATCTGGCTGTGTTTTCAACTGACCAATCAGGGTCTCAATGTTAACCTTAAGTTCTGCCTATAAAAATTCTGTCTATCCAATGAGAAACGTTATACTTTTCGTGGTGGGGCAATGTTTTTAATGTTTGCAACGTAACAGAGACGCGTATAGTCTCACGCTAAAGTTGCAGCTGGTGTGACCCTTTTATCGTAAGATCCATACTGTTCTTCTGGAGGGCTCTATCTTTCATCATGGGTTGGGAGGGTGGTCCTGGCGGTCAGCCGGAGAAGTGGGTGTCCGTCCCCTATCGTAGGGCCTTCTGGCTTAACATGGTTCTGCTCTCGGCTCATGTTCTCGTTTCTCCCCTCGAAATTGCGTCTGTTTAAAGGTGGGAAGGTATGACATGCATTTAGGCGTTCTTGTGTTAGTCTGTGGTATATCATTTGCTCGCTCGTTGATCGTATTACTTTGGTTAGTTTTATGTCAGGATTTATTGGGAACTATGTGACATACTGCCGGATTTGCTATCATGTCAGGGTTTTCATGGAAGGTGCTGGATTTGCCTGACACCTTATAGGAGGAGGTAACCTCTCGCAACCAATTTCTTATACACGACTGATTTTGCAGCCGTGTAGTTGGGACGTGCTAGTACGATGTGGTTAAGATACGCTACTGCCATCGAGTCCTTATCACACTGTCCAGACGTCATAATCTTCACCCGACATAGGTGCACGGTGTAACACATGTCTCCCAGCCTCGTGCGAGTGATAGAAGTCAAGTGACGTCTACGAAGCTGCTTCGAACCAGAGTCGAGAAGAGATGTTCGGTTGTACGGCCGCCCTTAGACCGCTGTCACACCTGCCATTCACAGTTCTAAGCGTGATAAGCAGCCCTCCGTATCGTCGCCATGAGATCCATATAAGGGATCGGCGTTGGGCGTAACTGGCCTTCTGTACTACTGCTCTTGGGAAGCCGGTCGACAGTTCATAATGAAGAATGCCACGGTGTCCTGTAATTCAGAGTAATTCCCAACGTCTGTGCGTCTCTTGTGGCCGCCAAGCTGTCCAGAACACACGTGTTGGTCTGTTTATCAAACGACACTTTGAGAGTCCGAATTTATCAGGACGAACTTGAATGTCCGGTTACCATAATGAATAGCTTCCCTAATGGCCAGCAGCTCCGCCGTGTAGACAGAACATTGAGGCGGAAGAGCAAACATTTGCTAGGCGCCACTACCAGGGCAAAGGAAGGTGTATCCCATACCAACCTTAGATTTAGAACCGTCCGTACAGATGTTAGCGTACTGCGGCCATTGCATGCTGAGAAAATGCTCCAGGAACCGAGTGGTGATGGTCTCAATTCGAATATCTAACGGCAGGTAATGTGATCAAAAGTATCTGGAGACATCAAAAAACATAAGTTTTCATATGTGCATTGTGCTACCACTTACTGCCAGGTACTCCATATCAGCGACCTTAGTAGTCATTAGACATCGTGAGAGAGCAGAATGGGGCGCTCCATGGAACTCACGGACTTCGTACGTGGTCAGGTGGGTGTCACTGGTGTCATACGTCTGTAAGCGATATTTCCACACTTCTGAACATCCCTAGGTCCATTGTTTCGGATATGATAGTGAAGAAGTGGAAACTTGAAGGGACACATGTAGCACAAAAGTAGGCAGACATATATCCAGACCATAACACAGGAATTCCGAACTGCATCAGGATCCACTGCAACTACTATGACAGTTAGGCGGGAGGTGAGAAAACTTGGGTTCTATGGTCGAGCGGCTGCTCGTAAGCCACACATCACGCCGGTAAATGCCAAACGACGTCTCACTTAGTGTAAGGAGCGTAAACATTGGACGACGGAACAGTGGAAAAACGTTGTGTGGGATGACGAATCACGGTACACAATGTGGCGATGCGATGGCCCCCCCTTCTAACAGCCGTGTACCGCAAGTCTCTAGAGGAACGGAGGGTTCCAAATGATTGGAAAAGAGCACACGTAGTCCCAGTCTTCAAGAAGGGTCGTCGAGCAGATGCGCAAAACTATAGACCTATATCTCTGACGTCGATCTGTTGTACAATTTTAGAACATGTTTTTTGCTCGAGTATCATGTCGTTTTTGGAAACCCAGAATCTACTCTGTAGGAATCAACATGGATTCCGGAAACAGCGATCGTGTGAGACCCAACTCGCTTTATTTGTTCATGAGACCCAGAAAATATTAGATACAGGCTCCCAGGTAGATGCTATTTTCCTTGACTTCCGGATGGCGTTCGACAGTTCCGCACTGTCGCCTGATAAACAAAGTAAGAGCCTACAGAATATCAGACCAGCTGTGTGGCTGGATTGAAGAGTTTTTAGAAAACAGAACACAGCATGTTGTTATCAATGGAGAGGCGTCTACAGACGTTAAAGTGACCTCTGGCGTGCCACAGGGGAGTGTTATGGGACCATTGCTTTTCACAATATATATAAACCACCTAGTATACAGTGTCGGAAGTTCCATGCGGCTTTTCGTGGATGATGCTGTAATATACAGAGAAGTTGCAGCATTAGAAAATTGCAGCCAAATGCAGGAAGATCTGCATATTGCTCGTTTAGTTTTTATTGCCGTTTCAAATATACCGGTCATTTTTGAAACACCCTGTACATAGAAACAGACTAAAGGTTTACGCAGAATATTTACAACATCGCTGCTATACTGGCTCCTGTAAGACGTGCGAAATTTGGCACGGACTTCAATGCGAGATGCCTTTAATAGGTTCCACAACGAAACGTTGTCTCGAAATTTGGTAGAAAATCCGAAGAAATTCTGGTCGTATGTAAAGTACACAAGCGGCAAGACGCAGTCAATACCTCCGCTGCGCAGTGCCGATGGTACTGTTACCGACGACTGTGCCGCTAAAGCGGAGTTATTGAACGCAGTTTTCCGAAATTCCTTCACCAGGGAAGACGAATGGAATATTCCAGAATTTGAAATACGAACAGCTGCTAGCATGAGTTTCTTAGAAGTAGATACCTTAGGGGTTGCGAAGCAACTCAAATCGCTTGATACGGGCAAGTCTTCAGGTCCAGATTGTATACCGATTAGGTTCCTTTCAGATTACGCTGATACAATAGCTCCCTACTTAGCAATCATATACAACCGCTCGCTCACCGATAGATCCGTACCTGCAGATTGGAAAATTGCGCAGGTCGCACCAGTGTTTAAGAAGGGTAGTAGGAGTAATCCATCGAACTACAGACCTATATCATTGACGTCGGTTTGCAGTAGGGTTTTGGAGCATATACTGTATTCAAAAAATTATGGATCACCTCGAAGGGAACGATCTACTGATACGTAATCAGCATGGTTTCAGAAAACATCGTTTTTGTGCAACGCAGCTAGCTCTTTATTCGCACGAAGTAATGGCCGCTATCGACAGGGGATCTCAAGTTGATTCCGTATTTCTAGATTTCCGGAAAGTTTTTGACACCGTTCCTCACAAGCGACTTCTAACAAGCTGCGGGCCTATGGGGTATCGTCTCAGTTGTGCGACTGGATTCGTGATTTCCTGTCAGGAAGGTCGCAATTCGTAGTAATAGACGGCAAATCATCGAGTAAAACTGAAGTGATACCAGGTGTTCCCCAGGGAAGCGTCCTGGGACCTCTGCTGTTCCTGATCTATATAAATGACCTGGGTGACAATCTGAGCAGTTCTCTTAGGTTGTTCGCAGGTGATGCTGTAATTTACCGTCTAGTAAGGTCATCCGAAGACCAGTATCAGTTGCAAAGCGATTTAGAAAATATTGCTGTATGGTGTGACAGGTGGCAGTTGACGCAAAATAACGAAAAGTGTGAGGTGATCCACATGAGTTCCAAAAGAAATCCGTTGGAATTCGATTACTCGATAAATAGTACAATTCTCAAGGCTGTCAATTCAACTAAGTACCTGGGTGTTAAAATCACGAACAACTTCAGTTGGAAAGACCACATAGATAATATTGTGGGGAAGGCGAGCCAAAGGTTGCGTTTCATCGGCAGGACACTTAGAAGATGCAACAAGTCCACTAAAGAGACAGCTTACACTACACTCATTCGTCCTCTGTTAGAATATTGCTGCGCGGTGTGGGATCCTTACCAGGTGGGATTGACGGAGGACATCGAAAGGGTACAAAAAAGGGCAGCTCGTTTTGTATTATCACGTAGTAGGGGACAGTGTGTGGCAGATATGATACGCGAATTGGGATGGAAGTCACTACAGCAAAGACGTTTTTCGTCGCGGCGAGATCTATTTACGAAATTTGTCACCAAGTTTCTCTTCCGAATGCGACAATATTTTGTTGAGCCCAACCTACATAGGTAGGAATGACCATCAAAATAAAATAAGAGAAATCAGAGCTCGATCAGAAAGGTTTAGGTGTTAGTTTTTCCCGCGCGCTGTTCGGGAGTGGAATGGTAGAGAGATAGTGTGATTGTGGTTCGATGAACCCTCTGCCAAGCACTTAAATGTGAATTGCAGAGTAGTCATGTAGATGTAGATGTAGACCAGCACAGGTCCGACCCGACTCTCGACTGACCTGGCATCCCCCCTCAAGCTAAAAGTGCCTGACTGTTTATACTGCTTTTCTGTCACTTCTGACAGTGTCGGGGAGAGACAGAAACCATGGCAGGGGTAAATTCCCGTATGTCAGCCACTTACACGCCGCCTTCCGGGCTGTGGCGTACTGCCTCGCCTCATACATCGCAATAACTTAAAGCAACGCCGCAGTTCCCTGCCTCGCTGTTGCTTCATTCCAAGCAAATCGTATGTGCAATACACTTCTACGGCTCTGCGCCATGTTTACCCTGTCTGCCTTACTGGCTGCTGACTATTACCGCACACTGCCAGACTTCATCGCCCAACTGCGTCTTCACTGAATTTTAACAAAATTCCCCTTTCCTACGACTAATGCTGGTGCAGCATCTATAATGTAGTGTTTAAGTGAGTGTTCAGTGTTGTGCGTCCCCTTTTTTCAATTGTTGCGAACAGAAACCATTCTGTCGCTAGGTGCGTTTTTTATCTCTTGCGAACAGAAAGACTGTCGCCGTGTTTTTTAATTGTGCCTGTCTACTTACTGTGTATCTTCATTAGCATCGTCAAACCTATGTTTTTATGTTTTAACTTCCACAACTTTCCGCCATTTAACAGTTTTTCAAAAGTCACCGTTTTATCGCCTGTTTGTTATTGTTTGTTCTCATTGTGTTTTTTAACTATTGTGTAGGCTGTAGAGCGGAATGTTAAACTGCTGCCAGGCACTACACACGCAGGCAGATGACGTTCACCGGGCATTCGCCATACCCATACATCTACATCTACATTTACACTCCGCAAGCCACCCATCGGTGTGTGGCGGAGGGCACTTTACGTGCCACTGTCATTACCTCCCTTTTCTGTTCCAGTCGCGTATGGTTCGCGGGAAGAACGTCTGTCTGAAAGCCTCCGTGCGCGCTCTAATCTCTCTAATTTTACATTCGTGATCTCCTCGGGAGGTATAAGCAGGGGGAAGCAATATATTCGATACCTCATTCAGAAACGCACCCTCTCGAAACCTGGACAGCAAGCTACACCGCGATGCAGAGCGCCTCTCTTGCAGAGTCTGCCACTTGAGTTTACTAAACATCTCCGTAACGCTATCACGGTTGCAATATGCTTGGGACAACAGTACATTTTCAGGCAGACAAACTTTCGAAATTACAGTAGTTACAATTTTCAACAACAGATGGCGCTGCGGTCTGGGAAACTCTATAGTACGATATTTTCCACATATCCACCATGCGTAGCAATAATATGGCGTAGTCTCTGAATGAAATTACCCGAAACCTTTGACAACGTGTCTGGCGGAATGGCTTCACATGCAGATGAGATGTACTGCTTCAGCTGTTCGATTGTTTCTGGAGTCTGGCGGTACACCTGGTCTTTCAAGTGTCCCCACAGAAAGAAGTCACAGGGGTTCATGTCTGGCGAATAGGGAGGCCAATCCACGCCGCCTCCTATATGTTTCGGATAGCCCAAAGCAATCACACGATCATCGAAATATTCATTCAGGAAATTAAAGACGTCGGCCGTGCGATGTGGCCGGGCACCATCTTGCATAAACCACGAGGTGTTCGCAGTGTCGTCTAAGGCAGTTTGTACCGCCACAAATTCACGAAGAATGTCCAGATAGCGTGATGCAGTAATCGTTTCGGATCTGAAAAATGAGCCAGTGATTCCTTTGGAAGAAATGGCGGCCCAGACCAGTACTTTTTGAGGATGCAGGGACGATGGGACTGCAACATGGGGCTTTTCGGTTCCCCATATGCGCCAGTTCTGTTTATTGACGAAGCCGTCCAGGTAAAAATAAGCTTCGTCAGTAAACCAAATGCTGCCCACATGCATATCGCCATCATCAATCCTGTGCACTATATCGTTAGCGAATGTCTCTCGTGCAGCAATGGTAGCGGCGCTGAGGGGTTGCTGCGTTTGAATTTTGTACGGATAGAGGTGTAAACTCTGGCGCACGAGACGATACGTGGACGTTGGCGTCATTTGGACCGCAGCTGCAACATGGCGGACGGAAACCCGAGGCCGCTGTTGGATCACCTGCTGCACTAGCTGCGCGTTGCCCTCTGTGGTTGCCGTACGCGGTCGCCCTACCTTTCCAGCACGTTCATCCGTCACGTTCCCAGTCCGTTGAAATTTTTCAAACAGATCCTTTATTGTATCGCTTTTCGGTCCTTTGGTTACATTAAACCTCCGTTGAAAACTTTGTCTTGTTGCAACAACACTGTGTTCTAGGCGGTGGAATTCCAACACCAGAAAAATCCTCTGTTCTAAGGAATAAACCATGTTGTCCACAGCACACTTGCACGCTGTGAACAGCACACGCTTACAGCAGAGAGACGACATACAGAATGGCGCACCCACAGACTGCATTGTCTTCTATATCTTTCACATCACTTGCAGCGCCATCTGTTGTTGAAAATTGTAACTACTGTAATTTCGAAAGTTTGTCCGCCTGTAAATGTACTGTTGTCCCAAGCATATTGCAACAAACGGTGTATTTCTATCGCTGCTCGTTTAGTTTTTATTGCCGTTTCAAATATACCGGTCATTTTTGAAACACCCTGTACTTGTTCGGGCTGTATTCCTCCTCCGGGGACACAACACCGGGGCGGGACGGAACGGCAGCCGGGTACTTGGAGATTGCTCAGACTACCTGAAGCAGGGCAGTGACAGCGGTCTGCAGCAGGACCAGGACAGGCCACGCCACATTCATTCCCCACCTGGCGTACCGGGCTCCGTTCGAGGCGAACACTGCGGAAGGCGCAGCAGCGCTGAAACGGTGTTAGGGAGGAGGATGCTAAGTTCACCGGACTTGGATACGATGTGACGTCATTATGACGTATACACGCTACATCGAAAACGATAGAAACCGTATATCGACTATTCGACTTTTGTGAACTTTCGAGAGATTGTGACAGGGTAGAGCTGTGCTCTGCGCCATTCGTTTAAATGTGTTTTGCGTTCCTTGCGTTTAAATCGTGTATTGGACTGTGTTTGTGTCCTGTGCATTGTTTTTCGTTTGCTCGTCTCTAATTATGTGTTCAGCATTCGAGAGACTAATGAGAGAAAAGCTTACCACCATGGAATGCTTTGACACTATCATACCACCATGGAATGCTTTGACACTGCATTCAATCATTTCATACGTCAATCAGTACTAGACACTAACCTTTGGTTAAGATTACATTGAGAAATCCACTTCCCCTCGTATTTCATCTCCGGTCGACGATTTTTCTCCAACAATGCCTCATATTTTTCTTTTTAAGTTCGAAATTCAATCGTTCTACACATCAGTCATTACTGGAAACTAAGGTACCTGCGCCTGCCTCTCGTGGTCGTGCGGTAGCGTTCTCGCTTCCCACGCTCGGGTTCCCGGGTTCGATTCCCGGTGGGGTCAGGGGTTTTCTCTGCCTCGTGATGGCTGGGTGTTGTGTGCTGTCCTTAGGTTAGTTAGGTTTAAGTAGTTCTAAGTTCTAGGGGACTGATGACCATAGATGTTAAGTCCCATAGTGCCCAGAGCCATTTGAACCATTTTTTAAGGTACCTGTCTCTGCGGTCCGAGTGTAAAATTGCTTGGAATTATGGTTGATAAAAGACTATCTTGGGATGGACATATAAATTACTTAGCTAACAAACTTGCACGAGTTCTCTTTTAGCTATATAAATTAAGAAAAAAAGTCAGCAAGAGTATGCTGCTACAATCTAATATGTACTTACAAGACCAATTGTATGAAACCATACTAAAATGTTGATAATAAATAAATATTATTTTCGGCGTAAGCATTCAATACAACAATCACACAATCTAATCTGGTCGGGACATAAGAAGACTTCACTTTTTTATGTGGTGTTTTCAAGGCCACGGTCAGGAATATTTCTCTTAATACCCAGCTCTTTTACTTTGGCGAAATACATATACGCTGCCACAATGAGCTGTTTTCAGAATCTCACGTGTCAAAACAAACCACTAGCTGACGACAGTTTAGAATCTCGTACGTTCGTAAAAGTCGATAGGTGTGTTAATCGACTAAAGCGTATACACGTCATAATGACGTCACATCAAATCCAGGTTGGGTGAACTTACAAGGGAACCTCCCCATCGCACCCCCCTCAGATTTAGTTATAAGTTGGCACAGTGGATAGGCCTTGAAAAACTGAACACAGATCAATTGAGAAAACAGGAAGAAGTTGTGTAGAACTGTGAAAAAATAAGCAAAATATACAAACTGAGTAGTTCATGGCAAGATAAGCAAGATAAGGACGCTGGAACTGCGGCAGCGCCGTGGTCTCGTGGTAACGTGAGCAGTTGCGGAATGAAGGGTCCTTGGTTCAAATCTTCCATCGAGTGAAAACTTTAATTTTTTACTTTCAGTTTATGTGACAAACTCTTATATTTTCATCACTTTTTTGGGAGTGATTATTACATCCACAAGAAAACCTAAATCGGGCAAGGTAGAAGAATCTTTTTACCCATTCGCCAAGTGTACAAGTTAGGTGGGTCGACAACATATTCCTGTCATATGACGCACATGCCGTCACCAGTGTCGTATAGAATATATCAGATTTGTTTTCCTGTGGAGGAATCGGTTGACCTATGACCTTGCGATCAAATGTTTTCGGTTCCGATTGGAGAGGTACGTCCTTTCGCCTACTAATCGCACGGTTATGCGATGCGGTCGCAAAACACAGACACTAAACTTATTACAGTGAGCAGAGACGTCAATGAACGAACGGACAGATAATAACTATGCAAAAATAAAGAAAGTAAAATTTTCACTCGTGGGAAGACTTGAACCAAGGACCTCTCGTTCTGCAGCTGCTCACTCTACCACGGGACCACGGCGCTCCTAAGCTCCCGTTCGCCTTTATGTTGCCTATGTGGCCAAGACTGATGACCAGTTTGTATATTTTGTTTATTTTTTCACAGTTCCACACAACTTCTTCCTGTTTTCTCAATTAATCTGTGTTCAGTTTATCAAGGCCTATCCACTGTGCCAAGTTATAACTAAATCTGAGGGGGGTGCGATGGGGAGGTTCCCTTGTTAGCATCCTCCTGTTAGGGACGGCGGCAGGTGTTGCCACCCAGCGAGCAAGTTGCGGAATGGCGTCGAGTAGTTTTCTTTATTGGAATTTTAATCACCTTACATAAGGCGGGCTGTCAGCAGCTGAGTACGACGCTCTTCAGCCTTGAGAGTTACAAGAAGTAATAAAATGAGGGGACACAGAGAATACAATCAAAAATGGCGGGCAAAACAATGTGGACACCAAAAAACAAAAAACACGGAGCCGTTCACGCCGGACGAGAAAAACAACACTGACACTAGTCGACACGGCGCACAAAACAGGGTTGACGGCGATGGTACACGTGAACAGTGGTGGTGTTTCGGCGAACAAACACTAAACACAAACGAAGGCACACACACGAGACACTAATGGCGATGACCTCCGGCGCGCGAATGTTCACTATGCGTGTGCGAGTCCAGGGACCTGCCAAGAGAGGAGGAGGAGGAAGGGGAGTGGGAGAGCGAGAGGGGAGATCAGAGATGCCACGGGCAGGGGAGAAAGGGGGGAGGGAGGAAGGGGGAGGGGAGACCCAGGGGAAGAGGAGTGGAGGGAGGGGATGTGGGAAAAGGAAAGAGAAGGGAAGGGAAGAGAAGGGAGGGAGGGTGCCCAAAGGAAAGGACACCAGAAGTGGGGGGTGGGGCAGGGTCAAAGTTGATAGGAGGGGTAGATGGAGGGGAGGAGGGCATCATCAGGGAGGGGGAGCTGGCGGAAGCCACCTTGGGAGAGGGCAAGGAGGGTGGAGAGATGGAGACCGGGCGGGACGTGGGAATACAGGCGCGGCAGCGGGCGGGGGTGGGAGAGGAGCGGAAAGACGAGCGGGTGAGGAGGATCAAGTTTACGGGAGGTGTACAGAGATTGCTAGTGCAAATCGCTCTATTTATACGTAAAAGTGCCGCCGGCGCGCATGCGCAAGTTACCGTAGCATGCGCGCCACCTGTCGATTCCAAGGCCCTTTACAATGTTACTGCATCTATGGAGCGCAATCGAATGCGTGAAAAAAGTAAAACATGCACGCAGACGTGTCCAAAACAATAAAATTTCAATATTAAAATTACTTGTCGCTCGACGTGTCAGAAGCCATAAAAAGTTTTCTTTTGGTTGAAATTAAAGAAATCAACGGGTCCCAGGCCTTATTCAATAAAAAGCCACCATCACGATTAATGAGATTATCCGCTAAACGTATTTCCACGGATTCCTTCACAACTGAATCCCAGAAGGATCTCGATGGGGCCAAGATTTTCGTGGCCGAATAATCCATAGTATGTCCTGTGGAAATACAATGTTCGGCTATAGCCGACTTACTTGGCTGTAAAAGGCGAGTGTGGCACTCATGTTCAACGCAGCGGTCGTGTACTGTGCGTGTGGTTTGACCAATGTAGGCTTTCCCACACTCGCAAGGTATTTTATAAATTCCAGCCTTCCGTAATCCCAGGTCATCCTTGGCTGAGCCCAGAAGAGCACGAGTCTTTGTAGGTGGCCGGAAGATTGCTTCCGCACGATGTTTCTTTAAAATTCTGCCTACTTTCGATGAAATGTTCCTGGGACCCGTTGATTTCTTTAATTTCAACCAAATGAAAACTTTTTATGGCTTCTGACACGTCGAGCGACAAGTAATTTCAATATTGAAATTTTATTGTTTTGGACACGTCTGCGTGCATGTTTTACTTTTTTCACGCATTCGATTGCGCTCCATAGATGCAGTAATATTGTAGAGGGCCTTGGAATCGACAGGGCGCGCGCATGCTACGGTAACTTGCGCATGCGCGCCGGCGGCACTTTTACGTATAAATAGAGCGATTTGCACTAGCAATCTCCATTGCCGATGACACCGCCTTCCTTGCCCTTGCCCCCACCCTACAGCGCTCCCAACACCTTCTCCAATCCCATCTTGACCGGTTCACCGCTTGGTGCAACCAGTGGTTGCTCAAGGTCAATCCCTCCAAAACCCAGGCGATAATTGTAGGCAAAACCACCCCTTCCTTCCGCCTCCTTGATTTCTATCTCACCATCTATGGCCGTCCTATCGCCCTCACTCTCACCCTTAAGTACCTTGGCGTCACCCTCAACCGTCGCCTCTCCTCCGGACAATCCAAGCCGAGGCACGCTCCCGACTCCGTCTCCTCAAGCTCCTCTCCGGCCGTACGTGGGGTCTGGACCCCTCCACCATCCTCCACACCTATAAGTCCCTCATCCGCCCTATCCTTTGTTATGCCCATCCGGCTTGGATCTCCACCCCCCCTACCTTTTATAAATCCCTCCAAATCCTTGAACGTCATGCTCTCTGCCTCGCCTATCGCATCCGTCTCCCCTCTCCCACGTGGATCCTGTACGATCTCATCCCCTTCCCCCACCTCCTCCTTTTCCTTGAAAGGTTACGGATCCTGTACATCTCCCGCAAACTCGATCCTCCTCACCCGCTCGTCTCCCCGATCCTCTCCCACCCCCACCCGCTGCCGCGCCTGTATTCCCACGTCCCACCCGGTCTCCATCTGTCCACCCTCCTTACCCTCTCCCGAGGTGGCTTCCGCCAGCTCCCCCTCCCTGATGATGCCCTCCTCCCCTCCATCTACCCCTCCTACCAACTTTGATCCTCCCACCCTCCTCCTGTCCTTGCTCCTCTGGGCACCCCCCTCCCTTCTCTCCCTTTTCCCTCCCTCCTCCTTTTCTCCCGCCTCCTCCCCCGGGCCTCCCCTCCCTTGTCCCTCTCCTCCTGCCCCCGTCTCCTCAGCCATTGGCATCCTTTTTCTCCCCTCTCCCCCACCTCACCCCTGTTCCCCTCTTGGCAGGTCCCCGGACTCGCACACGCTATGTCGACATTCGCGCGCCGGAGATCACCGCCATCAGTGTTTCGTGTGTGCCGTCGTGTTAGTGTTCAGTGTTCTCCGTCACACTCCCTCGTTCACCAGTGCCATCGTCATCATCAGTGTTCGTGCGTTGTCTCATCAGTTAGCAGTGTGGATTATCGACGAGTGTGAACGGCTCCGTGTTTGTCTCTATGTGTCTCCTGTTTTATTGCCCACCGTTCTGTAACTTCTGTGTCTTCTCGCTGTTTTTGCTGCTTGTCTATTCTATGGCTGAAGAGCAGCGTAGTGTGCTGCTGACAGCCTGCCTGTTGTACAGGCTTTAAAATAACAATAAAGTAAAAAAAAAAAAAAAACTAGCAATCTCCGGTGTCAAACACTCGCCTGAAGATGGCTGTAAGGTTGTCAGCCGAAATATCGTGGAAAGAAGTCGATGAGATCCGGCTGCAATCCCGAAATCTTGTGGAATATTCGATACGCCGGGAAAACTTCAAGAGTCACAGTCTCCAGTATCATGGTCAGCTAAACGATGCGACGCCCACGCGAGGGCGGCTGACTTCCAGCTCAGCGGCCTTGACGACGGAGCAGTGGCATCTGCGTACCAGCGGCTGCTGAGCCGGCTGGACTCGCGGAGCAACGCTGTGGCCGGCATGCCGACACTACGCTGCACCCATCGTGCTACTGTAAATTACGTGAATAAAGGAATACTTCCAAATACCGCTGTACGAGGTGTGGCTAGAAAAAAACCGGACTAGTACTGGTGAAACAATAAAACGAATGCAATAAGGCTGAAAGTCGCGTGGCCTGTCACGTGACTCTCGCTCCGCCTACTGCTCGAGTTTCATCTGCCTCCTGCACTCAGTCTGCCCGTGGCGTCTGTTTTAAGTAGTTGACGTTTTGTCTGCGCGTCGGAAAATGTTGAGTGTACAGAAAGAACAGCGTGTTGACATCAAATTTTGTTTCAAACTAGGGAAATCTGCAAGTGAAACGTTTGTAATGTTACAACAAGTGTACGGCGATGATTGTTTATCGCGAACACAAGTGTTTGAGTGGTTTAAACGATTTAAAGATGGCCGCGAAGACACCAGTGATGACACTCGCACTGGCAGACCATTGTCAGCAAAAACTGATGCAAACATTGAAAAAATCGGTAAACTTGTTCGACAAGATCGCCGTTTAACAATCAGAGCAGCGTCTGAGTTAACAGGCGTTGACAAGGAAAGTGTTAGGCAGATTCTTCATGAAAGTTTCAACATGAACAAAGTGTGTTCAAAAATGGTTCCAAAGTGTCTCACAATTGAACAGAAGGAACGCCGAAGAATGATTTGTTCTGACATCCTGGAAAACATCGAAAGTGATCCCACCTTCTTACAAAATGTTATTATTTGCGATGAATCGTGGTTTTTTACTTGCGATCCCGAAACTAAACGCCAATCGATGCATTGGAAAACTCCTGGTTCTCCACGACAAAAAAAAAAAGCACGAATGTCAAAATCGAAATTCAAGGCAATGATGATTGTTTTTTTTTTGACATCAAAGGGATTGTGCACATTGATTGGGTACCAGAGGGACAAACAGTGAATCAGCATTACTACATTAGCGTCTTGGCTACCCTACGTGAGCGAGTACGGAGAAAACGGAACGATTTGTGGAGAAAAAAGTCATGGATCCCCTTCCCCCACCTTCTCCACCAAGACAATGCCACAGCTCACAGTGCGTTGTCAGTGAAGACGTTTTTGGCAAAACACAACATTCCCATCTTAGATCATCCACCCTACTCACCTGATTTGGCCCCCTGTGACTTTTTTCTTTTCCCTAAAGTCAAGTCAGCTTTGAAAGGAACTAGATTTGAGACTGTTGAAGCAGTAAAAGAAAAAGCGACGGAAGTAAGTATGGACTTACCGAAAATGATCTGCAGCATTGCTATGAACAGTGGAAAATTCGTATGGAGCGGTGTAGAGACCGAGGAGGAGAGTGCATTGAAGGAGATAACATGAAATTGTAAATAATTGTAAATAAATGTTTTTTCCAGCATCAGTCCGGTTTTTTTCTAGCCGCACCTCGTATCACTCTGCACTTCCGTGCCTGAGCGGTTCTAGGCGCTACAGTCTGGAATCGCGCGACGGCTACGGTCGCAGGTTCGAATCCTGCCTCGGGCATGGATGTGTGTGATGTCCTTAGGTTAGTTAGGTCTAAGTAGTTGTAAGTTCTAGGGGACTGATGACCTCAGATGTTAAGTCCCATAGTGCTCAGCCATTTGAACCATTTTTTGCACTGCCCCTTGATGCTATTGAACTTGCTCGGCCTCCTGACGAAATATGGCGACGTAGGTGGCGGCTTCAGCTCGGCCATCTGGAGTCCCAGGTTCGACCATCGACATCTCACAACAGTTGTCAGAAGCGGTGCCGGTTACAACGCTGGTACTGGATTTCCACTCCCACATCTTATGTCGAGCAAGTAGCGTTGAGGTGTGCCTGTGTAGAGGGATAGTTGAGGTGTTTGGTTGCATTCGTGACGGGTGGTCGTACACTTCCTGTTACGCCTTGCCGTTCGGGAAGTGTTCGTCCATACCAGTACAGGGAGGAAAGCAGGAATTTCACCTGCGCATGAGCACGACAGGGATGGGTTCGACGTTTGATTTATTCTTTTGTGTTTTAAGGGGAGCCGGAGGTGCCTATGCTGCCCATGTTAAAATCACTAAGTTTGAGGAACATTTATGAATAAACTAGCAAATAGAAAAATTTGAATTTTTTTACATATAGAGTGGTTTAGTATTGCAGTTACGACAGAGGGATTTATGGAGTATCTTTTCTAGTTTCCTTCCATTTATTTTTTTTTTAATGACGCAAATTTTTTTACAAATAATTGCTTTATAATTAAACTGAAATGAAACTACTGAACATATTGCCAAATGCCTGTGTTACAATGTAAGTTTGACCACTGGAGTGCTGTATAAAATGAGTCCCATAGTGCTCAGAGCCATTTGCTGTATAAAAATTTCATCTCTCTTGCTTGAGTGGTTTTTTTAGAAAATGTTCCTTATATTCGAAAAATTCTAATTTACGGGAAATGGCTATCAAAGTTTCTCAATACATTCCTGCACTATAGGATGGATTATCAAGGTCTTCTTCTTCATCCTCCAAAAGCTTCCTCTTCTGTCTTCTTTTCTGGCCTGTTGTTCCATCATACTTCATATGCCTTTCTCTGCTTTCTGCTCCTCTTATCCTTTCTCTGTCAATATTTCTTAGTGCTCGTACAGTGTTCACCCCAGCTGTAAATCCTAATGCCTTCAGAACTTCACACTTCACACTGTTCCCTTGGTTGTAGGTTGCTATTGCATCATAAATGCCAAAGTGCAGTGTTTCTATGCTTACAAACACCCTTTTAGGAATCACTTTCCAAATCAAATTGTTTACGCTCTCGTTAGGATTCTGCGTCTTTCCGTGTAGACATT
The DNA here is from genome assembly GCF_021461395.2 of Schistocerca americana. Lineage (NCBI taxonomy): Eukaryota > Metazoa > Arthropoda > Insecta > Orthoptera > Acrididae > Schistocerca > Schistocerca americana. Next base: position 152,502,726 of record NC_060129.1, read on the forward strand.
TGTGCAACAACTCTGGCTGTGCTAAGTCATGAAAAACTGGTTTTGTTGCATTTATCACAGCTGCTGGCAAACCATGTTTGTGATCATAGTCCTTTTTTGCATTATATTTGCACCGGGAATCTTTTGGGCAGAGGCTGTGTTGAGGGTATTCATTGGAAGAGGCAGTATGAAGGAACAATGCCCACACTGCTTTTCGCAACTTGGTATTAGTGTTAATTTTCTTTTCCCTACGTTCTTCCTCTTCTTATATACACAGTTACTAAAACGTGGCATCGTAACCAGAACAACGCTTTACACAAGAAGTATAATACTACCAACAACAGGCGCAACACTGAACTAATTCGAAACGGTAAACAGCAAAGAGACGATGTTCCGCACTCTTAGCGCTTCATTTGTCACAGAAAACAAAGTAGCCAACCCTTGCATACTCGCTGTATGCGTAACATAAGGCGCTGTATGCGTAACAGGCCGAGAAAATCCCAAGCAGTTTGCCAGGAAGTCACGAGAGGATGTTAGATGCATTCAGCGGCCGCCCATTTCATCTACAGGAGTGGAGGAAAATGGTAATAACTCCACTTCTAGGGCGAGTAGAACAATAATTCAAAGTTTACATTAAAGAGGAATGTTCCAATTAATTTTCGGTAGCAAAAAAAAAATCGTAATTTTTTGGATTTGACCACCTCCGGCTCCCCTTAAGGTGTTACGTGTCAATTACGATGGACTTTTTGAAACTCTTTTGTAAGGCCGGAGGAGCACGTAGATTTATCTGAATTCAGGGGAAATGGGGGACGTGACGACATAGCGCCTAAGCGATGTAATTTTTGTAACCTGTCAGGTTGCGGATTACCATGTACTAAGTGGATGCCAAAGAGTTATTTTATTTGTAACAGATTTGGACACATGGCGCGCAATTGTTCACAATGTAGATGGGCGATGATTCGCCGCAGGAAGTAAGTTTTAGGAATAGCAGAGTGGAATTACTATTAACAGTAGAGCTATAAGCAAGAATGGTGGAAACACGGCAAGCAGCGGAGGCTGCGGCAGTGACTACAGCGGAAGCCGTAGCTGCTCTAACAGAGCAAATTCGGCTATTGTCGCCGGCCGTTGTAGTCGAGCGGTTCTAGGCGCTTCAGTCTGGAACCGCGCTGATGCTGTGGTCGCAGGTTCGAATCCTGCCTCGGGCATGGATGTGTGTGATGTCTTTAGGTTAGTTAGGTTTAAGTAGTTGTAAGTTCTAGGGGACTGACGACCTCAGATGTTAAATCCCATAGTGGTCAGAGCCATTTGAAACATTTTGGGTATTGTCGGAGGCAAGGATGTGGGACAAAGAAAAGTATGAAAAAGTATTGGGGATATTTGAGGCATTGCAAGTAGAGGAAGGGACGTCAGGAGAAAGTAGATTGCAGGTCAGGGACTGTCATAGACCGTTTGACTCGGCAATCGCGGCATTGATTAACCCCTTTTCGGGTAAAACAGAGGATGTGTCGGTATTGCTTAATGACATTATCACAATGGCTGAAGCCAATGGGTGGTCGGATGTTGCAATGTTGAGAGTGGTGAAGTTACGCCTGATAGGGGATGCCAAGTCGTACGTACTGTACCATGAAACGTTGAACAAGGTGGGTTCGTTTGCAGAGCTTGAGGCTGGGTTACGCCAGAGGTACGAAAAACAAAATTGTACCAGGTTTTTTCGGGAAAAATTTAGTGCATTAGAATGTGAAGAAATGACTGGAGGTTTTCTCAGACAGGATTCGAAAGCTGGATGCACAAATGTTCGAACTGCACCGAATGGGGAGACGAATAGTGCTGTTACAGGAGGCCGAGAACAGGGCGTTAGGTGTGTTTTTGCGGGGAGTACCGCCGGAGATACCATGTCGGGTGAGAATGGAGAGTCCCAGTGATCTTGCAGCGGCTCTAAGGATTGCCACATACTTCGAGGAGGTAGATTATGCGACGAAGCAAAGGGTGGAGCATAAAGTTCTGGCAGCGATAATTAAGTGAATTGGTTGTGGCCAAATGGTTCAAATGGCTCTGAGCGCTATGCGACTCAACTTCTGAGGTCATCAGTCGCCTAGAACTTAGAACTACTTAAACCTAACAAACCTAAGGACGTCACACACATCCATGGCCGAGGCAGGATTCGAACTTGCGACCGTAGCGGTCACGCGGTCCCAGACTGAAGCGCCTTTAACCACACGGCCACACCGGCCGGCTTCAGGTTGTGGCCAGGTAGGGCATATTAGGAGGGGGTGTCAGCGTCAGTTTGGTGTTACTCATGTGGGAAAATGGATCGCCGGGCAGTGAACTGCAGGAGTAGCAGGGGGAACCTCGGCGACCGCAGCTGTTAAACGAGAATGGGACTGCTTCAACCGTCCCAGCGAAATCAGGTAATGCGCTTGTAGGTACTCAGACGTAATGCTGCTTACGAGGGTAGTTCAATAAGTAATGCAACACATTTTTTTTCTCGGCCAATTTTGGTTGAAAAAACCGGAAATTTCTTGTGGAATATTTTCAAACATTCCCGCTTCGTCTCGTATAGTTTCATTGACTTCCGACAGATGGCAGCGCTGTACGGAGCTGTTAAAATGGCGTCTGTAACGGATGTGCGTTGCAAACAAAGGGCAGTGATCGAGTTTCTTTTGGCGGAAAACCAGGGCATCTCAGATATTCATAGGCGCTTGCAGAATGTCTACGGTGATCTGGCAGTGGACAAAAGCACGGTGAGTCGTTGGGCAAAGCGTGTCTCATCATCGCCGCAAGGTCAAGCAAGACTGTCTGATCTCCCGCATGCGGGCCGGCCGTGCACAGCTGTGACTCCTGAAATGGCGGAGCGTGCGAACACACTCGTTCGAGATGATCGACGGATCACCATCAAACAACTCAGTGCTCAACTTGACATCTCTGTTGGTAGTGCTGTCACAATTGTTCACCAGTTAGGATATTCAAAGGTTTGTTCCCGCTGGGTCCCTCGTTGTCTAACCGAACACCATAAAGAGCAAAGGAGAACCATCTGTGCGGAATTGCTTGCTCGTCATGTGGCTGAGGGTGACAATTTCTTGTCAAAGATTGTTACAGGCGATGAAACATGGGTTCATCACTTCGAACCTGAAACAAAACGGCAATCAATGGAGTGGCGCCACACCCACTCCCCTACCAAGAAAAAGTTTAAAGCCATACCCTCAGCCGGTAAAGTCATGGTTACAGTCTTCTGGGACGCTGAAGGGGTTATTCTGTTCGATGTCCTTCCCCATGGTCAAACGATCAACACTGAAGTGTATTGCGCTACTCTTCAGAAAGTGAAGAAACGACTTCAGCGTGTTCGTAGGCACAAAAATCAGAACGAACTTCTCCTTCTTCATGACAACGCAAGACCTCACACAAGTCTTCGCACCCGAGAAGAGCTCACAAAACTTCAGTGGACTGTTCTTCCTCATGCACCCTACAGCCCCGATCTTGCACCGTCGGATTTCCATATGTTTGGCCCAATGAAGGACGCAATCCGTGGGAGGCACTACGCGGATGATGAAGAAGTTATTGATGCAGTACGACGTTGGCTCCGACATCGACCAGTGGAATGGTACCGTGCAGCCATACAGGCCCTCATTTAAAGGTGGCGTAAGGCCGTAGCATTGAATGGAGATTACGTTGAAAAATAGTGTTGTGTAGCTAAAAGATTGGGGAATAACCTGGTGTATTTCAATGCTGAATAAAACAACCCCTGTTTCAGAAAAAAAATGTGTTGCATTACTTATTGAACTGCCCTCGTTATTAGGCTTGGTGACAGAAGGGAACAGAGGTTTCTGGTTGACGCGGGGCACACGTGTCTGTTATTAGTCTGGAGCTGTTTGGCAGGAGAAGGCTTGAGCCACCACGTTATAGGTTACGTGGGGTGGGGGATAATAAAGTGCAGTCATTGGGTACGATGGTACTTAAATTTGTGATCGTAGGAACTAAGTTTAGTGAGCAGGTAGAGGTGTTACCACGTGCGGGTGAGGGGTATTCGGTGATTCTCGGACTGGACTTCCTTGACAGACATCGTGTGATGGTAGATCTTTGGCAACAAAGTGGAACAATGTTTAGCATGGAGGAAACGGTTGCAAATGGACAAATGTCGCAAGGTGCTGTAGGGAAGCAGCCTGCTCACGCTGTATAAAATTCACATCAGTCTTTCCATTGTGTGCCAGCCTAGCTCTGACGTCATTAATGTTGCGCAATACTTTAAAAATCAAGTAAATAATCTGAAACGTTTCTAGCATGTCAGGAGTAATACTAAATCAATATGTGTTGAATGCCAGTTCAATAACTTTAACCATTTTCGAAATTTGGACGTTTTTCTGTAAAAATGATTGGCGCAACAGAAAAGAGCTAGAGACTTAAAAATGTATATTTAGATTCCTTTTTCATAATAATTTAATAGAAACAGTACTTTGGATCTCACAAATTAAAATTTTAGTGGAAATTCATGATTTTCTGGTTTTTGTCTTAAAAATTAAGGAAGCAAGATAGATTAACTAGGCGAATAAATAAGGCTAGGATGTTTGTATTTACGTAGAATGGATATCCGCTATAATCATAAAGATGTGAGAAGTTTCAATTAACTATAAAACTATAGCGATAGCGTATCTCCAAAGGGCAAGTTCAGAGCGCGTCCACTGCGTGTAGTGTAAGTAAATTAATTCTCTCGCCCAAAATATTTGACTTAGCCACGTCATACTTTTATTATGATTACTTACCTGTGTGCTGATTGCACACTTAAATTGGGAGCTTCATCGGCCATCAGCAAAGGAAGCAATGATTTATTCAATTACTTAAAGTGGTGCATTACTAGCCCAGCGGCTAGTTGGGAGAGCCGATTTGATCAGGCGTTCCCTTAGCCGTCCGCACCGCGGCTTTATATACGAGGTGCGGCTAGAAAAAAACCGGACTGATGCTGGAAAAAACATTTATTTACAATTATTTACAATTTCATGTTATCTCCTTCAATGTACTCTCCTCCTTGGTCTCTACACCGCTCCATACGAATTTTCCACTGTTCATAGCAATGCTGCAGATCATTTTCGGTAAGTCCATACATTACTTCCGTCGCTTTTTCTTTTACTGCTTCAACAGTCTCAAATCTAGTTCCTTTCAAAGCTGACTTGACTTTAGGGAAAAGAAAAAAATCACAGGGGGCCAAATCAGATGAGTAGGGTGGATGATCTAAGATGGGAATGTTGTGTTTTGCCAAAAACGTCTTCACTGACAACGCACTGTGAGCTGGGGCATTGTCTTGGTGAAGGATCCATGACTTTTTTCTCCACAAATCGTTCCGTTTTCTCCGTACTCGCTCACGTAGGGTAGCCAGGACGCTAATGTAGTAATGCTGATTCACTGTTTGTCCCTCTGGTACCCAATCAATGTGCACAATCCCTTTGATGTCAAAAAAAAAAACGATTATCATTGCCTTGAATTTCGATTTTGACATTCGTGCTGTTTTTTGTCGTGGAGAACCAGGAGTTTTCCAATGCATCGATTGGCGTTTAGTTTCGGGATCGTAAGTAAAAAACCACGATTCATCGCAAGTAATAACATTTTGTAAGAAGGTGGGATCACTTTCAATGTTTTCCAGGATGTCAGAACAAATCATTCTTCGGCGTTCCTTCTGTTCAATTGTGAGACACTTTGGAACCATTTTTGAACACACTTTGTTCATGTTGAAACTTTCATGAAGAATCTGCCTAACACTTTCCTTGTCAACTCCTGTTAACTCAGACACTGCTCTGATTGTTAAACTGCGATCTTGTCGAACAAGTTTACCGATTTTTTCAATGTTTGCATCAGTTTTTGCTGAAAATGGTCTGCCAGTGCGAGTGTCATCACTGGTGTCTTCGCGGCCATCTTTAAATCGCTTAAACCACTCAAACACTTGTGTTCGCGATAAACAATCATCGCTGTACACTTGTTGTAACATTACAAACGTTTCACTTGCAGATTTTCCTAGTTTGAAACAAAATTTGATGTTAACACGCTGTTCTTTCTGTACACTCAACATTTTCCGACGCACAGACAAAACGTCAACTACTTAAAACAGACGCCACGGGCAGACTGAGTGCAGGAGGCAGATGAAACTCGAGCAGTAGGCGGAGCGAGAGTCACGTGACAGGCCACGCGACTTTCAGCCTTATTGCATTCGTTTTATTTTTCACCAGTACTAGTCCGGTTTTTTTCTAGCCACACCTCGTATAAGAACGCTGCCCGACAAAATAAGGCCACAGTTCTCTCCAGACGCTGAATAGCACACCATCTGTGTCAGGAGTCGCGTCGCGTCGGTATCATTGCTATAAACAGCCTCGGATGCCGCAATAAGTTACTCGGGATACGTGTAACCATGAAGTCGTTTTCGAGTGAATTGTTAATTCTGGGATGACTTTAATGATCTATCTTCAGTTTGCGTATGTCGTATTTTCACGTGCCGCCGCGGGACAGACATTCTACCATTATTTAGCGTGGCGTTTGATGAGCATATTCATCAAATTATGGCGAGCATTCACTTAAACATTTAATTTGGACAGTTATAGTTGCATCAGCGCATTGGACTCTGAACTGCTCTGTTAGTCAGATTGTGTGGATTTTTTTTTTATCTGTGGCTTTCAGAATATAACGATCGTTTTTACAGGATCGTTTTGATTATGAATCCCAGACAATCTCCTAATTCCTCAGAGCTATAAGTGTATTTCTCAGATGAAGTGGGCACTAGGAATTCTAATTACAGGCTTCACGTTTTGCTTATCACTTTCTGGTTACCAATATTGTAGTTAGAGAGCCAGTGTTGAGAACGGCAAAAGACAGCATAAATAATAGGAACATTTAAATAACATTAAATCCACCAGCCGCCCCACAATTGGTGCATCGGCAAGGAAATGCATTCTTTACTACATTACAATTCTACATCTACATGTTGTTGTTGTTGTGGTCTTCAGCCCTGAGACTGGTTTGATGCAGCTCTCCATGCTACTCTATCCTGTGCAAGCTTCTTCATCTCCCAGTACCTACTGCAACCTACATCCTGTTGAATCTGCTTAGTGTATTCATCTCTTGGTCTCCCCCTATGATTTTTACCCTCCACGCTGCCCTCCAATACTAAATTGGTGATCCCTTGATGCCTCAGAACATGTCCTACCAACCGATCCCTTCTTCTGGTCAAGTTGTACCACAAACTTCTCTTCTCCCCAATCCTATTCAATACTTCCTCATTAGTTATGTGATCTACCCATCTAATCTTCAGCATTCTTCTGTAGCACCACATTTCAAAAGCTTCTATTCTCTTCTTGTCCAAACTATTTACCGTCCACGTTTCACTTCCATACATGGCTACACTCCATACAAATACTTTCAGAAATAACTTCCTGACACTTAAATCTATACTCGATGTTAACAAATTTCTCTTCTTCAGAAACGCTTTCCTTGCCATTGCCAGTCTACATTTTATATCCTCTCTACTTCGTCCATCAACAGTTATTTTGCTCCCCAAATAGCAAAACTCTTTTACTACTTTAAGTGTCTCATTTCCTAATCTAATACCCTCAGCATCACCCGACTTCACTCCACTACAGTCCATTATCCTCGTTTTGCTTTTGTTGATGTTCATCTTATTTCCTCCCTTCAAGACACCATCCATTCCGTTCAACTGCTCATCCAAGTCCTTTGCTGTCTCTGACAGAATTACAATGTCATCGGCGAACCTCAAAGTTTTTACTTCTTCTCCATGGATTTTAATACCTACTCCAAATTTTTCTTTTGTTTCCTTTACTGCTTGCTCAATATAGAGATTGAATAACATCGGGGAGGGGCTACAACCCTGTCTTACTCCCTTCCCAACCACTGCTTCCCTTTCATGTCCCTCAACTCTTATAACTGCCATCTGGTTTCTGTACAAGTTGTAAATAGCCTTTCGCTCCCTGTATTTTACCCCTGCCACCTTTAGAATTTGAAAGAGAGTATTCCAGTCAACATTGTCAAAAGCTTTCTCTAAGTCTACAAATGCTAGAAACGTAGGTTTGCCTTTCCTTCATCTTTCTTCTAAGATAAGTCGTAAGGTCAGTATTGCCTCACGTGTTCCAGTATTTCTACGGAATCCAAACTGATCTTCCCCAAGGTCGGCTTCTACTAGTTTTTCCATTCGTCTGTAAAGAATTCGTCTTAGTACTTTGCAGCTGTGGCTTATTAAACTGATTTTTCGGTAATTTTCACATCTGTCAACACCTGCTTTCTTTGGGATTGGAATTATTATATTCTTCTTGAAGTCTGAGGGTATTTCGCCTGTTTCATACATCTTGCTCACCAGATGGTAGAGTTTTGTCAGGACTGGCTCTCCCAAGGCCGTCAGTAGTTCCAATGGAATGTTGTCTACACCGGGGGCCTTGTTTCGACTCAGGTCCTTCAGTGCTCTGTCAAATTCTTCACGCAGTATCATATCTCCCATTTCATCTTCATCTACATCCTCTTCCATTTCCATAATATTGTCCTCAAGTGCATCGCCCTTGTATAGACTCTCTATATACTCCTTCCACCTTTCTGCTTTCCCTTCTTTGCTTAGAACTGGGTTTCCATCTGAGCTCTTGATGTTCATACATGTGGTTCTCTTATCTCCAAAGGTCTCTTTAATTTTCCTGTAGGCAGTATCTATCTTACCCCTAGTGAGATAAGCCTCTACATCCTTACATTTGTCCTCTAGCCATCCCTGCTTAGCCATTTTGCACTTCCTGTCGATCTCATTTTTGAGATGTTTGTATTCCTTTTTGCCTGCTTCATTTACTGCATTTTTATATTTTCTCCTTTCATCAATTAAATTCAATATTTCTTCTGTTACCCAAGGATTTCTACTAACCCTCTTCTTTTTACCTACTTCATCGTCTGCTGCCTTCACTACTTCATCCCTCAGAGCTACCCATTCTTCTTCTACTGTATTTCTTTCCCCTATTCCTTTCAATTGTTCCCTTATGCTCTCCCTGAAACTCTGTACAACCTCTGGTTCTTTCAGTTTATCCAGGTCCCATCCCCTTAAATTCCCACCTTTTTGCAGTTTCTTCAGTTTTAATCTACAGGTCATAACCAATAGATTGTGGTCAGAGTCCATATCTGCCCCTGGAAATGTCTTACAATTTAAAACCTGGTTCCTAAATCTCTGTCTTACCATTATATAATCTATCTGATACCTTTTAGTATCTCCAGGGTTCTTCCATGTATACAACCTTCTATCATGATTCTTAAACCAAGTGTTAGCTATGATTAAGTTGTGCTCTGTGCAAAATTCTATCAGGCGGCTTCCTCTTTCATTTCTGTCCCCCAATCCATATTCACCTACTACGTTTCCTTCTCTCCCTTTTCCTACACTCGAATTCCAGTCACCCATGACTATTAAATTTTCGTCTCCCTTCACTATCTGAATAATTTCTTTTATCTCATCATACATTCCCTCAATTTCTTCGTCATCAGCAGAGCTAGTTGGCATATAAACTTGTACTACTGTAGTAGGTGTGGGCTTCGTATCTATCTTGGCCACAATAATGCGTTCACTATGCTGTTTGTAGTAGCTTACCCGCATTCCTATTTTCCTATTCATTATTAAACCTACTCCTGCATTACCCCTATTTGACTTTGTGTTTATAACCCTGTAGCCACCTGACCAGAAGTCTTGTTCCTCCTGCCACCGAACTTCACTAATTCCCACAATATCTAACTTTAACCTATCCATTTCCCTTTTTAAATTTTATAACCTACCTGCCCGATTAAGGGATCTGACATTCCACGCTCCGATCCGTAGAACGCCCGTTTTCTTTCTCCTGATAACGACATCCTCTTGAGTAGTCCCCGCCTGGAGATCCGAATGGGGGACTATTTTACCTCCGGAATATTTTACCCAAGAGGACGCCATCATCATTTAATCATACAGTAAAGCTGCATGCCCTCGGGAAAAATTACGGCCGTAGTTTCCCCTTGCTTTCAGCCGTTCGCAGTACCAGCACAGCAAGGCCGTTTTGGTTATTGTTACAAGGCCAGATCAGTCAATCATCCAGGCTGTTGCCCTTGCAACTACTGAAAAGGCTGCTGCCCCTCTTCAGGAACCACACGTTTGTCTGGCCTCTCAACAGATACCCCTCCGTTGTGGTTGCACCTACGGTACGGCTATCTGTATCGCTGAGGCACGCAAGCCTCCCCACCAACGGCAAGGTCCATGGTTCATATATCAACAAATAATTTTCCGCCCGCCGCTCCACAGTGCACTTCACACGAAGGTGACGCCAGCTAAACTGCGAACGGATTCATTAAAGGTCGATCAGCAGGATAACATACCGATAAATACGGACTTACCAAGGGAAACGTTGTACATGATGGAGCCACTCTCGAGTAATGAGGAATTGGATAATGCGCACTGTTATGTGCGGAGGAGTTTAGCTCACGCAAGTTATATGGAAGGAGATTATAGGGTTCCTGTAAGTATAGGTAACTTCGGCATAGCGGATTTTATCTTTTTGATGAAGATGACCTCGATAGGGAGGATTTAGAGACGAGCTATATGCAAGACGTCGATGCAGCGCAATTGAGGGGAAAGTTACAGCATTTGCAGGGAGGCGTCCGCAGCGTTCTCGCTTCCCGCGCCCGGGTTCGATTCCCGGCGGGGTCAGGGATTTTCTCTGTCTCGTGATGACTGGGTGTTGTGTGATGTCCTTAGGGTAGTTAGGTTTAAGTAGTTCTAAGTTCTAGGGGACTGATGACCATAGATGTTAAGTCCCATAGTGCTCACAGCCATTGGAATTGCAGGGAGACGACAGGGTCGCGTTGGAGGAATTGTTCAAAAAATGGTTCAAATGGCTCTGAGCACTATGCGACTTAACTTCTGAGGTCATCAGTCGCCTAGAACTTAGAACTACTTAAACCTAACTAACCTCAGGACATCGCACACATCCATGCCCGAGGCAGGATTCGAACCTGCGACCGTAGCAGTCGCGCGGTTTCGGACTGAGCGCCTTAACCGCGAGACCACCGCGGCCGGCGAGGAATTGTTGTTGACATTCAGCGATTTATTCGGAACGGGGGTAGGTTACCGGCAACACCGATTACGAAGCATCACATACCAACGGAGGATAATACACGTTTAGGAAACCATGTAGGGTAGCACGTCATATGCAACCGCTACTAGAGGAGTTTATAGAACGACAACTACGAGAAGGAATCATAGTGCATAGCGACAGTCCGTATTCGAGCAATGTAGCTCTCTTACCTAAGAAGTCGCTGGATGGTACAAGGAAATACAGTATAGGTTTTGCTGTGATTATAGGTTTCTGAATGCGAAAACCATTTCGGACGCATACCGATTCCGAATATCACGGACACATTGGATAATCTGGGACAACGTAAGTATTTTACGACGATGGATTTACGGAGTGGATACCACCAGTTGGAAACAGCGTCAGAGGATAGGGCAAAGACAGCTTTTGCTGTTTCTGGGGGACACTATCAGTATATACGTATGCCGTTCGGGTTGAAGAATACACCGGCTACTTTTCAGCGATTATTAAATGGAAATTTAAGGAGATTGAAACCAAAGATATGTATGGTTTACCTAGATGACATAGTATTTTCGAAGGATATACCAGAACATGTATCGCGTTTAAGATAAGTCCTTAGAAGATTGCGGTCGGCACGGTTAACATTAAGTTTAGAAAATTGTAATTTTGCGCAGATGCAGGTCAAATATTTAGGTCATGTAATCAGTGAACAAGGAGTTCAAACCGGTCCTCGGTTAACAGAGGCAGTTCAGAATTTTCCGACACCACGTACAACGAAGCAATTGCAATCGTATATATGATTATGTTCATATTATCGTAAATTTGTAAAGAATTTTGCTAAAATAGCCGAGGCGTTAAAGCTTTTAAAGGAAGGAGTTAAATTTAAATGGACGGAGGAATGCCAGCAAGCTTTCGATGAATTAAAAATGAGATTAGTTTCTGGTCCAGTGATGGTGTTTCCGAATTTTGAAGAAGACTTCATTTTATCATGTGACGCTTCAAATGGCGCAGTAGGATGTGTTCTGGGGCAAATCGTGAATGGATAGCAGCATCCGGTGGCGGAAATATTCCTCAACGGAAAAGGAGATGTTGGCTGTAATATACTGAGTAACGTACACTCCTGGAAATGGAAAAAAGAACACATTGACACCGGTGTGTCAGACCACCATACTTGCTCCGGACACTGCGAGAGGGCTGTACAAGCAATGATCACACGCACGGCACAGCGGACACACCAGGAACCGCGGTGTTGGCCGTCGAATGGCGCTAGCTGCGCAGCATTTGTGCACCGCCGCCGTCAGTGTCAGCCAGTTTGCCGTGGCATACGGAGCTCCATCGCAGTCTTTAACACTGGTAGCATGCCGCGACAGCGTGGACGTGAACCGTATGTGCAGTTGACGGACTTTGAGCGAGGGCGTGTAGTGGGCATGCGGGAGGCCGGGTGGACGTACCGCCGAATTGCTCAACACGTGGGGCGTGAGGTCTCCACAGTACATCGATGTTGTCGCCAGTGGTCGGCGGAAGGTGCACGTGCCCGTCGACCTGGGACCGGACCGCAGCGACGCACGGATGCACTCCAAGACCGTAGGATCCTACGCAGTGCCGTAGGGGACCGCACCGCCACTTCCCAGCAAATTAGGGACACTGTTGCTCCTGGGGTATCGGCGAGGACCATTCGCAACCGTCTCCATGAAGCTGGGCTACGGTCCCGCACACCGTTAGGCCGTCTTTCGCTCACGCCCCAACATCGTGCAGCCCACCTCCAGTGGTGTCGCGACAGGCGTGAATGGAGGGACGAATGGAGACATGTCGTCTTCAGGGATGAGAGTCGCTTCTGCCTTGGTGCCAATGATGGTCGTATGCGTGTTTGGCGCCGTGCAGGTGAGCGCCACAATCAGGACTGCATACGACCGAGGCACACAGGGCCAACACCCGGCATCATGGTGTGGGGAGCGATCTCCTACACTGGCCGTACACCACTGGTGATCGTCGAGGGGACACTGAATAGTGCACGGTACATCCAAACCGTCATCGAACCCATCGTTCTACCATTCCTAGACCGGCAAGGGAACTTGCTGTTCCAACAGGACAATGCACGTCCGCATGTATCCCGTGCCACCCAACGTGCTCTAGAAGGTGTAAGTCAACTACCCTGGCCAGCAAGATCTCCGGATCTGTCCCCCATTGAGCATGTTTGGGATTGGATGAAGCGTCGTCTCACGCGGTCTGCACGTCCAGCACGAACGCTTGTCCAACTGAGGCGCCAGGTGGAAATGGCATGGCAAGCCGTTCCACAGGACTACACCCAGCATCTCTACGATCGTCTCCATGGGAGAATAGCAGCCTGCATTGCTGCGAAAGGTGGATATACACTGTACTAGTGCCGACATTGTGCATGCTCTGTTGCCTGTGTCTATGTGCCTGTGGTTCTGTCAGTGTGATCATGTGATGTATCTGACCCCAGGAATGTGTCAATAAAGTTTCCCCTTCCTGGGACAATGAATTCACGGTGTTCTTATTTCAATTTCCAGGAGTGTATTTTCGTTGTTACCTATATGGTAGGAAGTTTAAGGTCGTGACAGATCATGCAGCGTTGAGATTGTTACTGGGACTCAAGGATCCTTCCAGTCGGTTAACGCAGTGGGCTCTAAAATTAAGTGAATTTGACTTTTTGAAGTAATTCATAAGTCATGGAAGAAACACGGGAATGCAGATCCATTAAGTCACAGGTTAGACGCATTAGAAGTAATGGGTAAGAGTGTCGCGGAATGGCTAAGGGCACAAACAGAGGATGATGAGTGCCAGGGTCTTAGAACTCCACCACATTGCATTGTGGAGGGAAATTTGTTGTGTAGTTACCAGGTACGGATCACGGGTAGTGGTAGCAAAGAGTTTGAGAGAGGAAGTCTTAAAGCAGGCCCATGATCGTGTGCTTTCAGGGCATGGGGCTCGTCGAGCAACGGAAAGACTAGTAAAGTTGCTTAAAATCCGTCTTGATTGCAAATTTTTTTTTATTCATATGACCGGTTTCGGTTCATTCAGAACCTTCTTCAGATCTGATATTTCAGTTACAGGAGTAATATCAGATCTGAAGATGGTTCACATCATGTGACGTAGCATGTGAAAGTTGCTGGATTTTGACGGGTTACTCTTGTAACTGAAATATCAGATCTGAAGATGGTTCTGAATGAACCAAAACCGGTCATATGAATAAAAAAAAAATTTGCAATCAAGACGGATTTTAAGTAACTTTATAAAATCACTGCTGTTATCCCATAAGACATTGTCTGTTTTTGCAAAGGAAAGACTAGTAGCAGAACAATTTTGGTGGCGCACTCGGAGAAGGGATGTGGAACAATACGTAGAAAATTGTTTACCGTGTGCGCAGCGAGCGGATGTGACGCGCGCAAGAATTCCATTGGAACGGTTACCAGAGGCTTCGAAACCTTTCGCGTTTATCAGGCTAGATGTCTGCGGCCCATATAAAAAAAAACACCGGCAGGAAATCGTAACGTTTCAACTATAATTGATCACTTTTCGCAGTTTCTAGTCGTGGTCGCAATACCAGGCCAACAAGTACGGTAGCGCAAGCTTTAGTCAATAACTGGTTATTGAAGGTTTGGGTGCCTGATACCATAATTACGGATCAGGGAACGAACTTCATGCCTGAATTAATGTCACAGTTGTGTCGTTTATTCAGAATTATGGACCAGTCCATTTCATCAGCAGGCGAATGGGAGAACGGAGCGAGTACATAAGAACTTTAAAAAATGCTAAGTTATTATGTGAATGGAAGCCATAATAACTCGGACGTTTATCTTCCATACGTGGTATGGAGTTATTACACCAAAATACATTCGTGGGTCGGAATGTCACCGTTCGAGGTGGTCTATGAAAGAAAGATGCCACCACCGTTTGACGTTCTATGTCCGAAATCGGGAGCTAGAGGGGACGCAGTGAGGAAATTTGCACGGACAATACGGGAAGTCTGGAAGAGGGTACAGAAGGCCAATACGAAAGTGTGGGAAAGGCAGGAAGAACAGAAAAGCGGTTGGGACCTTTACCACAGTACACGGTAGGTCAATGGGTACTGATCACAAATCCCTGTACACCTAAGGGGAAGACGAAAAAATTCTTGACGAACTACCACGGACCATACCAGGTCGTGGAGATGACTTCGCCTGTAAATGTTAAAGTGCAGCTGCCAACAAAAACATCCGTTATGCACGTAAGTAGAGTAAAGCCCTTTAAACGAATGGTGGACGTATTACCTCATTTACAACAAAGTGACCCAGTTGCTGAGGCTAGGCAAAGTAAATGGAAGAAGGAGGTCGCGGCGGAGGGACAACAGCGGACGCGTAACGTTCCGTATGCGTTACGGTCACAGAGGGAGTAAATTATTATAGCTGTAATATTGTATGGCATGTTCACATTTTGTGTTTCTGTATCAAGGGATCATTTGTGGTTTTTTTTTGGGGGGGGGGGGGGGGGGGTTGGTAGGTCAGCTGATGGTAGCGCTTTTCTTGTGTACTGTTTTAATTTTGTCATTGTATGGGGGAGACTATGTTCGGGGAATTCGACAGGGACAGAGTGAACTATTCGGAGATTTTGTAGGATGTCGTACAATGTTGTTGTGGGAAGGAGTTTGTAATATTTATTGGGATTTCCGTCGTATGAAAGCCGTGAGTACCCTTGGAAAGGCATTCACCCATCTGTATATTAAATGATCATCTTACGAGATGAGACCTATCTTTGAAAGACATTTGTTTTATATAATTTACGTACCGGTAACTGTAAAGATGCGCATCTAGCGCGGACGCTAATGCATCGATTGCGCAGTCAAAGAAACATTTTAAAAGAAGCAGAACTGAACGTTCCGCTTCGATCTAAATAAAAGATGACAGTAAAAACTTTTGTAGATGTTCAGATTTTATCGTACTTGTGCTCGTAATGTGAAAGCATAAAGAAGGTCGTCTTTAAGCGAAAAAAATTGAGCGGTCTTGCCAGCGTCCAGACAACAGTTATTGATTAATAAAATTCAAGTAATTTATGTTCGAAATTGTAAATCGGCAAGTTATTGTTATGAAGGTGTTGAACGATGCAAGAATTGTCTCGAAGGAAGGAGAAAAGTAATGACTGTAATTTGTGACAAAAAAACGTGAACCAAGAAGCTAGCACGGGACAGGCTGAAAGCTGATCGCACCATACAGTTAGAAAATTACTTATGTAAGTTATACTGTTTATAAATAAGCCCTAATTGCTTGTGAGAACTGTTTGAATACATTTAGTGTTTACCAGATTTCTTATTCTATTCTTTTCCTTTATTTTTTTTTACCTCCATGTCATATTATTTTTATAAATGTCAAGCAGCCTTTACTACAGCGGAGGATACTGCGGCATCCTGGTCGTAGACAGAAGGCCGCTCCTTGCCTTCTATACAACTCATAGCTGCCCCATTTATTAATGATTTCATTTGAAAATGCAATTTTACATTGTTCATTGTTAAAGTTCCCTTATGTAATTATAAAATTCATACTGATTACGTAAAGGAGTCCGGGTTGTTTTTCTCCGAATAACAGAAGCCTTTGCGTGATCAAAAACTAGCCTCCTTCTGACAACGATCAGGACGTCTTCGGCTTCTTCCGTATTTCCTGTGGCAAAGCTGTGCAAAACTGGGAACACAACATTCTAGTTTGAAACACAATACATATACACTCCTGGAAATTGAAATAAGAACACCGTGAATTCATTGTCCCAGGAAGGGGAAACTTTATTGACACATTCCTGGGGTCAGATACATCACATGATCACACTGACAGAACCACAGGCACATAGACACAGGCAACAGAGCATGCACAATGTCGGCACTAGTACAGTGTATATCCACCTTTCGCAGCAATGCAGGCTGCTATTCTCCCATGGAGACGATCGTAGAGATGCTGGATGTAGTCCTGTGGAACGGCTTGCCATGCCATTTCCACCTGGCGCCTCAGTTGGACCAGCGTTCGTGCTGGACGTGCAGACCGCGTGAGACGACGCTTCATCCAGTCCCAAACATGCTCAATGGGGGACAGATCCGGAGATCTTGCTGGCCAGGGTAGTTGACTTACACCTTCTAGAGCACGTTGGGTGGCACGGGATACATGCGGACGTGCATTGTCCTGTTGGAACAGCAAGTTCCCTTGCCGGTCTAGGAATGGTAGAACGATGGGTTCGATGACGGTTTGGATGTACCGTGCACTATTCAGTGTCCCCTCGACGATCACCAGTGGTGTACGGCCAGTGTAGGAGATCGCTCCCCACTCCATGATGCCGGGTGTTGGCCCTGTGTGCCTCGGTCGTATGCAGTCCTGATTGTGGCGCTCACCTGCACGGCGCCAAACACGCATACGACCATCATTGGCACCAAGGCAGAAGCGACTCTCATCGCTGAAGACGACACGTCTCCATTCGTCCCTCCATTCACGCCTGTCGCGACACCACTGGAGGCGGGCTGCACGATGTTGGGGCATGAGCGGAAGACGGCCTAACGGTGTGCGGGACCGTAGCCCAGCTTCATGGAGACGGTTGCGAATGGTCCTCGCCGATACCCCAGGAGCAACAGTGTCCCTAATTTGCTGGGAAGTGGCGGTGCGGTCCCCTACGGCACTGCGTAGCATCCTACGGTCTTGACGTGCATCCGTGCGTCGCTGCGGTCCGGTCCCAGGTCGACGGGCACGTGCACCTTCCGCCGACCACTGGCGACAACATCGATGTACTGTGGAGACCTCACGCCCCACGTGTTGAGCAATTCGGCGGTACGTCCACCCAGCCTCCCGCATGCCCACTATACGCCCTCGCTCAAAGTCCGTCAACTGCACATACGGTTCACGTCCACGCTGTCGCGCCATGCTACCAGTGTTAAAGACTGCGATGGAGCTCCGTATGCCACGGCAAACTGGCTGACACTGACGGCGGCGGTGCACAAATGCTGCGCAGCTAGCGCCATTCGACGGCCAACACCGCGGTTCCTGGTGTGTCCGCTGTGCCGTGCGTGTGATCATTGCTTGTACAGCCCTCTCGCAGTGTCCGGAGCAAGTATGGTGGGTCTGACACACCGGTGTCAATGTGTTCTTTTTTCCATTTCCAGGAGTGTATAATTATCAGATTGAAATTGAAAAAAAATTGAAATATTATTATTTTTTTCTCTTATCATACTAGACAGTCCATCTGCACCACCAGCGGACCTGCCTGTTGCTCAGTCCCCAAACGAACTGGCACACTCACACGGAAAAACAACGACGTCGCCCCAACAGTTACTACATATCGATAACCGCCGCTGCTGCCACTAGCGGACTGGCAACGCTTGCGAAACGAGTGGCGCCGGTGAACACGAGAAGAAGATAAACAACCGTAACCACGCCAACTAAATGATGCGGTCTGGCCTCCAACAGAGGTCGGAAACCTAGAAACAGCACCAACGCCAGCCGCAACGCGGCTCAAATGAAGATTATTGGAAGTCATCAGAAAAAAAAAATCTTAGCTGCAACATACATTGCGTAGCGATTGTCGGTAAGGGAGAAGTGGAAGGAAAGATAGGAAGAGGTAGGGAGAGAATTAGAATTATGGACGACACTAGAAGAGGACGGGCATGCAAACAGATGAAGAAGACACTCACCACAAGACAAGGTGGAGTCTCCAGTTGAAACCGGTCATAGGACACGTAAACTAAAGAAGAACAAGAAGATGAAGATGATGAATGAGATGAAGTACATATTTAGTGGATGGACTAAGTGAGGAAGACGCTGTTCGTGCATTCGCTTCACAAGATGAAATCGCCACCGCATTGTGGCGTTAACGCTAGCGTTTGAAAAAAAATGTAATTTTTGTTATGAAGAAAGACATATTTAAATGTTTAATACCAAAGGTGCTGTTTATCTAATGGCTCAATAGTTTCGGGTTTTGCCGATTTTCGAAAGCCACGTATTTTGTATTTAGGAATTGTTTGGTACGTAAAGTTCTATTTATGTCATCATATTTAAATTACCTTAGACCTTCATTATCCAGCATGATGTGATAAACACGACAATGATATTTCAATTTCAATGGAGAACTTGTTCTCATTGGATTACGTCGTGTCACTCATTGACTTACACTACTGGCCATTGAAAGTGCTACACCAAGAAGAAATGCAGATGGCAAATGGGTATTCATTGGACAAATATATTATACTAGAACTGACATGTGTTTACATTTTCATGCAATTTGGGTGCATAGATCCTGAGAAATTAGTACCCAGAACAACCATCTCTGGCCGTAACAACGGCCTTGATACGCCTGGCCATTGAGTCAAACAGAGCTTGGATGGCGTGTACAGGTACAGCTGCCCATGCAGCTTCAACACGATACCACAGTTCATCAAGGGTACTGACTGCCGTATTGTGACAAGCCAGTTGTTCGGCCACCATTGACCAGACATTTTCAATTGATGAGAGATCTGGAGAATGTGCTGGCCAGGGCAGCAGTCGAACATTTCCTGTATCCAGAAAGGCCTGTACAGGATCTGCAACATGCGGTCGTGCATTATCTTGCTGAAATGTAGGGTTTCTCAGGGATCGAATGTAGGGTAGAGCCACGGGTCATAACACATCTGAAATGTAACGTCCACTGCTGAAAGTGCCGTCAATGCGAACAAGAGGTGACCGAGACGTGTAACCAATGGCACCCCATACTATCAAGCCGGGTAATACGCCAGTATGGCCACAACGCAACGAATACACGCTTCCAATATGCGTTCACCGCGATGTCGCCAAACACGGATGCGACCATCGTGATGCTGTAAATAGAACCTGGATTCATTCGAAAAAATGACGTTTTGCCATTCGTGCACCCAGGTTCGTCGTCGAGTAGACCATCGCAGGCGCTCCTGTCTGTGATGCAGCTTCAAGGGTAACCGCAGCCACGGTCTCTTAGCTGATAGTCCGTGCTGCTAAAAACGTCGTCGAACTGTTCGTGCAGATGGTTGTTGTCTTGCAAACGTCCCCATCTGTGACTCAGGGATCGAGACGTGGCTGCACGATCCGTTACAGCTGTGCGGATAAGATGCCTGTCATCTCGACTGCTAGTGATACGAGGCCGTTGGGATCCAGCACGGCGTTCCGTATTGCCCTCCTGAACCCACTGATTCCATATTCTGCTAACAGTCATTGGATCTCGACCAACGTTATCAGCAATGTCGCGATACGATGAACCGCAGTCGCGATAGGCTACAATCCGAGCTTTATCAAAGTCTGAAACGTGATGGTACGCGTTTCTCCTCCTTACACGAGGCATCACAACAACGTTTCACCAGGCAACGCCGGTCAACTGCAGTTTATGAGAAATCGGTTGCAAACTTTCCTCGTGTCAGCACGTTGTAAGTGTCGGCACCGGCGCCAACCTTGTGTGAATGTTGTTGATGTAGCATTCTCAACGCCGACGTTTTTGAGAATCCCAATTCTCGCGCAATTTGTCTGCTACTGATGTGCGGATTAGCCACGACATCATTATTTGTTGCAGGTCGTGGTTGACGTTTCACATGTGGCTGAACACTTCCTGTTTCTTTAAATAACGTACCTATCCGGCGAACGATCCAGACACTTGGATGATGTCGTCCAGGATACCGAGCAGCATACATAGCACACGCCCATTGGGCATTTTCATCACAATAGCCATACGTCTACACGATATCGATCTTTTCCGCAATTGGTAAACGGTCCATTTTAACACGGGTAATGTATCATGAAGCAAATACCGTCTGCACTGGCGGAATGTTACGTGGTACCACGTACTTGTACGTTTGTGTCTATTACAGTGCAGTCTATCACAAAAAAAAAAAAAAAAAAAAAATGGTCCAACTAAACCAGGGGTCTCCAAACTTTTTAATCCGCAGGCCACATTGACTCCTCCACGAAGTCATAAGGGCCAAAATCTACCTAGTGGGATTAAAGCGCCCTAGCACTACATTATAACCTTAATGTTAGGCTAAAGGAAAGATGAAATCGCAAAAATCTAAGGTTGTGGGAATAGCTAGCACTGAAACGAACTACGATTTTTATTTAATTACATGATTTTGATTGGTGAACATACCTGACCGAAATTCTGGCGTATTTTATTCTGGTGAATTTCACCGACAAAAAAGTATGTCACTGCAAATTCTTCACAAAAGCGTCCTGTAAAGTTAACGAAATCTCAAAATCGTTGTTAGCAACACTATTACTGCAAGACGTAACAGAGGTAGAGTATGTCAACGCATTGTTATTTCAAGCGGCGCAACAATAAGTTTAGTTATGTAGTCTTGCAGCGAGTAGCAGAGCCAGAGCATAATTATATTTGATAGTTCTGTTGCGTGATTGTGTCTATGTTGAAAGTGTCTCACGAGTTTTTTAGTGTTTTATGCGCTGTACTAGTAGGTGAAACGACGAAGTGTGGGACAATTCAGTTTGAATTCGAAGAGACAAGGAAAATCTGAAAATCGAAATACGTATAGCACAACTTAGAGTATTTTTTCACTGTATTTTTAGTGGAACTACACTGTAATTGTATTTAATTTAGTAATTAAAGTACCTTAAAAATAAATTCATTGCATTTTGTTTAGGCAGACTACTCCCTAGTTATATTAGTATTAAATAGCACAATTTTATTTTCAGCTTACAATCTTTTGTGAAGTTCTGTATAAATATGGAAAAGAAAGGAAAGGTTGACAGTACACGTCGAATTTTTGAAGAGCAGTTGGGATGTCAGTATTTCGTGGTGGAGTCAAGCAACAAACCAATGTGTATTATTTGCAATGAAGCAATATCAGTCTTCAAAGAATACACTATAAAAAGTCATTATGAGACTAAGCACTGTCAGAATTACTCCAAGTTTACAGGATGCGAACGATTAGAAATGTATGAGTCTCTGAAACGCCAGCTAAAAACCCAGCAGTCGCTGTTTAAGAAAGTAAATGCTGAACAACATGCAGCTGTGAGTTTTAAAGATATAAATTAATTACAGTTATTTTTATACGTCAGTTACAAGTAAAATATCCAATATCATTATCTACACCAGGTATTGTATTTTGTTTAAATTGCCTTTAAAAAAAATATTTCATAGGATTTACTTGCTATGTTTATTTTACAAAGTAATCAACAGAAAGTGAAACCTCGCTTAAGAAGCATCTTCCATAATGATTGTTTACTAAGGCTAGTCACCGAAGTGGCGTCCATTTGAAAGACTTGCACCAGACTCATGATTAGAATAAAATGCAAAGAATTTTTTTACTTAACCCTTAACTACTATCGGCCGTCTCTCAGACCGCTGCTAATTTTTGTGTCGAGATATTTCCCACACCCCTGCAAAGCCAAATGGACTCTTCCATGTACCTTCCTATTGGCTGTCAAGCTACACGTGCCAGCATTCTTGCATTGTTTCTGCTCTTTGTTTCGTAAATATTAGCCTTGAGAGGTCTCACAGACGTACCATAGTGTTTGCGTGCCGCGTTTTTATTGCATGCTACTGTTTCTCCATGGCGGGGAAAGGTAGAGAGACAGCTTGAAGGTGGTTCACTGAACCCTCTGCCAGGTATTTTATTGTGGATAGCAAAGTAATCACGATGAACTGTTCAAATTACGTACAGGGAACTCTGGAACTATAGCATACCAATCAAGAACTCTGAAAGAAATATTCTCGAAAGTCGGGCGCCAACTCCACCAGACTCAGCGCCTCGCCAAACATAGAGCGCCCTGGTTGACGTCACACCCAGCGTGCTGCGGCTTTGACTTCAGGTTGCGGCGGTCGTAGGCGTCGTTCACCGGGCTCTGTGATAAAACCGTGTCGGCTGTGTGCACTGCAGCAAGCAGTGTGGTAGCGAGTATTCGAATGTGCCAGCGCGTCTTGGCGACTGCGGAGACAGGAAGCTAGACAGACTGAGGAGGTGGCGAGCGGCGCGTCTCGCAGCCAGTGCCATCTGTCGGATGGGTAGTACACTGAGTAGCCGCGAGGTTGAGATAACAGCGGCACGCCGCCATGTGCGCGAGTAGGGAACTGCTATACCGGCATCCACAGGTCTTCTATACTCACAAGGGGAGGCCGCCAATTGTGAAATTCAGATTCGATTCATACTGCGCATAATAAAAGCTCATGGCCAGAGGTGTAATGTGGCAAAGCACCAAGATGCACTTCTCAGCCGTTGTCGAGAAAATCGACAATTAAAAGAAACCGTTGCCGTGAAATACTCTCTACGATTATCAGTTTTCTACAGCGTCGTGGCGCAGCGGTGAGCGCTCGCATTCGTAATCCGAAGGTCGCCGAATCGAATCTCGCGCCATGCAATTTTTTTATTATTAGTTTTTTTGTAATTCAAATATATATATATATACTATTAATGAATTGCTTATGCATGTTGGTGAAGGCGGATCGCTCTCCAATTGTACCGCCTCCATTTTTCTGTTTTTTTAACAGAGTGTACCAAAGCTCTCCCGTCCGCACTGATTTCTGACAATGTTATAAGTTGCGCTAGGGACCGCATCTACCTTCTTTCGAAGTTAGCAGGCAACTACGCTGTTATGCGGCGGCTCGTTTCGGCCCATTCAACATCTGTCCTTCAAGTGTAACGAGCGAGTAACGGAGTTTATATTTCATACTTGCCACAGCGAATTTGTGTTCGTGAGATCTCATTTCCAATTCGAACGTTTGACTTACGTTATACGTATTCGTTTCGGAATATCGTTTCTACGTCTTCCGTTAACTATACGTGGTTAACATTATGAAGACAATTAATAACATTTGTGAAATACAACTTTGCGGAAAACATAATGATGTTCGAAGTCGCCAGTTTTTCCACGACAAACGACTTTCAACAACTTATTATATGCATAATTGTTGCAACTGATTGCCGGGAAATATATATATATATATATATATATATATATATATATATATATATATATATATATATATCTGAATTACAAAAAACAAATACTAAAAAAAAAAGTTGCATGGTGCGAGATTCGAGCCGGCGACCTTCGGATTACAAACCCGAGCGCTTACCGCTGCGCCACGAGGCTGTGGAAAATTAGTAATCGTAGAGAGTATTTCACCGCGACGGTTTCTTTTAACTGTCGATTTTCTCGACAACGGCTGAGAAGTGCATCTTGGTGCTTTGCCACATTACACATCTGGCCATGAGCTTTTATTATGCGCAGTATGAATCGAATCTGAATTTCACAATTGGCGGCCTCCCCTTGTCAGCTGCAAAGCCTTTCCGTACGCCGGGAACTCTTCACTGTCGGCGTCCGCCAGGTCTGACTTTTGGTCTGGAGACGACGCACTTCGTAGTTAGCACTCCCAGGGATGGTTGGAGAACACTTCTCTCAACAAGCAAGAACATTTCATTTGGCTTCGAAGTTCGTCTCCCTCTGACACAACTTTCCTTTCTTTCGCCTCGCGATAAGATCTTTAAAAATAAGTACAAATCTAGTGATCGTCGAAGTGGGTTGTTTCTTTCTTTTAGAATAAGTACCACAAAGACATTTCTCTGTAACAGAAATTAAGTTCGATATTTTATTGCATTACGAAACACTAAGAAACGAAACAATCCATTGCCATTTAATGTATTTCCTTGAAACTTTTTGTAAAAAATGTTTGTAATTATCGATACAGAACAAGATGTCACGCGTTGTAGCTGGTTTGCTCCAATCAGAGCGCTGAACGTCACCCCCGAACGCTTCGCCTCAACAATTAGTCCACATCCTGTTCCTTGTCTGGATTTCTTTACTGATGATATGTTTGTATCCCGAATCCTGCATCCGGCTCTTTCATTTCGTATTTCATCCCACATGATAAACACACCAAAAACACAGGGACGCAGGAATTAGAATCTGATCCATTAAATGCCGAATAAGCACTAACAGTGTTCGGCCGTGGCCACCAAAGAATGCGACAGGAACTTCTCTTCGATGCTGCCTGATACTGGACGAAACAGTTGCGTAGTAAAATCACATGTCATGAATAGCAAGGGAAGCGATCTTCAAATGAAACACGGCTACTAAACATAAAATTACCGTCATTATTCAACAAAAGCGTAGAGTTTACACAAATGACATGCGCACAGCATATCTCGGTAGCGGAGGACAGAGGAGAGAAAGAGTGAACAAGCGGCGTTCCGCTTTTTTATATCGTTAGAGAAACGAATGTGCCTCCTTCATTTTGTTTCACATATTTTTCTTTACACATTTAACTCTTAGAAACTTCTTCACAAAAAAATTCACGAAAATGAAAAATTATAGTTCAATTCTTTTATCTTGGCGGCTCGCGCATGCCCGCCCAGACGCGGGAGATTGCTGCGTTGCCAGTTGCACACGACGCACGCGCCAAGAGAAGCAGCGCCATACTACAGTATAGTTGGCATACTTACGTTTAGGGGGGAGCAGTTTATGAAGTAAAGCCACCACGGCCGCATTAAGCCTTTTGCTGCTACAGAGACGTGCTCCCCGCATTCCGCGATGTGCGCCATTTTGTCATCACTGCACTGCTCGCCTGTGCACACACATGGTGTTCCCACTGCTTTGACACACTTATCATTCGATTACACAAAAACTATTTGGCCCAAAAATTTGATATTTATACATCTTCTTGACTGATACCTTCCCCCCATGAATGACTTAATTTTGTTTCGATGTTCAACGCAGTTATTATGCAGCATTAAATACAGTAAACCATTGCACGAAATTTTGAAGAGTTTGCAGAGGTAAAAGTCCATAGAGTATACTTTCCGTATGGTCGATTTTAGTTGCCACAATGTTGAGAATGAAATGTGGACAAGATACCTAAATTTCATATAAAATTTACTGTATAACGATATCTCATTTAAGTACCACATAGGTGTCGTATGTAATATTGAGAAATATCCCGTCTTTCGCGACTGTAACAAAAGTCTTATTTACACTGAGCATGTTTGGCTTTATTTTAAAATACTTCAGTCAATCAAAAGGAAGTAGACAAAATACATTAAACAAAACTGTGGACTTACAAAAACATTAGGACTTGAATATACCGTCTATCAGTGAAGTGCTCTGAGCTATGTCAAATATAATTTTTGTGTGTGGCACACACAAACATCATTTATTTGCTAAAACACTGATCAGCCAACACAAACGTTGAATATTGTGTTACCGCAGCACAAAACTACGAAAGGTGACTTTACAATGGAGGAGACAAAATACTGTCCACTGAAGATGCTTCAAAAGAGAGAAACGCGTCTGGTCTAAATAAGTCGCTTATTTCAGTTGCACAAGAGTCATATATTTCAGTACCATTGCTAAAACTGCGACTGTGGAACAAAAACAAGAAAGAGAACATGAGTACCATTGTGTATGTGCCATAACTGTCATTGATTGAAGTGCTTTAAAATAAAGCCAAACACGTCCGGTGTAAATAAAAGATTTATTACAGTCGTGAAAGACGGGATATTTCTCAATATTACATACGACACCTATGTGGTACCTAAATTAAATGAGATATTGTTATACAGTAAATTTTATAGGAAATTTAGGTATCTTGTCCACATTTCATTCTCAACATTGTGGCAACTAAAATCGACCATACGGAAAGTATACGCTATGGATTACTTTATTTGTGACTGAACGTTTCTAAAACTGAAGACACTCGTCCGTGCTCTGCTCTGCAGTCGAGATCTGGCAACATCGTTCTCTGTTCATTGGCTGACTGTGTTTTGTGACGTCAGATGCGCAGAACGAACCTAAACTCGGCCGCCAACATAAATAACGTGCACTTTAGTACAACGTTTCTTTCAATTAATGTACAGTTTAGGGAGCAGCCTGATGAAACATCGGATACTGTTGTCGATTATTTGAAGGAACTATTATCGTGCAATGACTTAAAATAAGAAAATAATGGCATTTTGTGAAAATAATACTAACTGCAATTGTGGAGGATTGAATAGTAAAGGGAGTTATAATGTTTAAGCAAAATTCAATCTATCACTCAGTCGCAACTCACCGGGATTGGATATGGAGCCCATACCGTTCACGACACGATTAGAGCAGCTTCAGATTGTCTCCCCGTGGACTTCGAAGGTATGATGGCTCGCATTAATGGCGGCGCTGGAAAGAATTTTCTAAATATTTAAGCCCTAAAAAAGCTATCTTCTGAACAAAAAATTTCATTCTCCTGCAAAAAATAAAAAAATTAGAGATGACTGTGCAAAACTTTTTGAACGCCCTTTGTTTTTAACCGCTCATATCTAGTAGATGATGGGGTTAAAATGGACTTTTCTTATAACGAATTATTGCTGATTTATTTAGGAACAACGCACGAAGTCTGTTCAAAGAATTCTGGAACATTCGTAACTTCGCGCCAATGGTATGTTGGAGCGAAATGCGGTTGGCATTCCCGCACATGCCTGTGTTTAAGGGGACCACACCCTGCCTATCTAACCCATGTTAATTTAGGCAAGTATTTGACCCATTTCTGAAAAACACTATTTGATGCAGGACCTTAATATTTTACTGTATGTTACATGATTCTAATAGAGTCCACTGTACTAAAATGTACTTTTTCCGTTTTATAGTTTGTAAGAAATACTTTTTTAAATTTTTCCTCAGAAAATATTTTTTTGTGAACTTCCTATTGGGAGAATATTAATGAATGTAGCACCAGAGGTGGATTTTTGTGTTGTGCAGAGTCTGTGAAATTTTCATTCATTTATTTATGATAGTTTCTGATATAATGAGGTATATGTACTGAAAATTTTATTTTGCGGGAAATTATTTAAAGAAAAAACTTTTGAAATTTGTTACTTGTAGGTGATTAAAACTGTCCTGCTGCATATGATGGCCCTTCTTTGGCCTCTAACAGGTCTTCCAGCTTCTTTTTCACCTTCCTGGATGTTTGTCTTGCTTTCTTGGCCATATTTCATGCAGACCTGTCTGCATCTGCTATCCTCATATTATCGCAATGTTGCAATGATCATATTTTCACCAGGATTAATTCCCAGCTTTTTCAGTACCCAACTCTTTCCAATATTACCACAATTGAATGTAATAACAGCATCATGAACTCCTAGTTTCATTGTATGCATGCCTACTAATACAGTTTTAGGAAGGCAGATCCAAATTATGCTGTTGAAACATTCATTTGGGTTCTGTGTTATTTCCTTAGGAGGTCAGGATGAGCCAAGTCCCTGAAAATAGGTTTAATTGCTGTAACAACAGCAGCAGGAAGAGAATGCTGGTGAGAATAAGATTTTCCAGTTGCCTGAGCCTTATTGTATTTGCACCACGAATTTTTTCCTGATGGACACAATCCATGACGTGCTTTATCATCAGTAGAGGACTTATGGAAGAATTTGGCCCAAACATCTCTCTTCATTGCCTCCAGATTTCCTTTATTTCTCCTAATTGCCAGCCCATAGTATACCTGCAACTTTTCTATTTCAGTTTTAGTTAACTGACCCTGTCCGGTCAACAATTTTCCATCTTCTAATTTTTTTCCTCTCATATCAACAGTTAGTTTTCTCATCCTTGTTCCCAAACGTTTTTGAACATGGCTTAAACATTCTATTTTACTAATAATGGCATTTCCATATGGCTCAGAGTTCACCACATTCACCTTACTGTCGCCATTGCCAAAATATTTGGTGTTCCGTATGCCTCTTGTTTCTACGGAGCGATGAAATATTTGTTGTACTCCATGAACTACCATACCAGCACTTGTTCCTCTAAAATTAGCCACACTGTTGTGTTCTTTTTGCCGGCCAAGGTAGCCGAGTGGTTCTAGGCACTACAGTCTGGAACCGCTTGACTGCTACAGTCGCAGGTTCGAATCCTGGGATGAACGTGTGTGATGTCCTTAGGTTAGTTAGGTATAAGTAGTTCCAAGTTCTAGGGGACTGATGACCTCGGAATTTAAGTCCCATAGTGCTCAGAGCCATTTTTTTATTCTTTTTGTTCATTGACTTTACAACATTTGCAACATTTAGACATTATCTCCACATCAAACATTTTACTGGTGACTACACTCGTTGCAGTCACTACGCCTTTCAGAGAAGTATGTCCTCTTTTCTGCCAACTTCCATCAAGTGCAACTGGAATATCCAAATATCCATCAGTTTCTTCCACTGCTTCCCTAGCAGCCCAGTTTCATACTTTCCTCCCTGACCTCACATACAGCTTTCTCTAATATTGCAGTCAGTTTTTCAAATTTATTTGGTGGTTGATGTAAGTTCATCACTGAACAAAATGTTCTCCCTGCAGCCATGCCCTTTGAAATGGATCGTAAGGCATAAACTAATCTAGTATTGATTTCATAAGGGTCACTTGCATCTGGTTTTGAAAAACTCATAAATGAAATCACAGCTGAGCATTTAGTGCAAATTAAATCTAAATCAATTGCTAGGCCTTTTCTCCCATTAGCACTCGCACAAATTTTCACACTCTGTGACTCACCACACTGTCTACATTGTACAAATTCAGAAATTACATCTGACAATGTTCTCAAATTTATAATACTGTTACTGCAGCCATTGTCACTTACAGTCAATTAATTGTAACTCTCTTGAAATGGTAAGAGTTTCTTTGATGATGCACTTGTTGAAGAATTACAATTAGAAACATCGTTGCCAGGCTACATAACCTCTTGTACAGAAAGCTTTCTAAACTTGTTTCCTCTAAATTATCGTTTTGAAAATGCCTTTGCGTTTCGTCATCTTCGAAAAACACAACAAAACACACGTAAACGAGCACTGCAAACGTAAGTGTAACAACTACCCGCAATCACACTTGAACAAAACTGACCATGTGTTTGAAAGCGTGTTGTTTACAAACAGCAGAAAAAAAGGAATACCGACCGTTGCATTCCAAGGATAGCCAACACACTCGGGAATACAAAAAAATCCCTAACATGCAATGTAGGGGATACAAAGATCTAAAATATATGCAGAAAAGTGGATGACATAAAAGTGGGCATTACACATAAACACACATGGTAGGTAAATGCTCTTTAAATGCTCGAAAAAAATTTTTTTCAGCAAAATTCTTTTCAAAGCACTTAAATAAAACCTTAATCTATCGAAATATGATGAAAACCAAAAATCGATTTTTTCGACCTGAACCACTGTGTGGTCCCCTTGAAGGGGCCATTACACTGAAAACCAACTCAAACAAACTCGGCTGATAACTGTTATCAACTCGAAGTTTGTCTTAGTTTTCAACTGTTGTCAACAGTTGTTTAAAGTCGCGAGTCTGAACAACTGCTTGAGGGAAGTTTTGTCTCGAGTTTGTAGTTGAAGGTCAGTGGGCAAAAACACGTCAGAGTTGTGTGACTTGAGCATGTGCATCTGCTGTATCGTCTGCTGTGTTCATTTCTTCGTCTGCTGTGTTTGTTTCGACAATGGCAAACCAGGTACCATCAACAGATCTAACAATTCAGTTCTTGTTAGAAATTTGTAATATCTCTTTATATTCTATGAATTTTTCTGATACAATTCTACCCTTGAATGCCGTTTACTAATTTTCTATCTTCATTCTCGCAGAATCCATGCGAAAAGTAGTTCATACAATAGCTATGCCATGAGCGCATAAGTATTCTTTGTAGTACTCTCTCTGGTGGTTGTTAGAAAAAAAAGAAAGGGGGCTTCCGAGATTGTCTTCGTGCCGATTAGCCTGTGCTTGGTTTGGAAGAACTGTAATCTGATTATTGAGATTTATTACAGAAGATAACTGATATGAACTGTACGATTAAATGGAAATATATTTAGATGGCTCCTTCAAGTAAATGGTGTGTATTTTAAATTTGAGAATTAATGATATTTATCGATATATTGCGTAGTTGTTAATCAGAAGGGACTTCCGAAAGACTGGATACGAACCTGCACTTAATAATCCAAGAGCTCCATTGCTTCTTCGGAAGGTTAAACTTCATCAAAGCCAAATATCCGCTTGATCTGAGGTTTCCCGACTGATTATACAACGCTCCCAAAATTACGAGGCATTTTATTTGTGCAGATTAGCAGACTGCCGCAAAGCACGAGCCTGCAGAGAAGAAGAATCATCGTCTGATTTCATTCTAACAAGTAAAATTTCAGAATCATTTTTGAGTGACTGAGCTATGACTGTATTTCCTATCATGAATGATTGATTGCTCGAACGAATTGAGAGCTACATAATCACGTAGATAGGAGGAAAAATTACAGTGGCGCCAGTGTGACAGGACTCTCTTGGATTGTTATATAATGTATGTATTTTTTGTTTCATGGAAACCAACGAGAACGAGAGGTAACTAATCTGAAGGGAGATTCGGTGCCCATAGTAAAAGATTGCTGATACCAAGAAACGATTTCAACTATTGGACAACACCGAGACTACAGAACAAGGCCAGAGAAATCTAATTTTTTTTCATCCTGTAGTTAAAATAGTTTGAAATCAATTTAGAAAGAACTTTTTTCCAGATAGTAGTTAGATTGTAGAACTGTATATTGTGTGATTTTCGTATCTGAGCAGTGAACTTTATACCATCTGTGAAGTAATTAGAAAGTTAAGTGTGTCTACGACAGTAAATTTGAAACTGTATTTAGTGACTGGAACCTGATATTGACAGTTATTTAATGGTATTGACTAGAGCGGCATTTAAAATGTCATTGAATCAGCAACGAGACGTGCAACAGCCTTCAGCTGTTTGCACAGAAGCAGAGGCCACGGATAGCAATTCTGAGACTGTTGTGGCTAGCGGTAGCAATATAAATAATCCCGCTGGTTCAGAAAACATTCATACAACAGCTGATCAGACTGTTGTGGATACATTAGTTGTTATTATGCAACAGTTGTCTCTATTAGCCGAAGGCCAAGCGGAGGTGAAACGAGACTTATCCGTTATACAAAATGAATTCAAAAATCAACTAGCCGAAAATCAAACAGAATTACAAAATCAGTTAAGAGCAACCTTTACCGAATTAGATCAGAGATTAAATACCCAGACACAGGAAATAAAGGAACAGGCAGAAAGGACCGAACAGAATCTTATTGCTCGAATTGAGCAGGTCCGCCAACAATGCCAAGAAAACAATAGTAAATTAAAAGCGGAACTAACCGAACATGTATCCGTCAAAATTGACACGATACAAAAACAAGTAGAACTGTTTCCTCAAGTAATACAAGCTCAAGAGGACATACAGTGTTCCGTAGCTATGATACCAGAAATAACAGAATCCCAAGATAATCTAAAGAAGCAATTTGACGAAGTGAAGGAAAAACAGGAGACAGTGGAACATAGAATGAATGTACTTGCGGGAAAGTTTTCAGAAATGACATTAGAGCGGCAAAATTCTCCTTCGGAAACCATAGAAGAAACTGTGAAAGTAGCTTTACAGTCCATTTCAGAGAGTTCCGAGGATAATTTTTTTAACAAAGGGTTAAAGGAAGTTCGAGAACAACTTGGCGAAGATTTCTCGCGTTGGAAAGAAAATATCGAAAGATCACTAAATCTCTCGCAGCAGGATTTAGAAACAGCGAGAAGTAGGAAACAAAACTCTCAATCTGCGCGTGACATTCCGTCCACGTCAAGATCCGATGTAGATAGAACTGGAACGTCACAAGTTAGATTCGATATAACGGAGAGCCACAGGGAAAAGTACGAACAGGATGATTTTTGGAATCGTAGTACCGTTGAGGAGAAGATGATTAAACAGAGACAATTTCAAATCTTTAACCCTGACAAAAAGAATGTTCATCCTGTAGTCTTTATTCGAAGTTTCAGAGGTCTATTTCCACGATCTTGGACAGAATGGCAAAAGATTAGTTTTGTATCTGGATATATACAAGGATCAGGAGCACTGTGGGCATCCGAACAAACATCTTCTTGTAAATGTTACAAAGAATTTGAGCAGGCATTTCTAGCAAAATATTGGTCTGCTGGAATACAAGAAAGACTTAGGCAGGAAGTATTATATCCTGAGCCTTTCTCGTTTTCTAGAGGATCTCTAAAGAGATATTTTGAGAAATACATTAATAAATCTTTGTATTGGGATGTACCGATTCCTTTGCCGGATATACTTAGAATACTCAAGTCCAGACTACCCACCAGTATAAGAAATCAACTGTTATATATAAATGATAAGGATATAGACTCATTTATGACTACGCTTGATCATATTGATATAATTGAGGAGGACAATAAAAGGGCAGGAGAAATGTCATATCAAAGAGGAGTAACAGAAGCGAATCCGAGCTGCAACTCGAATGGGAATGGCAGTAATGGTAGCAGTAACAATAATCATAACCAACTACACTCTCCGAGGAGACTTAGAAATGGACAAAATGCAAACAATAATTATTATCATAATGGAAACTTTAGTAATGGTGCAGCGAGGGGCTATTTTAGGAACAATAGGAATTTTAATCGATATGATCCAAAGTATGGCAACACAGGACAGTTCTACCAACACCAGCAGAACAACAACAATAATTACACAAACCAAGCAAGACAATATAGACCGAATTCACCACAACAACCGATAATCACTGAAGTAGCTGAAGAGATAAATACCAATCGGACCAATAATCAGTCAAACTAAACATGACCGCATCGTGCCCCGGAGGAGCGGTCAGGGGATCTGTTAGGGGCGAAACAGTAAAATTACAAATGTTAAGATATAATGATGGTGAGCTGTTGACTGAAGAGTTAACAAAGGATTTAATAACGTGTCATAATGACAGATCGAGTGTTCCGGTATCGGAAGTATGTGTTGAAATAGAGGAAGTTCCAACGAATGTGATATTGGACACCGCCGCTTCCGCCAATGTCATCTCAGGCGCTCTTTTTCGGAGAATTATTAGGAAGAAGAAGGTACCAATTTTGCCAGTACAGAACTGCAAAATCATCGGAGCTGTTGGAGCACGCTCTCCCAATGTCAAAATACAAACACAATTAGAGATGAAAATGGGAAATGTAGCAATAAAATGCACGTTCCTTGTAGTGGAGAAGTTATTAGTGGACTGTATTCTTGGTATTGGGAGTATGCAGGAGTACGATTGTCAGATAGATTTTTTGGAAGGAATAGTTAAATTTAGATTAAATGGAGAAGAGATAGCACTGGATTTAAATAGAAAGGAAACGGTGCATGAGAAATATTGTCGCGGTGCCATAATTCAATTAATTGACGCTACAAACGGTCGTTGGAAGGAGCTTTCAAAGGATTTGATACAACAGGAGGACTTTAACCAAACAACAATGATAAAAGCTAGTGAATCAAATCAGCTTACCGGAGAACAAAGGCAGCAGCTTCATTATTTGTTAGAGGCATATGAAGAGATTTTTGATGAGAAACCAGGAATTATTAAAGGGTATATTTGTCACCTACAAGTGAAGCCACATCAGACTTACTGTTACACGCACTACCCGATCCCCTGGCGTTTAAAAGAATCTGTTCAAAGGGAGATAAATAGAATGTTAGAATGGAACTTGATTGAGCCATCAACTAGTCCATATTGTTCTCCACTCTTAGTCGTCCCAAAACCTGGAGGTAACGTTAGATTAGTTCTGGATGCGAGAGAGATTAATAAAATAATAGTACCTGTAAGAACTCATCCGGAAAATATAGATGAATTAATTCAAAATTTCCAGGATGTTTCGTACTTAACTAGTGTTGATTTGAGAAGTTCGTACTGGCAGGTCCAAATGGATGAAGAATCTAGGAAATATACCGCATTTATCTATGCTGGGAGAAGTTACCAATTTAGAGTTGTCCCGTTCGGACTTAATATTAGTGCCGGGATATTTATTTCAGCGTTGGATTATGTTCTTGGACCAGAATTGCGTAGTCGTATAACTGTGTTTGTTGACGACTTATTAATAGCCACGAAAACATGGGAAGAGCATTTGCATATTTTGGAAAGGATTTTTGCTGTTTTCAAGAAAACCGGAATTACAGTAAACTTACAAAAGTCTCAATTTGCTTTACCACAAATCAAGTTCTTAGGACATATGATAGATGCGAAAGGTATCCTGCCTACCGAGAAGAAGATAAGTGCAATTCGCAATTTTCCATCACCACGGAATAAAAGACAGCTGAAGGGATTTATAGGTATGGCATCGTTCTTCCGTCGTTTCATAAAGACTCAAGCCATGAATTCTGAGGCATTAAACCGGCTTCTACGGAAGGATGTGCCATGGCAATGGACTGAAGAATGTGAACTAGCTTTTCGAGACATTAAAGACCAACTCGTTAACGCATCCTTATTATATCACCCTGATATGAATTGTGAGTTCTGTCTGTCCACGGATTCATCGGATGTTGGATTAGGTGCTTGTCTCTTCCAAATAAGGAAAATAAAAGGGGTACCAACATTCTGTCCGATAGCATTTGCTAGTCGAGTGTTATCGCCCTGTGAAAGAGCTTATACGACCACAGAACTTGAAGCACTTGCGGTTATCTGGGCATTCAAGAAGTTTAACTATTATTTATATGGTTCGAAAACGATTGTGTATTGTGACCATCAATCACTAACCTTTTTGCAAACATGTAAATTATTACATCCTAGATTGTCACGTTGGACAATGACACTACAACAGTACCAATTTAAAATTATTCATGTTTCTGGCAAAGAAAATATTATTGCGGATGCGCTGTCAAGATCCCCAGAAGGTTTAACGCCGGAAATGGAATCAGTAAATACTTCGGATTTTCCAGTATTACTGTTGCAGGACAATATCTACAAGACTTATTATGTACATCTTTGTAGAGATATGGGAAATTTACAACGAAAAGACCGTCGATGGAAGAAGATAATTCAGCTAAAGGAACAACAAAATTCAAGGGCTAATTTAGATCATTATAAATTAGTAAATGGAGTATTATTCTTCAGACGTGGGAAGGACAACAATCCACGGTGGTGTGTATGTATCCCGAAGGAATATGAGGAAAAATTAATTTGGTTTACCCACTTATCATGGGGACATTTTGGTGTAATTAAATGTGCCAATAAAATAGGAGCATACTGTTATTTTCCGAATATTCGGAGAAAAGTGCACCAAACAATACAAAACTGTTTACTCTGTCAAAAGGCAAAACCGGATAATAGAGGTAGTAAGCATGTTCTGCATTCAATTATTCCACGAGAGCCAAGGGCGTTAATTTCGTGTGATATCTGCGGCCCTCTCCCACGATCAAGAGGAGGAGTAAAATTCATTGTTGGATTCTTTGACGTCTTTACAAAATATGTAAAACTATATCCATTAAAGTGTGCTACTGCCAGAGCTGTTGTAGTGAGATTGGTGCGTGACTATCTTCCGCATGTAGGTTTACCGAAATCCATAATTACAGATAATGCCAGAATTTTTACTGGATTTAAATGGAAGCAAACACTAACACAACTTGGTATTCAACAAATTTTGACATCATGTTACCATCCACAAGGTAGTCCAATAGAACGAGTTTTTCGAGAATTAAACCGATTTATGCGTACATACTGTCACAGTAAACAAACATCATGGGCTGATTATTTGTCAGAATTTGAACAAATATTTAATAATCTGACACATACCTCAACTAACTTTACTCCAACAGAGCTTATGTTTAGTCAGACTGAAAAGAACTTCTGGATAAACCATCTGCCAAAGTATGAAGACCAGAATTTAAAATGGGAGGAAAAGATTCGACTCGCACTTGTCAATTTAACTAAAAAGGCAATACAACGGAAATTGACATATGATAAACGGATTCACCGGATTCAGACGTTTCATCTTGGAGAAAAGGTTTTATTGAGGCGACACATCCATTCCTCGAAACTGATGAAGAACATAAAGAAATGGAATCTTATTTATACCGGACCATATGTTATTGTAAATATACCAAATCCTGGATCATACTTGTTGGCATATCCCGAATCGAAAAGGATAAAGGGATTATTCCCGCATAATGATATTAAGAAATTTAGTGAAGGATCGTAGATCTGTGATACCAAATATGGAGAAGAATTTAGTGTGGAATTTGACTATGAGTCGAATGTGTATATAAATATCAAGAAGTTAAGAGACAGTGAGACTACTCCTGTGCTAGGTTAAGAGACAGTGAGACTACTCCTGTGATAGGTTAAGAGACAGTGAGACTACTCCTGTGATAGGTTAAGAGACAGTGAGATTACTCCTGTGATAGGTTAAGAGACAGTGAGATTACTCCTGTGATAGGTTAAGAGACAGTGAGATTACTCCTGTGATAGTTTAGCACAAAAAATTTTAAGATAGGTAGAAGAATTTGTTAATTACTAGTGTTTGTAAGTGTGGACTATGAGCAGAAGCCACAGTGATATACAATGAAAGTGCATCTACATTTCCTCAAGACGCGGCACTTATGTGAGAATTGCGTGTGAAACTTGAACAGTGTGGGATATGTAGGTAAATACGCTGTGTGTATGATGTGCGCTGTTCGCGCAAGAAAACAAATGAACTGTGAAATGAAGCAACAGTCGATAATGTCACTGTTGCAAACAATTGATGAAACTCTCTGGTTGCGCGAGAGAAAATTATTATAATTTTTAGATTTTTCATTATGCCTTCTTTACCAGGAGAATTAATTTAAGAATTTTAACTAACTTTTTAAGAATAGCAGTTTGTGTGTTTCATACTATGGGCATAATTGTTGAAATATATTTCCATAAATGTTCATGAGAGGATGAAGAAGATTCTACGAGTGGATTATTTGTTAAATGAACATACGTCATCATTAATGATATTTATTTGCAAGTGGATCTACAAATCAATTATAAGAATAATGAAAATTTTTCAAATTATTCCTTTTGTGGAGTCAGTGTCATATGCCTGTTTTTAAAATTTTTCATCAGGTGTAAACTTAAATTTTATCCTTAATTTCGTAATTGAAAGCAAACCTCGGACAGATTCAATGCTCTACTTCCACCTGCACTATAACAAAACGAAGATTGGATTAAAATTTTTTTTGAGAGGAATACATTCGATATGAGCTACAACAAAATTTAATTGCCCACAGTCTATTTGGCAATGTTTTGGACAATCAGCAGTTGTAATGCAAAACAACTTTGGTATTGAGGACTACAAAAAAAAAAAAAAAAAAAAAAAAAAAAAAAAAAAAAAAAAAAAAAAAAAATTCGCGATTGTCAGGAATGATGGATGTTCCAGTCTAGTACAGATGGAAGAATGTAGGGATCCACTCCGATTTTGAGTTCAACGATGAAATATGGACTTTGCCTTAATCCACTCTCTTCCAGGGATTTATTCAGTCAGAACCTTTTCTTATTCCACTTTAAACCTGTTTCATGTTCACGTCCCTGACCATCTGTTCCTGAGATCATCTTCCTGTTTCTACGGCACGTTACCAGCTTCTATCCTGTACCATCGCCTGTCCTCTGTGCCGCCTCCACCAAACGCTGTACGTCGCCTACCCGGTCTCCGTACCCAGTGTTCCTGTTCCATCGACTTCACAACGAGATCGCCGGCTACATCGTCGAAAGAAGAATTTTGAAAAATTTTTTTTTTTGAGCAATATTGTAAATTTTTTTTTTTTACTATGAGGCACTTTTCCTTCGATCTAAACTATAGAGCTTCTATATATTTCAAAATTACTGGATTTAGGCTTTCCTATCTTCTTTAATACCTGAGCTGGGGTCTATTCTTCCGGGTTTTCCAGGGTTTCCCTGTGAAGGCCAGTTCCCAAATGGGTAGACCTTTTTCGTAATT
This sequence comes from Schistocerca americana, assembly GCF_021461395.2. Lineage (NCBI taxonomy): Eukaryota > Metazoa > Arthropoda > Insecta > Orthoptera > Acrididae > Schistocerca > Schistocerca americana. The sequence goes on from NC_060129.1 coordinate 152,541,497, forward strand.
ACACCAATCTACATCTTCCCTGGTTATGTACTCGGGATGCGGGTATACCCCGGTACATGTAAAAGCTACAGCTTAGGTATTCCTGTAACTTATTGTCTTAACATGTTACCCATACTCTCTACAGTAAAATTCTACTAATTCAAAATATTCCTCTTTTGAATAAACAACCCAACAAATTTTTTCTGTTAGCTCGCAAAGTGTATTATCATTAACTTTGCTCGCTGCGAGGGGCAATTGTAATATCTCTTTATATTCTATGAATTTTTCTGATACAATTCTACCCTTGAATGCCGTTTACTAATTTTCTATCTTCATTCTCGCAGAATCCATGCGAAAAGTAGTTCATACAATAGCTATGCCATGAGCGCATAAGTATTCTTTGTAGTACTCTCTCTGGTGGTTGTTAGAAAAAAAAGAAAGGGGGCTTCCGAGATTGTCTTCGTGCCGATTAGCCTGTGCTTGGTTTGGAAGAACTGTAATCTGATTATTGAGATTTATTACAGAAGATAACTGATATGAACTGTACGATTAAATGGAAATATATTTAGATGGCTCCTTCAAGTAAATGGTGTGTATTTTAAATTTGAGAATTAATGATATTTATCGATATATTGCGTAGTTGTTAATCAGAAGGGACTTCCGAAAGACTGGATACGAACCTGCACTTAATAATCCAAGAGCTCCATTGCTTCTTCGGAAGGTTAAACTTCATCAAAGCCAAATATCCGCTTGATCTGAGGTTTCCCGACTGATTATACAACGCTCCCAAAATTACGAGGCATTTTATTTGTGCAGATTAGCAGACTGCCGCAAAGCACGAGCCTGCAGAGAAGAAGAATCATCGTCTGATTTCATTCTAACAAGTAAAATTTCAGAATCATTTTGAGTGACTGAGCTATGACTGTATTTCCTATCATGAATGATTGATTGCTCGAACGAATTGAGAGCTACAGAATTACGTAGAAAAGAAAGAAAAAAAAAAAAATTACAAATTGAAATGCACAACTCTCTGTAGGACCCTTCTGATTCTGCATATAAAGACAGATATAAAAGGAAAGATTTGTTGAAAGAAGTTTCGGATAAAATTGATGTACTGCTTGTGGAGTGTGAAAGGAAATGGACAAATATGAAAACACACTACAACCGTGAGCTTTGTAAAATGGTCAAAACTAAAAGTGGGTCTCGGACAACAAAGATCTACGTTCCAAAATTGATATTTTACGAGCATATGAAGTTTTTGGAAGGTGTAGACAAGCCAGGGAGAAAAATATTTACAATCGTAAGTAAAATATCATTCACTAACATAACTGAGGCCGTAAGACTTTTGGTCGGAAATTCTGTAATTACACCTATATTTTCGCGCGGAAATTTATTTATTTCTCTTGCCATATCATTTTGTTAACATCTGATACAGTTTGCAAATTAATGGCTTATATTGTTAATAACTAAAGCTATAAGGGTTTTGTTCGGAAATTTTTAATTACATTCGTCTTTTCACTTGATATTATTTATGCATATTTCTCTTGCCATCTCACTTTACCAACATCTGATACAAAGTAGATTGCAAATTCATCCCTTATGTTCTTTGCGGTTCTTCCTTAGTTGCCTCCCTTTCTCTGAAGTCATTTATTTTGCGGAGACATCCTCCAACTGCCATCTGAAACCCTGCCTGTTTCTGGATCTTCCACGTCGAAACTGCTAGGTGGTGAATAAACGGTGGCATTTTCTTTATTTCTTCTAAGATAACTGTGCAAAGACTCAGTTGCAGAAGTCACATGGGAAACATAGGTGAATTTGGATAACGCTAACCACTATCTTTTATCTCCACTTTTGCAAAAATCTAAGTAATGGAATTGTAAGTTTTATAACTAAATTTTTAGTAGTACACTTGTCAGAACTTGATATCAGAAAAAGGAAGTCAATGATAGTCTCATTAATAGATTTAGTTGAACATATTCTGAGCTCTTTTGACTGACAACAGAGGACTTGGGATCTTCATGGTTCTTTCTAAATCATTCTGATCTAATGGAGAAACTTTACCAGAATGGGTTTCAAAGGAAATACAAAGACATGTCGAAAAAGTTCAGAAATAGTACATTATGAGTTGGAAACAGCACATAGAAATCAAATGTACTAGAGGGGGTTAGTTGGTTGATTTGGGTGTAGGGGACCAAACAGCAAGGTCATCAGTCCTATCCTATTAGTGGAGGATGGGTAAGGAAGTCGGCCATCCCCCTTCAAAGGAAGCATCTTGAAATTTAATTGAAGCTATTTAGAGAAATCATGGAAACCTAAATCTTGCCATATCTGGGTTTGAACCTTTGTCCTCCTGAATCTGAGTCCAGTGTGCTAATCACACCTCGCTCAGTAGTAGAGGAGGAAACAGAATCAATCACAGACCAGAATTATACTGTCCAGCATGGCGTGCTACAAGGTTCCATAGTCGAGTCAATGGGATTTATTCCCTACATAAATGATTTAACTCTCTGTCATTGCAGATCATGTGTTCCTCACGAGGGCCATTTGTATACCTGTGTTTCGACTCTGTAGGCCGTAACTCTGCTTCTTTTGAGGTGTAAAGTATTTTAAAGATGCATTTTATGGTACAATCCTTCCCCAGCGAAGAGTACATATTCTTTCTGAAAAACTACAACCTACAGGAAGATGGATAGACGTATGAACAGAGTGCTGCACATGTTGGCAACAATGTGTTTGTTCTATGTCGTTGCTTTCATCAGTGGGCTGTAGAAAATTCCCACACCTGTAGACCACGATCTTGTCTTCAGCTTTGTAGATATGGACATGAATGTCGATAAAGTGTGTGAAGAGTGGTGGCCAGCCAATCATCATTAAGGGAAGAAATCTGGGCTCATGTTGCATGTGCTGTGTCGTAAGGGCATCATTGGGAACCACCTGCTTGCAGCAGGATAAAGCCAAATATGCCTCTGGCCAGGTTACCACAAGCTCCATGAAACCACCAGTCATGCCTACTAGTGCTCAGGTGTCATGAAGGTGTTGACAGGTGAGCGGAATGGCACTATTGTCTTCAGTGATGAGAATAGGTTGAGTCTGTACGCAAGTGACGGACATACACGTGTAATGTGCAGGTCTCGTGACTCACATAGGTCCCATTCCAGACTCCATGGTGGGGGTTGGGGGAGGGCGATCGGTTTCAATTCATGGTCATACGTGGTGTTTCTGTGGGGTAAAATAATCAGTGCCCAATACATTGCATAGGCGCATTCCATTTAATTCTTTTCTTCAGCGGGGCAATACACGTCCACATAAGGCTTCTTTGATGCAACATGCTCTTCATGGTGTGCAACAACTGCCCTGACCAGCAAGATCACCACATCTCTCGTCATTATGAGATGTGTGAGATATGATGATGCAGTAATTCACTCATTCTCCAGGGGTTGCAAGAGCCATTGCCGAATTACGATAATAGGCAAAAGGTCCTTAGGACAGTTTATTGCACCATACCATTTGGCACCTTTATGATGGTTTGCATGTGAGAGTTCACATCTGTGTGTCTGCCAGAGGGGGGCAGATTGTGAATTGATGCCGCTGTTTGCACACGCTTTACTGTGACATGTTTGTTCATTTGATCAAAAGTTGTTATCGTATACTCCGACGGTGAATAACTAACTGCCTGTCAACTCACTTGTCATTAAAAAGATTTTGTCCTTGGGGTGCTGCATTTTTGTACCATCAGTGTATGTCGACAATTTACTTACTGTAGGTATAAATACAAAATGCACCTGCAACACAAATAAATATAGATTGTACAAGAAAAAGACATTTCAATCTCTAAAACCAATATTTATATATTTGGTTTGGATAATAGCCACACCAACAAATTAATTCTCCAGGCAAAACCTGTATTTTCTCACCTGTCGTAACAGGTTAGAGGAACTATCACTTCACTTAGTTGATCAAATGAGAGGAAACGCAGATTTCGGCCGGAAATACGAAGTAATTTATTAATGTAAAAACTGTGGCGTGTATCTTTTACCGATGAACCAGTATCGTATATAAAAGCAAAACTGTATTGTTCCTTAATGTAATAGGCGAAACTTGGCTGGAGTATAGTTTGATATAGATTGCAGCAAGAAAAATACGTTTCAGTGTATAAATTGGATATCGGAATATTATGGCTCCTATAATAAAGACATACATGAGCATAACACAAGAAATTATTACACGAGACAGCTAAATTGAAACCAACGACGAGTGTACCACGTGAAACAGTCAAAAGACTTAAATAAGCAACCGAAATCAGTTATTAAAAAAATTAGATATGTCTGTAACATGAGGAAGTATTTAAAATTAGACTAAATTTTAGAGATTGTATTGTAACTGAAAATATTTAATAACTTTTTATGTGCATGTTACTTGTAATTCTGTTTTCTGTAATTGTACATTTGCCACATTCTGGATATATATTGTGTTTCAGTCTTGTTATAATATAACCTGGTACATGCTGTCAGAACACATATATTACATCTGTCTGAGTGTATCTGCTTTTAAATTTATATAATGCATCCAACACTCTTGTTTGAAAATTATCAGGTGGCCTTAAAACAAAAAAACAAAGATGTATGTATTAGTTCGACCACATAGGAAAGAAGTTGGTAGCAATTCGCGTTGTAGCAGACACTCTGGTAATTTCTCATCTCTCTTGTTCATTTGTTTTGCGGTCGACGATTTGACTTTTGAGTAGTCGAAGAGAAGTTTCTGTTTGCCGTTCGTTTTTCGCTGTCTGTATTTCTTCATTCATTGTAACTGGTGAGTCCTAATCGTTTTAGTCGCGCTATCAACTTTTTGTCTATGACGCGAAAAAGTGTTTGTGTTCTGCTTGCAATACATTGTAGATTAGTTCGCCGCAAAAATATTGTGTGTGCATGAAACAGTATGCTTGCCCTTGGTTCCACGTGATAGTAACTGTAGATGATGTGATGTAAGCTTCAAGGAAGCTGTGCATTCTTATAGTAGGCTTTGGAAAAATTTGTTAGTTCATGTGTATTTTTTTTTCAGTCGCAGTTATTGTACTGACCATTCTAGCAAGTAAGAATATTTTCTCGCCATCGGTAACATTGTGATTGATTGAGGACAGTTACTGTTGAACACATTTTGCAGCCAAATTGTTTCGAACAACATGTGGTATTCCAATTCGTGTTCGGGAATGAGGTTGAATGTGTGAATACGGCGGATTTTCGTTAAGATTAATAAGCGTAAAAGAGTGAAGTTAGCTGCAATGTGTTTGCTTAAGGCATTGCATTCATATAGCGTTTTTAATGTCTTGATTTCTTAAACATTGGCAGTAGTTGTAGATTTTAGGTAATGGACCTCCCCTTGCATTTCTCGTAGTTTTATTTGTACGTACATTATATGCGTAAAAAGAGTAGTTGGTGTCTTGTCCAGTATTTACTGTGAGTTTTCTGATTTTGCCATGTACGTTTTTTGATTAAAATGTGTTAAATAGGCTATGCCGCAGAGTAGTGTTACCACTTGTTGTGGTCTTCAATATACAAGACTGGTTTGATGCAACTCTCGATGATACTTTCTCCTGTGCAAACTTTTCCATCTGAATAACTACTGCAACCTATATCATTCTGAATCAGTTTACTGTATTCATGCCTTGGTCTGCCTCTAAGATTTGTATCCTCTGCGCTTCCCTCCGATACTAAATTGGTGATCCCTTGATGCCTCAGAACGTGTCCTACCAACTGCTCCGTTGTTAAGTTGTGCCACAAATTCCTCTTCTCCCCAGTTCTATTCAGTAGTTAATCCGTTATATGATCTACCCATCTAATCTTCAGCATTCTTCTATAGCGCCACATTTCGAAAGCTTCTATTCTCTTCTTGCTTAAACTGTTGATCGTCCATGTTTTACTTCTACACATGGCTACAATCCATACAAAAACTTCCAGAAAAGACTTACTGGCAGTTAACCTGTATTCGATGTTAAGAAATCTCTTCAGAAATGCTATACTTGCCATAGTCTACATTTTATATCCTCTCTGCTTTGACCATCAGTTATTTTGCTCCCCAAATAGCCAAACTCATTTACTTCTTTGTGTCTCATTTCCAATCTAATTCCCTCAGCATCACCCGATTTAATTCACTAATTCCATCATCCTCATTTTGCTTTTCTTTTTGTTCATCTTATATTCTCCTTTCAAGATACTGTGTATTCAGTTCAACTGCTCTTCCAGGTCCTTCGCTAACAGAATCAGTGTCATCAGCCATCAGCATACCTCACAGCTTTTATTTCTTCTCTTTAGGTTTTAATTCATACTCGAAATTTTTCTTTTGTATCCTTTGCTGCATGCTCAGTATACCGATCTAATAACGGGGACAGGCTACACCCCCCCCTCCTACACACACACACACACACACACACACACACACACACACACACACACACACACTCTCACACTCTCACTGTGTGTGTGTGTGTGTGTGTGTGTGTGTGTGTGTGTGTGTGTGTGTGGGTGGTGGTGGTGGTGGTGGTTTCGATAGGTGTTACTGGTTTGTTGTTTGTACTGTGGTAAGATGTTCAATATATGTGGGGGGGCTTGCCAATCTAGATTTCAATGTGGGAATTTGCTTGTGGTAAGTAAATGGTTTTTTGTCAATTCTTCTCCAGTTGTGATGTTTTGTGTATTAATGATGTATTTTATGTAGTGATGTTTGATTTGTGGATCTCTGAGGTTTTGATTTTATTTCTCGTAGTTGTAGGTGCTGATTTTTTGATATCAACAGTTATGGTTGATCTATATGGATCACTTGAAGTGACCGATTCCCATTTTTGTAATTGTAGGTGTTAGTGTTTTGGTATAGTCATTTGGGGTTGACATATTGGTAAAGGGAAATGTCGGATGCCAATTTTCATTGTTTTAGTTGTAGGTATTCATGCTTTGGTATCTTCACCTTCATAGTTCAAGGGAAGTGTCAGATTCCTGCACATTTTTGTTGTAGTGGAATGTAGTAAATTTTTTCTTTTCGTTTATCATTTTGTCTTTTGGGATCATGGTGTGTTCTTTTTACTGTTATATTTAGCTTGCCCTCACCCGAAAACCTCCAGTTTCCCATGGTTGTCCCCTTAGTTTGATTGTACTTTTGGGGAAATGTAACTTTCTTATTTATATGTATTTTCGTGTTTGTTGCCGTATGTATGCAGTGGCATCATAGGCGCCACATTGGAGACTTTCTGCCAGGTTCATGACGTAACCTCTTGTTCTTTCAGTTAATCCAGGCCTAATCTCTGGCCTTAAATATCCGACTTGTTGAAGTTTCTTCAGTTTTTATGGACAAATCAAACAACTGTGGTCAGTCCACATCTGCCACTGGAAATGTCTTAAAATTTAAAGCTTGGTTCCGAGACCTTCCAGCGTCACCAGGCCAGTTACAGCTGCTAGTGCGAATATTTCATTGTGTGTGTTTGGGGGGGGGGGGGGGGGAGATTGCGGTGCAGCAGTGGCAGTATCACACTAGTTCACTTGTTGAGGGTTCTGCTGGTTATTTGCAGATTGTATTCTGGAGCCTACATGTGATGCAATGTATTGTAGTTTACTCACAACCAAAAATGCCTTTATTATCAAGCTGTAGGTTGTAAATGGGTTATCTTCGGTGGCATAGCAGCATTGTAAATTGAAATAAATAAATGTTTTTAAAGATAGAGCTGGACATTGTGTAACACTTTTGTCGCTTGTATTAAACCATCTGTTCATTCCAATTATTTTAGTACATATTTTCATTCTTAGTGTGTATGAGATTTTTAGGAAGATTGTTTTTCATTCTGAGCAATTTTTATTTTTTGGTTTTGTTTGTAGGTTTGGATTTTATGTATTCCTATCAATATGGAAGACTTAGGGTAGGGTGTGTCAACTGCAATATGGAATACAAATTTTACAGTTGAAGTTTTTTCACCTATGCTAGTATCTTATTCTTTAGTTGACCTAAATAAACTGAAATACGGGATACAAATTTTACTGTTGGAGGTTTTTTCACTGTCACTAGTACCACTATGATAATTTACATCAGATACTATTAGTACTGAAGGTGGAAAAAAATTCATACCACTGAACTTCAGCTTAGCTGTTTAGGTCAGTTGAAGTGGGGATAAGATTTTATGTATATTGCTTTTTTGCCTTCACGGTTTTCAACTGAGGTACGGGATGCCAATGTTACTTACATAGATTTTTTTGTCTTTACTAGCATTAGCAACCTGGGATACAGATTTTACATCTGTCGATATTTTCGCTTCTGCTGGTACTAGTATCAGCTGAAGAATAGGTTGCTAGTAGTAGCAGGGGCGAAAAAAGCAACACCTGTAAAATTTGTATCCCGTACTCCAGTTGACCTAGCACTAGCAAAGGCAAAAAAGTTGCAATGCGTCTAATTTGATACCGTACTGCAGTTAACCTATGAAGATCAGCTAAAGTTCGGTATACAGCTCATACGTCAAGAGGTTAACGTTACTTGTCTTTTTTCCTTTCTTGTGCTAGTATCTCATTCTTCAGTTGAGTTATGTAGGTCAACTGAAGAATAGGATACTATAGGTTCATATGAGCAGTTGCCAGCGGGCTCGTCCACATACGCAGAGCTGAATTAGAGTATGAGCAGTGCCTTCCTCTCGCTTCTGGCTCCTTGAAGTGTGGCTGTTTGCCGTATGGGCAGTACCAACAAGTAGCCAGATGCTGGCGCACCCAAGCTGCCAGATTTGCGCATGTGCAGAGTGTTACAGTGGGGGGGGGGGGGGGTCCTTCCCCACGTGACCCGTGTATGTGTATTGTGTCTTCGTAATGTTGCTGGTCTCTTCGTTTACAGCTCCCACGTCAAACGAAATCAAAACAGATTTCTGTGGCCGGGAGCCATCAAGTGAATTAATATACATTCTCATAATCATGAAAGACCAAAATAAGTTGGTAGTTTCAATCTTCTGAGTTTTATATTTCCATGTTATTAGCAATCAACCATTAATGTCTTAAAGAAGCAATTTGTCTGTTTTATAGATAAATTTGCTTCTACTAATTTTTTTTCCGCTGAGGCAGTTTATTTGAAACGAAGTGTTTCATTCCGCACTATCGGCTACTTTCAACCACGTTCAATTTCAAGTGGAAATTTTCATTTTCTGGGATGAATGACATTATACCATAATAAAGAACGAAACATCAGGATACGGTAGTGGACCTCCAAGAAAATTGGCGTCACGCAAACCACATGAAAAGCTGAATATCAGGTACTTCAGAGTGCATCAGGACATAAAAACGTGTAATTCGAGTGGAAGGAAGCATTTTAATATGGTTTATGAAATTCCGATGTTGCTGGAGTAGTCTCGGAAGTCCTGTTCCTTTTATGACCACTATGCTATATACGTACGAACATGGTACACATTGACCTGAAGCTGACTAAGAAGGCAAATTTGGTCAGTAGTTTTGAACTAAGTAATTTGTTTCAAATATAATGACTGTTGTAGCAGAATTGTACAAATCTTCCTTCTGTGAAAGGGTATTTGATCACAAGGCACTTGCCTAGTACTTCATCTAGGCCTGAAGTTTTCTTAATTTGTGTTTGTCTTAAATTTTTAGAATGCCATTCTGTGCTAAATTGTAGACTGGCAGCATATTGTGTTTTATCGTTTTAACTCCCCACACGGCTTCATATTTATTCCTACAGTAGAATATAAACTACCAGTTGTACAGTTCCTTTGCCTCACAGACAACCATGTTAATTTTTTTTACACATTTTGAAATAGTCATGAAATTTATTGTCCATTTTCCAAGAATTTTGTATTCAGTTGTATTAGCTTTTTACAGTGCTGTGTAGATGTAAACCCGTTGGAAGTGCTACATAACAATATTGCAGAGTAGGAATTAAAAATCTGTCAGTCACCCTATAGACAGACAATATACAGACAATATGTATATGTGCTGATGGATCTCTCTCTCTGTGTGTGTGTGTGTGTGTGTGTGTGTGTGTGTGTGTGTGTGTGTGTGTGTGTGTGTGTGTGTGTGTGGGCGCGCGCGCGTATACCTGCCCTTTTTCCCCCCTTAAGTTAAGTCTTTCTGCTGTCGGGTTTGGAATGACTCCTTACCCTCTCCCTTAAAACCCAAAAGCCCACATCCTTTCGTCTTTCCCTCTCCTTCCCTCTTTCCTGATGAAGCAACTGTGGGTTGCTAAAGCTTGAAATTTGTGTGTGTTTGTGTTTATTGTCTCTATCAACATACCAACACTTTCGTTTAGTAAGTTACAGCATCTTTCGATATATATGCTGTAACTTACCAAACGAAGGTGTTGGTATGTTGATACACACACACACACACACACACACACACACACACACACACACACAAATAAATTTATTTCAAGCTTTCGCAACCCAAGGTTGCTCCATCAGAAAACAGGGAAGGAGAGGGAAAGACAAAAGGATGTGGGTTTTTGGGTTTTAACGGAGAGGGTAAGGAGTCACTCCAATCCCGGGAGCAGAAAGACTTACCTTAGGGGGAGGAAAAGGACAGGTATACACTCGGGCACATGCACAAATATTCATCCGCACATTTACAGACACGGGCAGACACATGTAAATGCAAAGAGGTTGGGCAGAGATGTCAGTCGAGGCGGAAGTACAGAGGCAAAGATATTGTCGAATGACACGTGAGGTACGAGGGGGCGGCAACTAGAAATTAGCGGAGTTTGAGGCCTGTTGGTTAACGGGAAGAGAGAATATATTGAAGGGCAAGTTCGCATCTACAGAGTTCTGATAGGTTGGTGTCAGTGGGAAGTATCCAGATAATCCGGACAGTGTAACACTGTGCCAAGATGTGCTGGCCGTGCACCGAGGCATGTTTAGCCACAGGGTGATCCTCATTACCAACAAACACTGTCTGCCTGTGTCTGTTCATGCGAATGGACAGTTTGTTGCTGGTCATTCCCACATAGAAGGCTTCACAGTGCAGGCATGTCAGTTGGTAAATCACGTGGGTGCTTTCACACGTGGCTCTGCCTTTGATCGTGTACACCTTCCGGGCTACAGGACTGGAGTAGGTGGTGGTGGGAGGGTGCGTGGGACAGGTTTTACACCGGGGGCAGTTACAAGGGTAGGAGCCAGAGGCAGGGAAGGTGGTTTGGGGATTACATAGGGATGAACCAAGAGGTTACGAAGGTTATGTGGACGGTGGAAAGACACTCTTGGGGGAGTGGGGAGGATTTAATGAAAGATGGATCTATTAACTTCCCAAGAACATGTGATGCACTCACTAGTCGGGTGTGTGGTTCTCTTGAACATATTAGTTGTTGCTTTTGTAATATTAGGATATGTAATTATACCTGACAAAAGTGAGTTACCTGTATCTCTAAAAATTTCATTCCATTCTGGGTTGTGTTATTAAAGATTGGCAGACACGGATGTTAAGTTTTATTGCCAATTAGCTTGTGTATCAGGTGAGATAGAGAATTCTCCTCTCCAGTACCAGTTAGTGGTGGTGCTTTGTAGACATCCCAAATCTGTTATATAGTTTGTTTCTGATGTGCTGTGTATGTTTGGCAGGAATCAAATTATTCTACAGGGACTTGTCTAACATCTAATAAAACTGATGTGTATTAATTGTGCAATTTATTTGTAACATAAATTGCATTATAAATGGAATTCCCAAATGTGTGTTCTGTATATCTTACCAAGATGGAAACCCTTCTGAGGTGACAACAATAGTGAGCATATACTGAGACTACAAGTCATGGGATATGGACCTCCTTTTGCCAAGCACAGTGCAGCAACTCGATATGGTATGGACTGACCAAGTTGTTGTAAGTCCCCTGTAGAAATATTGAGCCATGCTGCCTCTATTGCTCTCCATAATTGTGAAAATATTCCTGGTGCATCATTTTGTGCTGGAACTGACCACCCTATTAGATCCCTTAAATGTTTGATGGGATTCACATTGGGCAGTCTGGGTGGCCACATCATTAACGCGAATTATCCGCAACGTTCTTCAAACAATTGCTAACAGTTGTGTCCTTGTGACATGGCACATTATCATTCATAAAAATCCATCATTGTTCAGGACCATTGTCCTTGAGTGGCTGCAAATGGTCTTAAGGTAGCCGAAAACAACCTTTCCCAGTAAGTGATCAGTTCCATGTAATGTAAACGTAGCCCCCACCATTATGGAGCCATCACCAAGTTGCACAGTGCCTTATTGACAACTGCGGCTTCATAGGCTCTGCACTACACTAGAACTCCGCCATCTGAAATTGGTACTCGTCTGACCTTGCCGTGGTTTTTCCAGTCATCGAGGGTCCAAACGATACGATCACGAGGCTAGGACGGGCACTGGAAGCGATGTACTGTTAGCAGAGGCACTGCTTCCATAGTCCATTTCACCTCACTGTCCTAACAGATACATTCATTGTATTTCCCACATTGGCTTCTGTGGTTATTTCACACATTGTTGCTTGCCTGTTACCACTGACAACCCTCTGCCAGTGCCGCAGCAGTGTTGCCCGTGGTGAGATGTAACGGTTGGAATTTGGTATTCTCGGCAGACTCTCGACATTGTGGATCTCGGAATAATGAACTGTGTAATGCTTTCCGAAATTGAATGTGCCGTACATCTACCTGCAACTACCATTCCGCACGGAAAGTTTAATTCCAGTTGTGTGGCCATAATCACTTCAGAAACCTTTTTCACCTGACTACAAATGACAGCTCTGCCTCCTTTATTCCTTGTGTACTTGATACTACCACCATCAGTATATGTGCACGTTGCTATACCGTGACTGTTATCTCAGTGTACAGTAATAAGACAAGCTAATCGTAGTGCTATTAATGCACTAAATATGGCAGCTTCCTTTCACTTCATGCTTAATGCTATTCCCAGTACACCAACTAAATTTGAATGAATGAATTTTAACAGAGCTTCTTGACAGGTTTGTCCCCCTGTGGGTCCAGGGGTTAGAATAGCCCTGCGGTCTTCCTGCCTGTCATAATAGGTGACCAAAAGCAATCTCACATGTTTTGGGTCAGTTTTGATAAAATCATCATCCTCTGCCTAGTCACGGTCTTTACTCGCTTGTGACAAGTTGGGGATGTTTCGGTTACAATCGTGCCCCATAAGACCCTAAATATGATCCAGGTTATTATGTTCCACAGGGACCTTCTTTTGCAGTCTGATGATGAGCTGCACGCCAATTTAGAGTGGTGAGATGTTAATTTCATCTGCCACATTCATCGAGGTCCGAGGGATAATCAGGTTGCCACTGGTGCCTTCATCTTGGCGTTAGAGGTTTGATAAATTGCCTGAGGTGGTCAAGGTGATGGTCTACCACTGTGACGTCAAGCTCTATATCCCTCACCTGATGCGGTGCTTTAAGGGCTGGAACTTCAGCCGTATGTCTTCCTGCTGTACTTCCAGTGTCACATGTCGAGATTTCGAACACCCATCGCATCCCAATACTCCGTGTGCCCTGCCTCCCATCTGTGTCAACAGAGAGCATCATTCACCTTGTTCACCAGGCTGCAGGATTTTACAGAAAGAGCAGAAAATAATGTAATAAAAGACCCTGGACTGACTGACCGACACTGAGGCTAAGAGGAAATACAAACGACTCCATCTTAAGCGAATGACTTCGTCTTATGCCACCCCTATGACAACAGTGGTAGCCCCATCAAGTTCAGCGAATTCCAGTCGGCACCCAGACCAATACACTACATCTACCCCCTTGACCTGAGGGGCACTACACTCTGTTGCTCCTGCGCCACCTACTTCAGGAACAACATCCCCCACCCATCAGGGACGTCCATCCCCACTTCTAAGCTGGAGAAGCGTCAAACTTCTTTGCCTCATCTTGCTCAGAAGTGGTCCTTTGGGTCCCTCTTTGACTAGGTTTCCGCCAGTGGTGTAAGTGCCCACAAGCAGCTGGTTGTAGGGCTTCACGATCCTCCTCAGTCGCAGAGGCTGAATCAGTGAAGCCTTCCCAGCCAATGAAACCCAAGGAGCAGCGAGAAATGTCCAAGAAGAAGACCTCTAAGACGAAGGAACTTATGGTGGCCCACCCCACTGCAACGTACGAGCTCTGCTGAGATTCTGGCATCTACTGAGGACCTAGATCTCACAGGACCCTCAGACACCGTGAAAGTCGATCGTACGGGTACTCAGTTGGTGGCAGCAGGTGATCCAGCGGTGTAACCTACCACCTCGATCTCTTCACGCCTTTTTCCTCCGTGGACAATGTCATCCTCCAGTTGAACTGCAGCAGTTTTTTCCACCACCTTGCTGAGCTCCGACAATTTCTCAGCCTTCACCCCTTCTTATGCATTGCTCTCCAGGAAACTGGGTTTCCGGTGATGCGAACCCCCGCCCTCCGTGGCTATTTGGGTTATTACAAGAATCCACCAGCTTATGAGAGGGTATCTGGTGGAGTCTGTGTCTACGTCCTTAACACGCTTTACAGTGAGTGTGTCCCTCTTCAGACACCTTTAGAGGCTGTCGCTGTTCGGGTTTTGATGCCTCAGGCTGTTAACTGTCTGCAGTCTCTATCTTCTGCCGGATGGTGATGACTTGCAGCATGTATTGGCTGCGTTGATAGCCCAATTGTCGCCACCTTTTTTGTTATTGGGGGGGGACTTAAACCCACCTTAACCCTTTGTGGAGTGGATTGGTGGCAACAGGCAGAGGCACTGTCACTGAGAAAGTGTTGGCACAGCTCGACCTTTCTCTATTAAATAATGATGCCTCCACACATTTCGGTGTGGCACACAGCATGTACTCGACCATCGACCTTTGTCTCCAGCCCCAGCCTTGTACCGTTTGTCCATTGGAGTATGCATGACGACTTGTGTGGTAGTGACCACTTTCCGATCTTTCTGTCACTGCCCCAGCGCCACTCACCTCGGTGCCTCCCCAGATGGGCTTTTGAATAAGGCTGACTGGGACTGGTTCACCTGCGTTGCCACTCTTGAGCCTCATTCTCGTGGTGCCATTGATGTGGTGGTTCCCACGATCGCCACCGGCATCGTTTCTGCCACGGAATCTGCAATTCCCTGTTCTTACTCTCGGGATTATTCTGAACGGCGCTCATAACCGTCTGGCTGCAGTTTTTTCACTGCCGAGCTGGTCGCCATCTCTCGTGCCCTAGAGTATATCCGCTCCTGGTCAGGTGAGTCCTTTATCTGTAGTAACTCGCTGAGCGGTTTATGAGCTATCGACCAGTGTTTCCCTCGCTCTCGTCTGGTGACTGCTATCCAGGAGTCCGTCCACTCTCCCGCCCATTGCGGCCGTTCCATGGTTTTGGTGTGGACCCCAAATCGTGTCGGCATCCCGTGTAATGAACACTGGCCAAACAGGCTGTCGGTGCACCAGCTTTGGAGATCGGCCTTTCGGAGTGTGATCTCCTTTCAGTTTTGCGGCAGCAGGTTCTCGGTACCTGGGCTGATGAATGGCGCACCCTGCCTTCACTCAGCAAACTTCGGATTGTCAAGCAGACTATCGGTGGGTGGCACTCTTCCTCCGGGTCTCTCGCAAGGACTGTTGTGCTCTGTCGGCTGCGCATTGGCTACACCTGGATGACGCACGGTTATTTATTGTGCCGCGAGGACCCACCTCTGTCGCTACGGTTCAGCATTGACAGTGGCCGATATTTTGTTGGACTGTCCACATTTAACTGTGCTCAGGCAGACATTTGCACTGCCTGATGTGCTCCCTGCACTTCTAATGAATGATGCTGTCATGGCAGGCTTAGTTTTGAGTTTTATTTGTGCAGGGGGTTTTTATCGCTCAAAGGGTTTCTCTCTTTTGTTGTTTCTCACCTTTGGCTTATGCTTTTAGATTGGGATTTTTAGTGTATCTCTTGGTGGTTGGCTTTTCCCTTTTCTTTTGTTTCCATGGTTAGCCAACTACTGTAACACATTGTGTGTTTTTAATTCCTCTTTTCTGGTCTTTGTCTTCTTGTTCTGTCATCCCTTGTCATCTCTGTTGCTTGTTTTTGTTCCTTGTGAGTGTTTCATGATTGTGGAAAAAGGGACCGATGGCCTTTGTTGTCTGGTCCCTTCAACCATCACAAACCAACCCTCTTGACAGGTTTGTCACGTTATATCTGTTACCGTGACAAAGATTTTGTTAACTCCCAAACAAACAACTTTGGGGGGGGGGGGGGTCGTTTCTGATTAAATCCTTGGCATGTGGACTCTAGTTTAATGTAACATTTAGTTTGCATGTCACACCATTGTGAATAGGTGTCACAATACATAGTGTACACAGTCAGCTGCACTTATCTTGTGAGGTAGTGTATTGTTCCCTGTGGAGCGTCCTGCATGAATGCCAGGTAAGCACAGCTAAGTTTGTTTGATGAATGGGTGTGTTGTATCCCAGGCTATTTTCTCAAAATCTTTTTGAAAAATATATATAGCTGGGTGTCAATGCAGGATATTAAGTTCTGTCAGTTATGCCATGAGTCATTAATAACAGAGATAGCGTAAGGTTATTTCTAGGAACCTCCACTACATTTTAAATATGCTATGAACACCATTAGAGCCAACACAATTACAACTCTCTATTTACCTAATGTAATTTTGAGACTACATGTGGGTACGTGCCTTGCATCAAAACTAAAGCTAATGCATCTGCATTTGCCAGTTTATTGTTGGTACCAATGCTTGCTACTATGTTGAAGTAATCGTTAGTTCGCTGGTCCGTGATGGAATTTTCACTGCTGTTGGCAGAGCATTTATCTCGGTCAGATTGTTGTATCACTGCTTTTGTTTCTTGTTTAAGAATGATCTGAACTGCTTGTGCCTAAAGCCTGGAGTATTATAGATATTGAGTGGAGTATTATAGATATTGAGTATAATGTAAACATTTTGCTTTTTTAAAGTAAGGCTGGATGATTTTTTATATTTGTGGTGGCAGTGGACTTTACTCAGTACTACAGCTTGTTCTCTAGCTTGGATATCACTGAGACCTGTGCAACCTGCTTTCTGTCTTTAATTGTATTTGTTTATAGGTGCTGAAGGTAAAGTGGTGAAATTGAAGTGTTTGTTCTAAACAAACTTCACTTGCCATTATTGAGTTGTTAAATTACTGTATCAGAAACTGGGCAGCTTTTAATGTGTCGTTTTTACCTCCCAATTTCAGGTGCTAAATATGGCCACTAACAGAGGCAGTTTGGTTCACGCAATGTCCGAGCTCCTGACGTCGGGCACGGGTGCCGACGTTACGCTGTGTGTCAGAGGTGGTGAAATAGAAGCGCACAGGTTAATACTCGCCGCCAGGAGCCCGGTCTTCGCAGCTATGTTACTGCGGCACGACACGGAGGAAGCTGCCAGTGGCCGTGTCCAGATACCGGACGTAGAGGCTGCCACTATGCGGCAGCTCGTCCGCTACGTGTACACGGACGAGGTCCCGGAGGGGAAAGAATCTGCGGCAGAGCTACTCGCGGCTGCCGACAAATACGACCTCCCTCTGCTGAAGGAGGCTTGCGAGGACCGGTTGCTGCAGGAGTTGTCTGTAGAGAATGTGGCGGAGTGTGCGGTGCTGGGCTGGCAGCACTGTTGCTCGCGCCTGCTCGGTGCCGCCGTCGAGGTGATCTCCCGGGACCCTCCGGAGGCCCGCAAGACGGAGGGCTGGCGAGAGGGAGTGGCCTGCTGCCCGCGACTGATGACGCAAATCTCAGATTTGGTTGAAGCTAAAATCAGGTTAGCTAAAATTCTAATTTTGTTTGTCTTTGTAAGTAGCACTTACAGAGTAGTGAGCCTTCTCTCGGACACTTCCCAAAGGAATGGTTGGAGGTATGTATTTCACTAGTGTAAATCTCACATATTCCACACGATCCGCACTCGGGACTATCAGTGTGCGTATTCTGTAAGGAGACACTACGTAAGCATTTTTGTGCTTCGAAGATATAATGGAACTTTCACATATTTCTGCTGTATTTTTGAAGGCAGTGTTGCAGTCTACAATCAGTTGTGGTGAAAATTTAGTGCAGATTTGGGACATAAATGTATACTTGCATAGTTAGACCCAAAAAACTTAGCAGAATTGTACTTCCTTATACAGAGCAATATTCTTAATCTGACTGCTGTGGGTGCTAAGTATATTTTGCATGTGCACTGTTCTCCATTTTTGTTTTAACTGAATGTAATGATCTAAAACGTTACATTTGTCATAGAAAACCTTGTATACAAATTCAGTATGCTGTGCTGGAATTAAATTTTGGGTGACATTAACTCAGATGAGCACTTGTCTAAAAGGTTTACAGGGCTGGATATTTCAGTATAAAAAAAAATACTTCCATGTAAGATAGGCTTCAGAATAACATGTTCCCATCTACCACAATTGCTGCTGTATACAAACCACTTACTTGATACGTGTTGCGGGGTGAAGAGTGCGTGCTGTGGGTGAATACACCAAATAGGTCTTCCTGCTCATCTTTTGCTTACTTTTTCCTGTGCTTCTTACTTAAATCTCTCAAAAGCTTCTCTAATACTGTGCATTGCCAAACAATTTTCACGAAACAGCGGGAAAGTTTCACGATCCTGTCTAATACCGTCGGATGTCGCTAGTCATCGGGCAGCAGTACTTGCAGAATTAGAGGTGGCGGCAGCTAACAATCTTGATATTCATTTCTTTCTTCTGGGCTTTTATTTAACAAATGTCTTCTTTTGTTATGATGAACATTTGTTTCGAAGGGAAAAAATATTATACCAATAATCATTGTGGTATATTTGGAGACATCTATAGTTGACCTAATAGATCACAATGGAATGAATATTTATCTGTAAATCATGTAGTCAGGTATAACGTGAGTGTGATATGCTCAAGTGTATCGAGAGAAAATAACTGTCACAGCTATTTCTTTAGTCTTGATAGTACCTTCCCACAGGTGTACTTTTTTATCTAAGGTTAAACATCTGTCACAGCAACGAGTGTTCGGTGAAAGGGTAGCGTGAAGGACTGGACTGATAAGCAGTACGAGGACATGCTGCCGTAATCGGTAGCATTAATGTAACTTGTCAGATGGCTGGCTTTCTTGTGTGGTACCCGACAGGCTAGTGGAATTTAGTGCCAGTTTCTCAAAAAAGGCTGAGCAGCACTTTGTACCAGAGCAGTAGTTGTCAGATCTGTGTATCTGTCTGGTTTCTGCTTCCTGTGTCAGATCTAATTTGGTATACCACCCTCTGACGTTTCTTAGAGCTCTAAAAATGTCAAGTAATTCTGTGTAACCTCAAAATCTCCTTCCCCATCCTGGAGCAAACTTATAAACCTTAATACACATTTCTCACTGATCGTGTGGGCTTATAGCATTCAATTGGTGTAGTTAATAATTTTGCGGCTATCTATTGTGACAGTAAATTTCTGTGGAAAGTAATCTCTGTTTTCCAGTGCCGCAAAGGAGGACGCCTTGAAGAAGTGGCTGCACGAAGCTGCAGAACGTGGAAATGTGGCGGAACTCGCAGACATCCTGGCACAGGGAGTGGACATAAATTGCCAGTGTGAAAACGGTTACACGGCACTTCACAAGGCGGCGAAGGGTGGCGACGTCTGGGCTGTAAACTGGCTGTTGGAGGCGGGTGCCGATGTCAGTGCACGGAATAACTGGCAGCAGACGCCCCTCCACGTAGCAGCGGGACACGGCAGACAGGGTGTCGCGATGGCCTTGCTGTTTTACAGGGCAGACAAAGACGCGTGGGACGGCAGCGGGCAGACGGCTCTGCAGGTTGCTGCCGCGTGTGGTGAAGTGGCCATGGTCAACCTGTTGTTGCGGCTGGGAGCGGACCGATCTGCTGCCGGATACGGTAGGACGCCTCTACAACTTGCCCAAGCGTACAACAGGAGGTCAGTCATCGATATTCTGAGTGGGACTCGTCCGGTGTAAGGTGGACCTTTCGCACAATTTTCAGATAAAGCAAATAAACTTCTGGTTTACTGTGAAACGTGTCATTGAATTATTCAAATATTTACCTGCTCTTCCTTCCCACTTCTCTCTTCTCCTCATAGTGGTCTTCTTTCCGCAGGTGAGACCTCCTAAACTCCTACCATCAACTGCCCTGAGATTCCCAAACAGTAGTGTTTTACGCTTAGTCTACTGGCAGTAGATCAAATGTTTGCCTGGCACAGGAGAGCAGAGTTCTATTGAAACTGCTCCAGAGCAGCAATCATTAACATTTGATCTTGACTATGTTCCAAATACACATCATTTTCAGTGAGCTTCCGGTGTGGTATTCTTGTAAACCAGTTTCAAGAATCTTACACCACATGCTCTTCCCAGAAGCATCCAGTACTTCTGTTAACACAGGCTGAAATTTGTGTGTGCGTTTTCTTGTTGGCACAGACATCCCTATTCTTCGGCGGTCTAAGGAAAACATATTTAACAATCTGTGTAAGGTTCAGAACGAGTTGCTCAGAATGAATGTAAAGTCATTTGACAATATTGCATGTAATTGTTCATATTTGTGACATGACTATTAATCCAATGGTTAGTGGTGAGAATATAGGCACCCATACTTCCGCCAACACTTCATGAACTATGGAGTTGCTGCAAACTTCAGCATATAGGACACTAACGTACTGAAATTTCATCAGTTACTGATAATGTCCCAGGCTGCCTAGTTTGTCAATCTAATTTTGTAATGGTAAATGTAAATACCGCTCACCAAGCATACTGCCGTGGGACGTTGTGATTGTTGCTGGAAGGTTAATCAGCAGATAGGGCATAATACATTCTTCAATTGATGATTATATTTATCAAGAGATGAGTTATGGTCAACCACAAACAATTCAGTTACTGGAAGTCACAAATGTCATGAAATTTCCTTTCACAGACTGTAGAGAAGTTGTAAAATGTGAATCAGTTTGCCAACTTGCTTGACATACTAAATGCATTTACACAACAGAATGAAGAGTGGAAGGTAACACTGAAGTTAACGTGTCAAATTTAAGAGGTGTTATAATATGATTCGAAAGATTGTAAATCATAATGCAGATCCCAATGTTAGATTGCTCGTGAGGCTCTGACACAAGCAGGACCTGGTACTCCTGGAAATATTTCCCATCGGACAACTAAATCAGTAATTATGAATGTTTAAATTTTTTGGTGAACTGCAGTCACTGCAACACCACATTATGCACCTGGAGACATCCTTAATTTCACTGAATCTGACAGTTTGATCAATTGAAATGAGGACCATATGAATTGAATGCAATTTTAACCCTTACATGAAACATCTCTTAAATGTAAGTAGAAAGATGAGACGTCCCACAGATGTAATATTTTCATCAGGTAACTACAGTAGCTGAATAGTAAACTATTTATTATTAAGAGCAAATGAAATCCCATTTAGCACTTATGACAGGATTGCCGCAAGTTCTGTAAATCAGGGAATTTCAAGTGGGTCAGGGAAATTTGAAGAAAAAAAGGAAAACCTCATCTTCGTCTCAGTAGATAATGGTTTGTTCACCGAGATGTCGTGCATTGTCACTGGCTAGGTGCCGCTTTCTAACCCCTCATTCTTACTGCTCCTCCCCTTCCTACCCATTCCCTCAGGAAGCAGTCAGTGCTGCCACCATTTACTGCTAGCCTAGCAGCTGCCAATGAGAGGCAGGCAGGCACGAGGAGTGGTTTGTCTCGATCTGATTCTCGGAGACTGTTGACACGGCGGCCAGAGATGGTAATGTGTGCGTGAGTTGGCCGAGTAATTGTGTGGATGTGTGTGTGCACGCGCTCATTTTCTGACATGAACTATGGCCAAAAATTTAGTTGCGAGAGTGTGTTTGTCTTTCCTACGTGCCCGTCTGCAGCTCAGTGGCTGTCTTCACAGTGAGTTGCTACCTCTCCTCACCAGTACTGATTCTCAGAGTATTTGCTCCAGTTATCTGTTGTACGGATTCAGCACTGCGGTCTCATTTCATCGACACGGTGTCTGACACATGAATAACTGGCTAAATGAGTGGACTTCTGCGACGGGCCAAAACTGCTGGCCATTTCTGAGCATATCTGTAACAGATCAGGCCTGCCGATACGAAGCGCCTCATTTCCCGCTAACGTGTGAGGCCTGCCCTTCGGGTCTAGTCTCGCTGATCTGGCCACAGGTCCGGGTCTGTTCGTGTGTGGCATAATGGGGCTTATCCGAGGACTGGGTTCCTCGGTGGGTGAGAGGCCACACACGATGGATTTCAGGAATTGACTCTCACAAGTACATTGTACATTGCAGTGTTTTATAGACTGTTTTATACTGGTATATTTTGGCACCACGAAAGCAGTTTAGAAAGGATAGACAATAAGAAAATTGTGTTCGTCGCTGGTGGTTTGTATGTTATTGGGTCAGGTATCTCGAAGGATTACACAATACCTGTAAAATGAGACATAACACTGTGGTAATAACTGACAATAACGAACATAGTAGTGTTGGTTTACACAATTCTTCCACACTTTACACTTCTTTCTAGAGGCCTACATTTTTCTGAGATTATTTCTGAAATCGGTGAGGGTATTTTAAATCTGTCTTGCAGCTCCAAGGAAATGCATATTTTTATCACCAAAGGTTTTGTTTTATTGAAAGAAGTTGTTTTGATGAAATACATGTACCATTTGGGTTGCTTTCTCCATCTAAAAGCAGTTCATTACAAAATATGTTGATGTTAGTACTTAAGATTTTTGCTCACACAGGGGAGATATACTGAAGTCCTTACATTTTTTGTCAACTTGTGTCTTTACTTACCCTTGAGATCTCAGAATGTCAGGGGAAAATCGGGTAATTTCTCTTCAGGAAACTTGTGGCAACTCTGTATAAAGACTTCGTTGATAACATTAATCAAAATGACCATGAAACTGTGTGTGTGTGTGTGTGTGTGTGTGTGTGTGTGTGTGTGTGTGTGGTGGGGGGTCACTTAGTACTGGTCTTCAAATGACTGAATATACTACAATCCCCTACATATGACTCGCATAGGGATCGTGTAATTCGAAAAATTAATGCGCGCACAATGGCATTCAATCATTCTTCCTGCACTCCGTGCAGGAATAGAATGGGAAGAAACCCAAATAACTGGTGCATTGGGATGTATCCTCTGCGGTGCTGGATGTAGGTGTAGAATTAAATGAGACTGCAGAAAGTGTAAACATTGGTAATAATCAAATGATATGAAAATATTATTTTGCGCAACTTTTGCACAGTGGACGCACATCTACATTCCAGACAAATTGACTGACCCTGTTTGGTGCATTTATATGCTGATTTCTTTTCCTATGATGCACAGCACTTCGTTCATATATTCTTTTCCATTCTATCAGTTGATATACATACGACATGTCGTCAGACGATTCTCCCATATTTGAGATTTGGTAGGCATCTCTACCAAAATTTAACTTTTGCCTGTAGTCAAAGCATTCCTCCTTTCGAAATATTGTGTTGTCTTTTTCTTGCTCTAACACAACAGATTCTGCATGTCTTCACTTGAAATTATTTTTACTGTAAAAGACTATACCTGATATGAGTAATTATCTGTGGAACTGGTCGTATCAGAATGAAATTATCACCCTGCAGTAGAGTGTGTGCCAATACGAAACTTCGTGCAGATTGTGTGCTGGACCGAAACTTGAACTCGAGACCTTTGCCTTTGTCTGCCAGTACCTCATCTCCTGCCTTCCAAACTTCACAGAAGCTCTCTCATGAAACCTGCAAGAGTAGCACTCCTGAATCCAGCCAATTGACCAACTGGTACTCCCTGAAGTTGGGAAGGTAGGAGACAAGATGCTGGCAGAAGTAAATCTGTGAGCAGCACAAGTCGTGAGTTGTCGGGTAGCTGTCAGTTGAGCCCTTTCCCACAGAAGGCGAAGGTCCCGAGTAAGTATTGGACTGACACCCTGTGTTAATCTGCCTGGAAGTTTCAGGTCACAACAGCCTCTTTTACCAAAAAACCGTTTTCTTTGCTAGTATCCCTCTGTTTTGTGGTGACCATCAGCTGCAACAAAATCAGAATCGTCAAAAGTCATCATTCCAGTGTTCGATTTCACCTATATAATAACCGATTTGCTCCTGAGCTTTAAAATATTGATAAACTGAAGACATCTTATTCGTCTTACAAAGTCACCCCATGCTATAGCTGAAAAATAACAATTTCACACACATAATACAATGCCTGTTAGGCACCCAATTTCACACTGACTTCTGAACAATGTACTTTATCATTAGAATGACCAAGTCAAGCTAATCCTGAATGTTACTTTACTCGTGGCACATATTAAAATGAAGGTACTGAAAGACTCATTTCTCGCAGTGCTATGACAGTCATTGTTCGCAATGAGTGACGGGTATGAGAGATCGCTGTATTGGTTTGAGGATTAAGCCAGGTTTGTGGTTAAGAGGAGACTGGTCCTGAGAGCATGGTGTACAGGTTAGAAATGAACTGCAGTGTCATACTTCTAGCCAGTGTTGGCAGCTATCAAAGCTGAGATACAGCAGGCGTGACGTGCTGTCGAGAAGTGAAATACGGTGGCACTGGGGAGGAATTTCCTTACTTGCCAGACTGGCAGGGTAGGTGTGATTAGACAGTGTGCCCATTTCCTAATGGGGACATCTGTGCAACTGAGTCTTTTTGGGAGGGGGGGGGTGATTTTTTTCACTTAAGGACTTGAGTATTTATTGGGAGAGATTCATTTCTGAAATCTCTGCTTGCTTACTAACTGCAGACAACATGAATATTATTGAAATGGGGGACTTTACTGACTCTGTTCATTACGTCTATTGCTTCCAGACTTGTCACTTAAGGCATTATGGGAATGAGCGGTCTACAGCTGGACAGTACTGACAATTCTACTTCTGTAAGCCACATCGACAAGACCAACAACAAAATGCTGATGTTTAAACCTTGTGGATTTATCACAGAGCAGGAAACACATGAAAATAAGCAGCAATAAAACATATTCAAGCTAAGAATAGCCATCACACACATTTAGATACAGCAAGAGAATGTAATTGTTCGATACCTTTACAGCCATACATTCATTAATTTGGTAGCAATTCAGAAAAAGATGTGAACGTGGAACATATGCTGCACATGTAGAGCGATAGGTCTTTAAATGGAAGCGGCTTTCAGATTAAGCATGAGGAGCACTGCACCAAATTCTCTTCTATATTGCTTGATTGGAGCAATTAGTGACTTTTTCTTCATTATAATGAGGTGGTTGGGCAGAGCGTTCTATCAACTGATGGAGCACTGCATCTCCATCACAACCCTCACCCTGTGGAGAAATGTATGTAGAACATTAAAATTTGACAATCTTCAATTTTGGAAAAGATAAACTGTGTAACATTTATTTAGATCATAAATCTGTGTATTTAAAATACATGAATAATACGTGGTTACTCTGCAAATCATTTAACTGCCTGGCAGAAGTTCATGAAACCCACCTTCACAATAATTCTCTATTATTCCACTCTCGAACAGCTGTATCTTTCCGTGCAAGCCGTGATTTCTCTTATTTTATTATGATATCTGTTTCTTCCCATGTAGATTGGCATCAACAAAATATTTTTGCATTTGGAGGAGAAAGTTGGTGATGTAAATTTAGGGAGAAGATTCTGCTGCAACGAAGAATGCCTTGTTTTAATGGTGTCCATCCCAAATCATGCATCACATCCGTGACTCTTTCTCCCTATTTCAAGATAGTACAAAACGTACTGATCTTCTGTGAACTTTCCCGATGTACTCTGTTAATACTACCTGCTAAGGATCTCCCAGACTACACAGCAGTACCTGACGGGCAAGTGTAGTGCAGGCAGTCTGTTTAGTACATCTGTTACATTTTCTAAGCTTCTGCCAACAAAACGCAGTCTTTGGTTTGCTTTCCCCACAACATTAAGGCATATTAATCCACCAGAGCAGTGTTAGTAACAGTTACTTGGGGTTTGTGTAGTATTGCCGTATACCTGAAAACATGTTTTCACAATGTAGCTTTATGTAATTCATAAATCATGGCAAAAGTTTCACTCTAAATGTTTCTGCTAAATGTGTGTATAAATTTAGAAATACAAGTTTGTGTTCAAACAGTAACCAAACTTTCCTTTGTACACAAAATACAGAAAAATGTTAAGTGACCATGTTTAAATTTGTTCTCTGTGTGGTTGGTTACAGAATGAAAAATTAAAAAAAATTATATGCAGTTAATTCAAAAGAAATTCAGGTATAGGCACGTACTTAAACCATTCATCTTTTGTTCCAACTGAAAACTCAATGAAATGCATCTATAAGACCTGTACATGCAACTTGATGGTACGTCATACTGCCAAAAGTTGCTCTCTACACCTGACATAACATATGCAGTTCAGAATTTTGTTATAGGGCAGGAAGAGTGAAGGTGTCAAGTTTTGGTTGCTTTGACTTTTAGTAGCTAATGCAAAAAAGGAAAAGAGTTACTTCTGGCATAGAAATAGTCAGTGGATTTTCATTTTTACTCTCGGCTGCTTTCACATTATCTCTATGCAGCCACATTCCCATATGTGAGTGGTCTTTGGGCACGCTTTAAATGACTAGGCATACTGCAGTTAATTTGTAAATAATTCTCTCCGTAACTTCTCACTAAATTTATTTTCATTTTCCTATCCCACACATTAATATGCCCAGAGTAGTTACCTGTAGGATTGTATTACTTTTTCTACAATCTTAAACATTTACATTGTAGCGGTTCCACCTGCTTTGAATTTCTTTGTTTGTCTTCGGTGTCGACGTATTGTGTTGCTACACTGGCTCAGAATGGGTGGTGGATTCTGACACACACTACTGTAAATCATGTAGCCGACAGGTACACAGTTGCGTTTCACAGTACTTTAATTTTCATTTTGTACAACACCAAATATTAAAGTTATACGGTCAGTGCACTATTATTTAACCTTCGATAAGCCTCATTAATTGTAAGCAGGCGAAACTCCACATACTGCTTCAATCGTTTCTTGTTGAACATCTACGAGCAGTAAAACCTAACCCAAAGTTCACAGTTCTTGAAGAATAATCAGGTACGTATGGAGCATACACTGTCACTGTTTTTACACATGGCCTAATTGTTTAACAATTGTTCCACAGTTAATTTGAAGCATTGTTGTTCTAACCAGCACAGGTTACTCATCTGAAACTCTGCTGTGGACTGTCTGTCTCATGACCAAAATTCGGGCCCTTATACAGGGTGTTACAAAAAGGTACAGCCAAACTTTCAGGAAACATTCCTCACACACAAAGAAAGAAAATATGTTATGTGGACATGTGTCCGGAAACGCTTACTTTCAATGTTAGAGCTCGTTTTATTACTTCTCTTCAAATCACATTAATCATGGAATGGAAACACACAGCAACAGTACATACCAGCGTGACATCAAACACTTTGTTACAGGAAATGTTCAAAATGTCCTCCGTTAGCGAGGATACATGCATCCACCCTCCGTCGCATGGAATTCCTGATGCGCTGATGCAGCCCTTGAGAATGGCATATTGTATCACAGCCGTCCACAATACGAGCACGAATACCGCGGTTGCGTAGACAAGAGCATTCAAATGCCCCCATAAATGAAAGTCAAGAGGGTTGAGGTCAGGAGAGCGTGGAGGCCATGGAATTGGTCCGCCTCTACCAATCCATCGGTCACCGAATCTGTTGTTGAGAAGCGTACAAACACTTCGACTGAAATGTGCAGGAGCTCCATCGTGCATGAACCACATGTTGTGTCGTATTTGTAAAGGCACATGTTCTAGCAGCACAGGTAGAGTATCACGTATGAAATCATGATAACGTGCTCCATTGAGCGTAGGTGGAAGAACATGGGGCCCAATCGAGACATCACCAACAATGCCTACCCAAACGTTCACAGAAAATCTGTGTTGATGACGTGATTGCACAATTCCGTGCAGATTCTCGTCAGCCCACACATGTTGATTGTGAAAATTTACAATTTGATCACGTTGGAATGAAGCCTCATCCGTAAAGAGAACATTTGCACTGAAATGAGGATTGACACATTGTCGGATGAACCACTCGCAGAAGTGTACCCGTGGAGGCCAATCAGCTGATGATAGTGCCAGCACACGCTGTACATGGTACGGAAACAACTGGTTCTCCCGTAGCACTCTCCATACACTGATGTGGTCACGTTACCTTGTACAGCAGCAACTTCTCTGACGCTGACATTATGGTTATCGTCAACCGCACGAAGAATTGCCTCATCCATTGCAGGTGTCCTCGTCGTCCTAGGTCTTCCCCAGTCGCGAGTCATAGGCTGGAATGTTCCGTGCTCCCTAAGACGCTGATCTGGAAATCTGTCTCGATACAAATGTACCGCGCCACG
Source organism: Schistocerca americana (assembly GCF_021461395.2). Taxonomy (NCBI): domain Eukaryota; kingdom Metazoa; phylum Arthropoda; class Insecta; order Orthoptera; family Acrididae; genus Schistocerca; species Schistocerca americana. The sequence continues at coordinate 152,569,821 of NC_060129.1, forward strand.
GCTATTGCCCCGTGCTAATCCATACATCAAATGGGAATCTCCCAACTCCGCATTTGTAGACATTGCACTGACTGCAAAACCACGTTCGTAGTGAACACTAACCTGTTTATGCTACGTACTGATGTGCTCGATGCTAGTACTGTAGATCAAAGACTCGCATGTCAACACGAGCACCGAAGTCAACATTACCTTCCTTCAATTGGGCCAACTGGCGGTGAATCGAGGAAGTACAGTACATACTGACGAAACTAAAATGAGCTCTAACATGGAAATTAAGCGTTTCCGGACACATGTCCACATAACATCTTTTCTTTATTTGTGTGTGAGGAATGTTTCCTGAAAGTTTGGCCATACCTTTTTGTAACACCCTGTATATCATCACAATAACAGGTGCTGAAACAACACAATGTTCGAAGTTACATTTAAAGAAATTACAATTAAAACTTAACTCATTAAATTAACTGAATACACCAAAAAAATTGGTTCTTTTTAGCAGTTTCTTCTACTACGTGGTTTAGGCCTAGTTATTTGTTTAAATCATGGAATTAACAAATATAGTTATGCAAACAATACCTTTGACAAAACTGTTAATTTCTTTGGAATTAATGAAAGGCTGGGTTTGCTAACATGTTTTTGAATAGAGCTAGATACATACTTTAAGATTACTGGTACTTCATCTTCCAAATGTTAACAGTTATTATATAATTTATGTCAATAATAGAATTTAAATTACGAAACGATCACTGATTTCACCCTATAACACGATACTAACTATGAATAGACAAAATAAGTTAGAACATCAATTACATACATTAAACTAAGCACAAAATTAGATCAGTTGTTATTTGCTTTAAAACTGAGGGCCAGTCTTTATCTTTCATGGAAATGCAGATTATATTCTGTATGTTAATGATAATTAGTTAAGAGTAACAAAACAAATATAAGGAGGCAGATGGCAAAACAAGAGGGGAATTAAAATTATCCCAGCTTGCTTCGTCACATCAGTGTACAGTATACATTTCTTGCCCGATTTGATAGGTCCAGTACATCAAACCATTAACCGGGTTGATAATATATATTGGCAGTGCGCCACTGGTTGCCACAGATTATGACTCCTATCATAACTAATATGCACTTTTCCGTTGTGTTAATTGAATGGAAATGAATTGTCAAGAGGGCGGAGCCTTAATCTTGGAGCAGCTGGCAAGACAAATTATATCGGCTACTTATTCTATCAATCAATCAAGGCTCCATTTAAAATATCATGGGCTTCATAGGAATGCAGGGTGCTGCAAATCGGCTTCCTACACCGTCAGCACTGTTACACACCTTTGTTGCAAGAGCTTCCAGCTACAATGTCCAGGGCCATTTTGTACACTGCACTGTCCCTCTGATTGTTGACTAATCTGTTCACAAGAGCTCCTACCTCGTCTTTCACCTGGACCTTGTGGAATAAATCGAAAACTAATTCTGAAAATTTAACATCTAAAGTCAATAATTATCATAACACAAGTGTGTGCATTTACATCACTACCAAAAAATCCTAAATTCTCATCCAAGTGATTTATATGGTTAGTGACAACTGCAAAACTATTACTTTGTGTTTGTCATTTCTCGCCGCACGTAAAAACCATGCTGTCTCAGTGATTTCCATTCCTGGCTAATAGACATTTTAAGTTTTGTACCTGTTAGTGAAACTTTCCTCATAATAATCATTTAAAGGTGACTGATCAACGAGTATGTAGTGTCGTCACTTAGCCAACATAGGTCATAAATCAGTTATTCAGCAACAGTTTCATTACGAAAGTGTAAGTCTTTCCAGTATGAACACTAATTTACAAAAGATAACTGTTACATTAAACGTTAAAACAATATATACTGCCTTAAAAAGGTTTAGATTTGTTCACAATTGCCAAAAAGAGACACGACAAACAATTGATAGTTTTGTAAACGAGGAAGTGACAACATTGATACCTACAGAAATGCTGTAATTCGTACCTTAAACTGTGACTTGACTATTGCTTAACATTATTTAATGGAGGTACTCTTGGCATTCAAGTACATCAGTATTACTGGAAAACTAAAACGTTTAAAATGAAAAGTTTGAGGAAAGCTGTGTCAAGCAATTTATTATGTTTAGGAATATTTCAAAAATTTTAAGTCATTCCTTGTGCTAAGAAGTGCATCTGTAATTGTAATGGTTTTAAAGAGTGTTACAATCCTTGCAAGTTGTTACTGGCGTAAGTTCAAAATTGTCGAAAGATACACACTGGATGAGATTTGTCTTGTGATTTTTTTTAAACCATCTGTGGAAATTGTTAGGAATTGAAAAGCAAATTATAGTTTAATGTTGAAGTGTCAATATTTGCTGCTCGGCACACAAGCCAAAACAAACACGCATGTTAAAAGTGGAACATAAAAAATTGTTGCATTTACCTCACATTAGATTCGAGTCTTGTCAGATGTCAAGTACGGATCAGAGCAGCTGTACATACTAGTCTTATGTACGGAGTGTTTTCTTATATGACTTGGATTACGGAGAGCCACAAATGCCGCAGGTCCCAGCTGTTGTCACTGCACGGTCCTCAGTCAGAAATGGCAGCTGACGTATTGGTGGTGGTTTGTCTCATGTATTCGGCAAATTGCCTTTTACAGTACTCGAGCTCTGTTACAGCCCCCTTATACTTCTTCCAGTACTTTTATTATTTTGAGTATTTACTGAGACCTTTATCTACCCATATGGTGTACATGTTCATTCATTTGTTCATTTAGGTCGTTTATACCTAGACAGCCAGACAGGTGGACCGGTACTGCCCTGGATTTCTCGCTTGTGTTCTCACCACTCGTGCCTCACTTCTGTAACTTAAGCTCAGTACTACTGTGGTGCTTTTAATGCATTTTCCATCTCCAGTAATATTTAGGCTAACGAGATTTCTAAGAGAAAACTGGGACACTTTGGTTTATACGTAACTTCTTTACTACAGTTATATGTACCATTGTCAGTTGACGTGATATTTTAAAATCAGCAATATGACAACGCTGTGGGTGAAATACCTATACTGAGAATGCATCTTCATTTTGTGAATTGGAAAGGAAAATGTTGGTACATAATATAGAAACAAAATTATTTTCTTCAGAAATAATCACTGACATACTATTTTATTTTAATAGCTTGGATATATTTTTCTGCAATGTTTAGTCACATACTTCGTACAATTTGTTAATCCTAAAAGCTATGTAACATAATTGGTAATCGGATACAGATTATATCTTCTTACTAAAATTTAACATATCGTTTGACTGCAGATTGTCAAGGCAAGTGCGTATACGTGCTGAACAATATTGGATGAGCACTGCTAACACACACTGCATTACTCACATAATTCACAAATTTAACTTCCATACGGATGCAGTCACATTAGGAGAAATGTAAATCAGGCTCCTTTACACCTTTGGTTTTGCTTTCACTTGTCTTGAAGGTCATAAAGTGGATTATCAGTACATTAGAGGTGGGGATAGGTAGTACCCTCTTTTGTTTTGAGCATCGCCTACTCTTTCTTCTGGCAGAGGGCTAGTTAAACTAAATGTGGTAAGCCTATGTATTGTGAAAATATGTATTTCTATAACGTTCTACTACAAAATTTGTTTTCAGAAACGCTTAAGTGAGAAATGTTATTGCACTCTTTTGTTTCTCAATTAAAAAGCAGGACAGCTGTGTCCCAAATGATTTTCTGGGGGTAGCAAGACTTCTGGACAGCCTAATAATATTAGTGTAGTTTAACCTGATGATTACCTCTGTTAATGGAAAAATGCTGTTTAACAATGGGGAAGTTTCAGTTAAGGTATGAATTACAGTATTTTGGCAGTTGCCAATTTTGTGTCATTCGAATGTCCGCAAAACGATTGAGTTTTTGTCCATTTATCTCTTTTGCTGGTTGAAAAAAAACTATTTTATGCAACCATTATATTATCTTTTGTAACTTTTAGTACTGGAAATAAAAATTACTGTAGAGAACTATTGCTAATACTGGCTAGGTGATATTAGACATTCTTACATTTTACTTGCCAATTGACTTTAAATGAATGTTCTAAGCAAAGTTTTGCCAATAACAGGGACAAAACTGAGAACTTTCAGTTATGAGTGGAAGTCATTGATATCAGCATGGTTTTCATGTGGGACAAGGAGTGACTGACAAAATGTAATGAGGAATGGAAATGAAAGTTTACTTAATGGGAGCAAGGAGTGGTGGTGGTGGTGATCATCACAATTATGTTGGTTTGTGGGGCGCTCAACTGCGTGGTCATCAGTGCCCGAACAAAGTCCTAATTTTGACAAAGTCCAATTGAACCCAGGACCCAGTGGTATAGAGGCAGCAACGCTAGCCACTAGACAATGAATTGCGAATGGGTGCTAGGGAGAGAACGATTTACAAGTGAACTGGTGGACACACTGTGTCTTTCAAATCACACGCAAAGGTCACTTGTATGTGGGAAGAGGCTCCACAGTATTCTGAAAACAACTGAGGTTTACAATAGGAAGGACAATCCATCGACTTTTCTATACTTGACTACATTTAGTGGTTTCTTTGTGTGAATATGCAGCTGCATCTCTTTCTTAGCTTGCTTCTGAAATTTTTTACTGTTGTTCCACATATGGAAATTAATTTAATTTTTGGTAAACATTGTGGTTGTATTCCTATGTGATGTTTAAAAAGATTAATTTGCTCCAATATTTTATTTTTGAAGACTAATTATGCTCTTACAGGTTGTATGTGCCGGAATGTGTATCAGTTTTAATCATCGATCTAGGTGAGTCGGGACTGACCTTCAAGAGAAGTAACTGAACCATTCATTCCAGCTCACACTGAAATCTTGTAGAGTGTGACAGAACAACAGGCCATTCACACACTGTCAGTCATGTGACTGGCTACTGCAGCTTCTTCACGATGAAACTTCATTCCGCACGTGCTCATTCCTCTTCTACATTGAGGCACAGCTGCCTTTATTAGCCTGTGTGAACTCTCAGAACAGTCAATTTGAGTTTCTCAGTATTCCCATCAGCTACATCGAGAGACTAAGAGATGTGGAAACATGGATGTGACGTGCCATTAGTGTGACAGGTATTATGGTTCCAAACACTCTCCACCAAACTTAAATGGCTCTGAGCGCTATGGGAGTTAACATCTATGGTCATCAGTCCCCTAGAACTTAGAACTACTTAAACCTAACTAACCTAAGGAGATCACACAACACCCAGTCATCACGAGGCAGAGAAAATCCTTGACCCCGCGGGGCATCGAACCCGGGCGCGGGACCACCAAACTTACTTCTGATGTGTGACACAGGACAGAAAGTTGGTCAGCATCAGTTTTAATCATCTTTTTTAGTGTATATCTACAATTTTAACAGTGCAAAATCAGTGCTATATATGGGAATGCTACAAGAATCAGCTAAACAGTACACTGATCGAAAGCCATCTCACAATTGTGCTTAATTCCAATCCCCTGATTACTTACTGTCATAATCATGTAGTGTCAATGTAATTATACCACACACTGCCAGATAACTTTGGCATGTACGAGCATGAGTCTAACTGTCACTGCTTTTACTGGTACATTCACACAGCTAACCTGTTTGTCACACTGGATAGTAAACATTGATTTTACTACCTATCGTAAAACATCATGTTAAAATTGTATATAAAAATGTAATGAATTCAGTAAACAATTACAATAAAATACTATTTTATCTATAGCCACATAAATTCAAGAATCCTTACAAGTGTTACATTGCATGGAATCACTTATTCCCATGACATGCAACATGATGAGACATGTTTATATGCTACAACATTTATTGAGAGAACCATCCAAACAACTAAGCATGTTCACACGCCGCCAACATGTAGGACAGTACTAAAAGCTGTTACCCACACATGGGTAAAAGATACATCCTGTTTTCCTAATAATTTTGGTGTAATTTAGAGAACACAAAATAACTGCAGGCCATTCATTATGTCCAGCAGATATCATCAATGAGGATGTACGCATTAACGAAAGAGAAGCAACCCTATCAGACTATCCTGCACGTTGCATTAACAGTTATGGCAGCAAAAGGGGGGGGGGGGGGGGTTGGTAGTATAATGTCATAAATCCAAATAGTGGTGTACTTCACCTGCTGTTTGTGTTTGCTAAGTTTTGCCCTTTTGGGTCTGCCACACACCATATTATTTTGGATTGTTTGCCTTTATGAATTTTTCTGACAGTTCCGCTGCCATGTACGAACTTAAGAGAGGAAATGAAAGTGGGTTTCTCCACTAACAACAACAGCACTTAGTCTGCACCTTAAACAATAAAAATGATAAATTATGGACTCAAGAACATAAAAAAGCACATTTAAAACCTGTAGGCTACTACATAGGGGGAACCGGCAGGAATTAGATACAGTGAACACCATTGTTAACATACATAACCAATTTACAAAATCAGCAATAGAAAAAAAACACACACACAATTTTATGGAGCAGCTTAAAATTTTTGTGCACCACAGAAAGCAATGAGGAAAATTTTCAATGACAAACTGGAGAGTTACTCTTTCTCATGCTTACAATAATTAAAATCCATATCAATATGCATTTCCACATATGTATAAAATTTAATGGATAATTCAGTACTTAGTAGTGCTAAAATAAATTTCACAACTGACAACTCTATATAGCCTATGTAATGTAATCCAAAAACACTAACACCTCTGAACAAACACTCTGTGGAACCATAGTATCTTTGTAGTATGTTTTGTTTCCTAAAACAAAAAGCGTAAGTGATGATTTGCACATGTGTGATGGAGGTAGCACAATACCTCTAAGCGGACAAACAAAAATGCCATTTCTAACATCAGCATTTAAAAATACTTAGTCATTTTGTCTAATTTTGCAACTGAAGTATAACATCTTAAGACATCTGCAAAGGGAGACAAGCAGAAAATAACACATGCAAACATCAAAAATATTCATCTGAATAAATGAACTTTAAATTGAGAACACATGCTCAAAATGAGTTGTGCTAAGCATAAAAAAAAGTACCATAACTTGTGGAGTTTTTCACAATTTAGATCATGAATGACAACTACAGACTGTCCTAAAACACTGAATATGATGAACGAAATTAAGAACTCTGATGACATTTTGAATTCCAAATATCGTTTCCTTTTGCGCACACACATCTGAGGTTCTGGCATTTATTTTTGCATGGAATTCACGAATCCTTGTCCAGTCCCTGTACAGTACCAAATTGCAGCTGACCTGAGAGGTAAATGTTGTGAACTGGTGTACAACTGCTTTACAATTCTGTCTTGGTATCCTATATATATAAACCATAATTTGTCACAACAGCAAAAATGTAGTGAGCATTCCCACAACCTTTATTTAGGAGCCGGCCGGAGTGGCCGTGCGGTTCTGGGCACTACAGTCTGGAGCCGAGCGACCGCTGCGGTCGCAGGTTCGAATCCTGCCTCGGGCATGGATGTGTGTGATGTCCTTAGGTTAGTTAGGTTTAAGTAGTTCTACGTTCTAGGCGACTGATGACCTCTGAAGTTAAGTCGAATAGTGCTCAGCGCCATTTGAGCCATTTATTTAGGAACATGAACTCTGATTGTAGATCCTTTCTTGATAAATTGCAATTCTTCACTTTCTCCTGACATACTTGTTGATCAAAAAGTCCACAGGTGTACTGCTGGTTCGTAGTGTCCATAGTACCCGTTGGACACTGAACCGCTAGTATACCCTCGGACTGTTCGATCACACTTCTAATGTTGGTCTTTCCAGTATTACGTAAAAATCATTCTTGGAGTTTGGTATTTTAATAATGTACCCTTCTAGCATTTGTCACTGCTATTTCAGAACATATCTGTCCTGCTTGGACAGTGCCAACATTAACCAAAAGTTCGATGAATAAAAATGTAACAAAACATTGTACAACTCTTTTCAGTTGTCCATGACTCGCTTATCGTATTCTCTCTAGGTGTAGATCAGTTACTGGCTCTTACATAAAAAGTGAAAATCCTTCTGCACACTATCATTGCACAGGGTTTATTCCACACACTGATTTATTAGAACAGTAAACAATGAAATTGTTCCTCTTATAGAATCAAAGAGAGTTCCCCCACATGTGCCTTCATACAAAACAAACACTACCTGCAGTATGAGAAAAAGCTAACAAGAAGTGTCTACTGAAGTCTTCTCTTTTGACACAAAACTCAAATATAAGTTAAATCACACTCATCCCAAAAGCATCGAAAAGCTTCTCTTAGTCAAACTGATAAATAGAGCAGTTTCTGCTTTTAACAATACAGACAAATATAAATGAACTTACATTTTTATGATTTCAAACTTATGAAACATAAAAGATGTAAAGTTAGGAAAATAATTTTAATAATTTTGAAATGTGCGATGAGTAAATGACAGTATGTACTTAGTTGTTATAAAATAAATACATTATGATTAAATGACAGTGCACACTTAGTTTTTACAAAATATAGAGATGTTTATGAAAAAGCTAAACACATTTTTGAAACGTAACAATTTTGTTTTATTTATTTTATGGAAAATTACATTTGGAAAAATATTTGTAAAGTAGAATCTTCAGGGTAACTAATTTTATGACCTAAAAATAACGTTTTAATATATTAAGGATACTTTGGAAAAATGTATTTTCATATATATTTTTGTATCTTGAATTAATCCATTAGGCACACCTGTATTTTACGCAAGGGGCACTTAGTAAGTAACGCAATACATTTTTTTCTTGGCCCACACACACACACACACACACACACACACACACACACACATGGACGTCTCTATTGGTAGTCCTGACATTCTCATCCACCAGTTGGGGTACTTGAAGGAGAGTGCCACTAGGTCACTCTGGTGTCACAAATAGAGTGGTGCCTTGGAGGTATACAGGTCCTCTCAGTAAGGTAGTGTAACGCTGCCACATTGAACAGAGGTTATGCTGGAAAATAGGGTCTTGTAGCCAAAAGAATGGGGAATAATATGGTGGAATCCTGAATAAACTAACATGCTTTCTGAAAGTAGTCTGGAGAGGGTAAACCAAGGCTGCACACTCCTAGGACACTTTTCAAAACGTGTTGGACAAGGCATTATTACAAGCAGTCAATCACGTGTATTTGTGTGTTCCACAAGGGAGCATTTTGAGAGAGAGAGAGAGAGAGAGAGAGAGAGAGAGAGAGAGAGAGAGAGAGAGAGAGATAGATAGATATGCAGGAACGCCTCCACTTCCTATGGATGAAGTGGTGGAGTGAACTGCAGCCACTCTACAAATCAGCAAACAATCAGTGATAAGGATCTGCAAGGACAAATTCATAGAAGGATCAGGTGGGCCATCCAAAATGGAAAAACCTGGAAGAAGAGGCACCTAGAAAAGCTGGTCACAAAACTCAGCTCTTTCTCGGGAAGTGCGATTTGTCATCAGATATATTCGTATTATTCTTGTAAGGAGTACCCGGCACAAAAAGCCACATGCTACCATTGTAGCAGCGGATCTATTTCAGGATACTTTATCATCCTTATTAAGAGTTGCGATCAGGTTGGTATTCCACTATAATTCAATTTGTGGCCACGTGCTAATAATAGAACACCAAATTATTGCAGCCTGGCAATGCCATTTTCTTAGAGAATTAGTAGGGACAAATTTAGACTGTATCTTTTGGCTTTTTGGAACATGGGTAAATGTGGGACATAGTTTCAAAAAGCTGAAGAGATGATATCAACGGTAGCATGGGAACTCCAGTTGGCAGAGGAAAAAGAATTGTAGCACACACTGAGAATTCAAACTGTTTCATTTCTAATTGTCAACTGTTATTCACTTCATACAAGACCTCTGACTACCATGAAGACACGAACCAAAATACTTTTGTGAAATTGTTGCAAGAACTGTGCTTCAAAATTTAATGAAAAACTCATTGTCATGAATAACACTCCATATCATTCTGTAGACAAGACCAACTGCCCACAAAGGCAACAAAGAAGAATACTAGTTTGAAAATGTAAGCTACCGTTTGACAGTAAATTGACAAGCGCAGAATTATTAGAACCTGAGTCACAACACATGCCAAAGAACACAATTTATATTGTGGATGAAACAGCAACATAATATGGGCATAAAGTGCTCAGATTTCCTCCCTGGCATTGCCACTTCAATGCAATATAATTGATATGGGATCAGATTCAATGTCATATTTCTGCAGAAAATTAAAGAAAAGTTCATTGACTGAAGTGAAGACTTCTGAAGCAAGCAGTTGAAAAAAAGACACCAGAAGACTGGCAAAAAGTAGTGCACCATGTGAAAGGGGTGATAACAGTGTGTTGAAGAATTGATAATATCTGCCACTACAAGCAGCGACTCCGATAGTTCCACTGACTGAATTATGTGGTGCCTCCCCATCGTACGATTGGTACTTTAATGAACATCTTACTTCCATTAATACTTGTGTTTGCAACTATTAGGATCAGTTTCTCATTCCTGTTGTCAGACTAAGGAATACTGTTCAGACCCCTCCCATCATCTCCTTATGGCAACGTAGACTGCATTTTAAATATATTTCACTTTGTGCAGACACCAAGATGTTATTTCATGTGTGTAGTAGTTTTACAGATATGCAGTGATAGGAGAAATTTCAGATCCAGAAAAGTTTCCTTCTATTTCAGTAATCAATGTAACACTGTTTCCACTGAAACTGAAGAAAGAGATTTCTGCTGTGTTTAGAGAGACTACTGAGACCAATACTAATCCTAAATTTCAGAATCCTTACATTATTTTTGTAGAGGATAGAGACTTTAAACTTCATACTTGTTATGAGTTAAATAGCAAAACAATTGTGTAAAACAACATTTTCAGTAAAAAAAAGTATTGCTCATAGAGCATTTGTTTTTGGTGTTACGGTATGTTAAGTTCAAAGCTGCTTACGAATGTGAAAATTTAATCTATTTCACAAAAATTAACGTAACTCTTTCCCTCACTAAAATTGAAAACAATTTTGACATGCTGAGGTCTACGTAAATTTTAGATTTTTTTAATTTGATTTTTGTGAAAGGTGCAGGCTTTAAAGTGATTTTCTGTCACTGTTGAGAGCAATGTGGTTTGGCGGGTGACACAACAGAGCCACAACTTTGGAGCCTAGATGTTGAGTGACAACTAGTTTAAATCAGACTGTAATCAGGTATGTACTGTGTGTCCTTTTGAACTGGTAGGGATTCCCACCTCCTTGCTTTATGTAGAATGGGAAATTGTGGAATACCTTTCCACAGAGTACATGTCTACACTCTGAAACCTAAGAGAGGGGCAAAGTCCACACGGAAATTGTCTTGCTCTGCAATTTTGACCATCACTGTTCTACCAAGAAATTGCTATAATTGACAACTAGCACTCCTATGGAGAAAATGTGTTGGGAAATGAAAGAATTGCATGATTCTTAACAAGGCCTCTGCAAGCATAACTGTTATCTGCTTTACACAGTAGACTTTCTGCTTAATAAACACTTTTACATCAGGTGCACTACCCCGGAGGATAACTCCACAAAAAAGGGAGAGACAATGGGTAAAATGTCAGAATGCCCCTCTTTAGGTCAAAACATCTAAATATGAAGCAGCCTGAACAGAGCTTCTTGAAAAGTTTGTGTTGACTCCAGTTCAGTGTACATCTCATGCTACACCTGTTACCAAAACAAAGATTTCATCAACTAACAAAGAACTAAACATTCTCAATCTCTTGACATACTGATTTACATACAACACCATCACTCTAGGTCAGTGGTCATCAGACTTATTTGCTCAAGAGCTTACACACACATTGTGGGACAGCACCTCTGTGTCATGAGCCCCCAACTGACTAGCTACAGTAGGGCAAACAAGGTGGTCACCATCCTCTCCTTAGCTCACAGCAGAATTCCCCATCCAACCCAACCGTCTTAAAATACAGGCATTACTGCCCCTGTATTTTTGATTGTCAGTGGGGAAGAAAACTACACTTTTCAGAAGCCATTAGATTCACTTGATATTATTCAGTTTGGTGGTTTTGTGTGTGTTGGCGCTCCAGCATGCCGGCAAGTGGCGTATGGTGCTTAAATCGTTTAATTTATATGAAAGTGGTGATATTCAGTCACCTAAAGCTGTTCTCTGAATTTTAATCACAACTCAAAGATAAAAATACAGCTACGCCAAACAAGTTGTCCATCTTTCCTTATCATCCCACCTGGTAAGTCTCCCCGACCCGTGGTTCTGGGTGATTTTTCCAAAATGTACACCCTTTCATAAACCTCTCCAGTCATCTTCCTTCCCCTTCAACCCTTCTGCCAGAAGAAGAAACCACTGGCTCCAAAAGCTTGCATAAGAATAACCTTTTACGTGCACATTCTGCCGCCTCTTGGTGAGTAAATTACACTATATAGACAAGTTGTCTGGTTGTTGATAGTTACTGCTACCTGTGCAAAGTCATGGCAGGTCCTAGTCTTATTATAAAATACTGTGGGTCACACGAGTACTTCATTCAGGCTGCTTGTGGCTCATGGTTTCATGACCACTATTCTATGTTGTTAATATAATACACATTTCCCATGTTAACCTATCATGAACAGGATTTACACACTAAATCTTCCAGCACTTAACTTGTTGTTCCCTGTGGAGAATCCTGTATGAAGGCCAGCCCAACACACAGTTATGGTTCTGCTTGATGAATAAGCCTGTGTTTACCACAGGGCATCTTTTCAAAAGATTTATAGCTGTGTGTTACTACATAATATTAAACCCTGTCAGTTATGCCTCGAGTCATTGATAAACATAGCAACCCTTTCGGACCTAGTGGTCACAACTGTGTACATGAAGTTTGTTCACTAATGTTTCTCTTGCAAAAAATATCAGATGCATCCAAACCCATTGTACACATTTGTGTACATTCGTTTTAGCTATGTTGAAGCAGCTGCTGCACTCGTGAGCAGTCTGTGAACTACATAGTGAATTATACTCTGGCATTTTCCCTCTGTGGGAAGCCATTACTGCTTGATTTTATTACTATAATAGGCATGTTTAAAATTTTGTTTATGGATGTTTTATATAGTTTCCTTCTTTTATAAACACTTAGCAGTAGTTTAGTGGAATTTTCAGCAAATTCATTCTGTCTGCATTTAAATACAATGTAAACATTTGTGTACAACCTGGTCCCTAGTCGTTTAAAATAGATATCACAATCTAAAATGTGAATCAGATTTGTTTGCATGCCAATGGTAGTTTTGTTAGTTTTTCCCACTCCATTTCTGGATCAGCAGCAGGGAGGAGAATAACTGGCATTTACATATGATTTTATTTTCTATATTGGTGCTGTCTGACTTACAAATATGAATAAGAAACGTCTCTATGGGACTTGTTTCTAGGCGTAATTGAAAATACCAGAGTTTCTGACATTAGTTTGGGAGAAGATGATGATGTATTACTTATTAAAAGCCATGTCCCACAAATAGCGGAATGGAGAACAGTGTGAAAAATTTTGGAATACAAAACTGTGCTTATGTTTCAGAAATAAGGGGGTAGTGGGACTTCCAGACCAGATGAGAGGAAACAGATCACAGCAAACTGTAAGAGATTACTTATTTACATAAAGAAGGCAATGTGAACAGTCTGATAATTTAAAAGTAACAAAACTGTATAGTTATAGATCTCACTGAAGATATGTACCTTAGAGCAAGCAAAAGGTGAAACACGTCTGGCAAAAATAAATTATTTATTTACAAAACAAGTAAAAGCAAAATGTGTTGGAGTAGACAAAGTGGATAAGAATGATATATGTACAGACACCATATCTGAAGATGACGAATAGGTGTCGAGTATCGAAATGAACATTTTATGCAATGGAAACAACTCAGAATCAGAGACAACATAATGGTGACACCTGAAGACTCCATAAAGTGGAAAAACAAGTGTAAGTATCATTGCAGAAACTTACAAAGCTCCAGAATTGGAGAATTTGTTGTGTGTTCACCAATACAACACTTCAAAAGATATGTACCTGGTGATCTGTTCAGTAGCATGGCAGTGTATACCAATACTTACGCATTACAAGGCAAAGCCTCATTCAAATAGACTGGAGAAGCCACCTGAAAATAATGACAAATTTTACAGTCATGCCAATCTATACAGCCATTCGAAAACACTGCGATGAACTTAATACAGAAGAAAGAAAATTGTGTGGATGAAGGAATTATTCTTTTCACTGGGAAGTTTTCTGCAAAGCAGTACATCAAGGGCAAACCAAGCCCATTGGGAATCAAAGTCTCCATGCTGTATTGAAATAATGAACAGTGCACCATTTTCTTTTGTATCAAAGTGCTACACGTGAACTAAATACTACATGCCATAGAGAATTTGGATTAGAAGGTGAAGGGCATAAATTATAATTTGCCAACTCCTTGTCTTGTAATCATCTGTTTCAAGTTCTGAAATCTCAAGGTATCTAGGCAGGTGTCTAACAAAACAGGTTTGAAAAGAAATTGCCATTTTCAGATGATAAAAAAATATGGAAACAAACCAGAGGTTTCTATGAAGAAATCAATAGTGCTGAAGCCATTACTATATGTAAGTGGGCAGACTTTGTTGGTAAAGGCACAGTGAGTGAAGTTGAGAATTTGGATAAAGGCCGTAAATATGTGAAAGTCAAAAGACCTGAAAAATGAAAAGATAACCATGCAATGGGTGGTGGGGATCTGTTGTTTTTTTTCTCCCTCAAAAGATAAGCTATTACAGAGTGTTTATTACAAATTTATTAAAAATATTATAGCAAGATGATTTTTCATGCTGTTGACTTTGTGCCATTGTACAAAGTTGTTTGGACTATACACGAGATGCAGAAAACTTGCCCATCCATAAGAAAAAGCAGTTGGACCTTCTCCCCTTTATTGCGAGGGTAGCAGATGGACTCACACTATACCAGGAAAAAAACTCCTGGGAGAATGAGTGGGAGCGGGTTGGGTGCCCTTAAGATAAAGGATCTGCTTCAGACTTCAGAGTCATACCTAGAAAAAGAGGAGAATTACACTCAGCAGAAGAAATACAGTTTTATTGCACTGATTATTTACCTTTCATTCTAAAATTTAATGCAGAAAATGTGAAGCACATTTCTTTCTCCAAAAGGACAAAGTGTTTTGTGCAGTTTTGTATTAAACATGAAATTCAAGATGCTGATCATACTTATTTAATTAATAACTGGAATTTGGAATGATTTTTATTATTTCTTCTGTTTAAAGTGAAATAAAGATTGACTAATTTGATCCTTAGTGCTAACCTCATTAAGGTGTGACAATGCTTGAGATGTGATGTACACAACTGTGCTCATTAAATGTCTAGAAAAACTGGGGTCACATAAAAAAAATTCTTAGAAAAAATATTTTCAAGAGAATCTCCTGAATTTAGAAATTAATTTTTATAGGTAAATGAGAATAAAGGTTTGAAAGTGTTAAGGAACATCATCAGAGCCAACAGAATTGCAACTCTCTCATTGCACGATGTAATTTTGAGACTACCTGTTGGTAGTTTATGCTTTTGCCAAAAATAAAATTCGTGCATCAACCCATCTACATTTGGCAGTTTATTATTGGCTCCGATGCTTGCCACCATGTTTGAAGCAATAGTGTTCGATGGCCAATTATCTGAATTTTC
The DNA here is from genome assembly GCF_021461395.2 of Schistocerca americana. NCBI lineage: Eukaryota > Metazoa > Arthropoda > Insecta > Orthoptera > Acrididae > Schistocerca > Schistocerca americana. The sequence continues at coordinate 152,585,542 of NC_060129.1, forward strand.
ACTATTTATGACAAAGCTATTATCTTGATCAGTTTTATTTGTGTTGCTGTTTTCGTTTCTTGTTTAACGTTCTGAACTGCTTGTGCCTTAAGCCCGGCATATTAAGGGTGTTGAGTATAGTGTATACATTTCACATTTTTGGTAGGACCGGAGGATTTTAAGATTTTTGGTGGCAGATAGAACTTTAAATTCAATATTACATCTTTTCTTCTTAGCTCCAGTGTTACTAAGATCTATGTAATCTGCATTTGGCCTTTAATTTTATATGTATTAGGAATATAAAAGGTGTTTTAAGTAAATTAGTGAAATTGAAGTGTAATACTAGTAAATAAAACTGATTTCGCATGACCAAGTAGCACGAAGTGACTTTATCGGAAGTTGAGAAGCTTCTGATGGGCTCTTTCCCTCCCAATTTCAGGTGCCCAAGTACGGCCAGCAACAGCGGCAGTTTGATTCGTGCAATGTCAGAGCTCCTGGCATTAGGCACAGGTGCTGATATTATGCTATTTACCCCTTTGATGCAAAGTGGGTTTGTTTGAGTTCGCCTAGCCTTTTCAATTGTTTGTTCAGCTGACTGACACAGCTTGAACCAAATCCACCTTCTCTCGGTGCTACATAGTTCTGCCATCTGCAGCAAGACGAAGAGAAGAGACGCGCGCCGCCTAGCCCAGGTAGGTTAGTTTGTGTTGACGTACACTGGAAAAATAGATACAGATGATGTTAATGTAGGACAAAGAGTGAAATTTTATTTGTGTGAGGGTCTGTAAAGGAAAAGTTATCATATGTTTGCCATTAGCAGAAAAGCTAAAACAACATGGCATAGACAGTTATGGTACTTTCAGGTGTGATCGCAAAGGTGTGGCACAAATGAAGCACGGTAAAGAACTCAGTAGAGTGGAATTTGATTGGCCAATAAGGAATGGTGCAATACGTTCTATAAAAAGGAAGGACACATTTTTTTAACTACTATCAATTTTCAAGATGGTGTATCTGTTGTGAACAGAAAGGAGGCTGATGGTAGCATAAAGCAAATTGCTTATCCTAACACTGCTAAGGCATATCAATAGGAAAAACTGGATGCACTGTCAACGCTTATATCTTATGGAACTGGTAGAAAAGCAGCAAGCAGGTCCTCGTTAAGACTGTTTTGGTATTTTGTTGAAGTATCAGTTGTGATGTGGACTGGTAGGAGTTTATGACTAAGAATTTAGAAGTTATGTTTTAACTGGTTTGGTACATACTAGAAATGTGACTGGCTTATCAAGTTGATAATGTAAAACATCACACCTGAGAGACAAACAACAGTTCCCCACTGGAAAGAGAAATTCAGAAGCAAAACACACGCTGCAGCACGGTCCTCCAAAATGTTGCGCATACTGTGGTGCGGAAAAGCCCTTCATAGATCCTGATGTAAAGTGTGATGCTTACGCTTATTAATGGTAAGACTTGTTTCATTCCTCTCCATAATTAGTTATGCTGAGTCCATCCAGGGTATATTGCCTGTCGTGTATTTAACCAAGATTTGCCACAGTGTATGAAAAAAGTAATAAATTGTAATTTTCATTTCCTTACTGTGTGTTTGATTTAATTTAATCAACTCCCACCAGAAATTCAGTGGTTTTGTGCTCTGTGCCTCAAACTGTTGCCAGAGATGGCAAGATGATGGCACACAGTGCAATACTGGCAGCCGGGAGCCTTGTCTTTGCGGCTATGCTGCTGCAGCACGACACCTCAGAAGCTGCCACTGGCTGTGTCCCCAGACCGGACAGTGAAGCTGCCGTTATCCACCACCTCCTCCTTTGTGTGTACATGTGCGAGGTCCCAGAGGGCGAGGGAAATGGCCAAAACTACTGGCTGCTTCAGACAAATACGACCTGCCTCTCTTTAAGGAGGCTCGTGAAGACGAGTCGGCCCAGGATTTGACGCTGCAGGACGTGGCCGAGTGTGCAGTGCTGGCCCCCCAGCACTGCTGCTCGCGCCTGCCGGATGCCGACGTCGAGCAGATCTGCTGGGACCCCTGGAAGCCTGGAGAATGGAAGGCTGGTGAGGCCTAAGGAAACACTCCATTAGATTTTTTTTTGCTTTGAAGATATAATGGAACTTTCATGTTCTCTTGCTGTATTATTGAAGGCAGTCCTGTGATTTACAATCCATTGTGATGATAAGTTAATGCAGATATGGCATATACATGTAGAGAGAGAGAGAGACACCATCAGTTACACTGGGACAAAATAAAAATATGAACCATTGTACTTACTTGTAGAGAGACAAATATTTTCAATCTGACTGTCATGGGCACTAGGTATATCTTCCATATGCACTGTTTTTCCATTTGTGTGTTCCACGGAACTGAGACCTGCTCAGCATCACAGGGGATGTGGGGGACAAGTTGTTTTCCACCATTACCAGTGCGGGCAGCCTAAAGACCAGCTTGTCATTGCCAACAACAGGACGGTGGTCAGTAACACTCTGAGGCTGACTCATCCCTTGTAACAGGACTGTCATACAATGTTGCAGATAAAGCAGATAAAACTCTGGTATACCATGAAATAAGTATTACTAAATTATTAAAATTTCTGAGCCCCCTCTGGTGTGAGGCCAGCGATGTAGGTTGGAAAACGCATGATTGGCATATTACAGTGTGACTTCACACAGACAGCTGAAGTGTGTTTTTAGTAGTAAGGGCGAGTTATTTTGTGACTGACATCAGAAACGGATGTAGGATTTTTGATTTGATTCTTTTGTTAGGGGGGGCAGGGGAGGGGACACACTTCACTATTGGGATGCAGTGGTCTCTAATTTGGCAACTGGCGATCGGCAGTGTTTGGCAGCAATGTAACGATACGACGACAACAGTGACAATTTGTGACTGAGGACACTGAACGACAAGGATATCGGCACCCTCGCGCTAACGTTATACCGATGAGCACGGTGAAAACGCATTTAATAAATGACGAGAAAATGGAAAACCTACTTTCACTCCACGATAAGATGAGGCTCAGAAAAGCCCGTAACAAAATCCCGACAAGACGCAGCGTGACAACTAGATGAAATTGTAGCTAAAATACCAATAAGGACACAGTTAAAAAGGGAACAGATGGCTGTCACTGGATGACTACTTATTGGTTATAAGTTTCCAAGCCATTCTGTGGCACATTAAAATCTCACATCCAATATTTGGTGATGAATTCTGGACACCAGACAAAAATCTTAAAACATAAACTACGCTCGCCTCATTATCAGTTATAATAGAGGACACGTCCTGTGGAAGATCCAGACCAACCCTCAGGTCTCCATATAAGAAACACTCAATTAAAATATGTCATACTGATACCTGTCTCCCACATCTGTGACATACTTGGGGCTCCCTCACACCATAAGAGGAAGCCCCGTGTCAGTGGACTGTGTTCCACTGTGAGCCCTGTAAGGCCTTCAACTTCAGACTGTCACAGGTGGAAGAGGTAAACCACCGTCGCACTGAAAGTTTTACAGAACGTAGTTCATTATTCCTCACTTTCAGCAACTGAATGTTCTATCAACACACAGCCTTCCTGGTCACAAATGAGGGGACAGCCTCACTTTACAGTGAGCAGGAGGTGGAAGGGAGCAAGCCTCCTCGGCAGCAACATCAGCCAGTTCATTTTACCAAATCCCTACGTCCTGGAATGTGGTAGAAAATGATTCTCTTGTTTTGCGTTTACAGGAGAAGGAGAGTGTCCTGCACTCCTCGCAGGGCGTACAGGACAGACAAAATTTTGAAGACGAGCCGTTCAGTCTCAGTGGAGGCCTTTTTCGGTCTCGGCATCAAGTTGGTGGTAGGACAAGCAATATCTCAGCATCGTGTCCCGTCGGAGTCTGCATCAGGGCACGGTGGGTGTAGATTCCAACACCTGTGAGTTTTCATAGAGTGCTGTCCACATCAGCTTTGAGAGGGCCTGACAATCAGCAGAGTACACCACGGCACACCTCAGTTGTAAGTACAGTGAGCATTCTCGAAAAGACCGGCAAATTTGGTCGACTCCATTCCAGACTTGTGGAATCACATGCGATGACCTGTCTCAGGATCAATGCCGATGTTTTGTACTTGAGTCACCGAATTTTCAGTCACTGCTTTGTGACAGGATATGTGAGCTTAAGAGGAGGGACTCAAAAATTAACCACAAATTTTATTTTGCACTTGTTGCAGTGCTTTTGTGATCTTCAAAGCAGTCAGCGGATTTCTTTGGTGCCATCCACATTAATGAATAGCTTTCCTTTCAGAGTTTGCTTTATCTGAGGAAACAAAACAAGTCACACAGAGCAAGTTGCGGTGAGCAGGTGGACGAGGCACAAGCACTGTGTTGTTTTTTGCCACGAACTGTCGGACCGTCAGAGCGATGTGGGCTTGAGCATTGTTGTGGTGGAGTAACCAGTTCCAATTTCTGCACCATTCTGGTCGTTTTTGTCACATATTCTCTTGCTGTCTTTGTAACACATCCAGATAAAAATGTTGGTTCCCTGTTTATCCTGGACGAATGAAATGCATGTGGATAAGCTTTGACATCAAAACATGAAACAACTGTTTTCACATTGGATCACACTATGTGCTTTTTGGGTCACGGTGACATTTGAGTTTTCCACTGGCTCCAAGCTCGCTTTGGCTCTGGATCGTACACAATCCTAATCCCCAGTCACAATTATTTTAAGAAAATTTGGACTGTTTTGCACTTCGCTCTTTGAGCTGCGGCAAACATTCGCACTACTCTCTTTGGTCATTTGTGAGCAAGTGAGGACCAAATTTTGCAGACACCCATCTCACATGGATATTTCCAGTTAAAATTTGCTGGATGTGCTCTGTGACACTTGTTTTCTCATAAATTTGGTCAATGGTCCTTCCATGATCTTCATCAACTGCACATTTGATTTAGGCAATGTTTTTGTCATTTCTTCCTGTCACAAGGACAACCGTGGCATGGAATATCTTCAGTTGATGTGCTGTCAGATTTGAAATGAGAAAACTACTCTTAGATCTGCGATTTCCCCAAAGTAGCACCGTTAAAGGCTTGCCGAAGCATCCCGATAGTCTCGACTGCGGTTTTCCCCAATAGAAAACAAAATTTCACACAGACTCTCCTGCATCTTGTTGGCCACATCATTAAACGCCAAAGGGTGGGAACAGGAATGCACCAACATAGCACCAGAAACAAACCACTCAATTCCGACTGCTGACAGCTTACTGAGCCGTGTGGGAGGCCCCAAACCAACATCACCTGGCAGCACAACGTGTAATTACAAAGCATGCACATTCAAACACCTCATTCCGGTTGTTTTTGGGTCTCTTGTAAATAAAGTTTAAGTTGTGACTCTGCTTCATCACTGAAAATTCATAGGTGAGGCAGAAACACTGAATATACAATTACTCATTAAATAGAATTTCACCACCAACAGAATTATTATATGTAGAGTTCATAGATGGTTTTATTGAACAAAGTTAAGTATTTAAATGAAAATTTGGTTTATTCACATAAAGTCATATGCAAATCCCTGTTTACACATCTATACCAGAGGCCATAGTTCAACTTGAAATTCTGAACATTAATGTTAAAGGAAGTGTCCTAAAGACTTTGCATACCAAAAATTAGTTTTCTGGGTAAGGGGAAGTAACCCCGAACAGAGGAATTTGCAGGGTGTGCGCTTACGACGTCAGATCTGACGTTGAACATCACCCTCTGATGGTACTTTCAGTTCTAAAAACGTCGTCAAGTAATTGTGTGTAACCTCAAAATCTCCTTCTCCACACTGGAACAAGTTGTCAAGCCTTACACACTGCTCACTAATCGACTGTGTTTATACCATTCAACCGGGGTAGCTAATGATTTTATCGTTTTCTACTGTGGCAATGAATTTCTGTGGAAAATAATAAGCCTCTACAATTGCAACAGAGCTGCAAAGGAGCACATCACCAAGAAGTGGATTCAGCAAACTGCTGAGAACAGAAACTTGACAAAAGTATTTGGACCCCGGGCAAGGAATACATGTCGACAGCCAGTGTGAAAATGGCTGCACCACGCTAAACAGGGCAGGGCAGCGAGGTGTGACGACATCGTGGCTGCAAACTGCCTGCCGGAGTCAGGTGCCGATGTTAATGTGTGGAACAACTGGCAGCAGGTGCCCCTCTGTGTAGTGGCAGGATATGACAGACAGGCTGCCACAATGAGACTAACGTTCTACGGTGCAGACAAGGACGCGTGAGATGGCAACGGGCAGACGGCTCTGCAGATTGCTGCCATGTGTGGCAAAGGTTGCACCACTGGAGAAGTGTGTACTCTAGTTACTGGTTACAGACATTAATTGGCATTGTGTAAGGAAAACTCCTGTTTGGTAAACCAGTGAGTAGGTATTCACAAGGCGCAATGTTGCAAGTAAAATAGTGACAGAAGTTCTTACTGTAAGCGAAAGCCACCTTTCCAGCTCTCTAAGACTTTTAGTAATGGTAAATAGTTTCATTTTGTGCAACATGGAACAAAACAGTTGGAAAAAATATTAGTCTCACATTTGTCACAAAGATGGAGAAAACAACTATTGCCTTGCATACAACATTTGTTGTGAATGGAGACTGACTAGATATTGCACACTACATTTAAATTTAGAATGTCATTTGGTGAAGTTCCAAATTGATCAAAAAATGTACTGTGCAAGCTGTTTGATTTACAAGTGGCTAATGGAAAACATATTTAAGTATCTGTCTAGGGTTCAGACCCAGTTGCTGAAAATGAATGTCAACCCATTTCACAACACTGCATGTAAGAATTTCTTCTGGTATTGTATTAGTGAGCACCATGACTACTTAATTCACTGGTTACATTGGTGAAAAGATTATAGGCAGCCATACTTTGGGTAACACTTTTTGATGCAGATTCAACATATAGGAAATGAATGTACTGAAATTATATAAGGTTACCCATAATGTTCCAGTGTGCTAGTTTGTTAGTCTACTTTTGGAACATTAAATTTAAACAAAGTTTAGACATTTTGGATGATGTTACATCTGAAACCTAATCAGAATTGATGAAAGTGACCTTTATGCCAATCCTAATGCTGTTCTGGACATAACTATTGAAGAAAGTGACTTTGAGAAGCCACCTCTCAAAATCACGGGAGGCCTAATAATTTCTGATAGTGAAAGTGATTATAGACTTAACAGTGATGATAATTTGTGTTTGTCTTTTCTTGCCACTAATACATGGAGTAAAATTTGTTGTGGTAGTATAAAGTGCCCTGACTTCAGTGAGTATGTTGGTGGAAAAAAGGGCAAATTTAAAGATGAAGTAACAAAATGGCACCACATAATTTATTTTCAGTTTTTTTTGTGATGATTTGATTGAACATGTAACATTTCAAATTAGCATGTATGCCACTCAAAAAGCCAAACCGTTTCAACCTGTAACCAAAGACAAAATATTTGTTTTTCTAGCAACGAAAAAAAAAAACCTCTACCACGACAGTTGGTCTTGCTGTAAGGAGTTAAAGAACAATTGTGCAAGTTCACTAATCTCCCTAAATAGGTTTGGAGGGCTACTACCGCACATTCATTTGAAAAAGAAAAACAACAACATGATGCCACAAAAGGAGTCTCCAAATTACAGTAAGCTTTATAAGATAATACCTATGCTTGACATACTAAGTAAAACTTTCAAAGAGAACTATGCCCCACCAAAAGTCAAGCAGTTGGTGAATGCATGGTGACATTAAAAGACACAATCTTGTTAACAATACATGCCCAAGAAAACCATCAGAAGAGGATATTTGATATGGCTTCTTACCAATAAATTAGGATTTGTTTGCGATTTTCAAGTGTGCACTGGGAAAATTGATACAGCTGAGGTTAATTTAGGACAAAGAGTTGTACTTGTGTGAGGGTCTAGAAGGGAAAGGTTACTGTACGATTTTGGTAACTACTTCGCAAGTCTGCCATTAGCAGAAAAGCTGAAACAATGTGGGATACACAGTTGCGGTACCTTCAGGTGTGATCGCAAAGGTTTGGCACAAACGAAACACGATAAAGAACTCTGTAGAGTGGAATTTGAGTGGTCAGTAAGGAGTGAAGGAATACCCTGTATAAAAATGAAAGGACAATTTTTTATAACTTCTATCAATTCTCCAGGTGGTCTTCCTGTTATGATGAGGAAGGAGGCTGATGGCAGCATAACCCTAACACTGCTGAGGCCTGTCGTGAAATAACAGGATGCTTTGACAGACAACATACAACTGATAGAAAAGCAAGAAGGTCTTGGCCGTACTGGTTTGGTATTTTGTTGATGTATCAGTTGTGATGTACACTGGTAGAAGTTTACAAGTATAAAATTTTAGAAGGAATGTTGTAGCTGGTTTAGTACATACCAGAAATGTGACAGACTCACCAGGTTCATCACGTAATACCCCACACCCTGAGAGACACAAACCATACGTGACCACAGAAAATAGAAAGTGGAAGCAAAACACATGCCACAGTATGTGTCTCCAAAATGTGCATATGGGGTACGGAAAAACCCTTCATAGATCATGATGGAGTTGTAAAATATGATGTATACTCAAGCTTGTCAGCTGGCAGGACTGCTTTCATTCCTTTCCATAACTAGCTATTTTGAATCTATGCAGGGCACATTGTGTGCTTTTTATGCGTTGTGTATGTTTCTAAGATTTGCCACAGTGGCTTCAAACATAGCCACCCCCTACCAAGCATTCTACTGTTGTTGCTGTTGTGGTCTTCAGTCCAGAGACTGGTTTGATGCAGCTCTCCACGCTACTCTATCCCGTGCAAACCTCTTCATCTCCCAGTACCCACTGCAACCTACATGCTTCTGAATCTGCTTGATGTATTCATCTCTTGGTCTCCCTCTACGATTTTTACCCTCCACGCTGCCCTCCAATACTAAATTGGTGATCCCTTGATGCCTCAGAACACGTCCTACCAACCGATCCCTTCTTCTAGTCAAGTTGTGCCACAAACTGCTCTTCTCCCCAATCCTATTCAACACCTCCTCATTACTTACATGATCTACCCATCTAATCTTCAGCATTCTTCTGTAGCACCACATTTCGAAAGCTTCTATTCTCTTCTTGTCTAAACTATTTATCGTCCAAGTTTCACTTCCATACATTCTACTGTATGAAAAAATAATAAATTGTTATTTTCATTTCCTTATTGTGCATTTAATTTAAACAGTTTCCACCTGAAATTTGGTGATTTTATGCCCTGTGCCTCGGAGGGCTACCAGAGACTACAAGATGAAGGCACACAGTGTAATACTGGGAGCCAGGAGCCCCGTCTTTGCAGCTATGCTGCTGCAGCACGACACTGCAGAAGCTGCCAGTGGTTGTGTCCACATATTGGACACTACGCACCACTTTCTCTGCTAAGTGTACGTGAACGAGGTCCCAGAGGGCAAGGGAAATGTGGCAAAACTACTGGCAGCTGCAGACACACAAGCTCCCTCTCGTTAAGGAGGTGCGTGAAGACCAGTGGGTTCAAGGTTTGACAATGGATGACGTGGCAGAGTGTACGGCACCGGCCTCTCAGCACTGCCGCTCGCGCCTGCCGGATGCCGACGTCGAGCAGATCTGCCGGGACCCCTGGAAGCCTGGAGAATGGGAGGCTGCTGCGACAGGGTGACCAGCTCCCCACAGCCGATGGCAGAAGTTTCAAAGTTGGTTGAAAGAGAAGTATCAGGTTAGTGTTAAATTCTACTTTCCTATCTCCTTTTAAGTAGCACCTCTCTCAAACACTTCTCAAAGTAATGGTTTGAGACAATTTTTAATTGTCGTTCCACCCATATCTTACTAATGGAAATCTCATATATCCTGCATCATCCTCAATCAGCACTGTCAAAATGCATGGATATTCCTAAGCATTTTTATGCTTTGAAGATGTAATGAAACTTTCATATTATCTTGCTGTATTTTTGATGCAGTCTCGTGATTTACAATCCATTGTGATGATAATTTAATGCAGATATGGGATATACATAGAGACAGAGACAGAGAGAGAGAGAGAGAGAGAGAGAGAGAGAGAGAGAGATGATCAGTTACACTGAGATGTAAGCAAAACACGTACCATCGTGCTTACATGTAGAGAGACTAATATTTTTAATCCGACTGTCGTGGGCCTTAGGTATATCTTTCATGTGCACTGTTTTTCCATTTGTATGTTCCATAGAATTGGGACCCGCTCAGCATCATAGAGGAGGTTGGGGCAAGCTGCTATCCACCATTACGAGTGCAGGCAGCCTAATGTCCAGCTTGCCTTGGCCTACAACAGGACAGTGGTCCCTGACACACTGAGGGTGATTCGTCTGTCATACAATGCTACAAATGAAGCAGATAAAATCCTGGTATACCATGAAATAAGTGTTACTAAATCACTCAAATTTCTGAGCCCCTCAGATGTGAGGCTAGAAACATAGGTGGAAAAACGCTCGATTGGTGTATTAGAGTGTGATGTGTCACACACAGCTGAAGTGAGCGTGCACAGTTTGGCAAGACGGAGATGATGATGATGATAATTATTATTATTATTATTATTTATGACTGAGGACACTGAATAACAAGGTCATCAGCACCCTTACATTAATGATCTACCAATGAGCATGATGAAAATGTATTTAAGAAGTGACAATAATATGGAAAAACAAGTTGCACTGCTCCACAAGAACTGAAAGGTAACCACAATAAGGTGAGCTTCAGAAAAGGCAGTAATAAAACCCCAACGAGACACAGCATGACAATTAGATGAAAAGGTGGAAAAAATACCAGAGAAGACACAGTTAAAAGGTAACACGTGACTGTGGCTGGATGACTACAGTGACCAAGCTACTCTGACACATTAAAATCTCACATCCAATATTTTAGGAAGAATTCTGGACACCAGACAAAATCTTAAAACACAAACACCATCTCATTATTATTTATAATAGAGGGTATGTCCTTTGGGAGATCCAGATGAACCCTCATGTTCTCATATAAAACACACTTGATTAAAATATTTCATATTGACACCAGTGTCCCACATCTGCGCCACACCGGGGGCTCCCGTGTGTCTTAGGAGGAAGCCACACGTCAATGGGAAATGTCCCATTCTGAGCCTGTAAGGGGTACTCCTTTAGAAATCAGAGGTGCAATGAGGTAAACATGGTCACACAGAATGTTTTACAGAACATAGTTCATCATTCCTCACTTTCAGCAAGTCAGCAGTCCACCAGCACACGGCCTTCCCGGTCACAAATGAGGGCACAGCCTACAGCGTGGACTTGACAGTGAGCAAGCCCGCAGAAAATGATTCCCTTGTCTTGTCTTTACAAAAGAAGGACAACGTCCTGCACTTCTTGCAGGGAACGAGTGACACCAAAATTTTGAGGACTAGCCGTTCGGTGATGTCGGAGGCCGTATCGAGGAATCCGCATCAGGTTGTAGTGAAGTACGCGCTGTTACAGTGTCACGTCAGTGCGGAGTCCACATCGGGGCCTTCAGTTCGAGTCAGTGTAGACTGCAGCACGTTCGAGTTTTGACGGAGTGCTGTCCACATCGACTTCGAGGGGTTCTGCACATCAGCAGAGTACAGCACGGCACACCACAGTTATAAATGCAGTAAGCATTCTAAGAGGTATTGGCAAATTAGGTCATTTTTGGAATTACATGCTACTGCATCTCTCAAGATTGACAGTCACGTGTTTTATGGGAGTTTCTGGGGTTACTTCCTGAACTCTCAGTCACTACTTTCTGTCAGGAATTGCAGGTTTATGAGGGGGCTCAATAACTGGAATTTTTATTCTGCATTTTTATTGAACACTACATTTACAGTACTTTAGGCCCCCTTCGAAGTATCCTCCATTTGCAATGATGCACTTGGCCCAATGTTTTTGTCGCTGCTAGAAACAGTTCTGGAACTCTTGTGGCACGATACTGTTGGAAGCCGTTAACACGTTTTCTTTGACATCACCCACATCACTGAATCACTTTCCTTGCAGAGTTCACTTCATCTGTACAAATAAAAGAAAGTCAGACAGAGCCTGATCAGGTGAGTAGGGTGGATGAGGCACAAGCACTGTGTTGTTTTTATCAACAGACTGTGGGACCATCAGAGCTGTGTGGGCTGGAGCATTGTTGTGGTGAAGCAACCAGTTCCCATTTTTCCACAGTTCTGGTCATTTTGGTTAGACACTCTCTTGTAATCTTTGTGGCAGACTACCTAACAGATCAAAACGAAAATTTCTGTTCCGACACTGACAATGTTGAATGTTTATGGAAAAAGTTCAAGGCAATCGTAAAATGCGTTTTAGACAGGTACGTGCCGAGTAAAACTGTGAGGGATGGGAAAAACCCACCATGGTTCAACAAAAAAGTTAGGAAACTACTGCGAAAGTAAAGAGAGCTTCACTGCAAGTTTAAACACAGCCAAAACCTCTCAGACAAACAGAAGCTAAACGATGTCAAAGTTAGCGCAAGGAGGGCTATGCGTGAAGCGTTCAGTGAATTTGAAAGCAAAATTCTGGGTACTGACTTGACAGAAAATCCTAGGAAGTTCTGGTCTTACGTTAAATCAGTAAGTGGATCGAAACAGCATATCCAGAGACTCTGGGATGATGATGGCATTGAAACAGAGGATGACACACGTAAAGCTGAAATACTAAACATCTTTTTCCAAAGCTGTTTCACAGAGGAAGACTGCACTGCAGTTCCTTCTCTAAATCCTCACACAAACGAAAAAATGGCTGACATCGAAATAAGTGTCCAAGGAATAGAAAAGCAACTGAAATCACTCAACAGAGGAAAGTCCACTGGACCTGACAGGATACCAATTCAATTCTACACAAAACTTGCCCCCCTTCTAAAAGCCGTGTACCGCAAGTCTCTAGAGGAACGGAAGGTTCCAAATGATTGGAATAGAGCACAGACCTATTTCTCTGACATTGATCTGTTGTAGACTTTTAGAACATGTTTTTTGCCCACGTATCATGTCATTTCTGGAAACCCAGAATCTATTCTGTAGGAATCAACATGGATTCCAGAAACAGCGATCGTGTGAGACCCAACTCGCTTTATTTGTTCATGACACCCAGAAAATATTAGATATGGGCTTCCAGGTAGATGCTATTTTCCTTGACTTCAAGAAGGCATTCAATACAGTTCTGCACTGTCACCTGATAAACAAAGTAAGAGCCTACGGAATATCAGACCAGCTGTGTGACTGGATTGAAGAGTTTTTAGCAAACAGAACACAGCATGTTGTTATCAATGGAGAGGCGTGTACAGACGTTAAAGTGACCTCTGGCGTGCCACAGGGGAGTGTTATGGGACCATTGCTTTTCACAATATATATAAATGACCTAGTAGATAGTGTCGGAAGTTCCATGCAGCTTTTTGCGGATGATGCTGTAGTATACAGAGAAGTTGCAGCATTAGAAAATTGCAGTGAAATGCAGGAAGATCTGCAGCGGATAGGCACTTGGTGCACGGAGTGGCAACTGACTCTTAACATAGACAAATGTAATGTAATGCGGATACATAGAAAGAAGGAGCTTTTATAGTATGATTACCAGTACTTGATAGCAGAACAAACACTGGTAGCAGTTACTTCCGTAAAATATCTGGGAGTATGCGTACAGAACGAATTAAAGTGGAATGATCATATAGAATTAATTGTTGGTAAGGCAGGTGCCAGGTTGAGATTCATTGGGAGAGTCCTTATAAAACGTAGTCGATCAACAAAGGAGATGGCTTACAAAACACTCGTTCGACCTATACTTGAGTATTGCTCATCAATGTGGGATCCGCACCAGGTTGGGTTGACAGAGGAGGTAGAGAAGATGCAAAGAAGAGCGGCGCGTTTCGTCACAGGGTTATTTGGTAAGCGTGATAGCGTTACGGAGATATTTAGCAAACTGAAGTGGCAGACTCTGCAAGAGAGGCGCTCTGCATCACAGTGTAGCTTGCTCCCAGGTTTCGAGAGGGTGCGTTTCTGGATGAGGTATCGAATATGTTGCTTCCCTCCCAAGGAGATCACGAAGGTAAAATTAGAGATATTTGAGCGCGCATGGAGGCTTTCTGGCAGTCGTTCTTCCCCCAAACCATACGCGACTAGAACAGGAGAGGGAGATAATGACAGTGGCACGTAAAGTGCCCTCCGCCACACGCTATTGGGTGGCTTGCAGAGTATAAATGTAGATGTAGATATAAAAATGATGGTTCACTGTGTGTGTTGGAGGAATAAATGAACTTCTTGTGGACAACGCCACCAACTTAAAAAACACGGATCAACGTTGTTTTCACATTGGACCACACTCGCCATACTTTCTCGGGTTGTGGTGATATCTGAGTTTTCCGCAGGCTCCACACTTTCTTTGATGCCTTCACTCCAGATCGTACCTGTAGCATCAACTCTCATTTCACAGTCACAATTATTTTAAGAAAATTCGGATAGATTTGCATTTCACCCTTCAAGGTGTGGCAAACACTGAAGCGGTTTTCTCTTTGGTCAGCTGTGAGAGAGCGAGGAACAAATTTTGCAGACACCTACCTCATGTGCAAATCTTCAGTTAAAATTTGCTGGACTGTGCTCCATGACACTTTCTTTCCTTAGAAATTTGGTCAATGGTTCACTGATGATCTTCATCAACTGCTCATTTGATTGTGGCACTGTTTTCACCATTTCTCGAGATTTGAGTACAACTGTGGCACAGCAGGTTTCCAGTTGATATGTTGCCATATTTGGAATGAGAAAACCACTTCCAAACATGCCATTTCTGCGAAGCAGCATGATTTAAGGGTTGCCAAAGCATCCCAATAGTCTCTGCTGTGGTTTTCTCTAACAGAAAACAAAATATCTCACAAACTCTTTGCTCGTTGTCAACCACATCATTAAATGCCAAAGGATGGGAACAGGAATGCAAATGACAGAGCACCAGAAACAAACCACTCAACTCTGACTGATACCAGCTTACTGAGCTACGTGGGAGGCTCCAAACTAACACCACCTAGTGGCACAATGTGTAATTACAAATGGTTCACATGCAACTGTTTGATTCCAGTTAGTTTTGGGTCACCTCTAAAATAAAGTTTCAGATGTCACTGTGCTTTATCAGTGTGTAAATTCTTAGGTGAGCCACTGCTGTACATTTGGTCATTAAATAGAATTTCAACACCAACAAAATTGTTACCAGTTTTCACAGTCGGTTTTTCTATGTAGAATTAATAGAAGGTTTAAGTGAATAAATTCAAATATTTAAATGAAAATTTGTTTTACTCAGATACCTCCAATCACATTAAATCATATGCAAATCCCCACTTAAGGATCTATGCCTAAGGCCATAGTTCAACTTGAAATTCAGCACATTAAAATTAGAGGATGGATCTTAAAGACGAAGGCCTGCTAAAAATTAGTTTTCTGAATTACAGAAAGTAACGCTGAATGGGGGATTTTGCAAGGCGTGCACTACCCATATCGGATGTAATTTGGAACATCACCCTCTGACATTACTTTCAGTTCTAAAAACATTGTCAGGTAATTCTGTGTAGCCTCAAAATTTCCTTCCCCACACTGGAACAAGTTGTCAAGCCTTACACACTGCTCACTGAACTGGGTTTATAGCATTCGACTGGCACAGTTAACGATTTTGGGATTTTCTACTACGGCAATACACTTCTACAGAAAATAATACCGCAAAGGAGCACGGCATCGAGAAGCCGATTCGAGATGCACCGAGAACGGAGACGTGGCCAAACTCGTGAAGATCTCGGCCCAGGGAACAGACACGAACAACGAGTGCGAACACGGCTACACCGCACTGCACCGGGCAGCAAAGTTCTGCAGCAGTCGGGTGCCGACATTATCGTACGGGAGAACTGACAGCGAGGAGCCCTCCACGTAGCGGCAGGATACGGCAGACAGGGTGCTGCAGTGCTGCTGGTCTCCAGAGATGACAGTGATGTGAGGGACGGCAAATGGCAGACAGTTCTGCAGATCACTGTGATCTGTGGCAGAGCAGCTGTGGTGGGAGTGATGTTCCAGGTGGGGGTGGACCAGTCCATGGCTGCTGGTGGCTGCTGCTGCAGTAGATAGCGCCTGTCCAGCTTGTCGTGGCCTACAACAGGAAGGCAGTAAATGACACTCTGAGGGGGATTCGTGTCGTGGAACACAGGCCTGTCATATGGTGCTGCAGGTAAATCAAACAAAACACTGGTACACCACAAAACAAGTGTCACCAAATTATTCAAATGTTTATGCGCTCCTCTTCCTTCCCCCCCCCCCCCCCCCCCCCACTCCCTTTCTATTCCTCAATTCCTCATACTGTCTTCCTTCCACATGTGAGACTTTCTAGACTGCTGCCTTCAACTTTGTTCAAAAATTCCTTGAGCTTTTCAAAGAGCAGTTGGTGTTTGGACCTCCAGAGTAGCAATGATTAACAACTGAAGTTTCTTATGTTTCACACACAAGATCACTTTACATGAACTTTTAATCTGGTATACTTTGAAGCCATTTTCTAGACAGTATCACACCACATTCTCTTTCAACAAGTGTCCAGCACTTCTGTTAACACAGCCTGTAATATTTTCATTTATCGGTTTCCCCAAAGTCTCTTTGTAGTTACCAATTTCTGCAGATTGCTCGCTTTCTGAGAAAGACCTCGACGGTTTACGTCAGGACAGGCACTCCTTTTCTTAGGTGTCAAATTACTGTTGTATATCAGCATATGGCAGTGCAACGGTGTTACTTGCAAGACTGCAACTGGTCAGTGTGTTGGCAGTTGCCAGTAAAGAAGCGCGTACTCTGGTTACTGGCTAGCAACATTAATTAGCTTTGTGTATGGCAAAATCTTGTTTTGTAAATCTGGGAGACAGTATTTACAATTATGAGTGTTGCAAGTAAAGCAGTGACAGATGTTCTTGGTGAAAGCAAAATCTTCCTTTCCAACTTTTTAAGCATTTGAACAATCGTAAATAGTTTTACGCTGTGCAGCATAGAACAAAACAGGTGGAAAAATTATTGGTCTTCCATTTGTCATAAAGAGGAAAACAACTATTGCCTTGGATATAGCGTGTTGTGAAGGGACATTGACAAGACATTGCACACTACATTTCAATGTAGAATGTCATTTTATCATATCGCAAATTGATCACAAACTACTTGCATGGTTGTCTGATTTACAGATGGTCTACTGCAAACCATATAAAAATCTGCCTAAGGTTCAGGACCAGTTGTTGTGAATGAATATCAACCCACTTGACAACTTTGCATGTAACAATT
Organism: Schistocerca americana; assembly: GCF_021461395.2. NCBI lineage: Eukaryota > Metazoa > Arthropoda > Insecta > Orthoptera > Acrididae > Schistocerca > Schistocerca americana. The sequence goes on from NC_060129.1 coordinate 152,602,820, forward strand.
TCTTTGTATTTGTTAACACCATGACTATTTAATTCAATGATTACTTTAATGAAAATGATGTTGGCACCCATATTTTAGCTAACATTTTTTGATGACCCACAGAGTGCTTGCAGATTCAACATATAGGACATAAATGTCCTGAAATTATATCAGCTTACTGATGTGTCGCAGGCTGCCTAGTTTGTTAATCTACTATTGTAACACTAAATGTAAATAGAAATCTTGTAAGGAACTCTGCAAGAATTACCACCACTGCAAAATGGCTTACAAAGCATGCTGTCATGGGATATTGTGTTGCTGTGAACTTTAACAGATTGTACAAAACAAATCAAATTGATCATAACTGACAGCAAGGAATGGGTAACGGCCACTCACTAACATTTCCGTTACTGGAAGCCACAACTGTCAGGAAAAACACTATCATAGATTGTAGAAAAGTTACTAATAAAATTCTTGTAATTGTAAAATATAACTCAGTTTGTCAACTTGTTTAACATACTAAATGCATTTTCACAACCTACACAATGAAGAGTGGACGGTAATACTACAGGCAACCTGTCACATTTAACAGAGCTGTTACAGTGATATGATTCTAAGGACTGTAAATCAGAATGCAGAGCTCAGTGTTTGATGGCTTGTGAGGATAGGAGAAAAGCAGGAATTGCCTTTTGCAAACCTTTTTGTATGAGACAACAAAAAAGGTAATGGACGAATGTGCCAATTTAAATTTTCAGGGAATTTTAGACATGCAATCATTTATGCCTTCGACACCACATTATGCCCAAGGGGACACCCGTAACTTCACAGAATCAGACCTTTAGACAATTTAAAGTGAGCTTTGTTGCAGGAAGAGGAAACCACTGTCTTGAGAATATATGATGTACACCTTAGTAAATGAGCCACTTTCTCACACTCGCAGCCAGTGCTTCTGTTTATCAAAGCAGAGATACAGTGGTCAATCTACCACAGAGACATGAAATAGGGAAGCACCAGGTGGTAGTTTTCCTACAATTGGTGATGGGAGTAACCTACATAGTATACAGTTGCTGTAAAGAAACTCCAAAACAAACAGAGGCTACCGTATAACTGGTACGAAATGTAGCATAGGATTATACAAGGAAATACTAAATTACAAAAAAAAAAGTGACTGCATCCATGTTGACCAATGTGACTATGAAAACATCAATCATGTGAAACCCGACTCCAACTCTTGTGACTTGTCATACTGAAAACAATGGATCAAGGCAGTCAGACAGATGCAGTATTCCTCAGTTTCCAGAAAGCATTTGACTCTATACCACATCTACACTTATTATCAAAGATCGTACGTGGAATGAAGTACGATCTGTGACTTGGCAGAAAATTGTTTGGAAGGGAGGACACAGATAGTTATCTCGGATGGAGAGTCATTGTCAGATGTAGAAGTAACTTAGGGTGTACCTCAGGGATGTTTGTTGGGACCCTTCCTATTCATGTTGAATGTTAATGATCTTTCAGACAATATTAATTGTGAAAGCAGGCTGTTTGAAGATGATGCAGTCATCTATAATGAAGTACTATCTGAAAGAAGCTGCATAAATATTCAGTCAGATCTTGGTAATATTTCAAACTGTTGCAAAGATTGGCAACTTGCTTTAAATGTGCAGAAATGTCAAACTGTGCACTTCACAAAGAGCAGGAGAACTTAGTATCCTATGGCTACAATACCAATGAGTCACTGTTGGAATTGGCTAACTCAGACAAGTAAGTGCGTGTAACGCTTTGCAGTGATATGAAATGGAGTGATCACATAGGCTCACTTGTGGATAAAGCAAGTGCTAGACTTCAGTTTATTGATAGACTACTGGGGAAGTCCAGTCAATCTATTGAGGAGATGGCTTAAAAATCATCCATCCTAGAATATTCCTCAAGTGTGTGGGACCCATACCAAATAGAACTAACAGGAGATATTTAATGTATGCAGAGAGGGGCAGCATGAATAATCACAGATTTGTCTGACTGATGGGAGTGTCATGAAGGTACTGAAAGAACCAAAGTAGCAGATACCTTTAAGACAGATGGAAAACTATCCCATCAGAACATATGTAAGATGTTTTTAGAAACAATTTTAACACTTGCAATACCACTAGGGAAGGGGAAAATATCTTAATCTAGTCTGGTACTTTATATTTTAAAATTTCGAAAAAATATGTATTGTTTTCAGATTTGGTAACTGTTTTAAAATTTCCAGTAAAACTTAATCCATAAATTTTACGCAACAAATGTCATGATCATATTTTCAAGTTCAGGACCCTTGCTACACCCTACGTAACTTTGAAAGGTATATTGTGAGTAAAAATCAATGACAGTTACTGCAGTTTGTATGTTTTTAAAATTTTTCTGTTGGTCATAAAGCACTCCTACACTTGTGTTGCTAGAATTGTTCTAAAAGATAGTTTCAGGTTCCGTACCTTACTTATAAATCAGCAACTATTTAAAAAGTATGCTCTTAAAAATGAAACACATGTGAAGAAATGTGTTTTTTAGCTATTTTTTGTAGTGGGCACAAAGATTCCCTCTCCCCACTCCTCCTTCCCCCCTCTTCACCCCCCCCTCCCCACCCGTCCTGGTATTACGCATTATGATAAATGTGTTGGTATTCAGATGTTTCAGTATTGAAGTTCTCACTACAGCCCCTACGTATTGCTCCCTTATTAACTGCCAAGACAAGATTAGACCAACTACAGTGAATACAGAGGCATTTAAACAGACATTCTTCCCACACTACATACGCAAATGGAATGGGATAAGCCATTATAACTTTTGCAATGAGAAGTACTCTCTGCCATGCAGAGTACAGGTGCATACTTTCCCAGTGTATACAAAGGGCATTCAATAACTAATGCGACACTTTTTTTCCAGAAAGCAGGTTGGATTTATTCAGGATTCCAATACGCCATAGTATTCTCCACTATTTTGGCTACAACACCTGTTTTTCCAACACAATCTCCATTGTGTTCAATGCCCTTATGCCATTTTATTGGGAGAGCCTGTACGCCCACACTGTACTGGTCGACATCAGAGCCAGTGTCTCGCAGCATCGGTAACCTCCCCCATCACCCACGTACTGCTTGCTGCAGATTGCACCTTTCTTTGGCCCGAGGTGCAAGATCTGGGCTGCAGGGTAGATGAGAAATCACAGTCTGATGAAGTTTTGTGAGCCCCTCTCAGGTGTGCAGACTCGAGTGAGGCCTCGTGCTGTCATTGCACGGTCACGGAGAAGGCAAACTTCGTTTGCATTTTTGTAGTGACGAACACCGTGAAGTCATTTCTTCAATTTCCTGAGGGGCTCACAATAGACTACAGAGCTGATTGTTGCATCACCACAGAGGACATCAAACAGAATAACCCCTTCAGAGTCCCAGAAGAACAGTCACCGTAACGCTACTGGCTGGGGGTGCAGCTTTGAACTTTTTCTTCCGAGGAAAGATTGTGTGGCACCGCTCCACAGATTGCCATTTTGTTTCCAGTTTGAAGTGACGAACCCGTACTTCGTCACCAGTGATGACATTAATGAACAATTGTCACAGTCAGCCTCGTAACATGCAAGTAACTGTGCTCAGTGAGGATCCCGGCGGGTACACCCCTCCGAGTACACCGATAGGTGGATGAGCGTGTCAACACTACAGTACTGAAAGAGATGTCCAGTTGTGCAGCTAGGTGTTTGTGATCGGTCAATCGCTTCGGGTGAGTCTCGGCACGTTTGAAAATTACAGGTGTCACTGCTGTACGTGGCTGGGCGGCACGCGGAAGAGTGGTCGGGTTTGCACGGCCTTGTTGCGGTGATGGCAGATGCCTCACCTGACACCTCACCGTGCTTTTGTTGATTGCCAGGTTCCTGTAGACATTCTGCAAGCGTCTGTGAATATCTATGATGCTCAGGCCTTCTAAGAAACTCAATGACAACTCTCTGCTTGCAATCCACTTTTGTAACACACGCCATTTTGAAGGCTATATATTGCATCACCGCATATCAGCACTTCATGAAACTATAGGGGCTAAAGCAGCAATATTCCACAATGTCTCAATAAATTCCACATTTTTTCAACTGAAATTTGCCAAGAAAAATGTGTCACATTACTTATTGAAAGTCCCTCATACTACTGATACAAAGAGCTCTGGCTCCCAGGTGGGTGGCAACGTTGAACCACTACAGTGTTTCAGAGAGTGTCATCTTGTCAAAGCATTATGCTGTGATATTTTGATTTTTGCAAATGTCTACAAACTTCAGAGTTTTTCATGAGATCTGTCACACTTTCTCTGTTTAAATAGAAATAATTACAAGCGGAGGACTAGAAGAGGAAAGTGTATCTGAACTTTGCAGAAGTGTGAAAGGAATTTTTGTCAGTCATCTAAATGAAATGGATGCCTTGAATCTGCAGTGTACCCAGCAGGCACTGCATGAGCTGACAAATTATGGAAGTTCAAATATTGATACAACAAACTTCGCCAAACAGAATGATTTGAAGAGGGCTGGTAATGTAGTGTGAATAGGACTTTGGTTTTAAATGTGTAAGGAAATATTTCCTTTGGAAAATACCAGTGCAGTCAAGTAAGTATTTAGCTACCAATAGCAGAGAAGCAGCATCTATTTAATACAGTCCAAGAACCATCAGATTCCTTTCAACGTAGATTCATACTTTCTAATTTAGATAGCATAATTGTAAATGCATTGTGCAGTATAGGGCTAGATTGTGACACTGCCCCTCCAAACAAATTTACGTCATGCTAAAGATGGATCTGTTGTGTAGCATAAGGTGTAGGTTAGGTGGTAGGCTGATAATCTGGTTTCGAGTTGGTGAAGCCAATGAATGTGAATGCGCGATATAGGATGCGGTAACAGGAGTGGTCTGTAGGATAGCCTGTTGTTCACATACACACCATATTAAATGCAATGTTTTGTCATAAAAATTAAAACTGCAAAGTATATTAAGAAAAGCTGCATCAGATAATGGACACGTCTGCAACAAATATGTGAATACATATTATGCACATGTGTTGCACATAAACCACAAAAACTGCAGCAGGGTTCCAACCCAGTTTGTTGCTGTATACACTGACATGAAGGTTGCCCTCTTTGAGATCTACAGAACACAATTGACGAATGAATGAAATAAAGAGTGAAAAGAAAAGGGAACCACTCTCACCGTGTCTACTGACAGGAAGGTGTCCAGTGATTCTTCCTTTGTGGCAACAGATGGGCTGACACTTTATCTTTATGGGCATCAACTTCTTGGAATTCGTTTGTCCTGCAAGGAACTGCTGATAAACATACATTTGAATCATCAATGCCATAACAGCAAATAAATTGAACATTTTAACATGGACTAATTAACGTGATAAGATCAGTCACACACATACTCTCACTAATTTATGTAGCTGCTGTAACTATGAATTGCCAGTACACATGTATTTATCACATTTTTATTTTTTCTGAGCACAAACAACAGTACACGCTTCTGAGACATAAAATATCATCAAGCCAAGTACAGGCACAGCATTTTCTACACATCTGCATTTGTTGTGTCACACGATAGCAGTCCTACAACACTGAATACGTTCTAGTAATATGTATTTAAATCCACATCCAGCTCAATCACAAACATACAGGGTGTTTCAAAAATGACCGGTATATTTGAGACGGCAATAAAAACTAAACGAGCAGCGATAGAAATACACTGTTTGTTGCAATATGCTTGGGACAACAGTACATTTTCAGGCAGACAAACTTTCGAAATTACAGTAGTTACAATTTTCAACAACAGATGGCGCTGCAAGTGATGTGAAAGATATAGAAGACAACGCAGTCTGTGGGTACGCCATTCTGTACGTCATCTCTCTGCTGTAAGCGTGTGCTGTTCACAACGTGCAAGTGTGCTGTAGACAACATGGTTTATTCCTTAGAACAGAGGATTTTTCTGGTGTTGGAATTCCACTGCCTTAGAACACAGTGTTGTTGCAACAAGACGAAGTTTTCAACGGAGGTTTAATGTAACCAAAGGACCGAAAAGCGATACAATAAAGGATCTGTTTGAAAAATTTCAACGGACTGGGAACGTGACAGATGAACGTGCTGGAAAGGTAGGGCGACCGCGTACGGCAACCACAGAGGGCAACGCGCAGCTAGTGCAGCAGATGATCCGACAGCGGCCTCGGGTTTCCGTTCGCCGTGTTGCAGCTGCGGTCCAAATGACGCCAACGTCCACGTATCGTCTCATGCGCCAGAGTTTACACCTCTATCCGTACAAAATTCAAACGCGGCAACCCCTCAGCGCCGCTACCATTGCTGCATGAGAGACATTCGCTAACGATATAGTGCACAGGATTGATGACGGCGATATGCATGTGGGCAGCATTTGGTTTACTGACGAAGCTTATTTTTACTTGGACGGCTTTGTCAATAAACAGAACTGGCGCATATGGGGAACTGAAAAGCCCCATGTTGCAGTCCCATCGTCCCTGCATCCTCAAAAAGTACTGGTCTGAGCCGCCATTTCTTCCAAAGGAATCATTGGCCCATTTTTCAGATCCGAAACGATTACTGCGTCACGCTATCTGGACATTCTTCGTGAATTTGTGGCGGTACAAACTGCCTTAGACGACACTGCGAACACCTCGTGGTTTATGCAAGATGGTGCCCAGCCACATCGCATGGCCAACGTCTTTAATTTCCTGAATGAATATTTCGATGATCGTGTGATTGCTTTGGGCTATCCGAAACATACAGGAGGCGGCGTGGATTGGCCTCCCTATTCGCCAGACATGAACCCCTGTGACTTCTTTCTGTGGGGACACTTGAAAGACCAGGTGTACCGCCAGAATCCAGAAACAATTGAACAGCTGAAGCAGTACATCTCATCTGCATGTGAAGCCATTCCGCCAGACACGTTGTCAAAGGTTTCGGGTAATTTCATTCAGAGACTATGCCATATTATTGCTACGCATGGTGGATATGTGGAAAATATCGTACTATAGAGTTTCCCAGACCGCAGCGCCATCTGTTGTTGAAAATTGTAACTACTGTAATTTCGAAAGTTTGTCTGCCTGAAAATGTACTGTTGTCCCAAGCATATTGCAACAAACGGTGTATTTCTATCGCTGCTCGTTTAGTTTTTACTGCCGTTTCAAATATACTGGTCATTTTTTAAACACCCTGTATGATGACAATGAGGCAGCTGCACAAGGGATAAAGAAAACTCAACTCAATAACTTACACTGCCACACTACGGTCAACTGTAATCTATAGAGAGATCACTAGATATGTTTAGTTGATTTTGTCAATGTGAGGCTGACGTTCTTTTCCATCAACCTTTTTATGAAAACTGCCACTTGTGCAATGTTGTTATGAGATGCAGTGGCAGATTTAGCCCATTGAAGGCCCAGGGCAGCAAAACTAATTGAGGTCCCTAGTCGGTTTAGAAATTTATGTATTTGTAGTGTCCACTTTGTAAAAAAAAGGGTAACATGTTTGACAAAAAAGTGAATATTTTTGATCTGGCTAGTCTATCCTCTAATGATGAACAATTCACACTGGTTGTCACAGCATGTCATGTCATGTCAAAACTTTCTGCAATTCATTTTCAAATGGCAGCATCCACACTGGTCATCATATCTGTGTCAGGGTTTCTTAGGAAGAAAGTTTTGACGGCTGACATCAGCCGTTTACCATGTGATACCAAAGCTTATTTCCTCCCAATACATAGCCCTGCATATACCTCCGTATTTAGTTTCATCATGCTTTTAATGTTTGATAACAATTCTTATTCTGTCTTTACTATTAGTTCTTTTTGTTATTTGTTATAAATTGTTTCACTGCAGAGCTAGTTGGCATATGAACTTTTACTACTGTGGCGGGTGTGGGCTTCTTGTCTATCTCGGCTACAATAATATGTTCACTACTGCTGTTCATAGTAGCTAACCCACAGGCCTATTTTTTATTCATTATTAAACCTACTCCTACATTACCTGTATTTAATTTTGTATTTATACATACACTCCTGGAAATGGAAAAAAGAACACATTGACACCGGTGTGTCAGACCTACCATACTTGCTCCGGACACTGCGAGAGGGCTGTACAAGCAATGATCACACGCACGGCACAGCGGACACACCAGGAACCGCGGTGTTGGCCATTGAATGGCGCTAGCTGCGCAGCATTTGTGCACCGCCGCCGTCAGTATCAGCCGGTTTGCCGTGGCATACGGAGCTCCATCGCAGTCTTTATCACTGGTAGCATGCCGCGACAGCGTGGACGTGAACCGTATGTGCAGTTGACGGACTTTGAGCGAGGGCGTATAGTGGGCATGCGGGAGGCCGGGTGGATGTACCGCCGAATTGCTCAACACGTGGGGCGTGAGGTCTCCACAGTACATCGATGTTGTCGCCAGTGGTCGGCGGAAGGTGCACGTGCCCGTCGACCTGGGACCGGACCGCAGCGACGCACAGATGCACGCCAAGACTGTAGGATCCTACGCAGTGCCGTAGGGGACCGCACCGCCACTTCCCAGCAAATTAGGGACACTGTTGCTCCTGGGGTATCGGCGAGGACCATTCGCAACCGTCTCCATGAAGCTGGGCTACGGTCCCGCACACCGTTAGGCCGTCTTCCGCTCACGCCCCAACATCGTGCAGCCCGCCTCCAGTGGTGTCGCGACAGGCGTGAATGGAGGGACGAATGGAGACGTGTCGTCTTCAGTGATGAGAGTCACTTCTGCCTTGGTGCCAATGATGGTCGTATGCGTGTTTGGCGCCGTGCAGGTGAGCGCCACAATCAGGACTGCATACAACCGAGGCACACAGGGCCAACACCAGGCATCATGGTGTGGGGAGCGATCTCCTACACTGGCCGTACACCACTGGTGATCATCGAGGGGACACTGAATAGTGCACGGTACATCCAAACCGTCATCGAACCCATCGTTCTACCATTCCTAGACCGGCAAGGGAACTTGCTGTTCCAACAGGACAATGCACGTCCGCATGTATCCCGTGCCACCCAACGTGCTCTAGAAGGTGTACGTCAACTACCCTGGCCAGCAAGATCTCCGGATCTGTCCCCCATTGAGCATGTTTGGGACTGGATGAAGCGTCGTCTCACGCGGTCTGCACGTCCAGCACGAACGCTGGTCCAACTGAGGCGCCAGGTGGAAATGGCATGGCAAGCCGTTCCACAGGACTACATCCAGCATCTCTACGATCATCTCCATGGGAGAATAGCAGCCTGCATTGCTGCGAAAGGTGGATATACACTGTACTAGTGCCGACATTGTGCATGCTCTGTTGCCTGTTGTCTATGTGCCTGTGGTTCTGTCAGTGTGATCACGTGATGTATCTGACCCCAGGAATGTGTCAATAAAGTTTCCCCTTCCTGGGACAATGAATTCATGGTGTTCTTATTTCAATTTCCAGGAGTGTATGTATAGAAAAAAGAGAGGGAAGTTTCACAGGTTAACTATAGGGCAAAATACTCTTCTCTTTGCATGCTATCATTTGCTGAAATCTTGTTTTCATGTCCCAAACCATTCAGGAGATACGAGACATGTAATGATTTGATTGTTTCATGTTAGCACAATCTAGATCTCCTCCCGAGTTTAAAGAATAGTACATCAGCTGCATTTTGTATACAGAATTTATGACTTAACATGAAAGAAACACCAAGTGATAGCACCCCTTGTTTTTCATTCCAAATTATTCAATTTCTTTTGCACTAGTTTACTTAATACTGAAATAACACAATAACTGGTCTTTAACAATTCCCATCTCATGGGCTGTGGCATCAGATGCTGCACAGGATTCCTTATTAGACAGCAGACGTAGCATTCGGGGAACCGTACCAGGGAAATAGTTGCAGCCAGCAGGGAGAATGTGCGCAGCTCCCTTCAGGGAGCTGGCTAGCCAGTGACAGAGCGGTGACACGAGCTGACAAGTATGCCTACTGCGAATCTTACTGGTGTTTCGCAGTGGGGGTCGGGTAGTTGGAAGACAGGAGGAGATGGCTGGGATTCCACATCCGATCGACTCTACACGGTACACAAAAGTGATACGAGAAGGAAGAAGCTCCCTGCAGAGGGCAGTGTAGTTCAGACTGAGGTGGTCGGTCTGGCCCGCCACCAATAAAGGCGTGTGTCTGTGGGATACCAGAGAACTGGTTCATTATGTCATCAGAGAGGCCTAAAGTCTGTCACAGCACTGCCTGGTGACTTGCTCCGTAAGGAGATCTATCGGTACCAGTGACGTCGCTCGCCTGTTGACTGGGGCCTTTAAATACTGAGCTGTCGAGAAAGTACAGATTGCGGAATGGAGCCTCAGTTATCGGAATTAAATGTGCAAATGAGATGTTAGTGTGAATAACCTCAATCATGGTGACAGACTAAACCATAGCATAATCACAGATTACAGTGTCGTGTGATTGACTGAAGCCAATGAAGTGACTACAAATTATTAACTGAATGCCAAAGCGATTGATAACATAGCACACAATATTATGCTTTCATTGCAACGTGTCTCAATGTCTTTGAACATGTGCTGCTTACTAATGTAATTACATTCAGACATTTGTGGTACTGCGCTACACATTTGTCTTTGAATCCATTGCTGCAGCAGTAAATGCAGGGAAGTAGACAAAACATGGGTATAAGGTACGTAGCGGAAAGGTCCTTGCAATTCTTTTGCAGTTTATGTATAATACATACATAAAATCCATCAAAATACTAGTTGGACGATTATTCATTGTTAATATATGTTTTCTGAATTTATCTTACAGTTTTAGTTTTTAATATGAAAAGTGTGTTAAATATGGGAAAATGCCTTTAAATATGGTGCAAATGTAAATACTGGGCTATGTCATGTCACGTCTGTTACCGCAAAATTTATTTTGCATTCACACTCACCAAGTCCTACAACTGACAACAAGATTATCACCTTTTAGACTAAGATGGACCTTTCACTACGCTACGGGTAAACATATCACCCCACCCAAGTTTTTAGGTTGGGGGGGGGGGGGGGGGGGGAGGGGGGCACACTATTCCGCTATCATTCTCTAGCCCATTTTATGCTCTCGCCAAAATGTGCGTTACGCTTCCATTTTGGTTGTTTTAACTGTGTAAACAAGCAGCTATTTGTCAACCTCACCTCACCTCCCACACACCCCTCCCTTACACCTTACCCCCCATCCCTCACATCCGCCTCTGTAGTGCAGCGGTAGTGTTACCGCCCACCACGCAAGGGGGCCCGGGTTCAATTTCCAGCAGGGGACTGGTTGTTGTGTGTCCTTCATCAACACTTTCATCACCACTGACACACGAGTCGCCGAAGTGGCGTCAACTGAAAAGACTTGCAATGCTGTGGCCAAACCCCGGAGGGGATATCCTGGCCAATAAATGCCATACAATCACCTCACCTCACCTCACACCTCTCCCCTCCTTCCCCACCTCCCCTCCCCCTCTCCATCTCTCGGAAATCAATTTGTTCTCAAAAATTATATGTACCATTTTCTGCCTGATTTTACATTAGTAAATGGGTTTTGTCATTTCATTTTACTTATTTTTATTTTTTCTGTAACTTGTGCTAATCTATGGTTATTAGCTGTGTGCATGCTTGCAAAGGTTCTTGATGGGTAAGAACCATTTACCAATGATATGGGCAAGGATGAGAAGGGGATCACACACAAGCTTATCGAAGGAATATCTTTATTTGTATAATTATTTGTATGGAAACACTATGGGGTAATACCCCACAGCCAACCTGTAGGGTGGAAGAGTGGGTGAGAACACATCAATCAAAAAAATATTACTAATGACTTTTTTTTCTTTTCTGACTGGTTTGATGTGGCACGCCACGAATTCCTCTCTTGTATTAACCTCTTCATCTCTGAGTAACACATGCAACCTACATCCTCGTTATTTACTGGATATATGCCATCTCTGTCTTCCTCTACAGTTTTTACCCTCTACAGCTCCCTTTACCATAGAATTTTTTCTGTGATGTCTTAACAGATGTCCTACCACCTTGTCCCTTCTTCTTGTCAGTGTTTCCATATGTTCCTTCACTCGCCAATTCTGTGGAGAATTTCTTAACTCCTTATCTTAACAGTCCACCTAATGTTCATCATTCTGCAGTAGCACCATATCACACATGTTTCAGTTCTCTTCTTTTCTGCTTTTCCCCACAGTCCACATTTCACTATCATACAATGCTGTGCTCCAAACACACATTGTCAGAAATTTCTTCCTCAAATTAAGGCCTCTGATACTAGCAGACTTGTCTTGGCCAGGAATACCCTTTTTGCCAATGCTAATCTGCTTTTTATGTCGTCCTTCCTCCATCCATCACGGGTAGTGATGTTCCTTAACTTTGTCTACTTCATGATCACCAATCCTGACAAGCTTCTAGCTGTTCTCATCTCTGCTATTTCTCTTTACCATTGTCTTGCTTCAATTTACTCTCAATTCATATTCTGTACCCATTTGACTATTGATTCCATTCAGCAAATTCTGTAATTCCTCGCTTTCACCGTGGATTACAATGTCGTCAGCAAATCTTATCACTGGCATACTTTCACATTTAAACTTTAATTCCACTCTTGAACATTTCTTTTATTTATGTCATTGCCCCTTCAACGTACAGATTGAACGGTTGGGGGCAAAAAACTATATTCCTGTGTTACACCCTTTTTAATCTGAGCACTTTGTTCTTCGACAATCTTGCTCCGTTTGACACTGTTGGACACTTCTTCCAGGTTGACAAATCCTGTGAATGTGTATTTTTCTTTGGTCTTGCTTCCATTACCATCCATAACATCAGAAATGCCTCTCTGGTGCCTTTGCCTTTCCTAAAGCCAAACAAATTGATAATCATCTAAACACAACCTCAATTTTGTTTTCCATTCTTTTTTATATTGTTCTTGTCAGCAAAACGGATGTAGAGCTGCTAGGCCGATTGTGCAGTAGTCTTGCACTTACCTGCTCTCGCAATCTTCAGAACTGGATGATGTTTTTCCCAAACTCAGACGGGATGTTGCAATACTCATACATCCGACACACCGACATGAATAGTTGTTTTTTTGCCACTTCCCCCAACAATTTTAGAAATTCTGATGGAATGTTAGCTAACCCTTATGTCTTGTTCAATCTTAAGTCTACCAAAGCTTGTGTTAGTACTAAATACATAACTTTCGGAGTCTTAAGACTTATTGCTGTCAGTCACCATGATGTTTCATCCGTAGAGTTGGCATTGTGGGAGTGGGGCAGGGGTGCAAAGATAGTGACAAATCAGTGTCTATCTCTGTAAAACCAGAACGGACTTCTACCAAGATTGCTAAATGTATCACTTGCTAACTGGATTACTTGGGCTAGTAACACACCTCTAGCAAACCGATGGCTGAGGGTTTTGGGGTGAAAAGGAATGACAAGTGTGCTATGGAACCAGGCTCACTTACAAAATCTGACACCAAATGTCATGAAAACGACAATTCTGAATGGTGAGTCAAGAGGAGGACACACCATTTGATTTCAAAAGTGGAGTTTCCTGTTCGCCCTGTATTCTCAATGACCATGTAGTCAAAAGCCAGTCGCTTCAAGAACATGTATTAAAACTGTAAAATCCATGCTTTCCCATCGTCAGTCATATGTGGCTTGCTCATGAGTGGGTCAGTCAAAAAATTTGTTTTTGTAGAAGACAGGAAGACAAAAAATACTGCATATCCCAAAGCACACTAACTCCTTCAAATTTAATGTAACGGACAAGAAATAATTATCTTTCATGTATTTTTTACATGCAAATGTGCTTACTTTGTATGTGTGTGTGTACCTATTTCAAAAGAAAAAGAGGCATTGCAATGCGTGCTGGGCACAGCTAATGTTGAATAAAGTCTTCCACCAGCCACAGTCAAAGGTAGGTTATTTGAAGCAACCATTTTCAGTCTTATGCCAATGTTTAGGTGACTGTACCTTGTACATCACAAATTTTATTTTCAAATGTAGTAATAAACATATTGGATGCTGTGAATTCACAGCCAGCCGGCGTGGCCGAGTGGTTCTAGGTGCTTCAGTCTGGAACCGTGCGACCACTACGGTCACAGGTTCAAATGCTGCCTCGGGCATGGATGTGTGTGATGTCCTTAGGTTAGTTAGGTTTAGGTAGTTCTAAGTTCTAGGAGACTGATGACCTCACATGTTAAGTCCCATTTTGCTCAGAACCATTTGAACCTTTTTTTTGTGAATTCACATATTATCTATAGTTATGAACATTTTACGTGGTATTAATGTGAGGAAACCCTTAGTATGGTGGTTCAAATGATTACTCTGGTAAGAAAAGTGCAATTAGAATTTGGATACTACATCTAATGATGAACAAGAAAGTCTATAATTATATACTCAATTTCATGTTTCACATTTAATCATCTTAAGATGAGCTTAAGTCAACAACTGGTTCTGATTAAATAAACCACCTTGAAGTGTGACTTGAAGGAGATTTTATTGAACATTACCCTTTACTTGTAATCTGCTGTAATCTGCCGAATAACACTTACTTTGTTACCAGGTAGCACACAACTGCAGTTGACCATAGCCACTGGACTACAATATTTTCTCCATCCTCAGTCAGGACGGTGGAAGTGTTGTGACTCGGCGATCTTTCAAAGTGCCACCACGAAGTTACGCGCGTCCTCTACGTGCGGCGCTGTCTGCCAGACATGCAGCAGCAGCGCCACCTAAGCGGCCAGCCAGCCAGCGGCCGCTAGACTCGGACTAAGTTATGATTTGACTGTTAAAGTGTACACACGTCTTACTCTGTTTACTTAATCTGTGACTTTCATGTATTGTGTCGTCCTAGAAATATATTTATTCAACTTGACGTTATAACAGGAAGGACTAACGCTACTTGAGCTGCTGAGAATTTTTCGGGGTTGAAAGGCCGTGGTCCATGGAACTCTTCAATCCCTGGCGTTTCGTCCAAGGCTACGTTGGACATCTTCGGAAGTGTTCCTGGTTGTGCTGAGTCTTGCTGACTGACTAGTCGGACATCGAAGAGTGGCCTAAATACTGTGGGAAATGGGCGTCATCTGGGTTTCATGTGAGGAGGATCCTAAGTTCACCCAACCTGGATATGATGTGACATCATTATGACGTATATACGCTTTAATCGATTAACACACCTATCGACTTTTACGAACGTTCGAGATTCTAAACTGTCGTCAGCTAGTGGCTTGTTTTGACACGTGGGATTCTGAAAACAGCTCAGTGTGGTAGCGTATATGTATTTCACCAAAATAAAAGAGCTGGATATTAATAGAAATATTCCTGACCGTGGCCTTGAAAACACCATGTAAAAAAGTGAAGTCTTCTTATGTCCCGGCCAGATTAGATTGTGTGATTGTTGTATTGAATGCTTACGCCGAAAATAATATTTATTTACTATCAACATTTTAGTATGGTTTCATACAATTGGTCTTGTCAGTACATATTAGATTGTAGCAGCATACTCTTGCTGACTTTTTTTTCTTAATTTATATAGGTGAAAGAGAACTCGTGCAAGTTTGTTACCTAAGTAATTTATATGTCCATCCCAAGATAGTCTTTTATCAACCATAATTCCAAGTAATTTTACACTCGGACCGCAGAGACAGGTACCTTAGCGTCCAGTAATGACTGATGTGTAGAATGATTGAATTTCAAACTTAAAAAGAAAAATATGAGGCATTGTTGAACAAAAATCATCGACCGGAGATGAAATACGAGGGGAAGTGGATTTCTCAATGTAATCTTAACCAAAGGTTAGTGTCTAGTACAGTTTGACGTATGAAATGATTGAATGCAGTGTCAAAGCATTCCATGGTGGTATGATAGTGTCAAAGCATTCCATGGTGGTAAGCTTTTCTCTCATTAGTCTCTCGAATGCTGAACACATAATTAGAGACGAGCAAACGAAAAACAACGCACAGGACACAAACACAGTACAATACACGATTTAAATGCAAGGAACGCAAAACACATTTAAACGAATGGCGCAGAGCACAGCGCTACCCTGTCACACTCTCTCGAAAGTTCACAAAAGTCGAATAGTCGATATACGGTTTCTATCGTTTTCGATGTAGCGTGTATACGTCATAATGACGTCACATCGTATCCAAGTCCGGTGAACTTAGCATCCTCCTTCACATGATAGCAGAGATAAATCTTGTCAGAGATAAAATCGATTAGAGTACGTCAAAGATAAGAACCTCTCATCGATTCTGTAGCGCCACAGTCCATATATCACTGAGTTTCATGGCTCCTTCTTTTCTATTAAAATTATCCCCATGTTTATATATATCGATGGCTTCTCTATATAGCTGTGGATAATAGTTCATCATAGTACATAAAACTTCAGTTTCCGAAAATTTCACTACGTGATCACCTGACTGCAGAGCATGTTCCGCCACGGCTGACTTGTCTGTTTTCCCTAGTCGGCAAAGACTTTTATGATCCTTCAACCATGTATCCACACTTCTCTTTGTAGTTCCAATGTAGACCTTGCCACACGTACACGGAATCTTGTATACACCACTTGCAGACAGAGGGGGATGTTCGTCCTTAACGGAATGAAGTGGTTGGCCAATTTTCTTAGTTGGTCTGAAAATTCGGTCGAACGTCATGTTTCGTTAGATTCTTGCCGATTTGATCTGTTACTTTTTTGCTGAAGGGTAGAGAAACCGAGTTCTTCCATCGCTGTGTCCTATCAGTGTCCTTAGGCCTCCTGTCATTCGGTCGCAAAACTTCATTTATTTCCTTACCAGAGTACCCATTCTTCTCAAAAGCCTGCTTTAGATGTTTTAACTCTGTGTCCAGGTATTCCAGCGTACAAATCCTTTCAGCTCTGTCCACTAGACTTAATTACACCTCTTTTCTGTTGTGGATGATGATTGGAAGCCTTATGCAAGTATCTGTCGGTATGTGTGACCTTCCGAAACACTTTATGTTTCAAACTGCCATCAGTCTGTCTCATGATGAAGACATCCAAGAAGGATATTGCATTTCCATGGTAAAATGGATTTTTTGATTTATACTATTTAAATAACAAAAGAATTCCTCTAAAGCTTTTTTGCCATGTGACCAAACAACAAATGTATCATCCACGTATCGATACCGTTGACTTGGTTTCTTACTCGCTTTTTCCAGTGCTAATTGTTCGCATTTTTCCATGTAAAAATTAGCAATCATGGTACTCAATGGGTTACCCATGGCCACACCATCAACCTGCTCATAAAACTCGTCTTCCCACTGGAACTGACTAGAGGTAAGGCAGTGTCTGAAAAGAGCAGTCAAATCTGCTGGGAAAACATCCGTTATGTAAACCATAACTTCGTTAAGTGGAATCATACTAAATAAAGACACTATGTCAAAACTGACTAGAATATTCTCAGAAGCCAAACTACACCTACTTCCCACAGTATTTAGGCCGCTCTTCGACGTCTGACTCGTCAGTCTGCAAGACTCAGCACAACCAGGAGCACCTCCGAAGATGTCCAACACAGCCTTGGATGAAACGTCAGGGATTGAAGAGTTCCATGGACCACGCCCATACAACCCGGAAAAATTCTCAACAGCTGAAACATCCGGTCGTGAAAGCCTTAATTGCACAGTGCTACTTGGTTTGGGAATTTTGGCACTTTATAATACATTATCGCCCTTCATACACTGTGATGTTTGGCTGTGGTAGCCATTATGTTGGCTGCCTGGACAGGTTCTATAGCTTTCGCCATTTGTTCGAGCTTGAATTTTTTATTGAGTCCCATACCTGGAACAAGATAATCCGCGCTTGCTCCAGTGTCTGACACCATGTGGACCATTGGAACCCAAATTCACAGGCATAAAATTCCCAGGGAGTAATTCTTAATGTCATTAATTGTTGATAAAGTTATGTTTTGAATTCAACTTATAAATAAACCTTGAAGCCAGTCATTGTCAGGGGGATATAAAAGACTGGAACATGACAAAATTATGCATCACACTTCTACACCTTATCTTAAAATTACCTTATCTTAAAATTAAGTGATGGGACTGATCTTACTTTGAAGTTGCTTTACTGCAAACAATACCATGAGTCAGTCCAGTGTAACACTATTATGTGCCAAATTTAGCTTGTAATGTTGCACATTGTCAATTCAACAACAGCTTTTGCTTAACGTTTGCGGAATACTGAAGAATGGGAAACAGCTCGTGAGCTTTGACTAATAACATCATAGGTAAGCCACCAATGATACGTGACGAACATTTGAAAGCATAAATGAATGTCCAGAAACAAAGAAATGTAGCACAGAGAACAGAGATTGTATATGTACGTCACACGAGTCCATAATTGTAAAAGACTCTTATGTAAAGAAAAAAAATTGGAAAGCACAATTTATTGAAGTCTATACAATAAATGAAATTAATAGTACTGACATGAGAATTAGGGAGTTTCAGGTGTCTACGACCCAAAAGCAGAACTACAGACATGACCACAAAAGAGAATAGAAACAAAAATATCAGGAAAACTTATTACACAACATGAAAATGATGACAAACTGAAATTTAATATCCAATTCTTCAACCGAGAAAGAAGATACCAATGTTACCCATGAAGGAGAAAACAAAGAACCAAACACTTACCGATAACAAGAAGAACAACATACCTAACACTGGTACCTTGTTCTTCAAATGACCCATATAGGTCAATTGAAGTACCACACGCGATAATATATTCCAATTAAAATTATTCGATAGTTGACTTTCCACACATTGAAGGTGGTATCCTCCAAATCCAAAAGAGTGCTAAATGTCATGGCCAAACCATTCGCCGTTGTCAAACTGCCACACAATTTGTTAATTCTCTTACAATTTCTTGTAAACTGACACATAGATAGTCGAAGGTCTGAATCTTGTTAACTATATACAAAAAATTTTTTTTAGTTATTCAGTTAATTGGTTTAAATGAATTTTTTTATTTAAAATTCTTTCCCACATCATTTTCATCATCATATTGACTTTTTTATTTGTTTTTCCTATCATCTTTTCGTTTTGTACGTACCTGCCTGCGTCACCTATAATCTGCAACCGATTGCCAGCAAGACTGCTCACCTGTTGCTACTGCAGCAGCTCGAGTAGCCGATATGAGGAGATAGTTTCGGGTAACCAGTGACATGAGAAATAACAGTTTGCTTTTAATGTTGAAACTGAATTTTTTCTGTTGTGGGTTTGCTAGTAGGGGTCCTCTTCAATCCTCGTGAACAAATCAATCGGGATTTTAGTTCTACTGCACATCACGACGTTCTGGTTAGCCTAGGGCACGAGTTCAAATTCAGGCCTAAAAAAATGTGTTATTTGGTGCAGTTCAGTCAAGAGTCACTAAAAACCAACTGTCAACAGAGCATGTCCCATTTCTGACATACCTCACAGAGACGACTTCCAATACTACTTTGCATTACACATTAACACCATTTGTTAAGTGACTTGCTCTTTGTGTGCGTCACCTATATCCGAATGGTAGCTGATGTGGCAAAACTGTAGCAGCAACTTACAGATATCAACTATCGAGTGATTTTGATCAGACTATAGTATTACCAACAGTGAAAGGAACAACATACCTAATACTGGTATCCCGTACTTCAGTTGACCTGTGAATAAAGTACTGTGAAGAAAACTACAACTCTTGCATCAGTATCCTGTATGTCAGCTGACACAGATATTACCTATTGCAGAGAAAACCTCAAACATTGGTAACCTTTATTTCAGTTGACATAAAATTATATATTAGTGGATGCACGGAAGACAACATATTTAACTGGTATCATATATAGGTCTACTGAAATATATGATACTACTATTACCCTGACAGAAACAACAACAAACCTGACATTTGTGTCTTTTTCTTTACCCATAGATAATACGTCGGTAAATTAAAACATGTATACAAATTCTGTATAACAACAAACAACAACAAACCACATACACAACTTCTTCCTTTCAAAGACACATTCATTTGTTCAAATGTACAACTTGATCCTTCATTTCCCAAGACAATGGATTTACTAGCTATGGTTCAGAAGTAAACGAATAAATTATGTACGACTTAAATATGATGTCCTGGTCACGGTTGATGGGTTGTATCCCATTCTTCAGTTGATGCAGCAATAATCACTTCATAGTTTACTTTTCCGCCAGAACAAAACTGTGTTCAGCATCTGCTAACATAAAAGTGTTGCCGTACAGTAAGAAAGACTTGTATATCCATGCCACAGAAAATCATTTTACTTTCCTCAGTATTAACCAGAACTGAGATGAGTGTCAAGGAATCTTTCTTCTACCCTAACACTTTAACATCTCTCCGAGCTCAGCATTATGGACAGATGATGATCCACTTTTTACAGGGTAGCAAATGGGAAGTTAGTTGAGTGCAGTTCACAAAATGGAAACCAAACTCTCTCGCTACAGTTGGAATGTCAGCTAACAGTGTGTATAGTATGACTACATCATGAAGCTGTGTGTGTAGTGTGCATGTGGACTAATAGTGAGGAATGACAGAACAGTGAAGCACCAGCCATTTACTTCTATACAAAACAGCACAGTGCATTAGAGCTGAACCAAACAAGGTCGTGCTGTTTTAAATACACTGATCCCATATTCTAGAGCATGGAGAGTCCATCTCCATCTGACCTTTCAGATTTAGGATTTTGCCATTTGCTTAGATTACTTCAATTTTGGGATGGTTCCTACTCTAAGATCAATGACCTGCCTCATCCTTGTGAAATTAGACTGGTAAGAATGTAACTGCCTCTATAGCTTGTATTGTATTTTCCTTAAATTGCAATACCGTGACATGTATGAACAAGACAAAGAATGTTCACAATTATGCTTGGTTTAACTTTATTATTATAACTACATGATAAGTGTTCTCATCTGTTATGAAATGTGAGTCTAGAGGCGGAAATGACTAAGAATGAAGCACAGGCTAGCTAAAGTTGATGCAGTCAGTTGTCAGAAAGTGAGGAACGTACTAGAGACCAAGTGTGTCAGTTTTGTAGGGCCCTCTAAGACATTATCAGACTTATTAGAGTGCACACAAAGGCGTCCACCGATCATTCTTCCCACTCACAACTGGAACAGGAAGAAGACCTAATAATCCGTAGGATGGGAAGTACTCTCTACCATGCACTCGCTTTTTGTAGGGTACCCTTTGTATACTACTGATACAAAGATCTGTTGCTTCCAGGTGAGTGTCAGTGCTGAAATACTACGCGGTTTCGACCAGTATCTTCTAGCCAAGTCATACGCCGTAGTATTTCAATACGTCGAAATGACCAGAAACCTGGGAGCTTTTATACACTCCTGGAAATGGAAAAAAGAACACATTGACACCGGTGTGTCAGACCCACCATACTTGCTCCGGACACTGCGAGAGGGCTGTACAAGCAATGATCACACGCACGGCACAGCGGACACACCAGGAATCGCGGTGTTGGCCGTCGAATGGCGCTAGCTGCGCAGCATTTGTGCACCACCGCCGTCAGTGTCAGCCAGTTTGCCGTGGCATACGGAGCTCCATCGCAGTCTTTAACACTGGTAGCGTGCCGCGACAGCGTGGACGTGAACCGTATGTGCAGTTGACGGACTTTGAGCGAGGGCGTATAGTGGGCATGCGGGAGGCCGGGTGGACGTACCGCCGAATTGCTCAACACGTGGGGCGTGAGGTCTCCACAGTACATCGATGTTGTCGCCAGTGGTCGGCGGAAGGTGCACGTGCCCGTCGACCTGGGACCGGACCGCAGCGACGCACGGATGCACGCCAAGACCGTAGGATCCTACGCAGTGCCGTAGGGGACCGCACCGCCACTTCCCAGCAAATTAGGGACACTGTTGCTCCTGGGGTATCGGCGAGGACCATTCGCAACCGTCTCCATGAAGCTGGGCTACGGTCCCGCACACCGTTAGGCCGTCTTCCGCTCACGCCCCAACATCGTGCAGCCCGCCTCCAGTGGTGTCGCGACAGGCGTGAATGGAGGGACGAATGGAGACGTGTCGTCTTCAGCGATGAGAGTCGCTTCTGCCTTGGTGCCAATGATGGTCGTATGCGTGTTTGGCGCCGTGCAGGTGAGCGCCACAATCAGGACTGCATACGACCGAGGCACACAGGGCCTACACCCGGCATCATGGTGTGGGGAGCGATCTCCTACACTGGCCGTACACCACTGGTGATCGTCGAGGGGACACTGAATAGTGCACGGTACATCCAAACCGTCATCGAACCCATCGTTCTACCATTCCTAGACCGGCAAGGGAACTTGCTGTTCCAACAGGACAATGCACGTCCGCATGTATCCCGTGCCACCCAACGTGCTCTAGAAGGTGTAAGTCAACTACCCTGGCCAGCAAGATCTCCGGATCTGTCCCCCATTGAGCATGTTTGGGACTGGGTGAAGCGTCGTCTCACGCGATCTGCACGTCCAGCACGAACGCTGGTCCAACTGAGGCGCCAGGTGGAAATGGCATGGCAAGCCGTTCCACAGGACTACATCCAGCATCTCTACGATCGTCTCCATGGGAGAATAGCAGCCTGCATTGCTGCGAAAGGTGGATATACAGTGTACTAGTGCCGACATTGTGCATGCTCTGTTGCCTGTGTCTATGTGCCTGTGGTTCTGTCAGTGTGATCATGTGATGTATCTGACCCCAGGAATGTGTCAATAAAGTTTCTCCTTCCTGGGACAATGAATTCACGGTGTTCTTATTTCAATTTCCAGGAGTGTATGTTAAAATACAGAAAGAATTGCGAAGAGAAAGCGACTGGAAACAGGACGTCGCCTCAGTGAGAGAAACATTATTGTCAATTATTTCCGTCAAACGGATGAAGCTGCAAAAATCCAGTTACTGAATCACATTTGATCAGAGTGGTGTCAGTGGTGGTATAAAATGTATAAACGACACCCTGTAACTAAATCTGTAAACCAACCCTGTTGTGCAGTCAAGTAAATATTAAGCAGCGAATATGAAATATGCAATGAACTATTTGATACGTTTCCTGAACTTGCAGATTTGCTCAGAGCATATAGGACCTAGTCACTTTCTAATTTGCACGACTAAGTTTAGGCGGTATATGCGTGAATAGTGTTAAATATTGCGTTGGCTTACTGTTAATTTCTACGATTTTCTTGCCTTTTGTGTTGTACATCGTGTTATATTGTGTGTTGACTGTGTTCCCTACATATTGAAGTAGTAACTGTATCGATAATACAATGCCGTATCGATTAATCGATGTTGTAACGATCGTCCATACTTGAAAAATATGCGACAGGTCTAAATCTTAATCAGTGTGATTTTCTCAAATGTGGGAGATCGTATCTCCCATCCAAAATAAAAACGGGAGACGGGAGTAAGCTTAAAAATTCAGACGATACGGGAGTTCCCGTATAATACGGGAGAGTTGGCAACCCTAGAAACTCCTCTGGTGGCGCTCCCCTAGACTACGTGCAGCCGGCCGTGTGTCGAGTCCCAGCCATTACGCCGCGATCGCTCTGTCGGGCAACGGACAAAGGCGGCGCCATAGAACAAAAACTGTGGGGCAGAGCGAACAGTTAGGACATTGACTAAAATTAACGAAATTACAAACTGGCCATACATGGATATTCTATCTTTTAACCATCCTCTACGCTTAGAAAAGCCTGCTGTGCGGGCCGGCGGTTGCAGTTGTACGTATCGACTTACTTTTTCATTCGTTCTTTTGAGCGAAACCAGTCGGTGGGAGCAACCGCTGTACTTCTGTATATTGTTTGAATTACTCATTCTTTGTTTTCAGTTGAAACCAAAACATAATTTTTCTGACGGTTGAACTATGTATTCTTTCTTGCATGCGCAACCACTTCTCAGTATTTTAGTTGATTGAACTAGCTATTCATCCTTCTCACTTATAACAGTCTGAGTTTTCGAAGCTTTTATTTGTACACTGCTGCTACCGATGCAGGAGAAAAAATTAGTTGCATGATGTTCTTTAAGTCAACTTTCTTTACACGGTTCATGTAGACTGACCTTCAGAAGATCAGAGGATGTATTCTAAGGATCGGTTTACTCGAAACGCGGGAGTAAAGCTGAGTTACTGAACATAATGTGACTAAATTTTTCTCCAGCGACCATAAGAGCAATGCATAAATAAAAATTTTAGTTAGTACACACTAGTTTGACTCAGAAGGACGAACGTCTGGTTCGGCAACTAAAATATTAAAGAGTGAAAAAAGAATGCATAATCCACAAATTGATTTCAGCTGGAAGCACAGGCTGAATGATTCAGTCAACAAGCAGGAGCAGGGTGGACAGAATCGGCAGTTTTCCATTCGGCTACTCGCACCGGCTGGTTTCACTCAGTGCAGCGAATGAATAGATCAGCCGCCACGTAGAACTACAACGCAATGGGTCGATCATTTTCCGGCAATCGTCTGGATAAAGTATTTTGGTTTTTAGTTATTCCAATCACTAGTTTTCGCTAATGGATACAATACTTCATGAGAAATGTTTTTGTTTATAACTCATCCATAGTTAAAATACCAGTTTCAGAACGCAGTACAAAGAGAACCACTGCTCCGTATGAGGTCAAATTTGAACAGCGTATTATTGACGTACAGGGAAACGTCACGGAAACAAGAACGAAAATTTTACCGACGAATGGCGCTGAAAGCGTCTTTAATGTTAATGGGCTGGCTGAGGAGGAGAGCAGAATCGCAATACAATGGCTGTGGTTTGAGTTGCACATTACACCATCCGTACTGATCAACGTTTGTGATGGCACAAGCTCGGCAGTCAACAGTTGTTGCGCAGTGTTAGGCGAACTCACTCACCACGGCAACCTCGTACCGCATTGGAAGGGAAAAATAGATTTTTGTCACGAGGCGAAAAACCTCATAAAAATCAAATGACATCGGTTTCTAATCGTCCCGAGACAAGCGCAAGACATGTTCAATATGATCTCCACAGTTCTCTGTCACAAATTGAAATTTAGAAACGGCATGTTCCGTAACGGATCACAGTAGCTCGGGGACCACATTCAAAAAGTATTATGCAGTGTGTGCCTTCAACTCAGCTACGTTCAGAACTGAAGCACTGAACGCAACATCTTTCAGATAACCCCATAGGCAGAAGTCACATGGATCGAGATCAGGTGATCAGGCCGACCAGGCTGTAGGAAAAGGAGGATGCTAAGTTCACCGAACCTGGATATGATGTGACGTCATTATGACGTATATACGCTTTATTCGATTAACACGCCTATCGACTTTTACGAACGTTCGAGATACTAAACTGTCGTCTGTAGCGTTCTGAAAACAGCTCAGTGTGGCAGCGTATATGTATTTCGCCAACATAAAAGAGCTGGATATTAGTAGAAATATTCTTGAACGTGGCCTTGAAAACACCACGGACAACACGTTTCGTAAAAAAGTGAAGTCTTCTTATGTCCCGACCAGATTAGATTGTGTGATTGTTGTATTGAATGCTTACGCCGAAAATAATATTTATTTACTATCAACATTTTAGTATGGTTTCATACAATTGGTCTTGTCAGTACATATTAGATTGTAGCAGCATACGCTTGCCGACTTTTTTTCTTAATTTATATAGGTGAAAGAGAACTCGTGCACGTTTGTTACCTAAGTAATTTATATGTCCATCCCAAGATAGTCTTTTATCAACCATAATTCCAAGTAATTTTACACTCGGACCGCAGAGACAGGTACCTTAGCGTCCAGTAATGACTGGTGTGTAGAATGATTGAATTTCGAACTTAAAAAGAAAAATATGAGGCATTGTTGAAGAAAAATCGTCGACCGGAGATGAAATACGAGGGGAAGTGGATTTCTCAATGTAATCTTAACCAAAGGTTAGTGTCTAGTACTGATTGACGTATGAAATAATTGAATGCAGTGTCAAAGCATTCCACGGTGGTATGATAAACCAGACGTACTGTTTATTATGTCATGTATACAACTACAATAGTTTTAGCACGTACCTGGCCATGTCAGTGTGGTTTATGTCAGCAGTATAATTTGCTAAGACAAGATTATGTAAAATACGAATTGCATCACAACATGAGCGGATACCTTAAACTATGCAGAAGTCTCGTTACTTTTGCTGGATGCAGCTTGCAGAAGATGACACCAGTAAAGGTCTCTCACTCGGAGAACCAATGTGTTTGGTCATCATATACTCAGTTCAGCTTTGGAGTCTACTGTTCACAAACGAATGGCGCAGAGCACAGCGCTACCCTGTCACAACCTCTCGAAAGTTCAGAAAAGTCGAATAGTCGATATACGGTTTCTATCGTTTTCGATGTAGCGTGTATACGTCATAATGACGTCACATCGTATCCAAGTCCGGTGAACTTAGCATCCTCCGTAGGAAAACGGCGGCTGATAATTCTAGCATCTCAGAAACGCCCCTGCAGCAGCCGCTTCACTGGCTTTGCAATGTGCGGAGAAGCGCCATCTTGCATAAAAATGATCCTATCCACGTTGTTAATGGTTGGGAATGACTTTGGCGAGCAAAGTAGTCTCATAGCTTTTACCAGTGAAGGTTCCAGGATCCCCAGGACTCATCTCGGAAAAAAATACAGCCCTATGATAAACGATGCCCATCTACCCGCACCTCACAGTGACCTTTGCGGAATGAATTTGTACCGGCTGACGTGTGTGCGGAATTTCTGTTGCCCATATTCTACAGTTTCGCACATTGACATGTTGCTAGAGGTGGAAATGGACTTTGTGTGTCCACAGGATATACCATGGCCCTTCACTGGCCACTTCCATGCGAGTAAGAAATCCCAGAGCGCGCATTTGTCTTGCAGGCAGGTCAGCAAGCAGGAAGGAGCTCCTGCAAATGGTTGATTTTGTGTGGATAGCAATCCAGAATATCTCTAATAAGGGCAATCGCAGAAAAAAGTCTAGTAAACGTAAGTTCTAAAATGCATACCTTATGAGCTATGAGCACTTTTTCGCCTTCGATATTGTGAAACAAATCTGTTCTACTGCAGGCTCTCAGCTTTTCGTAATTTGAGAGATGGTAGTGGGTGACATAATCTGTATGGCAGAGAAAATAGATAAACATCATACAGACATACACAAGTTGCATAAAAATATTCGGTTCACCATGGAAAAAGAAACACAGAAACAAATACATTATCTTGGATATAACAATAGAGAGGAACAGCAATAAGTACATATTTGACATCTTCAAAAAGCCAACAGCCACAGATGCAATTGTATATGCTTCATCCAGCCACCTGCAAAATCAAAAATTAGCAGCCCTACCCATGCTAAATAACATCCACTCAGCAAAGAAAACTATGAAAAAGAATTACAAACAATACAACTCACAGCCACAATGATTGCAACACCCATATAAAAAATGACAATATAAACACCAAAGAACTCCACAGACACTAAAGCACACACAGAAACACAAAACAGTAACACTCATCACATGACTAAAAGAAAGAAATGGTACACTTTAACATAGAAACAGAAATCAACACATACAACAGCAAATACATTAAAGAAACAGAACAGAAACACATTCCAACGTCACATTTACAAACAACAGACAAACCAAATAAATACCAAGGAACAGGTATGTATCAGAGTGCCAAGAATGTTAATCAGTACATCTTGGAATGACAGGCAGGAATTTCAAAACTGGGTATATAGGACATGTAAGAAGCTGTAAATGTGAAAATACCCATTGTACCTTTGCCAAACACCTGAAAAAACGTGGACATGAACCGCCCAACATCCAAGAAGACATTGAAACCGAGTACAATACCTACTTGCTCATTAGCTTTGCACAGTGCACAGTTCTGGACGGAGCGAATAGCGACGTAAGCTTGACCGACCGAATTAAATAAACCGACTCCACGATCGGGAATTCCCCTGTATTTGTCTGCTGCTTTGCGACGTGACAGCCTCTGCTCTGGGGTATTCTTGATTAAATCGGTCGTTTGCCTGTTTAGTTTTTTGTTAGTGACTATTTTCGATTTAAAAATAAATACTGAATTATAATCTAAAATGTCGAAATGGTCATATGTTAGTGGATCTGCAGAAAAGTGGAAAAGCTGTATGTCTGAAGGAAGTAACTGAAAAGTTACCAAAATTAACAGCTTATTTTATTACTACTACAGGGGCAACGTCTGTAAGTAGCAATCAAATAATAAATCTTCCACATGATGAGTCGTGTCGATCACAAATGGCAGGTCTTTCTGAATGTCCATGTTCTTCACCAGTTTCAGATTTCTACCAGTGTAGGAAAGAGATTGAATCAGAAAGTTACCGCCCCTGTGACGGAAGTGGAACAACTTCGGTGACTTCACCAACACTGGCAACTGTGTCAGTTGAACAACAGTTTTCCAGCCCAGAAGAAATATCGCATGATCCCGCTGATTATTTTTTTGAACATTTTACAGAAAGAAATCGCAAAGTTTTAATTAGTAAAGGACGTGTATGTTTTCAGAATAAAGATTCTGACTTTCCCGAGGCATCCAGAACCTACAAAGATGGTAATAAATCAGTAACTTGATATGTCAACAAAGCATTACGTATTCGCAAATTAAAGAACAATGAAAGCGTCGAAAGAAAATGGTTGTTGTACTCGCCATCCAAAAACTCTGTATTTTATTTTTCATGCTGCTTATGTAACCCTTCTGATGTAAATCTATGCTCTCCGAGTGGATGTAATGATTGGATGCACATTAATCACATAATTTTAACACATGAAAATAGTCGAGCACTTAAGCAATCTATGATGAATTTTAATTTGAAATTAACAACAGCCTCAGTTGCAATGTTTACCTAGATTTACCTAGGTTTCAGTTGGGATAACCCAACCCTCTACAGAACAAAAGGAACTACAATTTGTCTATAATGGACAACGTCAAAAACTAAAAACTATAATTACTATGAAATTACAACCGCTAGCTGCTTACAGACGTTGACATATGTCAACGAGGACGGATGAAAATGTGTGCCCCGACCGGGACTCGAACCCGGGATCTCCTCCTTACATGGCAGACGCTCTATCCATCTTTCTTTTTTTTTTTTTTTTTTTTTTTAAAAAAATCTCATTTTATTCGTTGTACCTGCTCGGGGCGGACGTCGAAAGACACCCGTTTCAGTTCGTAGTTGATCCATCAAGTCAGTTTTTTTATTACAGAGGACAGCTAGCCCTCCGACCAAACACGATGAGCTACCGTGCCGGCTTCCATCTGAGCCACCGAGGACACAGAGGATAGCGCGACTGCAGGGACTTATCTCTGGCGCGCCTCCCGCGAGACACATTCTCAACGTATTGTTCCGCACTACATTCGTAGTGCCCCCGCCCATTATACTCATTACTCGCGGCGCGTTGCCGATTCCCGTAAGAATTTGGGCACTGTTTGTGCATCCGCACAGAAGAAGAAGATGGTCCAGTGGCCGGTGAGCCTTAACTATATATATACTAAGATGGTATCTGTTCTCTCGGACATGTCTTGCAGAAGGCGTGCCAGAGATAAATCCCTGCTGTCGCAGTATCCTCTGTGTGCTCGGTGGCTCAGACGGATAGAGCGTCAGCCATGTAAGGAGGAGGTCCCGGGTTCGAGTCCCGGTCGGGGCACACATTTTCATCAGTCCCCGTTGACATATGTCAACGTCTGTAGGCATCTAACGGTTGTAATTTCATTCTAACGAGCTGCATGGTCACCGATGGTATATATAAAAACTATAATATAGAAATACGTCGCCACGTTGTAATAACTTACCCGGGAAACAGCCACGGCCCCACTCCGCGACTGCAGTACGGCAGCAAAGGACGTTGTGCTGGTACTGTCCACAGCCTCGAGAGCGCATGCGCGACAGTCTGTTAACACTCGTACCAGCGTGTACTCCTGAACTTAAAATTTTATGAACAACCAGGTGCAGCTAACGAAATTGACGTACACGTTATCCTGTAAGAAACACGGATATATCGACTGTCTTAACATCTGTAATAATTTGTTTCCCAGATAAGTTATTGCAATATGACGATGTATTACTATATTATAGTTTTTAGTTTTTGACTTTGTCCATTATGGGCAAGTCATAGTTCCTTTTATTCTGCAGAAGGTTGGGTTAACCCAATTGGAACCTAGGTAAATCTAGGTAAACAATGCAACTGAGGCTGTTGTTTATTTAAAATTGATATTTATACAGTCGCTGACAGGACCGCGAAATGTTGAAAATATTAAAATGATGATTTATCTGGCAAAAAGTAAAGCAGATGGTAGAATAGATGTAGAAGTGCACTTAAACGGATTGCAGCTGTTGTAAAATTTTTGGCATCGAGAGGACTTCCATTTCGCGGTGACAGGGAAATCCTAGGATCTCCCAACAATGGAAATTATTTGGGATGTGTGGTATTATTGAGTGAAATTGATCTATTACTTGCAGATCACTTACAAAAACCGAGCGAGGTGGTGCAGTGGTTAGCACACTGGACACGCGTTCGGGAGGACGACGGTTCAATCCCGCGTCCGGCCATCCTGATTTAGGTTTTCCGTGATTTCCCTAAATCGCTCCAGGCAAATGCCGGGATGGTTCCATTCAAAGGGCACGGCCGACTTCCTTCCCCGTCCTTCCCTAATCCGATGAGACCGATGACCTCACTGTCTGGTCTCCTTCCCCGAAACAACCAACCAACTTACAAAAGTCCGCCTCCGTAGCGTAGCGGTACCACGCAGGGGGCCCGGGTTCGATTCCCGGCAAGGGACTGTGTGTTGTGTGTCCATCATTATTGACTCGCAAGTCACGTATGTGGCGTCACCTAAAAAGGACTTGCAATACGGCGGCCGAACTCCCCCGAATGGGCCTCCCGGCCAACTACGTCATATGATCATTTCATTTCACCTTCACTTACAAAAGTGTGGGAATCCTGGGAAAGATAACACGTCTTACTTATCAGCGAATGTCTGTAATGAGTTTATTGACGTAATCGAAAAAGAGGTCCTAAAATTGTAAATGAGGTTAAATTAGCAAAATATTTTTCCATTAGCATTGACAGTAGGCGCGATCTGTCTCATGTTGACCAGTTAACTTTTTTAATTCGATACCTAAAAGACCGTGTTCGTGTTGAAAGGTTCCTGAAATTTATCCCTATCAAAGACCATAGATCTGAGTATTTAGCGGAAACCATCTCGAATTTTTATAGAATCATGATATTCTCATAAACGATTGCAGAGGACAAAGCTACGACAATACTACAAATATGTCGGGCAAGTATACTGGTCTACAAGCATGAATGAAGGAGAAATGTGAATTTGCACCTTTGTATGTGCGAGACATTCACTGAACTTGGTAGGTGCCCAAGCTGCCGGGTGTGTACCAGAGGCAACAAAGTTTTTTGAAATGGTTCAGAAAGTGTACAACTTTTTGTCAAGCTTTACCCACCGATAGAATATATTGACAGAACATTTAGGTTCAAAAAAAGTTGTTAAAAGTACCTCACAAACCAGATGATGAGCCCGAGGTGATGCACTAAGCGCCTTGCATGAAGGTCATAGACAAATTATCGACACTTTGATGTCCATCGCAGAAGAAACAGAACAGGCAAGAGAAACTAGAAACGAACTGTCCAGAAAAATAGAAACGCTAGAATTTATTATACTAACTTAAATTTGGTGCTCTATACTGGAAAGAATAGGCAAAACAAGAAATTATCTTCAGAAAGAATCAATAACACTGCTCATTGCAACTAATTTGTTCGCTTCACTTGATGATTTTATCATTAACCTCAGGGATAAATTCGATGACTTCGAACCGTCCGCCAAAGAAAGAAACGTAGAATCTGATTACAAGGACCAATCACAGAGAACAAAACATACACTCCTGGAAATGGAAAAAAGAACACATTGACACCGGTGTGTCAGACCCACCATACTTGCTCCGGACACTGCGAGAGGGCTGTACAAGCAATGATCACACGCACGGCACAGCGGACACACCAGGAACCGCGGTGTTGGCCGTCGAATGGCGCTAGCTGCGCAGCATTTGTGCACCGCCGCCGTCAGTGTCAGCCAGTTTGCCGTGGCATACGGAGCTCCATCGCAGTCTTTAACACTGGTAGCATGCCGCGACAGCGTGGACGTGAACCGTATGTGCAGTTGACGGACTTTGAGCGAGGGCGTATAGTGGGCATGCGGGAGGCCGGGTGGACGTACCGCCGAATTGCTCAACACGTGGGGCGTGAGGTCTCCACAGTACATCGATGTTGTCGCCAGTGGTCGGCGGAAGGTGCACGTGCCCGTCGACCTGGGACCGGACCGCAGCGACGCACGGATGCACGCCAAGACCGTAGGATCCTACGCAGTGCCGTAGGGGACCGCAACGCCACTTCCCAGCAAATTAGGGACACTGTTGCTCCTGGGGTATCGGCGAGGACCATTCGCAACCGTCTCCATGAAGCTGGGCTACGGTCCCGCACACCGTTAGGCCGTCTTCCGCTCACGCTCCAACATCGTGCAGCCCGCCTCCAGTGGTGTCACGACAGGCGTGAATGGAGGGACGAATGGAGACGTGTCGTCTTCAGCGATGAGAGTCGCTTCTGCCTTGGTGCCAATGGTGGTCGTATGCGTGTTTGGCGCCGTGCAGGTGAACGCCACAATCAGGACTGCATACGACCGAGGCACACAGCGCCAACACCCGGCATCATGGTGTGGGGAGCGATCTCCTACACTGGCCGTATACCACTGGTGATCGTCGAGGGGACACTGAATAGTGCACGGTACATCCAAACCGTCATCGAACCCATCGTTCTACCATTCCTAGACCGGCAAGGGAACTTGCTGTTCCAACAAGACAATGCACGTCCGCATGTATCCCGTGCCACCCAACGTGCTCTAGAAGGTGTAAGTCAACTACCCTGGCCAGCAAGATCTCCGGATCTGTCCCCCATTGAGCATGTTTGGGACTGGATGAAGCGTCGTCTCACGCGGTCTGCACGTCCAGCACGAACGCTGGTCCAACTGAGGCGCCAGGTGGAAATGGCATGGCAAGCCGTTCCACAGGACTACATCCAGCATCTCTACGATCGTCTCCATGGGAGAATAGCAGCCTGCATTGCTGCGAAAGGTGGATATACACTGTACTAGTGCCGACATTGTGCATGCTCTGTTGCCTGTGTCTATGTGCCTGTGGTTCTGTCAGTGTGATCAAGTGATGTATCTGACCCCAGGAATGTGTCAATAAAGTTTCCCCTTCCTGGGACAATGAATTCACGGTGTTCTTATTTCAATTTCCAGGAGTGTATGTCGGGTAAGTATACTGGTCTACAAGCATGAATGAAGGAGAAATGTGAATTTGCACCTTTGTATGTGCGAGACATTCACTGAACTTGGTAGGTGCCCAAGCTGCCGGGTGTGTACCAGAGGCAACAAAGTTTTTTGAAATGGTTCAGAAAGTGTACAACTTCTTGTCAAGCTTTACCCACCGATAGAATATATTGACAGAACATTTAGGTTCAAAAAAAGTTGTTAAAAGTACCTCACAAACCAGATGATGAGCCCGAGCTGATGCACTAAGCGCCTTGCATGAAGGTCATAGACAAATTATCGACACTTTGACGTCCATCGCAGAAGAAACAGAACAGGCAAGAGAAACTAGAAACGAACTGTCCAGAAAAATGGAAACGCTAGAATTTATTATACTAACTTAAATTTGGTGCTCTATACTGGAAAGAATAGGCAAAACAAGAAATTATCTTCAGAAAGAATCAATAACACTGCTCATTGCAACTAATTTGTTCGCTTCACTTGATGATTTTATCATTAACCTCAGGGATAAATTCGATGACTTCGAACCGTCCGCCAAAGAAAGAAACGTAGAATCTGATTACAAGGACCAATCACAGAGAACAAAACATAGAAGCTTGCGACAGAGTTATTTTGGTGGCTCTGCACCGTCAGTGCAACTGAATGGAAAAGAGAAATTCAAAGCAGAAACCTTTCTTCCCATAATTGATTCCCTGAGCGTTCATTTAAAACAGCAATTAAATTCTTATGGGAACATTAGTCAACATTTGGTTTATTTTTTCGTTTGAAAACTCTGAATTCCGAAGAGCTGAGACGAACTTGCAAAGTATTTGCTGAAATTTATTATGAAGACGTTAACGAGCAAGAATTGGAAACGGAATGTCTGCAATTAACAGAAAACTTGAAACTTGTTTATAGTAAAAATGGGGGAACTAATAATATATTGGAAATATATCACTTTTTGAAAGAAAAGAAAATTGGAGACACATTTCCAAATGTAGAAACCGCATTGAGAATCACTTTAAGCACGATGGTAACCAACTCCAGTGCGGATTGCTCCTTCCCCACACTGAAAAGCATAAAAAAATTAATTAAGAAGTACAATGCTTCAAGAGAGACTAACCAGTTTGTCGCTGATGCCCATAGAGCGTGATATGCTCAAAAATACAGATTTTGAAGAAGTGATTAACGACTTTGCCCATCTCAAATCTAGAAGGGTACCTCTTCAATCAACATAGATTTTTAAGCACTTACCTGTGAATGCTAATAGAGTTACTTTTGTTGATAATATTATATCATCTATTCATTTAATGTGAAAGTTAATGCAATATTAGCAGAATATTCAGATAATTAGATTCTGGTGCTGGAAACTTCAATACTCTGTAAACACTTGCCTAATGGATTTGAGAAAGCAAGTAATAAGGTTTCACATTTTGTAATATTTGGTGTGCAAGACTAAAAATATTAGCTTTTAAATTAGTCTTTAGGGCACCCAACACATCAGACAAATATTTTGAAATTGTAATTTTCAGAACGTGCTGGACGCCTAAATATTGGAAAGATGTACTTGCCAGATGTCCGATACCTAGTTTCTTTTCTAGTTTTACACGAGCCAGAACTGCATCTTTGATTTGAGAACCCTTTTTTTTTTTTTTAAATCGAGCTCGAATCGCATGTCTACAAGCATTCGAAATGTCTCACTGGCGTTGTGCAAATGTAGTCACTCGAGCTGCAGTGGCTGTCGCTCAATGTACGTGTGGAGGGCAAGCGTGGAGCTTAGAATAAGATACTGTGAACACCTAAAACACTAAAAACTGGAAACACGTACTCCCCATTTGAAACCCACTTCATGTAACAGAAACAGAATTACCACCCTCCTGGCATTAAAGCGTGAGTAAGCAATATTAATAATTTGTAGACAGCTAATGTCAACCCACCACAAGTTGAAAAAATATACGCTTTTTTTCATTTATTGAATTTCGATTCAGCTGGCAGCAGCTTAATATGCCGCTCTACAGCCTACAGAAGAGTTAAAAAACACAATGAGAAGAAAACAAGCAATAAAAAACAGGCGATAAAACGGCGGCTTTTGATAAACTGTAAAATGGCGGAAAGTTGTGGAAGTTGATATATAAAAACATAGGGTTGACGATGCTAATGAAGACACAAAGTAAGTAGACAGGCACAATTAAAAATCATGGCGACAGTCTGTTTTCTTTTCGCAAGAGATAAAAAACACACCTAGCGATAGTACGGTTTCTGTCCGCAACAGTTATAAAAGGGGACGCACAACACTGAACACTCACTTAAACATTGCACTATAGAGTAGACGTGAAGATATCACACCACAGCCTGAGGCAGATGGGAGTGGCGTGGGGGGGGGGGGGAGGGGAGGAGGACCCGGACATATAAGGGGAGAAAGATGGGGGAGGAGAGGAAAAGCAAAAAGGGGGGGAGCCGATCCAGGGAGAGGACACATAAGAAGGGGGGGGGGCGGCAGGGCAGACGCGAGAAAGAGTGGGGAAGGCAGAGGAGGGGAAAGCAAAAGGACTCGGGGGAGAGAATGGAGTCAAAGAGAGGATAGGTGTGGAAAAACAGAAGGGAAGAGGGGAGAAGAGGGAGCCTGGGAAAAGGACAGAGGAAGGGAGGGGGAGGTTTGGATCAGAGTTGATAGGAGGGATAAATGGAAGGAGAGAGGGCATCATCCAGGAGGGGGAGTTGACAGAAGTCACCTTGGGAAAGGAGATGGTGTAGAGGTGGAGGGTAGGTGGGACACGACGATGTAGGCGCGGCAGTGGGGGTGGGGCAGTTGAGAGGAGCAACCACGGGATGCGGGGGGATCGAGTCTGCGGGAGCTGCAGAGGACTTAGATATGTTTGAGGAAAAGGAGAAGATGGGGGACAGGAATCGGGTCATAGAGGATCCATGTGGGGGTTAGGATGCAGAGTGCACTCGAGGATCTGGAGGGACGTATAGAATTTGGGGGTGGGGGGGCATATCCAGGTGGGACTGGCGTAACAGAGGAAGAATTTATAGGAGGAGGAGATAGGAGATTACTGTTTAACGTCCCGTCGACAACAAGGTCATTAGAGACGGAGCACAAGCTTGGATTGGGGAAGGATGGGGAAGGAAATCGGACGTGCCCTTTCTAAGGAACCATCCCAGCATTTGACTGAAGCAATTTAGGGAAATCATGGAAAACCTAAATCAGGATGGCCGGATGCGGGAGAAGAATTTATAGGTGTGGAGGATGGTAGAGGGGTTCAAACCCCATGTCCAGCCAGAGAGGAGTTTAAGGAGACAGACGTGGTTGTGGGCTTCTTATTAGATAGAGCGGAGATGAGGGATCCAGGTGAGATGACGGTCAATGGTGAGTCCAAAGTACATGAGTGTGGGGGAGAGGCAGACAGGATGGGCACAGATGGTAAAGGAAAAAAGATATGCTAAAGTAACTTTACACCACGTCCTCCACACCTCAACAAACTAGTTTTTGAGCCTATAATTTACACCTAAATTTCCACTAAAGAGTTTCCCTACTTGTGATTTCCAATAAACCTGTGATTTCAGTCGACAGATTCCGAACTACACTGCTGAAAAAAAATTAGTACACCTGGAAAGCCGACACTGATGCTGAAGACATGGGGGATAGTTGATGTACTGACAATGGTTTGAATGTCTCCCGCCAACAGATAGCATAGTGACATAGCTACCAGTGCGCCATATTTAATGGGGAATACTCACAGCCAGAAGGCTCAGTGTGGTGCAGATGTGTGAAGAAAGCAGCCGACCACACTAAGGAGATGCACTCGTGCTTCCTACAACCAACTGAGGGAGTTTGAATGGGATCAAACTGTGGCCTTCCGAGTGACGGGATGGTCCTTTCAGAGAATTTCCACACGAGTTGGACGTGCTGCGTCAGTTGTGCAAAGGGGCTGGTATCAGCGGTCACATGACCATTCTCACACCTAGAGACGAGGTTCTGGACGCAGCACCCGCCAGGATTGCCGTATTGTGAGAGCAGCAGTGGCTGACCGTACAGCTACCACAGCACAGGTAAGAGCCATTTGAACCTCCTCATTAGTTATGTGATCTACCCATCTAATCTTCAGCATTCTTCTGTAGTACCACACTTCAAAAGCTTCTATTCTCTTCTTGTCTAAACTATTTATCGTCCATGTTTCACTTCCATACATGGCTACACTCTATACAAATACTTTCAGAAACGACTTCCTGTCACTTAAATCTATACTCGATGTTAAGAAATTTCTCTTCTTCAGAAACGCTTTCCTTGCCATTGCCAGTCTACATTTTATATCCTCTCTACTTCGACCATCATCAGTTATTTTGCTTCCCGGATAGCAAAACTCCTTTACTACTTTAAGCGTCTCATTTCCTAATCTAATTCCCTCAGAATCACCCGACCTAATTCGACTACATTCCATTATCCTCGTTTTGCTTTTGTTGATGTTCATCTTATATCCTACTTTCAAGACACTGTCCATTCCGTTCAACTGCTCTTCCAAGTCCTTTGCTGTCTCTGACAGAATTACAATGTCATCGGCGAACCTCAAAGTTTTTATTTCTTCTCCATGAATTTTAATACCTACTCCGATTTTTTTTTTTTTTTTGTTGCCTTTACTGCTTGCTCAACATACAGATTGAATAACATCGGGGAGAGGCTACAACCCTGTCTCACTCCCTTCCCGTCTACTGCTTCCCTTTCATGCCCCTCGACTCCTATAACTGCCATCTGGTTTCTGTACAAATTGTAAATAGCCTTTCGCTCCCTGTATTTTACTCCTGCCACCTTTAGAATCTGAAACAGAGTATTCCACTCAACATTGTCAAAAGCTTTCTCTAAGTCTACAAATGCTAGAACGTAGGTTTGCCTTTCCTTAATCTTTCTTCTAACAAGGGAACCTCCCCATCGCACCCCCTTCAGATTTAGTTATAAGTTGGCACAGTGGATAGGCCTTGGAACACTGAACACAGATCAGTCGAGAAAACAGGAAGAAGTTGTATGGAACTATGAAAAAAATAAGCAAAATATACAAACTGACTAGTCCATCCGTAAGATATGCAACATCAAGGATACTATTAGCACAGGATCGCCGTGGTCTCGTGGTTAGCGTGCGCAGCTGCGAAACTAAAGGTTCTTGGTTCAAGTCTTCCCTCGAGTGAATATTTTATTTTCGCAAAGTTATGATCTGTCCGTTCGTTCATTGACGTCTCTGTTCACTATAATATGTTTAGTGTCTGTGTTTTGCGACCGCACCGCAAAACCGTGCGATTAGTAGACGAAAGGACGTGCCTCTCCAATGGGAACCGAGAACATTTGATTGCAAGGTCATAGGTCAACCGATTCCTCCACAGGAAAACACGTCTTATATATTCTATACGACACTGGTGACGGCATGTGCGTCACATGACAGGAATATGTTGTCGACCCACCCAACTTGTACACTTGGCGAATGGGTAAAAAGATTCTTCTACCTTGCCCTATTTAGGTTTTCTTGTGGATGTGATAATCACTCCCAAAAAAGTGATGAAAACATAAGAGTTTGTCACATAAACTGCAACAAATGAATCCAAAAGTCTCACACTCGCACACTTTTCCCTGTGCTCTGTCAAAACATAAGTTTTTTACGTTTTACAAATTTTCCCGTGTGTAGACCGTCAAATCCTGCATATGTCCAAGCAAATCTGAACATGTCCTGGAATTTTGGAGAGCGAAGTTGATTTTATGTGAATGCCTGAACTTTAATAACTGTCTGAAAATAAAAAGTTAAAATTTTCATTCTGGGCAAGACTTGAACCAAGTACCTCTCGTTCCGCAGCTGCTTACGCTAACCAGGGGACCACGGCGCTCCTGAGTTCACACTATCCTTGATGTTGCCTATCTTGCACATGGACTACTCAGTTTGTATATTATGATTATTTTTTTCTTAGTTCTACACAACTTCTTCCTGTTTTCTCGAGTGATCTGTGTTCAGTTTTTCAAGGCCTATCCAATGTGCCAACTTATAACTAAATCTGAGGGGGGTGCGATGGGGAGGTTCCCTTGTAAGATAAGTCGTAGGGTCAGTATTGCCTCACGTGTTCCAATATTTCTGCGGAATCCAAACTGATCTTCTCCGAGGTCGGCTTCTACCAGTTTTTCCATTCGTCTGTAAAGAATTCGCGTTAGTATTTTGCAGCTGTGACTTATTAAACTGATAGTTCGGTAATTTTCACATCTTTGGATGCTTTATGCATTTGTATTGGGCACTGAATTATTTATATAGGGCTTGGTTTCGTAGCATGTTGTAAATTGGTTATCACTGAGTTCTTTTGTTTTATCATGGTCAGAAAACATACTCAATTACAAAATATATCGATTTACACGTTATTTGTTGCTAAAGCCACACTACAGAAGGAAACAAGGAGGATTTTAGTGGTCAGGATTGCGTCTGGTCGAGCCATAAATTCACTCAACATTCACTAGATTTGACAAACAATCAAACCTAAAATGCCTGTAATAAATTGGTTTAGTAGAACAGAGCACCTGGAAAGAAGCAGAGATTGGACCACAGGAAAGCCAAGTACTAAAAGCAAAATCAGATTTCGCATTCGTAGCCCACCGAGCTTAGAGAAAATAGGACGAATAACGCAGCAGGCGGTACTGGAAATTCAGAGATCAACTCTATTTGTTCTGCAAAATTGGGGGTAAATTTAGCAAATGAACTATAGAGTTGAGCTACTTGTATTGATTCCGGGCTGTATATGAGAAATACTCTGCCCTCCGGCATTATGCCTGCGGCCACGTGGGTCTACCAAGGGATCTCATCAGATTTCCACCACAAAGAAAACGGAGTAAATAATGCCATCAGGCAGCTAAAATTGATTTGATTTAGTTCATCTGGTAGGACCAGTCCGATTTCTGGCTAATAAATTGAGAATGACTACGTTTCCCACAATAGGTTTACCTATTCATCCAAATGCTGCAAAGAAAAATGGATTAGATAACAGATAATACATTCTGATACCTTTTTCCAGTAAACTCGAGACAGACGCACTGAAGGCACGTCAGCTCACTTCCCCTTCTTCTTTTACTCTCCCCGAAAATGGCGGGCGTCCGGTGGCTCTCCGGTGCCTAGTGGAGGGGATGGCCGAACTAGTTGGCTATGACCAACCTCACCACGACAAATCGGAAGTTTTCGGACTATCTTTGGTCACGACCTACCCGTGTTCCATCTCTGCCACCACCCCAGAGAAATGAAGTTGGCACTACTATGGAAGATCCTCTAACAAGATTCGTCTGCTATGTTTGAGCAACAGATCACCACGCTTTGGAGCCGGCCGCAGTGGGCGTGCGGTTCTAGGCGCTACAGTCTGGAGCCGAGCGACCGCTACGGTCGCAGGTTCGAATCCTGCCTGGGGCATGGATGTGTGTGATGTCCTCAGGTTAGTTAGGTTTCAGTAGTTCTAAGTTCTAGGGGACTGATGACCTCAGAAGTTGAGTCCCATAGTGCTCAGAGCCATTTGAACCATTTTTGAACCACGCTTTAGCAACAGGTGGGAAGAGGGTATCGGATACATTTCACGTGCGCGCAAACGCAAAGACACCACACACAAAAAATAAAAATGATAAAAAGCATACACTGGCATTATCTATAAAATGCAACATCCATTGGCACGGGGCTCGCGCGGCGCCCTCGGCAGAGCCGGCCCGTAAGAGAAATCGGAGGAAGAGGCACCTCATTAACTATTTCCCGATGACGAAAGTTAGGAAATGAACGAGAAGAGAATTTTGCTGCTTATTATTATGGAAGGGCTATAACACTGCCGTTTCAAACGCTACCGACTCAAATCATTAGAATGTTTTTTTTTTTCTTTATTGTGATTTTAACACCTTATACAAAGGCGGGCTGGCAGCAGCACAATACGCCGCTCTTCAGCCTTGAGTGTTACAACAAGTAGTACATAAAGGTGGCACAGAGTAGACAGTAAAAACGGTGCGCAAAAAAATGTAGACACTAAAAATCGAAAAAACATGTAGCCGTTCACGCCGGACGAGAAACATCACTAACACTGGGCGACACGATGCACAGAACATGGATGATGGCGACGGCACGTGAACGGTGGGGGCGTGACGGCGAACAACACTACACACAAACGAAGGCACACACACGAAACACTGACGGCGATGATCTCCGGCGCGCGAATGTTCACTGAGCGTGTACGAGTCCGGGGACCTGCCAAGAGAGGAGGTGGAGGAGGAGGAAGGGGAAGGGGAATGGGAGAGGGGGGAGCAGAGATGCCATGGGCAAAGGAGAGAGGGGGGGGAGGAAGGGGGAGGGGAAGCCCGGTGGAGAGGGGAGGAGGGAGGGGGGAAAGGAAAGAGGAGGGAAGGGAACGGAGCGAGGGAGGGTGCCTAAAGGATAGGACACAGGAGGTGGGGGGAGGATCAAAGTTGATAGGAGGGGTAGATGCAGGGAAGGAGGACATCATCAGGGAGGGGGAGCTGGCGGAAGCCACCTTGGGAGAGGGTAAGGAGGGTTGAGAGATGGAGACCGGGTGGGACGTGCGAATACAGGCGCGGCAGCGGGCGGGGGTGCGAGAGGATCGGGGACACGAGCGGGTGAGGAGGATCGAGTTTACGGGAGGTGTACAGGATCCGTATCCTTTCAAGGAAAAGGAGGAGGTGGGGGAAGGGGATGAGAGCATACAGGATCCGCGTGGGGGAGGGGAGACGGATGCGATAGGCAAGGCGGAGAGCATGGCGTTCAAGGATTTGGAGGGATTTATAGAAGGTAGGGGGGGGCGGAGATCCAGGCTGGATGGGCGTAACAAAGGATAGGGCGGATGAGGGACTTATAGGTGTGGAGGATGGTGGAGGGGTCCAGACCCCACGTGCGGCCGGAAAGGAGCTTGAGGAGACGGAGTCGGGAACGTGCCTTGGCTTGGATTGTCTGGAGATGGGGAGTCCAGGAGAGGCGACGGTCGAGGGTGACGCCAAGGTACTTAAGGGTGGGAGTGAGGGCGATAGGACGGCCATAGATGGGGAGATAGAAATCAAGGAGGCGGAAGGAAGGGGTGGTTTTGCCTACAATGATCGCCTGGGTTTTGGAGGGA
The DNA here is from genome assembly GCF_021461395.2 of Schistocerca americana. Classification (NCBI taxonomy): domain Eukaryota; kingdom Metazoa; phylum Arthropoda; class Insecta; order Orthoptera; family Acrididae; genus Schistocerca; species Schistocerca americana. Next base: position 152,645,278 of record NC_060129.1, read on the forward strand.
TTGACCTTGAGCAACCACTGGTTGCACCAAGCTGGGAACCGGTCAAGATGGGATTGGAGAAGGCGTTGGGAGCGTATTAGAATGATAATTAGTTGCATTTTATCTACTCACAGTTGGGCTACATAATGTGCACCAGATGCAGATCTGCCTCGTTATCTAAATACAATATTAATAATATTCTGCACAATACAAAGCAAATACACTACTGGCCATTAAATCTGCTACATCACAAAGATGACGTGCTACAGACGCGAAATGTAACCGACAGGAAGAAGATGCTGTGATATGCAAATGATTAGCTTTTCACAGCATTCACACAAGGTTGGCGCCGGTGGCGACACCTACAACGTGCTGACATGAGGAAAGTTTCCAACCGATTTCTCATACACAAACACCAGTTGACCGGCGTTCCCTGGTGAAACGTTGTTGTGATGCCTCGTGTAAGGAGGAGAAATGCGTACCATCACGTTTCCGACTTTGATAAAGGTCGGATTCTAGCCTATGGCGATTGCGGTTTATCGTATCGCGACATTGCTGCTCGCCTTGGTCGACATCCAATGACTGTTAGCAGAATATGGAATCGGTAGGTTCAGGAGGGTAATACGGATCGCCGAGCTGGATCCCAACGGCCTCGTATCACTAGCAGTTGAGATGACAGGCATCTTATCCGCACGGCTGTAACGGATCGTGCAGCCAAGTCTCGATCCCTGAGTCAAGAGATGGGGACGTTTGCAAGACAACAACCATCTGCACGAACAGTCCGACGACGTTTGCAGCACCATGGGCCATCAGCATGTACCACGGCTGCGGTTACCCTGGAAGCTGCATCACAGACAGGAGCGCCTGCGATGGTGTACTCTACGACGAACCTGGGTGTTCGAATGGCAAAACGTCATGTTTTCGGATGAATCGAGATTCTGTTTACAGCATCACGATGGTCGCATCCGTGTGTGGCGACATCGCGATGGACGCACATTGGAACCGTGTATTCGTCATCGCCATACTGGCGTATCACCGGGCGTGATGGTATGGGGAGCCATTGGCTACACGTCTCGGTCACCTCTTGTTCGCATTGATGGCACTTTGAACAGTGGACGTTACATTTCAGATGTGTTACGATCCGTGGCTCTACCCCTCATTCGATCCCTGCGAAACCCTACATTTCAGCAGGATAATGCACGACCGCATGTTGCAGGTCCTGTACGGGCCTTTCTGGATACAGAAAATGTTCGACTGCTGCCCTGGACAGCAGATTCTCCAGACCTCTCACCAACTGAAAACGTCTGGTCAATGATGGCCGAGCAACTGGCTCATCACAATACGCCAGTCACTAATCTCAATGAACTGTGGTACCGTGTTGAAGCTGCATGGGCAGCTGTACCTGTACACGCCATGCAAGCTCTGTTTGCCCAGGTGTATCACGTCCGTTATTACGGCCAGAGCTGGTTGTTCTGGGTACTGATTTCTCAGGATCTATGCACCAAAATTGCGTGAAAATGTAATCACACGTCAGTTCTAGTATAATATATTTGCCCAGTGAATACCCGTTTATCATCTGCATTTCTTCTTGGTGTAGCATCTTTAATGGCCAGTAGTGTATGTTCTGCACAAGTGATTAGCATTTGAACCACGTCGGTACGCGGGTCTGAGGTCAACAGCCATTCCTCGGCGCAACACCACCTACCGGTAAAGTGTTTCCGCGGCTCTCGTTGTCGCTACAAACCGGAGGTAACGGATCAGTCTGACTTGAGCAGACGTGCAGGGTGCCTCGTAGGCGTATACGTGAATCCTACCGTCAAATCATTGAGATTGAAACAGGGCGGATTATTGGCATGATAGTCTCCCCCTGGTAGCTGCGTGGTCAGCGCGACGGAATGTCATACCTTGAAAGACGTATGTATTCATTACCAGCGATGGCGAGGCATGACAGAATCTCTGACCAGAGAGTTATTTATCGTTAGCTGTTGCTAGTCTGCGCTTGACCGCGCGAGACGACAGTGCTAGTCTGCGCGAGTCGGCAGTAGTAGTCAGTCGACAGTAGTAGCCAGTGGACGGCTGTAGCGAGCGGGCGTCGGCATGCCTAGACGGCGTGCTCTTCTAGCGACTCTGGTCAGGATTGTGGTGGACGATGAGTATTATTGTAGAAGGTAATGAAGCAGCATTGCGCAAATCTAATAATGTATGTTAATTGTAATTAATTTGTTCCAAAAATGCCCCAATAAATAATTTTTTTATAAAGTAACTTTTAAAGAAAAACATTCATTTCAATTTAAAGAATATTTCCTATGCATTTCCTCCAAGAATCAAAATTAAATATACGCCATCATTGCACGAAGCTGTGTCGATAGATAAGAGCAGATATACACTCCTGGAAATTGAAATAAGAACACCGTGAATTCATTGTCCCAGGAAGGGGAAACTTTATTGACACATTCCTGGGGTCAGATACATCACATGATCACACTGACAGAACCACAGCCACATAGACACAGGCAACAGAGCATGCACAATGTCGGCACTAGTACAGTGTATATCCACCTTTCGCAGCAATGCAGGCTGCTATTCTCCCATGGAGACGATCGTAGAGATGCTGGATGTAGTCCTGTGGAACGGCTTGCCATGCCATTTCCACCTGGCGCCTCAGTTGGACCAGCGTTCGTGCTGGACGTGCAGACCGCGTGAGACGACGCTTCATCCAGTCCCAAACATGCTCAATGGGGGACAGATCCGGAGATCTTGCTGGCCAGGGTAGTTGACGTACACCTTCTAGAGCGCGTTGGGTGGCACGGGATACATGCGGACGTGCATTGTCCTGTTGGAACAGCAAGTTCCCTTGCCGGTCTAGGAATGGTAGAACGATGGGTTCGATGACGGTTTGGATGTACCGTGCACTATTCAGTGTCCCCTCGACGATCACCAGTGGTGTACGGCCAGTGTAGGAGATCGCTCCCCATACCATGATGCCGGGTGTTGGCCCTGTGTGCCTCGGTCGTATGCAGTCCTGATTGTGGCGCTCACCTGCACGGCGCCAAACACGCATACGACCATCATTGGCACCAAGGCAGAAGCGACTCTCATCGCTGAAGACGACACGTCTCCATTCGTCCCTCCATTCACGCCTGTCGCGACACCACTGGAGGCGGGCTGCACGATGTTGGGGCGTGAGCGGAAGACGACCTAACGGTGTGCGGGACCGTAGCCCAGCTTCATGGAGACGGTTGCGAATGGTCCTCGCCGATACCCCAGGAGCAACAGTGTCCCTAATTTGCTGGGAAGTGGCGGTGCGGTCCCCTACGGCACTGCGTAGGATCCTACGGTCTTGGCGTGCATCCGTGCGTCGCTGCGGTCCGGTCCCAGGTCGACGGGCACGTGCACCTTCCGCCGACCACTGGCGACAACATCGATGTACTGTGGAGACCTCACGCCCCACGTGTTGAGCAATTCGGCGGTACGTCCACCCGGCCTCCCGCATGCCCACTATACGCCCTCGCTCAAAGTCCGTCAACTGCACATACGGTTCACGTCCACGCTGTCGCGGCATGCTACCAGTGTTAAAGACTGCGATGGAGCTCCGTATGCCACGGCAAACTGGCTGACACTGACGGCGGCGGTGCGCAAATGCTGCGCAGCTAGCGCCATTCGACGGCCAACACCGCGGTTCCTGGTGTGTCCGCTGTGCCGTGCGTGTGATCATTGCTTGTACAGCCCTCTCGCAGTGTCCGGAGCAAGTATGGTGGATCTGACACACCAGTGTCAATGTGTTCTTTTTTCCATTTCCAGGAGTGTAGTTGCAGTTTATTGAGGTAAGAATTTTGCTTTTGTTATTCAGAATACAGGGCCGAGGGTCAGCGCAGCTGTCCTTATAAAATTTACCAGGTTTAATTATTTCTGTTGAGATGTTACATACGGTTGATGGTTCATTATTTGTTTAATATTATTGTGGGTTTATGATCAATTATTATTCTTTAATTTTGTGGGGAGTTTACGCTTGGCTTCATTTCAATTTAACGATATTTGGCTCAATTTTCTTATTTTTCATTTAATTAAATTTCCTGCGGGGAGGTTACAACCTAACGGCGCGGGTTCGCTTCCTGGCTGGGTCGGAGATTTTCTCCGCTCAGGGACTGGGTGTTGTGTTGTCCTAATCATCATCATTTCATCCCCATCGACGCGCAGGTCGCCGAAGTGGCGTCAAATCGAAAGACTCGCACCAGGCGACTGGTCTACCCGACGGGAGGCCCTAACCACAAGGCATTGGCATGAGAGAATGTGATTCGTCCATCTGGGAAATTGTTGCTCGTGTGGGATTAAGTGTTTCGGCAGTGCAACGGGTGTGTGCAGAACGGTTCCCGGAAGGCCGTAGAACAGATGGGTCAGGTCGCACCTCCCGGACCACCCCCGAGAAGATCGACGCCTCATCCGAATGGCACTGCAGGACAGATCTGCGTCCTCTTCGGCTCTGGCGCAACAGTGGAACACATGGTACACTGTCAGGGGTGACAGTCCGTCGCCGCTTCTCGTGGCACGGGTTACGTGAGCGTGCAGAAACACAGTAGCTGGCAATGGTGTATGGAACGACGTCACTGGGGAAAGGAATGGCATCAGATAGTGTTTCGGACGAATCCGGGTTCTTTTAGTTTGAAAATGATGGCTATTTTTTCATTGGACGCGGGTGGGGGGGAGTGTCAACACAGTGACCGCATTCATAAAAGACGTACAGCGCCAACACGAGGTCTTATGGTGTCGGGTGCTACTGCGTGCAACCACAAATCTCAGTTGCTGGGTGTTGTAACACCTCCGTTGTGTCCCGACCCGATCTGATCGAATAGCAGCCCAATATTTATTATAAATATGACCGTGTACCTAATGGGGCTGGTAATCGGAATTGACTGCTACGGAAGTTGTTACTTTCCAGTTCGTCCTTCTCAATGCTGTAATACTGAAATGTCTGCTAACAAGAAAAACACCAACACAATTTCACTATTTACGAACCTATATTTGTCTCAAAAACACAAAAAAGGAGACAGCCACTGCCTTCGCCATACATATCTAATTATGGCTAATCTCAGCACAGGCTTCTTCATTTTCCATTATCGTCACACGCTAATCCATCACTGCATCCAACACTGCAGTCCAACACTGCAATCCAAGGAGATGCCGGCGCGGAAGACGCGAAACCAAATATCGGCCTTAGAAATGTCACTGATCACTTTCGTAATAATTCTTCTTCACCTTCCCGGTATTATTCTAGTACAAAGGGGTCTAACCACGGCGATGGCGACACCCTTCTCCGTTGAAGCGTTGTATTTCAACAAACACCTCCACACAGCACACCTCTCTACCCGCAACATGGCACTCGCTCAACTCCCCACTCGCTCTCGCAACACGACACTATCGGTTGTTTGCCCTGAAAGGCCACAGTACCGCCCGACATTGAAAATAGGTACAACATACTTCATTATTCTTGTCTGAACAACATATTTTTTCTAATAATAACTCAATTTCAATTAATACAGCGAAGCCGGATACCAGTGTGGGAAAGAATGACAATTTATTTATTTAATTGATCACATGTGCACTCCCACACAATAAATCCCTACATCCAGTTTGGTGAGATATGTGAAATGAATGAATGTATCGTCGTCTGCTAACTGCAGATAGTGAATGTGAATATATGATCATCTTTGAGACGAGCCTTTGGCCACCTTTGGTGGGACCAAAGAGATGAAATTTACCTGAGCTTTGAGCGCCTGAAATGTGGCTGACCAATACGGTAGCAAGGTGCTCCCCCACTTCGACAGAGGTGCGAGATGACCTGAAGAATGGCCATGTTTCAGCACTCTGCCGCTGGATATTGTGCTGTTAAGACCTGTCTTAGTTGTGCTCCGTGAAGACAAAAGAGTGGAGACATGGTATGCATGTGGAATATTTAAGAGTAGTTTGAAATAATAATTTCTCTATTTCAGGAACTTTTGTGGGGAGAATTAAATGTCAGGCAGGTAATATTAATGGGATCGTAGTAATCTTCGGAAGTGACCAACGGTCACAATGAAACCACGTGTAGCAATAAGTTGAAATACTTCTGTGTGCTTAAGTTACGCTGAATTACTAGCGTGTGTACTATAAGTTGAAATATTTAAGAAATAGCATGTGCAGGACTTGAAATTAGAGACGAGTACTTCCACGTGGTGAGTACTGTGTGAGTCTCAAACTGTGTATGAGACAAAGGATAAGGAGAAGTACTCGTCCATGGTATCAGTTGAGGACTCGTGTGTGTGATAAATATGTTCTTAATATTACTTTGCGAGATATGTTTCCGTGTGACGCTTGATTCAAACTATAACACTCTGAGAGAGAATCAAGGTGAGTCAGCCGTCTATCCTGCAACGCCACTTGGCTTGCATTGCACAGGAAGACGTGCATATATCTCCAGAGTTCATAGTAGGGAAGTAGAATTACGAAGTGGGGCTGTGTCATGTGAAACTGGGATAAATATTAATTGAAGTGGGAAAGCTGAAAGTGATAATGTTGTGACTATTCCATGTGTAGTATTTCATGTTGTAGTGTGGTGTATGTCATGTAATTTAAGTATGTGTGGTTTGCATGGGAGAGTAGCAAGGTAGTTTCAGAGGTAGTGGGTATGCATGTTCCTTTTGTACTGTTCGGTCTGGAGGAAAGTTTCGTGATGATGGTTGTGAGAGTCGAAGTGTGAGATATAGAAAAAGATCCACCATCCTATCCAGAAAGTGCACTGTAGAGTTAAATAATTACGAGACCATAAGGTAGAGAATCACCAATGTTAAGCCATCCCCACTGGGCGGAATTTCTCATGTATTATTGTTGTAGGTTATAGAATTTGTGTGTTTAGGTTATAGAATTTATCGGAATAAATAAGATAGTGAAAAGAAAAAGATTGGTGGCCTTTTCCTTCGAATTGTATGTTGTCATGATATCCAGAATTTATAATGTGTGCGTCACTCATATTCAGTGCGATGGCCACGTGTTGATAAAAGCCGTTAAATAAAAAAAGAAAATGTGGTATCGCCAGTGCGTAGTGAACAGTCAGAGTTCTGTAAATTACTGATAGTCAGATGTGCGTTTCCGTTGCTTATTATTCATACAGGAGGATAATTTGTAACTTAATTGTGAGTACGAGAGTTCATATTACTCGATAACTAAGAATTAATCCACTCGCTTGGCAGACCACTCATCTTGCAGGCCTGACTGCTTGTGCCACACTATGAGCAAGGCATGTGGGTGCCTCTCAGCCCTATCGACCTGTGCCGAGTGCAAATTTATAGTAAGGGCCTACGCACCCCTTACAGTGTCCAGGCACTGTGACAAGCGTGACCTATGTGAGTCCTGCGACCCATAGCCATACCCTTCCTCTACGACACCCCACACGCCATATTTCAGCACGACAACGCACGACCACATGTTGCTGCACGAACACATGCCTTCTTGGTGTCACGGGATGTCAATCTTATGCCCTGGCTCACCAAATCGCTAGACTTGTCGCCGATCGAAAATGTGTGGGATACAGTGAAATGACTGTGACCCAATGCCAACCACCATTGATGAACTTCGGAACCACATGAATGCAGCTTGGATGGCTGTACCACGGGGCACCATTCGCGCCTTATACACGTCGATGACATCACGCGTGGAACACGTTGTGAGGGTCCATGGCGGACCCTGCATGTACTAAGCAACAGGACACATGCTGAACTGATCTGACTGAGATGCTAATCATTTCTGCAGAACATACTAATTCACATGTCCTGTGAATATGAATGCCCTGTCTCTAGTCGTTCAAGATTTTTTTTAACGTGAGTGTACTACATCGACGGGTGTCACCCAGTTTTTGAACACATCTTTCGTAACTGCCGGTAGAATTCTGGAAATTTCATCGTGATTTCGATCTTCTAACTATAGCAACCTTCTCGGCCGACCGCCTTAAAAAACAACTCTAGGTTTGTTACAATGCTTCCATGGTTTACACAATCCTAGGCAAAGTGAAGGAAGACCCAGGTACAAACTGCACCACAGAAGAAAAAGAGAAGAACAAATGTATATCTAGTATCACATCCATAGGCACTGTATCAGAGAAGATTGCAAATATTTTCAAAAATCTCAAAGTAAAAATTGGGTTTTCTACATCTAATACACTACAACAAAAACTAATACATAATATAAAGTGAAAGCATGATCCATTGTACTGTATGTTAACTGGGGACCTAGAAACGACGGAGAGGCTCCGTACCAGCCGCAGCCGCAGTGGTCGACAAACCCACGACGACTACCGCAGTCCACTTCACGCCTCCACCGCCCCACGCCGAACCCAGGGTTATTGTGCGGTTCGGCCCCCGGTGGACCCCCCCCCCCCCTCCCCCCCAGGGAACGTCTCACACCAGACGAGTGTAACCCCTATGTTTGCGCGGTAGTGTAATGATGGTGTACGCGTACGTGGAGAACTTGTTTGCGCAGCAATCGCCGACATAGTGTAACTGAGGCGGAATATGGGGAACCAGTCCGCATTCGCCGAGGGAGATGGAAAACCGCCTAAACACCATCCACAGATTGGCCGGTTCACTGGACCTCGACGCAAATCCGGCGGGCGGATTGGTGCCGGGGACCTTCCCGCCCGGAAAGCCGTGCTTTAGACCGCACGGCCAAATGGGCGGGCAGCATGATCCATACTCAGACTCTGGAATATACAAGGTAACATGCCAAGAATGCTACATGTTCTACCTAGGACAAACAGGCCGAAATTTCAACACCAGGTACAGAGCGCACGTAAAATCCTACACACACAATAGACACACTACATCAGCTATAGCAACACATATACATAATACAGGACACCCATTTCGAAAAATAGAGCAAAATGACAAAGTACTCCACCGACTAAATAAATGACATAAAATGGATTTGCTAGAAGAACTGGAGATATATTCACATTACAGAAAATATGAAGATAAAATATTAAACGAAAAACTTGAAAGTGAATCAGCGAAATTCTTCAGATGTTTACACAGCGCACTTAAATAAAAATAGTAACACGTAGAAATAAGCACAATTGTAAAATAGATATGAGTAAATTACAATCCAAATTGTTAAGGTAAATAACCTCTCTACAAAAGCGTATCATATTCTGTGGAAGACCTATAATGTCATCTCTGTTGACTACTTGTAGGAACATCTGTGTAACTTATTTGGTTTATGTAAAATGTTTTCGATGTTTAAAAGTGTACACCAAGTTGTGTGTGATGTTTAGTGTGTGTGAGACTCCGCGCAAATGGACCATAAGGAAATGGTAAGTACAAATTATTCTAAATCTCGCAACTAACTTCGCAAAAAGATCGACAACCAACTAACGACGTGTTTTCTTATATGTTGCAGTAAAGTAAACGAAATGAAGCGGACACTTTACACATCGACAACATCACATAGCAATGGCATAACAAACACAAAAAAAACGCACTTGAAAATGGGAATCATTTCCCGAAACGCGTCGTGCGAAAAATAAAATAAAGAAAATCGTGACTGGTAGCCTATTGCCTGTTGTTTTCACAGTCGCAGACTTTCAGAACAAATCAGAAACCTCTAGGTAAAAGTCTGGCATGGTTGAACTGGCTAGCGAAGCGGCCATTCGACGCAAGCGCGTTTGGATATTATGCGGTTGCGGAACGCTTCCCAGAGATCTTGCAATGTCTTGTTAGGTGTGTCAGATGTCTTGTTTCAATATAAATTTTTGTAAAGAATGGCAAGAGCTTGCCTGTAAACTGCTACACACACGTTCAATGTTATCTCGAGTTCGCGAGATTTTCCGAGAGCCGGTTTACTTTCCATTCGTTGCACTGGCAATTGCTCGGAAGTTTCTTGTCCAATTCAGTATTGTTCCACGTGCAGGAATTGAATATCGCGACTGAATCTTGAAATGCCTACGAACGGCACGTCGCATGTGCACGACAGATACGGCATAGCGAAAATATCTATCCATTGAGAACGTTCTGTGTTGCATTGACCAGTGCAACACGATTACTGACCTGTATATAGGATGAAACTTGACACTACACACTATTAGACTGTGGTTTCAAATTCTGTGAGTAGTAAAACAATAGATAACAACAATAATGAAACACCTGCAAGTCTCTAGCGAAACAATCACGAAAGAGCAGAATTTCAGTGGGAAAAATTTAACCTCTGTTAAATGCAGAGAAAATTCTGAGGACCTGTATTTCTGGCATGAGCTGAATGACTATGAATATGGATCGGACGATAATCCGTTTGAGTCTGTAGTGTACGTACCAACATCTTTGCAGGTGTACAAAGAATTTTCAGTGCCATGAACATTGTCAAAAACACACTGCACAATAGAACGTCATGAACAGCTTTGAACTCTGTAATTACAATAAAAACGCTTAGTTGGATGGGAAGGTTTGGTAAAAGCAACAAATTTCTGTCGGAAGTATTAAGCAAATTACATGGTGTATCACAATGTTTTGACGATTTCAAATTTGAATAACGCGCTAAAGAACACGAGATACGACGACCGTGGCGCCGTCTGTGAACAGTCTTTTTTGTTACCCACTGCGACCACAGCGCGCCAAGCGGCTAAGAAGTAAAGCTGTTAACTTCTGCGAGATCGTGTGAAAGTGAAAGCGAATCGTAATGGTTTACGTTGGTCTGTAGAATGGTTCTTACAAACGGGAGCGTCTGTAGCGCAATAGATCGCAGCAACAAGAGGAAGGCAATACATTTATCTTTCTTTCACGTTTCCTCACTAAACAACCCTAGGAGGTGTGAACCGTTACATTACAGTACAGTTTATTTACGGTTTTCTTGTATCCTACAGATATTTGCCGGAGAAAGCCGTGTTATTTACGAGCAAGAAAATGCTAGTAAACAGCAGATCTCACCTTTTGTTGAGGGACGCCTTACACCTACACAAAAAGGGAAATTTTCTAAACACTGGAACACGTGAGGCAATACTGACCTTACGACTTATCTTAGAAGAAAGATTAAGGAAAGGCAAACCTACGTTTCTAGGATTTGTAGACTTAGAGAAAGCTTTTGACAATGTTGACTGGAATACTCTCTTTCAAATTCTAAAGGTGGCAGGGGTAAAATACAGGGAGCGAAAGGCTATTTACAATTTGTACAGAAACCAGATGGCAGTTATAAGAGTCGAGGGACATGAAAGGGAAGCAGTGGTTGGGAAGGGAGTAAGACAGGGTTGTAGCCTCTCCCCGATGTTGTTCAATCTGTATATTGAGCAAGCAGTAAAGGAAACAAAAGAAACATTCGGAGTAGGTATTAAAATTCATGGAGAAGAAATAAGAACTTTGAGGTTCGCCGATGACATTGTGATTCTGTCAGAGACAGCAAAGGACTTGGAAGAGCAGTTGAACGGAATGGATAGTGTCTTGAAAGGAGGATATAAGATGAACATCAACAAAAGCAAAACAAGGATAATGGAATGTAGTCTAATTAAGTCGGGTGACGCTGAGGGAATTAGATTAGGAAATGAGGCACTCAAAGTAGTAAAGGAGTTTTGCTATTTGGGGAGCAAAATAACTGATGATGGTCGAAGTAGAGAGGATATAAAATGTAGACTGGCAATGGCAAGGAAAGCGTTTCTGAAGAAGAGAAATTTGTTAACATCCAGTATTGATTTAAGTGTCAGGAAGTCATTTCTGAAAGTATTCGTATGGAGTGTAGCCATGTATGGAAGTGAAACATGGACGATAAATAGTTTGGACAAGAAGAGAATAGAAGCTTTCGAAATGTGGTGTTACAGAAGAATGCTGAAGATTAGATGGGTAGATCACATAACTAATGAGGAAGTATTGAGTAGGATTGGGGAGAAGAGAAGTTTGTGGCACAACTTGACCAGAAGAAGGGATCGGTTGGTAGGACATGTTCTGAGGCATCAAGGGATCACCAATTTAGTATTGGAGGGCAGCGTGGAGGGTAAAAATCGTAGAGGGAGACCAAGAGATGAATACACTAAGCAGATTCAGAAGGATGTAGGTTGCAGTAGGTACTGGGAGATGAAAAAGCTTGCACAGGATAGAGTAGCATGGAGAGCTGCATCAAACCAGTCTCAGGACTGAAGACCACAACAACAACAACACTTCCAGTAAAATCAGTAAATATGGAACACTGGAAACGCGTATAGAGTGCAATACTTACATTACTTAACGTAGCAGATAAGCTGCCACAACTGTAGCTGAAGGAAAAAATCACGCAGACGTGATGATAAAAGAACAAAAGCAATAAGACTGTTTCGCAACAGGGAAGAAACCAATTCCACAGTTGTGGCTGCACCTGACACGTGAGTCACGAATAGCAAGAGTCTTCAACACATTCTATTTTGAGCAAAAGTAATTGCATTTACAAAAAAAATATTTATGTACTATAAAGTCGAGTGAAGTGCGAGACTGTGCGAAACAATAGGCTCCCTACCAAGTTGTCGTGTCTCACGAAAAGGGCTTATAATAACAAAACAGGAAAGAAAAGAAATACATTCTTCTCATGCACTGAAATACGTGTTTATAATCTCTTTTCAGCGGAATAACCTGCAGTTATACACATATATCGAAAGTATTTCATCATTAAATTATAACCTATACACCAACATCCATACTCTGCAATCCACCGTGAGGTGCATGGCAGAGGGTATGGCCCACTGTACCAATTATTAGGTTTTCTTCCAAGTTCATTCGCGTATGGAGCGCGGGAAGAATAAATGTTTCAATGTGTCTGTGCGTAATTATTCTAATCTTATCCTCACGATCCCTGTGTGAGCGATACATAGAGGGTGTAGTTCAGGCCTAGAGTAATAATTTAAAGCCGGTTCTTGAAACTTTATTAATAGACTATCTCGGGATGGTTTATGTCTGTCTTCAAGAGTCTGCCATTTTAGTTCCTTCAGCGTATCTCTGAAATTCTCGCATGGATTAAACAAACCAGTGACCATTCGTGCCGCCCTTCTCTGTATACACTCAATATCTTCTTTTAGTCGTATCTGGTACGGGTCCCACACACTAGAGCAATATTCTAGGATGGGTTGCGCGTGTGATTTGTAAGCAATCTCTTTTGCAGACTGCACTTCCCCAGTGTTCTACCAACAAATCGAAGCCCACCACTGAATCAGGGAGATTCGGCTGTTTTTAAATGTATTTCACGATCATTCTTGTCTCTCAATAGTTTGCTAATGCTTGGAACGCAAAAATGTAATAACTGTTTCTCTATTAACCAGAAAAATAATTAAAAACAAAGTTTAATTTCACAGCTACTTTCTCGCCGCTTTGGGAGCTAGTGTCACACCAACTGTCAGACGGTAGCAATTTTCACAGCATTGAATGTCACGACTGTATTACGTTACACTGTGTTGAAACTGGTATGACTGACGTATTTCACAAACCTTTAACATTATCATTACTTGGAGATCGCTATGCAAGTTAAGAAGGAAAGTAACGCAACTTTTCCTAAACCTGGCTTCTTCTTCAGTAGACACTGTTATTTTCCCCGAATATCGTATGCCAGATATTCAGGAAAATATAGTAGCTATCGATATTCTCTATTAAGATTTTCTTCCTGCCTGTTGGGAGAACATACTTATTTGCAGTGCCTCCATTACAACAGACATTTCTTCCAACCGTTTAGAACGACATACAGCCTCAGTTTGAAGCGAGACGTTCACCCTTTGCAGTTGGGCCAAAACGGGATACAGAAAAGTGAGATGTTCACTTTTTTTTTCATGGGATAGAAACATGAAATGTAGGCGTGAGGCAGAACAATCCCTCTCCTTCGATCCGGCCGCTGTGGCCGAGCGGTTCTAGGCGCTTCAGCCCGGAACCGCGCTGCTGCTGCTGCTGCTGCTACGGTCGCAGGTTCGAATCCTGCCTCGAGCATGGATGTGTGTGATGTCCTTACGTTAGTTAGGTTTAAGTAGTTCTAAGTTCTAGGGGGCTGATGACCTCAGATGTTAAGTCCCATACCGCTTAGAGCCATTTGAACCATATGAACTTCTCCATCATCCTCGCCATGCCAGACATAGTAGGGAGTTCAAGCCGTTGTTCTATAAATTCGGGGAATCGCCCTTTTATCGGAAGTCTTCTAGCGCACCACATCTGAACAAAGTTTCTAGATTCATCACATGAGCCTTGCACATGCACTAACCTACTGCAGAATTAGCAGACTCGGCTATAACTCTCTCCTGCGAGGAAAGTCTAAACATTTCGTTTAATACCCTGGAGGTTGACGAAATCACTGGCTATAATGAATGACATTCACATCGAATCATGATGACACCGGGAAATCCATATCGCATACTGACACAAACTCCATTATTAACCCCTGACATCAAACTGGAGTTGTCAACACACATTCCTGTCAGGTTCTTAATGTTTGCAGTGCATATACAGTCATAATTTGAGCGTCACGTTTTCTTTTCCTCAGAAAGTTACAGAAACATAGGAATCGAGCCCGTTCTTTTACGACTAAAACACAGAATCGCAATTCCCAATGTTTTTGCCAACACTATTGTCATAAGACTCGTCAGTCTCTACAGGGTGTTACAAAAAAGGTACGGCCAAACTTTCAGGAAACATTCCTCACACACAAAGAAACAAAATATGTTATGTGGACATGTGCCCGGAAACGCTTACTTTCCATGTTAGAGCTCATTTTATTCCTTCTCTTCAAATCACATTAATCATGGAATGGAAACACACAGCAACAGAACGTACCAGCGTGACTTCAAACATTTTGTTACAGGAAATGTTCAAAATGTCCTCCGTTAGCGAGGATACATGCATCCACCCTCCGTCGCATGGAATCCCTGATGCGCTGATGCAGCCCTGGAGAATGGCGTACTGTATCACAACCGTCCACAATACGAGCACGAAGACTCTCTACATTTGGTACCGGGGTTGCGTAGACAAGGGCTTTCAAATGCCCCCATAAATGAAAGTCAAGAGAGTTGAGGTCAGGAGAGCGTGGGGGCCACGGAATTGGTCCACTTATACCAATCCATCAGTCACCGAATCTGTTGTTGAGAAGCGTACGAACACTTCGACTGAAATGTGCAGGAGCTCCATCGTGCGTGAACCACACGTTCTGTCGTACTTGTAAAGGCACATGTTCCAGCAGCACAGGTAGAGTATCCCGTATGAAATCATGATAACGTGCTCCATTGAGCGTAGATGGAAGAACATGGGGCCCAATCGAGACATCACCAATGCCTGCTCAAACGTTCACAGAAAATCTGTGTTGATGACGTGATTGCACAATTGCGTGCGGATTCTCGTCAGCCCACACATGTTGATTGTGAAAATTTACAATTTGGTCACGTTGGAACGAAGCCTCATCCGTAAAGAGAACATTTGCGCTGAAATGAGGATTGACACATTATTGGATGAACCATTCGCAGAAGTGTACCCGTGGAGGCCAATCATCTGCTGATAGTGCCTGCACACGCTGTACACGGTACGGAAACAACTGGTTCTCCCGTAGCACTCTCCATACAGTGACGTGGTCAACGTTACCTTGTACAGCAGCAACTTCTATGACGCTGACATTAGGGTTATCGTCAACTGCACGAAGAATTGCCTCGTCCATTGCAGGTGTCCTCGTCGTTCTAGGTCTTCCCCAGTTGCGAGTCATAGGCTGGAATGTTCCGTGCTCGCTAAGACGCCGATCAATTGCTCCGAACGTCTTCCTGTCGGGACACCTTCGTTCTGGAAATCTGTCTCGATACAAACGTTCCACGCCACGGCTATTGCCCCGTGCTAATCCATACATCAAACGGACATCTGCCAACTCCGCATTTGTAAACATTGCACTGACTGCACGTTCGTGATGAACACTAACCTGTTGATGCTACATACTGATGTGCTTGATGCTAGTACTGTAGAGCAATTAGTCGCATATCAACACAAGCACCGAAGTCAACATTACCTTCCTTCAATTGGGCCAACTGGCGGTGAATCGAGGAGGTACAGTACATACTGACGAAACTAAAATGAGCTCTAACATGGAAATTAAGCGTTTCCGGACACATCTCCACATAACATATTATCTTTATTTGTGTGTGAGGAATGTTTCCTGAAAGTTTGGCCGTACCTTTTTGTAACACCCTGTATACGTAAAAGGCAATGTCCTGACTAACATTTTTTTAATGTCACTATTAAGGCATATTTGAAGCTAAATATACGAAAATTTGTTTTTGGTTTCTCGTCAGAAGTGAAGAAATATGTGTTGCAACATTTTTGGAAATTTAACCATATAGATGAAAGATTTTTTTGAAAATATATCATTATTAAGGAAGTACTATTTTTAAACCTACGTCTATGAACATTAGTATTTGACATCTCGGTTACAAAATAAATACGTTTGTCTGTGTTTTTTAAACTGAACCCCTAAGTCAGTGAAATAGGTGATGAGATCTTTTATGAAAATATGTATTACATTGTGCAAGGATTTTTGAAGCTAAATGTATGAAAATTTGTATTTGGTTTCTGTGTTAGAAACAAACCAAACGAATGTCGTTATTGTTAGAAATTTAACCCCTAAGGAGATGAAAATGGGGCAGACTAATTCACTAACTCATCATCGCTAAGCCCAAACCGCTAAGGATAGAAACTTCAAGTTTGGAAAGGGTGTGGGTCTTACACTGTAGGCATCGTTTAAGATGAGATTGTCCGAAATTCCACTCCCAAGGGTGTGAAATAAGGAATGAAAAGCTTCTGGAAAGCATGCCGCTATTAGGCGAATTTTGAAGGTAGATCTGCGAAAACTGGAATTTGGTTTCTCCATCAGAAAATAAAGAATACGTGTTTAAGCGTTTTGGGGAATTCAGCCAGTAAGGGGATAAAATAGTGGGTCAAAGTTTTTTTGAAAACAAATAATTACTGAATAACTACTAAGGGAATTTAAAACTTACATCTGTGACAATTGGCATTTGACTTCCCCATCAGAAATATATACATAAGTGTTTCAGTTTTTCTGGAAATTCAACACCTAAGGGACCGCAATTCGTGACGAAAATTTTTAAGAAAATATTTACACTATGTGATCGAAAGTATCCGGACTTCCCCAAAAACATAAGTTATTCATATTAGGTGCATTGTGCTGCCACCTACTGCCAGGTACTCCATATAAAGCGACCTCAGTAGTCATTAGACATCGTGAGCGAGCAGAATGGGGCTGCCCGCAGAACTCGCCAACTTCGAACGTGGTCAGGTGATTGGGTGTCACGCGTATCATAAGTCTGTACGAGAGATTTACACACTCCTAAACATCCCTAAATCCAATATTTCCGACGTGGTAGTGAAGTGGAAACGTGAAGGGACACGTACAGCACAAAAGCGTATAGGCCGACCTCGTCTGTTGACTGACAGAGACCGCCGACTTTTGAAGAGAGTCGTAATGTGTAATAGGCAGACATCTATCCAGACCATCACACAGGAATTCCAAACTGCATCAAGATCCACTGCAAGCCCTATGACAGTTAGGTGGCAGGTGAGAAAACTTGGATTTCATGGTCGAGCGGGTGCTCATAAGCCACAAATCACGCCGGTAAATACTAAACGATGCCTCGATTGGTGTAAGGAGTGTAAACATTGGACGGTTGAACAGTGGAAAAACGTTGTATGGAATGAAGTATCACGGTAAACAATGTGGTGATCCAACGGCAGGGTGTGGGTACGGCGAATGCCCGGTGACTGTCATCTGCCAGCGTGTGTAGTGCCAACAGTAGAATTCGGAGGTGGTGGTGTTATGGTGTGGTCGTGTTTTTCACGGAGGGGGGTTTGCACCCCTTGTTGTTTTGCTCGGCACTATCATAGCACAGGCCTACATTGATGTTTTAGGCACCTTCTTGCTTCCCAGTGTTGAAGAGCAATTCGGGGATGGCGATTGCATCTTTCAACACGATCGAGCGCCTGTTCGTAATGCACGGCCTGAGGCGGAGTGGTTACACGACAATAATATCCCTGAAATGGACTGACGTGCACAGAGTGCTGACCTGAATCCTATAGAACACCTCTGGGATGTTTTGGAACGCCGACTTCGTGCCAGGCCTCACCGACCGACATCGATACCTCTCCTCAGTGCAGCACTCCGTGAAGAATGGGCTGCCATTCCCCAAGAAACCTTCCAGCACCTGATTGAACGTATGCATGCGAGAGTGGAAGCTGTCATCGAGGCTAAGGGTGGGCCAACATCATATGGAATTCCAAAATTACCGATGGAGGGCGCCACGAACTTGACCGGATACTTTTGATCACATAATGTAGTTACAGTAAAAATTTTTAAATCTTAATTGATGAAAATTGGTAATTCACTTCTCGGTTAGATATAAAGAAATATTTGTTAGGGGATGGAAGCTGCTATGGAAATATCTCCACAAGAATGGAGAAGGCCTGATTAACAAAAGCTTCGGACTCGAGCTACCAGTATCGCTTTTGGTCAGAAGTACGTTCGGAAGAGACCGTGCTTATGTGGCCTTAAGCAGCGTAAAAAGTCTAGAAGAAGCAGCAGTTTGTGAACAACATAAACACTCGATTAAATAAGAAAAGAATCTCTGCATAATGTCGACGCGAGCGAAGCAACGGGCGCTAATGACGATTATGATGTTTGGTTTGTGGGGCGCTCATATGCGAGGTCATTAGCGCCCCTACAAAGTCCCAATTTTCACACAGTCCAATTTTTTTTCACATTCCAATCTAACCACTGGTACGAATGATGATGATGACGATGATGAAGTGATGAAGACAACACCCAGTCAACGGGCGCTAAGCTAGTAAGGTTAATAAAAGGGACATTGGCTGTTTCCTGTAACAAAACTAACTTCACTGTAACACAGCCGTTCGTTCCATGGATCTTAATTCGTTCTGCACTAGCAGTTTCATCTGAAGTATTTTTGGCAGGTTCACTGAAAGCCTCAGTTCTATGTCTTGATTAATGGCGTGCCGCAAGAAACTTTAGCGTGTCCTACCTACTCGGATTCCTTAGTTGATGTAACAAATTAGTGCAGTTTTCTCGACGATGAACTTACGTTCGGCAGGGATTTGTGTGTGTTTGTATGCCGCAGAAACTGATTTACAAGATTCACACTTTGCTTTACCTCTTTCACTCTGCTGGTTACTCTTTCAATAAGTGATAACTTAAACCAGTCTAAGTGAAACCTCTGCCGATACTTTTTAAATTCCTCTTGTGTACACACCTGTTAACCCCCTACCCTCGAACGCTAAAACAACCGAACTCTCACGTGTAAAATATCTTAAAACGTCTTATTACTTCACTCATATTTGACATCAAGAATGTAAGTGGGAAAAAGTCTACTTGGAGTCTCATTACCAAACACTGGATCAGTGCAGTTTGGGTAATTTGCACTCTCTTTTAAGCAAAAGAAGTTTTTTTTTCTTTTTTTTCCGCACCTCGATATTCGTGATGTATGTTCTAAACTGTGTGTCGCAAAATTACATAACTTTGCAGTTACGTTCTGTGGCGTGTGTGGATTCTGTCTGCAAAATTTTGTTGTGGATAGCGCTAGCAGTGAAACGTCCCCTTAGAAAAATTAGTGAATTACTGTGCTGGTAAACCCCTTACGTTATTTGATTTTCAAACAGCTGAGCAAACCTGAACGTACTCAGACGTTCCTCTCTTTACTTATTCTGATCATCACTAAACTGACACACAATATTTTTAGCGCAACGCAATCTGACTTTCAAAAATCCCTACAAAAGAATGGCCCTGACTAACAATAACCTATACCTTTCACGAATCACTTACCTCACAAAAATCTTCGTTATTCAAACTACTGCAATACAGCGTGCGCCAATACTGCCAGCTGAATAAAAGATTCTAACTACTGAAGGCACTAACTACTGAAAGGCATAGTTAACAAATGAAAGATTTTGATAGAGAACAAACAATGTATCTACCTTCAGAGTGTTCAAAAGTCATAATATATATATATACTCTGAAGGTAGATACATTGTTTGTTCTCTATCAAAATCTTTCATTTGTTAACTATATATATATATATATATATATATATATATATATATATATATATATATATCAGTTTATGACATCCAGTCTTACAAATTTACTCTCTCTGATGGACACACGTCCAGATCGTCCGCTCTCATAACTCCGCCATCTCTCTCCCCACATCCACCACTGCTTGCGGCTCACCTCCAACTGCGCAATAGAGTTGTGGCGATTCGTGAATGAGTCGTTCATTTGAACGACTCTAAATAAAGAATCGTAAGAATCGAATCGTGATACGGACGAATCATCGTTCAAAAGAATATTAAGAACGGTTGCTTGTTTCCGAGTCGTGACGATTCCAAGTTCCAACGATTCATCGATTCTTAGTACGCTACGCTTCGAAGGCAACTTCCCGAATCATGCCGAGTCGTGCCGAATGATTACGACCGCCAGATGGCAGTCAAGTGGAGGATGCGTGTGAACAGAGGAAGCTCGGAAGGAACAAACGAAGTTCGTGGGCCGTAATATTACTCGACGTGAAAACCAAGCTGACACTTGGCGGTGGCTGATGGAAACGAGCGTAAAGGCATTTCCCATTTACTATCCCTATATAGTGCACATGGGCGGATTCATATCATCCTACGTTTTTCTGTGCTCTTTCCAATTCCACAGCACCTTATATTTCACAATAAAGCAACTGTCAGCCCTCACACACTGCAAATTTAGCTTAACTTTTGTTTCGTCGAAATACAAAGCATATGAATTTTGCTTTTAATTTGTCTGAGAAATTGCTTCTGCCACTACTATTTATGTGAGAAGACGACATACTTCTAAAGTGTAGGATACAATCGTATACAGCGACATTACTTCACTGCCAATTTGCTAATTCTGTTAGTTCCACCAGTCCCGCCACTAAATGGCTGTCGCACTAGACCAATATTACAGAGCCTCTATAGAGAGAATGTAGGCACTCTAACCAATACCTTTCTTGGCGGATCGATGTGTAATACCGTCTTTAAACAAAAGCTTTTTAATTAATAATTTCCATTTCGAGTTTTCCAATGTTATCCTGTTCAGATTCATATTAAATTTTAGTGAAGTAATGTCGACGTATACGATTGAATCCTATTGTTTAGAAGTATGTCGTCTTCTCACGTAAATAGTAGTGACAGCAGCAAGTTCTCTGACAAATTAAAAACCAAATACCCATGCTTTGTATTTAGAAGAAATGAAAGTTAAGCTAAATTTACTGTGTGGGAGGGCTGTCAGCTGCGTTATGAATTACAAGGGTGATGTGGACTTGGAAAGACATCTTAGCACAGAAAAACTTAGAATGATATGAGCCAAACCACGTCTGCCTCACTGCTAGATTTTGTTATTATAAAACAGACGTCTGCGCGTTCAAGCCACACAACCAAACTGGCATACCACGTAATTTTGCACCACCTTCAGCACAAATCGACTCCTCTTTCCTGGCATACTGAAATAAAACAATAGATGCAATCAAATCAAACGTGACCTTTCAACAATTAAGGCATTACACGTGTAAATCGAGAATCACGCTTGTAACGTCATATGCATGTTTACTCATAAATGAACTATTTCTGGCATATCTTATCAGTTCGATTCTAGCCACATTGACAATTTTAGACCTGTTCTGCCATCTGTGAGTAAGATGTAGAACTTTTTGCATTCCGTAAGAATCGTGCCATCGCGGACTAGAATGAATCTTGAGAGAATCGTGAACGAATCGTAGGAATCGATTCGCTATGTGAGATTGAATCGTAGGAATCGAATCGGGAAAAAGAATCGTGTTGCCCAACTCTACTGCGCAACGCTACGCGCTGTTGACATCCAACTGCCCAACACCACAATGGCGAATTGCAACTATGCAAACCAGCCACAGACTGCACATAGCACAGTCAGTGGTTTTCATGGCGTTACCAACATAAAAACCTAAACAGCCTACTTACAGCAGTAAAGAAGTAATAAAACAAAACGTCATGCCTGACGCTTGGGTTTTAGTGCACGAACAGCGAGAACCCAGTCAGCGATCAACTTTTTAACGTTTCATTCTTTCGTGCGGAGTGTCTGCCAGAAAAAAGCTTCGGAAAGGCTTAAAATGCTCTCATTCTCAAATACGGGATGAATAAAACGCGAAATTTTGCCCACTGTAAGTTATACAGGGTGATTTTTTCCACCGTTTACAAACTCCAGGGATTGATCGATGAGAGGATACGGAACAGAAGTGGTCTAAAGAACTCAAGCACGGAAACGCATGGTTTCCATGCTACATACCATTTATTCAGTCATACATTGTGAATAGACGCTGTGCCTGAAAGGCACAGTTACGGTACGTGCTGGAAATGGTTTCCATGTGCTCCAACGGATGCGTGTATAAGTAGCGTCGTCCGTCCCACACGTTCACATCGGCCAGGTTGCATCCGAACAGTCAAAGGCAGCATAAACACGCTGCTCCAGTGTCTCCACATCTGGAATGAGCTCCGCATACACGATACTTTTGAGACGGCCCCATAACCAGGAATCGCAAGGGCTGGGATCCGGTGAAAGAACAGGCCACGCAACTGGACTCCCTCGACCGATTCATCGACCAGGGAGGACATGACTGAGATGCGTCCGAACGTTAACGCCGAAATGGGTTGGAGCACCAGTGTGTAGCAGCGACATAACCCTTCGAATCAGCAATGGCACTTCTTCCAGCAGGGGAGGTGAAGTCACCCGCAAGAAACGCCGAAAGTTCCGGCCCGTTAGGCGACTGGTCCCAAAATACGGTCGCCAATTATCCCGGCCCACGCATTCCGGCTGCACCCATGCTGATGATTCGCTGTCAGCATACCGTGGGAGTCCTGCATACTAACCCATAGACGGCTACTATGAAAGTTGAAGATACCACACCGCATAAAGGTGGCCTCGCCTGTGAATAGGATGGATGACACAAATCCCGGAATCGTGTTTGCCTGGTAAAGAAGCCAGTGCAAACTCTGTCGCTAGTAAGCGCTGCACGCTCTGTGAGCGATAAGGAGAGAGAATGTTCCACACAGTAGTCTGGCTTCCCCCGTACTGGCAAAGCCAACTGCCTGGTAATGATACGGCGGTCGCTTTCGACAGTGTTAATCACATTTTCCTTAAAGTCTGGTGTCCGAACATTTGGGGTATGTCCTTCGTGAATTCCTGCTTCCTAAAACGACACTGTCTCAGGAAAAAGGCGAAACACTGTTTGCATACATTGAATGCTGCAGTTGCTGTCGGCTGGGATAAGTCCCCTGATATGACCTTGTTGCCCGCCGCTCGTTGCCATTTGCCTTTCAAATGGTTCAAATGGCTCTGAGCACTACGGGACTTAACAAAAAAAAATGGTTGAAATGGTTCTGAGCACTATGGGACATAACACCTGAGGTCATCAGTCCCCTAAAACCTAACTAACCTAAGGACATCACACACAACCACGCTCGAGGCAGGATTCGAGCACGCGGCCGTAGCAGCAGCGCGGTTCCGCACTGAAGCGCCTAGAACCGCTCGGTCACAGTGGCCGGCCATTTGCCTTTCCGTAAGTAAACACCGTGTCGGCAAGCTCTCGATTTGAATATGAAACAATTGGGTACAACGCTGTATCACATCCACTACAAGGTGAGAGATTCGGACACAACATTACCAATTACTGTCGCTGAGAGGGTGCCAGGGTATGCCGTATGGGGGACGGTACCACCCTCTAGGAGGAAACCACGTTACAGCGCGTGTTAGACAGCAGTCTTCGTAACAAAGGATGATTGAATAAATGGTCTGTAGCATAGAAACCACCCAATTCCGGACATAAGTTCATTAGACTTTTTTTGTTCCGTGTTCTCTCGTCGATCAATTTCTAGATTTCGTACACTGTGGGAAAAATCACCTTGTATACTCTCTCAAGACCCACACAAGTTTCTAACTGTAATATTAGACTTATTGTGTCAACATGCGATTATATGTCGTAATGAGTAGATTACGATAGCCGCGTGCGAATGCCGCGTTGTCTCATGCGTCTTGTCACGGTTCACGCTGCTTCCCCTGTCGGAGGTTCGAGTGCTCCCTCGGGCATGGCTGTATGTGTTGTCCTTAGCGTAAGTTAGGTTAACTATTGTGCAAGCTTAGGGATGTGATGGAATGTAGTCGAATTAAATCGGGTGATGCTGAGGGAATTAGATTGGGAAATGAGACACTTAAAGTAGTAAAGGAGTTCCGCTATTTGGGGAGCAAAATGACTGATGATGGTCGAAGTGGAGAGGATATAAAATGTAGACTCGCAATGGCAAGGAAAGCGTTTCTGAAGAAGATGAATTTGTTAACATCATAGACTTAAATGTCAGGGAGTCGTTTCTGAAAGTATTTGTATGGAGTGTAGCCATGTATATGGAAGTGAAACGTCAACGATAAATAGTTTAGACAAGAAAATAATAGAAACTTTCGAAATGTGGTGCTACAGAAGAATGCTGAAGATTAGATGGGTAGATCACATAACTAATGAGGAGGTATTGAATAGAATTGGGGAGAAGGGAAATTTGTGGCACAGCTTGACTAGAAGAAGGGATCACCAATTTAGTATTGGAGGGAAGCGTGGAGGGTAAAAATCGTAGAGGGAGACCAAGGTATGAGTACACTAAACAGATTCAGAAGGATGTAGATTGCAGTAGGTACTGGGAGATGAAGAAGCTTGCACAGGATAGAGTAGCATGGAGAGCTGCATCAAACCAGTCTCTGGACTGAAGACCACAACAACAACAACAATAACATATGGCAAACAAATTCAAGGACAATATTATAGAAGTAGATGAGGATGACGCAGGGGATATGATACTACGAGAAGATTTTTACAGAGCACAGTTTACGACAGTGCTTTAAATTTTTTAATTTGGTCAATAACTATACTAGAAACAAAATTTTTTGCCCCTGAAAGCTGTCAGATAGGCAACCTGCACTTCAGATTTGCGCTCGTGCGTCCGTTTTAGTGATTACTAACTCACATTACATGTTTTTTTTCCCCTTGATTAGACATAATACATTAGACGTAATCTATCTACATAAATGATCTTTTAGGTAGGGTGGATAGCAATGTGCGGCTGTTTGCTGATGATGCTGTGGTGTACAGGAAGGTGTCGTCGTTGAGTGACTGTAGGAGGATACAAGATGACTTTGACAGGATTTCTGATTGGTGTAAAGAATGGCAGTTAACTCTAAATATAGATAAATGTAAATTAATGCTGATGAATAGGAAAAAGAATCCCGTAGTGTATGAATACTCCATTAGTAGTGTAGCGCTTGAGACAGTTGCAGAGCGATATGAAGTGGGACAAGCATGTAATGGCAGTTGTGGGGAAGGCGGATAGTCGTCTTAGGTTCATTGGTAGATTTTTGGGAAGATGTGGTTCATCTGTATAGGAGACCGCTTGTAAAACACTAATACGACCTATTCTTGAGTACTGCTCGAGCGTTTGGGATCCCTATTAGGTCGGATTGAGGGCATAGAAGCAATTCAGAGGCGGGCTGCTAGATTTGTTATTGGCAGGTTTGATCATCACGCGAGTGTTACGGAAATACTTCAGGAACTCGGGTGGGAGTCTCTAGAGGAAAGGGAGCGTTCTTTTCGTGAATCGCTACTGAGGACATTTAGAGAACCAGCATTTGAGGCCGACCGCAATACAATTTTACTGCCGCCAACTTACATTTCGTGGAAAGACCAGAAAGATAAGATAAGAGAGATTAGGGCTCGTACAAAGGCATATAGACTGTCATTTTTCCCTCGTTCTGTTTGGGACTGGAACAGGGAGAGAAGATGCTAGTTGTGGTACGAGGTACCCTCCGCCACGCACCGTATGGTGGATTACGGAGTATGTGTGTAGATGTAGATGTAATTTAGATACAGATAGAAATGTATTGTAGACTTAATATTACGGAAGGAATTAGCCACGAGAAACAGCCTGCAGGGATGAATTATTTTCTACCGCAAAACACGGCGGTGAATTATGCCGAGAAAGACGCTAAACCGGCAGCACTTCCCCTCCGGCCCCCTCTCTTTGCCGCGCCGCTACTGGTTGTCGGCTTCCGTCCCGAGAACTGCCTGGCAGCGCCTTTTCGTCTCAGTGTTGGGACAGTCGCCGGCTGAAGCAACAGGCTGCGGGCGTTGTATATCGTCTTTGTTGACGCGTAGGCACGTCTCTGGCACTCGTATCGAAGAGCTTTGACGGTGACAATACGAATAGTTTGTTGCTGCTTCGCGCGTTCTGTAACTGACTTTCCAGCTTGTGAACCCGGAACTCGTCGGAAATATACTCTACGCTGACGAACTGGAATAATACACGGAAAGTGGAACGTTTCCGTAATTATAATTACTCGGAGCTCGGAGGAGCTTCGATCTTTATTTCTCCAACGACGATGTCTAACAACAGGATGCAGACCGTTGTAAAGTGAGTACTCTTCCGTTCCCTGTGATTTCTCTGCTTCATCTACATCTATAGACATACTCTGCAAACCAATGCGAAGTGCATGGCAGAGGGTATATCCCACTGTAGCAGTGTATCTTTCTCCCTCTCCATTCACCTACGTATGCCGCGAAGAATAAACGCTTAAACGCCTCTGTGTTTTTTATATAAATTATAAGCCTCTGTGAGTGTTGTAATTAGTTTTTCTTCGCTACCCTGTGGGAGCGATAAGAAAAGAGCTGTAATCGCTATATATAAAAGGCAGTGTCCCGACTCGTTTTTGCCCAGCCCAAACTAATAAGGATAGAAACTTAAAATTAGCAGATGGTGTTGATAATGTGGGCGTCGTTTGAGAAATGATTTTTCGAAACTCCACCCCCAAGGGGGTTGAAATAGAGTATGAAAAACTTCCTGAAAACAAATCGCCATAGAGGCAACGTTGAAGTTAAACCTACGAAGATTTGGTTTCTTGGTCAGAAATCAAGCAATGCGTGTTTCAGCATTTTTATAAATTTCATCACTGCGAGGGTGAAATAGTGGATGAAAGTTTAAAAAAATCACTATGAAAGTATTTTTAAAGCTAGATTTATAAAAAACTGATATTTGACCTCTTGGTAAGGAATAAAGAAATGCGTATTTCAGTGTTTTTCGAAACTCAGTCCCTAAGCGGGTGTTTTATGAAATATTATATAATGAAAACATTTCCATGGGCTTCTTCGTGAGAAATAAAGGAAATGCTTCTTTCAATATTTTTGGAAATGAACCCGTAGGGGGGTGAAGTAGCGGATGAAAGCCATTATTACAGTTTTTCATTGAGCAAGCATTTCCAAAGATAAATCTATCAAATTGTGTATTTGCTTGCATTTTAGAAACGAAAAATACGCATCAATACCTTTTGTTGTTGTGGTCTTCAGTCCAGACCCGTTACACGCAGCTCTCCATGCTACCCTATCCTGTGCGAGCGTCCTCATCTCCGAGTAACTGCTGCAAGTTACATCCCTCTGAATCTCCTTGCTCTATCCACCTCTTGGTCTCCCTCTGTGGTTTTTACCGTCCAAGCTTGTCTCCAGTACTAAATTGGTGATCGCTTGACGTTTAGCCGGCCGAGGTGGCCGAGCGGTTCTAGGCGCTACAGTCTGGAACCGCGCGACCGCTACGGTCTCAGGTTCGAATCCTGCCTCGGGCATGGATGTGTGTGATGTCCTTATGTTAGTTAGGTTTAAGTAGTTCTAAGTCCTAGGGGACAGATGACCTCAGTAGTTAAGTTCCATAGTGCTCAGAGCCATTTGAACCATTTTTGAACCTTGACGTTTCGTAATGTCCATTTGTCTAGTCACGTTATACCACAAATTTCTTTTCTCGTCAATTCTGTTCAGTACCTCCTCATTAGTTATGTGATCTACCCATCTAATTTCAGCATTCTTCTGCAGCACCACATTTCAAAAGCTTTTATTCTCTTCTTGTCTAAACTATTTATCGTCTATGTTTCAGTTCTATACATGGCTACACTCCATAAAAATACTTTCAAAAATGACTTCCTGACACTTAATCTATACTCGATGTTTACAACTTTATCTTCTTCATAAACGCTTTCCTTGCCATTGCCTCTCTACATTTTGTATCCTCTCTACTTCGACCATCATCAGTTATTTTGCTTCCCAAATAGCAAAACTCAACCCCTAAGTCAGCGAAAAAAGGAAGGTGAAATGTTTTATGAACATTTTTCATTGTGAGAGCATTTTTAAAGCTATAGCTATGACACAACTGGTGTTTCGCTTGTCAGTTACAAATTTAAAAAAATGATGTTTCACTGTTTTTGGAAATTCAAGCATGCGCCACTCGTGCCAGTCAGCTGCTATGGCATAGATTTGGATATAAAAGTAACAATGAATCGTGAATGCTCATTACGGTGATGAACATCTTCAAATGTGGTACTTATTTTTAGCAAGAAAGATTATTGTATTACAGCACATTGAATACAAGAAACATGACATTAAAAACATTTCACATTTAGCAATTATATACAAACGCTCGCCCACAGAAAGATCCGTACCTAAAGACTGGAAAATTGCTCGAGTCACACCAATACCCAAAAAGGGAAGTAGGAGTAATCCGCTGAATTACAGGCCCATGTCACTAACGTCGATTTGCAGTAGGTTTTTGGAACATATACCGAAAAAAACGATTTATTGACACATAGCACGGATTCAGAAAATATCGTTCTTGCGAAATACAACTAGCTCTTTATACTCACGAAGTAATGAGTGCCATCGAAAGGAATGTCAAATTGATTCCATATTTTTAGATTTCCAGAGGGCTTTCGACACCGTTCTTCACAAGCGTCTTCTAATCAAACTGCGTGCCTACGGAGTATCCCCTCAGTTGTGCGACTGGATTCGTGATTTCCTGTCAGAAAGGCCACAGTCCGTAGTAATAGACGGAAAGTCATCGAGTAAAAAAGACGTAATATCCGGCGTTCCCCAAGGAAGTGTTATAGGCCCTCTATTGTTCCTGATCTATATTAATGACATAGGAGACAATCTGAGTAGCCGTCTTAGACTGTTTGTAGACGATGCTGTCATTTACCGTCTCGTAAAGTCATGAGATGACCAAAACGAATTGAAAAATAATTTACGTAAGATATCTGTATGGTGCGAAAAATGGCAACTGACCCTGAATAAAGAAAAGTGTGAAGTTATTCACATGAGTACTAAAAGAAATACGCTAAATTTCGATTACGCGATAAGTCACACAAAGCTGAAGGCTGTAAATTGAATTAAATACTTAGGGATTACAATTACAAATAATCTGAATCGGAACGATCACATAGATAATGTTGTGGGTAGAGCAAACGAAAGACTGCGATTCATTGGCAGAACACTTAGAAGGTGCAACAGGTCTACCGAAGAGACTGCTTACACCACGCTTGTCCGCCCTATTCTGGAGTATTGCTGTGCGGTGTGGGATCCGCATCAGATGGGACTGACGGTTGACATCGAAAAAGTCGGCGCGCGGGAAGAACGAGCACTTAAATTTTTTTGTACGTGCCCTGATTTCTCTTATTTTATCGGATGATCATTTCTCCCTATGTAGGTAGGTGCTAACAGAATGTTTTCGGAATCGGAGGAGAAAATTTGTGATTGAAATTTCATGACAAGATCCCGTCGCAACGAAAAACGCCTTTGTTTTAATTATTGCCTCTCCAGTTCACGTATCATGCCTGTGGCACTATCTACCCTATTTCGCGACAATACTAAACCTGCTACCCTTCTCTGAACTTTCTCGATGTACTCCGTTGATCCCATCTGGTGAGGATCCTCGACCGCGAAACAAGCGTAGTGTAGACAGTCTCTTTAATAGATCTGTTACATTTTCTGCCAATAAAACGCACTCTTTGGTTCGCGTGCCTCATTAAATTTTTTACGTGTTCTTTTCAAAAATGGTTCAAATAGCTCTGAGAACTATGGGACTTAACATCTGAGGTCATCAGACCCCTACAACTTAGAACTACTTAAACCTAACTAACCTAAGGACATCACACACATCCATGCCCGAGGCAGGATTCGAACCTGCGACCGTAGCAGTCACGTGGTTCCAGACTGAAGCGCCTAGAACCGCTCGGTCACCGTGGCCGGCTGTTCTTTTCAATTCAAGTTGTTTGCAACTGTTATTCCTGGATATTTAGTCGAATTTATGGCCTTTACATTTGTCTGATCTATCGTGTAAGCGAAGTTTAACGGAGTCCTTTTAGCTCTCATGTTTAAGATATCACACTTTTCATTCATTGTCAGTTGCCAATTTTAGCACCATAGAGATATCTTTTCTAAATCGTTTTCCAATTTGTTTTGATGTTCTGATGATTTTACTAGACTATGAAGGAAAGCATCACCTGCTAACAACCTAAGACGGCTGCTCAGATTGTCTCCTAAATCGTTTATATAGATAAGGAGCAGCAGAGAGCTTATAACAGAACCTTGGGGAAAGCGAAAATCACTTCTGTTTTACTCGATGAAGTTCCGCCAATTACTACGAACTGACATGAAATTACAAATCCAGTCACATAACTGAGACGATATTCCATAAGCACGCAATTTCGCTACGAGGCGCTGGGGTGCTACAGTGTCAAAAGCTTTCTGGAAATCTAGAAAAACGCAATCAATTTGAAATTCCTTATCGATAGCACTCAGGAGTTCTCGTGTGTTAAGAGCTAGTTGTGTTTCTCAAGAATGATGTTTTCTAAATTCGTGTTGACTGTGTGTCAATAGACCGTTCTCCTCGAGGTAATTCATGATGTTCGAACACAGTATATGTTCCAAAATCCTGCTACATATCGACGTTAATGATAATGCGCCTATGATTTAGTGCCTTATTCCTACTACCTTTCTTCAATGTTGGTGTGATCCATGCAACTTTCCAGTCTTTGAATATGGATCCTTCATCGAGCGAGTGGTTGTATGTGACGTAAGTATGGAGCTATTGCATCAGCATACTCTGAAAGAAAGGCGGTATACAGTCTGGACCGAAAGACTTGCATTTATAAAGTGATTTAAGTTGCTTCACTACTCCGAGGATATCTACTTCTAACTTACTGATGTTGGCAGCTGTTCTTGATTCCAGTTCTGGAATATTCGCTTCGTCCTCTTTGGTGAAGGAATTTCGGAAGGCTATGTTTAGTAACTGTGCTTTGGCAGCACTGTCGTCGACACTATTTCCATTGCTATCGCGCAGAGAAGGCATCGATTGCGTCTTGCCGCTAGCATACTTTACGTACAACAAGAATCTCTCTGAATATTCTGCCAGGTTCCGCGACAAAGCTTCGTTTTGCCGCGTGCCGCAATCGTGGCGTTGTAATTTCGACAACTGGTTAGGGAGCCGTCAAATCGTTGCAACAAGATTGCGACTGTTGCGAAACATCGCAAGCGCCAGAGTTGAGAGAGTGAGAGATAAATAAAAAAAAAAAGAAATTAATGAAGAAATAAGAAAGGTACGGACTACGTTTGTTTGCCGGTCACAGCTACTAAGTTTCCTCCTAGCTGCGGTTCATTATGGCGCTGCGAAAAGTGAAGTCAAGTAAGTTGTTATTACCGACGGTTCCGCTCATTTTGTTAAACGGACAAGCCATTTGCGGTAAATGATGCTCCGTAATCGCCCAGAGAGACACTATGAAAAATTAAACAGGCGAAGCTGTTACTATGGACGGCTTTGGTCGTTTTCTTAAATATGCAAAAGCCATCAGCATAAATGAGCTTCGAAGTCGCGAAAAAAAACAGCAAAGAAAAAAAAAGGGTGGATTGACGTCATCTCTCGTGTAACGCGAGGAAAATCACAAGTGCTGAATGTCAGGTGGCGTCTTGGCAGGCGGTTTGGAAGGCCAGCGGTCACACGGCCTTCAGGAGATCCCGTGTACTGAAGCATCGCGGCTCTGCTACAGTGTTCGCATTCGTAGCTTCAAAAATGGTTCAAATGGCTCTGAGCACTATGGGACTTAACTTCTGAGGTCATCAGTCCCCTAGAACAGAACTACTTAAACCTAACTAACCTAAGGATATTACACACATCCATGCCCGAGGCAGGATTCCAACCTGCGACGTAGTGGTCGCGCGGTTCCCGTCTGTAGCGCCTAGAACCGCTCGGCCAATCCGTCCGGCTCGTAGCTTCTCATACACTCAATGCGGTCGTTTGTCATCCCATTCACGTGATCGCCAACGATTCTATTTTTTATTTTTTTTATTTTTTATTTTTTTACTCTTTTTTTCTTTTTTTCCTTTTCTCTTTTTTTGTTTTTTTTTACGTTTTTATGTTTTTCTTTAATTTTTTCCTTTTTTATTTTTAACTTTTCTTTTACTTTTCTTTTTTTTGTTTTTTTCTTTTCTTTCTTTTTTTTTTGGGCCTCCTCGTCGAGTGGGGGGAAAATTACTGCGCCAGTCGATTTTGCTACGTTTTGTGCCTCCATTTCTTTTCGCTGCAAGCTGCAAGGCCCCCAGTGAGCGCGGCATTCTGTTTCGCTTTTGTTAACCCCAGCGACAGCAGCGCCCCAACCGGCCAGCGAGCTACACTTCTGAATACGATATCTGACGAATGCAGTTACTAACGATTTGTTCAAAAAATGTTCAAATTTGTGTCAAATCTTAAGGGACCTGACTGCTAAGGTCATCAGTCCCTGAGCTTACACACTACTAAACCTAAATTATCCTAAGGACAAACACACACACACCCATGCCCGAGGGAGGACTCGAACCTCCGCCGGGATCAGCCGCACAGTACATGACTGTAGCGCCTCAGACCACTCGGCTAATCCCGCGCGGCTATTGATTTGTAATATAGTTTTTTCGATAGGGAGTGTATGTAGTGCCATAAAATCGACATATTGTGGTTGTTAAGTTCCCTAAGGACCCAGGGACATACGACACACTATGTGATCAAAACTATGCGGACACCTGGCTGTAAATGACTTACAAGCTCGTGGCGCCCCCCGTCGGTAATGCTGGAGTCAGTATTGTGCTGGCCCACCCTTAGCCTTGATGACAGCTCCCACTCTCCTAGGCATCCGTTCAATCAGGTGCCGGAAGGTTTCTTGGGGAATGGCAGCCCATTCTTCACGGAGTGCTGCAATGAGGAGAGGTA
Source organism: Schistocerca americana (assembly GCF_021461395.2). NCBI lineage: Eukaryota > Metazoa > Arthropoda > Insecta > Orthoptera > Acrididae > Schistocerca > Schistocerca americana. The sequence continues at coordinate 152,678,385 of NC_060129.1, forward strand.
CCGATGTCGGTCGGTGAGGCCTGGCACGAAGTCGGCGTTCCAAAACATCCCAAAGGTGTGTTGTAGGATTCAGGTCAAGACTCTATGAAGGCCAGTCTATTGAAGGAATGTTATTGTCGTGTAACCACTCCGCCACTGGCCGTGCATTATGAACAGGTGCTTGGTCGTGTTGAAAGGTGCAGTCGTCATCCCCGAATTGCTCTTCGACAGTGGGAAACCAGAAGGTGCTTAAAACATCAGTGTAGGCCTGTGCTGTGATAGAACAACAAGGGGTGCCAGCCCCCTCCATGAAAAACACCACCACACCGTAACACCACCGCCTCCGAATTCTACTGTTGGCACTACACACGCTGGCAGATGACGTTCACCAGGCATGCGCCATACCCGCACCCTGCCATCGGATCGCCACATTGTGTACCGTGATTTGTCACTCCACACAACGTTTTTCCACTGTTCTGTCGTGCAATATTTATGCTCCTTACACCAAGCGAGGCGTCGTTTGGCATTTACCGGCGTGATGTGTGGCTTATAAGCAGTCGCCCGACCATGAAATCCAAGTTTTCTCACCTCCCGCCTAACTGTCACAGTACTTGCAGTGGATCCTGATGCAGTTTGGAATTTCTGTGTGATGGTGCGGATAGATGTCTGTCTATTACGTATTACGACCCTCTTCAACTGTCGGTAGTCTCTGTCAGTAAACAGACGAGGTCTGCCTGTACGCTTTTCCACTTCACTATCACCTCGGAAACAGTGGACCTAGGGATGTATAGTGGTGTGGAAATCTCGCGTACCGACGTACGACACAAGGGACACCCAATCACCTGACCACTTTCCAAGTCAGTGAGTTCCACGGAGCACCCCTTTCTGCTCTCTCACGATGTCCAATGACTACTGAGGCAGCTGATATGGAGTACCTGGCAGTAGGTGGCAGCACAATGCACCTAATATGAAAAAAGTATGTTTTTTGGGGGTAACGGGACACTTTTGATCACATAGTGTATATTACAGGACACTGTATTTACTATATTATTGTAACGTACAGACATTTACTCAATAGTGCCGTTTTCTTTTACTAATAAAAAGTTGCTAGTAAACACCAGAAGACCTTACCTTTTACAAAAAGACGCCTTATATCTATCCAACAATGCCGAGTTTTTTTCGCTACACTTTCAGCCAAATCAGTGAATGCTGAACGCTGGAAACTTATATGGAATGTAATGTCTACATTATTTAACGTATCAAATAAACCTTACTGACGTGGTAATAAATCGGCAAAAGCAATAAAACTTTTTACCAACACAGGAGGAAACAATTCCACAATTGTTGCTAAATCTGAGCCAAAAGCCGCAAGAATATTCGACACATTCTCTTTTGAAGTAAAAGTAATTACATTTAGAAAAATATTCGTGTATTAGAAAGTCGAGCGAAGTATAAGAAAGGGTGAATCTTCGGACTCCATAAAAAAATTTTATGTGTCAAGGAAAGTGTCTATGATAATAATACCAGACAACAGAAACATATGGGTCTTATGCACGAAGTGTGTTTGTATTCTATTGCTTTCAGCAGAATAATGTGCGAATAGTGACATATTCAAAAGCAGTGTGATTCGTCTGTTTCTACATATTTCACGATCAATATTGTCTCTTGGTAAATTACTAACGTATGGGACGGAAAAATATAACAAATTTAATTCTGACCGTTATTTTACGCGAATAAAAATAAAACTTCAACCTCAAAAACTCTTCAAAACAAAAATGTTATCCCAAAATTTGACACTGCTAAAAAACCCCTACTCTAACAAGGGAACTTGACAAAAAACAATCCAACAAGTGGCAAATCTTAAAAGAAAAGTTCATCGAAACAGCACAAATTTAACCCCGCTTCGAAAGTAACAAAAACACCCTGGGTGGAAAGCGGATTGTGAAACAGCAGTTAAGTCTAGGCGTGAGGCATTCAAACATTGGAATAGTAACAAAATTGGAAATACGTACAACACCGTTCTAAATATAAGAAAAGAAACATCTAAATTAATCCGACAGATTAAAAGAAATTACGAAAATGCCCAAGTTTTACAAATTGAGAAAGACTTCCAAAATAACAATTCAAGAAACTTTTATAAAATATCAAAACAAAACCAACCGGTTACCAACGTCAAAGTCTTTGCTTCAAAAATGAAAATGGCAGTTTGACTCTTAACAACCAGGAAAATTGTAAGGTACTTGCTAATTATTTTGAAAAACTGTTAACTGTCCTGAACGAGTGAATAAATTCCCACCACAGGAAACTGATAACACGAACCCTAACTCTACACAACCTGAAGAAATAACTAGACAAATGAAGAGACATAAAAACAATAAAGCATCCGGAGAAGAGGGTATAATTGCAGAACTAATAAAATCAGCTGGCCCTAACAATATAAAAGAGATCACTCAACTAACAAGACATATCTGGCAAACTGAGAAAATACCTGAAGACTGGAAAATTGCCCTAATTCATCCATCCATTGCATGAAAAAGAAGATAGAACTGATGTCAATAATTACCGAGGAATCTCTCTTCTCCCCCTCACATACAAAATTATCTTGAAATGTTTACGTGACCGAGAATAGTAAGTATCTAGAATTGGTGTATACCACGTAGACTTTAAACCAAATATATCCTGACCAGCACAAGTTCTTAATTTAAGCTTAATGCTCAGACACCAAAGGATTTCTAGTAACGACATTGAGTATATATTTGCGGATTTTAAAAAGGTGTATGGCTCAGTTGATCGTGAATCTCTTTTCCAGATTTTAAAGGAACAAGGGCTAGATAATAGAACTCAAACACTGATTAAGGAAATGTTAACCGACATTAGCTTTGAAGTTTCATGGGAGAAATTTCTGAACCATTTTATATAAAGACTGGTGTTAGACAAGGAACTGTGTTTCGGAAAAGGTAATTACAGAATACCGAGAGCAAAAGTCGATTAAAAATATAGATCAATCAATCAAGTAAGATAGAAGTAATATTAGAGTAGATTGCCTCACATTTGCAGCTCATCTACAAATTTTAACTAGGGATATTACCACAGCTCAAAAATAAATTGAAATTCTCAAAGAAGTTGCGGAAAAAGTAGTACTACTAATATCATTCGAAAAGAAGGAATATATACCATGCAACAAATGGAAACCAAAGTTTTTGAACACAAAATATGGGAAAATAAAAAGGGTTTCTCTGTTTAGATACTTGGGAGAAATCATACAAGAAAACGGTCTGGAAAAAGCTACAAACGAATTTCGCTATCAAAAAATGGCAACTGCATTCCAATTAACACAAAATATTTATAGTGAAAACTCACTTTGTTAATTCAGTAAACTTAGGCATTAAAGTACCATAATCCAATCTGAATGTCTTTATGAAGCAAAAATTTTAATTTTAAAGAGAAAGAAGGATATTGAAGACATTCAAAAGAAATATTCGGCCCAAAAATTACCGATGGAGAAACTTATAAGCTGAGAAGTAATAAGGAAATAGAAGAATACACGGACATACATGGTTACACGAGTAAACGAAGACTTTAATTTCATGCGCGCATTAAAAGAATGGCACCCACTGGGTTGACAAAACAAATATTAGAATTCTACGAAAACAGAAGTAAGGACAAAGCTGAGCCAATTAAATGGATCGCTGCGATTATGGAGGATCTTAAAGTAACCAGTATAACTCAGACAGACGTTACAGACAGAAGAACATGCAGAAAAAAGATATTTGATTGGAAAGTTGGTCAGAGGGAAATTAGAAAAAGGACTGGAACACCATAGTCTGATGAAAGAAGAGATTTCATTCTGAAAGGATGAAAAAATTTTGGGCACAAAGGAAGGCCAACCATCAAAGGCGACATTGAGTAATTGTACCCTGCGTGATTCTGATGGGCTCATACGAGAATAATAATAGTAACAACTATTTCGTTAATTAAGTAGAAAATAATCAAAAACAAACGTTATCCCTAAAACGTTAGAGAGAAGCAAAAGTAAGATAAAAATGTAGTTGGAGAAGGTGGGGTCAAGGGAAACGAATGAAGGAGGCAGGCGCCTGGCAGAACATTGCATAGACTGTAATACGTGGCTGAAGGCACAGGAACGTTTCAAATTGATTGTGTAATGGAAAGACAGTCTTCTTAATTTATTGGCTTCTGTCAGATTAAAACTAAAAAAATGGCACTAAGACACAAAGTTAATGTGATGGGACATGGACACACTGAAGAGGTCAGAGGGTGTTGAGAGTTGCAGAGGGAGCATTAGGCAATGTTTCACAAACAGGGGAGAGGGATATAATGGAAGACGTAGAGTTAGCTATGAGGCACGAAATACGGAAGGCAGCAGAGGAACAAAAAAGTAAAAAAGACAAAGTCCAGCAGAAACTTTTGGATACCATAGGATGCATCCAGTTTCACTGACAAAAGGAGAAAAAATAAAAATTAACCAGAAGAAGCAGGCGAAAAAGAGGTCAAAACATGAGATTGGCTAAGTAGGACAGGTTAGAGGACGAATGCAAATTTAGAGAAGCATGTACAACTACAGGAAAGATAGGTACCGCCGTTAGGGAACTGAAACAGACCTTCGGAGGGAAGAAAAGCAGCTGTGTGGACACTAAAAGCTCAGATGCCAAACCAGTAGGCTACTGACGAACGAAGGGAAAACTTAAAAGTGGGAGGAATATATAAGTGTGTGCAAAAGAAAAAGAATTGAAGACAGGGTAAGTACATGAAGATAATACACGCGATATGATACAGCGGTAAAAATGTGAGTGAGCATTGACAGGCATTAGTTCGCAACAAGGCACCTGCAGTATATGACGTTCACTCAGAATTACTGTGGTCCTTGGGAGACCCATTCGCGACAAAACTTCTCCACATTGTCTGCGAGATACTAGTATATGAGACAGGCGAAATACCCTCAAACGCCAAGAAGAGCTTAAGAATTTCAATTTGAAATTAGGCAGGTGCGAAACGTACTGAACTGTAAAACGGTGACATGCATTTTTTGGAGAAGATGGGGAAAACAGGCAGAAGCCGACTCGGGGGAGATCAGTTTTGGTCACAGAGAATACTGACCCTACGACTTATCTCAGAAGATTGGTTAAATAATGGTAAACCAACGACTATACACTGCTGGCCATTAAAATTGCTACACCAAGAAGAAATACAGATGATAAACAGGTATTCATTGGAGAGATATATTATACTAGAATATGTGATTACATTTTCACGCAATTTGGGTGCATAGATCCTGAGAAATCAGTACCCAGAACAACCACCTCTGGCCGTAATAACGGCCTTGATACGCCTGGGCATTGAGTCAAACAGAGCTTGGCGTGTACAGGTACAGCTGCTCGTGCAGCTTCAACACGATACCACAGTTCATCAAGAGTAGTGACTGGCGTATTGTGACGAGCCAGTTGCTCGGCCATCATTGACCAGACGTTTTCAATTGGTGAGGGATCTGGAGAATGTGCTGGCCAGGGCAGCAGTCGAACATTTTGTGTGTCCAGAAAGGCCCGTACAGGACCTGCAACGTGCAGTCGTGCATTATCCTGCTGAAATGTAGGATCGAATGTAACACATCTGAAATGTAACGTCTACTGTTCAAAGTGCAGTCAATGCGAACAAGAGGTGACCGAGACGTGTAACGAATGGCACCCCATACCATCACGCCGGGTGATACGCCAGTATGGCGATAACGAATGCACGCTTCCAATGTGCGTTCACCGCGATATCGCCACACACGGATGCGACCATCGTGATGCTGGAAACAGAACCTGGATTCATCCGAAAAAATGACGTTTTGTCATTCGTGTACCCACGTTCGTCGTCGAGTACACCATCGCAGGCGCTCCTGACTATGATGCAGCGTCGAGAGCAACCGCAGCCACGGTCTCCGAGTTGTTTGTCCATGCTGCTGCAAACGTCGTCGAACTTTCCGTGCAGATGGTTGTTGTCTTGAAAACGTCCCCATCTGTTGACTCAGGGATCGAGACGTGGCTGCACGATCCGTTACAGCTATGGGGATAAGATGCCTGTCGTCCCGACTGCTAGTGATACGAGGCCGTTGGGATCCAGCACGGCGTTCCGTATTACCCTCCTGAACCCACCGATTCCATATTCTGCTGACAGTCATTGGATCTCGACCAACGCGAGCAGCAATGTCGCGATACGAGAAACCGCAATCGCGACAGGCTACAATCCGATCTTTCTCAAAGTCGGAAACGTGATAGTACGCATTTCTCCTCCTTACACGAGGCATCACAGCAACGTTTTACCAGGCAACGGCGGTCAACTGATGTTTGTGTATGAGAAATCCCTTGGAAACTTTGCTCATGTCAGCACGTTGTAGGTGTCGCCACCGGGGCCAACCTTGTTTGAGTGCTCTGAAAAGCTAATCATTTGCATATCACAGCATCTTCTTCCTGTCGGTTAAATTTCGCGTCTGTAGCACGTCATCTTCGTGGTGTAACAATTTTAATGGCCAGTAGTGCAGCTCTCTGTAAATTTGTAGAACGATTGTTATGATTTAGACCGGAATGCACTCTTGGAAATTTTCTGCTGCGGTCTCAGGTTCAAATCCCGCCTCGGACATAGATGTGTGTGACGTCCTTAGGTGGCTTAGGTTAGCTAGGTTTAAGTAGTTCTAAGTCTAGGGGACTGATGACCTCAGATGTTAACTCCCATAGTGCTTAGAGCCATTTGAACCTTTTTCTTGGAAATTTTAAAGTCAACAGGGATAAAACAGAGGGAGCGAAAGGTTATCTGCAGTTTGTACAGAAAGCAGACTGGAGTTATGAGACCGAGGACATGAAATGCAACCCGTATTTGGGAACAGAGCGAGACCAAAACAAATCTCCCCCGAGGTCGACTTATACAAGTTTTTCTATTCCTCTCTGAATAATTCGTGACGTAGTTCTTGTTTTGCTAAAGCTCGAAGACTGTTTCGTGTGGGATTGCAAATCGTAAGTGCGTCACAGGAGACGAAAAACATCAACTCCAGCAGGTGTGCGGATCCGGCGTGACGAATCAAAAATATAGAAGGGAAAGGAGGAGGAGGGGGAGAAGTGAGGCGACGGCTGCCGGCGTCCGGGGTTCAAGGCCTGCTGCTGACCTTTGCAGCAGCGGCGAAAACAGCGACTGCGGCGCACTCCACCTCTGAAAGGGAATCATACAGCAGTAGTAGCCTTCTACGGGACGCAAAGCACCCGTGCCGATCTCACTCGATTCCTTCAGATGCTAGTCTTGCGCTGCCTCTTGCCAGTTATTTATTCCCAATCTTTCGCATGTTGTTGTTGTTGTGGTCTTCAGTCCTGAGACTGTTTTGATGCAGCTCTCCATGCTACTCTATCCTGTGCAAGCTTCTTCATCTCCCAGTACCTACTGCAACCTACATCCTTCTGAATCTGCTTAGTGTATTCATCTCTTGGTCTCCCTTTACGATTTTTACCCTCCACGCTGCCCTCCAATGCTAAATTTGTGATCCCTTGGTGCCTCAGGACATGTCCTACCAACCGATCCCTTCTTCTAGTCAAGTTGTGCCACAAACTTCTCTTCTCCCCAATCCTATTCAATACTTCCTCATTAGTTACGTGATCTACCCACCTCATCTTCAACATTCTTCTGTAGCACCACATTTCGAAAGCTTCTATTCTCTTCTTGTCTAAGCTATTTATTGTCTATGTTTCACTTCCATACATGGCTACACTCCATACAAATACTTTCGGAAAAGACTTCCTGATACTCAAATCTATACTCGATGCTAACAAATTTCTCTTCTTCAGCAACGCTTTCCTTGCCATTACCAGTCTACATTTTATATCCTCTCTACTTCTACCATCATCAGTTATTTTGCTCCGCAAATAGCAAAACTCCTTTACTACTTTAAGTGTCTCATTTCCTAATCTAATTCTCTCAGCATCACCCGACTTAATTCCACTACAGTCCATTATCCTCGTTTTACTTTTGTTGATGTTCATCTTATATCCTCCTTTCAAGACACTGTCCATTCCGTTCAACTGCTCTCACAAGTCCTTTGCTGTCTCTGACATAATCTTTCGCATATGCAGTCAATTTCATTGCCCCAAGTGCTCCCGGGTCTCCCCTCGGTCTTTTGCCACATGGTTTCTCGCTGAATATTCTTAACACATTTTGCCGGCCGCTGTGGTTGCGCGGCTCTAGGCGCTTCAGTCCGGAACCGCGCTGCTGCTATGGTCGCAGGTTCGAATCCTGCCTAGGCCATGGATGTGTGTGATGTCCTCAGGTTAGTTAGCTTTAAGTAGTTCTACGTCTAGGGGACTGATGACCTCAGATGCTAAGTCCCAAAGTGGTTAGGGCCATTTGAACCATTCTCAACACAATTTGGTCTTTTTTCATTCTTATCAAATGTCCAGCCCATTGCAGTCATCTAGCATTTAGTGTGTTTACTATTGTTGGCTGCAGTGATATCTAGTGTATTTCTGTGTTGTGTCTTCTCGTCCAGCATTGTGATTCATTGTCATAATATGGACCAAAGATTTTTCTATAGACTTTGTTCTCAAACACTTGTAAATGGTGGTGTTCTGTTTTCGTTAGGTTCCATGTTTCTGCCCCATAGATTGGAACTGGTCTGATGATTGTATTATATAACTTTATTTTAGTTTTTCTAGTCAGCAGTTTGGACCCTAAGAGATTTTGTATTGCATAATAGGCTCGGTTAGCATTTTGTAGTCTCGCTTTCATTTCTGCCAGTCTCTGATTTTGTTCATCTATCACTGATCTAAGAAATTTAAACTGGTCAACACGCTCGAATTTGTGTTCACCAACTATTACATCTACATCTACATGGCTACTCTGCAAATCACATTTAAGTGCCTGGCAGAGGGTTCATCGAACCACCTTCACAATTCTCTATTATTCCAATGTCGTATAGCGGGCGGAAAAAATGAACATCTATATCTTTCCCTACGAGCTCTGATTTCCCTTATTTTATCTCGGTGATCGTTCCTCTCTATGTAAGTCGGTGTCAACAAAATATTTTCGCATTCGGAGGAGATAGTTCGTGATTGAAATTTCGTGAGAAGATACCGTGGCAACGAAAAACGCCTTTCTTTTAATGATGTTCAGCCCAAATCCTGTATCATTTCTGTGACACTCTCTCCCATATTTCGCGATAATACAAAACGTGCTGCCTTTCTTTGAACTTTTTCGATGTACTCCGTTAGTCCTATCTGGTAAGGATCCCACACCGCGCAACAGTATTCTGAAAGAGGACGGACAAGCGTAGTGTAGGCAATCTCCTTAGTAGGTCTGTTACATTTTCTAAGTGTCCTGCCAATAAAACGCAGTCTTCGGCTAGCCTTCTCCACAACATTTTCCATGCTTTCCTTCAAATTCAAGTCGTTCGTAATTGTAATTCCCAGGTATTTAGTCGAATTTACGGCTTTTAGATTAGACTGATTTATCGTGTAACCGAAGTTTAACGAGTTCCTTTTAGCACTCGTGTTGATGACCTCACACTTTTCGTTATTTAGGGTCAACTGCCACTTTTCGCAGCATTCCGATATTTCTTCTTAATCGTTTTGTAGTTTGTTTTGGTCTTCTGATGACTTTATTAGTCGATAAACGACAGCGTCATCTGCAAACAACCGAAGACGGCTGCTCAGATTGTCTCCCAAATCGCTTATGTAGATAAGGAACAGCAAAGGGCCTATAACACTACCTTGGGGAACGACAGAAATCACTTCTGTTTTACTCGGTGACTTTCCGTCAGTTACTACGAACTGTGACCTCTCTGACAGGAAATCACAGATCCAGCCACATAACTGAGACGATATTCCATAAGCACGCAATTTCACTACGAGCCGCTTCTGTGGTACAGTTTCAAAAGCCTTCTGGTAATCCAGAAATACGGAATCGATCTGAAATCCCTTGTCAGCAACACTCAGCACTTCATGTGAATAAAGAGCTAGTTGTGTTTCACAAGAACGATGTTACCTGAACCCATGTTAACTGTGTGTCAATAGGCCGTTTCCTTCGAAGTAATTCACAATGTTACATGTGATTGGTTATCGCAATGATCACTACATCTTTGAACTATCATATATTTCGTTTTCTCGTCGTTTACTTCCAGGCCAAGTCTTGATGCTTCAGTTGCAGCCTCCACAAATAATTGCCTAATTGCCTAATCTCTGTTTCATTATTTCCAATGAGCACTATGTCATCTGGGTATGCTAACACGTTAGTTTAGCTTTCTTGGAGGATCCCAGCAAGTACCAGTTTGAGTTTTTGAGTTTCCTCACAGCTCTTTCTAAAGCTGTATTGAAGAGAAGGGGGGAGATGAAGAGGTTGTCAGAGGAGAGGAATTGGTGGCGGCCCGCATCAAATGGGCCAGAAGAAGACTGATGACTCAAAAAAAAAAAAAAAAAAAGAAGAGGACATAGTGGAATTACGGGCAAAAGTTTAAGCTGATCGTAAATAATCTCGCTCTGGGGAAGTGTGGGTTGGGGACAGAAAGACCCGGCATCGTTTAATAACAAAAAATCGGAAAATGCTGAGTAACCAGTTTCTCGGTTCTACACAGGACGAGGAATGCCGACAGGCAAACGTTACTGGAAATTTTGACGTCTGTAAAAAAGTATACAACAGGTTTCACCCTAATACCTTAGTGAAATCATGTGAAGAACCCGAGAAAATTCTGGCCATACCTAAGGTGGCCGAAGTGTTTTACCTGGTCACTCGTTGAGTAGTCTGGCAATAGAAGACAGCGAAAGAAAAGCTGAAGTTTAAAATTTCGCGTTTAAGAAATCGATCACGCACGAGGATCGTACAAACGGCCCACCAATTGACCGTCGCGGAAAGTTCCCGCGTGGAGAGCGTATAGTAGACGTTGAGAAGTCACGGAAAGAGACGGAAACAAACAAGTCGTCATATCCGGACGGAATTCCAGTTTTGTTTTGCAGGGAGTACTCTACGATTTAGCTTGCATTTGTCGCTAGTCTCTCGTTCAGTGCAAGAGTCCCAAGCGACTGGGGGAAAACAAATCCGCAGGTGACGGATACGCAATATTACAAGCCAAATACCCTTAACGTTGGTTTGCTGCAGTATTCCTGACCATGTTATAAGTTCGAACATAATAAATTTTCTCGGCACAGAAAAGATGTTGTCCGCAAATGAGCACGGATTTAAAAAAGGAGGGAAAGGAAATTAGAGTTTAACGTTACGTCTACAGGGGGGTCATTAGAGACGGAGAACAACTTCAGGATCAAAATGTCTTTGTCTAATGCCGAAAAAGCTGTTAATATGGATAACACCCATGACTGGAGTGGTTTCTCGATTTGATTACGCCTGTTTTATCACTGTCTGCTAGATACAACGAAATAGCTCTTTCTAACACTGCAGCAATTGTAACACACGCCAAAAAAGCGTTACTGTTTCGGCACAAATGGTCACTTTTGTGTACCTCATTTACATAAATAACACGACAGACTATAGTTCACGAAGTACCAACATGCTTATTATGCCTACCAGAAGGAAAAAGTTTTGTGATAGAAACAGTTTCCATTTCATTCATAGACTCCAGTTACTCAAGCGTGAGATCGAAAAGTAGAAGTACGAAATTTCTATATACACTCCTGGAAATTGAAATAAGAACACCGTGAATTCATTGTCCCAGGAAGGGGAAACTTTATTGACACATTCCTGGGGTCAGATACATCACATGATCACGCTGACAGAACCACAGGCACATAGACACAGGCAACAGAGCATGCACAATGTCGGCACTAGTACAGTGTATATCCACCTTTCGCAGCAATGCAGGCTGCTATTCTCCCATGGAGACGATCGTAGAGATGCTGGATGTAGTCCTGTGGAACGGCTTGCCATGCCATTTCCACCTGGCGCCTCAGTTGGACCAGCGTTCGTGCTGGACGTGCAGACCGCGTGAGACGACGCTTCATCCAGTCCCAAACATGCTCAATGGGGGACAGATCCGGAGATCTTGCTGGCCAGGCTAGTTGACTTACAGCTTCTAGAGCACGTTGGGTGGCACAGGATACATGCGGACGTGCATTGTCCTGTTGGAACAGCATGTTCCCTTGCCGGTCTAGGAATGGTAGAACGATGGGTTCGATGACGGTTTGGATGTACCGTGCACTATTCAGTGTCCCCTCGACGATCACCAGTGGCGTACGGCCAGTGTAGGAGATCGCTCCCCACACCATGATGCCGGGTGTTGGCCCTGTGTGCCTCGGTCGTATGCAGTCCTGATTGTGGCGCTCACCTGCACGGCGCCAAACACGCATACGACCATCATTGGCACCAAGGCAGAAGCGACTCTCATCGCTGAAGACGACACGTCTCCATTCGTCCCTCCATTCACGCCTGTCGCGACACCACTGGAGGCGGGCTGCACGATGTTGGGGCGTGAGCGGAAGACGGCCTAACGGTGTGCGGGACCGTAGCCCAGCTTCATGGAGACGGTTGCGAATGGTCCTCGCCGATACCCCAGGAGCAACAGTGTCCCTAATTTGCTGGGAAGTGGCGGTGCGGTCCCCTACGGCACTGCGTAGGATCCTACGGTCTTGGCGTGCATCCGTGCGTCGCTGCGGTCCGGTCCCAGGTCGACGGGCGCGTGCACCATCCGCCGACCACTGGCGACAACATCGATGTACTGTGGAGACCTCACGCCCCACGTATTGAGCAATTCGGCGGTACGTCCACCCGGCCTCCCGCATGCCCACTATACGCCCTCGCTCAAAGTCCGTCAACTGCACATACGGTTCACGTCCACGCTGTCGCGGCGTGCTACCAGTGTTAAAGACTGCGATGGAGCTCCGTACGCCACGGCAAACTGGCTGACACTGACGGCGGCGGTGCACAAATGCTGCGCAGCTAGCGCCATTCGACGGCCAACACCGCGGTTCCTGGTGTGTCCGCTGTGCCGTGCGTGTGATCATTGCTTGTACAGCCCTCTCGCAGTGTCCGGAGCAAGTATGGTGGGTCTGACACACCGGTGTCAATGTGTTCTTTTTTCCATTTCCAGGAGTGTAACTTTGAAATAGTCATAGCCTTCCATATAATTTGTATGATGTCTCCGTTTGTTCTCCTTCCTCGTTCTAACAAACAATCTTGTCATCACTAATTCTGTAACTACTCGTGCCATTGTGAAAAGCCGGCCGGAGTGGCCGAGCGGTTCTAGGCGCTACAGTCTGGAACCGCGCGACCGCTACGGTCGCAGGTTCGAATCCTGCCTCGGGCATGGATGTGTGTGATGTCCTTAGGTTAGTTAGGTTTAAGTAGTTCTGAGTTCTAGGGGACTGATGACCTCAGAAGTTAAGTCCCATAGTGCTCAGAGCCATATGAACCATTGTCAAAAGTTATCGTCCGGATAACTTCCTAGCGCTGCGACAGTCACCAGTTTTCCCGCGTTTATTCTCCGGTTAGGTATTATCACGTGATCGTACAATGTGTTTTCCCCACTATTCCGGGAACTGAACTTAAGCGGCTGCTACCTGGGGACTGTACAACATGCCATAGCTAGTGGAGGGTTCTGTCAAAAATTTTCTCTCAGAATTTCGTTTATTTGGATACATTGAGACGATAAAATGTGATCTTTCTTACCTGATGTTGCTGTTAGTCGCTTATTTCCACTCTGGTAGTCTGAATCTATGGATTTCGCTAATAATTATAACAAAGATAATCATTCGCACACCCAATCAACCACATAAACAGCGACTGGCCTTCACCCGTTCAGGTTTATTTGGCTCAGCTCGTATAGCCCTGTCCCCTTTAATCTCTGGGAAAAGTTTTTATTTGTAGATTCGAAGCCGACTCCCCTGCCAGAGGCATCACATGCGCTATGCACTCATTTAAAGATCAACTCATGATTCGTTCAGAAATTAGAATGTGCTCAGAAATGTTCAAAAATCGAGACGCGTTTCAGAATCATATGAATAATCGATAGACCAACGTGCGCTGGATACTAGGCAATTTCTACATCTACATCTACATGTATATCGATACTCTGCAAATCACATTTAAGTGCCTGGCAGACGGTTCTTCAAACCACCTTCACAATTCTCTATTATTCCAATCTCGTATAGCGCGCGGAAAGAACGAACACCCATATCTTTCCATACGAGCTCTGATTTCCCTTATTTTATCGTGGTGTTCTTTCTCCCTATGTAGGTCGGTGTCAAGAAAATATTTTCGCATTCGAGGGCCAAAGCTGATGATTGAAATTTCGTGAGATGATTCGGTCGCAACGAAAAACGCCTTTCTTGAAGTGATGTCCAGCCCAAATTCTGTATCATTTCTGTGACACTCTCTCCCATATTTCGCGATAATACAAAACGTGCTGCCCTTCTTTGAACTTTTTCGGTGTACTCCGTCAGTCCTGTCTGGTAAGGATTCCACACCGCGCAGCAGTATTCTAAAAGAGGACAGACAACCGTAGTGTAGGCAGTCTCCTTAGTAGATCTGTTACATTTTCTAAGTGTCCTGCCAATAAAACGCAGTCTTTGGCTAGCCTTCCCCACAACATTTTCTATGTGTTCCTTCCCATTTAAGTTGTTCGTAATTGTAATTCCAAGGTATTTAGTTGAATTTACGGCCCTTAGATTAGTCTGATTTATCGTGTAACCGAAGTTTAATGAGTTCCTTTGAGCACTCATGTGGATGACCTCACACGTTTCGTTACTTAAGGTCAACTGCCACTTTTCGTACCATTCAAATATCTTTTCTAAATCGTTTTGCAATTAGTTTTGATCTTGTGATGACTTCATTAGTTGATAAACGACAGCGTCATCTGCAAACAACCGGAGACGGCTGCTCAGATTGTCTCCCAGATCGTTTATATAGATAAGCAACAGCAAAGGGTCTATAACAGTACCTTGGAGATCACCAGAAATCACTTCTGTTCCACTCGATGACTTTCCGTCAGTTACTACGAACTGTGACCTCTCTGACAGGAAATCACATATCCAGTCACATGACTGAGACGATATTCCATAAGTACGCAATTTCACTACGAGCCGTTTCTGTGGTACAGTGTCAAAAACCTTCCGGAAATACAGATATACGAAATCGATCTGAAATCCCTCGTTAATAGCACTCAACACTTCATGCAAATAAAGAGCTAGTTGTGTTTCACAAGAATTATGTTTTCTAAACCCATGTTGACTGTGTGTCAATAGATCGTTTTCTTCGAAGTAAACAAATGCCGGGATGGTTCCTTTGAAAGGGCATGTCCTTCTTGCTTTCGCATCCTTCCCTAATCTGATGAGACCGATGACCTCGCTGTCTGGTCTCCTTCCCCAAACTAACCCTACTTCGAGGAAACTCATGATGTTCGAAAACAAAATACTCGTATGTTCAAAAATGGTTCAAATGGCTCTGAGCGCTATGGGACCTAACTGCTGAGGTCATCAGTCCCCTAGAACGTAGAACTACTTAAACCTGGCTAACCTAAGGACATCACACACATCCATGCCCGAGGCAGGATTGGAAACTGCGACCGTAGCGGTCGCGCAGTTCCACACTGAAGCGCCTAGAACCGCTCGGCCATTCAGCCGGCTACTCGTATGTTCCAAAATCCTGCTGCATATCGACGCTAACGATATGGGCCTGTAATTTAGTGGATTACTCCTACTACCTTTCTTGAATATTGGTGTGAGGTATGCAACTTTCCAGTCTTTGGGTACGGGTCTTTCGTCGAGCGAACGGTTGTATATGATTGTTAAGTATGGAGCTAATGCATCAGCATACTCCGAAAGGAACCTAATAGGTATACAGTTCTGGACCAGAAGACTTGCCTTTATTAAGTGATTTAAGTTGCTTCACTACTTCGAGGATATTTACTTCTACGTTACTCACGTCGGCTGCTGTTCTTGATTCAAATTCTGGAATATTTACTTCGTCTTCTTTTGTGAAGACATTTCGGAAGGCTGTGTTCAGTAGCTCTGCTTTGGCAGCACTGTCTTCGATAGTATCTCCCTGCCGCTAACTTGCTTCACATACTACCAGAATCCCTTTGGATTTTCTGCCAAGTTTCGAGACAAAGTTTCGTTGTGGAAACTGTTATAAGCATCTCGCAATTAAGTCCGCGCCTCATTTCGAGCTTCTGTAAAAGAAACGAGTTTTTTTTTCTTCAGGAATTTGAATCAGGCGCTCACTGAATTTGCCGCCCGGGGCAGATACGTTAGTTTGCCCCCGCCCCCTCCCCCTAGATCCGGGCCTAGTAGAACATCTTGGCCACTCTGCCACCAACGTCTTACCGTGGGAACTCTCAGGGAGATGAAACCACCCCGTACGAGTTGGAGGATTTGCTCTCGTCCATCTCGTCGCGAGGAGATAATTTTAACCAAGCTCCGCATCGACTCTGTCTTTCCAGCCATCGTCATCCCTTAAGGGGCTCCGGAAAGGCTCAAAATCATGAAAAGTTCAATTTTTACTTTTTTGCGTTTTCTGAAACTGCAGACTATTACCTTTTAATAGATATATAATTTATTCAATTCCGAAGACTACAACTATTTTTAATTTTTTTTTGAAATGTGTTCTACATGGGCGTGACCCACTGTGGCGCTGTTAAACTGCTGTCAAATGGTGTTATTATTAACGTCCGTGTTCATCAGGTACATTTTAGTGATGTGAGATAAAATATGTGTTGTGGCTAACCTGTAATGGTTCAATATATATCGCTGGTGTGATTGTCGATTGTTTCATGTTTATTTACTCTGTCGTTATCTCGAAAATATTCGTAATTAATTCTGTTTCTTGAGTCTCTGTTTTGTTGAAGTATAATAATGAGTAAAAGTAAAGTTATTAGAAATCCTCTGAAGGCTTTTAAGAAAAGGAGAAATGTTGGAAAGCCAAAGGTATGTGTTATTACTGTAAACAATAAAGACGATAACCAAGTGATTGAACCTAACCTCTCAAGTACAGCTGCCCATAGCAGTCAAAGTGGGAAAGAAAATACTTCACAGAAGAAGCTTGGTTCAATGAGTGAAAACTATGAATGTTTTATGGGCGAATCGGATGTGAATGAAATATTTGATATGTCGGTTCTCAAAGGAATTTTTTCAAACTGTGTAAGATGTATTCATTGTAGTGAAGTTGGTCTGGAACTCTCCATAATAAAGCACGTAGGACTTGCTAGTGAAATACAACTGAAATGTGATAAGTGTTCATACATGAGCACCTTTTGGAACAGAGTTGCAGTAACTGCAACTGAAGAAAATGGTAGCAAAATCTACGAACACAACAACGAGCGATGCTTGCTTTAGACAAGGAACGCCTTCGGGCTGCAGACAGGGCTGTAAAGAGTCTAGAAATACAAGCAAGAGTAAACAGGAGGAGGAACAAGAGGAAGCTGGAGGAGGAGTTTGCAGAGGATGAAGATAATCCATCCTATGGACCTGGAATGCACTAAAAAGTTAATCCAATCTTTGTCGCTCGATTCCCAAAACTTTTATTTTCTCATACTAATTACATGTTTTCTAAGGATCTTCCAAACATGTTTGTTTCAAACTTTCAGTAAATATTACACAGTACCTTCTGCATAATTTAACACAGCCTTTTTCCAAAAAACTGTATATTTTTGAATATATAAATAAAAAATTGCAAAAAAATGTTGTGAATTTTCATTACAATTGAAAAAAATCTTCTTTAATAACTGAACTAAAATTTTGTAAAATCCCTGTGTTAAGTTGTAGCCCATATTCCAATAAATAATCTGTAAAAAGTTCAACTTCCTACCTCAAATACTTTGTGAGGAAAGATGTAATTTATAAGCGTTATTTTAACATTGCAAGTATAGGGCGTTCCGGAGCCCCTTAAGTGGCAACACCCCACCACGTTACCCTCACTGTAGCAAACTGTTGACCACGCGCCGCCTACTGTGTGTCTGCCACCTGAGCTATCCGAGGGTTTGGCAGATACAGCGCAGGCTGTAGAAGGCATTCCAGTCTTTTCTCGCCAGTTGCAACATGGCGAGGGAGATTTAATCGCCAGCCGTGGACACCGGTTGTACTGGAAGCGCAGAAAACAAGGAGTATCGTTATAATTTTTCATTTTATCTTCCTACTTTCTTTGTTGCACCCGCCAGGGTAGCCGAGAATGTTAATGCGCTGCTTCCTGGGCTCGGGTAGGCGCGCCGGCCCCGGATCGACTCTGCCCGGCGGATTAACGACGAAGGGCCGGCCTGCCAGCCAGCCTGTATGTGGTTTTCAGGCGGTTTTCCACATCCCACTGGGTGAATACGGGGCTGGTCCCCACTTTCCACCTCAGTTAAACGACTCGCAGACATTTGCAAACACGTTCACACTCTTTCACGGCTTGCACTATACGCAGACACCTGGGGTACACTACTTCCCTCCCGGGGGTTGGGGGTGGCGACAGGAAGGGCATCCGGCCACCCTCTGCCACTAACACTACCAAAACCTGTAGTAACAACCCAGACACGGCGGTAGCTGGAGCGGAATCTGGATACAACAACTTTGTTGCCTTTTAACAAACGTTCCAGGTTTACTATGAAACGTCCTCTTAGAAACATTAATGAATTACTGTGCAGGTAAACTCCTTACGTTATTTGATTTTCAAACAGCTGAGCAAAACTGAACGTACTCAGACATTTCTCTCTTTACTTATTCTGATCATCACTAAACTGACACACAATATTTTTAGCGCAACGCAATCTGACTTTCAATAATCCCTACAAAAGAATGGCCCTGACTAACAATAACCTATACCTTTCATGAATCACTTACCTCACAAAAATCTTCGTTACTCCAACTACTGCAATACAGCGAGCGCCAATACTGTCAGCTAAATAAAAGATTCAAACTACTGAAGGCACTAACTACTGATAGACATAGTTAGCAAATGAAAGATTTTGATAGAGAACAAACAATGTATTTACCTTAATAGTGTTCAAAAGTCATCATTTATGTATCAGTTCATCACATCCAGTCTTTACTGTCTCTAATGGACTCCGCCATCTCTCTCCCCACATCCACCACTGCTGGCGGCTCACCTCCAACTGCGCAACGCTACGCGCTGTTCACATCCAGCTGCCCAACACTACACTAGCGAATATTCCAACAATGCCAACCGGCCACAGACTGCACACAGCACAGCCAGTGATTTTCATACAGAGCGCTACTTGACGTTACCAACATAAAAACCGAAACAGCCTACTTACAACTATCATTATTCGCTGTAGTTTTAACTTTACCACTGCTATGTGTCGACTAATTTCAGCACATCACAGCGTGCTTTCCACAGTAAACCGCCCATTTGGAGTCATGATCTGGGAACTTATGACCTGAGATGTTCTGTGCGAAAAGCCAAAAGAAATCAGCCTGGTATCTGCCCTTTTTCTTTTCAGTCATCATTCTTCTGACTGGTTTGAATTCCTCTCCTGTGCCAACTTCTTCGTCTCAGAGTAGAACTCGCAATCTATATTCTCAGTTAGTTGCTGGACTCCAGACTCTGTCGTCCCCTACAGTTTTTACCTGTACTGCTCCCTCCATTAACACGGAAGTCATTCCCTGACGTCTTACCAGATGTCCTATCGTCCTGTCCCTTCTCCTTGTCAGTGTTTTCCACATATTGCCTTCGTCCCTGGTTCTCCGGAGAACTTCCTCATACCTTACCTTATCACTCAAGCTAATTTTCAACATTCAGCTGTAGCACAACATCTCAAATGCTTCGATTCTCTTCTATTCAAATTTTCCCACAGTGCAAGTTTCACCACCATACAATGCTGTGCCCCAAACGTACGTTCTCAGAACTCCTTCCTGCGTTTGATGCTAGTAGACTTCTCCTGGCCAGGAATGCTTTTCTTGCCTGTGCTAGTGCTTTTGATGCCCTCTTCGCTCCGTCTGTCACTCATTATTTTGCTGCCTAGGTAGCAGAATGCCTTAACTTCATCTACTTCGTGACCACCAATCCCTTTGTTAAGTTTCTCGCTGGTCTCATTTCTGCTATTTCTCATTACTTTCGTCTTTCTTTGATTTACTTGCAATCCATACTCCGTTTCCTAGAATTTGTTTAGTGTGGTCTTGGCCTTTATTGCTCCACATCGCTGCTCCTAGTGCTACATCCCCTTTTACTTAGCTGTAAGTTAGCGTTAACTTTGAGCAGGATTTATGACCGTGATTGTGTGATTGATGGGTTTGAAGCAATCAGACTACAGTTTTCGTCTCCAAAACACAACACACAAGAGTAATTGGAAAGCTCTAGTTGAAGTTGAATTAGTTTAGCAGGTTTAATTGTTTGTAGCCAATCCACACTGGACACACAATTTAGATAATAATTTTAAACTTCAGAAATTCATTAGATGACACGAAACTTTCCAACATTTATTTCCGGTTCTAACAACCCTACCACAACAAAGGTCAAAAATTAATTATGATTTGTGGTGTTGCTCACGCCCCTAAATACTGCATTTTCGGGCAACAACAAAGTTATATTATGTGGCAGGTGTCAGTAGAGCACAGTTAATAAAGTCATTTCATGAAATAATGGATAAACTAGGCACTCATCTTTTCGTGTTTCCCACGCTGGTCTCGTTGTGAACTCATGGCTCAATCGTCGAAAATCTAGGTGGTGATAAATCCAAGCTCGGATGCAAAGAGGCCTAGGTGTTATTCTGCGATATTCAAAAGTTTTATAGATGCGCTTCACAAACCGTTCTTGAAGATTAAACTTTTGTAAGTTAGCGCAATGGTGATGTAAACAAGTAAGCAGCACTCCTAATTTAAGTTACACTTCTTTTTTTATTAATTTTGTTGCAATATCACGTAATTCACAAAACATCACTTCACAATATAAAACATACTTGAAAACATCTTCCTCACTGTTAAAGTTCACTTTTTATAAACTGACTACAATTTGCGTCTTTTCAACATGACGACCAAGACTTGACTCTCTAATAACCGCTTACGCACCCAAAAATCAGAGTCACAAGTACGTCAAAGATCATAGTGACAAAAGAAAGAATACACATAAGAATAATATCATTGCAATATAAACATATCGATGTATCAAAGTACCTCTACATTAATGAAATCAAATCTGAATGCTGTCTCAGATATATGTTAACTACGTTACAGAAACACAGTAGAATATTGCTGGTATCGAGAGGTTGAGGTGAGGTGCGGCAATGGTTACGTACCATTACACGGTGACGACAGATTCGCAAGATCAATCACTAACAACCGTTTCCATACAGATCTCTACAGTGTAGTATTAAGAGACTAGCAAACGTCTCACTAACAATAACGTTCCCTAAGTAAGCTGTGTAGCCTTGAAAGACTATCTCAACGATACGTACTCAAGCAAAGACCAAAAATACTTCTGGAATATGGGGCGCTCTCATTGCTATTACACCTGATATCACTTATCTGGAACACTTTTAAAACAAAACTGTGCTACACAAAATCAAATGCTTATTCAAGATTGGTTTCAAAACCGATTAGAATAGAATGTTGGTAACTTTCTTAAACAAGTAAATTTTCAGTTCAGATTATGCAGTCTAAGAGAATCTTTATTAAACTTGGCTAGTGTTATTGCGCATATTTTAAGCACTTCAGTTGACGAAACCCCCTGGCAGATTAAAACTGTGTGCCGGACCGAGACTCGAACTCGGGACCTTTGCCTTTCGCGGGCAAGTGCTCTACCATCTGAGCTACCCAAGCGCGACTCACAACCCGTCCTCACAGCTTCACTTCTGCCAGTATCTCGCCTCCTACCTCCAAACTTTACATAAGCTCTCCTGCGAACTCTGCAGAACTAGCACTCCTGAAGGAAAGGATATTGCGGAGACATGGCTTAGCCACAGCCTAGGGGATGTTTCCAGAATGAGATTTTCACTCTGCAGCGGAGTGTGCGCTGATATGAAACTTCCTGGCAGATTAAAACTGTGTGCTCGACAGAGACTGGAACTCGGGACCTTTGCCTTTCGCGGGCAAGTGCTCTACCAACTGAGCTACCGAAGCACGACTCACAACCCGTCCTCACAGCTTCACTTCTGCCAGTATCTCGCCTCCTACCTTCCAAACTTCACAGAAGCTCTTCTGCGAACCTTGCAATATCCTGGAAGAAAGGATATCGCGGAGACATGGCTTAGCCACTGCGTGAGGTCATGTCAGCGCAATATCCTTTCTTCCAGGAGTGCTAGTTTTGCAAAGTTCGCAGAAGAGCTTCTGTAAAGTTTGGAAGGTAGGAGACGAGGTACTGGCAGAAGTAAAGCTGTGAGGACGGGGCGTGAGTCGTGCTTGGGTGGCTCAGATGGTTAGCTAGCACCGTAGCTCAGCGTGTTCGGTCAGAGAGCTGGTTGGTCTCTGTAATAAAAAAAAATCTGAGTGAAAGGATAAACAACGAACTTCAACGGGTGTCATGTGATGTCCGCTACGACGAAATACAACAAACAAATTAAAAAAAAGGCCGGTAGAACACTTGCCCGCGAATGGCAAAGGTCCCGAGTTCGAGTCCCGGTCCGGCACATAGTTTTAATCTGCTAGGAAGTTTCATATCAGCGCACACTACGCTGCAGAGTGAAAATCTCATTCTACTTCAGTTCTTATTATTACCAGTATTATTAATAAACTGAAAGAGTACTTTTATGAATATTCGGTTTGTGCATAAGTTGGTAGTGTTTTCCATTATTTTAACAAAAACAAGAGACACAGATAAAAGAGACTTTAGGCATCAGTTATATTCTCCTTCACTGTTTACAACAGTCCGCCAACGCTGGGGTAACTTCTCGATTCTGCGACTGTAGAATTCACGTGGTTTTGTGGGGTTTTGTGGCGAAGAACTCCTCGATCCATGAAACTAACCTGACAGATTAAAACTGTGTACCTGACCGAGACTCGAACTCGGGACCTTTGCCTTTCGCGCGAAAGTGCTCTACCAACTGAGCTACCCAAGCACGACTCACGCCCTGTCCTCGCAGCTTCAGTTCTTTGAGTACCTCGTCTCCTACCTTCCAAATTTCACAGAAGCTCTTCTGCGAACCTTGCAGAACTAGTACTCCTGAAAGAAAGGATATTGCGGAGACATGGCTTAGCCACAGCCTAGGGGATTTTCACTCTGCAGCGGAGTGTGCGCTGATATGAAACTTTCCTGACAGAACGCAGCATGTCATTCTCAACGGAGAGAAGTCTTCCGAAGAAAGAGTGATTTCAGGTGTGCCGCAGGGGACTGTCGTAGGACCGTTGCTGTTCACAATATACATAAATGACCTTGTGGATGACATCGGAAGTTCACTGAGGCTTTTTGCGGATGATGCTGTGGTATATCGAGAGGTTGTAACAACGGAAAATTGTACTGAAATGCAGGAGGATCTGCAGCGAATTGACGCATGGTGCAGGGAATGGCAATTGAATCTCAATGTAGACAAGTGTAATGTGCTGCGAATACATAGAAAGAAAGATCCCTTATCATTTAGCTACAATATAGCAGGTCAGCAACTGGAAGCAGTTAATTCCATAAATTATCTGGGAGTGCGCGTTAGGAGTGATTTAAAATGGAATGATCATATGAAGTTGATCGTCGGTAAAGCAGATGCCAGACTGAGATTCATTGGAAGAATCGTAAGGAAATGCAATCCGAAAACAAAGGAAGCAGGTTACAGTACACTTGTTCGCCCACTGCTTGAATACTGCTCAGCAGTGTGGGATCCGTACCAGATAGGGTCGATAGAAGAAATAGAGAAGATCCAACGGAGAGCAGCGCGCTTCGTTACAGTATCATTTAGTAATCGCGAAAGCGTTACGGAGATGATAGATAAACTCCAGTGGAAGACTGCAGGAGAGACGCTCAGTAGTAGCTCGGTACGGGCTTTTGTTAAAGTTTCGAGAACATACCTTCACCGAGGAGTCAAGAGGTATATTGATCCCTCCTACGTATCTCTCGCGAACAGACCATGAGGATAAAATCAGAGAGATTAAAGCCCACACAGAGGCATACCGACAATCCTTCTTTCCACGAACAATACGAGACTGGAATAGAAGGGAGAACCGATAGAGGTACTCAAGGTACCCTCCGCCACACACCGTCAGGTGGTTTGCGGAGTATGGATGTAGATGTAGATGTAGATGTAGATTAAAACTGTGTGCCGGGCCGAGACTCGAACTCCTCGACCCATGTTCGGAGCGCATTTTCATCCCGAATTGAAGATCCTTGAAGGCTGTTAGACAGAAAGAGGGAAAGGTGAAAATCTGAGGTGGCTCCTATATAGTGTTTTATGTCAATCTTGCAGAATGCGGGCGGGCCAACCGTGGAGTAGCATCACTTCACGCAGTCTTCCTCGTTCTCGGACTGCGTCTGCGAGACGTCTCGGTTGGTGACAGAAAATGTCGGCAGTGACGATTACATCTCAGGGAAGCAATTCCTAGTACTCCACCCCGTCACTCTTCCACCAGACGCACAACATTATCTTTTGTGTACGCGCTCACGTCTTTGTACGGGGAGCTGCTGTTTTGTTTGAGCTCAACCATTCCTTTCTTTCCCTAATGGCAGCATGTTGTTGTTGTTGTGGTCTTCAGTCCTGAGACTGGTTTGATGCAGCTCTCCATGCTACTCTATCCTGTGCAAGCTTCTTCATCTCCCAGTACTTACTGCAATCCACATCCTTCTGAATCTACTTAGTGTATTCATCTCTTGGTCTCCCTCTACGATTTTTACCCTCCACGCTGCCCTCCAATGCTAAATTGGTGATCCCTTGATGCCTCAGAACATGTCCTACCAACCGATCCCTTCTTCTTGTCAAGTTGTGCCACAAACTCTTCTCCTCCCCAATTCTATTCAATACCTCCTCATTAGTTATGTGATCTACCCATCTTATCTTCAGCATTCTTCTGTAGCACCACATTTCGAAAGGTTCTATTCTCTTCTTGCCCAAACTATTTATCGTCCATGTTTCACTTCCATACACGGCCACACTCCATACAAATACTTTCAGAAACGACTTCCTGACACTTAAATCTATACTCGATGTTAACAAATTTCTCTTCTTTAGAAACGCTTTCCTTGCCATTGCCAGTTTACATTTTATATCTTCTCTACTTTGACCATCATCAGTTATTTTGCTCCCCAAATAGAAAATTCCTTGACCACTTTAAGTGTCTCATTTCCTAATCTAATTCCCTCAGCATCACCTGACTTAATTCGACTACATTCCATTATCCTCGTTTTGCTTTTGTTGATGTTCATCTTATATCCTCCTTTCAAGACACTGTCCATTCCGTCTAACTGCTCTTCTAAGTCCTTTGCTGTCTCTGACAGAATTACAATGTCATCGGCGAACCTCATTTATTTCTTCTCTGTGGATTTTAATACCTACTCCGAATGTTTCTTTTGTTTCCTTTACTGCTTGCTCAATATACAGATTGAACAACATCGGGGAGAGGCTACAACCCCGTCTCACTCCCTTCCCAACCACTGCTTCCCTTTCATGCCCCTCGACTCTTATAACTGCCTTCTGGTTTCCGTACAAATTGTAAATAGCCTTTCGCTCCCTGTATTTTACCCCTGCCACCTTTAGAATTTGAAAGAGAGTATTCCAGTCAACATTGTTAAAATCTGTCTCTAAGTCTACAAGTGCTAGAAACGTAGGTTTACCTTTCCTTAATATAGCTTCTAAGATAAGTCGTAGGGTCAGTATTGCCTCACGTGTTCCAACATTTCTGCGGAATCCAAACTGATCTTCTCCAACGTCGGCTTCTACCAGTTTTTCCATTCGTCTGTACATAATTCGTGTTAGTATTTTGCAGCTGTGACTTATTAAACTGTTAGTTCGGTAATTTTCACATCTGTCAACACCTGCTTTCTTTGGGATTGGAATTATTATATTCTTCTTGAAGTCTGAGGGTATATCGGCTGTCTCATACATCTTACTCACTAGATGGTAGAGTTTTGTCAGGACTGGCTCTCCCAATGCGATCAGTAGTTCTAATGGAATATTGTCTACTCCCGGGGCCTTGTTTCGACTCAGGTCTTTCAGTGGTCTGTCAGACTCTTCACGCAGTATCGTATCTCCCATTTCATCTTCATCTACATCCTCTTCCATTTCCATAATATTGTCCTCAAGTACATCGCCCTTGTATAGACCCTCTATATACACCTTGCACCTTTCTGCTTTCCCTTCTTTGCTTAGAACTGGGTTTCCATCTGAGCTCTTGATATTCATACAAGTGGTTTTCTTTTCTCCAAAGGTCTCTTTAATTTTCCTGTAGGCAGTATCTATCTTACCCCTTGTGAGATAAGCCTCTACATCCTTACATTTGTCGTCTAGCCATTCCTGCTTAGCCATTCTGCACTTCCTGTCGATCTCATTTTTGAGATCAGCATAAAGACATCACGTCTCATCCCCAGTAAAGATACAGGAGAGAAATGGTATGTGTTGTCCACGAGCCAATTTACGACAAGCAGGCAGAGATGCACATATGCTCGCTCACCAGGGTGACTTTTGTGATTTTGACTTAGAGCATGCGGTAGCCATACACCCGATTTTTGAACCTTCTCCATTGCATATGAATGTCTTAACGATTGTGGAATGATCTCAGTTCATCACATTTGCCACTTCTCGAGCACACTGACGTGGATAATTGTGCATTAGTGCGTTTAAACGATCTTCATCGAACCTCGAAGGTCTTCCTAAACGTAGAGAGTCGCTAATGTGGACACGATCCTCTTTAAAACGAGAACATCATTTTCTTGCGGTGCTCTGTCCAGTGGCGTTACCCTAACACACGGCGCATATTTCTGGCTGCCTCTGCTGCTGCCAACCCTCTACTGAACTCAAAATGTCGGAAATTTTCCGATTTTTCCACTTTGCGCTCGATTTTGTAGCGTCCACAGCTCCACTCAGCATCTCCAAATTGCTATACTAGTGGCCATTAAAATTGCTGCACTACGAAGATGACGTGCTACAGACGCGAAATTTAACCGACAGGAAGAAGATGCTACGAAATGCAAATGATCACCTTTTCAGAGCATTTACACAAGGTTGGCACTGGTAGCGATACCTACAACGTGCTGACATGAGGAAAGTTCCCAAAAGATTTCTCATACACAAACGGAAGTTGACCGGCGTTGCCTGGTCGAACGTTGTTGTGATGCCTCGTGTAAGGAGGAGAAATGCGTACCATCACGTTTCCGACTTTGATAAAGGTCGGATTGTAGCCTATCCCGATTGCGGTTTATCGTATCGCGACATTGTTGCTTGCGTTGGCCGAGATCCAGTGACTGTTAGCAGAATATAGAATCGGTGGGTTCAGGAGGACAATACGAAACGCCGTGCTGGATCCCGACGCCCTCGTGTCACTAGCAGTCGAGATGACAGGCATCTTATCCGCACGGCTGTAACGTATCGTGCAGCCACGTCTCGATCCCTGAGTAAACAGATGAGGACGTTTCCGAGACAACAACCATCTGCACTAACAGTTCGACGACGTTTGCAGCAGCATGGACTATCACATCCCAGACCGTGGCTGCGGTTACCCTTGACGCTGCGTCACAGACAGGAGCGTCTGCGATGGTGTACTCGACGACGAACCTGGGTACACGAATGGCAAAACGTCATTTTTTTGGATGAATCCAGGTTCTGTTTACAGCATCACGATGTTCGCATGCGTGTGTGGCGACATGGCGGTGAACGCACATTGGAAGCGTGAATTCGTCATCGCCATACTGGCGTATCACCCGGCGTGATGGTATGGGGTGCCATTGCTTACACGTCTCGGTCACCTCTTGTTCGCATTGACGGCACTTTACAGTGGACGTTGCATTTCAGATGTGTTACGACCGTGGCTCTACCCTTCATTCGATCCCTGCGAAACCCTACATTTCAGCAGGATAATGCACGACCGCACGTTGCAGGTGCTGTACGGGCCTTTCTGGATACAGAAAATGTTCGACTGCTGCCCTGGCCAGCACATTCTCCAGATCTCTCATCAACTGAAAACGTCTGGTCAATGGTGGCCGAGCAACTGGCTCGTCACAATACGCCAGTCACTACTCTTGATGAACTGTGGTATCGTGTTGAAGCTGCATAAGCAACTGTACCTGTTCATGCCATCCAAGCTCTGACTCAATGCCTAGGCGTATCAAGGCCGTTATTACGGCCAGAGGTGGTTGTTCTGGGTACTGCTTTCTCAGGATCTATGCACCTAAATTGCGTGAAAATGTAATCACATATCAGTTCTGGTATAATATATTTGTCCAATGAATAACCATTTATCGCCTGCATTTCTTCTTGGTGTAGCAATTTTAATGGCCAGTAGTGTGTATGACAAGATGTGCGCTGCGGCAGCAACAGTGAACTGTAAATAAAACAAAATGACGATCGATAAATAAAAACATAGCAACCGGAATAGGAACATGCAAAACAAAAACGCTACGAACTTACGCTGCAAATCTAGTAGATTCAACATTATGCACACACAGATAATTTCGTGGATTAGGAATAGGATCCTAGGACAGGTTACATGAATAGGACTTACATCTTGTGACACACTGAAGTTGATTCCGCAAGTATATCAGATCTTCGTAGTTTTACAAATCCAACGCAACAGTACGTTGCCAGGAGGCTATGTGACGGTGTTGACCAGTAATCCTATTGCGTAAGTGTGTTTCAGCTTACGAACTGCTTTAGCGCTAATTCTTCCTTCCATATTCAAACGCGACAGAGCACTGTACAAACATTCCACGCTGCACCAAGCTGCTTATTGAGTCCATCCAAAACTTCTTTCCAATAAAACTGCAGATAACTCAGCATCGCGTCCACTGTTCTCCACGCGCGATTATGCCTATCATATTGGCAAGAAAATAAGCTGCTCATTTTATGCAGATTTCACCGTCGAAAAGATAGCGTGCGGCTTATACCCGCTACCGTGTCTTTTTAAACATCTTTGCTGTATAAAAAAAAAAAAAAAAAAAAAGAAAAAAAAAAAAAATGCTCATTTTGCAACAATACAACAATACAACAGCTGAGGAAAAGCAACCGGTTAAAACCGGTACCGGTATTTTAGTCCTGAGTAACCGGTATTTTTCGGTATTTGCTCGGTCTCTGTTATATCAGAGTTCCTTTTTTACCGACAACCAGTTGTGAAACCGATGTATTAATTTGCCATAGCACTGGTCCTAAAATAATTAGTTTTAGATAAACAATGTACTTTTTTTGAAGCAAACGACTTTGGTAGGGCGTTGTCTCGCTTCTGAAGCAGTCGGCTTACAGATCGAAACATTATAGAACGGGTGTTTATGAACAGAATGCACAATAAATATTTGTCACCGAATTAATTCTTTATTGAAATTTTGACTACTGTCGTGTTACTGTTACTGGTAAAAGTAGTACTTTGTCCGCTATCTACACTGACCATTTGAATTTTTCGCGAGAGCATTTTTGGTTGTGTTAGCAACAAATCAATTGTAGTCCAACTCCTGTTAGAAAGTGGAGATATACGGGGTGTTCAAAAAGTATCTCCGCAGTGCCGTATGATTGTTAGAGGCGCGTGCCGTATGATTGTTCGCTTGCCTGGGTTACTTCCCTTCAAATGGACTCTCCTAACATTCCACTGTTTCGTTTATCTCAGC
The DNA here is from genome assembly GCF_021461395.2 of Schistocerca americana. NCBI lineage: Eukaryota > Metazoa > Arthropoda > Insecta > Orthoptera > Acrididae > Schistocerca > Schistocerca americana. Next base: position 152,707,989 of record NC_060129.1, read on the forward strand.
CAGCGTCAGTAGTATCGTTGGTGTGTGTCGTTACGTGTTGACGTGAGCGTTTGAGTTTAGTTCCTTTGTTCTTTTGTTTCGTTTTTATCTACATCTACATCTACATCTATACTCCGCGAGCCACCTTACGGTGTGTGGCGGAGGGTACTTATTGTACCACTATCTGATCCCCCCTTCCCTGTTCCATTCACGAATTGTGCGTGGGAAGAACGACTGCTTGTAAGTCTCCGTATTTGCTCCAATTTCTCGGATCTTTTCGTTGTGATCATTACGCGAGATATATGTGGGCGGTAGTAATATGTTGCCCATCTCTTCCCGGAATGTGCTCTCTCGTAATTTCGATAATAAACCTCTCCGTATTGCGTAACGCCTTTCTTGAAGTGTCCGCCACTGGAGCTTGTTCAGCATCTCCGTAACGCTCTCGCGCTGACTAAATGTCCCCATGACGAATCGCGCTGCTTTTCGCTGGATCATGTCTATCTCTTCTATTAATCCAACCTGGTAAGGGTCCCATACTGATGAGCAATACTCAAGAATCGGACGAACAAGCGTTTTGTAAGCTACTTCTTTCGTCGATGAGTCACATTTTCTTAGAATTCTTCCTATGAATCTCAACCTGGCGCCTGCTTTTCCCACTATTTGTTTTATGTGATCATTCCACTTCAGATCGCTCCGGATAGTAACTCCTAAGTATTTTACGGTCGTTACCGCTTCCAATGATTTACCACCTATGGCATAATCGTACTGGAATGGATTTCTGCCCCTATGTATGCGCATTATATTACATTTATCTACGTTTAGGGAAAGCTGCCAGCTGTCGCACCATGCATTAATCCTCTGCAGGTCCTCCTGGAGTACGTACGAGTCTTCTGATGTTGCTACTTTCTTGTAGACAACCGTGTCATCTGCAAATAGCCTCACGGAGCTACCGATGTTGTCAACTAAGTCATTTATGTATATTGTAAACAATAGAGGTCCTATCACGCTTCCCTGCGGTACTCCCGAAATTACCTCTACATCAATGTTAAAATGCTAACCGTTGAAGAACGTGTGTTTTTAGTCGAATAAGTGTTCAAAGCTGGCGATAAATACACAGTTTCAGTTCGTCGAAAATTGAATTCGGGTTTCCCGGAGACAACGCTCCCACATCGCGATACTGTGCGAGATTTGATTAACAAATTTGGGTTCATTGACAGATGCACCGAGAAGTGGTCGGCCTAGCGTTTTGTCTGAGGATAAACTACTCGATATTTCCGATAAAATGTCCACGAGTCCGAACAAGTCAGTAAGAAAACTCTCCCAGCAAATCGAATTTCATTTCGTTTTATTCACTGTGGCATACGGCACGCGTGGCTAACGATCATCGGCACTGCGGAGAGACTTTTTGACCACCCCGTATATTTGACTATAATCGTCTTTTGCGTTCGAAATTGTCAAAGAAAAGTAACGCTAAAAAGTTTATTATTTGTGTGTCATTTCTGCGCAATAATAAAAGAGAAAGGAAGTTATGGCAAGAGTAATAAATTGAAAACGAATCATTCATAATTTACGATAAAAGTAGAAAGTAGCTACCTGCTGGCTGTGTGTACACAATCTGCATTCACCGGCATGCAGCCCTTGGAAACGGACGACTTAAGACGATAAAACAGTTCTACGACCTGAGTTCCCAGCCTTTGGCAATGACTACTCGTAATGCTCAAATAGTGGTATGACACTCTATTACAAAACGTCATTCTTAATAGAGGTTTAAAAAATTAGAATCGGCAGGACTATTCAAACACACACTACTCCTAGAAAATAGCAGGGAGCGTTGAACGGGCTAAGTTATCTTTTATTTACCTTCTTAGCTGATATTTTGTTTCCATGTATCTTGAAACGTATAACGGAAAGACATGAGGGGGTTGTAGAATCCTTCACCCTCTGTGAAGCGTCTGGAAAGAATAACGATAAAAATCGGAAAACCATTTCTATATTGTCTTATGAGACCAAGACCCTGCTGTGTTCGATTTTATGTATATTTATATACAGGGCGTTATAAAAAGGTACGGCCAAACTTTCAGGAAACATTCCTCACACACAAATAAAGAAAATATGTTACGTGGACATGTGTCCGGAAACGCTTAATTTCCATGTTAGAGCTCATTTTAGTTTCGTCCACCTACGCTCAATGGAGCACGTTATCATGATTTCATACGGGATACTCTACCTGTGCTGCTAGAACATGTGCCTTTACAAGTAGGACACAACATGTGGTTCATGCACGATGGAGCTCCTGCACATTTCAGTCGAAGTGTTCGTACGCTTCTCAAAAACAGATTCGGTGACCGATGGATTGGTAGAGGCGGACCAATTCCGTGGCCTCCACGCTCTCCTGACCTCAACCCCCTTGACTTTCATTTATGGGGGCATTTGAAAGCTCTTGTCTACGCAACCCCGGTACCAAATGTAGAGACTCTTCGTGCTCGTATTGTGGACGGCTGTGATACAGTACGCCATTCTCCAGGGCTGCGTCAGCGCATCAGGGATTCCATGCGACGGAGGGTGGATGCATGTATCCTCGCTAACGGAGGACATTTTGAACATTTCCTGTAACAAAGTGTTTGAAGTCACGCTGGTACGTTCTGTTGCTGTGTGTTCCCATTCCATGATTAATGTGATTTGAAGAGAAGTAATAAAATGAGCTCTAACATGGAAAGTAAGCATTTCCGGACACATGTCAACATAACATACTTTCTTTCTTTGTGTGTGAGGAATGTTTCCTGAAAGTTTGGCCGTACCTTTTTGTAACACCCTATATATATATATATATATATATATATATATATATATATATATATATATATATATATATATATATAACACAGTATACAGGGTGAGTCACTAGCTTTTTTGACTCGGAAAGTATGATAGGAGGTGAAAGGTTTGTGGGACAAAAGTTGCATGGGACAACGGGGGCCACAATATGACGTTGGTTTTTTGTTGCTAGGTGGGGACACATCAGTTATATGAAGGTCAACTTTGTTTTTTTTAATCAGATGCTATAGTTTGGCACTTATTTTTTGATAGCGTCTATCGACACGAATCCAGTGGTGTGTGACAGTAAGGTCTTTGAAGATCAACGAAGGTCACAAAGGTGGTATGAACGTCCATTTACAGAAGGTGTTCGAAGTGTTGAACATGTGTATCAATGCAGTGCTGCAATCTTCTTATCATGGATTTAGTGGTATTCCTTATCATATAGGCAATTATCGAAGCACGTGCTCTGACAATTCTCACTCGCATACGTTCAAGTGCACTTGGAACGGTCTTTATAAACAATATCTTTTACGGATCTGCACAAGAAAAAAACTCTTTTCTAGCCATCAGCGAAAAATGTGCCGAACACCCATCGTGTTGATAGCACATTCTGTTCCTTGTTCCTAAATGTATTTCTTCCAATAACAGACCTAATGCTTCTTGCAGGAATGTGGTGTACTTCCTACCATTAAGATTTCCTTCATGAAATAGGGCCTATAATTCTGTCCTCCAGAAGCCCACACCATACATTCACCGAAAACGGTTTTTGGTGTGCAACTTTCCGCAGCCAACATGGTTTTTCAGTTGCCCACTAATGCAACTTATGTAAATTAACATTTCCATGGTTCGTGAATTTAGCCTCGTCAGTAAATAAAATCGAATTAATAAATGTGTCATCCCTCTGAATCTGAAGTTGAGCCCATTGGCAGAATTCAATGTGACGCATACAATCCGTGCCACCGGCCTTGACGCAGTGGATACGCCGGTTCCCGTGAGATCACCGGAGTTAAGCGCTGTCGGGTGTGGCCGACACTTGGATGGGTGACCATTCAGCCGCCGTGCCCTGTTGCCATTTTTCGGGGTGCATAGTAGCGGCTCCGGTCAAGAATACCATCATAACGACCGGGAGAGCGGTGTGCTGACCACACGCCGCTCCTATCTGCATCCTCACCTCAGGATGACACGGCGGTCGGATGGTCCCGATGGGCCACTTGTGGCCTGAAGACGGAGTGCCAGTGCCATACAATCCGTACCAGTTAATTTTTGATGGACACTGATATGATAAGGATGTTATTTATGGTGATGTAGAACACGAACAACACTACTCTGGCTCATGCCAGATTCCCTTGCGATTTGACGGGAACTAACACAAGGATCTCGAACCGCAGTGGCAAGAGTACCAATTTCCGTTTCCTCCTTAGCAACTTTCCTTTCCCGGATATATTTCCGATCCGTTAAAGATCCAGTTGTTCTCAATTTATCATACCCATATTTAAATGTACGACGTGTAGGGTGAGTACGCTGAGGATATCTTCTAGCATACAAGTCTCTAGCTCTCACTGAATTTCGTTGGCATTCTCCGTAAATAAGAAGCATACCTACTTTTTTTTTCGAAAGAATACAGCATCAAGGCCGGCCGGAGTGGCCGTGCGGTTCTGGGCGCTACAGTCTGGAGCCGAGCGACCGCTACGGTCGCAGGTTCGAATCCTGCCTCGGGCATGGATGTGTGTGATGTCCTTAGGTTAGTTAGGTTTAAGTAGTTCTAGGCGACTGATGACCTCAGCAGTTGAGTCGCATAGTGCTCAGAGCCAATACAGCATCACATTGGCTTGATTCGACGATACTAGTCTTACCGCTCCTATTAGTGTTGTATTGCGAAACCGTCGAATGGTGCTTACATGCCAATGGCACGTTAGATGGGTAAGCCGTATTCGGGGAATGTTTACTAGTTGCACGATATAGGAGAGAGAATTGTCAGACCATGTGCTTCGATAAGTGCCGAAGTAATCAGGAGTATCACTCAGTCCATGATAAGAAGACTGCAGCACTCCATTGATACCAATGGTCATCACTTCGAACACCTTCTGTAAATGGACATTAATGTCACCTTTGTGACTTTCGTTGACCTTCACAGACCTTACTCTTACATATCATTGGATTCGTCTCGATAGCCGTTATCAGAAAATAAGTACCAAACTATAGCATGTCATTAAAAAAAATACAAAGTTGACCTTCATATCTCTGAAACAACCCCACCTAGCAACAAAGAACCAACGTCATATTATGGCCCCCGTTGTCCCATGCAACTTTTGCCCAACAAACTTTTCAGCTCCTGCCATACTTTCTGACAAGGGAACCTCCCCATCGCCACAGTGGATAGACCTTGAAAAACTGAACACAGATCAATCGAGAAAACAGGAAGAAGTTGTGTGTAACTATGAAAAAATAAGCAACATATACAAACTGAGTAGTCCATGTGCAAGATAGGCAACATCAAGGATAGACAAAACTAAGGAGCGCCGTGGTCCCGTGGTTAGCGTGAGCAGCTGCGGAGCGAGAGGTCCATGGTTCAAGTCTTCCTTTGAGCTAAAAGTTTAATTTTTTACTTTCAGACAATTATCTAAGTTCAGGCACTCACACATAATCAACTTCGCTCTCCAAAATTCCAGGACATGTTGAGATTTGCTTGGACATATGCAGGATTTGACGGTCTACACACGGAAAAATTTGAAAACGTTAAAAACATATGTTTTGACAGAGCGCAGGGAAAAGTGTGCGACTGTGAGACTTTTGGATTCATTTGTTGCAGTTTATGTGACAAACTCTTATGTTTTCATCACTTTTTGGGAGTAATTATCACATCCACAAGACAACCTAAATCGGGCAAGGTAGAAGAATCTTTTTACCCATTCGCCAAGTGTACAAGTTAGGTGGGTCGACAACATATTCCTGTCATGTGACGCACATGCCGTCACCTGTGTCGTATAGAATATTTCAGACGTGTTTTCCTGTGGAGGAATCGGTTGACCTATGACCTTGCGATCAAATGTTTTCGGAGAGGCACGTCCTTTCGTCTACTAATCGCACGGTTTTTCGGTGCGGTCGCAAAACACAGACACTAAACTTATTACAGTGAACAGAGACGTCAATGAGCGAATGGACAGATCATAACTTTGCGAAAATAAAGAAAAATTCTTCGCTCGAGTGGAGACTTGAACCAAGGACCTCTCGTTCCGCAGCCGCTCACGCTAACCACGGGACCACGGCGCTCCTACGCTCACACTGTCCTTGATGTTGCCTATCTTCGCGTGGACTACTCAGTTTGTATATTTTGCTTATTTTTTTATAGTTCCACACAACTTCTTCCTGTTTTCTCGATTGATCTGTGTTCTGTTTTTCAAGGCCTATCCACTGTGCCAACTTATAACTAAATCTGAGGGGGGTGCGATGGGGAGGTTCCCTTGTGAGTTATTCTTGGTGGCATTAATGTCCTTTTATATCAAATACGACGCAGCGCGCCCAGCTGAGGGCAAGTAGAAAATCTGTTATTTGATGAACCGGATATTTGGAGCGGTTTTAACAGACAGGTTAAACTGGACATGAGAAAAACCAGATGTAACCGAAAATCGGTTGTTTCAAGTATAACTGCCATAACTAGTCTTTAATCTAAACTGGCGGCTAGGCATTTTATTACGCAACAATGCAAACTTTTACTGCCAATTATGGAGGCCTACCAATGTGGTTTCGTTGGCGTGAAATTCAGTTTCAGATATATACTGGTAAGAAACTCTATGCCGATATGAAGGACCATTCAGCGCAGACGTAGCCAACCATTTAGCTTACCAGGGCCAGACAGGAAGAAAGAAAATATTTTTGGGTAGCACATTATATATACATAACACTAACACGCTGAGAGAAAACAAAAGAGGGAGATGAAGGGACCATCAGGGGAGGTATGGAGGGAGTTTCCAAACTAAAAGGAATTTTATGAATTGTTTTTTCGCCGATCGTGTGTTAGACGCCCACTTCTTGGGCCGCGTGGATACTTCTTTTCGACCACAAGTGGTTCGCGCTTTGGACATCCCTGATTAAGACAAAATTCGACGCAGTTACGATGCGAGCTCCGAACGTAACAGTTGTACGTTATGCCGAAACCACAACCAACGGAGAGGCCCCAAGAAAGCACGGCCTGGACGAATCTAATGTATGACGTTGGGGTTGCTCCATAAGAAAAACGGAAAAAAGGCAGTTTCGACTAGAAGATCACTCAGGGGACCGAAATGTGTGGCAAACGTCCGGGACTTGAAGCTACGGTTTTTTCCTACGTGTTAGATAAGAGGGAAGTTGGGATGCTTATCTCACGAGAAATAATCCAACAGGAGGCTTTGGAAACCGCAAAAGTCTTAAGTGTGCGACGAGGAGAAATTCGAATCGGTTGGTGTCGTCGGTTTATGCGGGGGAAATGGCCTTGCCCTCTTATGAATTTCTACTTTGGCACAGAGATTGTGAGCGGATTTAGAGGAGCAGTTGTTTAACTTCATCCAACTGCCAAAGTGTCACTCGTACCCTTTTAGTCAGACTGGCAGCGCTGACGCAACGACAGTATTTTTTTGACATGCAGAGCAATACGACAGGAGACATGACAGGGGTAGAAAGTATCCCATTAAGAGGAAACGGGAATTTTAAAAAATCGAATAAAAGTGAAGTTAGCTCTTACAGCATATGGGGGAAAAGTACCCGTTTACATCGTCCTGGCCGGCCGGGGTAGCCGTGCGGTTCTAGGCGCTACAGTCTGGAACCGCGGGACCGCTGCGGTCGCAGGTTCGAATCCTGCCTCGGGCATGGATGTGTGTGATGTCCTTAGGTTAGTTGGGTTTAAGTAGTTCTAAGTTCTAGGGAACTGATGACCTCAGAAGTTAAGTCCCATAGTGCTCAGAGCCATTTGCCATTTTTTTTTACATCGTTCTGAAGAGCAAGACTGTGCCCAGAGAAAACATTCCTAAGGGCTTACTTATTGGTGTTCGTTGCCAAGAGCAGAGCTGGTGGAGAAGGCAACTAGTTGTTGACTGCCTGTATACAGACCTGGGCCGCGCGGGATTAGCCGAGCGGTCTGGGCGCTGCAGTCACGGACTGTGCGGCTGGTCCCGGCGGAAGTTCGAGTCCTCCCTCGGGCATGGATGTGTGTGTTTGTCCTTAGGATAATTTAGGTTAAGTAGTGTGTAAGCTTAGGGACTGATGACCTTAGCAGTTAAGTACCATAAGATTTCACACACATTTGAACATTTTGAACAGACCTGGTCACTGCTTGCTCAGAGAGTCACGCCATTTTTCAATGCTTTTACGGGACATCTAACTGCTGAAGTAAAACACAAACTTGCTGCACAAAAGACCTCGTCTTGATACCCGAAGGAATGACTTCAAAACTACACGCGCTAGTGTGGCCATAAAGAAGCCATTCAAGGACAGCCTCTGAAAAATGTATTCAGATTGCCTCCTGAAAGAAGACCGTAGCTTTTCAGAGTCTGGTAAGACTAAGAAGCCACCAGGTACACCTCTGTGGTCCTCCATATCACCGAGCGATGTGGTTAGCACACTGGACTTGCATTCGGGAGGACGACGGTTCAAACCCGCGTCCGGCCATCCTGATTTAAGTTTTCCGTGATTTTCCTAAAGTCACTTAAGGAAAATACCGGAGTGGTTCCTTTGAAAGGGAACGGCCGAATTCTTCCCCATCCTTCTTCCCCAATTTGATGGGATCGATGACTGTTTGGTCTCCTCCCCACAAACCAACCAACCAGTCTCCATATCATCAGAGTCCATCGTCCAGAAATACTGCGGATGGCAGCGAGGATGACGTACGGTGAGAATGACGAAAATGATGGAGTGAGAGGAGCAACTGAACACCGATACTGGTAGTGATGTGGGTGAATAAGATAAAATATGGTGCAGGTGTGTGTGTTGTATCATAGGCCGGAACAAATATTTATGTTTACAAGTACGCCGGCTGGAGTGGGCGTGCGGTTGTAGGTGCTACAGCCTGGAACCGAACGACTGCTACGGTCGGTGTAGTGTAACGACGTATAGATTTGTTTAAATGATTTTCTTTAGACATATGACCATGTGTAGACTTCGTCACCTACGTCAGTTACAACCCACTTCAAAATTATTTATATTCTTTTTAAATTGTCTCAGAATGGTTCTTGAACGAAACTGTAAAACATCATTTGAGTCGTATGCACAGAATTACGTCACTCAGTCCAATTGGTTTGCGTAAACTTTTTTCAATTTTAGATGTCGTTTGTTTCTCCTCAGAAATTATATTGATACACGTTATCTGATTTAATCGATATTCGAACCACATTGAATAAACTTTTGAGATTCAAAGTCGCGATGAAGGGTGTCAAAATTCAATAATCTTGTCAAATATATCATAAATTCATTCACATAATTCTTCATAAATAAATGCTCGGAACACGTATTTCAACTTTGGTCGCATCCACTAGTTTATTATCTTCCTACATACAGACGTGAACCTGAGCCTTGACAAGATAGGACTGACATTTTCAATAAGATTAAACTCTCTATGACGTCACTGTTGTACAAAACATTACAAAACATTCATTTTCAATTTTTAGAAGCACGACGCAACAAATCGGTTTCAGAATCTTCTGTTGCTCTTTGGCTGTCGACCCGCGACGTATAGTGGCCAGCAATTTTCTCTCTGGTCCCGGCAGCGAAGATGCTGTCTCCGTTCGTTGCGCCGCCCTCTCCGTACATGAAACATAAAAAATAAATACAAAAACTTTAGACAATTCACAACCATTACAAATATTACGAAAAATACATAAACAAAACTCAATTAAACTTATATTCACCTGCAAACTGGGCTGACACTGGTGGATGGGTGACGCTTCAATTTCGCGTCCCAGTACATCGCGGGTTCGAATCCTGCTACGGGCATGAATGTGTGTGATGTCCTTAGGTTAGTTAGGTTTAATTTGTTCTAAGTTCTAGGCGACTGATGACCTCAGAAGTTAAGTCTCATAGTGCTCAGAGCCATTTGAACTATTTTTTTGCTTACATGTAAGTACAGGTACATTTCTAGTAATATATCTCCTCCAAGTCCTCGTGTGGCTTATTTCCGCTCAAAATAATGTTTCATTTATTTCTTCCTCGAAATATAGGGTGCGGATCGGATTATCTGCGGTGGCGACTTGTTATTGGGCTAATACGGTATTACTTTCGTGCGCTAACCACCACCTGTATACAGAAAAGCTCCCCTCCAGGTGTTGCTTCCCTACACTTCTACTTACCAACTCCCTATACATGACTATTTATCGTTAAACAAACCATACATTAAAAATATTCATCATTAGCTGAATAGACGTATATAGATATACTAACAAAAAAAAATCACAGCACCAAGATGGAGTTGTGTGACATAAACAAAAGTTGGTAGGCGTGTTTCTACATCTGACGGATGACGTCTATTCAGATTTCGCGCTAATGTCGCCACTGTGAGGATGCAAATTAGGTTGGCTTTAAATACACGTGAAAAGGTGTCCGACATGACTATGGCCGCACAAAGGGAATTAACAAACTCTGATCGCGGAATGGTAGCTGGAGCTAGAAGCGTCGGACGTTCCATTTCCGAAATCGTTATAGAATTCAGGATTCCGACATCCACAGTGTCAAAAGTGTGCCGAGAACACCAAATTTCAGGCACACCTCTCACCACGGACGCCGCAGTGGCCGACGGCCTTCACGTTACGACCGAGAGTATCGATGATTGCGTAGAGTTGTCAGTGCTGACAGACAAGGAACAATGCGTGAAATAACCGCACAAATCAGTGTGGAATGTACGATGACCGTATCCGTCTGGTCAGTGCGGCGAAATTTGGCGTTACTGGGCTACGGCAGCAGACGACCGATGAGAGTGCCTTTGCTAGTAGCGCGACATCAACTACAATGCCTGTCGTGGTCTTGTGACCGTATCGGTTGGACCCTAGACGACTGGAGAACCGTGGACTGCTCAGATGAGTCCCGATATCAGTTGGCGAGAGCTTGTGGTAGGGTTCGAGTCTGGTGCAGACCTCACGAAGCCGTGGACCCAAGTTGTCAACAAGCTGGTGGCTCCATACTGGTGTCGACTGTGTTTACATGAGCTTGACTGGGCCCTTTGCTTCAACTGAACCGATCATTTACTCGAAATGGTTATGTTCTGCTGCCTGGAGACTTTTTGCAGCCATTCATGGAATTCATGTTCCCAAACGACGATGGAATTTGTGTGGACGCGTGGTGTGCATACTGTAAGACCTTCGGTACACACACCATCAGATTATTTGCCTTGTCGCTGTAACGAAGTGGGCGAGTGTCAGCAATATGTCTCGTGGTCTTATCGTGGCGTGTTCATCTTGTGGCGTTAGGTCAGACGATAGAAATGCCATTTGCACGCTTAGAGTAGCAGATTGACGGTGACCAACTTTAAACAGAACTTGATCAATTTTCACACACATTTATTAAAATAATAACAACCATAAAAATTACTTAACTTGATTCTGGATGCTATTTACAATCGACAATCTGAAGTTCCTTTGGGATTGGTACGTTAATCTTATTCTCACATATAGCTCCGATACTTGACAAAAGTGTCTATACATTTATCTTCATGGCTACGTACAGGAATATGGTAATCTTATTAGGCGCAGACTGAATCTTGACTATAGACTGGTACTGAAAAATGTAGAACTCGTACAGACTGGTACAGACTAATGCAGACTGGTACAGACTGGTGCAGACAAGTGCAGACTGACTAATCGGAGGTCTGTACACTCGTTATAATAGCTCGCGCGTTCATGTATCACTGCGCGAGTGTGATCCACGAGGAGAAAAGGTTCTACGTTAGCAACATTGGCTGCGTTACATTCTGCGGAAGCAGAATTTGTTCCGTCTCTATGGCAGCACCATCTCGTAGTGCGGAGACGGACGAGCGCTGCGGCTGCGCTGTTGTGCTTAGCGGCGCGCGCTCTAGTGGGAAAGTTGTGTATGCGCTTACGCGCAACTATGTACACAACAGGATGACAATGTACCCTGCCACCGGGCTACAATTTTTCGCTTGTGGTTTTAAGAACAGAACAATAGCGGACATTACGGCCGGCCCCTGTGTCCAAGTTGTTCTAGGTGCTTCAGTCCAGAACCTCATTGTTGCTACAGTCGTAGGTTCGAATCCTGCATTGAGCATGGATGTGTGTCATGTCCTTGGGTTAGTTAGGTTATGTAGTTCTAAGTCTAGGTGGGCAACGGGCTTGCCGCAGTGAATACACCGGTTCCCGTGAGATCACCGAAGTTAAGCGCTGTTGCCATTTTTCGGGGTGCAGTCAGCCTCGTGATGCCAATTGAGGATCTACTCTACAGAATAGTAGTGGCTTCGGTCACGAATACCATCTTACATGATTTCCCTAAATCGCTCGAGGCAAATGCCGGGATGGTTCCTTTGAAAGGGCATGGCCGGCTTCCTTCCCCATCCTTCCCTAATGCGATTAGACCGATGACCTTGCTGTCTGGTCTCCTTCCCCAAACAACCCAACCATCTTACGACTGGGAGAGTGGTGTGCTGACCCCACGCCCCTCGTATCCGCATCCTCCACCAAGGATGACATGGCGTTCGGATGGTCCCAGTAGGCCACTCGTGGCCTGAGGCTGGAGCACTGATGACCTCAGATGTTGTCTCATAGTATTCAGAGCCATTTGAACCATTTTTCTGACGTGGCCACTCAGATTGCCCGATATGAACCCCATCGAACATTCACGGGACATAATCGAGAGGTCAGTTCCTGCACAGGCAAAGCTTTTGCAATTATGGATGGGTACAGAGGTAGTATGGCCCAGTGTTTCTGCAGAGGATTTGCAACGACTTGTTGAGTCCGTGCCAGGTCGACTTGCTGCACTAAGGCAGGCAAAAGCAGCTCCGACACGACAGTAGGACGTATCCCGTGAATTTTGTGATACCAGTGGAAGTTAAGTGTTGAATTGTGCTTATATCAATACTGGCACATTTGAAGGTGACTGTAGTGTTGGCAATCATGTGGCGGATGGTAGCATATGTGGCCAGGAGAATGGGTATCATATGGCGCGAGGCAATTGTCTGCTGGGTTCCCTAGGGAAAGCTGGGGAAAGACTGAGACGAGCTGATGGGAACTGGCCAGGTGACGTCACAACACGTGTGGGGAAGTCCGGAATGTGCGGAGGAGTCCGAAAGGAAGTTTTATCCAGCAACTGATGAGTGATTTATGGCAAAATTATGTGATGATTGGTGATGATGCTGACGACGATTATGGTGATTATTATTATTATTATAGTAGTAGTAGTAGTAGTAGTGCTGGTTATTGTGGTGGTGTTCATTGCAGTGATGGTTCTTGTCATGATGATGACTGCCGCGCGGGATTAGCCGAGCGGTCTCAGGCGCTGCAGTCATGGGCTGTGCGGCTGGTCCTGGCGGAGGTTCGAGTCCTCCTTCGGGCATGGGTGTGTGTGTTTGTCCTTAGGATAATTTCGGTTAAGTAGTGTGTAGGCTTAGGGACTGATGACCTTAGCAGTTAAGTCCCACAAGATTTCACACACATTTGAACATTTAGTCATGATGATGATGATGATTCTGGTGCTGGTGATGATGATCATGATGATGATTTTGAGACTGATGATTATGATAATGGTTCTTATGTATGAGGCGGAACTATGGGCCTCGTGGAAAAAGGGTGATTCGGCTGAGTCACGCAATTTGACTCTTAGTCTGATCACGAGGTGTGGCCATTAATTGCACACATTGATCATGTAGGCTGTCGTGAGTATCAATGAACTATACTTGACGGGATGTATCTGGAACAGCTTAGGTGATTAGAAAGTTAGTAGACAGGAATACAATTAAATACTAAGCTTTAATCCAGCATCAGTGGTGAAGGTCGATCTTGACTCTGTACAATAGTATTGTAGGTGCCCCGGTCGCCTACGGTGGACTGGATGGCCGAGAGGTGACCTCTCCAGTTGTCAGGATGCTAGGAAATGGCTGTAGAAGCGTCGGAAACGCCAAAGAAACATTATTAATTCATAACATCTTTATTCCTGCCGAGTACAATGTGGCTTGGTGATATCAACGACCTTCCCCTAGAGATGGGGGATCCGCTCCTGAACTGATTCATAGAGTTGAATCTTTCAAAGGAGTGAACAGTCAGTGATTCAGAAAAAAAGAACGGTAGCTCCAAACGTTTCCCACAGCAGAGAGAGAGAGAGAGAGAGAGAGAGAGAGAGTCGGAGCAGATCAGCGGGGCCTCCGCTGGTCAGAGCACACTGCAAGCCACACAACACAGCCAGCGCCGGCCTCTACCCTGCTTCTGCCTTGGCTGCCCGCATTGTGCAGTGCCCTATTGGATTTTGTGTTTCACATGTGCCGTGCCGTCTCTGTGCTTCCTCTGCCGCGTGCAGTGTCTGGCGCAGCTTAACTTAGCATCGCTCTCCGTCGGCGATCGTTTCAGTCGCACGTCCTGCCCTCTGGGCGGTTGATGCGAGCAACAGGACAGGGAGCCTCCTAGCGGAGAACATAAGAACTACTTGCAACAACCTGCTCGCAAGAGAACGGACGATTTGTCTCCGAGCGGGTGACTGGTGGCCGTTCACCGCTCCCCCCACCCTCGGAACTCGCCCGCTCAACGCTCATCCCACCGTTCTCGACTCTAGCCAGAGTGTTGAGCAAAGCAACTCAGGTGTCACTCTGGTCTCTGCGGTCTCAGCTCACGCAGTAATACAGCTCGCGGCTCCACCTGCTTGACTCAGCGCCTCTGCATCGGAGTTCGTCTCTACTGGATATTGTTCTTCGTAGTAATACCGCTATGTATATTACATTATTATGTTATGTATACATCATTTGTTTTTATTTTATTTTTATTTGTTTAAACTGATCAGATTAGGTTCCTGACGACTTCTCTTTCTATAGGATTTTTGTTACGGACACTCGAATTTACGCTTCAATTATGAGCGAACCGATAAACGTATCGCAAAATGTGATACACCAATATTTTCCTTGTTTTATTCTGCATAAGGCTATATGCAGCACTTTAGTCTTACAGTCAAATTTATGTATATATATATTTTTATTATTCTGGTACGGATTTTGCGATTTTAGGCCTCTTCGGAAGAAAACATTCACTTTAAAAATATATGGCTTGCGATGTATTTGTACGAGGTTAATGAAATTTTAATACATTATAGCCAAATATATTGTTAATGTAAATCTCAAGTTACAACATTTCCCGATCACCCAAAAAACCACAATAGTGCAAAATAAACGAATAATCAGAAACTTTGTCATATCGTGGAAATTTCAATAAACAATACAAAATTCTTACTCATTATCTGTGTTACTTCAAAATAGGATCAAATAAGATCAAAATACAGGTGTAGTACTAGAATAAACCAAGTTTAAAGGGCAGTGTGCCTTCCATTTATTTTCTATTGTGAATGAGTGGTGAGTCATGAAAACGAGCTAGTTCATTTCAGGGAGTGAACAGTTCTGATCCGATCTCTGGAAAGAACAGTTTTGCCCATCTCTACGGCTTCCCCGAGTCCTCGCTGACTCGTAGTGGTGACACCAGATCCGGGCCGCACAGTCTTGCTAGCGCAGCCCCGCGTGTTGTGACGTAGCGGAGGAATGTCCCTACTTCGGCCGCGCGCGGCTGGCGGCGCCCGGCTCGGCGGCGGACAGCAAGCCGCTGCGTGTAGGAGGCTCCGGGTTGGAGCCCCGGCGCTGTCGGCACGAGAAGCGTTCTCGTAGTGTGGACTGTACTCTGTCCCACCCTGTCTTCTTCCCTGCTTCTCCTGGTGGCTCGTCCGCGGTGGACGGCGGAACGGGCTGCAGTCCCCCAGCGTCGACGGCTCACCCGGTTGTGACGGCGGATGCAGAGGGCCTAGGCCCCGCACGATCTCGACGACGGCTCACCGGTGTGGTCAGCATTGGTGGCGAGCGAGTCTGTCGCGATGTCTGCTAATCCTGGGTCGACGATTGACAGCGGCAGCAGAGAGGACCAGAGCTGGTACTGTCCCCTCACGTCTGCTGCCGGATGGGCCGCCCTTACTGCAACATCTCCTTAATAAAGATTAACGTGTCGATCACCGAGCTGAGCGCTACGCAGCGACCCAGTACACATCTAGCTGCAAGTCTAACTGCGAGTGCCTTGTTGCTGTCAAAGCTGGCGTATTTAAAGGAAGCACGAGCGACGTCCTGACGTCATGCTCGTTTCTAATGGACGCATTCGTTCCACTTATACTGCTGATTTATCTGTCGTACTCGCCCCTTAGGTGTTCTTCTGACAGTTACGTGTTGTTGCGGCAGACTTACGCGAAGTTGTGAAAAGCAGTACAGCTGACGCTATACCTCTGTCATGCACTCTACGAAAGTCTCCGTCTAACACAAACCCGCGTGCTAAGCAATTCTATCTCGCCTGCTGTGTGTAACCAGGCCATTGCCCCTGCGTGACGACACATTTCGATATACGAGGGCAGTTCAATAAGTAATGCGACACATTTTTTTTCTGAAACAGGGGTTGTTTTATTCAGCATTGAAATACACCGGGTTATTCCCCAATCTTTTAGCTACACAACACTATTTTTCAACGTAATCTCCATTCAATGCTACGGCCTTACGCCACCTTGAAATGAGGGCCTGTATGCCTGCACGGTACCATTCCACTGGTCGATGTCGGAGCCAACGTCGTACTGCATCAATAACTTCATCATCCGCGTAGTGCCTCCCACGGATTGCGTCCTTCATTGGGCCAAACATATGGAAATCCGACGGTGCGAGATCGGGGCTGTAGGGTGCATAAGGAAGAACAGTCCACTGAAGTTTTGTGAGCTCCTCTCGGCTGCGAAGACTTGTGTGAGGTCTTGCGTTGTCACGAAGAAGGAGAAGTTCGTTCAGATTTTTGTGCCTACGAACACGCTGAAGTCGTTTCTTCAGTTTCTGAAGAGTAGCACAATACACTTCAGAGTTGATCGTTTGACCATGGGGAGGGACATCGAACAGAATAACCCCTTCAGCGTCCCAGAAGACTGTAACCATGACTTTACCGGCTGAGGGTATGGCTTTAAACTTTTTCTTGGTAGGGGAGTGCGTGTGGCGCCACTCCATTGATTGCCGTTTTGTTTCAGGTTCGAAGTGATGAACCCATGTTTCATCGCCTGTAACAATCTTTGACAAGAAATTGTCACCCTCAGCTACATGACGAGCAAGCAATTCCGCACAGATGGTTCTCCTTTGCTCTTTATGGTGTTCGGTTAGACAACGAGGGACCCAGCGGGAACAAACCTTTGAATATCCCAACTGGTGAACAATTCTGACAGCACTACCAATAGAGATGTCAAGTTGAGCACTGAGTTTTTTGATGGTGATCCGTCGATCATCTCGAACGTGTGTGTTCGCACGCTCCGCCATTGCAGGAGTCACAGCTGTGCACGGCCGGCCCGCACGCGGGAGATCAGACAGTCTTGCTTGACCTTGCAGCGATGATGACACACGCTTTGCCCAACGACTCACTGTGCTTTTGTCCACTGCCAGATCACCGTAGACATTCTGCAAGCGCCTATGAATATCTGAGATGCCCTGGTTTTCCGCCAAAAGAAACTCGATTACTGCCCATTGTTTGCAACGCACCTCCGTTACAGACGCCATTTTAACAGCTCCGTACAGCGCTGCCACCTGTCGGAAGTCAATGAAACTATACGAGACGAAGCGGGAATGTTTGAAAATATTCCACAAGAAATTTCCGGTTTTTTCAACCAAAATTGGCCGAGAAAAAAAATGTGTTGCATTACTTATTGAACTGCCCTCGTATGTGCAATTCTCTTAGCTCTTGGCTAACCTACTGGCTCTGGCTCTCGGCATAGGCAACGAAACTTTGACAATATTCCACGTTTCCAACTCTTTACTATTCCGCGACACTACAGTATTGACAAGTGCAGTTATAAACTGAACTGCGAATACTTCTTTACAATTCTGATTGCTTCACACATATAGATCAATTGTCAATGTATAAACTGCATGTGGCGCCTGGCTAGGCCGTAGCTACTGACTTGGCTGAAGACTATGCTAACTAGCGCCTCTGCACATGAGCTCTCTGAAGCTATAACAAGTGAACCATTCCTATTAAAGTCGGCTGTAGCACTGGCCAGTGCGCCAGCCTGTCTCGTAAGACCAGCCGAGTGGCGGCGCTCGTTCTGCTAGCGTCGACAGTGGAGACTCGCACGTCCGACGTGTACCTACGTACTGCGGCCGATGTGAAGCCTACAACCCAGCCAGTGTGGTGCCTTGCTGTGACACCACAATGGTGATTTCCGTGACGATATCCATCTAAGACACAGGTTAGCGCTTTCCACCTCCGCAAAAAACAAGCAAACAGGAAGCTGAACGTCACCTGGAATGGCAACAAACTGGACCATACGGACAAACCAACATACCTCGGTGTCGTGCTGGATAGATCACTGACGTACAGATATCACTGTGAAAAAACCTGCCAAAAAGTTGCCGCCAGGAACAATATTTTAAGAAAACTGACGAATAGTAAATGGGGAGCTAGTCCGACTGTATTACGAACAATTGCTCAAACACTTTGCTTCTCCAAGGCAGAATATGCATGCCCTGTATGGTCCCGATCCACACATGCCAAGAAAGTCACTACAGCCCTTAATGAAACATGCAGGCTAACAACAGGATGCATGAAACCCACTCCACTTGGGAAAATATACAAAGCAGCTGGATTCTCATCT
This sequence comes from Schistocerca americana, assembly GCF_021461395.2. Taxonomy (NCBI): domain Eukaryota; kingdom Metazoa; phylum Arthropoda; class Insecta; order Orthoptera; family Acrididae; genus Schistocerca; species Schistocerca americana. The sequence goes on from NC_060129.1 coordinate 152,726,598, forward strand.
CCTGAATTCCGAAGAATTGCGCACGAACATACAGAAACATTTAAACAGGTTTTCGACGAGCGCCACCCGCTGCACGTTTCTTCATGCGGACGTAGCAGACTTAAATCCCGCAAGAGATTTCTCACTAGTGAATTGAACGAGCCTGCCTCACGAGAAATACCCAGCGGCAGTACATCAAGCCAGAAGATTTGGAGAACACTGAACCGCATCAGAACAGGCGTAGCACCAGTTAAAGCAAACCTAGTCAAATGGGGCTCCAAGGACGAAGGAGACAACAAATGCGGCTGTGGTGAAGTTCAGGATATGGAACACCTTCTACAGTGGTACATCTGCCCCACAAGGTGTACCCTCGACAGGGTACAGCAGAACAGCAGAACACAACATGTTGTTATCAATGGAGAGACGTCTATAGACGTTAAAGTAACCTCTGGCGTGCCACAGGGGAGTGTTATGGGACCATTGCTTTTCACAATATATATAAATGACCTAGTAGATAGTGTCGGAAGTTCCATGCGGCTTTTCGCGGATGATGCTGTAGTATACAGAGAAGTTGCAGCATTAGAAAATTGTAGCGAAATGCAGGAAGATCTGCAGCGGATAGGCACTTGGTGCTGGGAGTGGCAACTGACCCTTAACATAGACAAATGTAATGTATTGCGAATACATAAAAAGAAGGATCCTTTATTGTATGATTATATGATAGTGGAACAAACACTGGTAGCAGTTACGTCTGTAAAATATCTGGGAGTATGCGTGCGGAACGATTTGAAGTGGAATGATCATATAAAATTAATTGTTGGTAAGGCGGGTACCAGGTTGAGATTCATTGGGAGAGTCCTTAGAAAATGTAGTCCATCAACAAAGGAGGTGGCTTACAAAACACTCGTTCGACCTATACTTGAGTATTGCTCATCAGTGTGGGATCCGTACCAGGTCGGGTTGACGGAGGAGATAGAGAAGATCCAAAGAAGAGCGGCGCGTTTCGTCACAGGGTTATTTGGTAACCGTGATAGCGTTACGGAGATGTTTAACAAACTCGAGTGGCAGACTCTGCAAGAGAGGCGCTCTGCATCGCGGTGTAGCTTGCTCGCCAGGTTTCGAGAGGGTGCGTTTCTGGATGAGGTATCGAATATATTGCTTCCCCCTACTTATACCTCCCGAGGAGATCACGAATGTAAAATTAGAGAGATTAGAGCGCGCACGGAGGCTTTCAGACAGTCGTTCTTCCCGCGAACCATACGCGACTGGAACAGGAAAGGGAGGTAATGACAGTGGCACGTAAAGTGCCCTCCGCCACACACCGTTGGGCGGCTTCCGGGGTGTAAATGTAGATGTAGATGTAGAACTATGGCTTGAGAAGAGAGAAACATTGGACTTGGCCCGACATTGGGCTGAAAGGCTTTGAAGCAAATCTCCGGACACGAAAAACTGAAGTAAGTACCGTGACGATTAGTATCGTGATGATGATGATCACAATGGTGTTGAGTGTGGTGATGGAGATTATTATCGTTGTAACGTTGACTAAGACGACGGCTCGGGAAGACGATGGCGGTGCTGTCAACTGTATACGGCGTGTACTCCACTGAGGTGTGACGGATCTCACAAGGGAACCTCCCCATCGCACCCCCCTCAGATTTAGTTATGAGTTGGCACAGTGGATAGGCCTTGATAAACTGAACACAGATCAGTCGAGAAAACAGGAAGAAGTTGTGTGGAACTGTGAAAAAATTAGCAAAATATACAAACTGAGTAGTTTGTGGCAACATGGGCAACATCAAGGACAATAGGACCGCAGGGACGCCGTGGTCTTGTGGTAACGTGAGCAGCTACGGAACGAAAGGTCCTTAGTTCAAATCTTCCATCGAGTGAAAAGTTTAATTTTTTATTTTCAGTTTATGTGACAAACTCTTATGTTTTCATCACTTTTTTGGGAGTGATTATCACATCCACAAGAAAACCTAAATCCGGCAAGGTAGAAGGATCTTTTTACCCATTCGCCAAGTGTACAAGTTAGGTGGGTCGACAACATATCCCTGTCATGAGACGCACATGCCGTCACCAGTGTCGTATAGAATATATCAGACGTGTTTTCCTGTGGAGGAATCGGTTGACCTATGACCTTGCGATCAAATGTTTTCTGTTCCCATTGGAGAGGCACGTCCTTTCGTCTACTAATCGCACGGTCTTGCGATGCGGTCGCAAAACGCAGACACTAAACTTATTACAGTGAACAGAGATGTCAATGAACGAACGGACAGATAATAACTATGCAAAAATAAAGAAAGTAAAATTTTCAGTCGAAGGAAGACTTGAACCAAGGACCCCTCGTTCTGCAGCTGCTCACGCTACCAAGGGACCACGGCGCTGCTAAGCTTACATTGTCCATTATATTGCTTATGTGGCCCATGGACTACTCAGTTTGTATATTTTGCTTATTTTTTCACAGTTCCACACAACTTCTTCCTGTTTTCTCGATTGATCTGTGTTCAGTTTATCAAGGCCTATCCACTGTGCCAACTTATAACTAAATCTGAGGGGGGTGCGATGGGGAGGTTCCCTTGTCAGCCGTGGTCCTGCTTCGCTGCACGCGGACGAACCGAGCCGGCAATGGGTCTGCAATGATCGGCATATAACGATAAAACCGCTTGAGACGCGCCGGTAATTCGTAAGACACGCAACACGCAGTTAGCGGAGCTTCACCTCGCCACCAGAGAAATATGTACGCCAACGCAGAATCGGCGGTCCACGGATGTTTTTTTGGAGCTGATGTTCCTGGATGCCGGAGAATTTTTTTTGTGTAGGAGCCGAGAATCTGGTGGTAGCGTCTTCCCGTTGAATGTGATTCCAGCACGGCGCCGCTTTTACGTCACAGTGGCTCTGAAACGCCGGCCGAACCTGGTGTGGAGTGTACCTTTGTAGAGAATCTCCAGCCAAATACGCAAGGGCCGAGAGACATTCTCTTCCACTACGCCTCGGCCTGTAATATGCTTCTCGCAGTAACAGGTTTTCCCCCTGAGGTAATCACTCTGACCTTCTACGGGCGACTGACATTTTCGCGTGTGGCCGTAGGGAAAGTCTAAAAATTTCACAACTAATACACGTTTCTTTCAGGATTGTTACCAAAAGAACTCTGTGAATAACTTGTCACACATTTCAATTGCTTTTTTGTTTTCATTTTGTTTTCTTTAAAGTATTTCGATTCTGTATAATAGTCACCTGCTACTCACATTTACAATTCTGGTCATGTATTGTTGTAAAGATGTAATGTTGTAATGATGTAATGTTAATAAATAAATTTCACAAAAAAATGAAGCGCGTCCTTCCGGCGCTCATAATTTTTGGAAGTCGGGATTGCGTTCGCGCTAACCTGACGAAAAAAAAAAAAAAAAAGCAGTGTTCGTCGAACTGCGGCCAGCGGGTTGCGTCAAGTATTCCTTCGGCTCGCAGCCCTATGTTATAATAATAACACTAGCAATTCCGGGGATGCTATGCAATTGCTAAATATGCACGGGAAAGGCAAATACATTGTATATTCCTCCCCTCCCCCCCTCCTCCCTGTACATCTCTTCCTCCCCCCTCTTTATGTCCATTTCCGTCTGAGTCTTCAGTAGAGTATACTGTAGAAATTTGAACTAAAGATTTTTTCGAGATTGTTTCGCAACGAAATTTCCCCTTCATATATTAGATATGTATTCATGTTTGTAACACTGCATATTACAAAAATGTATAAACCTATATCCATCCGAATGTTCATTGGAGTACCGTGGAAAAGTTGGAAGTAAATCGTTCAAGAACTTTTAGAGTATTATGGTAACAACGCTTCCCATTCCGCCTACGTCCGTCCGAAAGTTAGTTGGATTACCGTGTAAAAATCTGAAGTTAAACCGCCAAGAACTTTTCGATATTTGCGGTAACTACGCTCCCGCACTACATTACATACTAGAGTTGGGCAACACGATTCTTTTTCCCGATTCGATTCCTACGATTCAATCTCACATTGCGAATCGATTCCTACGATTCGTTCACGATTCTTTCACGATTCATTCTAGTCTGCGATGGCACGATTCTTACGGAATGCAAAAAGTTCTACATCTTACTCACAGATGGCAGGACAGGTCTAAAATTGTCAGTGTGGTTAGAATCGAACTGATAAGATATGCCAGAAATAGTTCATTTATGAGTAAACATGCATACGACGTTACAAGTGTGATTCTCGATTTATACGTGTAATACCTTAATTGATGAAAGGTCACGTTTCATTTGATTGCATCTATTGTTTTATTTCAGTATGCCAGGAAAGAGGAGTCGATTTGTGCGAAAGGTAGTGCAAAATTACGTGGTATGCCAGTCTGGTTGTGTGGCTTGAACGTATCTAACTACAGACGTCTATTTTATAGTAACAAAATCTAGCAGTGAGGCAGACGTGGTTTGGCTCACATCATCCTATTCAAATAAAGTTGAAAGCAAACAGTTAAATAAATATAAATTTTCATTTCCGAGATACCAGCGATCAGAGGAAACCATGTCTAACCTAAAACATGTCTAGGATGATTGTTACTTTGGATGTACAGTAAGTCCAACGTGTTCGTATTCGGATAACGTTATACCGCCATCTCACAAAATTTTGATACACCTCTACTGTAACATCCAATAGTAACAAGGATTTACGAAATTGTAATATAAAATACTTATTGTGTAAAATCGAGTTTTTTCAGGACACACACCAATATAGATAAATTTAAAAATCAAAATCTTTATCTAAATATAAATTTCTATCAAAACTGTTAAATCCATTCCCAAGAAACACGAAATTCGCGTTTTTACTAAAAAAATTCTTTTGTGTAAAATCGCGTGCTGTAAGGAAAGACACCTATATACAGATAATGATAAAAACTAAAACCTTAACTACATTCAATACGTAATAACAAAGTTTTACGAGATGGCGTTATAAAAACATGTGAAATAGCTTTTTTATAATGTAAAATTGGGTTTTTACGAATGGAACTATGTAGGATATATATACTGTAAAATTGACTTTTTACGGAAGAATGGAACTATGTAGGTGAACTCATAAAGCAAAAACAGGTCTAAATACAAAATTTCATTCAAATCGTTAGGGCCGTTTTCGAGATACGTGAAATATAACACATAATCCAAGTGCTATTGCTCGTGTGTAAAGAAGGTGTGTGTGTGTTTTGCATTGCATCTGGAACATATAAGAGGTACGTATTTATTAATGATACTTGGATTTCTTGATTTTAATCGTGTGTATTGGGAGCTGTGTACTCGCTGTATATCGCTCCTGTCATCACTAGTTCGTGTATTACTCGCGCAAAGTAAGCTGACGTAAATGGGAAATGCCTTTACGCTCGTTCCCCTCAGCCACCGCCTAGTGTCAGGTTGAGCTTGGTTTTCACAGTAATATTACGGCCCACGAAATTCGTTTGTTCGTTCCGAGCTTCCTTTGTTCACACGCATCCTCCACTTGACTGCCATCTGGCGGTCGTAATCATTCGGCACGACTCGGCATGATTCGGAAGTTGCCTTCGAAGCATAGCGTACTAAGAATCGATGAATCGTTGGAACTTGGAATCGTCACGACTCGGAAACACGCAATCGCTCTTACGATTCTTTTGAACGACGATTCGTCCGTATCACGATTCGATTCTTACGATTCTTTATTTAGAGTCGTTCAAATGAACGACTCATTCACGAATCGCCACAACTCTATTACATACATATGTATATATTATATATGTTACAAAAAATTATAACTTACGCCCATCCAAACGTTCGTTAGTGTGTCGTGTAAAACTTTGTAGTAAATCAGTCAAGAACGTTTCGAGATTTTCGGTAACAACGTTTAGCTGTTATATAGCCTATATACAGGGTGTTACAAAAAGGTACGGCCAAACTTTCAGGAAACATTCCTCACACACAAATAAAGAAAAGATGTTATGTGGACATGTGTCCGGAAACGCTTACTTTCCATGTTACAGGTCATTTTAGTTTCGTCCACCGACGCTCAATGGAGCACGTTATCATGATTTCATACGGGATACTCTACCTGTGTTGCTAGAACATGTGCCTTTACAAGTAGGACACAACATGTGGTTCGTGCACGATGGAGCTCCTGCACATTTCAGTCGAAGTGTTCGTACGCTTCTCAACAACAGATTCGGTGGCCGATGGATTGGCAGAGGCGGACCAATTCCGTGGCCTCCACGCTCTCCTGACCTCAACCCTCTTGACTTTCATTGATGGGGGCATTTGAAAGCTCTTGTCTACGCAACCCCGGTACCAAATGTAGAGACTCTTCGTGCTCGTATTGTGGACGGCTGTGAAACAATACGCCATTCTCCAGGGCTGCATCAGCGCATCAGGGATTCCGTGCGACGGAGGGTGGATGCACGTATCCTCGCTAGCGGAGGGCATTTTGAACATTTTCTGTAACAAAGTGTTTGAAGTCACGCTGGTACGTTCTGTTGCTGCGTGTTTCCATTCCATGATTAATGTGATTTGAAGGGAAGTAATAAAATGAGCTCTAACATGGAAAGTAAGCGTTTCCGGACACATGTCCACATAACATATTTTCTTTCTTTGTGTGTGAGGAATGTTTCCTGAAAGTTTGGCCGTACCTTTTTGTAACGCCCTGTATATAAACTGTCAAACCGATTCTTTTTTGTTACGAAAACGAGTGACAGCAGAGATGTCTAACTGAACGCAATTTTTTATTATTTTCTTTGTCATACCAAACATACCATTACCATCCACATTTCCTCGGAAAAAAAGACACAAATCGGTTGAGCCGTTCTCAAGTGGTGGTTTTTCACATCTGATTTTAATAACGGACTTTTCCGGTGGATTTTCCAAAAATTTTGTTTCGTACAAACCCTGTCGTGACAATTGCGGAAGCAAGCAAGACAAAAATAAACTAAATCTGCCGAGCCGTTCTTAACTGAGGAATATTTCGATGATGTACTTACGTCGATTTGCGGTTTTTCCAGTCGATTTTCCACAAATTTGCTTTCATACAAACCTTGTCCTGACAATAACGGACACAACAAAGAAACCTCAACCAAATCGGTGAAGCCGTTCTTTCGTAGACACGGCGGTTGATTTTTATTTATATCGATGAATCTATCAACTAACAGCCTGATCCGAAAACGTCAACCAACGTTAAGAACTTCTCAACAACATAGTTTTGCGCGCCAGTAACAAAGAAATACACTTGCAGAGACAATAATGTTTTAAGGCGTTCTTTATTGTAACTGGCGCTGATGTATTCGGCCGTGAGCTCAGTAAAGTTGTCCGCTTACGTCAGTAACTAGTGTGGTCGCTGCGGGATTGGAAGATGCGAAAGGATGGTGGGGATGGGGGGAGATGTTTTATTGCTTGTCTTCCAGTACTGACAAATCGTGGGCGTGAGCGATTTGTAATGATCAGCTGCTGTGAATTTCAAACAGGAGCAACATGGATTCGTGAACGCGCAGTGTAGGCGGTCATCAAGAAATGCGGAACTGTTTGTGGCAAAGAATATAGTTTCCAGAATGAGATTTTCACTCTGCAGCGGAGTGTGCGCTAATATGAAACTTCCTGGAAGATTAAAACTGTGTGCCCGACCGAGACTCGAACTGGGGTCCTTTGCCTTTCGCGGGCAAGTGCTCTACCAACTGAGCTACCGAAGCACGACTCACGCCCGGTACCCACAGCTTTACTTCTGCCAGTACCTCGTCTCCTACCTTCCAAACTTTACAGAAGCTCTCCTGCGAACCTTGCAGAACTAGCACTCCTGAAAGAAAGGATACTGCGGAGACATGGCTTAGCCACAGCCTGGGGGATGTTTCCAGAATGAGATTTTCACTCGGCAGCGGAGTGTGCGCTGATATGAAACTTCCTGGCAGATTAAAACTGTGTGCCCGACCGAGACTCGAACTCGGACCTTTGCCTTTCGCGGGAAAGTGCTCTACCAACTGAGCTACCGAAGCACCACTCACGCCCAGTACCCTGCAAGGAAGTTTCAAAGAATATAGTACTGAATTAAAGGAAAGCTACATTCAAAACATACGGGGTGAACATTAATAAAACCGATATAATGCAGGGGCGGATTCCTGTCTCGAAATGGAGGAAGAAAGTTCCATACAAACATTTGTCCGGAAATGGACGGTGTGGGTGCAATGACAACAAATCGTCCCGGAACACAGTACAGAGTTGCATCGGAACCACGTCACAACAGACGTTCCAAAGTGGCGTCCATGGGGCGTAGTACACGCCTTCACACGTCGCATCACGGACTGCCGCACTCTTTGGCACGTTTCGGTTTCTCTCCGAATGTCGACACATGCGTCGCGAACACGCTGATGAAGGATCTTCACACCAGGAACTGGTTCAGCATACACAACGCTTTCCAGATGCTCCCACAGGTCAAAATCCCAGGGCGTTGAAGTCTGGTGGTCTAGCAGGGCACGCTACAGCCTTTCCCCGTACCAACCAACGTCCGGAGAAGATGCTGTTGATGCGTCGGAGGCGTGTAACGCGGAACTGGGGTGGTGCTCCGTCATGCAGAAACCGCACAATCTCTCGTATTCTCAAGCAGCTCAGGCGCAGTATTCTGCAGGAAGTCCAGTTACGTTCGTCCATCGAGGTGTTCTGGAATAATAAGCATGTGTAATTGCGTAGGCTTCCGCGGCCAGATTCAGTCGACATAAAAGTTTTCTGGGTTTGGTACCGCGCCACAATGTAAAAACTACTACTGCTATAGAATAGCCAACATCTAATTAGACCCAGAAGAAGGCCGCTGCAATCGTGGCCGAAACGTTGGCTTTTCTATAGCAGCAGTAGTTTTTACATTATGACGCCGTTCCAAACCCAGAAAACTTTTATGTCGGATAAGCATGTGGTCGCCAAGAATCGCTGCCCACACAGTGATGCTGAAGCGATGAGGATGAGACGCCTCAACCAAGAATTTTAGAACATGTTTTTTGCTCGAGTATCATGTCGTTTTTGGAAACCCAGAATCTACTATGTAGGAATCAACATGGATTCCGGAAACAGCGATCGTGTGAGACCCAACTAGCTTTATTTGTTCATGAGACCCAGAAAATATTAGATACAGGCTCCCAGGTAGATGCTGTTTTTCTTGACTTCCGGAAGGCGTTCGACAGTTCCGCACTGTCGCCTGATAAACAAAGTAAGAGCCTACGGAATATCAGACCAGCTGTGTGGCTGGATTGAAGAGTTTCTAGCAAACAGAACACAGCATGTTGTTATCAATGGAGAGACGTCTACAGACGTTAAAGTAACCTCTGGCGTGCCACAGGGGAGTGTTATGGGACCATTGCTTTTCACAATATATATAAATGACTTAGTAGATAGTGTCGGAAGTCCGATGTGGCTTTTCGCGGATGATGCTGTAGTATACAGAGAAGTTGCAACATTAGAGAATTGTAGCGAAATGCAGGAGGATCTGCAGCGGATAGACACTTGGTGCAGGGAGTGGCAACTGACCCTTAACATAGACAAATGTAATGTATTGCGAATACATAGAAAGAAGGATCCTTTATTGTATGATTATATGATAGCGGAGCAAACACTGGTAGCAGTTACTTCTGTAAAATATCTGGGAGTATGCGTGCGGAACGATTTGAAGTGGAATGATCATATAAAATTAATTGTTGGTAAGGCGGGTACCAGGTTCAGATTCATTGGGAGAGTCCTTAGAAAATGTAGTCCATCAACAAAGGAGGAGGCTTACAAAACACTCGTTCGACCTATACTTGAGTATTGCTCATCAGTGTGGGATCCGTGCCGGATCGGGTTGACGGAGGAGATAGAGAAGATCCAAAGAAGAGCGGCGCGTTTCGTCACAGGGTTATTTGGTAAGCGTGATAGCGTTACGGAGATGTTTAATAAACTCAAGTGGCAGACTCTGCAAGAGAGGCGCTCTGCATCGCGGTGTAGCTTGCTCGCCAGGTTTCGAGAGGGTGCGTTTCTGGATGAGGTATCGAATATATTGCTTCCCCCTACTTATACCTCCCGAGGAGATCACGAATGTAAAATTAGAGAGATTAGAGCGCGCACGGAGGCTTTCAGACAGTCGTTCTTCCCGCGAACCATACGCTACTGGAACAGGAAAGGGAGGTAATGACAGTGGCACGTAAAGTGCCCTCCGCCACACACCGTTGGGTGGCTTGCGGAGTATAAATGTAGATGTAGATGTAGATTCTCCGAGAATTGTCTGCAGCCCTCAGACGACGATTAAGCAGATTGATGGTGCCATTTCAGGTAAAGGTTGCTTCGTTGGTAAAGTGGGCTGATGACAGAAATCAAATAATTATGACGGTCTGGCGCAAGAACCATCGAAAAAATCCTTCCTGTAGAGAGAAATCCAATGCTCATAACCCTTGCAGTCGTTGCACGTGAAGGGGACAGTAGGGGTTGTCGTGGAGGATACACGTAATCCTACTTTGGCTTACGCTGTATCGGTGGAGCGCTTGCCTGGAGGTTGTTCTAGGGTTCGTCTCATATCCTGTAGAACCCGGTCCTCCAAATCTGGTGTACGCATAGTCCATCGCCTCCCTCCACGTCCGTCTGTCTCAAAGGACCACACAATCGCCCAAAAAGGGCTCGGCCGGCCGAAGTGGCCGTGCGGTTAAAGGCGCTGCAGTCTGGAACCGCAAGACCGCTACGGTCGCAGGTTCGAATCCTGCCTCGGGCATGGATGTTTGTGATGTCCTTAGGTTAGTTAGGTTTAAGTAGTTCTAAGTTCTAAGGGACTAATGACCTCAGCAGTTGAGTCCCATAGTGCTCAGAGCCAAAAAGGGCTCGAAGTGTTGGCATCTGCGAGGGTGCTTGTTTTCGTATAGCTGTGCTGCCTCTCGACCGTTTCCATCTGCTTGGCCGTACACAAACACCGTCTCCGCTTCTTTCCGACAGGAACATCGGACCATTCTGCTGTCTGCTGTACGCTGCGTCAATCACACAGCCTACAACACACGGCACGTGGTCAGGAAACAGTCATCCGTCAGCGCCATTTCCGGACACGTGTTCGTAGGACCGCTGTTGCTCCATTTCCAGTCAGCTATCTGTCCTTGTAGTTTTTCGGTTTTGTTAATGCTCACCCTGTGTAGTCAACATTTAATGTCTGTTATTGCGTGATGTATTTAAATGTAACAGGGTGTCTACGACCCGGGACAACCGGGAGATCCGGGAAAAACCCGGGAATTTTTTCTTCCGGGAGAAAACCGGGAAAAACCCGGGATTTTTTTTTTAGAATTTCGGGATTTTCTTCATTGTTTTAGTTTTCAGTTAAATTTTTGTAACATTGACCGGTAAAGCCAATACTCTAACAAAGGATATTACTGTATCTCGCTGCTGCAGAATAATACTGCAGCAATAAAACTTGAAAGAGAGAAAAAAACGAAAACAAAACAAAGTTGCCAAGGAAATGCGCCATATACAGCAACAAAACACAGTGCTCATACGAGCGTCTGCCAACAGCAAAATGTGTCAACGGCTTCAGGAAGACTATGCAATGCTTCATAACAGCAAATTGCCCCCGATGAGCGTGACGTCACAACGGCTTACAGTAGATTCACTTGAGCAGTTGCGAGCGAGCTCATGCGCATGCGCAGTTGAGTCGCGTGTGAGTAGTACCTTCTGCTTTTCTGCTAGAACGCTACACTGGTAAGGGCCAGTTGCACAGTCCCCGGCTAGCAGCCGCTAAATTTCTATTGTGGGAGCCGGCCGGTGTGGCCGTGCGGTTCTAACCGCGTCAGTTTGGAACCGCGTGACCGCTACGGTCGCCGGTTCGAATCCTGCCTCGGGCATGGATGTGTGTGCTGTCCTTAGGTTAGTTAGGTTTATGTAGTTCTAAGTTCTAGGGGACTGATGACCTCAGTAGTTAAGTCCCATAGTGCTCAGAGCCATTTGAACCATTTTTTTCTATTGTGGGAGCAGCGCGGAAAACGCGTTGTACAAACACGTAATAACGTTTAACCGGAGAAAAAACGCGGGATAGCTGAAACGATGATTGTGGCAGGGTTAGTTAAGTTAACCGGAGAATTAGTGATGACAAGATTGTTAGAACGAGGAAGGAGAAGAAACGGGGACATCGTACAAATTATGGAAGAATATGACGACTCCAAATTTATATAACAATTTCGTGCTACTGCTTCAGAAGCTAGAGCGTAAGAATGAAATGTGAAACTATTTCTTAACATGAAACTTTTTGCTTGTAGTAGGCCTAATGGGCATTTGACATTGGTACTTCATGCTTGTATTCTGTCGTGTTATAAAAATGACCATTTGTGCCAAAACAGTGTCGATTATTCGGTGTGTGTTACAATTGCTGCAGTATTAGGCAGAGCTATTTCGTGACAAAATACACGTTTTAAATTGCTGACAGATCTGGAGAATGTGCTGGCCGGGGCAGCAGTCGAACATTTCCTGTATCCAGAAAGTCCTGTACAGGACCTGCAACATGTTGCTGCACGTCAGACATCTTCCCAAAACGTGTTTGGTTCCCTGAGTTTAATTTTCTAAAGTGCCGGGAAATTCTACGCCCGTGTGTATAAGCATAACCATGCAAAAGACTGATAAGTTTTCCAGTTCTGAGGAAAAGTATACTCTCACTTAACACGGAAAAAGCGTATTTTCACCTGGGAGGAAATGTACTTTTAACCGGGAATTCCGGGAAAAATCCGGGAATTTTTTTTCCTCGTCCACGTATACACCCTGTATAAGTACAATTACTCTTATTTGCCAATTAATCGTCCACTCATGCAGACAACACAGCACACTGCGTGAGGTACGAGGTGCATTCAAGTTCTAAGGCCTCCGATTTTTTTTCTCCGGACAGGAAAGAGATAGAAACATGCGCATTGTTTTAAAATGATGCCGCGTTCATTGTCAAAACGTCCCAGAGATGGCAGAACCGTACGGCAGATGGAATTTTACCGCCAGCGGCGAGAATGAGAACTGTTTTAAATACTTAAAATGGCGACGTTTTCCTTACTTGAACAACGTGCAATCATTCGTTTTCTGAACTTGCGTGGTGTGAAACCAACTGAAATTCATCGACAGTTGAAGAAGACATGTGGTGATGGAGTTACGGAAGTGTCGACGTGCGTTTGTGGGTGCGACAGTTTAATGAAGGCAGAACATCGTGTGACAACAAACGGAAACAACCTCGGGCTCGCACAAGCCGGTCTAATGACATGATCGAGAAAGTGGAGAGAATTGTTTTGAGGGATCGCCGAATGACTGTTGAACAGATTGCCTCCAGAGTTGGCATTTCTGTGGGTTCTGTGCACACAATCCTGCATGACGACCTGAAAATGCGAAAAGTGTCATCCAGGTGGGTGCCACGAATGCTGACGGACGACAACACGGCTGCCCGTGTGGCACGTTGCCAAGCAATGTTGACGCGCAACGACAGCACGAATGGGACTTTCTTTTCGTCGGTTGTGACAGTGGATGAGACGTGGATGCCATTTTTCAATCCAGAAACAAAGCGCCAGTCAGCTCAATGGAAGCACAGAGATTCACCGCCACCATAAAAATTTCGGGTAACCGCTAGTGCTGAAAAAATGATGGTGTCCATGTTCTGGGACAGCGAGGGCGTAATCCTTACCCATTGCGTTCCAAAGGGCACTACGGTAACAGGTGCATCCTACGAAAATGTTTTGAAGAACAAATTCCTTCCCGCACTGCAACACAAATGTCCGGGAAGGGCTGCGCGTGTGCTGTTTCACCAAGACAACGCACCCGCACATCGAGCTAACGTTACGCAACAGTTTCTTCGTGATAACAACTTTGAAGTGATTCCTCATGCTCCCTACTCACGTGACCTGGCTCCTAGTGACTTTTGGCTTTTTCCAACAACGAAAGACACTCTCCGTGGCCGCACATTCACCAGCCGTGCTGCTATTGCCTCGGCGATTTTCCAGTGGTCAAAACAGACTCCTAAAGAAGCCTTCGCCGCTGCCATGGAATCATGGCGTCAGCGTTGTGAAAAATGTGTACGTCTGCAGGGCGATTACGTCGAGAAGTAACGCCAGTTTCATCGATTTCGGGTGAGTAGTTAATTAGAAAAAAAATCGGAGGCCTTAGAACTTGAATGCACCTCGTAATTACAGGTGTCGCAACTTTGGTCTCGCTGAGGTTCGCAACAATCTGAAACAGAGAACAGTCGACACGAAGTATTCCGAGCGGCGCCGAGTTTTAACGATCAGTACTTGGGACTCGGTGGCCCCTCTGTGGCGCCTCGATTGAGGGCTGATAACGAATTAATTTATCCAGGTTACCGAGTAATGACAGAGCTCGGTACACGAGCGGCGTGAGCGGACTCCCCACTACGTCAGTGCTGGCCCTCGAGCAAATATGTCTGTCGACCACCGCGCTAAGGTCGAAATTAAATACTGGCGGTGTTTGACAGCACTCGGAAGAAATAGTATTGGGACAGGCCGGCTTGGCTATTGCAGACTGGTTGGCAGTTGTTTGCTACACTTGGCATACTTCGATGACCTTCAATACTCACAGGACAGCATCGATGTTTTAGCATCGATACTGAAGTTTTTGAAACAATGCAGCATCGACATTAAAGATAAAATATGGACATGGATGTTGTCAAAGGAAACGCGATACTGGTTACGCTGTCTTATATTTCTTTCGTCATTTAGACTAATCTTTTTCTGAACACGTCCCATAATGGCATTACTGCAACACTTTTAGGGCATTCCGCATATAGCTACATGTATGTGTGTGTGTGTGTGTGTGTGTGTGTGTGTGTGTGTGTGTGTGTGTGTGTGCTGGGGGGGGGGGGGGAGAGGGGGGAGGAGGTGTATGCATCGGGGGGAGGAACAATAAACCAATAAACAGGGTGTTTCAAAAGGAATATACGTATTTCGAATGCATGTATTTATTAAAGTTTAAGACATACGAATATGAAACTTTACACACATATTTATGAAGCTCTCAAGTTCAGATTACAGATGTTCAATATGTCCTCCATCAGTGACACTCACAATATCACATATACAGGGTGGGTCACCTAACGTTACCGCTGGATGTATTTCGTAAACCACATCAAATACTGACGAACCGATTCCACAGACCGAACGTGAGGAGAGGGGCTAGTGTAATTGTTTAATACAAACCATACAAAAGTGCACGAAAGTATGTTTTTTAACACAAACCTACGTTTTTTTAAATGGAACCCCGTTAGTTTTGTTAGCACATCTGAACATATAAACAAATACGTAATCATTGCCGTTTGTTGCATTGTAAAATGTTAATTACATCCGGAGATATTGTAACCTAAAGTTGACGCTTGAGTACCACTCCTCCGCTGTTCGATCGTGTGTATCGGAGAGCACCGAATTACGTAGGGATCCAAAGGGAACGCTGATGGACCTTAGGTACAGAAGAGATTGGAACAGCACATTACATCCACATGCTAACACCTTTTTATTGATCTTTTTCACTGACGCACATGTACATTACCATGAGGGGTGAGGTACACGTACACACGTGGTTTCCGTTTTCAATTACGGAGTGGAATAGAATGTGTCCCGACATGTCAGGCTAATAGATGTTCAATGTGGTGCCCATCATTTGCTGCACACGATTGCAATCTCTGGCGTAATGAATGTCGTACACGCCGCAGTACATCTGGTGTAATGTCGCCGCAGGCTGCCACAATACGTTGTTTCATATCCTCTGGGGTTGTAGGCACATCACGGTACACATTCTCCTTTAACGTACCACACAGAAAGAAGTCCAGAGGTGTAAGATCAGGAGAACGGGCTGGCCAATTTATGCGTCCTCCACGTCCTATGAAACGCCCGTCGAATATCCTGTCAAGGGCCAGCCTAGTGTTAATTGCGGAATGTGCAGGTGCACCATCATGCTGATCCCACATACGTCGACGCGTTTCCAGTGGGACATTTTCGAGCAACGTTGGCAGATCATTCTGTAGAAACGCGATGTATGTTCCAGTGCTCTCCGATACACACGATCGAACAGCGGAGGAGTGGTACTCAAGCGTCAACTTTAGGTTACAATATCTCCGGATGTAATTAACATTTTACAATGCAACAAACGGCAATGATTACGTATTTGTTTATATGTTCAGATGCGCTAACAAAACTAACGGGGTTCCATTTAAAAAAACGTAGCTTTGTGTTAAAAAACATACTTTCGTGCATTTTTGTATGGTTTGTATTAAACAATTACACTAGCCCCTCTCCTCACGTTCGGTCTGTGGAATCGGTTCGCCAGTATTTGATGTGGTTTACGAAATATATCCAGCGGTAACGTTAGGTGACTCACCCTGTATACTCAAATTCCTCCCACACTCTGGCAAGCATGTCTTTTGTCACTGATGTTACGACGGTACGGATCCGGTTCTTCAACTCTTCCAGATTCTGTGGGAGTGGTGGTACATAAACGTTGTCTTTAACGAAACCCCATAGGAAGAGGTCAGAGGGTGTCAAATCCGGTGACCGTGGAGCCCAGCAGAGACACATGCTAACTCGCCAGCTCCTTGACGACCAATCCAACGGTTCGGCAGAGTTTCATTCAGATATTCACGCACTGGGCGATTCCAGTGAGGGGGGCGCCCCGTCTTGTTGAATAACGAGGTTGTTTTCTTGCAGCCTCGGAAACAACCAGTTTTGTAACATAACGAGATACTGCTGACCGTTAACCGTGTTTCCATCAAAGAAGAATGAGCCGTAAACAGGTGTTCGGGAAATCGCACAAAACACGTTCATTTTGGGCGAATCTCGTAAATGTTCAGTGGCTGCATGTGGGTTCTCTAAGTCCCAAATTGGAAAGTTGTGTTTGTTTACCTGACGACCAGCATGGAAAGTCGCTTCATCACTGAACACGATGCTTTGTGCGGAAGTGTTATCATTGTCAACAGCATGAAGAATCTCGTTACAAAATGCCACACGTTTGCGTTTGTCGTCACGACGCAGAGCTTGTAACAGTTGTGCCTTGCACGGTTTCATAAACAACCGACGTCTCACAACACGCCAAATTGTTGTTGTAGGCAGTTGTAACTCCCGACTGGCACGAAGAGTTGATTTTGACGGACTACGTTGGAAAGCAGTTTGAATTCGTGCAACATTTTCTTCAGGAACACGAGGACGGCCAGGACTCTTCCCTTTAAATACACATCTTGTACATGGAAACTGCCGATACCGTCTGCGAACGTTCCACCCATTCGGAGGATTAGTTTGGTACCTCAACCTGAAACGTCTTTGCACTATAATCACTGAATTGCACTTCACAGACGCGAGAACACAAAATGATTTCTGGTGCAGAGTAGCCATTTTAAACATATGACGGTTACCAAGCAAAATAGTAGTCAACTGACGTCCAGCGACTATTACTATAAACTATACTATGTATTCGTTTCTCCAATAGTTGATCCGAGGCGCAGCCATCGACAGTTTGGAGAAAATAATACTTTGTAATACGTAGGCTATATTCTTTTTGAAACACCCTGTATGTGGACGAACTAAGTCAGGCAACGTTGGCTACTATTAAACAGAGTGAAAATCTCATTCTGGAAACATCCCCCAGGCTGTGGCTAAGCCAAGTCTCCGCAACATCCTTTCTTTCAGGAGTGCTAGTTCCGCAAGCTTCGCAGGAGAGCTTCTGTAAAGTTTGGAAGGTAGGAGACGAGGTACTGGCAGAAGTAAAGCTGTGAGTACCGGGCGTGAGTCGTGCTTCGGTAGCTCAGATGGTAGAGCACATGCCCGCGAAAGGCAAAGGTCCCGAGTTCGAGTCTCGGTCCGGCACACAGTTTTAGTTTTAAAGTGCCAGGAAGTTTCAAATCAGCGCACACTCCGCTGCAGAGTGAAGTTCTCAAATGGTTCAAATGGCTCTGAGCACTATGGGACTTAACATGTGTGGTCATCAGCCCCTAGAACTGAGAACTACTTAAACCTAACTAACCTAAGGAAATCACACACATCCATGCCCGAGGCAGGATTCGAACCTGCGACCGTAGCGGTCACGCGGTTCCACACTGAAGTGCCTACAACCGCACGGCCACACCGGCCGGCTGAAATTCTCATATTGGCTGCTATTGTAGATAAGCGTTCATACGAGGGTTGTTTTTTAAGTAAGGGCCGTTAAGCGCGTATAGTCCCGTAGTTCGCGCGGACGCCGCAACAAGCCACCGCGCCACTTGCCGGCATCCTTCCCGTTCACACTGATGCAAGTTGCAACTCTTTAGCTGACGTGCACGCATCGCTGTGCTACTTTATAATGTTTACGATTATTGAATCGCCCGCCGCGTGTGAGATACGGTCAGTGATACGTTTGTTGACCGCGAGAAGCCTATCAGCTGCAGAAATTCATCGTCAGGTAACAGAAGTTTATGGCTCGAATGCAATGAGTGAAGGTAAAGTGCGTCAATGGGTTAGAGAGTTTAAAAAATGGCCGCCAAAACGTCCATGACGATGTACGCTCAGGCCGGTCCTCTGTGATGATTTGGTGGCTGCAGTCGAAACAAAGATTCGTGAGGACCGAAGATTCACAATTTCCACTCTTTCTTTGGAATTTCCGCAAGTTTCAAGATCGGATTTGTACAAAATTGTGTCTGAAGAGCTAAACTTTAAGAAACTGTGTTCTCGGTGGGTACCCAGACTCCTCACAGAGGATCACAAAGGGAAGAGATTTGCCACTTCATTGGACTTTTTGATTCGTTACGAGGAAGAAGGGGATGACACGTTGAGTCAAATTGTCACTGGAGATGAAACGTGGGTATCCAATATCACTCCCGAAAGCAAGCGACAATCGATGGAATGCGGACACACAACCTCACCCGTCAAGGTCAAAGCCAAACAGACGCTGTCAAAGCGCAAGATTATGGCAACTGTGTTCTGGGACTGGCGCAGTGTTTTGCTACTGGACTTTATGCCACGAGGAACGACAGTCAACACAGATGCCTACTGTGCAACTCTAAAGAAGCTCCGCAGAGCAATTCAAAACCAAAGCTGCGGCATGCTGACAAAAGGAGTTTTGCTCCTGCACGATAACGCTAGGCCTCACACCTCTCAAAAGACTCGGGATTTGATTGATTCTGTTGGCTGGGAAGTTTTGGACCATGCACCGTACAGCCCCGACCTTGCTCCTAGCGATTTTCACTTTTTCCGGTACCTGAAATACCATCTTGGCGGGCAGCGCTTCAATGACGACGATGAAGTGAAAGCGGCCGTGAAATCTTGGCTGTCGGAGCAGGCGGCCGAATTCTTTGAAGAGGGAATTAAAAACTTAGTTGTATGGTATGACAAGTGCTTAAATAAACAAGGCAACTATGTAGAAAAATAGGTAAAAGTGTGTAGAATCAGCAAATAAAAGTTTTTTTACAAAAGTATTTGTATCTTTTTTTTAAAATAAAAAGGCCCTTACTTAAAAAACAACCCTTGTACTTTCGCTGTGTCAAGTAGCGTGCACCCGCATTGTGTCAGTATTTTTTTAATTGCTAAAAATGATGCACCGTATTGTGTAAGTACATTTTACGTTTATGTCACGAAAGACTATAGATGATCCACGTAAATACAAGCAGCAGAGAGTGTTGTAAACTCGGAAAACTTTTCTCACGTTATCCTGTGCCCGGCTCTGCAATAGAAGTTTAATATATTTTCTTATTCCATTTTGAAATGATAGCATTCACACTACACTGAGCTGACAAAAGTCATTGGACAGTGATATGCCCATGTACAGATGGCAGCAGATTTACTTCCACATAGCATGGTTTTAAATTGTAAGACATTTCCAGGGGCAGATGTGGACTCTGACCACAATCTATTGGTTATGAACTGCAGATTGAAACTGAAGAAACTGCAAAAAGGTGGGAATTTAAGGAGAAGGGACCTGGATAAACTGAAAGAACCAAAGGTTGTAGAGAGTTTCAGGGAGAGCATAAGGGAAGAATTGACAGGAATAGGGGAAAGAAATAAAGTAGAAGAAGAATGGGTAGCTCTGAGGGATGAAGTAGTGAAGGCAGCAGACGATCAAGTAGGTAAAAAGACGAGGGCTAATAGAAATCCTTGGGTAACAGAAAAAATATTGAATTTAATTGATGAAAGGAGAAAATATAAAAATGCAGTAAATGAAGCAGGCAAAAAGGAATACAAACGTCTCAAAAATGAGATTGACAGGAAGTGCAAAATGGCTAAGCAGGGATGGCTAGAGGACAAATCTAAGGATGTAGAGGCCTATCTCACTAGGGGTAATATAGATACTGCCTACAGGAAAATTAAAGAGACCTTTGGAGATAAGAGACGAGAACCACTTGTATGAATATCAAGAGCTAAGATGGCAACCCAGTTCTAAGCAAAGAAGGGAAGGCAGAAAGGTGGAAGGAGTATATAGAGGGTTTATACAAGGGCGATGTACTTGAGGACAATATTATGGAAATGGAAGAGGATATAGATGAAGACGAAATGGGAGATAAGATACTGCGTGAAGAGTTTGACAGAGCACTGAAAGACCTGAGTCGAAACAAGGCCCCGGGAGTAGACAACATTCCATTAGAACTACTGATGGCCTTGGGAGAGCCAGTCCTGACAAAACTCTACCATCTGGTGAGCAAGATGTATGAGACAGGCAAAATACCCTCAGACTTCAAGAAGAATATAATAATTCCAATCCCAAAGAAAGCAGGTGTTGACAGATGTGAAAATTACAGAACTATCAGTTTAATAAGTCATGGCTGCAAAATACTGACGCGAATTCTTTACAGACGAATGGAAAAACTGGTAGAAACGGACCTCGGGGAAGATCAGTTAGGATTCCATAGAAATATTGGAACATGTGAGGCAATACTAACCTTACGACTTATGTTAGAAGAAAGATTAAGAAAAGGCAAACCTACATTTCTAGCATTTGTAGACTTAGAGAAAGCTTTTGACAATGTTAACTGGAGTACTCTCTTTCAAATTCTGCAGGTGGCAGGGGTAAAATACAGGGAGCGAAAGGCTATTTACAATTTGTACAGAAACCAGGTGGCAGTTACAAGAGTCGAGGGGCATGAAAGGGAAGCAGTGGTTGGAAAAGGAGTGAGACAGGGTTGTAGCCTGTCCCCGATGTTATTCAATCTGTATATTGAGCAAGCAGTAAAGTAAACAAAAGAAAAAATTGGAGTAGGTATTAAAATTCATGGAGAAGAAATAAAAACTTTGAGGTTCGCCGATGACATTGTAATTCTGCCAGAGACAGCAAAGGACTTGGAAGAGCAGTTGAATGGAATGGACAGTGTCTTGAAAGGAGGATATAAGATGAAAATCAACAAAAGCAAAACAAGGATAATGGAATGTAGTCTAATTAAGTCGGGTAATGCTATTTGGGGAGCAAAATAACTGATGATGGTCGAAGTAGAGAGGATATAAAATGTAGGCTGGCAATGGCAAGGAAAGCGTTTCTGAAGAAGAAAAATTTGTTAACATCGAGTATAGATTTAAGTGTCAGGAAGTCGTTTCTGAAAGTATTTGTATGGAGTGTAGCCATGTATGGAAGTGAAACATGGACGATAACTAGTTTGTACAAGAAGAGAATAGAAGCTTTCGAAATGTGGTGCTACAGAAGAATGCTGAAGGTAAGGTGGGTAGATCACGTAACTAATGAGGAGGTATTGAATAGGATTGGGGAGAAGAGACGTTTGTGGCACAACTTGACTAGAAGAAGGGATCGGTTGGTAGGACATGTTTTGAGGCATCAAGGGATCACAAATTTAGCATTGGAGGGCAGCGTGGAGGGTAAAAGTCGTAGAGGGAGACCAGGAGATGAATACACTAAGCAGATTCAGAAGGATGTAGGTTGCAGTAGGTACTGGGAGATGAAGAAGCTTGCACAGGATAGAGTAGCATGGAGAGCTGCATCAGACCAGTCTCAGGACTGAAGACCACAGCAACAACAGCATGAAAGGGCAGTGTATTGGCAGGACTTCCATTTGTACGCATGTGATTCTTGTGAAAACACTTCCGACGTGATTACGACGCACGACGGCAATTAACAGACTATGAACGCGGAATGGTAGTTCGAGACAGACGCACGGGTCATTCCATTTCGGAAAACGTTACGAAATTAAAGTATTCCGAGCAGCACAGGAGCTAGAGTGCGTCGAGAACACCGAATTTGAGGCGTTACCTCTCACAGCGGAGAATGCAGTGGCCGAGGACCTTCTCTTCACGACCGAGAGCAGCGTCGTTTGCGTAGAGCTGTCGGTGTTAACAGACAAGCAACACTGCGTGGAATAACCACAGAAATCAGCGTGGGACGTACGACGAACCTATTCGTTAGGACAGTGCTGCGAAATTCGGCGTGGCAGCAGGCAACCACCGCAAGTGCCTTTACCAACAGCACAACACCGCATACGGCGCCTCTCCTGGGCTCGCGACTGTATCGGTTTGACTCCATACGGTCAGATGAGTCTCAGTTTCAGTTGGCAAGAGCTGTTGATAGGGCATGAAGCTATGGACTCAAGTTGTCAACGAGGCACTGTTTAGAATTCTGGTGACTCCGCCGTAGTGGTGCAGGCTGTGTTTGCATGGAATACACTGGACCCTCAGCTCCAACTGAACCGGTTGTTAACTGCGAATGCTTAAGAGGGGCGTTTGAAAAGTCCGTACAAAAATAAAAACTACTTACATGTTTGGAATAAACCTTTTTTCTTTTTCAACAAACGTTTTAGACTTATACACTTCGTCCAACGCTGATATAATTTGTTTATCCCTTACGAATAACAGGAATTGTCCAAGTCTGGAGAATAGGTGGATGTGAAGCGAGTTGGAATCCTATTTCCATTAATTTTGCGACCACAACTGCTGAGGTGCGTGCTGGTGCATTGTCATGATGGAAAAGGACTTTTTTGCGGTTCAATCGCCGGTGTATTTTCCTTGCCACTCGGTTTTCAAACGGTCCAATAAGGATGAATAATGTACACCTTTAATAGTTTTACCCTTTTCCAGGTAGTCGATGAGGAATATCCCTTGCGAATCCCAAAAGACACTCGCCATAACCTTTCCAGCCAAAGGAATGGTCTTCGCCGTTTTTGGTGCAGATTTTCTCTTGGTAACCCATTGTTTAAATTGTTGTTTGGTCTCAGGAGTACAGTAATGTATCCATGTTTCATCCACAGTGACTAAACGACGCTACAAGTCCTGCAGATTCTTCCTCAAGAGTTGCAAACCATCCTTGCAATACTTCACACGACTCCGTTTTTGGTCAAGCATGAGGAATGGCGGAACCCATCTTGCGGATAGCTTTCTCATGTCCACATGATTGCCGGCCGCGGTGGTCTAGCGGTTCTAGGCGCTCAGTCCGGAACCGCGCGACTGCTACGGTCACAGGTTCGAATCCTGCCTCGGGCATGGGTGTGTGTGGTGTCCTTAGGTTAGTTAGGTTTAAGTAGTTCTAAGTTCTAGGGGACTGATGACCACAGATGTTGAGTCCCATAGTGCTCAGAGCCATTTGAACCATTTCCACATGATTATGCAAAATATTATGTACCCGTTCATTCGACATGCCCACAGTACTAGCAATCTCACGGACCTTAATTCTTCTATCGTCCATTACCATTTCATGGAATTTATCAATGATTTCTGGAGTCGTAACCTCCACAGGGCGTCCAGAAAGTTCAGCATCACTTGTGCCCATGTGGCCATTCCGAAAATTTTGAAACCACTTACAAACTGTTCTAATCAAAGGTGCAGAGTCACTGTAATGTTTATCAAGCTTCTCTTTAGTCTCGTGAGGCGTTTTACCTTTCATAAAGTAATGCTTAATCACCACACGAAATTCCTTTTCGTCCATTTTTTGACAATCACTCGACTTCCTTGATTCACACGAATGCAAAACGCAAAGACCAATATGGCTGAAACTTGGTGTGCGATCTTTCCAAAGATGCTACTAACTAAACGTGACCTCGATACGCGCCGGTGGTGCCATCTCTCGGACTTTGCAAGGACTTTTCAAATGCCCCTCGTATGTTCTGCTACATGGAGATTATTTGCTCCCAAACAACGATGGATAACAATGCTGCCACCGGGCCGCAGTTGTTTGCGAAATGAACATCTCCTCTACAAAAATCAACATGGATTCCGCAAACAGAGATCCTGCGAAAGTCAGACCTCTCTGTTCCTCCATGAGGTCCACAGCGCAGAGAACAACGGCGGTAAGATTGATGCCGTGTTCTTTGATTTCACTAAGGCATTTGACAAAGGCCCGCATTGCCCTATAATGAAAAAAATACGAGCTTACGGAGTATTGGAGCAGACGTGCGATTGGATTCAAGACTTTCTTGCAGATACAACACAACACGTCGCTCTTAACGGAACTAAATCGACAGATTAAAGGTAATATCCGAAGTACCACAGGGAAACGTTGCTGCTATGATATATATAAATGATCTAGTAGTAAGCGTCGGATGCTCTTTAAGGCAATTCGCAGATGATGCATTTGTTCATAGCAAAGGAGCAACGCCAGAAGATAGTAAAAATTTGCAGAACGACCTGCAGGGAATTGATGACTGGTGCAGACTCTGGCAGTTTAAATAAATGTAACATATTGCGCATACATAGGAAAAGAAATCCACTACTGTACAGCTACACTATTGAAGACAAACAGCTGGAGACAGCGCCTGCCGTAAAATATCTAGGCGAAACTATCCAGAGCGATCTTGACAAATCGTTCAAATGGTTCTGAGCACTATGGGACTTAACATCTGAGGTCATCAGTCATCTAGACTTGTTGTTGTTGTTGTGGTCTTCAGTCCTGAGACTGGTTTGATGCAGCTCTCCATGCTACTCTATCCTGTGCAAGCTTCTTCATCTCCCAGTACCTACTGCAACCTACATCCTTCTGAATCTGTTTAGTGTAGTCATCTCTTGGTCTCCGTCTACGGTTTTTACCCTCCACGCTGCCCACCAATGCTAAATTTGTGATCCCTTGATGCCTTAAAACATGTCCTACTAACCGGTCCCTTCTTCTTTTGAAGTTGTGCCACATGCTCCTCTTCTTCCCAATTCTATTCAATACCTCCTCATTACTTATGTGATCTACCCATCTAATCTTCAGCATTCTTCTGTAGCACCACATTTCGAAAGCTTCTATTCTCTTCTTGTCCAAACTACACTCCTGGAAATTGAAATAAGAACACCGTGAATTCGTTGTCCCAGGAAGGGGAAACTTTATTGACACATTCCTGGGGTCAGATACATCACATGATCACACTGACAGAACCACAGGCACATACACACAGGCAACAGAGCATGCACAATGTCGGCACTAGTACAGTGTATATCCACCTTTCGCAGCAATGCAGGCTGCTATTCTCCCATGGAGACGATCGTAGAGATGCTGGATGTAGTCCTGTGGAACGGCTTGCAATGCCATTTCCACCTGGCGCCTCAGTTGGACCAGCGTTCGTGCTGGACGTGCAGACCACGTGAGACGACGCTTCATCCAGTCCCAAACATGCTCAATGGGGGACAGATCCGGAGATCTTGCTGGCCAGGGTAGTTGACTTACACCTTCTAGAGCACGTTGGGTGGCACGGGATACATGCGGACGTGCATCGTCCTGTTGGAACAGCAAGTTCCCTTGCCGGTCTAGGAATGGTAGAACGATGGGTTCGATGACGGTTTGGATGTACCGTGCACTATTCAGTGTCCCCTCGACGATCACCAGTGGTGTACGGCCAGTGTAGGAGATTGCTCCCCACACCATGATGCCGGGTGTTGGCCCTGTGTGCCTACGTCGTATGCAGTCCTGATTGTGGCGCTCACCTGCACGGCGCCAAACATGCATACGACCCATCATTGGCACCAAGGCAGAAGCGACTCTCATCGCTGAAGACGACATGTCTCCATTCGTCCCTCCATTCACACCTGTCGCGACACCACTGGAGGCGGGCTGCACGATGTTGGGGCGTGAGCGGAAGACGGCCTAACGGTGTGCGGTACCGTAGCCCAGCTTCATGGAGACGGTTGCGAATGGTCCTCGCCGATACCCCAGGAGCAACAGTGTCCCTAATTTGCTGGGAAGTGGCGGTGCGGTCCCCTACGGCACTGCGTAGGATCCTACGGTCTTGGCGTGCATCCGTGCGTCGCTGCGGTCCGGTCCCAGGTCGACGGGCACGTGCACCTTCCGCCGACCACTGGCGACAACATCGATGTACTGTGGAGACCTCACGCCCCACGTGTTGAGCAATTCGGCGGTACGTCTACCCGGTCTCCCGCATGCCCACTATACGCCCTCGCTCAAAGTCCGTCAACTGCACATACGGTTCACGTCCACGCTGTCGCGGCATGCTACCAGTGTTACAGACTGCGATGGAGCTCCGTATGCCACGGCAAACTGGCCGACACTGACGGCGGCGGTGCACAAATGCTGCACAGCTAGCACCATTCGACGGCCAACACCGCGGTTCCTGGTGTGTCCGCAGTGCCGTGCGTGTGATCATTGCTTGTACAGCCCTCTCGCAGTGTCCGGAGCAAGTATGGTGGGTCTGACACACCGGTGTCAATGTGTTCTTTTTTCCATTTCCAGGAGTGTATTAATCGTCTATGATTCACTTCCATACATGGCTACACTCCATACAAATACTTTCAGAAACGACTTCCTGACACTTAAATCTATACTCGATGTTAACAAATTTCTCTTCTTCAGAAACACTTTCCTTGCCATTGCCAGCCTACATTTTATATCTTCTCTACTTCGACCATCATCAGTTATTGTCCTCTCCAAATAGCAAAACTCCTTTACTGCTTTAAGTGTCTCATTTCCTAATCCAATTCCCTCAGCATCACCCGACTTAATTCGACTACATTCCATTATCCTCGTTTTGCTTTTGTTGATGTTCATCTTATACCCTCCTTTCAAGACACTGTCCATTCCGTTGTACTTACACCTAACTAACCTAAGGACATCACACACCATCCATGCTCGACGCAGGATTCAAACCTGCGACCATAGCACCAGTGCGGTTCCGGACTGAAGCGCCTAGAACCGCTCGGCCACCGCGGCCGGCGCCAGAGCGACCTTAAGTGGAATGACCATATAAAACAGATAGTGGGAAAAGCAGACACTAGAGTCAGATTCCCTTGAAGAATCTTAAGGAAATGTAACTCATCCACGAAAGTGGTGGCTTATAGGGCGCTTGTTCCCCCGAGTCTTGAGTACTGTTCATCTATCTGGGTTCCCCATCAGGTTGGACTGATAGAGGAGATAGAGGAGATCCGACGAAGAGCGGCGCGTTTCGTCACGAAATCGTTTAGCTGGCGAGAGAGCGTTACGGAGGTGCTAGACAAACTCGACTGGCAGACGTTACAAGAGAGGCGTTGTGCATGACGGAGAGAGTTACAACTGAAATTTAGGGACAGCACTTTTCAGGAGGAGTCAGACAGCATATTCCTTCTCCCCAGATATACCTCGCATATTGACCACGAGAAATTAGACAAATTGGAGCCAATACAGAGGCTTAGCGACCATCATTCTTCCCACGCAGTATTCGCGAGCGGAACAGGGTTGGAGGGACCAGATGGTGATGCCGGAAGTACCCTCCGCCACACATCATTAGGTGGCTTGCGGAGTATGATGTACACTCGTGCCCATAAATTAACGATAATTGTAGAATGTGGGTCACACAACGTGGCACTACACAAAACTGGCGCTAGTGGCACAGGCATACGCAACACACGCGACAGAGATCAGTAAGTCCACGGTATTGGTGATAAGTCGAGAAAACCGTCCCGAAACACATGTGCTACAAAACGCCACTGTTTCCTGCGCATGTAGCCGGACATCACTATGGGGTATGATCACCATGCACACGTTCACAGGCCGCACAATGGGTTGTCATATTCTGGACCAGGTGGTCGAGCAGCTGCTGGGGTATAGCCTCCCATTCTTGCTGCAGTGCCTGTCGGAGTTCCTGAAGTGTGGTAGGGGTCTGAAGACGTGCAGCGATACTTCGACCGAGAGCATCCCAGACGTGCGCGATGGGGTTTAGGTCTGGAGAACAGGCAGGCCACTCCATTCGCCTGATATCTTCTGTTTCAAGGTACTCCTCCACTCGGTGGGGCCGTGCGTTATCATTAATCAGGGGGAAGGTGGGACCCACTGCACCCCTGTAAAGGCGTCTGGTGCAAAATGACGTCACGACACATCTGACCTGTTACAGTTCCTCTGTCAAAGACATGTGGGGGTGTACCTGCACCAATCATAATCCCACCCTACACCATCAAACCACGACTTCCATACAGGTCCCTTTCAAGGACATTAAGAGGTTGGTATCTGGTTCCTGGTTCACGCCAGATGAAAACCCGGCGAGAATCACTGTTCAGACTGTACCTGGACTCGATCGTGAACATAACCTGGGACCACTGTTCCAGAGTCCATGACTCTGTTATTGACACCGGGCTTTACGGGCTCTCCTGTGACAAGGGGTCAGTGGAATGCACCTTGCTGGTCTCTGGGCGAATAAACCGTGTCTATTCAGTCGTCTGTAGACTGTGTCTGGAGACAACTGTTCCAGTGGCTGCGGTAAGGTCCCGAGAGAGGCTACCTGCAGTACTCCGTGGCCGTCTGCGGGCACTGATGGTGAGATATCGGTCTTCTTCTGGTGTTGTACACTGTGGACGTCCCGTACTGTAGCGCCTGGACACACTTCCTGTCTGCTGGAATCACTGCCATAATCTTGAGATCACACTTTGTGGCACACAGAGGGCCTGTGCTACGACCTGCTGTGTTTGACAGCCTCCAGTCGCCCTAGTATTCTACCTCTCAAAACGTCATCAATATGTGTTCTTTGAGCCATTTTCAACACACAGTCGCCATTAGCACGTCTGAAAACGTCTGCACACTTACTCGCTGCACCGTACTCTGACATGCACCAACACCCCTCTGCGTATGTGGACTGCTGCCAGCACCACCGTGCGACGACAGCAGGTCAAATGCACCGCACGGTCAGACCCCGAGGTGATTTAAACCCGCAAACCGCCCACCAGAGCGTTGTTTCACCATGTATCAGCATCATCCTTAATTTATGAGCATGAGTGTGGATGTAGATGGGTTTGAAAACGTTCTGGATACTTCGAGCGAATGATTTGACTACCCAGATTAAACGAATCCAATCGAACATTCGTGGGACATGATCGAGGGGTCACTTCTTGCACAAAATCCTTCACCGGCTACACTTTCGCAATTATGGACGGCTCAGTATTTCTGCAGGGACTTCCAAGGACTTGTTGAGTCCGTACCACGTCCAACTGATGCACTACGGCGGGCAAAAAGAGATCCAATATCGGGAGGCATCCCATGCCTTTTATCACCTCATTGTAAGCGCAATACCTTCTTTTACTTAAATTACAAAAATTACTCCGAAAAAATGAGGTTTATCGAAATGTGAAAAATTGTTCTAAGGTGCAGCATGGTCCCGAAGTTTCTATTCAAATTTACTCGAGAAATTAATACTCTATACGTTATATTATGTCTGTTCAAATGGTTCAAATGGCTCTGAGCGCTATGGGACTTAACTTCTGAGGTCATCAGTTCCCTAGAACTTAGAACTACTTAAACCTAACTAACCTAAGGACATCACATACATCCGTGCCCGAGGCAGGACTTGAACCGTCGACCGTAGCGGTCGCGCGGTTCCAGACTGAAGCGCCTAGAACCGCT
This sequence comes from Schistocerca americana, assembly GCF_021461395.2. NCBI lineage: Eukaryota > Metazoa > Arthropoda > Insecta > Orthoptera > Acrididae > Schistocerca > Schistocerca americana. The sequence continues at coordinate 152,756,298 of NC_060129.1, forward strand.
CGGCCACAACGGCCGGCTATATTATGTCTGTACTGCATACTGATAGTAAGTGAAAAGTCTTACAGACATTCTGAAGTAGAAGCTACTGGCAACTAAAACAAATTTGCCGTTTTTGAGAAACGGAAATTAGTCAAGACGTTAAATAAACTCAGATCATTTGCAAATATCACGTGTTTCACGGCAGAAAATGTTTCCATTTCAAGCTACAAGTTGGAGCAAGACTGAGAATCTCTGGCCCACTCATCGACAAGTCGTGTAACTACTTTAAAAAAAATACAGAAAGTTAAGTTACCATGAAACTCCGTAACTGAAGAGTTAACAGTATCTTCAAAATGGCTCTGGTAAAGAGTGTATTGTACAGCAGTTAAAAATGTGTACATTGCAAGGCATCCCAGATATGCTCAATGATGTTCACGTCTGGGGTGTTTGGTGGCCAGCGAAAATGTTGAAACTCAGAATAGTGTTCCTGGAGCCACTCTGTAGCAATTCTGGACGTTTGGGTTGTCGCATTATCCTGCTGGAATTGCTCAACTCCGTCGGAATGCACGATGGACATCAATGGATGTAGGTTGTTGTTGTTTTTGGGGAAGGAGACCAGACAGCGAGCTGATCGGTCTCATCGGATTAGGGAAGGGCGGGGAAGGATGTCGGCCGTGCCCTTTGAAAGGAACCATCCAGGAATTTGCCTGGAGCGATTTAGGGAAACCACGGAAAACCTAAATTAGGATGGCCGGAGGCGGGATTGAACCGTCGTCCTCCCGAATGCGAGTCCAGTGTCTGATCAGACCAGATGCTTACGTACGTGTCACCTGTCAGAGTCATATCTAGACGTATAAGGGGTCCCATATCACTCCAACTGCACACGCCCCACACCATTACAGAGCCTCCACCACCTCGAACAGTCGCCTGCTGAGATACTGGGTCCATGGATTCGTTGTCTCCGTACCCGTACACGTCCATCCGCTCAATTTGAAATGAGACTCGTCCGAAAAAGCCCAATGTAGGTGTTGACTGGCCCAGGCGAGTTATAAAGCTTTGTGTCGTGCCGGCCGGAGTAGCCTGGAGGTTCTAGGCGCTACAGGCTGGAACCTCGGGACCACCACGGTCGCAGGTTCAAATCCTGCCTCGGGCATGGATGTGTGTGATGTCCTTAGGTTAGTTAGGTTTAACTAGTTCTAAGTTCTAGGGGACTGATGACCTCAGCAGTTAAGTCCCATAGTGCTGAGAGCCATTTGAACCATTTGAACCTTGTGTCGTGCAATCATCGACGGTACACGAGTGGACCGTCGGCTCCGAAAGCCCATATCGATGATGTTATCTCTTAGTTCATTTAAATCTTGATTGGTTTCTTGAAGCAGAACTATTCTGTCATCCACACACCGGTGATAATACAGAATTTTCTGCTTTATATTGGGGAATTTATCGAAAATTCTATTTCGATGTCATCAAGAAAAATTTCTGATAAGATGCTGCAGATCGCCGGAACGTCTTCCATGCGGTAAATTTATCCATTAAAGGTAAAGTACCCGAAATCAAGGTTACACTGCAACATGTCGCAACAGCTATACGATCTCACCTACTACCATAGTTTTATGCTTTAGTAGATTCTTACAATCGCTGTACAAAACACAATCTTGTGTCTCACAACAACAAAACAGCAGAAATAGCCGGAAGTTGCTTTTCAAAATGTGTGTGAATTTCTAAGGGACCAAACTGCTGAGGTCCTCCATCTCTAGACTTACACGCTACTTAAACTAACTTACGCTAGGAACAACAGACACACACCCATGACCGAGGGAGGACTCGAACCTCCGGCGGGAGGAGCCACGCAGTCCGTGACATGGCGCCTCAAACCGCGCGGCCACCCCGCTTTGGTTGCTTTTACTGGCTTCTAGTTCACCATCCTAAAATCGGTCACCAGCTTGAAACATCGACCTGAAACATCTTTTGTTCATAAGTACACTATCCTCCAGGTGTTACCGGTACCTATGTGAGGGAATACAAGGTATGTCTAAGGTTTTTCAGATTCTTGTGCTCTGTCGGTTCCCGAAGTATTTTACTCTTTTCTTTTGTTATTTTGAAAGATAATTATTACAAATAAAAAGTACTTTCATTTTCTCGCTTCCTGTTTTAGCATTTCAGATGAAAAAATTTTGGCTATTTGTGGGAAGGTCTTATGGGACCAAACTGCTGAGGTCATTGGTCCCTAAGCCTACACACTACTTAATCTAACTAGCTTACGCTATGGACAACACACACAACCATTCACGAGGGAGGAGTCGAACGTCTAGGGTGGTCCATTGATAGTGACCGGTTCAAATATCTCACGAAATAAGCATCAAACGAAAAAACAACAAAGAACGAAACCCGTCTAGCGTGAAAGGGGAAACCAGATGGCACTAGATGGCGCTGCCATATGTCAAACGAATATCAACTGTTTTTTTTTAATAGGAACCCCCATTTGTATTACATATTCGTGTAGTACGTAAAGAAGTATGAATGTTTTAGTTGGACCACTTTTTTCGCTTTGTGGTAGATGGCGCTGTAATAGTCACAAACGTATAAGTACGTGGTATCACGTAACATTTCGCTAGTGCGGATGGTATTTGCTTCGTGATACATTCCCCGTGTTAAAATGGACCGTTTACCAATTGCGGAAAAGGCCGATATCGTGTTGATGTATGGCTATTGTGATCAAAATGCCCAACGGGCGTGTGCTATGTATGCTGCTCGGTATCCTGGACATCATCCAAGTGTCCGGACCGTTCGCCGGATAGTTACGTTATTTAAGGAAACAGGAAGTGTTCAGCCACATGTGAAACGTCGACCACGATCTGCAACAAATGATGATGCCCAGGTAGGTGTTTTAGCTGCCGTCGCGGCTAATCCGCACATCAGTAGCAGACGAACTGCGCGAGAATCGGGAATCTCAAAAACGTCGGTATTGAGAATGCTACATCAACATCGATTGCACCCGTACCATATTTCTACTCGTATGCACCAGGAATTGCATGGCGACGACTTTGAACGTCGTGTACAGTTCTGCCACTGGGCACAAGAGAAATTACGGGATGATGACAGATTTTTTGCACGCGTTCTATTTGGCGACGAAGCGTCATTCAGCAACAGCGGTAACGTAAACCGGCATAATATGCACTATTGGGCAACGGAAAATCCACGATGGCTGCGACAAGTGGAACATCAGCGACCTTGGCGGGTTAATGTATGGTGCGGCATTGTGGGAGGAAGGATAATTGGCCCCCATTTTATCGATGGGAATCTAAATGGTGCAATATATGCAGATTTCCTACGTAATGTTCTACCGATGTTACTACAAGATGTTTCACTGCATGACAGAATGGCGATGTACTTCCAACATGATGGATGTCCGGCACATAGCTCGCGTGCGGTTGAAACCGTATTGAATAGCATATTTCATGACAGGTGGATTGGTCGCCGAAGCACCATACCAAGGCCCGCACGTTCACCGGATCTGATGACGTCCCCGGATTTCTTTCTGTGGGGAAAGCTGAAGGAAATTTGGTATCGTGATCCACCGACAATGCCTGACAACATGCGTCAGCGCATTGTCAATGCATGTGCGAACATTACGGAAGGCGAACCACTCGTTGTTGAGAGGAATGTCGTTACACGTATTGCGAAATGCATTGAGGTTGACGGACATCACTTTGAGCATTTATTGCATTAATGTGGTATTTACAGATATCACGCTGTAACAGCATGCGTTTTCACAAATGATAAGTTCACAAAGGTACATGAATCACACTGGAACAACCGAAATAAAATGTTGAAACGTATCTACGTTCTGTATTTTAATTTAAAAAACCTACCTGTTACCAGCTGTTCGTGTAAAATTGTGAGCCATATGTTTGTGACTATTACAGCGCCATCTATCACAAAGCGATAAAGTGGTCCAACTGAAACATTCATATTTCTTTAAGTACTTCACGAATATGTTATAATAAAATGGGGGTTCCTATTTTAAAAAACGCAGTTGATATCCGTTTGACCTATGGCAGCGCCATCTAGCGCGCCAACCATAGCGCCATCTGGTTTCCCCCTTCAAGCTAGACGATTTTCGTTGTGTGTAGTTTTTTCGTTTGATGCTTATTTCGTGAGATATTTGACCCGGTCACTATCAATGGACCACCCTAAAAAAATACCTTTCAAAATACATTTTTAAAGGTACATATTTAACAATGCCATTACAAAAATGCATTCAAGACTACCGTTTTTAAAAGTATTTATATTAGAATAATACGGCAGGTATTATATTTTGGTTACTGATGTACAGTACTTTATCAAATAACTGGAACAACAGATCTATATTAAATTCTTTTTGTTCCTTTAATAAATTTTGCGGGTTCATCTTCTTTTCTACGAAAATTTCCAATTCTTCGCAAAACATTTAACAGAGGGTCTTTATCTGGACTGTGGATAATTTTTGTACTATCTTGAATCGCACTTAATGTATGTTTAGTTGTTCTCAAATGATTTTTCACCCAATGCTGTACGATCTGAATTTAAACTGCAGTGTTTCTAAAAATGTATATGTGGTATGACCGAGGCCTGCCGTCGGGCAGACCGTTCGCCAGATGCAAGTTTTTCAATTTGACGCCACTTCGGCGACCTGCGCGTCGATGGGGATCGAATGATGATGATGAGGACAACACGGCACCCAGTCCCTGAGCGGAGAAAATCGCCAACCCAGCCGGGAATCGAACCCGGGCCCTTGGGATTGACGTTCTGTCGCGCTGAACACTCAGCTACCAGGGGCGGCCTGCAGTATTCCTTATAACGTGTTATAAACGCTATCCTAGTTTGGTCGATGTACATGCTCTGACAATTTTGGCAATAAGTTTTATACACTGCTGAATTACTGTATTTGTCCTTATGTACATTCTCGTTGCGTGTCAGTGCGTGCCTGACGGAGTTGCTACTTCGAAATGATACTTTAACTTCCTGTCTTGGGAAACATCTGGCATTGCGGTCTGTTGTAGGATCTTTCTATATGAGTGTAATATAAATTTTCTTTTCTGCTGGCTTGCCTATACTATCGTTTTCCTTTCGTTTGATATTTTTCAGAATAGTGTGGTACAATTTCATTATCTCATGTTACTGGTAATTGCTCCGTAATGCCATCTTTTTGATGGTCTGTAATTCTGTAGCTCTGTTTTCATCTGTGAGTGGTTACTGTAACATTATGTGCAAAACTGAGTAGAAATATGCTTTCTTGTGCTGGATTGGATTATTTGAACTATTCCCAATTATTATACACGAATATGTTGGCTTCCGTGTTGTGTTGTCCTAATCATCATCATTTCATCCCCATCGACGCGCAGGTCGCTGAAGTGGCGTCAAATCGAAAGATCTGCACCAGGCGAACGGTCTACCCGACGGGAGGACCTAGCCACACGACATTTCCATTTTTTCCTGTAAACTTTAAAAATATGTTTCCCATTCGATATACTAATTAACAAATCGAGAAAACTGATGCTACCATCTCGTTCATATTCAACAATGAACTAAATAACTTAATTGTTGGGTGCATTTGCTTGAGCTTGTCTCTTAGTTCATTTAAATCTTGGTTGGTTTCTTGAAGCAGAACTATTCTGTCATCCACACACCGGTGATAATACAGAATTTTCTGCTTTATATAGGGGAATTTATCGAAAATTCTATTTCGATGTCATTAAGAAAAATTTCTGATAAGATGCTGCAGATCGCCAGAACGTCTTCCATCCGGTAAATTTATCCATTAAAGGTAAAGTACCCGAAATCGAGGTTACACTGTAACATGTAACAGCTATACGATCTCACCTACTACCATAGTTTTATGCTTTAGTAGATTACATTTAGTTATTTTCAATTTTTCACAAATTGTTATGTTTGTAAACATTCACTGAAGCGCCAAAGAAACTGGTATATGTCTGTGTATATGTAAACAGGCAGAATATAGTGCTGTGGTCGGCAGCGCCTACGTAAGACAACAAGTGTCTGGCGCAATTATTAGATGGTTTTCTACTGCTACAATGGCAGGTTATCCAGATTTACGTGAGTTTGAACGTCATGTTACGGTCGGCATACCGCCTATGGGACACAGAATCTCACAGGTAGCGATGAAGTGGGGATCTTCCCGTACGACCATTTCACGAGTGTACCGTGAATAGCAGGAATCCGGTAAAACATCAAATCTCCCACATCGCTGCGGCCAGAAAAAGATTCTGCAAGAACGGGAACAAAGACGACTAAGGAGAATCGTTCAGTGTGACAGAAATGCAACCATTGCAGAGTGCTGCATATTTCACTGTTGGGACATCAACAAGTGTCAGCGTGCGAACCATTCAGCGAAACATCATCGATATGGTCTACCATCTGAGCTACCGGTCCTCACAGCCTTAAATGTGCCAGTATCTCGTCTCCTACCTTACAAACTTTACAGAAGCTCTCCTCCGAAGGTGGAGAAGTAAGGCTGTGAGTAGCGGGCGTGAGTCGTGCTTCGGTAGTTCAGTTGGTAGAGCACTTGCCCGCGAAAGGCAAAGCTCCCGAGTTCGAGTCTCGGTCGGGCACACAGTTTTAATCTGCCAGGAAGTTTCATATCAGCGCACACTCCGCTGCAGAGTGAAAATCTCATTCTGGAAACATCCCCCAGGCTGTGGCTAAGCCATGTTTCCGCAATATCCTTTCTTTCAGGTTCGCAGGAGAGCTTCTGTAAAGTTTGGAAGGTAGAAGACAAAGGTACTGGCAGAAGTAAAGCTGTGGGTACCGGGCCTGAGTCGTGCTTGGGTAGCTCAGATGGTAGAGCACTTGCCCGCGAAAGGCAAAGCTCCCGAGTTCGAGTCTCGGTCGGGCACACAGTTTTAATCTGCCAGGAAGTTTCATATCAGCGCACACTCCGCTGCAGAGTGAAAATCTCATTCTGGAAACATCCCCCAGGCTGTGGCTAAGCCATGTTTCCGCAATATCCTTTCTTTCAGGTTCGCAGGAGAGCTTCTGTAAAGTTTGGAAGGTAGAAGACAAAGGTACTGGCAGAAGTAAAGCTGTGGGTACCGGGCCTGAGTCGTGCTTGGGTAGCTCAGATGGTAGAGCACTTGCCCGCGAAAGGCAAAGGTCCCGAGCTCGAGTCTCGGTCGGGCACACAGTTTTAGTCTGCCAGGAAGTTTCATATCATAATCGATATGGGCTTTCGGAGCCGACGGTCCACTCGTGTACCATCGATGATTGCACGACACAAGGTTCAAATGGTTCAAATGGCTCTCAGCACTATGGGACTTAACTGCTGAGGTCATCAGTCCCCTAGAATTCAGAACTACTTAAACCTAACTAACCTAAGGACATCACACTCATCCATGCCCGAGGCAGGATTTGAACCTGCGGCCGTGGTGGTCCCGAGGTTCCTGCCTGTAGCGCCAAGAACCTCCAGGCTACTCCGGCCGGCACGACACAAGCCTTTATAACTCACCTGGGCCAGTCAACACCTACATTGGGCTTAGTCGGACGAGTCTCATTTCAAATTGAGCGGATGGACGTGTACGGGTACGGAGACAACGAATCCATGGACCCAGTATCTCAGCAGGCGACTGTTCGAGGTGGTGGAGGCTCTGTAATGGTGTGGGGCGTGTGCAGTTGGAGTGATATGGGACCCCTTATACGTCTACATATGACTCTGACAGGTGACACGTACGTAAGCATCCAGTCTCATCACCTACATCCACCGAGCGAGGTGGCGCAGTGGTTACACACTGGACTCGCATTCGGGACGACGACGGTTCAATCCCGCGTCCGGACATCCTGATTTAGGTTTTCCGTGGTTTCCCTAAATCGCTCCAGGCAAATGCCGGGATGGTTCCTTTGAAAGGGCACGGCCGACATCCTTCCCCGTCCTTCCCTAAACCGATGAGACCGATCACCTCGCTGTCTGGTCTCCTCCCCCAAAAACAACAACAACCTACATCCATTGATGTCCATCGTGCATTCTGACGGAGTTGAGCAATTCCAGCAGGACAATGCGACAACCCACACGTCCAGAATTGCTACAGAGTGGCTCCAGGAACACTATTCTGAGTTTCAACATTTTCGCTGGCCACCAAACACCCCAGATGTGAACATCATTGAGCATATCTGGGATGCCTTTGAATGTACTGTTCGGAAGAGATGTTCACCCCGTCGTTCTCTTGCAGATTTATCGACAGCCCTGCAGGATTGATGGCGTCAGTTTCCTCCAGCACTACTTCAGACATTGGGCGAGTCCATGCCATGTCGTGTTGTGGCACTGCTGCGTGCTCGCGCGGGCCCTACGCGATATTATGCAGGTGTACCACCAGTTTCTTTGGCTTTTCAGTGTTGGCTCTAAGCACTATGGGACTTAACATATGAGGTCATCATTCCCCAAGACTTAGAACTCCTTAAACCTAACTAACTGACCTAAGGACATCACACACATCCATGGCCGAGGCAGGATTCGAACCTGCGACCGTAGCAGCAGCGCGGTTCCGGACTGAAACGCCTAGAACCGCTCGGCCACAGCGGCCGCCCTTTTCAGTGTATTTACTACAATTTTAGCAAATTAGATGCTGTTTTTAACTCTCAAAGTTTTTTCAAATTTGTAGGTACTTCTAAGTTCCTCCCTGACTCCCTACTACGCTGCTGCCTGCCTGTCATCATCATCGATCCTGAAAAGCAAAATGTATAGGAATAAAAATTTGGCGCGAATACGATATTTGCACGAGGCAAAGGATGTTTTCGGCTCGACAGTGTCCATGCCGTGACCGCGAAGAGCAGACTTTTTTTCCCAGCAGGTCAGAGGCGGATGGTGTGACGTGTAATCTAGTCGGAAGCTGACGTAACACTTGAGGAGGGGTAGGGGAGGGGGGCGGGAGGGGGCACTGCTTCCTGCCACGTTTCCCGCCGACCGCAAATCACGGCGCAGCTCGTCCTTGCTTTGGTGATACTGTAATTGCGTCCTTGCGTTGCGGCGCGGCGGCGCTCGACAGCGGGAGCCAGACAACAGCCACGGCTTCGTGGTGTTCGTGTTCTTCACTCTGAGGATGAGCGCACAACGTCGAAACTTGTTTCACGTCTCCTGCGTAGACTGTGACCTAAGAAGGATCCCGGACAACAAAACGTGAAGCGTCCACTACATACGGTCGTACGTCAATGTACATTCGTACCTGCACACAGACCATTGGCGGATTTGTAAATGATTAAAGTTGCGATTCCCTGTGACTTTTTCTACTGACTGGTTTGATGCGGCCCGCCACGAATTCCTTTCCTGTGCTAACCTCTTCATCTCAGAGTAGCACTTGCAACCTACGTCCTCAATTATTTGCTTGACGTATTCCAATCTCTGTCTTCCTCTACAGTTTTTGCCCTCTACAGCTCCCTCTAGTACCATGGAAGTCATTCCCTCATGTCTTAGCAGATGTCCCATCATCCTGTCCCTTCTCCTTATCAGTGTTTTCCACATATTCCTTTCCTCTCCGATTCTGCGTAGAACCTCCTCATTCCTTACCTTAACAGTCCACCTAATTTTCAACATTCGTCTATAGCACCACATCTCAAATGCTTCGATTCTCTTCTGTTCCGGTTTTCCCACAGTCCGTGTTTCACTACCATACAATGCTGTACTCCAGACGTACATCCTCAGAAATTTCTTCCTCAAATTAAGGCCGGTATTTGATATTAATAGACTTCTCTTGGCCAGAAATGCCTTTTTTGCCATAGCGAGTCTGCTTTTGATGTCCTCCTTGCTCCGTCCCTCATTGGTTATTTTACTGCCTAGGTAGCAGAATTCCTTAACTTCATTGACTTCGTGACCATCAATCCTGATGTTAAGTTTCTCGCTGTTCTCATTTCTAGTACTTCTCATTACCTTCGTCTTTCTCCGATTTACTCTCAAACCACACTGTGTACTCATTAGACTGTTCATTCCGTTCAGCAGATCATTTAATTCTTCTTCACTTTCATTCAGGATAGCAATGTCATCAGCGAATCGTATCATTGATATCCTTTCACCTTGTATTTTAATTCCACTCCTGAACCTTTCTTTTATTTCCACCATGGCTTCCTCGATGTACAGATTGAAGAGTAGGGGCGAAAGGCTACAGCCTTGTCTTACACCCTTCTTAATACGAGCACTTCGTGCTTGATCGTCAACTCTTATTATTCCCTCTTGGTTGTTGTACATATTGTATATGACCCGTCTCTCCCTATAGCTTACCCCTACTTTTGTCAGAATCTCGAACAGCTTGCAACATTTTATATTGTCGAACACTTTTTTCAGGTCGACAAATCCTATGAAAGTGTCTTGATTTTTCTTTAGCCTTGCTTCCATTATTAGCCGTAACGTCAGAATTGCCTCTCTCGTCCCTTTACTTTTCCTAAAGCCAAACTGATCGTCACCTAGCGCATTCTCAATTTTCTTTTCCATTCTTCTGTATATTATTCTTGTAAGCAGCTTCGATGCATGAGCTGTTAAGCTGATTGTGCGATAATTCTCGCACTTGTCAGCTCTTGCCGTCTTCGGAATTGTGTGGATGATGCTTTTCCGAAAGTCAGATGGTATGTCGCCAGACTCATATATTCTACACACCAACGTGAATAGTCGTTTTGTTGCCACTTCCCCCAGTCATTTTAGAAATTCTGATGGAATGTTATCTATCCCTTCTGCCTTATTTGACCGTAAGTCCTCCAAAGCTCTTTTAAATTCCGATTCTAATACTGGATCCCCTATCTCTTCTAAATCGACTCCTGTTTCTTCTTCTATCACATCAGACAAATCTTCACCCTCATAGAGGCTTTCAATGTATTCTTTCCACCTATCTGCTCTCTCCTCTGCATTTAACAGTGGAATTCCCGTTGCACACTTAATGTTACCACCGTTGCTTCTAATGTCACCAAAGGTTGTTTTGACTTTCCTGTATGCTGGGTCTGTCCTTCCGACAATCATATCTTTTTCGATGTCTTCACATTTTTCCTGCAGCCATTTCGTCTTAGCTTCCCTGCACTTCTGGTTTATTTCATTCCTCAGCGACTTGTATTTCTGTATTCCTGATTTTCCCGGAACATGTTTGTACTTCCTCCTTTCATCAATCTACTGAAGTATTTCTTCTGTTACCCATGGTTTCTTCGCAGCTACCTTCTTGTACCTATGTTTTCCTTCCCAACTTCTGTGATGGCCCTTTTTAGAGACGTCCATTCCTCTTCAACTGTACTGCCTACTGCGCTATTCCTTATTGCTGTATCGATAGCGTTAGAGAACTTCAAACGTATCTCGCCATTCCTTAGTACTTCCGTATCCCACTTCTTTGCATATTGATTCTTCCTGACTAATGTCTTGAACTTCAGCCTACTCTTCATCAGTACTATATTGTGATCTGAGTCTATATCTGCTGCTGGATACGCCTTACAATCCAGTATCTGATGTTCGAATGTTCCCGAGTCCGGTAGCTTATACATGTGGCGCGACTACACGATCTCTGTGGTCGGTTGTGAAGGATACGCAGATGCAGCGTAATCGTGTGAGACAGCGGTATCAGCGCTTGACGCAGTCTGAAAGGGACCTGATTGTGCGTCCCCATTTCGCCGGCTGGTCGAACGGTGCATTACCCAGAGTTGTGGCGAATTCAGATATGGCAGTAAAAATGGAAATGAGCATATGGCATCGTTGGTCAGGAGGCCCATCTGGGGAAGTTCGGCTGCCAAGTCCAAGTCTTATTTGCACTTATGAGGATGAAATGATGATGCGGATAACACGACACCCACTCCCCGAACGGAGAAAATCTCCAACACGACCAGGAATCGAACCCGGACCCACTTGGTGGGAGGCGAGCGCGTTACCCCCCAGCTAAGCAGGCGGACAGGTATGGCTGTGCCCGAGCTCGACGAATAATCCGTACCCAAAGACTGGAAAGTTGCACAGGTCACACCTGTATTCAAGAAAGGTAGTAGGAGTAATCCACTAAATTACCGACCCATATCAACAATGTCGATATGCAGTAGCATTTTGGAACATATATTGCGTTCGAATATTACGAATTACCTCGAAGAGGTAACACAGTCAACACGAATTTAGGAAACATCGTTCTCGTGAAACACGACTAGCTCTTTACTCACACAACGTGTCGAGTCCTATTGACAAGGCGTTAGAAATTGATTCCGTACTTCTAGATTTCGAGAAGGCTTTTGACACTGTACCACACAAGCGGCTTGTAGTGAAACTGCGTGGTTGTGGAATTTTGTCTCGCTTATGTGACTGGATTCGTGATTTCCTGTCAAATAGGTTACAGTTCGTAGTAATTGACGGAAAGTCATCCAGTAAAACAGAAGTGATTTCTGGCGTTCCCCAAGGTAACTTTATACGTCGTCTGCTGTTCCTTATTTATATCAGTGATGTAGAAGACAATCTGACCAGCCATCTTAGGTTGTTTGCAGATGATGTTGTCGTTTATCGTCTAGTAAAGTCATCAGAACATAAAAAGAATTGCAGAAGGATATAGAATAGATACCTGTATCGCGCGAAAATTGGCAATGGACTCTAATTAACGAAAAGTGTGAGGTCATCCCCATGAGTGCTAAAAGGAACCCGTTAAACTTCGGTTACACGATAAATCAGTGAAATCTAAAGGCCGTAATTCAACTAGATACCTACAATTACGTACAGATTAAGTTGGAAGGAACTCACAGAAAATGTTGTGGGGAAGGGGAACCAACGACTGCGTTTTATGAGCAGGTCACTTAGAAAATGTAACAGATCTACTGAAGAGGCTGCCTACACTACGCTTGGCCAACCTCTTTTGGAGTACTGCTGCGCGGTGTGGGATCCTTACCAGATAGGACTCATGGAGTACGTCGAGAAAGTCCAAAGAAGAGCAGCACGTTTTGTACTATCGAGAAATAGGGGACAGTGTCACGGACATGATACAGGATTTGGGATGCACATCATTAAAGTAAAGGGGTTTCTAATGTTTTTTATTCCAGTCTTTTATCACAATATCAGTTCTTTAGATGATGACCGGTTTCAGTCGATGATGATCATCCTCAGATTTTTCCTACACCATGTCCGAAAGTGATAAGGCCATAATGGCATCGTCAAAACATATTAATATAGTCAATGACGATGCTGTGCTGACTATATTTATATGTTTTGACTTTAGGACATGGTGTAGAAAAGATCTGTGGATGCTCATGACGGACTGAAATCGGTCATCGTCCAAAGAACTGATATTGTGATCAAAGAGTAGAATAAAAAACATTTTACATGTCGCAGCTGGTGAAAGGGGTTTCTCGTTGCGGCGCGATCTTCTCACGAAATTGAAATCACCATCTTTCTCCTCCGAATGCGAAAATATGTTGTTGACGCCTACCTACATAGGGAAGAACAATCGTTATAATAAAAAAAAGGAAATGAGAGATCACACGGAAATGTATAGGTGTTCGTTTTTTCTGTGAGCTCTTAGAGAGTGGAATAATAGAGAAATATTGTGAAGGTGGTTCGATGAACCGTCTCCCAAACACTTACGTGTGATCTGCGAAGTAGCGATGTAGAGACAGATGTGGATGTAGATCCACTAGCTCGTTGTTGTTGTTGTTGTCCTCAGTCCTGAGACTGGTCTGATGCAGCTCTCCACGCCACTCTATCCTGTGCAAGCTTCTCCATCTCCCAGTACTTGCTGCCACCTACATCCTTCTGACTCTGCTTAGTGTATTCATCTCTTGGTCTCCCTCTACGATTTTTACCCTCCACGCTGCCCTCCAATGCTAAATTTGTGATCCCTTGATGCCTCAGAACATGTCCTACCAACCGATCCCTTCTTCTTGTCAAGTTGTGTGTCACAACTCCTCTTCTCCCCAATTCTATCCAATACCTCCTCATTAGTTATGTGATCTACCCATCTAATCTTCAGCATTCTTCTGTAGCACCACATTTCGAAAGCTTCTATTCTCTTCTTGTCCAAACTATTTATCGTCCACGTTTCACTTCCATACATGGCTACACTCCATACAAATACTTTCAGAAACGACTTCATGACACTTAAATCTATACTCGATGTTAACAAATTTTTCTTCTTCAGAAACACTTTCCTTGCCATTGCCAGTCTACATTTTATATCCTCTCTACTTCGACCATCAACAGTTATTTTGCTCCCCAAATAACAAAACTCCTTTGTTACTTTAAGTGTCTCATTTCCTAATCTAATTCCCTCAGCATCACCCAATTTAATTGGACTGCATTCCATTATCCTCGTTTTGCTTTTGTTGATGTTCATCTTACATCCTCCTTTCAAGACACTGTCCACTCTGCTCAACTGCTCTTCCAAGTCCTTTGCTGTCTCTGACAGAATTACAATGTCATCAGCGAACCTCAAAGTTTTTATTTCTTCTCCATGGACTTTAATACCTACTCCGAATTTTTCTTTTGTTTCCTTTACTGCTTGCTCAATATACAGATTAAATAACATCGGGGAGATGCTACAACCCTGTCTCACTCCCTTGCCAACCGCTGCTTCCCTTTCATGCCCCTCGACTCTTATAACTGCCATCTGGTTTCTGTACAAATTGTAAATAGCCTTTCGCTCCCTGTATTTTACCCCTGCACCTTTAGAATTTGAAAGAGAGTACTCCAGTCAACATTGCCAAAAGCTTTCTCTAAGTCTACAAATGCTAGAAATGTAGGTTTGCCTTTCCTTAATCTATTTTCTAACATAAGTCGTAGGGTCAGTATTGCCTCGCGTGTTCCAACATTTCTGCGGAATCCAAACTGATCTTCGCCGAGGTCTTCTTCTACCAGTTTTTCCATTCGTCTGTAAAGAATTCGCGTTAGTATTTTGCAGCTGTGACTTATTAAACTGATAGTTCGGTAATTTTCGCATCTGTCAACACCTGCTTTCTTTGGGATTAGAATTATTATATTCTCCTTGATGTCTGAGGGTATTTTGCCTGTCTCATATATCTTGCCCACCAGATGGTAGAGTTTTGTCAGGATTGGCTCTCCCAAGGCCGTCAGTAGTTCCAATGGGATGTTGTCTACTCCGGGGGCCTTGTTTCGACTCAGGTCTTTCAGTGCTCTGTCAAATTCTTCACGCAGTATCGTATCTCCCATTTCATCTTCATCTACATCCTCTTCCATTTCCATAATATTGTCCTCAAGTACATCGCCCTTGTATAGACCCTCTATATACGCCTTCCACCTTTCTGCTTTCCCTTCTTTGCTTAGAACTGGGTTTCCATCTGAGCTCTTGATATTCACTAGCTCACTAGCTCATTAACAAAAATTGTATTCCGCAATGGCCCCGTAACACTCCCTTGGGAAAATTCCTCTATGTTTGTCCATCTTATTTCGTTAAGAACCTTCCGATGACAGCACCGTGAAAAGGCCACATGGTAGAAGTTTACACGTTATCAGCAGACACAATCGTTGTAAAAAATGAAACTTAGCTATCAAACTGTCATCTGCCAAAGACATTTACATTGAAGAGCTAAAGAAACCAGCAGACCTGCCTAATATCGTGTAGGGCCCCTACGAGCATACACGACATGGCACGGACTAGACTAATGTCTGAAGTAGTGCTGGAGACAATTGATACCATGAATCCTGCAGATTGTCTATAAATCCGCAAGAGAACGAGGGGTTGGAGATCTCTTCTGAACAGCACGTTACAAAGCATGCCAGATATGTTCAATAATGTTCATATCTGGGAAGTTCGTTGGCCAGCGGAGTGTTTATGTTGGATCCTGCCTAGTCGCCGAGTATTCGGGTCAAGGAAACCTACTTTCTCGAATCGCTAGACAAACAATCCAAACAAATCGTATTAGTGAGTTTTATTACGAAAAAAAACAAGGCCAATATTTAAGTTTGACAATAACATAGAAGTGTCGCAAGCAAAGGGCGACATGCAAATAAGAAATCTCTTCAGTATATAGAATTCCTAAGTCGCTGGTCGTGAAGCGCCTAATCTTGATGCTGCTGTACAAGTGTTCTCTTCACATAGAGGCGTTGTCGTCCTAGAGAGGGGTCGGTCAGCGTGCAATTGGCTGACGTCTTCTTCACAGCCCTCTCTGTTCTCTAGTTTTCGGCTGGCGTTCTGGCTCCTGACTTTACGCCGTAACAGTTTAAACTCAGCAGAGTGCTCCTGGAGCCACTCTGTAGCAGTTCTGGACGTGTGGGGTGTCGCATTGTCCTGTTGGAATTGCCCAAGTCCATCGGAATGCGCACTGGATAAGAAAGGATGCAGGTGATCAGAGAGGTTGCTTACGTACGTGTCATCTGTCAAAGTCGTATCTAGATGTATCAGGGATTCCATATCACTCCAACTGCACACCAGCAGCCTGAATGCAGGGGCCATGGATTCGTGAGGTTGTTTGCATATTCGTACACGCCCACCCGCTGGATACAATTTGAAACGAAACTCGCCCCACCAGACAAGACGTTTCCTGTCATCAACAGTCCAATGTCATTGTTGAGAGGCCCAGGCGAGGCATAAAGCTTTGTGTCATGCAGTCATCAAAGGGTATACGAGTGGGCCTTGGGCTCAGAAAGCCCGCTCGGTGATGTTTCGCTGAATGGTTCGCACGCTTGATCGCCCAGCATTGACATCTGCAGCAATTTGGGAGATGTTCCACTTCCGTCACGTTGAACGATTCTCTTCAGTCGTCGTTGTTCCTGTTCTTGCAGGATCTTTTTCTGGTCGCAGCCATGCTGGAGATTTGATATTTTACCGGATTTCTGATATTCACGGTACACTCGTGAATGGCCGTACGGAATAATCCCCACTTCATCGCTACCTGGGAGATGCTGTGTCCAAAAAATGTTCAAATGTGTGCGAAATGTTATGGGACTTAGCTGTTAAGGTCATCAGTCACTAAGCTTACACACTACTTAACTTGACTTATCCTAAGGACAAACACACACATCCATGCCCGATGGAGGACTCGAACCTCCGCCGGGATCAGCCGCACAGTACATGACTGCAGCGCCTTTGACCGCTCGGCTAATCCCGCGCGGCTGGAGATGCTGTGTCCCATCGCCCGTGCGCCCACTGTAACAACACGTTAAGACTCACTTAAATCTTGATAAGCTGCCATTGTGGCAGCAGTAACCGATCTTACAACTGCGCCATAACACTTGTTGTCTTATACAGGCGTTACCGACAGCATCGCCGTATTCTGCCTGTTTACATTACCTCTGTATTTGAGTACGCATGTCTACATCTACATCTACATCTACATTGATACTCCGCAAGCCACCCAACGGTGTGTGGCGGAGGGCACTTTACGTGCCACTGTCATTACCTCCCTTTCCTGTTCCAGTCGCGTATGGTTCGCGGGAAGAACGACTGTCTGAAAGCCTCCGTGCGCGCTCTAATCTCTCTAATTTTACATTCGTGATCTCCTCGGGAAGTATAAGTAGGGGGAAGCAATATATTCGATACCTCATCCAGAAACGCACCCTCTCGAAACCTGGCGAGCAAGCTACACCGCGATGCAGAGCGCCTCTCTTGCAGAGTCTGCCACTTGAGTTTATTAAACATCTCCGTAACGCTATCACGGTTACCAAATAACCCTGTGACGAAACGCGCCGCTCTTCTTTGGATCTTCTCTATCTCCTCCGTCAACCCGACCTGGTACGGATCCCACACTGATGAGCAATACTCAAGTATAGGTCGAACGAGTGTTTTGTAAGCCACCTCCTTTGTTGATGGACTACATTTTCTAAGCACTCTCCCAATGAATCTCAACCTGGTACCCGCCTTACCAACAATTAGTTTTATATGATCATTCCACTTCAAATCGTTCCGTACGCATACTCCCAGATATTTTACAGAAGTAACTGCTACCAGTGTTTGTTCCGCTATCATATAATCATACAATAAAGGATCAAGTGTGCACACACTTGCCGACAGAAGCGACCGCGCGAGGTGTTCGCAGTGGTTAGGCCAGTGGACTCGCTTTCGAGATGACGACGATTGAAACCCGTGTCCTGCCATTCTGATGTCAGTACCAGTTTCTCTGGCGCTTCAGTGCATATCGCTTCTGTAGAGCTTCTGTCCGTGTATCAACATGTTTCGGGGCTTCTTTTCTATTTCGGACTTATTTTCTATTAAAATGGTCCCCGTGTTTATATATTTTGATGGCTTCTCTATACAGTCGTGGTTAATGGCTCTGAGCACTATGGGGCCTTAACATCTGAGGTCATCAGTGCCCTAGAACTTAGAACTACCTAAACCTAACTAACCTAAGGACGTCACACACGTCCATGCCCGAGGCAGGATTCGAACCTGCGACCGTAGCAGTCGCGCGGTTCCGGACTGAAGCGCCTAGAACCGCTTGCCCGTCGCCGCCGGCGCCGTGCTTAATAGTTAGCCATTTTAGATAACTTTTTTGGTCTAAAAAGTTCACTTCACTGTTTCCCGACTGAATAGCATGTTCTGCGAAAGCAGAATTGCTTGCTTTTCCTGACTGGAAGTGTTGTGTTCCTTCATCCACGTTTTCACGCTTCTCTTCCAGTGTGCACACATTTGCCGACAGATGCGACCGCGCGAGGTGTCGCAGTGGTTGGGCCAGTGGACTCGCTTTCGAGATGACGACGGTTGAAACCCGAGTCCTGCCATTCTGATTTAGGTTCTCCCCGATTTATCTAAGTCTTTTCACGCCAATGCCGGGATGGTTCCTTTGAAAGCGCACTGCCGACTTCCTTCCCCATCCCTCCCTAATCCGATGGCACCGACGACTTCGCTGTTTGGTCCCCTTTCCCAAATCAACCAACAAAGACTTCTGTCACTGCACCCTTGCTGTGGTTCACGATCACAGCTGTTATGTAAGCGTCTGTCTGTACGCGTGACGCCCCAAAAAAATCTTTGTATTGCAACCTCCTGTCGATCTCTGTCATAACTAGGCTGCAGCACATCGTGTGTGTTCCTTATCCAGTAACAAATACGCCACGAGACTCGAAATACCGTTTCGTTGCTACTGGATCCTTTTACTTACTCGCACGTTTTCTTCAGAGCCAAGATTTCCTGTTCAGCTTGGGCAGAACTGGCAGTTATCGTATTGCTCCGGTTTCTTATTCTCAGCAGGCTTCGTCAGCTGTGACAGGAAGTACCGAACACGTTTCTGTCACTTACTACGTGAGTTCGCATTACTATAGTGCAATCACCGCGCAGTGGGAAAGACGAAACTGGTGAGCTTTTCTTTCCGGAGCAGTGCCAGGAAATAAAGTAAGACATGATTTGTGCTGACAGGCACATTCATTCGGGGTTTGTGCCCAAGAAGTGTTAAAAAAAATTACACCTAATGACATTCACTAATGAAAGTAATTAGTAATGTAGTGGGTATGCGCCTATAGGACTGCTGATATTTTTAAAAATATCGGGAGTCCGATACATCGATATATAAAAAAGATATAAAAAAATGGCTCTGAGCACTATGGGACTTAACAGCTATGGTCATCAGTCCCCTAGAACTTAGAACTACTTAAACCGAACTAACCTAAGGACAGCACACAACACCCAGCCATCACGAGGCAGAGAAAATCCCTGACCCCGCCGGGAATCGAGAACGCTACCGCACGACCACGAGATGCGGGCAAAAAGATATCAATACCGGCCCTTCATAAATCGCAAAAAATTATCAATATATTGAAGGAAAAAATATCGACATACCTGACTATGTAAATATCGATTGCACGTTGTAAATATACCGCCGGTTTTAGAGCTGTGTATTTAATTACTGTTTTATTATTAGATATTTTTTACGTCAACAAGCTAGCAGCATGCTTATCCCCCCTCAGAGCAAGAACTGAAAGGAAAACGATGAACGTTCACACTTGCCGATAACCACTTTGGTAAGAATGATAACTGAATGTTGCACAGTAGTTGTCCCATGGGTGTGTTGTTCGGTTTCGTCACGTATCGGTTGTCTCTGGAAAACTTCATGTCGACTTCCCTGTTCTTTCATTTCTGCAAACGATGTGCCTAGAAGTTGTAGTCTTAAAATTGCGTGGTGAGGCTAAACGTTGCAGTTTCTGTTGGTTGCGCCGAATACGTCAGCATTTACTCTCACACGTCTCCACGCGCCGCAGAAACTATTTTTGAAGAATGATGATGTGAAGAAACAGCACACTAGTTACGTTAAAAATGGTGATTTACACAGCTGATGTGCTACTGCTTCACATCGGACATTTTCTGTCCCATTCACACCTTTACCCTTCCCTCCTCCCCCCCTCCTCCCCGCCCCTGTGTAATCGGAGTGCTTCTTCTTTTGTGACATCTACAATTGCTTTTCAGAGAATTCACACAAGGTCGGATTGTAGCCTATCGCGATTGCGGTTTATCGTATCGCGACACTGCTGCTCGCGTTGATCGAGATCCACTGACTGTTAGCAGAATATGGAATCGGTGGGTTCAGGAGGGTAATACGGAACGCCGTGCTGGATCCCAACGGCCTCGTATCACTAGCAGTCGAGATGACAGGCATCTTATCCGCACGGCTGTAACGCATCGTGCAGCCACGTCTCGATCCCTGAGTCAACAGATGGGGACGCTTCCAAGACAACAACCATCTGCACGAACAGTTCGACGACGTCTGCAGCAGCATGGACCATCAGCTTAGAGACCGTGGCTGCGGTTACCCTTGCCGCTGCATCACAGACAGGAGCGCCTGCGATTGTGTACTCGACGGCGAACCTGGGTGCACGAATGGCAAAACGCCGTTTTTTCGGATGAATCCAGGTTCGGTTACAGCATCACGATGGTCGCATCCGTGTTTGGCGACATCGCGGTGAACGCACATTGGAAGCGTGTATTCGTCATCGCCGTAATGGCGTATCACCCTGCGTGATGGTATGGGGTGCCATTGGTTACACATCTCGGTCACCTCTTGTTCGCATTGACGGCACTTTCAACAGTGGACGTTACACTTCAGATGTGTTACGACCCGTGGCTCTACCTTCATTCGATCCCTGCGAAGGCCTACATTTCAGCAGGATAATGCACGACCGCATGTTGCAGGTCCTGTAAGGGCCTTTCTGGATACAGAAAATGTTCGACTGCTGCCCTGGCCAGCACATTCTCCAGATCTCTCACTAATCGGAAACGTCTGGTCAATGGTGGCCGAGCAACTGGCTCGTCACAATACGCCAGTCACTACTCTTGATGAACTGTGGTATCGTGCTGAAGCTGCATGGGCAGTTGTACCTGTACACGCTATCCAAGCTCTGTTTGACTCAATGCCCAGGCGTACCAAGGCCGTTATTACGGCCAGAGCTGGTTCTTCTGGGTACTGATTTCTCGGGTTCTATGCACCGAAATTGCGCGAAAATGTAATCACATGTCAGTTCTTGTACAATATATTTGTCCAATGAATACCCGTTTATCATCTGCATTTCTTCTTGGTGTAGCAATTTTAATGGCCAGTAGTGTATATAATAAAATTATCGGCACTCGATATTGCCACCGATATCGATGTATCAATATATAGTGTAAGTCCAAATCGCCAGTTTATAATGATATTTCTTCCAAGGATAATCGATATTTTATCAATGTCCCTAGCGTTTCAACAGTACTAAATACACTGGTGACCAGAATTAAAGCAACAAACTACTGTTTCCCTGTCCTGTGTCTAATTCGCGATATAATCATACAAACTGCAACAGATGTCCGTACAATCGTGTTCTGCACGGAAGATGGCACTCTGTCAACGGACAACCACGCCTGAGATGACGTCAGGGCACGTATCAAGCAGGGTAGTGTTTGCCGGGTAGCCCCACACCCACAGTCGCTGTGTACACAGTCACAGGCGGTACAGTATGGAACAGTGAAGACGCCTATCACACTGTCTGCGGGGGAGGGACACAGGAAGAATGGAAGCAGGATCATCACAAACTGATGTCGCCCCACGGCTTAAAATGAATAGTTGTGTTGCTTTTCGGATGTTGCGGTAGTTTATAGTGACCGAAACCATATCCTGAAGAGCAGGGCAGGGCCGAGCACGTGTGACTTCAGAAGAGAGGCCCGTTATTTGGCTGTTAGGACACAACTGCCATCTGACCTCGTAGCATCCATCGGCCGTGTTGTAGCGAGGCAAACGTTGTCCAGAAGGCTTCAGCACAGTGGCCTTTATTGATGAAGACGTGCTATGTGTGTACCTCTGACGCGTCTTCACAGAAGGAAACATCTAGAGCGCAGCCGTCGACATGCTACTTGTACGGTCGAACAGCGGCCAATGTTCTTCCCACAGATCACTCCCAATTCGGCCTGGAGAGTGATTCTCGGTGGACCAGCATCTGGAGAGAACGTGGAACACGATTTTTGGACCCATACATTGTGGAAAGAGACCAGTATGGAGGAGGATCCCTAATCTACATCTACATCTACATGATTACTCTGCAATTCACATTTAAGTGCTTGGCAGAGGGTTCATCGAACCACAATCATACCATCTCCCTACCATTCCACTTCCGAACAGCGCGCGGGAGAAAGAAACACCTAAACCTTTCTGTTCGAGCCCTGATTTCTCTTATTTTATTTTGATGATCATTCCTACCTATGAAGGTTGGGCTCAACAAAATATTTTCGCATTCGGAAGAGAAAGTTGGTGACTGAAATTTCGTAAATAGATCTCGCCGCGACGAAAAACGTCTTTGCTTTAATGAGTTCCATCCCAACTCGCGTATCATATCTGCCACACTCTCTCCCCTATTACGTGATAATACAAAACGAGCTGCCCTTTTTTGCACCCTTTCGATGTCCTCCGTCAATCCCACCTGGTAAGGATCCCACACCGCGCAGCAATATTGTAACAGTGGACGAACGAGTGTAGTGTAAGCTGTCTCTTTAGTGGACTTGTTGCATCTTCTATCCTGCCAATGAAACGCAACCTTTGACTCGCCTTCCCCACAATATTATCTACGTGGTCTTTCCAACTGAAGTTGTTCGTAATTTTTACACCCAGGTACTTAGTTGAATTGACAGCCTTGAGAATTGTACTACTTATCGAGTAATCGAACTCCAACGGATTTCTTTTGGAACTCATGTGGATCACCTCACACTTTTCGTTATTTCGTTTCGTTATGGTGAGGGCAGGGATCGTATTGACCTGTGGAACACCTCTTCATGAAATTATACTGGTGAATCAGCAAGGTTTGAGTGCTGTCAGGTGTCGTGACAAGACCTTGGGACCTCGTGTAGTTGTTGCAAGGTGCTGTGGGCCCAGACTTGGTATGATGGACGAATAATTCTCGACCTCATAGCGCACTAGCGGTTGATGTCTTTTTAGGAAATGGAAGATATTGCACCCATGGCGCGGCCTGCTCTCTCTGCGCATTTTATGTGGTGTCACCGCTAGACACCACACTTACTAGGTGGTAGCCTTTAAATCGGCCGCGGTCCGTTGGTATATGTCGGACCCGCATGTCGCCACTGTCAGTGATTGCAGACCGAGCGCCGCCACACGGCAGGTCTAGAGAGACTTGCTAGCACTCGCCCCAGTTGTACAGCCGACTTTGCTAGCGATGCTTCACTAACAAATTACGCTCTAATTTGCCGAGACGATAGTTAGCATAGCCTTCAGCTACGTCATTTGCTACGACCTAGCAAGGCCCCATTATCAATTGCTATTTATCTTGTGATGCATGTACCATCAGACCGATGTTCACCAATTACGGATTAAAGTTAAGTATTCCAACAGATAAGTACTATTTTTGCTAGTCTCATATCCCTGACGTGTTCCAGACCTCACGCCATCCTGCGTGAGCTTTAACGAGTGCCTTTCGGCTTCACCTCGTAGTGGCTTGGCTGTCTTGCCAAGTCACAACATTTTAATCCCATAGAGTATGTCTGGGATGCACTGTGGAGACGGCTCGCATCACGTCAGCATCCACTAATCACTCTCCAACATTTGCGAGCAGCTCTGCAGGAAGAATGGGCGTTACTGCCTCAGTGTGATATTGATGACATCATTCACAGCATGCTCCGTCGTTGTCAGGTCTGTATTGCTGCCAGAGGTGGTCACAACCGATACTGAACACATTAAGATATTGTCAGAATGTGGGTGCAAATCCTTTAAGTTGAAAAAAAAACGAAGAATATTTTTGTCTAACGTTATGCATGTTGCAGCTGATTACGTTCTGTATTATTTACATTCTTCCTACTGTGCTATCACCTGTTTATACTGTTTTGTGGCAAAATAAATGCAACATTGCCATATTCCTGTTTGTTGCTATAATTTTGGACACCAGTGTACATACAGCGATAAAATTTACTCGGTACTGCTACACCCCTGATGAGAACGAAAGCATCCAAGGAGATTATCCCATTGTCCATTATACACTCCTGGAAATGGAAAAAAGAACACATTGACACCGGTGTGTCAGACCCACCATACTTGCTCCGGACACTGCGAGAGGGCTGTACAAGCAATGATCACACGCACGGCACAGCGGACACACCAGGAACTGCGGTGTTGGCCGTCGAATGGCGCTAGCTGCGCAGCATTTGTGCACCGCCGCCGTCAGTGTCAGCCAGTTTGCCGTGGCATACGGAGCTCGATCGCAGTCTTTAACACTGGTAGCATGCCGCGACAGCGTGGACGTGAACCGTATGTGCAGTTGACGGACTTTGAGCGAGGGCGTATAGTGGGCATGCGGGAGGCCGGGTGGACGTACCGCCGAATTGCTCAACACGTGGGGCGTGAGGTCTCCACAGTACATCGGTGTTGTCGCCAGTGGTCGGCGGAAGGTGCACGTGCCCGTCGACCTGGGACCGGACCCCAGCGACGCACGGATGCACGCCAAGACCGTAGGATCCGACGCAGCGCCGTAGGGGACCGCACCGCCACTTCCCAGCAAATTAGGGACACTGTTGCTCCTGGGGTATCGGCGAGGACCATTCGCAACCGTCTCCATGAAGCTGGGCTACGGTCCCGCACACCGTTAGGCCGTCTTCCGCTCACGCCCCAACATCGTGCAGCCCGCCTCCAGTGGTGTCGCGACAGGCGTGAATGGAGGGACGAATTGAGACGTGTCGTCTTCAGCGATGAGAGTCGCTTCTGCCTTGGTGCCAATGATGGTCGTATGCGTGTTTGGCGCCGTGCAGGTGAGCGCCACAATCAGGACTGCATACGACCGAGGCACACAGGGCCAACACCCGGCATCATGGTGTGGGGAGCGATCTCCTACACTGGCCGTACACCACTGGTGATCGTCGAGGGGACACTGAATAGTGCACGGTACATCCAAACGGTCATCGAACCCATCGTTCTACCATTCCTAGACCGGCAAGGGAACTTGCTGTTCCAACAGGACAGTGCACGTCCGCATGTATCCCGTGCCACCCAACGTGCTCTAGAAGGTGTCAACTACCCTGGCCAGCAAGATCTCCGGATCTGTCCCCCATTGAGCATGTTTGGGACTGGATGAAGCGTCGTCTCACGCGGTCAGCACGTCCAGCACGAACGCTGGTCCAACTGAGGCGCCAGGTGGAAATGGCATGGCAAGCCGTTCCACAGGACTACATCCAGCATCTCTACGATCGTCTCCATGGGAGAATAGCAGCCTGCATTGCTGCGAAACGTGGATATACACTGTACTAGTGCCGACATTGTGCATGCTCTGTTGCCTGTGTCTTTGTGCCTGTGGTTCTGTCAGTGTGATCATGTGATGTATCTGACCCCAGGAATGTGTCAATAAAGTTTCCCCTTCCTGGGACAATGAATTCACGGTGTTCTTATTTCAATTTGCAGGAGTGTAATTATCCGGGCTGTTATGCCGTGGTCGGTTGATGAATTCTGTGTCAATTCCCAACGTTTCGTCCCCGTCTGCGGGAGACATCTTCAAGGGGGTCCGTAGCTCGATGGAAGGTCCAACACACCCACTGGCTCGCTACTGACTGCCGCCAAATTCCGTGTCCGCGCCGCGGCGTGACGTCACGTGTTTTGAAAACGTCAGTGCAATTCGGCGCTGTCCGCTGCCATCGATCGCCGTTGCCATCACCCAGTAGTGGACGGGTGGTACACATCTTCTTTAACACCGGCATCCGTATACCGTTTAATTTCACGCCCTCCTCCTTTGGGTTGAAATTATTTGGGTGTTTAGCGGTTTCGATTGCCTCCCTGTAGAGCCTTTCGTAATATCCGCTTGTGGCCGCTAATACTTGCGTCTCCTCGAAACGAATATTGTGGTTACCTGGCTGGAAAGCATGCTCCGCAACAGCTGATCGTTCCGTTTCTCCTCTTCTACAATTTCCCTTGTGCTCTTCCAAACGTTTAGAAACTTCTTTTAGTTCTACCCACATAAACATGTCCACAGCTGCATGGGATCCTATACACTCCAGCTTTTTCCAGTGCTTTGCGAGCGTCCTTGGCAGGCTTAAGGTATTCCCGCATCTTCCTGGTGGGCTTGTAAATTACGGTAATATTCCGCTTCGTCAAGATCCTCCCTATTCTTTCCGTTACATTTTTAACAAACGGCAGGAAAACCTTAGATTTTGCAGTAGCCTGTACGTCACTATGGTTTCTGCGTGGCTGTCTCAACGCACGTTTTATTTCGGCGGACGAATATCTGTTCTCCATTAGTGCATTGTGGAGATGTTCCATCTCAGCGTCGAGCAACTAAGGTTCACAAATATTTCTAGGTCTGTGCGCTAACGTCTTGATAACACCCCGCTTCTGTTGTGGGTGGTGGTTCGAATCCCGGTGCAAATAACGGTCCGTGTGTGTGGGTTTGCGGTATACTGAGCGGCCCAAACTACCATTTTCGTTTCTGAAAACAAGCGCATCGAGTAAATGTAATTTGCCGTCTACCTCTTCCTCCATTGTAAACTGAATTCTAGAGTTTATACTATTCAGATGTTCGTGGAAGCGGCTTAGTTCCTCCCTGCCATGTCTCCATAGCACAAACGTGTCATCCACGTATCGGAACCATACATTTGGTTTCTTGCTGGCAGTACCTAAGGCCTGTTCTTCGAATTTCTCCATAAAGAAGTTTGCCATTACGGGACTTAGGGGCCTTCCCACAGCCACCCCATCCGTTTGCACATAAAACTGTTCATTCCACTTGAAGTATGTGTTCGTTAAACAACACTTAAACCGTTCTGAAATATCGGCAGGAAAAACTCGATCCAGCTCTTCCAATACATCATTAAGTGGAACCATGGTAAACAGCGATACCACATCGAAGCTGACCAATATGTCCTCCGGCTGGACCACTATGCTATTCAATCTGCTGATGAACTGTGTCGAATTCTTTATATAAGAGCCCGTACGGCCCACACGTGGTTTTAACAGCGTAGTCAAAAACTTGGCTAACGAGTAGGTGGGCGAACCAATGGCACTTAGTATCGGTCTTAGCGGAACATTTCCTTTATGAATTTTGAAGCCTCGGTGGTAGTGCAACCGAATCGCAGAGAGCTTTCGGTACACTCTCTTCAATGGAGGACTTTTTTATTAACTGCGACCCAGTTCTATGAACGTTGTTAGTGGGGTCCTTATTCAGCTTCCTGTATGCTTGCGGATCCAGTATATCAGTAATTTTACTCTGATAGCCACATCCACAATCACCGTTGCGCTTCCTTTGTCAGCTGGCAGAATCAAAATACTATCGTCGTCATTCAGGAGTTTTAAAACTCTTCTCTCACCCACAGTTATATTACTCTTCGTCGGTTTTGCATTGGCTAATATCCTCACTGTTCTACAGACCCCCTTGAAGAAGGGGACGAAACGTTGGGAACTGACACAGAATTCATCAACCGACCACAGCATAACAGCCTGGATAATTATCTACATCCAGATCTACATCTACATTTGTACTCCGCAAGCCACCCAACGGCGTATGGCGGAGGGCACTTCACGTGCCACTGTCATTACCTCCCTTTTATGTTCCAGTCGCGTATGGTTCGCGGGAAGAACGACTGTCTGAAAGCCTCCGTGCGCGTTCGAATCTCTCTGATTTTATATTCGTGATCTCCTCGGGAGGTATAAGTAGGGGGAAGCAATATATTCGATACCTTATCCAGAAACGCACCCTCTCGAAACCTGGCGAGCAAGCTAGACCGCGATGCAGAGCGCCTCTCTTGCAGAGTCTGCCACTCGAGTTTGCTAAACGTCTCCGTAACGCTATCACGGTTACCAAATAGCCCTGTGACGAAACGCGCCGCTCTTCTTTGGATCTTCTCTATCTCCTCCGTAAACCCGATCTGGTACGGATCCCACACTGTTGAGCAATACTCAAGTATAGGTCGAACGAGTGTTTTGTAAGCCACCTCCTTTGTTGATGGACTACATTTTCTAAGGACTCTCCCAAAGAATCTCAACCTGGTACCCGCCTTACCAACAATTAATTTTATATGATCATTCCACTTCAAATCGTTCCGCACGCATACTCCCAGATATATTACAGAAATAACTGCTACCAGTGTTTGTTCCGCTATCATATAATCATACAATAAAGGATCCTTCTTTCTACGTATTCGCAATACATTACATTTGTCTACGTTAAGGGTCAGTTGCCACTCCCTGCACCAAGTGCCTATCTGCTGCAGATCTTCCTGCATTTCGCTACAATTTTCTAATGCTGCAACTTCTCTGTATACTACAGCATCATCCGTGAAAAGCCGCACGGAACTTCCGACACTATCTACTAGGTCATTTATATATATTGTGAAAACCAATGGTCCCATAACGCTCCTTCGTGGCACGCGAGACGTTACTTTAACGTCTCTCCATTGATAACAACACGCTGTGTTCTGTTTGCTTCCGGAAGTCAAGGAAAATAGCATCTACCTGGGAGCCTGTATCTAATATTTTCTGGGTCTCACGAACAAATAAAGCGAGTTGCGTCTCACATGATCGCTGTTTCCGGAATCCGTGTTGATTCCTACAGAGTAGATTCTGTGTTTCCAAAAACGACATGATACTCGAGCAATAATGGACGTGACATTTCCGGCCGTGAAAGTCTACATTTTAGTGATTATCCCATTGTCATTTTCTGTTTCTGTGATGAGCTAGGACAAGCAGTCATGTCGTGTCATGCCGTGTCACAGTGCTGACTGGGTCCCTCTGCTCTGCCGTGTTGCAGGAACCCCACGTGGTGGGGTCGCCGCACCGCCATGGAGCGCGGGCTGACGCTGGTGGCGACGGTGGCGCTCCTGGTGGCCGGCGCGCTCGCCATCTCGCTGGGCGCCCTCGTCGCCAGGCAGCAGCACCAGTCCGGTATGGCTGCCAGAACAAAAGCCAAACAAACGTAAACAAACCTCTCGCTGCACTTCAGATGCTGCTGCTGCTTGCGGGGTGGGAGTCTGGCGGTGAAACCGGCCGGCTAGAGTTCTTTGGAGTCACTTCCCACTCTGAGACTCCTCTGTGTCATTCAGGCCTTTACACAATCTATATTGTTTCAGATACATGGAATTTCACAAATGCAGCCCAATCTGCATCCACTGCTGCAGTGTTGGTTCAGAAGCTCATTAAACATAAACATCATGACAACATATAAATCCCATATAAATAGAGAAAAAATAATTCCAGAACTGTAATTTCTTAGACTTTCCTGGCGACTTGATGACATCTCGTGGAAATCGGGTTTTCTGCCGGATATCAGCATCTTCCAAATACGATATTTCGACGTCATTACTTGATGTCTTCATCAGGTGTCCCTGAGACTGTCTCAGAAAACACCTGATGAAGATGTCAAGTAATGATGTCGAAATATCATGTTCGGAAGAGGCTGATATCCGGCAGAAAACCCGATTTCCACGAGATGTCAATTCCAGAACTGTTAAAAAGGTGAAGCCCCCTGTGACATTCTATGTGTTACGGATTATAAATCCCATAGAAATAGAGAAAAAAATAATTCCAGAACTGTTAAAAAGGTGAAGCCCCCTGTGACATTCTACACTCCTGGAAATTGAAATAAGAACACCGTGAATTCATTGTCCCAGGAAGGGGAAACTTTATTGACACATTCCTGGGGTCATATACATCACATGATCACACTGACAGAACCACAGGCACATAGACACAGGCAACAGAGCATGCACAATGTCGGCACTAGTACAGTGTATATCCACCTTTCGCAGCAATGCAGGCTGCTATTCTCCCATGGAGACGATCGTAGAGATGCTGGATGTAGTCCTGTGGAACGGCTTGCCATGCCATTTCCACCTGGCGCCTCAGTTGGACCAGCGTTCGTGCTGGACGTGCAGACCGCGTGAGACGATGCTTCATCCAGTCCCAAACATGCTCAATGGGGGACAGATCCGGAGATCTTGCTGGCCAGGGTAGTTGACACCTTCTAGAGCACGTTGGGTGGCACGGGATACATGCGGACGTGCATGGTCCTGTTGGAACAGCAAGTTCCCTTGCCGGTCTAGGAATGGTAGAACGATGGGTTCGATGACGGTTTGGATGTACCGTGCACTATTCAGTGTCCCCTCGACGATCACCAGTGGTGTACGGCCAGTGTAGGAGATCGCTCCCCACACCATGATGCCGGGTGTTGGCCCTGTGTGCCTCGGTCGTATGCAGTCCTGATTGTGGCGCTCACCTGCACGGCGCCAAACACGCATACGACCATCATTGGCACCAAGGCAGAAGCGACTCTCATCGCTGAAGACGACACGTCTCCATTCGTCCCTCCATTCACGCCTGTCGCGACACCACTGGAGGCGGGCTGCACGATGTTGGGGCGTGAGCGGAAGACGGCCTAACGGTGTGCGGGACCGTAGCCCAGCTTCATGGAGACGGTTGCGAATGGTCCTCGCCGATACCCCAGGAGCAACAGTGTCCCTAATTTGCTGGGAAGTGGCGGTGCGGTCCCCTACGGCATTGCGTAGGATCCTACGGTCTTGGCGTGCATCCGTGCGTCGCTGCGGTCCGGTCCCAGGTCGACGGGCACGTGCACCTTCCGCCGACCACTGGCGACAACATCGATGTACTGTGGAGACCTCACGCCCCACGTGTTGAGCAATTCGGCGGTACGTCCACCCGGCCTCCCGCATGCCCACTATACGCCCTCGCTCAAAGTCCGTCAACTGCACATACGGTTCACGTCCAAGCTGTCGCGGCATGCTACCAGTGTTAAAGACTGCGATGGAGCTCCGTATGCCACGGAAAACTGGCTGACACTGACGGTGGCGGTGCACAAATGCTGCGCAGCTAGCGCCATTCGACGGCCAACACCGCGGTTCCTGGTGTGTCCGCTGTGCCGTGCGTGTGATCATTGCTTGTACAGCCCTCTCGCAGTGTCCGGAGCAAGTATGGTGGGTCTGACACACCGGCGTCAATGTGTTCTTTTTTCCATTTCCAGGAGTGTATGTGTTACAGTGCATAAATCCCATATAAATAAAGAAAAAAATAATTCCAGAACTGTTAAAAAGGTGAAGCCCCCTGTGACATTCTATGTGTTACGGAGTGTGCTGCCTCCTATTGCTGCCTACTGGCACACCCACGATCAGCGAAAGTGTGACGTCGTTTTTCTATGGCCTACCAGTATTCTTCACCTTGTCAAGATATGTGGAAGTGAGGCGGCATGATGCTATCTGTTATTGCAGACAAAATTTGTTGATAACGTCTGCTCTTTGCAGTAATTTGAGTCTATATTCGGCGCTACACAAATCTTTTAAAGTGTCTTTCGTTAGTAAGTTTCTATTCAAATTATTGCTATTGGGTACCTGCATTGTTTAGCAGTTCCCACCAAAGATGCTCATTAACAGTTACTAGGCGACCAACCCGCATCTCAGAATGGGTGGATATCTTTGGGTAGCGTAGCACATGTGCACAAGGTAATTCCTTCAAAAGACGCAGCGTTTCAAGCTTACTGGCAGATTAAAACTGTGTGCCAGACTGAGAGTCGAACTCGGGACCTTCGCCGTTCGTGGAAGTACAGCTGAGAGGACAGGACAGGAGTTGTGCTTGGGTAGCTCAGTTGGTAGAATACTTGCCCGCCAAAGGCGAGGGTTTCCAGCTCGAGTCTCAGTCTGGCACCCAGTTTTAATCGGCCAGGAAGTTTCATGTCAGTACGCACAACATTGCAGAGTGGAAATTTCATTATGGACACAGGGTTCATTTAACACACTGTGATGTTTTGTCTATTGACAATTATTCAATATTGGTGGGGAATAAAGGATTATTATTATTATGATTATTATTGTAGTCCAGAGATAATCCAATACAGAGTTCACTTCTCATGACACTGTCTTCGAAATTGTACGGACCTATAGCTTGTCCTCAAGTAGGTTTTTATTAAAGCTATTTCTTTGATATGGTTCACTCCTATGAGTCGTGACACTTTAGCTCGATAATTAATGTCCACACAGGGTGTATAGCTGAAAGTCAAGCTGCAGTGTGATGTCTGAATAGTAGCTTTGGCAACAACTGAAGTTTTTAAATTTAAATTAATGATATCGATCATTTATCGATTAAGAAGTTCTATGGACGTTAGCGTCATCTCAGTTCTGTCAGTTTTCGTATTTTTAACAAAAAATTAAACGAACAGAAATTTACTTTTAATTTGCCTGGCTTCCAATGAAGTGGACTGTTTGACGCAGTGGTGCACAAACTTAATGGAGGCGAATACTCGGTAATGAGATGTTAAAAGCTCGGACACTAAAATTTCGGACACAAAGACCAACAGATGCTAAAGACTGCCAGAAGCTAAAAACGTTAACAATATGTGGTTGGGTTCCTGTAGTGGTTGTGAAACAAAAGCGACGTTCGTTAGAAACTCTTTGAATAAAGCAAGTTGCTGCTTTTCATATAACACTCCATTGCATTGGCTCTTATATTCGTTTATTTAATTTTCTCTACTTTAAAAAGGGGAATTCATGATTTTACTGTAAGAATATTTGAAAAACGGGAAATGTTCATGGCCGGTTCGAATAAATTTTAGTTTCAAAAAAGACCAGTGGGGTTTCGGGTGGGGAGGAAGGTTTATCAGCGAAAATGTGCGCCCTTTATATTTCATGAAAGATTCGAGATATTGGAACGAGAATTTTGGGAAAGATAGTAGGCTGAAGGGCAATGTAATTTTGTTGTATGGGTAACTGTTATATCAATCAAAGTATAGGGGGCAATACATTTTCCTAAACGGAATGATGTACTATATTAACACAGTTCGAAAGCTGTTGAAAGGGTGAATACGTTGACATAGCGATTCTTAATAGCATCAAAATGGAAAGACGCAGCAGCAGGAATTGGCTGTGGCAGTATAAACGCCGCCGATTGGGTCTCTCTTGCTAGGATCTGTCATTGTGTGGTCTGTAAGACAGGACTATATAACTGAAAAAGTCACCTGTTGTGGTACTGGTGTGGAAGTTCAACAGTCAGCACGGGTCCACAAACCAGGTGCCTGCTGCAGAGGCCTATTTGCAGCATTTTCGTCGAGAGGACACTGTCAGAGGCCCCTCAGTTCATCTGGGTGCTCAGTTGCTCCACAGTTGTGTCAACATTCGCCTGTACACACGTCTGCAGCCAAGGTTCACCCCTGCCTTCTACAGGGTGTTACAAAATGTACGGCCAAACTTTCAGGAAACATTATTCCTCACACACAAATAAAAAACGTAAACGCTTAAGTTCCATGTTAGAGCTCATTTTAGTTTCATCAGTATGTACTGTACTTCCTCGATTCACCGCCAGTTGGCCCAATTGAAGGAAGGTAATGTTGACTTCGGTGCTTGTGTTGACATGTGACTCATTGCTCTACAGTACTAGCATCGAGCACATCAGTACGTAGCATCAACAGGTTAGTGTTCATCACGAACGTGGTTTTGCAGTCAGTGCAATGTTTACAAATGCGGAGTTGGCAGATGCCCATTTGATGTACGGATTAGCACGGGGCAATAGCCGTGGCGCAGTACGTTTGTATCGGGACAGATTTCCAGAACGAAGGTGTCCCGACAGGAAGAAGTTTGAAGCAATTGATCGGCGTCTTAGGGAGCACGGAACATTCCAGCCTATGACTCGCGACTGGGGAAGACCTAGAACGACGAGGACATCTTCAATGGGCGAGGCAATTCTTCGTGCAGTTGGCGATAACCCTAATGTCAGCGTCAGGGAAGTTGCTGCTGTACAAGGTAACGTTGACCACGTCACTGTATGGAGAGTGCTACGGAAGAACCAGTTGTTTCCGTACCGTGTACAGCGTGTGCAGGCACTATCAGCAGCTGATTGGCCTCCACGGGTACACTACTGCGAATGGTTCATCCGACAATGTGTCAATCCTCACTTCAGTGCAAATGTTCTCTTTACGGATGGGCTTCATTCCAACTTGATCAAATTGTAAATTTTCACAATCAACATGTGTGGGCTGAAGAGAATCCGCACGCAATTGTGCAATCACGTCATCAACACAGATTTTCTGTGAACGTTTGGGCAGGCATTGTTGGTGATGTCTCGATTGGGCCCCATGTTCTTCCACCTACGCTCAATGGAGCACGTTATCACGATTTCATACGGGATACTGTACCTGTGCTGCTAGAACATTTACCTTTACAAGTACAACACAACATGTGGTTCATGCACGATGGAGCTCCTGCACATTTCAGTCGAAGTGTTCGTACGCTTCTCAACAACAGATTCGGTGACCGACGGATTGGTAGAGGCGGACCAATTCCATGGCTTCCATTCTCTCCTGACCTCAACGCCCTTGACTTTCATTTATGGGGGCATTTGAAAGCTCTTGTCTACTCAACCCCGGTACCAAATGTAGAGACTCTTCGTGCTCGTATTGTGGACGGCTGTGATACAATACGCCATTCTCCAGGGCTGCATCAGCGCATCAGGGATTCCATGCGACGGAGGGTGGATGCACGTATCCTCGCTAACGGAGGACATTTTGAACATTTCCTGTAACAAAGTATTTGAAGTCACGCTGGTACGTTCTGTTGCTGTGTGTTTCCATTCCATGATTAATGTGATTTGAATAGAAGTAATAAAATGAGCTCTAACATGGAAATTAAGCGTTTCCGGACACATGTCCACACAACATATTTTCTTTATTTGTGTGTGAGGAATGTTTCAAATTAAGTGTTTCCGGACACATGTCCACATAACATATTTTCTTTATTTGTGTGTGAGGAATGTTTCCTGAAAATTTGGCCGTACCTTTTTGTAACACGTTGTATAGCCTTTGGTGCACCACAGTGCCTCGGCGCCAGTTTTGGATAGAGACATTTTGCGACACACGGCATGCCTGAACCACAGCAGCATGTAAACAATTTACAAAGTTAGCCGTTTCAGAAATAGTTCCACCTTTGGCGTAAAAGCCAATGGTTATGCCCTTTTGGACGTCAGACAAATCACTCTGTTTCCACATTACGACAACGACTGCACTGTTTTCAGATCTCGGTGGCACGCTTTGTATACTCTCTACTGCTACTGGCGCCACATGCCATCTGTGAGTGGTTCATTGCATGTTGACTGCGAACATAAAAGGTGGCCCAGCAATGTGACTGGACCATGTACACTATGTGATCAAAAGTATCCGGACACTCCCAAAAACATACATTTTTCATAGTAGGTGCAGTGTGCTGCCACCTACAGCCAGGTACTCTATATCAGCGACCTCAGTAGTCACTAGACATCGTAAGAGAGTCGAATCGGGTGCACTGCCGGTCTTCGAACGTGGTCAGGTGATTGGGTGTCACTTGGGTCATACGTCTGTACGCGAGATTTCCACACACGTAAACATCCCTAGGTCCACTGTTTCCCATGTGATAGTCAAGTCGAAACGTGAAGGGACACGTACAGCACAAAAAGCGTACAGACCAACCTCGTCTGTTGACTGACAGAGACAGCCAACAGTTGAAGGAGTCGTAGTGTGTAATAGGCGCACATCTATCCAGACCATCACACAGGAATCCCAAAGGGCATCAGGATCCACTGCAAGTACGCCACGCTTGGTGTAAGGAGCGTAAACTATTGGACGATTAAACAGTGGAAAAATGTTGTGTGGAGTGACGAATCACAGTAGACAATGTGGCGATCCGATGGCAGGATGTTGGAATGGCGCCGGCCGCGGTGGTCTCGCGGTTCTAGCTGCTTCAGACCGGAACCGTGGGACTGCTACGGTCGCAGGTTCGAATCCTGCCTCGGGCATGGTTGTGTGTGATGTCCTTAGGTTAGTTAGGTTTAAGTAGTTCTAGGGGAATGATGACCTAAGATGTTGAGTCCCATAGTGCTCAGAGCCATTTGATTTTTGTTGGTATGGTGAATGCCTGGTGAACCTCATATGACAGCGTGTTTAGTGTCAACAGTAAAATTCGGAGGCGGTGGCGTTACGGTGTTTTGTGTGGCACTATCACAGCACAGGCCTACGTTGATGTTTTAAGCACCTTCTTGCTTCCCACTGTTGAACAATTCGGGGTGTCGGTTGCGTCTTTCAACACTATCGAGCACCTGTTCATAATGCACGGCCTGTGGCGGAGTGGTTACACGAGAGTAGCATCCCTGTAATGGATTGGCCTGCACAGATTCCTGACCTGAATCCTATAGAACACCTTTGGGATGTTTTGGGACGCCGACTTCGTGCCAGGCCTCACCGACCAACATCGATACCTCTCCTCAGTGCAGCACTCCGTGAAGAATGGGCTGCCATTCCCCAAGAAAACTTCCAGCACCTGACTGAACGTATGTCTGCGGGAATGGAAGCTGTCATCAAGGCTGAGGTGTGCCAACACCATACTGAATTCCAGCATTACCGATGGAGGGCGCCGCGAATTTGTGTCATTTTCAGCCAAGTGTCCGGATACTTTTGATCACATAGTGTATATTGCATGTGTTTGGATTTTATGAATGTGTACGTATATATATATGCGAGTGTGTGTGTCTGTATTTAAGTACCTGTAACTGTTGAGTGTGTGTGTGTTTGTGTGAGTGAGTTTTGTGGGGGCAATTTTCTAAAAAATAAACGACTGTTGAATTCCGAGTACTACAGTTCCTGTAATTTGAACTACTGCTATATGGGGCTTAGAATAAAAATCCTCTGAGAAAATTAATTTACCACCATAACCGCCACAGTCGTGGCCAGTGACCGTTGTTAAAAATTTTGTGCCACTTCATGCAGGGCTAAGGTTCAAAGATTACCTAATGCCAGAGTAAAGATATAAAACTATCTCAATTCCAAACAGCAATTAAAAAACCTGTATGCTGTGCAGACTGACTGTAAGAAAGATAATCCCACTTTCACTTCATTACGTCATGTAAAAAAATTGCTCTGAGCACTATGCGACTTAACTTATGAGGTCATCAGTCCCCTAGAACTTAGAACTAATTAAACGTAACTAACCTAAGGACACCATACACATTCATGCCCGACGCACGTCATGTAAAGATAACAATGTGCTCCTAAGAATAAATCGGAATATGTTCTTGAAATGCTATTATGAATTGAACTTTGTAACAGTCTTTTAAAATATCAATCAGTTTACTGCATTGGCCTAGTCCGGCACAGCTATAAACACATCAGTCAAATGGTTCAAATGGCTCTGAGCACTATGGGACTTAACATGTGAGGTCATCAGTCCCCTAGAACTTAGAACTACTTAAACCTAACTAACCTAAGGACATCACACACATCCATGCCCGAGGCAGGATTCGAACCTGCGACCGTAGTGGTCGCGCGGCTCCAGGCTAGAACCGCTCGGCCACAGCGGCCGGCTAAACACATCAGTCCAAAACGGGTAGACTGGTAGGACTGGCTGATACAATTGCAGAAGTTGTTGGTTTCGGCACTGCAACTGGGGTGTGTGGACTCTATGGCTGTCGGCCACTGTTTGGAACCTTGACCGCATGCACATCAGCCTTACGACTACTCTATTGCCAGGTTCTCCAAGCTGGGAGCCGGCTCAGACTTTATTTGCCGATTACATGCAACATCAATCAAAGGATTTTTCCCCAGCCGCTGCCCTTCTCTCATTACTCAGCAAGAATTAGAAATTAATATTTTCCTAGTTCATATTTGAAATTAATGGTTTAATGGGAAGTGAAAAAAATCTTATTTAACTGGCCATTAAGGCGTGTGATCACTAGCAACTAGCTTCCGTAAGTAACTTCCGCAATTACTTGCTGCAGTGTTTGCATTGAAACAAACTTGCACGAACTTACCTCTGCAAGTCTCCAGGCAAAGTTAATTTTGGTAACTTGCTGCAGGTTCTTGCAGAAGTGCCTGCGCTAGAGCCGCGTTGTTATTTCGGCAACTGGAAGTTTACGGTGTCGTGCTTGAAAACCGAAGCAGCCGCCACCCTTGTGGCAGCATTATCATTGAAGAAAAGCAGTGACGATAATCGAAAACTTGAGATTCGAAACTGGGACCCAGCTGTAAGCTCTATCGCCAAGGGATCAACATTCTTCGATTTTTGCAAACATAATGCATTTATGTTTAGAAAAAGAACAACGTCCGAACAGGCCTTGGAGGCCCAACTACACCGACCGGCCGCCATGTCATCCTCAGCCCAAGGCGCCACTGGATGCGGATATGAAGGAACATGTGGTCAGGACACCGCTCTCTCGGCCGTTTGTCAGTTTCCGAGACCGGAGCCGCTACTTCTCAGTCAAGTAGCTCCTCAGTTTGCCTCAGAAGGGCTGAGTGCACCGTGCTTGCCAGACCGAATGGTCACCCATCCAAGTGCTAGCCCAACCCGACAGCGCTTAACTTTGGTGATCTGTCGGGAACCGGTGTTACCACTGCGGCAAGGCCGTTGGCTCGTTCCTGCCTAGACTAAGAATGAAAAGAATTGGCTTAAATTGAAAGACATCTCTACTGCAATTTTACTCTCCCTTCTAGTGAAACAAAGTGATCGGTAATTTCGTGTCGCACTTCCTTGGCTGAGAGTGCCCAAGAATATGCAGGGTGAGTCACCTAACGTTACCGCTGGATATATTTCGTAAACCACATCAAATACTGACGAATCGATTCCACAGACCGAACGTGAGGAGAGGGGCTAGTGTAATTGGTTAATACAAACCGTAAAAAAATGCACGGAAGTATGTTTTTTAACACAAACCTACGTTTTTTTAAGTGGAACCCCGTTAGTTTTGTTAGCACATCTGAACATATAAACAAATACGTAATCAGTGCCGTTTGTTGCATTGTAAAATGTTAATTACATCCGGAGATGTTGTAACCTAAAGTTGACGCTTGAGTACCACTCCTCCGCTGTTCGATCGTGTGTACCGGAGAGCACCGAATTACGTAGGGATCCAAAGGGAACGGTGATGGACCTTAGGTACAGAAGAGACTGGAACAGCACATTACGTCCACATGCTAACACCTTTTTATTGGTCTTTTTCACTGACGCACATGTACATTACCATGAGGTGTGAGGTACACGTACACACGTGGTTTCCGTTTTCAATTACGGAGTGGAATAGAGTGTGTCCCGACATGTCAGGCCAATAGATGTTCAATGTGGTAGCCATCATTTGCTGCACACAATTGCAATCTCTGGCGTAATGAATGTCGTACACGCCGCAGTACATCTGGTGTAATGTCGCCGCAGGCTGCCACAATACGTTGTTTCATATCCTCTGGGGTTGTAGGCACATCACGGTACACATTCTCCTTTAACGTACCCCACAGAAAGAAGTCGAGAGCTATAAGATCAGGAGAACGGGCTGGCCAATTTATGTGTCCTCCACGTCCTTTGAAACGCCCGTCGAACGTGTACCTCACCCCTCATGGTAATGTACATGTGCCTCAGTGAAAAAGACCAATAAAAAGGTGTTAGCATGTGGACGTAATGTGCTGTTCCAGTATCTTCTGTACCTAAGGTCCATCACCGTTCCCTTTGGATCCCTACGTAGTTCGGTGCTCTCCGATACACACGACCGAACAGCGGAGGAGTGGTTCTCAAGCGTCAACTTTAGGTTACAACATCTCCGGATGTAATTAACATTTTACAATGCAACAAACGGCACTGATTACGTATTTGTTTATATGTTCAGATGTGCGAACAAAACTAACGGGGTTCCATTTAAAAAAACGTAGGTTTGTGTTAAAAAACATACTGCCGTGCATTTTTTTTACGGTTTGTATTAACCAATTACACTAGCCCCTCTCCTCACGTTCGGTCTGTGAAATCCATTCGTCAATATTTGATGTTGTTTACGAAATATATCCAGCGGTAATGTTAGGTGACTCACCCTATATATTTATCGTTCCCCATGACACATTCGTCTGTCTTTGTGCCACTCTCCTTCATACAGCTACTGAACACACAAAGTTTCCGTAAGTTTGGGAATAACTTCGACCATATTGCCAACTGCGGTCAGTACTTGGAGAAAGATACGAGAAATTGTTTGCACTAACTTGCTGACTTGAGGAAGTCGATTTTCTGTTTTTTTTTTTTTTTTTTTTTTTTTTTTTCGATGTCAAATAACTTGCAGAAGTTGCTTCTTCAAGCGACATGTGAAAGTTTACTTGTTAGTGGACACGCCTTTACACCTTTTGTGTGTGTGTGTGTGTGTGTGTGTGTGTACGTACACTATGTGATCGAAAGTATCCGTACACCTGGCTGAAAATGAGTTACAAGTTCGAGGCGCCCTCCATCGGTAATGCTGGAATTCATTAGCCTTGATGACAGCTTCCACTCTCGCAAGCATACGTCCAATCAGGTGCTGGACGGTTTCTTGGAGAACGGCAGCCTATTCTTCACGGAGTGCTGCACTGAGGAGAGGTATCGATGTCGGTCGGTGAGGCCTGGCACGAAGTCGGCGTTCCAAAACATCCAAAAGGTGTTCTATAGAATTCAGGTCAGGATTCTGTGCAGGCCAGTCAATTACAGGGATTGATTGGCGACTCCATGGAGTGTTCTGTGCACCACGACCAGATAATGGATATAATTGGAAGGAGAAACAGCATTGGTCGTATTTTGTTTTTTGTTTTATAATTGCATAATCGATTTTCGGTCACTTAGTGACCATCCTTAGTGCTGTAGTATACAATATGCAATTAAAATTGGTAAACTAGTTTATGTGATCTCTCTAAGCTTGTTGATACCAGTGCCTACCAATTTTAATTGTATATTACAGCACTGAGGATGGTCACTAAGTGACCGAAAATCGATTTTGAGGATAATAAAAAAAAAGTACGACCAATGCTGTTTCTCCTTCCAAGTATATTACAGGGATGTTACTGTCGCGCGACCACTCCGCCACGGGACGTGCATTATGAACAGGTGCTCGATCGTGTTGAAAGACGCAATCGCCATCCCCGAATTGCTCTTCAACAGTTGGAAGCCAGAAGGTGCTTAAAATATTAACGTAGGCCTGTGCTGTGATAGTGCAACGTAAAACAAGGGCTGCAAGCCCCCTCAATGAAAAACACGACCACCGCCTCCGAATTTTACTGTCGGCACTACATACGCTGGCAGATGATGTTCACCGGGCATTCACCATACCCACACCCTGCCATCGGATCGCCAGATTGTGTATCGTGATTCGTCGCTCCACACAACGTTTTCCCACTGTTCGATCGTCCCGTTTTTACGCTCCTACAGCAAGCGAGGCGTCGTTTGGCATTTACCGGCGTGTTGTGTGGATTATGAAATCAAAGTTTTCTCACGTCCCGCCTAACTGTCATAGTACTTGCAGTGGATCCTGTTGCAGTTTGGAATTCTTTTGTAATGGTCTCGATAGATGTCTGCCTATTACACATTACGGCAACGTATGTTGCTGGGGATGCCCGGATGTTTTTGATCACATAGTGTACATGGGTGCGTGTGAGCTTTCGGCATGATATTATCATAGTACCAAAATGTTATTTTGTGTGTAGAATTGTAACTGAGGAAATGTAAACAGTGTAGTGATGCAACTCACAAAAGATACATTTAACTCACAAAGCGTGGCCACGACGTTGGGTACACGGATTTACTTGAAACTATGCACGCCTTTAGTAGGCCATGAGAACAACATAATATGCAAATAGAAAGGTGGACTACTCTGTCAATTCCGAGAAAATCACAAGAGAAGTTTTACGCGTCTGTTACGTACGAAATGTACGAGGTGCATTCAAGTTCTAAGGCCTCCGATTTTTTTTCTAATTAACTGTTGTTGTTGTTGTTGTGGTCTTCAGTCCTGAGACTGGTTTGATGCAGCTCTCCATGCTACTCTATCCTGTGCAAGCTTCTTCATCTCCCAGTACCTACTGCAACCTACATCCCTCTGAATCTGCTTAGTGTATTCATCTCTTAGTCTCCCTCTACGATTTTTACCCTCCACGCTGCCCTCCAATACTAAATTGGTGATCCCTTGATGCCTCAGAATATGTCCTACCAACCGATCCCTTCTTCTGGTCAAGTTGTGCCAAAAACTTCTCTTCTCCCCAATCCTATTCAATACTTCCTCATTAGTTATGTGATCTACCCATCTAATCTTCAGCATTCTTCTGTAACACCACATTTCGAAAGCTTCTATTCTCTTCTTGTCCAAACTATTTATCGTCCATGTTTCACTTCCATACATGGCTACACTCCATACGAATACTTTCAGAAATGACTTCCTGACACTTAAATCTATACTGGATGTTAACAAATTTCTCTTCTTCAGAAACGCTTTCCTTGGCATTGCCAGCCTACATTTTATATCCTCTCTACTTCGACCATCATCAGTTATTTTGCTCCCCAAATAGCATCACCCGACTTAATTAGACTACATTCCATTATCCTTGTTTCGCTTTCGTTGATTTTCATCTTATATCCTCCTTTCAAGACACTGTCCATTCCATTCAACTGCTCTTCCAAGTCCTTTGCTGTCTCTGACAGAATTACAATCTCATCGGCGAACCTCAAAGTTTTTTTTTTCTTCTCCATGTATTTTAATACCTACTCCGAATTTTTCTTTTGTTTCCTTTACTGCTTGCTCAATATACAGATTGAACAACATCGGGGAGAGGCTACAACCCTGTCTTACTCCCTTCCCAACCACTGCTTCCCTTTCATGTCCCTCGACTCTTATAACTGCCATCTGGTTTCTGTACAAATTGTAAATAGCCTTTCGCTTCCTGTATTTTACCCCTGCCACCTTTAGAATTTGAAAGAGAGTATTCCAGTTAACATTGTCAAAAGCTTTCTCTAAGTCTACAAATGCTAGAAACGTAGGTTTACCTTTCCTTAATCTTTCTTCTAAGGTAAGTCGTAAGGTCAGTATTGCCTCACGTGTTCCAGTGTTTCTACGGAATCCAAACTGATCTTCCCCGAGGTTGGCTTCTACTAGTTTTCCCATTCGTCTGTAAAGAATTCGTGTTAGTATTTTGCAGCTGTGACTTATTAAACTGATAGTTCGGTAATATTCACATCTGTCAACACCTGCTTTCTTTTGGGATTGGAATTATTATATTCTTCTTGAAGTCTGAGGGTATTTCGCCTGTTTCATACATCTTGCTCACCAGATGGTAGAGTTTTGTCAGGACTGGCTCTCCCAAGGCCGTCAGTAGTTCCAATGGAATGTTGTCTACTCCGGGGGCCTTGTTTCGACTCAGGTCTTTCAGTGCTCTGTCAAACTCTTCACGCAGTATCATATCTCCCATTTCATCTTCATCTACATCCTCTTCCATTTCCATAATATTGTCCTCAAGTGCATCGCCCTTGTATAGACCCTCTATATACTCCTTCCACCTTTCTGCTTTCCCTTCTTTGCTTAGAACTGGGTTTCCATCTGAGCTCTTGATATTCATGCAAGTCGTTCTTTTATCTCCAAAGGTCTCTTTAATTTTCCTGTAGGCAGT
The DNA here is from genome assembly GCF_021461395.2 of Schistocerca americana. Classification (NCBI taxonomy): domain Eukaryota; kingdom Metazoa; phylum Arthropoda; class Insecta; order Orthoptera; family Acrididae; genus Schistocerca; species Schistocerca americana. The sequence continues at coordinate 152,800,021 of NC_060129.1, forward strand.
ATCTATCTTACCCCTAGTGAGATAGGCCTCTACATCCTCACATTTGGCCTCTAGCCATCCCTGCTTAGCCATTTTGCACTTCCTGTCGATCTCATTTTTGAGACGTTTGTATTCCTTTTTGCCTGCTTCATTTACTGCATTTTTATATTTTCTCCTTTCATCAATTAAATTCAATATTTCTTCTGTTACCCAAGGATTTCTACTAGCCCTCGTCTTTTTACCTACTTGATCCTCTGCTGCCTTCGGTAGTTCATCCCTCAAAGCTACCCATTCTTCTTCTACTGTATTTCTTTCCCCCATTCCTGTCAATTGTTCCCTTATGCTCTCCCTGAAACTCTGTACAACCTCTGGTTCTTTCAGTTTATCCAGGTCCCATCTCCTTAAATTCCCACCTTTTTGCAATTTCTTCAGTTTTAATCTACAGGTCATAACCAATAGATTGTGGTCAGAGTCCACATCTGCCCCTGGAAATGTCTTACAATTTAAAACTTGGTTCCTAAATCTCTGTCTTACCATTATATGATCTATCTGATACCTTTTAGTATCTCCAGGGTTCTTCCATGTATACAAGCTTCTTTCATGATTGTTAAACCAAGTGTTAGTTATGATTATGTTGTGCTCTGTCCAAAATTCTACCAGGCGGCTTCCTCTTTCATTTCTTAGCCCCAGTCCATATTCACCTACTATGTTTCCTTCTCTCCCTTTTCCTACACTCGAATTCCAGTCACCCATGACTATTAAATTTTCGTCTCCCTTCACAATCCGAATAATTTCTTTTATTTCATCATATATTTCTTCAATTTCTTCGTCATCTGCAGAGCCAGTTGGCATATAAACTTGTACTACTGTAGTAGGTGTGGGCTTCGTATCTATCTTGGCCACAATAATGCGTTCACTATGCTGTTTGTGGTAGCTTACCCGCATTCCTATTTTCCTATTCATTATTAAACCTACTCCTGCATTACCCCTATTTGATTTTGTGTTTATAACCCTGTAGTCACCTGACCAGAAGTCTTGTTCCTCCTGCCACCGAACTTCACTAATTCCCACTATATCTAACTTCAACCTATCCATTTTCCTTTTTAAATTTTCTAACCTACCTGCCCGATTAAGGGATCTGACATTCCACGCCCCGATCCGTAGAACGCCAGTTTTCTTTCTCCTGATAACGACATCCTCTTGAGTAGTCCCCGCCCGGAGATCCGAATGGGGGACTATTTTACCTCCGGAATATTTTACCCAAGAGGACGCCATCATCATTTAATCATACAGTAAAGCTGCATGCCCTCGGGAAAAATTACGGCTGTAGTTTCCCCTTGCTTTCAGCTGTTCGCAGTACCAGCACAGCAAGGCCGTTTTGGTTATTGTTACAAGGCCAGATCAGTCAATCATTCAGACTGTTGCCCTTGCAACTACTGAAAAGGCTGCTGCCCCTCTTCAGGAACCACACGTTTGTCTGGCCTCTCAACAGATACCCCTCCATTGTGGTTGCACCTACGATACGGCTATCTGTATCGCTGAGGCACGCAAGCCTCCCCGCCAACGGCAAGGTCCATGGTTCATGGGGGGGTCTCTAATCAACTACTCACCCGAAATCGATGAAACTGGCGTTACTTCTCGACGTAATCGCCCTGCAGACGTACATATTTTTCACAACGCTGACGCCATGATTCCATGGCAGCGGCGAAGGCTTCTTTAGGAGTCTGTTTTGACCACTGGAAAATCGCTGAGGCAATAGCAGCACGGCTGGTGAATGTGCGGCCATGGAGAGTGTCTTTCATTGTTGGAAAAAGCCAAAAGTCACTAGGAGCCAGGTCAGGTGAGTAGGGAGCACGAGGAATCACTTCAAAGTTGTTATCACGTAGAAACTGTTGCATAACGTTAGCTCGATGTGCGGGTGCGTTGTCTTGGTGAAACAGCACATGCGCAGCCCTTCCCGGACGTTTTTGTTGCAGTGTAGGAAGGAATTTGTTCTTCAAAACATTTTCGTAGGATGCACCTGTTACCGCAGTGCCCTTTGGAACGCAATGGGTAAGGATTACGCCCTTGCTGTCCCAGAACATGGACACCATCATTTTTTCAGCACTGGCGGTTACCCAAAATTTTTATGGTGGCGGTGAATCTGTGTGCTTCCATTGAGCTGACTGGCGCTTTGTTTCTGCATTGAAAAATGCCAACCACGTCTCATCCATTGTCACAACCGATGAAAAGAAAGTCCCATTCGTGCTGTCATTGCATGTCAACATTGCTCGGCAACGTGCCACATGGGCAGCCGTGTGGTCATCCGTCAGCATTCCTGGCACCCACCTGGATGACACTTTTCGCATTTTCAGGTCGTCATGCAGGATTGTGTGCACAGAACCCACAGAAATGCCAACTCTGGAGGTGATCTGTTCGACAGTCATTTGGCGATCCCTCAAAACAATTCTCTCCACTTTCTCGATCGTGTCATCAGACTGGCTTGTGCAAGCCCGAGGTTGTTTCGGTTTGTTGTCACACGATGTTCTGCCTTCATTAAACTGTTGCACCCACGAACGCACTTTCGACACATCCATAACTCCATCACCACATGTCTCCTTCAACTGTCGATGAATTTCAGTTGGTTTCACACCACGCAAATTCAGAAAACGAATGATTGCACGCTGTTCAAGTAAGGAAAACGTCGCCATTTTAAGTATTTAAAACAGTTCTCATTCTCGCCGCTGGCGGTAAAATTCCGTCTGCCGTACGGTGCTGCCATCTCTGGGACGTATTGACAATGAACGCGGCCTCATTTTAAAACAATGTGCATGTTTCTATCTCTTTCCAGTCGGGAGAAAAAAAATCGGAGGCCTTACAACTTGAATGCACCTCGTATCTGTGCTGAGATACGTGCCGGGAGAAGTGATCAAATGGATGCCCGCACGCTAGCTTAGTGCGTTCAGTCAGAGAGTTAGCTGCCCACGATGACCTTGAGTGGATGTCATGGGACATCCGCCCTGAAGAAATGCAACAAACAGAACGAGATTAAGAACGAAAAAAAAGTGAGTAGCGCTCCTCGTTGCTAGAGGGCAGTGGACGAGACGACAGTGGAAGATGGCTATTTTTTGATGATGTTACTGGGTGTGTTAATATTTGTAAAGGAAAACAATATATTTGAACAATCGTGGTCAGAGAAACAGTTGTTGGGCAACAGTATCTGTGTGTGCAGTGACAGCACGATGGAGTCGTAGAATCTCTGACAGCCAGTAGAGAGGAAAGCGGGGATATGCAGCAGGCGGGGATTCGTGGAGTGTACAGTGTAACGCATGGACGCTATTTTGGAAATATGTGAGTTGCAGCTTTATTACTAGCAGGATTGATGGCTCAGAAGAATTGCTGTGTAGCATACGGAGATAAAGGTTTGGAGATGGAGAAAACGTTATTATTTGAGGAGATAAAAAGTTTATTTTTACTTTTGTAGACTCCACTTTACCTTTGTAACAGTCGACTTTTTGATAATTACGTTATTGATTGATCCTCTGAGTTAATTTACTGTACCATCGTAGTTATTAGATTAAATTAATTTTCATATTAGAGTCTATAATTGTTTTCTTTGCTACATTACTTCCTAAGTGAAATTTCAGAACCTAAATGTTGAGTCGTGTCTTCTATTGATATTCGGTATGAAGACTATGAACGCAATTTCGCCTGATCAACTGTAGTTAGCTTTTAGCAGCATTTTTTGAGCTTTTGCGGAGTCTTGCTGTGTTGCTGTTTCTGCCAGTACTTCATTTTGCAGGTGAGAATCACAATACGCGATTGTCTCGTTTCCTTTGAGCAATGTTGGTTCCGTCAGTTTCTTTATTTTACGAGCGCCATATATCAGTGCAGAAATTTTCGTGTGTTTGAGGTTACTTTCTTATACAGGTCGACATCACAATTTGGTTTTTTATACAGTTACGGTTTTGTTCTTCAAACAGTTCGCACTGACCAAGTCTACAGTACGTGAAATTATTGGTTTGCTTATTTATTTTCTTACGAGCCAAATCAGTTATCACACACGCAGGATTCTTTTCAGTTTGATGTAACTGACGTGCCTTTCAGCTCAGTAGCACATTTAGCTTGTCAGTTCACAATCCAGGTTCGTTCAAATGGCCCTGGGCACTATGGGACTTAACATCCGAGGTCATCAGTCCCCTAAGAACAACTTAAACTTAACTAACCTAAGGACATCACACACATCCATGCCCGAGGCAGGATTCGAACCTGCGACCGTAGCGATCGCGCAGTTCCAGACGGAAGCGTCTAGAACCGAGCGGCCACAGCGGTCGGCAATGCAGGTTTGTATTTACAATAACACACACACACACACACACACACACACACACGCATAATCAAGCAGAGGCTACTAACTTAACAACAGTTTGAAGCCCGCTAGCACTAATATTTTAATCTGCCTTTTTTTTCATTTCTGGTCGCATTATTTAACATATATGACGTTTGAGAAGTAATATGATGAAAAAACTGACGTGCGTATTCATGAACTTGTAGTGAATTTCATATTTTATTTTAGTATTTACAATTTTTTAATCAAATTTTCAAGGACGAGGGACAGACTTGGAAAGCCAAAGTCAGAGTTCGATAAATGATGATGCGAATGACGTTATTCACAAACAGTAATATAGTAAATCACAAAGTGCCAGACAACAAGAGTGATCTGCAGTTACTTGTCGGATTTGCTCTCGACATCACTCGCTGCAGGATGGTATCTGTCATACAGACATAGACAACATAAATTGAAACGGTGTCGACTGCATCGAATGAACGCAGTTTTGCCGCATTTGTCGGGGAATGTTCAGAATTTCTGAGGGAAAACACACATCCTTGACATTTCGAAAAATTTCTCTTTCTTCAGACAGTGCAGATTAAAAATATACACCACTGGCCATTAAAATTTATAAACCAAGAAGAAATGCAGATGATAAATGGGTATTCATTCGACAAATATATTATACTAGAATTGACATGTGGTTACATTTTCACGCAATTTCGGTGCACAGATCCTGAGAAATCAGTACCCAGAACCTCTGGTCGTAATAACGGCCTTGATACGCCTGGGCATTGAGTCAAACAGAGCTTGGATGGCGTGTACAGGTACAGCTGCCCATGCAGCTTCAACACGATACCACAGTGCATCAAGAGTAGTGACTGGCGTCTTGTGACGAGCCAGTTGCTCGGCCACCATTGACCTGACGTTTTCAATTGGTAAGGGATCTGGAGAATTTGCTGGCCAGGGCAGCAGTCAAACATTTTGTGTATACAGAAAGGCCCGTACAGGACCTGCAACATGCGGTCGTGCATTATCCTGCAAAATGTAGGGTTTCGCAGGGATCGAATGAAGGGTAGAGCCACGGGTCGTAACACATCTGAAATGTAACGTCCATTGTTCAAAGTGGCACCAATGCGAACAAGAGGTGACCAAGACGTGTAACCAATGGCACCCTATACCATCACGCCGGGTGATACGCCAGTATGGCGATGACGAATACACGCTTCCAATGTGCGTTCACCGCGATGTCGCCAAACACGGATTCGACCATCGTGATGCTGTAAACAGAACCTGGATTCATCCGAAAAAATGACGTTTTGCTATTCGTGCACCGTCGTCGAGTACGCCATCGCAGGCGCTCTTGTCTGTGATGAAGCGTCAAGGGTAACCGCAGCCACGGTCTCCGAGCTGATAGTCCGTGCTGCTGGAAACGACGTCGAACTGTTCGTGCAGATGGTTGTTGTCTTGCAAACGTCCCCATCTGTTGACTCAGGGATCGAGACGTGGCTGCACGATCCGTTACAGCCGTGCGGATAAGATGCCTGTCATCTCGACTGTTAGTGATACGAGGCCGTTGGGTTCCAGCACGGCGTTCCGTATTACCCTCCTGAACCCACCGATTCCATATTCTGCTAACAGTCATTGGATCTCGACCGACGCGAGCAGCAATGTCGCGATAAGATAAACCGCAATCGGGATAGGCTACAATCCGACCTTTATCAAAGTCGGAAACGTGATGGTACGCATTTCTCCTCCTTACACGAGGCATCACAACACGTTTCACTAGGCAACGCCGGTCAACTGCTGTTTGTGTATGAGAAATCGGTTGGAAACTTTCCTCATGTCAGCACGTTGTAGGTGTCGCCACCGGCGCCAACCTTGTGTGAACAGTCTGAGAAGCTAATCATTTGCAAATCACAGCATCTTCTTCCTGTCGGTTAAATTTCGCGTCTGTAGGACGTCATATTCGTGGTGTAGCAATTTTAATGGCCAGTAGTGTAGTTCTTTCTGTTTAGTCCTGTCCGCTACTGTCCTCTAGCAGATGAAAATTGGAACTCCTTACTCGACTGAACACGCTTCAGATCATCTGTCACTTCGCGCGCATGAGTCACTCTCCCGATACACAGGGTCCCGGCAGGAGCGATGTAAGGTCTGCATCTACAGGTCTGCACCTACATCCACGTCACTGCCCTACAAGTCATTCTTAAGTGGTTGGCAGAGGGTTGTTCATCGAAACACTTTATTTCTGTACAGTTCCACTTTTGAATAGCACGCAGGATAAACGAACGCTTCAATCGTACCATGACAGCCTCCCAGTTTCACTTATTGTAATTACGATGTTCCTTTCTCTCTATGTACAGGCTGACAATTATTGAACTATATGAAGAAAACTTAAATTACTTACAAACTACGGCGTGTACACACTTTATTCAAAATGTAAATGTCGTTACAGATATTCGGATTTAGGTTATGACATGTTGGATATGCCTGTCATCATTGTGGATGATGTGGCGCAGACGAATAGCGAAATTCTGCATGACCCGCTGAAGTGTCGCAACATCGATGATTACCTCCTGAATGGCTGTTGTCAGCTGAGCAATGGTGTCTGGGTTATTGCTGTACACCTTGTCTTTACAGCCCCACAGAAAGGAGTCACACGTGTTCAGATCCGAAGAACATCGAGCCCTATGCCAGCGGCCTCTGGGTACCCCAGAGCCAAAATGTGGTTCCGAAAGTGCTCCTCAAGGACACCAAATACTCTCCTGCTTTGATGGGGTCGAGCTCCGTCTTGCATGAACCGAATCTCGTCGTAATCAGAGTCACTTTGGGTAACGAGGACGAAATAATCTTCCAAAACCTTGGTAGTCACTGTGCTAGACATGGGCAAACTCGTTCATCCTTGGGAACTAATTCACTGGTGATCGCTCTTTTTCTGGTAACCGTTCATTTTTACTCGGGTCATTTTTGCTCGGTGTTTGGTTCTTATGAAAAATTGAAAATTAGTAGCATAGGTGACTGAAGACGGAGGGCGCCAAGACGGAGCACTTGCCTTCCCCCTTCAGTACAGAGACTCTATTCATAACACAATTTTCACACACTTGTAATTTTCGTGATTCTGCAAAACCTCTCATTTAGCCAACTGTACCGTTATGTGGCTGGCCACAGAGAAATAATATAATTACGTACGATTTGTTGACCGCCAGGAGCGGAATAGATAAACATGTATTAATTAGGCAGTGAAGAAATAACAAATAAGCTAATGCAAACAAACCGTGTCCCGTTCCCGGGAACTGTAAGTAGAAAGTGAACTATGAAAGACTGTTCCTTAGAATTCGTTCCTCGCTCGTTCCGTTCATGGTGGTGAACCGTTCCTTTGGACCCGTTAGTTCGCAAACGACCCATCTCTACACCCTCCCGTTGAGGAACATTGCACCGATTATTCCGTGACTGCACACTGGACACCGCACAGTCACCTGTTGAGTGAGAAGAGACTTCTCGACCGCGAAATTCGGATTCTCAAGTCCCCCAAATGCGCCAGTTTCCCTTACTGACGGAGCCGTCGAAATGAAACCGGGCTTCATCGCTAAACCAAACCGTACATGCGCATACGAACTCCTACCATGCCCCTCGGCCAACCGTGCAGTTAGAACGTTCTAACGTAACAGTTCAGTCGTTATGACGAGATAATTTCGTGTAGTTCAGTAGTTGTCGCCCTGTATCATCGACATAGAGGTACCACCTGGCTGGTCTTTTACCGGCAGTGTGCAACGCCTGGTGTTCAAAGTTCTCCATAAACAAATTGTGCAACAGCCAGATTAACAGGAGAGGAAATGTTGGAGAAAGTTTTGAACATCGACAACAGCCCTATAGCCCTGAGGTTTTGAGTGATGAGTTACTTGTGAGACCTTAACTTTTCCCGGTGAAGTGAATGTTCAAATAACTTACGGGTTTGCTGCCGGGTGACGTCGTCGACCACCGCCGATATTTCGGCAGGAGCACACCCTGACATTCTCAAGGCACAACTGCAAGGAGGAAGCAATGTGCAAGGGAATTTAATACCCCGGTTCACAGAGGAGAAACAAGGAAGATACCACACACAGAACAAGTGACCGCAGAGTCAACACACAACCAAGGATAACCAACGTCAGAAATATCGGTAGTGACTGTTAATCAACAGGTGAGGTAGCACTGATTCTGTCTTCTGATGAGGGACAGCATTTCAACAAAATCCACCATCTCTGTTTATAAGATTGGTTGATAGCCTGATTTCAAGAGCTTCCTTAATAACACTATCCCAATAGCTGCAAAGCCAGAATCTCCGTGTTGTTGTATTCCGTAGGATGACCGTTGGTAAGGCAATGTTGTGCAATAGCGGATTTGCTCGGCTATTGTAAGCGTGTGTGACGTTTATGTTCAATACACCGGTCATCCACAGTCCTGTGTTTTTTTCAGATATGTAGATGATACTTTTGTTGTTTGGGCTCATGCTAGTGAGAATTTAAACCGGTTTTTGGAACACCTGAATTCAATCCACCCGAATATTCAGTTCACTATGGAGGTGGAAAAGAATGGATGCCTTCCCTTCCTTGATGTGTTGCTCAGCAGGAAGACTGATGGCACGTTGGGACATTCTGTTCATAGGAAGCCCACCCACACTGACTTGTATCTGCAAGCTGATAGTTGTCACCATCCATCTCAGCGCGAAGGAGTGCTTCGTACCTTGGTTCACAGCGCCCACGTTATCTCAGACCCTGAAAGTTTGGCAGCTGAGTTATCACATCTCGAAGTCACCTTTCGTCAGAATGGTTATAGTGAGAGGCAGATCAAGCCTGCGTTGCGGTATCAGCCTTCTGTGCAACGGGTGAGTGACGATAGCAACGAAGTGGCACCCAAGTCTACGGCCTTTTTGCCTTATGCAGGAAGCATTTCCAACAGGATTGGCCGTATTTTGCGGAAATACGACCGTGAAATGTGTTTTTCGACCGCCTTCTAAGATTAACGCCCTGTTGGCGTCCGTAAAAGATGATCTTGGTTTGCGTAAGGCTGGTGTCTATCGTATTCCTTGCAGTTGTGGCATGTCATATACCGGTCAGACAATCAGGACTGCGGAAGACCGGTGTACTGAACATAAGCGTCACACATGCTTACAACAGCCGAGCAAATCCGCTATTGCAGAACATTGCCTTGACACCGGTCATCCTATGGAATACAACAAACACAGAGATTCTGGCTTTCCAGCTATTGGGATGGTGTTATTAAGGAAGCTGTTGAAATCAAGCTATCAAGCAACCTAATAAACAGAGATGGTGGATTTTGTTTAAATGCTACTTGGAATCCGGCTCCGTCCCTCATCAAAAAATAAAGGGACAGAAGTAGTGCTACCTCACCTGTTGATTAATAGTCACTACCGATATTTCTGATGTTGGTTATCTTTGGTTGTGTGTTGACTCTGCGGTTACTTGTTCTGTGTGTGGTGGTATCTTCCTTGTTTCTCCTCTGTGAACCGGGGTATTAAATTCCCTTGCACATTGCTTCCTCCTTGCAGTTGTGCCTTGAGAATAGCAGGGTGTGCTCCTGTCGAAATATCGGCGGTGGTCGACGACGTCACCCGGCAGCAAACCCTTAAGTTATTTGAAGAGTTAATTGTGTTTCACTAGAAGGATATTTTCTTAATCCGTGTTGCCTGCGTGTCAGTAGATCATTTTCCTTGAGGTATTCCACAATGCTGAGACACGTCGAGAAAGTTCAAAGAAGGGCAGCACGTTTCGTACTGTCGAAAATAGAGAGAGAGACTGCCGCGGATACGATACAGGAATTGGCGTGTAGATCATTAAATCACAAGCGTTTTTCGTCGCGGCGAGATTTCTCGAAATTTCAATCTCCAGCGTCCTCCTCCAAATGCGAAAAAAATTTTTCGCTCACCTGCATAGGGAGAAACCGTTATCGTTAAAAAACCATCTCCGTGCTGCTAACATCCAACATCAGCTGTGACAGCCGCCTCTTCACCTCGACCCGCCCAGTATTTTACGTTCTCACATCGCTTCGGAGACAAAAGGTTCTCGCAACCAGCTCTGGACTACAGTCTTTAGAAACACGCCATCCCCCATGTTACGCAAACGCAAAGTACTGTTTTTTCGGCTTAATGAATACCAGTGCCGCGTCTCTTTTCCTCGGCACATACGTAACACGTGGAACACCAGAAGCGACAATGCTGTAACGTACAAGGTTATGCTGGCGACAGACTACGCTGAACTAGCACGGCACACACAGCGTTAAGGGGCAGTACTATCGTCGGAAGCACAGAAAGACTTTTTACGGACGCCTATTGCAAAGCGTTTGACGCGCCACCGAAGCTCCGGATGGAGTTACACAAGAAGTCAAATAGAGCTCGAAAGAGGCCAGCCACAAGGATGAAAGTTTGAGACGGTGTTCATCCTCGGTCGTTCAAGTCTGCATTTTCGCAGTTCGGGAAACCTCCAGCTCCAAAGTCACCTCGTCATAATTCTCGAAACGCCTGTCACGTTAAGGTTTGTTTATCCGTCGAAAGTGAAAGAAGTCATTGGGTGCAAAGCCGGGAGAGTATAGGGTGCGAGGCAAAACATGGTATGCCAGAGAGGCAGAACGTGTACATCGTATTTACATGACTACCCTGAACTGCATACCCAAGTGCCTGGCACATAATTCATCGAAACATTTAGCACTATCTGTTTACCACCCCATGTGTGGTAAAGCTGAACACTTAAGAATTTCCGTACGAGCTGTGATTTCTCTTACATTATGACGAACATATTTTCTCCCTGTGTGGGCTTCAGAAAATTTTCTTCACATTCGAGGGAGTACGTTGGTATTTGAAATTTCGTGAAAAGATCTCGCCGCGACGAAAAACGTTTATGTTTTAATGATGTCCACCCCAAACCCCGTATTGTGTAAGCGACACTCTCTCCCCTATTTCTCGACAATACATACCGTGCTGTCCTTCTGTGAACTTCCTCAATGTACTCCGTCAGTCCTACCTGGTAAGACTCCCACACCGCGCAGCAGTATTCTAAAAGAGGACGGACAAGCGTAGTGTAGGCACTCTTTTTAGTACATCTGTTACATGTTCTAAGTGTTCCGCCAGTAAATCGCAGTCTTTGGTTTGCCTTCCCCACAACATTTTCTATGTGTTCTTTCCTATTTAAGTTGTTTGTAATTGTAACATCTAGGTATTTTATTGAATTTACGGCCTTCAGATTTGACTGATTTACCTCATAACCGAAGTTTAACGGATTGCTTTTAGCACTAATGTGGATAACCTGACACTTTTCATTATTTAGTGTCAAATCCCAATTTTCGCACCATATACATATTTTTTCTAAATCGTTTTGCAAATTGTTTTGATGTTCTGATGAGTTTAGGAGGCGATAAAGCTCAGCATCAGGTGCAAGCAACGTAAGATGGGTGCTCAGATTGTCTCCTAAATCGTGTATATATATGATACTCTAATGACTCACCAGGGTAGCTGAGACCACTACCGCGCTGCTTCCAGGACTCGTGTAGGAGCGCTGGTCTCGTATCGAATCTGCCCAGCAGATTACCGACGAGGGCCGGTGTGCAGGCCAGCCTGGATGTGGGTTTTAGGCGGTTCTCCACATCCTGTTAGGTGAATACCGTGCTGGTACCCAAGTTCTACCTCAGTTACATGGCTAGCAGACATCTGAACACATTCACACTATTTAATGGATTACACTAGCTGCAGGCACTTGGGTTACACTAATTCGTGCCCAGGGGTACAGGGTGGTGACAGGAAGGGAATCCGGCCACCCCTTAAAATTAACATGCCACATCACATTAACCAGCAGGCCCCGCTAGGGGATTCATTCTTGGATAGAGAGATATATGGTACTCTAACAAAAGTTTGGACATACGCAGGGTGAACATTAATAAAACCAACGAACTGCAGGGACGGATTCCAGACCGGAAATGGAGGAAAAAAGGTCTTACGAATATTTGTCTGGAAACGCATTGTTGCCACGGTAGATAGCGCTGTCAAATGATAGTTGATCTGACCACCTGTCATGTGCTGCCTGTGTGTTGATGCTGGGTGATTCACGAGCGTGCTGTAAGCAGCAGAATGGTCCAGTATTCGTGTCGGGAAGAAGCCGAGATGGCCATTGTGTATGGCCAAAGGTCGAGAGGCAGCACAGCTATTCTGAAACAAGTACCCTTACAGACACCAACCACATCACACGACATTTCGAGCCCTTTTTGGGCGTCTGTGTGATCGCGGGTCCTTTCAGACAGGCAAACGTGCAGGGAGGTGGAGGACTGGGTTCTACAGGGTACTGAGACGAACCCTAGAAGAAGCTCCTGGAAAGTCGCCGGTGTAACCCATGGCACGATTACGTGTGTCCTGCACGACAGATGCTACTGTTCATATCGCCTGCAGTCAGTGCATGGATTATCAGCATCAGATTTCTTTCTACATGAAGGATTTTGTCGGTGGTTTATGCACCGGAACGTCACAATTATTGGATTCCCTTTATCAACCCTCTCTATTGACGAACCATTCTGCTGCTTGTAGTTCGCTGTGTCGATCACACGGTCAGTGACACACAAGGGACTTAACAGCACGCAGTCAGAGGAACTGTCATCCGTCAGCGGCATCTACTGCGGCAACGACCGAATTCTAGACATACATTCCTAGGACCTTTTTCTTCCATTTACAGCCACACGAATCCGTCCCTGCAATTTGTTGGTGTTATTAATGATCACCCTGTATTTGCATATGATGACAAAGAAGTTCTAATCAGTGGACGACACTTCAGCCTCTGCAGGTCTTCATGGATTCGTTACAGTTTTACTGGAATTTGGACTTCTCTATGCACAGCATCATCAAGACCAATAGCATCATGGAGTTCCGACGTCATCCACTCTGTCATTTACAATGAAGAACCAGAGAAACTGATACACCAGCCTAATATCGTGTAACGCCACTGCGAGCACACAGAAGCGGCGCAACACTACGTGGGATGGCTAATGTCTGGAGTAGTGCTGGAGGGAATTGACACCATGAATCGTGCAGGGCAGTCCATAAATCCCTAAGAGTACGAGAGGGTGGAGATCTCTTATGATGAACACATTGCAAGGTATCCCAGATGTGCCCGATCATGATCTTTTCTGGGGAGCTTGGTGGCAAGCGGAAGTGTTTAAACTCAGTAGACTGTTCCTGGAGCCACCCTGTCGCAATTCTGGACGTGTAGAGCGTCGCATTGTCATGCTGGAATTGTCCAAGTCTGTCAGAATGCACAGTGGACACAAGTGGATGCAGGTGATCAGACAGGATGCTTACGTACGTGTCACCTGTCACAGTCGTATCTAGACGCATCAGTCGTCTCATATCACTCAAACTGCACACGTCCCACACCATTACTGAGCGTCCACCAGCTTGAACAGTCCCCTGCTGACATGCAGGGTCCACGGGTTCGTGAGGTTGCCTCCATAGCCGCACACATCCATCCTCTCGATACAATTTGAAACAGTCACAATTTGTAACAGTCTTGAACAGTCCAATGCCAGTGTTGACAGGCCCAGGTGAGGCGCCGGCCGGGGTGACCGAGCGGTTCCAGGCGCTACAGTCTGGAACCGCACGACCGCTACGGTCGCAGGTTCGAATCCTGCTTCGGGCATGGATGTGTCTGATGTCCTTAGGTTAGTTAGGTTTAAGTAGTTCTAAGTTCTAATGCACTGATGACCTCAGAAGTTAAGTGCCATAGTGCTTAGAGCCATTTGAACCAGGTGAGGCGTAAAGCTTTATTTGTAGTAGACATCGAGGGTATACGAGTGGCCTTCGGCTCCGAAAGCCCATTTCGATTATGTTTCGTTAAATGATTCACATGCTGAGACTTGTTGATGGACTGGAATCCACATTGGAAATTTGCGGTAAGATGTTATGGGACTAAACTGCTTAGGTCATCGGTCCCTAAGCTTAATCTAATTTAAACTAACTTGCCCTATGGACAACACACACAGCCATGCCCGTGGGAGGACTCGAACATCCGATGGGGGCAGCCGCTCCCTGCATTCAAATCTGCAGTAATTTGCGGAAGGGTTGGACTTCTGTCCCTCTGAACTATTCTGTCCGCTCGATGTTGGTCCCTTCTTGAGGTATCTTTTTCCGGCAGCAGCAATGTGTGAGATTTGATGTCTTACCGGATTTCCGAGATTCACGGTACACTCATGAAATGGTTACAAGACAAAATTCCCACTTCATCGCTACCTTGGAGATGCTGTGTCCCATCGCTCGTGCGCCCACTGTAACACCACGTTCTAATCCACTTAAATCTTGATAACCAGCCAGTGTAGCAGCAGTAACAGATCTAACAACTGGGTGAGACACTTGTCTTATATAGGCGTTGCCAACCACAGCACCGTATTTTGCCCGTTTACATATCTCTGTATTTGAATACTGAATCGCGTTTTTACTTTCAAAATCTTTTCTTAAAGAATTTACTTTATTTACTAGCTATTCATCAAGAACATTAAAACACATTTAAAAACACTATGTGAGCGTGGAAGTAGTTGCCAGTGGGTAACTGATGAAAACAAATTTCTTTCAAGAAATGGAAATTTTATTCCTAAAAACCCTTTCCTTTTGTTTAAAAACAGATTTAAAAATTGAAATCAGAAAGTACACTCTAAATACCAAGTTACAATTTATTCAGAGGCAGAAATAACTTTTTTTTGTTGTTGACAGTACGAGCTTTCGGGCAGAGAAGCCTGCCGCCCCCTTTTAACACGGCGGTAGTCACGACCGCTCACAACAACCTCTGAAAGACTACACTGGTGCAAATCTGCAACACACCAGATTACTTTAAACTAAAAATTTTAACAACACATAAACTATGCAGCCCGTAGGAGGGATGGAAATGGTACAAAACACTCACATTAAAAAAAATTACTTGCCACCGAAAGTACAACTTCTTTTTAAAAGAAAACTCTTACAGTGGAAGGGTGGGAACTTTATATACTAAAATGACCGTTTAAATAAAAACCCATGAAATTCAGTCTTGCATAAAATGTACAAACATGCTCTACACTACACATATACCGCCTGTCAAGATGATAGGCAAGATAAAAACATATTTCAGGAATTCGGCCTTTACACCTTAAGCAATAAATTCGTTAACACCGAATCCGACAAACATGACAGAGGCAGCTATTAACGTACGGCAGACCGACAGACAGACACTAACTGCCTAACAAATGCGGACGAGAAACAGACGAGCAAGCTGGGGACGAGAGACTGTCCAAGAAAACAAGTAGAATTTAACAAGTAAATGAAACAGCATCTCACGAATCACTTAACTTCTGCGATTTCTGGCGAAGACCTGGCGCAGCACCCCCGAACCGTCCGCTGCCAGCCGCTTCAACGGACGCAGGAAGGCGCGCCGATCTCCCGTCTCACGGCGTCGCAGCTCGCGCCGGCCAGACCGACGTCGTGGGTTGCCTCCTGTTGCTCTCGTGTCGGCCGCGAAGCCACTACCCCTCGCTATACGGCGCGGCCCACTGGACTCACGTGGCGACCTCACGTGCGCCGACGCTCAAGGCGGACAAGTCATCTGGTGTCTCAGTGCGCGACCGACCAACCGATCGATCGAACCGACAATGCCCATTGCCTGAGCAAACTCGAGCAGGCTGGCGGCCTAACACTCCGGACGACAGATAGACACTGACTTCCCGACATTGACCCGGCTGACCAACTGACCAGACTCGCTCCTATAGCGAGTTTTTTTTTTTTTTCCTTTATTGAGTTTCGATTCCCCCTAAAGGGGGCGGGCTGGGAGCAGCTTATTACGCCGCTCTTCAGCCTACAGAATTTGTTTTAAAAAGATGAAGATAATAAAAAAAAATAACAGTTGGCGATAAGATCGGTGACTTAAAGGTAAAATGGCAGAAAATTCTGGAGCCTAAAACATAAAACACAGGGTTGATGATGCGAATAAAATACACAGGAAGCAGAAAAAATAAGAGACAGACAATTAAAAAACACAGCGACAGTCTGGGTTCTGTTCGCAAGAGATATAAAATGCACACGCAGTGACAGCATGATGTATGTTCGCAACACTGTGGAAAGACGCACAACACTGAACACTCTCTGAAACACGGCACTAAAAAGTTGGCACAAATATGACAGACCACAACCGAGAGCAGGTGGGGGGAAACTGGTCAGATGACGGGAAAAAAAGGGGGGAAGGAGAGGAAAAGTGAAGGGGGAGGGGGGAAAGGAGCCAATGGAAGAGGAGGATCCATAAGAGGGCTGGGGAGTGCTGAGCAGACGTGCCAGGGAGTGGGAAAGGCAGAGGAGGGGAGTACAAAAGGACTCGGGGGGGGGGGGGGGGGGAGAAAGGGAGAGGGTAGGCGGGGAGAAAACACAGGATGGAAGGGGGGAGGAAGAGGGAGCCCAGGGAAAGGATGGAGGAAAGGAGGGGAGTGAGGAGCAGAGTTGATAGGAGGGATAAATGGAGGGAGAGAGGGCACCATCTGGGAGGGGGAGTTGATGGAAGCCAACTTGGGAAAGGAGATGTAGGGTGTAGAGGTGGAGGGTAGGGGGGACACAACAGTGAAGACGTGGCGGGGGGTGGGGATGGGAGAGGAGAGGAGCAACCAGGGGGTGAGGGGGTTCAAGGCGGCGGGAGGTGTAGAGGATGCGGATATGTTCGAGGAATAGCAGCAGATGGGGGAAAGGAATGAGATCATAGAGGATCCACGTGGGGGATGGGAGGCGTATACGGAATGCGAGGTGGAGCGCATGATGCTCAAGGATCTGGAGGGAATTTGGGGGGGGGGGGAGGGGCTATAGCGAGCTCATAGCGCCCCTTAAGTGCACGTGAACAGGCAACCTCTCCCCTTTCCCACCAGAGGGAGACACCAAAGCTGCGACTGCCACAGCGGCGCCACCGCCAGAAACGGAAGGCGACTGCTTCACAGTACGCTCTGCGGCGCGCTCTTCAAAACAGCAAATTTTACCACGGCTGAAATACGCATGACTATACCAGTTTCTTTGGCGCTTCAGTGTTTATGTCGTGTGAACAATAATGGTCCTCTGACACTCCGTGTGGATATGTGCAGAGTTATTTTCACGTCTAAACATTTCCCTCTGTAAAGATTAAGTTCCTACATTCCATTTGATTGGAACTCTTCGATTCGTTCAGAAAACTGGGCCCCATATTCCGTACGTTTCAGTGGAATGCGGTGTTAAACCCTAGCCGTCCTTCCTTCCTGTGAAACGAAGTTTTGTGTGGTCGCATAAGCCCTCCGTATCTGCGACCTGCTGCAACTGCCGCCTGCGCCTACCTGTGCGCCGCCTGCCCGCCACAGCTGACTGCTCGCTGTTTCGCTGATCGTTGGCCGCTGTCTATTTGTTGCCGAGCAGAGTCGCCGAGGCCGGTGGCAGTCGAGTCCAGAGGGGACGCGTCCTCGGGAGTCGGCCGGGCGCCGGTGACGACGCGGTCCAGCGGCGCCGACAGCTTCCAGGACGTCTGCCTCACGCCGGGGTGCGTGCGCGCAGGTCAGTACCGCCCATATTCCCTCCACTCACTGCCCTCGATCAGGAACGCACAGTAACACTGCGTGTCCAGCAGTAAGAGAACCACAGCAGCTGAAGGCTTCAGTGGTCTCGTGACGGGGTTGGCTCTGTGTATTGTGGGGAGAGGGAGCACGTGAGGAGGAGTGGCAGCGGAGCGAAGGGGGGGGGGGGGCAAAGACCAGACAACTACCTCGTCCACTTCGACCTCCAAACGACCTTGCAGCTGACAACATAATCGTGTACGGCATCATAGACGATCTCGAACCCAGTACATCACCTGACTTATTACTGACGTCATCAATCAATAAAATCAATCAGTCAGTCAATAATTTTGGATATAGAGTAACCTCTCATCTCCACTTCCCATCCCTCTTATCTCCAGCCGATCACAGTGCAGTATTAAAAATTAAACAACCAATGAAAAAAAGCCGAGATTGCCGAACCAACACAGTCGCGACAGTATGAAATTCCAGTTCCCTCTCCCTCTACCCCTCCTCGAAAATCGTTCAAATGGCTCTGAGCACTATGGGACTTGACTTCTGAGGTCATCAGTCCCCTAGAACTACTTAAACCTAACTAACCTAAGGACATCACACACATCCATTCACGAGCAGGATTCGAACCTGCGACCGTAACGGTCGTGCGATTCCAGACTGTAGCGCCTAGAACCTCCCGGCCACTCCGGCCGACTCCCCCTCCTCCTTCACCCTTGCCTCCCTCCAATCACATAACAGTATTAAAAATCCAAGATTTTGGAAACAGACCAGTCATGAGCTTTATACTCCCTAACCCCTCCTCTTTACAAGCAGTCAGTGCGTAGTGTTACAATGATGCATAAAAATTGTGTCAAATTACTTTATTTCTGATGTACACAACAAGTGACACCCTTTCCCCCCTCTCTCCCTCCTTATCTCCAACCAATCATTAAACATGCACGATAATGGAAAGGGACCAGTAGTGCTTTATATACCATCTTCCTCCTCTTTCCACCTAATGAGACAATAGTACTACAAAATGTTGCCAGACATAGCCGGGCGGTGTGGCCGAGCGGTTCTAGGCGCTACAGTCGCAGGTTCGAATCCTGCCTTGGGCATGGATGTGTGTGAGGTCCTTGGGTTGGTTAGCTTTAAGTAGTTCTACGTTCTAGGGGACTGATGACCTCAGAAGTTAAGTCGCATAGTGCTCAGAGCCAGTTGAACCATTTTTTTGCTGCCAGACATGCCTTTCAAGTTGAGGCGGAATGATTTTTTTTTTCATGCCGCCTCAACGAGAAAGGCGAAAATACGCATTACATGGTGTTTCAAAATGAACTTACCGGCTTTAAGGCGTCATAGCATTTATTACTTTCAACTTACAATTGTAAACAATACACCAAATGAAAGAGCAACTCAAACAGGGAAACAGTCCACGGGTATAGTGCCGGGTCATAGAGTCCAACGGGCACGATATTTCGGCGATCAGACATGTCGCAACCGTCAGGTGCGCTCACGAACTGACAAGGGGAGGCCGCCAATTGTGAAATTCAGATTCGATTCATACTGCGCACAATAAAAGCTCATGGCCAGAGGTGTAATGTGGCAAAGCACCAAGATGCACTTCTCAGCCGTTGTCGAGAAAATCGACAGTTAAAAGAAACCGTTGCGGTGAACTACTCTCTACGCTTAATAATTTTCCATAGCGTCGTGGCGCAGCGGTAAGCGCTCGGGTTCGTAATCCGAAGGTCGCCGGATCGAATCTCGAGTCAGGCAACTTTTTTTTATTATTTGTTTCTTTGTAATTCAAATGTATACACACACACAAATATATATATATAAAATAAATCCAATCCATCGTCCACCACCAATTGTCTTCTCCGAGTTTTGCCGATATGATACGATACGCGTGGTATGCATCAAACCTGACGAACGATAGAACAATTTTTCAGAATGTCAATCAGGTGTGTTTCCCAACAGATAATTTAAAAAACAATTGTTTTTGTAAAAACGCATCGTTTATCAGATGTGCTCGACTTCGTGGTGTTTTCTGCTTTCCATGTTTCTATGATAACTATCACTCTGGTTCGTGCGATACTCCAGCTACTTCTGGTCACTAATTGTTCATGATGTGCTAGTATATACCGAATTACCAATAAATTGTATCCACTTGAATATTATTTGTGATATTGTGTTTTATTTCAAGTTTTATTTTTCCACGAGAAACAACTTATTATATGCATAATTGTTGCAACTGATTGCCGGGAATTATATATATACATTTGAATTACAAAAAAACAAATAATAAAAAAAGTTGCATGGCGCGGGATTCGATCCGGCGAACTTCAGATTACGAACCCGAGCACTTACCGCTGCACCACGACGCTGCGAAAACTATTAATCGTGGAGAGTATTTCAAAGCAACGGTTTCTTTTAACTGTCGATTTTCTCGACAACGGCTGAGAAGTGCATCTTGGTGCTTTGCCACATTACACCTCTGGCCATGAGCTTTTATTACGCGCAGTATGAATCGAATCTGAATTTCACAATTCGCGACCTCCCCTTGTCAGCTCCTGAGGTCGGGCTGCCGATTTAAATCCCTCCCCCCCGCGGGCCGCATTCTTCACCGTACGCGCCCGCGCGCCGGCGGTCGCGAAGACGTGGGCGTCGGAATCTGTCGTAGCGTCGATGTGCACCTGACGATGGCGACATGTCTGATTGCCGAAATATTGTGCCCGCTGGACACTATGGACCGGCAGTAAAAATGCTGGGCTGTGACTAGAGGAGAGGAGAGGGACGTCTGCGATGTATATATATATATATATATATATATATATATATATATAGGGTGGGTCACCTAAGGTTACCGCTGGATATATTTCGTAAACCACATCAAATACTGACGAACCGATTCCACAGACCGAACGTGAGGAGAGGGGCTAGTGTAATTGGTTAATACAAACCATACAAAAATGCACGGAAGTATGTTTTTTAACACAAACCTACGTTTTTTTAAATGGAACCCCGTTAGTTTTGTTAGCACATCTGAACATATAAACAAATACGTAATCAGTGCCGTTGGTTGCATTGTAAAATGTTAATTACATCCGGAGATGTTGTAACCTAAAGTTGACGCTTGAGAACCACTCCTCCGCTGTTCGGTCGTGTGTATCGGAGAGCACCGAACTACGTAGAGATCCAAAGGGAACGGTGATGGACCTTAGGTACAGAAGAGACTGGAACAGCACATTACGTCCACATGCTAACACCTTTTTATTGGTCTTTTTCGCTGACGCACATGTACATTACCATGAGGGGTGAGGTACACGTACACACGTGGTTTCTGTTTTCAATTACGGAGTGGAATAGAGTGTGTCCCGACATGTCAGGCCAATAGATGTTCAATGTGGTGGCCATCATTTGCTGCACACAACTGCAACCTCTGGCGTAATGAATGTCGCACACGCCGCAGTACATCTGGTGTAATGTCGCCGCAGGCTGCCACAATACGTTGTTTCATATCCTCTAGGGTTGTAGGCACATCACGGTACACATTCTTTTTTAACGTACCCCACAGAAAGAAGTCCAGAGGTGTAAGATCAGGAGAACGGGCTGGCCAATTTATGCGTCCTCCACGTCCTATGAAACGCCCGTCGAACATCCTGTCAAGGGTCAGCCTAGTGTTAATTGCGGAATGTGCAGTTGCACCATCATGCTGATACCACATACGTCGACGCGTTTCCAGTGGCACATTTTCGAACAACGTTGGCAGATCATTCTGTAGAAACGCGATGTATGTTGCACTGCTCTCCGATACACACGATCGAACAGCGGAGGAGTGGTACCCAAGCGTCAACTTTAGGTTACAATATCTCCGGATGTAATTAACATTTTACAATGCAACAAACGGTACTGATTACGTATTTGTTTATATGTTCAGATGTGCTAACAAAACTAACGTGGTTCCATTTAAAAAAACGTAGGTTTGTGTTAAAAAACATACTTCCGTGCATTTTTGTATGGTTTGTATTAAACAATTACACTAGCCCCTCTCCTCACGTTCGGTCTGTGGAATCGGTTCGTCAGTATTTGATGTGGTTTACGAAATATATCCAGCGGTAACCTTAGGTGACTCACCCTATATATATATATATATATATATATATATATATATATATATATATATACACACATCGCAGACGTCCCTCTCCTCTCCTCCAGTCACAGCCCAGCATTTTTACTAGAGTGTTGCTCCATCTGGGCTGTGGACGAAAGTAAAAAATTCCGAAAATGCTATCAGCTATGTGCATTTTCAACTTCTCGCGGCGTAATGAATAATCCATTAAATCTCGGGCATGCAACCGCGCAAATAAAATTTCCTCCACTGATATTTCGGCCGCGTTCCGTCCGGCCATCTTCAGAGTGAGTCACAAGACAGACGACAAGATGCCAAGCGCGGCCTTGTATGCTCCACCGCGGCGGTACTGCGCATGCGGGTCTCACATGCTGGTCGGCGGCAGAGAAATACGCTCACACACGCGCCGCCTGTGACGAAGGCGTACACACATTCGATTCGCTTATTGATGTATGATCGGAGGCGGTGACACCATGACTACTTTCTGCAGTTTAATTACCCCAACAGCCGGATTCCACGCTTTGTCCAAATTAAAGCCATTATATCTATTTATTAAATTATTAGCTAATCTAATTTCTAAAGCTTTCTTGAAGACAGATACCCAAAAAGAAGAGGTGGATGTAAAAATCTTCACATGACTGTAATTCGTGGAATGCCCTGTACCAGTACAATGTTCTGGCTGTGATAAGCGTATGTATCTTCGATGCTCTACTCATTTCTCATGAACGGTGCGTGTTGTTTGACCTATGTACGACTTCTCACAATTTCCGGAAGGAATCTGATACACACCCGCTTTACGAAGTTGTAAATCGTTCTTCACAGAGCCGAGTAAAGCTGCAATTATCGTGGGGGGCCGGAAGATCACCTTATCACAGTGTTTCTCAAGAATACGGCCTATCCTCGAGGAAAGAGCACCCACATAGGGCAAAAACGCACTAGATCTGAAGGAATTACCATCTTCCTCCCCATCACATACCTGCTTTTTAGGTTTTGCATCGAATGCTCTACGAATTTCTTGCGGAGAAAATCCATTCGATTTAAAAATGCTCTTGAGGTATTTGAGCTCTTCTTGCAAATTGTCTTTATCGGATATATAGTGCGCCCGATGCACTAAGGTCTGTGAAGGGTGATGGCAGCTACTGGCATGAACATATAGATTTGTCTGTGTTGCTTTCCGATATACGGCATGTCCTAATGTGCCATCACTTTTACGGCTAACGACAACATCCAAAAAGGGGAGGCAGCCGTCTTTTTCTATTTCCATAGTAAATTGAATGCCAACATGGATGGAATTCAAATGCTCAAGAAATAGATGTAATTCATCCATTCCATGGGGCCATACCACGAATGTGTCGTCCTCGTACCTCCAGAAGACCGTAGGTTTAAAACTTGCTGAGTGCATTACCTTGTCCTCGAAGTCTTCCATGAATAAGTTAGCTACCAGAGGGGAGAGGGGGCTTCCCATGGCAACACCATCAATCTGCTCATAAAATTCACCATTAAACTGAAAATAAGATGATAAAAGCACATGTTCAATCTCTTATCGGCCAACGTTTTGATAAAAACATTACGGCCTTATTTGAACATTTTAATGGATTGCTATCAGCTATGTTTTCATTACTAACTTCCAAAAAATTGCTTACGCATCGTCTCAGTAGTCACATCAGTAATTTTTTTGCCTTTATTGTTATTTCGTCCTCCATCGCCGCATGTGTGACTATCAGTTGTACAATCAACCTGCTCTTCAGCAAGTAGACATTATTGACTAACTTAGCTAAACACAGAACAAGGTGACATATTTCCCATAAATTTAAAATTTTTTAAAATCCGATGTCAATGAAAGAACGTAAGAAATAATGCAGTTTCCATGAATGGTTTGGAAGCGGCGATAAAAATGTGAACAGAGAGCACAGTTAAAAAACACTTGAGAAACTTTTGAAGAACACTAAACACTTGGAAAACACTGAACAGGACAGAAGAGACATTGACCATTAAAAGCAGTGCACTGTGCACTTTCACCAAAACTGGAAAAGGGCCTTCCATGGAAAGGTAGATCGTTGATGAAATGTGGTTGTGTAGGGAGACGGAAAAGTGGTGGTGATGAGGACTGGTATGAGATGGTGATGCGCTAGGGGTGGCTGTGGCGAACAAGGAGAGAGGGGCAGCTGGTGTTCGGATCTATAAATCTGAAAGAAGAATGGGGTGGTGAGCGACAGAGAATCGCGAAAGGATGAGGTGTGGTGGGGCAACAGGACGACGCGGGAGCCCTCGGATAGTTGGATGGGGCAGGGTGGATTCAGAGTTGGTAGGTTGGGTATATGTCGGGGCAGAGTTCATCGCGTCGTAGGCGGAGATGGTTGAAATTTCTTTGGGAGAGGACGACAGGGGGAGGGGGGTGGAGGTGGAGGGTGGGAGGGATGAGCAGGATGTGTAGGTAGGTGAGCAGCAGCCCACTGGGACTGGAAAGCAGAGGGAACAGGGCAGGACTGCTGGAGTAGAGTTTACGCACGATGTAGGTTATTGCAAGTTGTTCGACATGAGGAGGAGAGGTAGGTGTTTTATGGGTTTGTAAAGATCCTTGTGAGGGAAGGTAAGCGGATGGGGAAAGCAAGTCTCAAAACATGGTGTTCAAGGATATGGAGGCACTTATAGAGTTTCGGTGGTGTCGAGATCAATGCAGGATTTGTGTAGCAAAGGATGGGCCGAATGAGGGATTTGTACAGGGTGTTACAAAAAAAAGTTACGGCCAAACTTTCAAGAAACATTCCTCACACACAAAGAAAATATGTTATGTGGACATGTGTCCGGAAACGCTTACTTTCCATGTTAGAGCTCATTTTATTACTTCTCTTCAAATGAAATTAATCATGGAACGGAAACACACAGCAACAGAACGTACCAACGTGACTTCAAACACTTTGTTACAGGAAATGTTCAAAATGTCCGTTAGCGAGGATACATGCATCCACCCTCCGTCGCATGGAATCCCTGATGCGCTGATGCAGCCCTGGAGAATGGCGTATTGTATCACAGCCGTCCACAATACGAGCACGAAGAGTCTCTACATTTGGTACCAGGGTTGCGTAGACCAGAGCTTTCACATAGCCACCTTAAATGAAAGCCAAGAGTGTTGAGGTCAGGAGAGCGTGGAGGCCATGGAATTGGTCCGCCTCTACCAATCCGTCGGTCACCGAATCTGTTGTTGAGAAGCGTACGAACACTTCGACTGAAATGTGCAGGAGCTCCATCGTGCATGAACCACATGTTGTGTCGTACTTGTAAACGCACATGTTCTAGCAGCACAGGTAGAGTATCCCGTATGAAATCATGATAACGTGCTCCATTGAGCGTAGGTGGACGGAACTAAAATGAGCTCTAACATGGAAATTAAGCGTTTCCGGACACATGTCCACATAACATCCTTTCTTTATTTGTGTGTGATGAATGTTTCCTGAAAGTTTGGCGGTACCTTTTTGTAACACTCTGTATATGTGAAGGACAGTGGACGGATGTAGTCACCACGTTCGGCCAATGAGTAGTTTTAGTCTGCTGTGGCCTTCCTATTCAATAGTCAGTGCTGGTCGAAGACTCGGCTGAGGTAGTTAAGTCTGTTAGTTAGCTGGATAGGGCGCTCACAAATGGCGAGATAGATGTTGTGGAGTGGAAGGTGTTGGTGGTGCGTCCTATAATTATTCCCTGGGTTTTGGAGGGGTTAGTCCTAAGAAGCCTTTGGTTACACCAGGAGGTAAAGTGACTGAGGTGGAGGAATCGTTGGGGCTTCTGGAACATAGGACAGAGTGTGTGGAATGTGGTATCATTAGCATACTGAAGAAGGTGGTTCACATCAGTAAGTTTCATTCGAAGTCATATATTGTTCACTATGGAGTGCTGGAATATTTTGTATAAATAATCAAAAACTAACATGTGTTTATTAAATATAAATAACAGATTAGGAATATGTAGTAGTCGAAAATGAATTTTACCTTAAATACTATTCGGTGAAAACGCGAAATATAAGCAACTGCTGTTTTATATCTTACTTTGTTACTGTCACAAACAAATGGCCCTACTGTTAAAGAAACATCGGATGTTAGATCTCTGTACCACGGGTTGCTTTTACTGTCAGCGAAAGGTATCTGCACTGGTAAAAACGTTTAAAACTCCATCTATGGAGCGCACTTGGATTAAGACACAACAGAGCATTGAAGTAATTCCATCTATGATACTTTACTCTAAAACGTCTGCAAAATACGCCGGCAGCACAAGAAGTGCGATGTTTACGTCAATTATCAGAGTGTTCACATCAAGTTTTTTCGACATGTATCCGTGTATAAAACATGACTGTCAACTCTGAAGTATGTGTCACGAGGGGCGAGAGTGAAGATAATGTGTTTGTAGGAAAATATAAACGACAACAGTTGTTGCAAATGATTGGGAACAAATTGAGGTTAAGTGCAAATCGTAGTACGTCTGAAATTAATTATTTTACTTCATCTATAATGCTTGTAGACTGCCACAATAAAATGCGTGAGTAATGCAAGAAAATGTAATATTCGTGTTGTAACAGTAACTACATACATAAAGTATGTTCGGTATGACAGTGTGTTCTGTCGCCACCTAACGTCTTCTCCATAACTACTTCAGGAGGGGAGTGAAGGTAATCCACCACAAGAAAAAATACAGTCGATGGTAACTATTACACAAAGTGATGTTGCATTGAGAACTATCGCTCGGAGGAACCAGTAATGAACTACTTCTACATCTACATTTATATTCCGCAAGCCACCCAACGGTGTGTGGTGGAGTGCACTTTATGTGCCACTGTCATTACCTCCCTTTCCTGTTCCAGTCGCGTATGGTTCGCGGGAAGAGCGACTACCGGAAAGCCTCCGTGCGCGCTCGAATCTCTCTAATTTTACATTCGTCATCTCCTCGGGAGGTATAAGTAGGGGGAAGCAATATATTCGATACCTCATCCAGAAACGCACCCTCTCGAAACCTGGCGAGCAAGCTACACCGCGATGCAGAGCGCCTCTCTTGCAGAGTCTGCCACTCGAGTTTGTTAAACATCTCCGTAACGCTATCACGGTTACCAAATAACCCTGTGACGAAACGCGCCGCTCTTCTTTGGATCTTCTCTGTCTCCTCTGTCAACCCGACATGGTACGGATCCCACACTGATGAGCAATACTCAAGTATAGGTCGAACGAGTGTTTTGTAAGCCACCTCCTTTGTTGATGGACTACATTTTCTAAGGATCTCCCAATGAATCTCAACCTGGCACCCGCCTTACCAACAATTAATTTTATATGATTATTCCACTTCAAATCGTTCCGTACGCATACTCCCAGATATTTTACAGAAGTAATTGCTACCAGTGTTTGTTGCGCTATCATATAATCATACAATGAAGGATCCTTCTTTCTATGTATTCGCATTTCGGTGCAATTTTCTAATGCTGCAACTTCTCTGTATATTACAGCATCATCCGCGAAAAGCCTCATGGAACTTCCGACACTATCTACTAGGTCAACTTCCGACACTATCTACTAGCAACATCTACTAGCAACATCTGCAGCAACATCTAATAAAGTTACTATAGTACAGATGGCACGCTTCTTAGGGAAGGAAGGAGGGAAACAAGGTAGAAGGTGTCCTATTTTGGGGAAGGAATAAGGTGTTTCATTACGATGCATCACTTAACAGCGGAACGACATGCATTGTCTACACGTACGACCATAGTCAGTGACAGTGGGAGATGTAAAATGTTGAGAGACAGTTACAGGGTCGACACTTGGAAAGCAAATACAATTATATACCATTTCTCACACTTTACACCAGATCTAAATTGTCTGTATTACTTATTAAAATACTCGCAGCGTGCTTACTGGAGCTACTAACGAAAAAATATTTTAGGTTAGCGACAGTCGTAAGAGCTACACAAGTGCGTGAGTTCGATGTCATCGGTGACACCATGCGTTACCTCCGGAATCACGTGATGGTGACATCTACACCTACATCTACGTGACTACTCTGCAGTTCACATTTAAGTGCTTGGCAGAGGGTTCATCGAACCACAGTCATACTATCTCTCTACCATTCCACTCCCGAACAGCGCGTGGGAAAAACGAACACCTAAACCTTTCTGTTCGAGCTCTGATTTCTCTTATTTTATTTTGATGATCATTCCTACCTATGTAGGAGAAAGTTGGTGACTGAAATTTCGTAAATAGATCTCGCCGAGACGAAAAACGGCTTTGCTGTAATGACTTCCATCCCAACTCGCGTATCATATCTGCCACACTCTCTCCCCTATTACGTGATAATACAAAACGAGCTGCCCTTTTTTGCACCCTTTCGATGTCCTCCGTCAATCACGGCGTGGTCACATTGACGGTCATTTAAAGGTCAAAGTGGGCCAGGTAATCGGTAGACATACTGCTGAAAAATATCTACAGCTGTGTCAGTACAATGCAGGATGGGAATAAGAATGTTTCACTAATTATTATAGTAATGTAAACGTGTTTAAGACTTCTACTGCTCCGATCAGTATGTCTCTCTAAAGCAATGCAAAGTCCGCGAGTGATTCGTGGTGCGGTGTGTGCCCGGACAGCATCCGAGGTGCTCGACAAAATGGACCCGTCGGCGGACCCCTGCGACGACTTCTACCAGTACGCGTGCGGCAACTATCTGCGCACCACCAACATCCCGGACGACAAGTCGAAGGTGAGCACCTTCTCGGCTCTCAACGACCGGCTGCTGGAGAAGCTGCGCGCCGCCATAGAGGAGGAGGAGGGCGCCCCAGCGGTCGTCCCCAGGAGCCTGCGGCTGGCCAGGAACCTCTACAGCGCCTGCATGAACAAGAGTGAGTACCCCACCCACAGATTCTAAACAGAGTTTTCTGCTGCCAGAGTCCAAGCATCATGTTAATGCTTCGTACTGGCTACTCAGGTACGACAGTCAACTCCCATGTTTAAACATGAGTGAGCACTCGTTCCCACACTCCGAAGGACAGTTATCTTCCGCCAGACTTCGAGAGCAGAGAGCTTTGTCCAGAGGTTTATCACCTCGGAAAATCTAACTTTGACCACGAAACGTCGTGACGCTGCTAGTTATTCTCTACATATCACCTCCTTCAGCGTCCGCCCCCGGTAGCTGAGTTGTCGGCGCGACAGAATGTCAGTCCTAAGGTCCCGGGTTCGATTCCCGGGCTGGGTCGGAGATTTTTCCCGGCTCAGAGACTGGGTGTTGTGTTGTTCTAATCATCATCATTTCATCTTCATCGATGCGCAAGTCGTCGAAGTGGCGTCAAATCGAAAGACTCGCACCCGGCGAACGGTCTACCCGACGGGAGGCCCTAGTCACACGAAATTTACACTTTTTACCTCCTTCAGTGTCTCCTTCAGTATGGCTGCCATGGGGGAGACATTCGTGATAAAAATCTGCATTTGGGGTCGAAAAGGAGGTCTTCTTTATCTTGGGAATCCATGCCACACAATGGTCTCTTCATTCGAGGGAGGAGGAGAAAACCACAGGGTTCCGTGTCAGGAGAAAATAGGGTGTGAGGCAAAATTTGATATCCCAAAGAAGTGGCATCTGTGTTTTGTGCGAACTGAGCTGGCGTTTGTTTATGGAGCGAGGACACACCTTTGACAGCTTCATGCATCATGACAGCCTTCTATAACTTCATAAGGGAATTTCCATGCTATGTTCCTTTGTTACTTTGTCTCTTACCAGCGTAATCTACACTGAATAGCCAAAGAGACTGCTACACCTGCCTAATATCATGCCGGCCGGGACGGCCGAGCGGTTCTAGGCGCTACGATGTGGAACCGCGCGACCGCTACGATAGCAGGTTCGAATCCTGCCTCGGGCATGGATGTGTGTGATGTCCTTAAGTTAGTTAGGCTTAAGTAGTTCTAAGTTCTAGGGGACATGGCCACAGATGTTAAGTCCCATAGTGCTCAGACCCATTTGAACCTAATAACTTCAACACCCCCTCCCCCTCGCCAGCAAGCAGAAAAGCCACAACACGACGAGGCATGGACTCCACTAACGTATTAAGTAGTGCTGGAGGGAGCTGACACAAGTCCTGCAGGGCCGTCCACAAATCTGAAAGTACGAGGGAGTGCAGACCTCTTCTGAACAGCGTGTTGCAAGGCATCCCAGATATGCTCGTGTGGGGAGTTTAGTGGCCAGCAGAAGTGTCCCTGGAGCCACCCTGTAGCAATTCTGGACGAGTGTAGTGTCGCATTGTCCTGCTTAAATTTCCCAAGTCCGTCAGAATGCAAAATGGACACGAATGGATGCAGGTGATCAGACAGGATGCTTACGTATGTGTCTCCTGTCAGTGTCGTACCTAGACATTTCCCATATCATTCTAACTGCACACATCCCACACCATTATAAAGACTCCACTAGCTTGAACAGTCACCTGCTGACATCCAGCGTCCACGGATTCGTGAGGTTTTCTCCATACCTGTAGAAGCCATCCACTTGATACAATTTGAAACGAGACTCGTCCGACCGGGCAACATGTTTCCAGTCGCCAACAGTCCAATATCAGTGTTGATGGGCCCAGGTGAGGCGAAAAGCTTTTTGTCGTGCAGTCATCGAGGCTACACGAATGGACCTTCGGCTCCAAAAGCCCGTATCGATGATGTCTCGTTGAACGGTTCACACGCTGACACTTGTTGATGGCCCAGCACTGAAATCTGCAGCAATTTGCGGAAGGATTGCACTGCTGTCACGCTGAACGATTCTCTTCAGTCGTCATTGGTGCCGTTCTTGGAGGATCTTTTCCCGGGCACACCAATGTCAGAGATTTGATGTTTTACCAGATTCCTGATGTTCACGGTACACTCGTGAAATGGTCGTACAGGAAAATCCCCACTTCATCACTAACTCGTAGATACTGCGTCTCATTGCTCGTTCGCCGACTATAACACCAAACTCACTTAAATCTTGAAAACCTGCTATCTATATGGTGTGGTGCCACTCCATGGATTGCCATTCTGTTTCCTGTTCGAAGTGAAGAATCCACATTACGTCGCCTGTGAGGGTGTTTGACAAAAAATTGTCACGATCAAACACTCGAGCAGTCCCACACGGATGGTTCTCCATTGCCCTCCCTCCCATCAAGGGGGCGAGAATCCCATTGGGTACAGACCTTTGAGTACCCCCCTGGTGGACGAGTGTGTCAGCACTACCGACAGCGGCCTTCAGTTGAGCAGCGAGATGTTTGATTGTGATCCGTCGATCACCTCGAATGAGAGTGTCCGCACGTTCCAACACTGCGTGAGTCACACCTGTGTGGGTCGGCTGGCATGCGGGAGATCCGACAGGTTCGCACGACATCGTTGCAACGATGACGGTCGCCTCGCCCAACGACTCACCGCGCTTTTCTTCACTGCCAGTTGTCTGCAGACGTAATGTGAGCATGTACGAATACATACAATGCTCTACTTTCCCCCAAAAGAAACACAGTGACAGCACTCTGCTTGGAACGCACCTCCATTACAGACACCATTGTAAAGGCTACCAGGTATCGACCCACACAGAAACACCCATATTAGTACGTGGTGTAGCCTCCACAGGTCGCAATGCAGGCGATGACTCTGGCATCCAGTCGATCATATTGGGATATGTTATGCCACGTCCGCTCGACCTGTTCACATAGCTCTGTAAGAGTTCAGTTGACCAGTCACTTCTTGTCCCACTGTATCCCACACGTGCTCGATTGGAGACAAGACTGGAGATGGTGCTGGCGAGGAAAGTTTCTGCATGTCCTGCAGAGCACATTGAGTTCCACGAGTCGTGGGCGGGCGAGCATTATCCTGTTGGAACTGCACATCACTCTCCTGTTGCAAGAACAGCAAAAGAACACGTCCAGGAACATTTTGCACGTACTGAGCGCTGGTTACCGTCCCCTCCAGAAATACACCACTGGCCATTAAAATTGCTACACCAAGAAGAAATGCGGGTGATAAACAGGTATTCATTGGACAAATATATTATACTAGAACTGACATGTGATTACATTTTCATGCAATTTGGGTGCATAGATCCTGAGAAATGAGTACCCAGAACAACCACATCTGGCCGTAATAACGGCCTTGTTACGCCTGGGCATTGAGCTTGGCGTGTACAGGTACAGCTGCCCATGCAGCTTCAACACGATACCACAGTTCATCAAGAGTAGTGACTGCCGTATTGTGACGAGCCAGTTGCCCGGCCACCATTGAGTAGACGTTTTCAGTTGGTGAGAGATCTGGAGGATGTGCTGGCCAAGGCAGCAGTCGAACAATTTCTGCATCCAGAAAGGCCCGCACAGGACCTGCAACATGCGGTCGTGCATTATTCTGCTGAAATGTAGGGTTACGCAGGGATCGAATGAAGAGTAGAGCCACGGGTCGTAACACATCTGAAATGTAACGTCCACTGTTCAAAGTGCCGTCAATGCGAACAAGAGGTGACCGAGGCGTGTAACCAATGGCACCCCATACCATCACGCCTGGTGATACGCCAGTATGGCGATGACGAATACACGCTTGCAATGTGCGTTCACCGCGGTGTCGCCAAACACGGATGCAACCATCATTATTCTGTAAACAGAACCTGGATTTATCAGAGAAAATGACGTTTTGCCATTCGTGCACCCAGGTTCGTCGTCGAGTACACCATCGCAAGAGCTCCTGTCTGTGATGCAGCGTCAAGGGTAACCTCAGCCACTGGCTCCGAGCTGATAGTCCGTGCTGCTGCAAACGTCGTCTAACTGTTCGTGCAGATGGTTGTTGTCTTGCAAACGTCCCCATCTGTTGACTCGGGGATCGAGACGTGGCTGCACAATCCGTTACAACCATGCGGATAAGATGGCTGTCATCTCGACTGCTTCTGATACGAGGCCGTTGGGATCCAGCACGGCGTTCGGTATTACTCTCCTGAACCCACCGATTCCATATTCTGCTAACAGTCATTGGATCTCGACCAACGCGAGCAGCAATGTCGCGATACGATAAACCGCAATCGCGATAGGCTACAATCCGACCTTTATCGAAGACGGAAACGTGATGGTACGCATTTCTCCTCCTTACACAAGGCATCATAACATCGCGTCACCAGGCAAGGCCGGTCAACTGCTGTTTGTGTATGAGAAATCGGTTGGAAACTTTCCTCGTGTCAACACGTTGTAGGTGTCGCCACCGGCGCCAGCCTTGTGTGAATGCTCTGGAAAGCTAATCATTTGCATATGAGAGCATTTTCTTCCTGTCGGTTAAATTTCGCGTCGGTAGCACGTCATCTTCGTGGTGCAGAGATTTTAATGGCCAGTAGTGTACACTCTCCAGACCATAAGGCCTGGGGTTTGGCCAGTGTTTCTCAGATGAATTCACTCCACAGGACAGCGTTTCACAGGTCTACGTCATACATGCAAAGTACCATCACTTGCGTCCAGCTAGAATTGCTTCCATTGCTGAAGTCCATGGCGCGCCATTCATTCTTCCAAGTGATCCTCTGACGGCACAAGTCTAGCTGTGCAAGTTGATGCTGTCGCGTGAGTGGAAGAAGAGCTAGAGCTGTGCGGGACCGTACACCCACTGCTACGAGGGTCACTCCAAAAGAAATGCACACTGTTTTTGTAAAAATACAGTTTTCATTCTGCATGTGTGAAAGTTTTACAGTGTGCATATTCATCCTTCGCGCTTGTTTTCAAACTTAGTTCAATCTCTTCCCGTGAGTGGCGCCATCACAGCATGTCTTCAAAATAGCTGCTACGCTTGTCGTTCGTCAGAAGCAACGTGCTGTCATAGAATTCCTGTGCTGTGAAAACGAGACACTGGGAAACATCCACAAGAGGTTGAAAAAGGTGTACGGAGATGCTGCTGTGGATCGCAGTACAGTTAGTCGGTGGGCGAGCAGGTTACGTGACGAAAGCGGGCACGGCAATATTGGGGATTGTCCTCGAAGCGGCAGGCCTCGTACTGCACACAGTCCAGACAATGTGCAGAGAGTTAACGAATTGGTGACTGCTGACAGACGCATCACAGTGAGCGAATTGTCACACTACCTTGGGATAGGGGAAGGAGGTGTTTGCAGAATTCTGAAAGTGTTGGCGTTAAAAAAGGTTTGCGCCAGGTGGGTTCCCTGGATGTTGACAGTGACTCACAAAGAAACAAGAAAAACGGTATGCAGCGAACTTTTGGAACAGTACCAGAATGGTGGAGATGAATTTCTTGGAAGAATTGTGACAGGTGATGAAACATGGCTCCATCATTTTTCACCAGAGACGAAGAGGCAATCAATGGAGCGGCATCATGCAAATTCACCCAAGGAAAAAGAAATTCAAAACCACACCTTCTGCTGGAATAGTTGTGGCTACCGTATTTTTCGATTCCGAATGACTCTTGCTTGTGGACATCGTGCCAAGTGGAACCACCATAAATTCTGATGCCTATGTGGCGACACTGAAGAAACTTCAAGCTCGACTGAGTAGTGTTCGACCACATCGGCAAAAGCAGAATGTTTTGCTGTTGCACGACAATACGCGGCCACATGTCAGTCAAAAAACCATGGAAACGATCACAAAACTTGGATGGACACCACTGGATCATCTGCCTTACAGTCCTGACCTGGCTCCGTGTGACTTTGGGGAACTGAAAGACTCTCTTCGCGGAACAAGGTTTGAAGATGATGACTCCCTTGTGCACGCTGCCAAACAGTGGTTCGAAGAGGTTGGCGCAGAATTTTACCGTGCGAGTATACAGGCGCTGGTTCCAAGATGACGTAAGGCAGTTGAGAGGGATGGAAATTATGTGGAGATATTGAAATATTGTTCCTGAAGGATGTATCTAAACACTGTAAAACTTTCAAACATGTAGAATAAAAGTTGGATTTAAAAAGAAAATAGTGTGCATTTCTTTTGGAGCGACCCTCGTAGTAACCAGCTAGCAACAGTTCGTGTTCACACATCTGGGCTCACAAGCCTTCTTATCTGTGCTCTGGTAGCTATATATCTGTCACTGCTGTCTGTACAACATGACGACCCTGAGTCGCGTTTGTGCTATGTGGACGCCCAGACCGTCTTTTGCAGGTGTGAGATTGTTATCGTGGGCACAGATACTAGCAATACTGTACTACTGACGCAGAATGTCTAATTTGTGTGGTAGTTCTCCAAAAGGACTATCCTGCCACTTGGAAGACCACAGTTTGACCCCTTTCATATTCAGTCGGCTGTAGGAAGCATGAGTGCATCTCCGTGGTACGGTCATCTGCTTGCTTCACACGTCTGCACCACACTGAATCTTCTGGCTGTGAGCATTCCCTATTAAAGGGTAGTTGTAGATGGCGCTCTGGTAGCTATGCCTCTATACTATCCTCTGGCATACTATGTCATCAGTACATCTACCACTAACCAGGTGGGATATGCCATCTGCTATGAAAATCTATGTTATCTTCCCAGGTGTACTATCTTTTTTCCTAGAAGTGTACAAAGACTCCCGAGAGGCAGCTGAACAACCAAAGACAGGGTCTTTCAGCTAATAATACCGTATGATCATTTACATTTTAGGTATGTATTGCCATTTTAAACTGCGTAGTTCGAGTCTTCATTAGACAGGGGCTTACAGTGTTAGCTGTTAAACACTTGCAGGCCTGTTCACCTGCCATCTCAGCTGCGTGATACAGTTGAACCAAACGAACGAAACTGGCTGCCCATTCCATATTTCACCTGAATTCCACCGGTGTACACTCACTTTACATTCTTCTACGACACACTTTTGGTCGCACTCCATCCCGACCGTCCAAAGTTCTCCAATGCTGCACCATTCCCACTCACAAGCTCTGTCATGTCCTGTTCCATTATCCAGGCCCTTCCAATAAAACCTGACAAATTCATAAATACATCAGCTCTACAACTGAGGAGCTACTCGACCGAATAGTAGCGGCTTCGGTCAAGAATACCATCTTAACGACCGGGAGAGCGGTGTGCTGACCCCACGCCCCTCCTATCCGCATCCTCCGCTGAGGATGACACGGCGGTCGGATGGTCCCGGTAGGCCACTCGTGGCCTGAAGACGGAGTGCTACACCCATGTTCCAATTCTACTTTCATCCTCACGACCTCACGATCCCATTCTATCTGCCGGTCTGCTTGGAGCTTATTTTGAAGCCTCTGAATATCGTCTTCCAGCCAACCTACTGAAGTGCTGTCATCATCACACAACAGAGCATCAACGTCACAGTCACGAGGATAAGTCAGAGAGTAGACATAGTATATCCAAAATAAATTTTTAATCGGAAAAACAACATTGCAGGTGGCATCATATCTCTACATATTGTCTGGCAGACGCTAAGCTCTTGGTGCATCTCTTGACAGGCGTCATAACTCCGTCCTGAAAGAAGCTCTGTAGCCTCAAACACGTCTGTCAGTGCGCCACCACGACAACCTCGTCACCCAACAAAAACTTGAATCTGTGCAGATGCTCCAGCATCGGGTGTAAAATGTGAAACTCACTTGGGGCTGGGTCAGAGCTCTCTGGTGGGTGCTCCAGGACTCTAAACAACATTTCTTATCGACTGTATTGTTTTCACAACTGTATGAGGGCAGGCGTTATCCTGAAGCAAAATCACACCTTTTGAAAGCTTCCCTGTCCTCTTTCTCTTCTTCATTTTGATTTTGTGTTTCATAGCTCACAGTAGATCCCAATTGCTGTCATTTTTGACTGTTTCACCTTTGACCTGGCAGGGTAGCCGAGAGCGCTAAAGTGGATTAACGACGAGGGCCGGTGTGCTGGCCAGGTTGGATGTGGTTTTTAGGCGGTTTTCCACATCCCGTTAGGTGAATACCGGGCTGGTCCCCACGTTCCGCCTCAGTTACACGCCTTGCAGACATTTGCAACACGTCCACACTATTTCACGACTTACACTCGACACAGACGGTTGGGGTGCACTGATTCCGTCCTGAGGGGTATGGGGTGGCGGCAGGAAGGACATCCGGCCATCCCCAAAGCTAACATTGCCAAATCCATTGTAACCATGCCGACCCTGCGATCGCTGCGGGACTATGGCGTAAGCGAAAGAAGAAGAAGAAGAAGAAAGAAGATTGACTGTTTCACCTTTAGGAGTGTAGCGAATCAGGAATGGACATTTTACACCCCAAATCACTATCATCTTCCTGTATAAGCTTGGCTTTTGAACTTGTCTGCTCTGGGAGAAGGTGGACGTTGAAATACCAAGCTTCGCCAGAGACATTTCGGTCCATAACGATGGACCCATGTATGTTACTGTACCATTGAGAACGTATTCCTCTTCCTCTTCAAAACCCCTTAAATGTGATTTAAACGTTTCGAAACATTGTTGTCTGTGTTTGTCTGTCAACTGATGTGGTACCCAACAACCACCAACTTGGTGACAGTTTAGAAAATCTTGGGCGACTGCCAGAGTGGAACTGGTGGCTAACGTTCGAATTATGTTCAGTATCACCGATTCTGGCTCCAAGACCGCAAAGAATCGTTTCAGTACGCTGTGCCACGGGTCCTCTCCATGTCCTAAATTGTTCAAATGTGTGTGAAATCTTATGGGACTTACCTGCTAAGGTCATCAGTCCCTAAGCCTACACTCTAGCAAACCTAAATTATCCTAAGGACAAACACATACACACCCATGCCCGAGGGAGGACTCGAACCTCCGCCGGGACCAGCGGCACAGTCCATGACTGCAGCGCCCTAGACCGATCGGCTAATCCCGCGCGGCTGTCCGTTTCCTAAGTGGATCACCTATCCAAACACTCGTTATCAAAAACAATTACATGTACATGTTCAAAGCCAAGTATCCACTCACAATTTTTCGTTCACTAAGGCATCTATTGCCATACTACAGGTAAATTGTGCGAATAATCTCGGCAGCTTTAGTCCCTCCGGAGGACAGAAGAGAACTCACTTCATCATTCCCTCCTTGGAGATTACGAACGGCGGGACATTCGTAGTAAAATGCTTGGAAACCACTACGAATGCAACTTGAGGTATTCATCGAATCAACACAACTAACACACGAGAACGACAGTCAACATGTCATATTACTGTTGACAGCCTAAGGAGCTGGAAAGAAATTGCATTCACTTATTGGATTGCCCTCATAGTTTTATCACTGCGACTTGAGATAGCCTGTCTTCAGTAATATCACCGTTCATTTTTTCACCCTTATAGCTAAGTTTAATTACTTAGAATTTAACAAAACTCTATAGATCACGACCTTTTGCATTCTCCTGCCAGCCCTCCACCTTTGGGGGAAATAAATAAGAATGAAGAAAAATCACCTACGTGGCACTTTGTTCTGACATATGGTGTCTCCCACTCCTTGTGGCACCTAGAAGGCGTTGAGAATAAGGCATACGGAAACAGCGTGCTTGTCTTTTTTTTAGTGGTCCATAAACCTGTCCCCTACTCAGACAACCCACGTATAGCTTTATGTCTTTGCGAGAGTGAAAGCTGCTGTCTTGAGACGGCAGAAGTACACCTGTGTGTAATAACAAACACAGTGAAACTTCCTGGCAGATTAAAACTGTGTTCCCGACCGAGACTCGAACTCCGAGTTCGAGTCTCGGTCGGGCGCACAGTTTTAATCTGCCAGGAAGTTTCATATCAGCGCACACTCCGCTGCAGAGTGAAAATCTCATTCTGGAAACAAACACAGTGTCAGGTTGCGAAAGAGGACGGCCAGAACACATGTTTCCTGCCGAGAACTGAGATGAAACACAGCCGTGTAAACAGTACCGAACATAACGTGAACTCAGCAGTCAAACAGAACACCTTCGCCTTCTAATTTTCCTTAAATCTGGACCTTCATAGGAGACAATGACCATGATTTTTATGCCCTCCTTTGTCTCAAATCTGACCCACAAGTAAATGAGCGCTAGCCGACTGAAAATATATAGCTTTCGAAGTGGCAAGGACTTAAGCGTAGCGAAATGGAATCAATAAAACCAGAGTTAACCAAGACGAAACTGAAATTAGAATCCTCATTATAGACCTTTGGCATTTAAAACTATGTATGTAAACAAATTGTGCGTTACAGATACAATTTGTGCAATGTAAGTGTTTCCCGTATCTGTACCTTACATCACATAATAAATAACCTGAAAAACCCTTAGCGAAAGTGCTAGTAGAAATTATCTCGATGTCTGTGAGTCCACTGGGAGGCGTCTCAAAATTCAACCGCAACACAATCTTGTCCGCATAGCTGAAAATTTTATTTAATAAATCTGCGTTCTCCGCTACTTCATACCAGTTTTAAATACTATGAAAATAAATAAGGTATGTTTCGACAAAGTGTTCCTTGACTGAACACGTGTGGAGGTATGGGAGGAATTTGATCGAAGCCCAGGGGTGCATGATAATTTGATAAGCTCATGAAGGCTCCAGTTATACTCAGACATAATACACTACTGACCATTAAAATTT
This sequence comes from Schistocerca americana, assembly GCF_021461395.2. Classification (NCBI taxonomy): domain Eukaryota; kingdom Metazoa; phylum Arthropoda; class Insecta; order Orthoptera; family Acrididae; genus Schistocerca; species Schistocerca americana. Next base: position 152,839,438 of record NC_060129.1, read on the forward strand.
GCTACACCACGAAGATGACGAGCTACAGACGCGAAATTTAACCGACAGGAAGAAGATGCTGTGATTTGCAAATGATTAGCTTCTCAGAGCATTCACACAGGGTTGGCGCCGGTGGCGACACCTACAACGTGCTTACATGAGGAAAGTTTCCAACCGATTTCTCATACACGAACAGCAGTTGACCGGCGTTGCCTGGTGAAAAGTTTTGTGATGCCTCGTGGAAGGAGGAGAAATGCGTACCATCACGTTTCCGACTTTGATAAAGGTCGGATTGTAGCCTATCGCTATTGCGGTTTATCGTATCGCGACATTGCTGCTCGCGTTGGTCGAGATCCAATGACTGTTACCAGAATATGGAATCGGTGGGTTCAGGAGGGTAATACGGAACGCCGTACTGGATCCCAACGGCCTCGTATCACTAGCAGTCGAGATGACAGGCATCTTATCCGCATGGCTGTAACGGATCGTGCAGCCACGTCTCGATCCCTGAGTCAACAGATGGGGACGTTTGCAAGACAACAACCATCTGCACGAACAGTTCGACGACGTTTGTTGCAGCACGGACTATCAGCTCGGAGATCACGGCTGCGGTTACCCTTGACGCTGCATCACAGACAGGAGCGCCTGCGATTGTGTACTCGACGACGAATCTGGGTGCACGAATGGTAAAACGTCATTTTTTCGGATGAATCCGGGTTCTGTTTACAGCATCATGATGGTCGCATCCGTGTTTGGCGACATCGCGGTGAACGCACATTGGAAGCGTGTGTTCGTTATCGTCATACTGGCGTATCACCCGGCGTGATGGTATGTTGTGTCATTAGTTACACGTCTCGGTTACCTCTTGTTCGCACTGACGGCACTTTGAACAGTGGACGTTACATTTCAGATGTGTTACGACCCGTGGCTCTACCCTTCATTCGGTCCCTGCGAAACCCTACATTTCAGCAGGATAATGCACGACCGCAAGTTGCAGGTCCTGTACGGGCTTTTCTGGATACAGGAAATGTTCGACTGCTGCCCTGGCCAGCACATTCTCCAGATCCCTTACCAATTGAAAACGTCAGGTCAATGGTGGCCGAGCAACTGGCTCGTCACAATACGCCAGTCACTACTCTTGATGAACTGTGGTATCGTCTTGAAGCTGCATGGGCAGCTGTACCTGTAAACGCCATCCAAGCTCTGTTTTACTCAATGCCCAGGCGTATCAATGCAGTTAATACGGCCATAGGTGGTTGTTCTGGGTACTGATTTCTCAGAATCTATGCACCGAAATTGGATGAAAATGCAATTACATGTCAGTTGTTGTATAATATATTTGTCCAATGAATGCCCGTTTATCATCGGCATTTCTTCTTGGGCTAGCAATTTTAATGGCCAGTATTGTATAGTTACCAATATTTATTATGAGCAAATATATTTCTTGTGCAAATACAATTCAACGGACGTCCTTTACATTGCCACTGGAAGCTTTAGACGAAATATGTCAGTAACATTACTTTACGAGTGGAAGAGCAATTTTCGAGCCACCTGAAACGTTGGATGAGTGGATAAAGAGAGGGTACTGATTCCCAAGCTTTATAAAACGAGCTGAAAGTGCAAACAACGACCTAACATTTCCCACATTGAACATGACTTCAAACTGTGTTCCAGACAGAAACTTAATACTCAATGTGCTAAGAAACCTTTTAATGTGTTATCATGCAAATGCAGCACTAATCTGAAAAGGCAGCGACATGCTCGCCATAATCCAGAACAAAATTGGATGTCTGTGTCCATTTCACTATCACAAGACGAAGCGTCTACAATGCAAAGCGCACCGTCATGGCAGCCGGAAGATGAGAGTTCTTTTGTATGCTGGAACGAGGTCTAGAGACCTACTGGCCACCTCCAGTCGAAGTTCACACAAACTGTCAAGGCAAACCCTGCAGTTTCTAGCCACCGATATACTAACAGCAGCAGACACACGGGTGACTACAGATCTTTGAGGTAGGTAAGTGACTGTACGTGAATGTACGTGCAGCGACAAAGCAGAAGCCTCTCAAAAGACTAGACCAAGCGGGCAAACAGCTGTGTGTTTGCCTTATAGACACCCACCAGGTCGCTTTGTTGCTGGTGATGACGCGTCTTCTGTCATCTAGGCACACTCTCGGCGTACTGTACCTACAATCTATGCACGTCGTGGCCAATAGAATGGAAGCTGAAGAAACGAATTAAAATGTGTACCTTGCTTAGGAGGCAGGAATCCTAGCCGTTACACCACGCCAGCACTATAGCCAAGACTGCTGCACGGACTAATCAAATACAGTGCCCTCCCCAACACAAACTTCAGTTCATATCTTCAGTTCATTTTGCCCTCTTACATCGTCACTATTGCCGAGGCTCTCCGGCATGGGAATAGCACCCCAGCTTCCATCATTATCATAGATAATCCAGAATGAGATTTTCACTCTGCAGCGGAGTGTGCGCTGATATGAAACTTCCTGGCAGATTAAAACTGTGTGCCCGACCGAGACTCGAATTCGGGACCTTTGCCTTTCGCGGGCTAGTGCTCTACCATCTGAGTTACCGAAGCACGACTCACGCCCGGTACTCACAGCTTTACTTCTGCCAGTATCTCGTCTCCTACTTTCCAAACTTACAAACTTTACAGAAGCTCTCCTGCGAACCTTGCAGAACTAGCACTCCTGAAAGAAAGGATACTGCGGAGACATGGCTTAGCCACAGCCTGGGGGATGTTCCCAGAATGAGATTTTCACTCTGCAGCGGAGTGTGCGCTGATATGAAACTTCCTAGCAGATTGAAACTGTGTGCCCGACCGAGACTCGAACTCGGGACCTTTGCCTTTCCCGGGCAAGTGCTCTACCATATGGAAGGTAGGAGACGAGATACTGGCAGAAGTAAAGCTGTGAGTACCGGGCGTGAGTCGTGCTTCGGTAGCTCAGATGGTAGAGCACTTGCCCGTGAAAGGCAAAGGTCCCGAGTTCGAGTCTCGGTCGGGCACACAGTTTTAATCTGCCAGGAAGTTTTATCATAGATAATGGTGAAACTCAAATGTCTCGAGGAAAGTTTAATTATAAAATCTATAGATCGCCTACAGGGACAGGATTTCCCCATTACATCCAACGCTGGGTTACTCTTACAATGCCAGAGAGCCTTGGCAATAGTGGCTGGCTAAGAAGAACAAGGTAAGCTCAGGACTGGAATTGAACTTTGTGTTGGGGAGGGCACTGGACTTGGTAGACGTGCACCAATGTTGGCCATAGTGCTGCAGTGGTGTAATGGTTAGATGTTCTACCTACTAAGCAAGGAAACCTGGGTTCACATCCCAGCTGTAGCACAAATAGTAACTCATTTCTTCAGCTTCCGTCATCATCATCATCACAGATAAAGGTGAAACTCAAATGTCTCGAGGAAAATATAATTATAAGAAGTTTTCGTTTCAGAACATAGTTTAGTCTTTCGCAACGATTTCTTCACACCTCAAAGCTATGGTCCCTTTAGGAAGATGCTCACAACCCACACACTCACAATAAGGATGAAATGTATATCCCTAGAAGCCTTGGGCCACTAGGAACTGTTGATCTAGGTATCATGTCCTCCATGTATGAATACCACTTGCGACACCTCCTACAGATACAATGGCAGCCATCTTTGGAGTCGACATAGAAAACTTCTTCGACATGCCATTGTAACATTCCTCAACAGGCGTTTGAAACACTTCTATTAGATACGGTGCCACCTAACCTTAAAGTCCCTCAGAACACTTCTTCAAGATATCATGGAAACTAGAATAGCTGGAACATTTTCTCTAGATATCATGATAGCTGACGTAGAGTGGGGAAGGGGCTCATGGAACACATTTTGCAGTCACCGTGGCAGTTATCCTTGGGAACTAGCTTGAACACTTCCACAATATACAACTACCGCCTCTCTAAAGGGACACTGGTAACACTTCCTATAGATATTATGGCAGACACCCGGAAATTAATTTGACCATCTCGTTTAGTCATCATGAGAGCTGCCTTTTTGAGCCCACTTGGAACAGCTCGTATAGCTGCCACGAAAACCACAACAGCTCACATAAATCACCACCTCTAGATATCACAGTAACCACTCTCTAGGAGAATGGTGTACATGTGGAATGCTTCCTATGGATACTATGTCAGTTTTCCTTGGGGGCCATTTGGAGTAACTCCTCTAGAGACGGTGGCAGAGGTCTTTGGGGGTCTCTCAAAATATCTGTTCATAACGTCGTAGCTGTAGTTATGGGACCAGGTGGGATTTCTTTGTCGTTTTGGCAGCTGTGGAGGGAGGAGTTGTACAATCCGAAACCCTGCTCTATTTACTACTCCCCATACGTATGAAGTTTCCTGGGCGGTGGCCAGTAGCTGAGGCTCAGATGTGGGTTCTGAAACAGGAGAGCAACCCTGGGCAGCTCGTTAGGGCTCCAGTTAATTGACGAACCCCCTGTGGCTGCCCACAGCACTGATCGAGTCCCGCGGGCTGGCGCCGCTCCAGAGGGTCCTGAAGGAGGACCTGGGAGGCTGGCCCGTCGTGGAGGGCGACTCCTGGGACGAGGCGGGCTTCGACTGGCGGCAGAGCGTCTACCGCTTCCGCAGGACCGGCTACGGGGCCGACTACCTCATCGAGTTCTCCGTGGTTACCGACTTCCGCAACTCCTCGCACCGCTCTATGTATGTAAGTAGCTCCGTCCATTGTAGTCCAGTGTATGGCACTTGGAGATGGTTACATGTCGTTTGGATGTCTGAGAACTGCCTAGTAGATGATAAACGCTACGCATCGAAACCGAGTATGCACCATTTGGATTCAAGTCTCTAATCGTGTAAGTCATATGACCAAAGCTTATGTAGTGAATCGACGGTTCTGTCAACATCTTTTTGGTCTCCCAACAAGGTTGTGTTATGGGGCTACAAAACGCTGGATGTTCCATGTGCGATATTGCAGGAGAACTCGGCAGGAATGTAGCCCCTCTACACAATTACTGTCAGTGGTGGCCACGAGAATGTACGGTCGCAAGAAGACTGATCTGTGGATGGCCACGTGGCAGTACAGAGAGGGAAGATCGTCGTGTGCAGCATACGGCTCTGCAGCATCTGCAACAGCACTTTGAGCAGCAGTTGGCACCGCAGTGACACAACGAACTGTTACAAATCGGGTATTTCAAAGTCGGCTCTGAGCCAGACACCCTGTAGTGTACAGTCCACTGATCCCAAACCAACTTCAGTGGTGTCAATCGAGAGCTCACTGGAGGGTAGGGTGGAGGTCTGTCGTGTTTTCTTATGAAAACTGGTTCTACCCCAGTGCCAGTGATAGCCATGTTTTGGTTAGAAGGAGGCCAGATGGGGGTCTGCAACCAACCTGTCTGCATGCTGGACACATTGCACCCACACCTGGAGCTGTGGTCTGGAGTGTGATTTCGTATGGCAACACGAGCGTGCTCTGGCTGTGAAACAATTTGTCAGTGTGGTGCTTCGACCTGTTGTGCTGCCATTTATGGACTGTATTCCAGGGGGTGTTTTCCAACAGGATAACGATCGCCCACATACCGCTGTTGTAAACCAACATGCTCTGCTGAGATGTTGCCTTGGCCTGCTCAGTCAATAGATCTGTCTCCAGTCGGGCACATATGGGACATCATGGGACGACAACTCAGATCACAACATCTGTCACAGATACCAATCGAAGACAGACATGTTAGGGTCCACAGTCAACAATGAAGCCCGGGGTTTGCATTCTCTATGGAACGCCCTAATAACCCAACATAACTGTGAGAGAAAGGATTTTAAAGACTAATAACTTATTTGCAGTGGTGAACAAATAATATTTTTATAATAAATACAAAATTGATAGATCTATGAACAAATTAAAGATAATTAATTATAAGAAAAATCAAAATTGGACAAAGATAATCTAAATACGGGGTTGAATCATAACCCCCTGCCGTGCGTTTTGAGGCGCCATGTCACGGACCGCGCGGCCCCTCCTGTCGGAGGTTCGAGTCCTCCCTGTGGCATGCGCATGTGTGTTGCTCCAAGCATACATTAGTTTAAGTAGTGTGTAAGTGTAGGGACCGATGACCTCTGCAGTTTGGTCCCTTAGGAATTCACACACACACACACACACACAACTCTCTATCCTTCTCTCTCTCCCTCCCCCCCCTCTCTCTCTCTCTGTCTGTCTCTGAGTACACACCTACCGTCTTTTTTCTCACCTTCACTCTTTCTCTCTCTCTCTCACTTGATTTCTTCTGTCTCTCTCCTTATCTTTCTTCCTCTCTAAGTCTTCCTCTCACTCTTTTATATAGTCACCTACCCTCTGACCTATATCTTACCTCTATCTCTCAATCCACCCACCCCTCTCTCTATCTAGTCCCTTTTTTTGTTTGCTTACTCTCTGCATGTCTTATAGTTTCCATCTTTCTGTCTCACACATTCTATCCTTTCTTTGTGTGTGTGTATTTTTCTCTCTCAACTGATTTCCCTCATCCACACCCCTCTACTCTCTGTATCTTTTTACCTTGTATCTTACCAATTCTCTGTCTTTCTTTCTTTACACCTCCCTCTCCCCTTTTTATTTCCTCCCTCTACAACTGCTCCATACTTGATCATTATCTTTTCCTCACTCTCGTTTTCTCTCTTTCCTCCACTCATTTTCTCACTCTCATCCATTCTATCATTCACCATTCCTCTCTTTCTTTTCATCACTATTTGTATTACCCTGTGTCTCTATCTATTTATCTCTCACACTGGTTTCAGGCTTTTTTCTCTTGCTCCACCTATGTACTTTCACTATTCCTCTCTGTATCTTTCTTTTTCTCTGTCCCTCTCTGTTTCATTCATTAACACTGACTATCTTTATCTCAGTCTCACCCTCTGTCTGTCTCTCCCTATTAATCTTATTCTTATTCTTTCTCTTTCCTTCTCTTCACCCTTCGTTGTTTCTTTCATTCTCACTGTTTATTTCGCTCTAATACTCTTCCTCTTTTCTTTTGTCTCACTCTGCCTCATCCTTCTCTCTCTCTCTCTCTCTCTCTCCTTCCCCCCTGTTCTCTCTCTTTCTCTCTCTCTCTCTCTCTCCTCCTTACTCTCTCTCACACGCTCATTTTTGTGTCCTTCTCCCTGTAGGACTTCCTCTATATTTTTTGTCAGCATCTGTCTCTCTCTAGCACTTTCACTACTCTATCATGCTGTTCCTCTCCCTTCCTGCAGTTGTACTACGTGCTTATAACCCTTTCCTCGTGTTTCTGTAGGTAGACCAGGCATCATTGGGGCTGAGCCGCGAGTTCCTGGTGAAGGGCCCCTCGGACAAGCTGGTGGACGCCTACTACCAGTACCAAGTCGACCTGGCAGTTCTGCTGGGGGCTAACAGGACTCGTGCTCAACAAGAGCTCAGGCAGTCCCTCGAGTTCGAGATAGCTCTGGCCAACGTGAGTATACGACACAGCGGTGATACAGGGCATAATTTACTTCACTGTCATGCCACATATACAATAATCCTTCATCGGAATCTGGCTTCTAAGGGTTGGCATTAGTTTCAATATTACGATATCGTGAGTTAGAAACTCATGGTTACACGATAAATTGAGCAAAATGGAATTATGAAACTAGCCATTCTTCATTTTAGCAAGACAGATACCACGATTCTAAATGCTGTGTATATGTTCTCTGGCATATCCACATATGAAATGCTGCAATCGAGGAAGGGATGTGAAGCTTTGAGGCATATTGCAGGTATTCACTCGCAGAAAGAACCGCATATATACGTAACTTAGAGTCATGGAACGTAATACTCCAGGAACAATGGTGTGTGATGGCAGCAAGATGGAGGAAATTTCAGTGCTTGTCCGTGAGGAAAGGACTGAATAACACTGTTCTACAAAAAAAACCTTTTATTCTATTTCTGATAAAAAATATTGTGATCCTAGTTGTATTTTGAGTGCTGAATTGAAAACTGTTTTTGGTTTTTTTCTGTCAGGGATAGTTTATGAGTAATCGCAATTTTATTTCTCTTTTCAGTTTCTGATATAGTGCAGCAAACGTGAGGTGAAATTCGACAAACAAATGCGCATCTTTATGATGTTATATGTTCATCACATTAATGGAGGGTGGCATCTAACATATAACACAGTAACCTTTGTGTATACACTTTGAAGCATTTATTTGACATACGAAATTACAGAAAATTGTCAAACAATGAGCCACTGCCTTGTAATGCACATCACTTTTTTCTCTTGTATTGTGAATCTTTCTTCTCTCGAATGATATTCCAGCAATAATCTGCTAACATAGAAGGTACCCACTTCCCTTCATAGCGCCTTTCTATGGTAGAAATGTCTTTATGGAATCTTTCCCCATGTTCATCCGATACGTCACTGCAACTCTCTGTGAAGTAGTCCAGATGAGAGTCCATCATATGTACCTTCAAAGACATATTGCACCCCAAATCCTGATATGCTTTGATCATATCCTTCACCATTGCTTTGTGGTTAGTAGCTCTTCTTCTTCCGAGGAAGTTTTCCGACACCATCTTGAAACAGTCCCATGCGGTTTTTTCTTTATCAGTTAAACATGCTTCAAAATTTGCATCTTTCTGCAGCTCCCTGATTTGTGGGCCCACAAGTACACCTTCCTTTATTTTTGCAGCTGAAAGACGGGGGAATTTGGTAGCTAGATATGCAAACCGACAGCCTGTTGGATCCATGGCCTTCACGAATTGTTTCATAAGGCCAAGTTTGATGTGAAGCGGTGGAACTAGTATATATTCAGGAGCTACCAGACTTTCACGTTGTACATTCTTTTCGCCAACTTTCCATCTTCGCCTAGGCCATTTCTTTTTCACATAGTGAGAATTTCGGTCTCGACTATCCCACTCGCAAAGGAAACAGGCATACTTTGTGTACCCTTGTTGCATTCCCTGTACCATAGCAATTACCTTGAAATCTGCACATATTTTCCATTTGTGTTCATTGTATTTTAATGAATGTAGCATCCTTTGTACGAATTCGTAATTTTCTTTTGTCAAACTAGCATAAGCTACTGGAACAGAGGGTATTTTATTTCCGTTATGGAGCAAAATACCCTTCAGACTTGTTTTCGATGCATCTATGAAAAGTCTCCGTTCCTGTGAAATATAAGTGAAGTTCAGCACTTTCATCAGGCCAGCAACGTCATTGCAAAATGTCAGTGCTTCGTCAGTTGAAAAATAAGAAATAAAGGCATGTTCTCTGTGCCTGAACACACTGATTTTAGTACTTTGGTGCAGTAGATTATACTCTTGTAATCTTGAACCAAGCAGTTGCGCCATTTGTTTACTTAGTCGTAGATCACGTACTAAATCATTTAAATCTGCCTGTGTTAACAAATGTGGCGATGACTCACTTGTGCAGTGATATAAAGAATCATCATCTGTGATTTCTTCAGTACTACTTATTTCACTGTCACTCGAAATTTGACCTCTAGCTCTTGAAGGTACTGGAAGATTGTCGGAATGCTGCACTGGCATTCTCGCTGAAGGCAGATCTGGGTAAACAATGTGCTTCTTTGACTTTTTGTTTGTAAAACCCTGAATTTTTGTTAGACAGAAATAACAATCGTAAAACCCTGAATTTTTGATAGACAGAAATAACAATCAGTAACATGGTCCTTGGGCTCTCTCCACACCATGGGAACAGTGAACAACACAGCATTCTCTTTATCTTTCCACCACTGAATTAGTTTGCAGTAACATGTAGCACAACAGAAATGTGGTGCCCATTCTTTATCTTGGTGTCCTACCTCTACTGCAAAGTAATGTTTGTATGCTTTCTTTATGACTGAAGAAATTTTCTTCCTATTTCTGGCAAAAATGAACTTCCCACAGATGTAGCAGACGTTGTCCGGCTTATATCGACATCCACGACGACGTGGCATTTCTGCAAATTTAAAAATACCACTTTGGTAATACACCTGTATTAAATTAATAGTAGGGAACTAGAGGAACGCTGATGTGTAAAAACAAGCAGTCGTTTTACCTTCAGCACCAGGCTCAATCAGTTTACACACAGGAACTAAAATATTCAACCGTGCTCGGAAATATGACAGACAGTTACTTGTCAGCCAAAACACCCACTCGTTAAGACTGACACAAATTGCGGCTAACGCCACTGTTGTAAACTCGATGCACCTGCCCCTAGGAGGCGTGAAGCTTTACTGCCGAGGCAGCGACCGGCTGTCGCCGTTCGAGTTAATGACATGTTTAAGGTGGTCTTAATGGCATAGGTGTGGCGGGGGAGAACCTAATGATGTCTGATTCTTCCCACCTGCTGTTGCACAAGAAATTATCACGTTCTATCACTACTGGATGCGGCAACATACCCGTATTTCTCTACAACGTCTCTGTGTTTGCCATGAATTGTGAATATACATACACTCCTGGAAATGGAAAAAAGAACACATTGACACCGGTGTGTCAGACCCACCATACTTGCTCCGGACACTGCGAGAGGGCTGTACAAGCAATGATCACACGCACGGCACAGCGGACACACCAGGAACCGCGGTGTTGGCCGTCGAATGGCGCTAGCTGCGCAGCATTTGTGCACCGCCGCCGTCAGTTCAGCCAGTTTGCCGTGGCATACGGAGCTCCATCGCAGTCTTTAACACTGGTAGCATGCCGCGACAGCGTGGACGTGAACCGTATGTGCAGTTGACGGACTTTGAGCGAGGGCGTATAGTGGGCATGCGGGAGGCCGGGTGGACGTACCGCCGAATTGCTCAACACGTGGGGCGTGAGGTCTCCACAGTACATCGATGTTGTCGCCAGTGGTCGGCGGAAGGTGCACGTGCCCGTCGACCTGGGACCGGACCGCAGCGACGCACGGATGCACGCCAAGACCGTAGGATCCTACGCAGTGCCGTAGGGGACCGCACCGCCACTTCCCAGCAAATTAGGGACACTGTTGCTCCTGGGGTATCGGCGAGGACCATTCGCAACCGTCTCCATGAAGCTGGGCTACGGTCCCGCACACCGTTAGGCCGTCTTCCGCTCACGCCCCAACATCGTGCAGCCCGCCTCCAGTGGTGTCGCGACAGGCGTGAATGGAGGGACGAATGGAGACGTGTCGTCTTCAGCGATGAGAGTCGCTTCTGCCTTGGTGCCAATGATGGTCGTATGCGTGTTTGGCGCCGTGCAGGTGAGCGCCACAATCAGGACTGCATACGACCGAGGCACACAGGGCCAACACCCGGCATCATGGTGTGGGGAGCGATCTCCTACACTGGCTGTACACCACTGGTGATCGTCGAGGGGACACTGAATAGTGCACGGTACATCCAAACCGTCATCGAACCCATCGTTCTACCATTCCTAGACCGGCAAGGGAACTTGCTGTTCCAACAGGACAATGCACGTCCGCATGTATCCCGTGCCACCCAACGTGCTCTAGAAGGTGTAAGTCAACTATCCTGGCCAGCAAGATCTCCGGATCTGTCCCCCATTGAGCATGTTTGGGACTGGATGAAGCGTCGTCTCACGCGGTCTGCACGTCCAGCACGAACGCTGGTCCAACTGAGGCGCCAGGTGGAAATGGCATGGCAAGCCGTTCCACAGGACTACATCCAGCATCTCTACGATCGTCTCCATGGGAGAATAGCAGCCTGCATTGCTGCGAAAGGTGGATATACACTGTACTAGTGCCGACATTGTGCATGCTCTGTTGCCTGTGTCTATGTGCCTGTGGTTCTGTCAGTGTGATCATGTGATGTATCTGACCCCAGGAATGTGTCAATAAAGTTTCCCCTTCCTGGGACAATGAATTCACGGTGTTCTTATTTCAATTTCCAGGAGTGTATATATACATATTACATAAAAAGTATCCCTGACAACGATATTTTGTTTACATATTTGAATTTCCCACGGTAAAATGGTCTAGAAGCACATACTTTAATATCAGAAATAGAACCCATGTCGAACAGTGTAATCAGTGGAATGGAAACTGTATGATTCGAGGTATGACATTTGGCTGCAAAGACAGAATATCTGAAAAGGGAATCATGATATAGCAAGTGTAAGTGCAGCGAAATCGCAAGAACATAAGGATTTCTGACCAAAAAAATATAGAGCAGCAGAAAATGGTACATCAGAAATAGGGATTGTTGTGCATAGGGAGGGAGGAAGAGCAGAGAGTTGCTGTGAACCGTTCAGTGATAGGATTATCATCAGACTCGGCAGCAAACAAACGCTACCAACAATATTTCAGGCACACGTGTCGACGTATAAAGCAAAAGATAAAGAGGTAAAGTATATGAGAACACGGGAAAGATAAATCAGTGTGGAAAGGTAGTCGAAATTCTGTTAACTATAAGGAATGGGAACGCTCCAGGACAGGAACGAGCTGAAGGCCGAGCTGCGGCAGAGTATGGGCTTTGGTAGCAGAAGTGACAGACGGGATGCACTCCTTGGGATCTGCAGTAAATTTCACCGGGTAATAGCAGATATCATTTTCATGACTCACAAGAGGAGGACAAATACTTGGGAAGTGCCCGGACTCGTGTGAAGCTAACAGCTGGATTACTTCGTGCTGAGGCAGAGATTCTGAAATCAGATGCTGTACTGTGATGCGGATACAGACACAGATCGCAATTTAGTGGTGATGAAAAGTAGACTGAAGTTGGCAAAAAACGTCTTAAGTACATAGAGGCTGCAAGTACTGTGATGGACGTCTACATCTACATCTACATGGATACTCCGCAAATCATACTTAAGTGCCTGGCAGAGGGTTCATCGAACCACCTTCACAATGTTTCTCTCTCATTCCACTCTCTAACACCTCGTGGAAAAACGAACACCTGTATCTTTCCGTGTCAGCTCTGATTTCTCTTATTTTACCATGGTGATCGTTTCTCCCTATGTAAGTCGTCTTCAACAAAATATTTTCGCATTCGGAGGAGAAAGTTGGTGATTGAAATTACGTGAGAAGATCCCACTGCAACGATAAACACCTTAGGTTGTTCGCAGATGATGCTGTAATTTACCGTCTAGTAGGGTCATCCGATGACCAGTAACAGTTACAAAGCGATTTAGAAAAGATTGCTGTATGTTGTGGCAGGTGGCAGTTGACGCTAAATAACGAAAAGTGTGAGGTGATCCACATGAGTTCCAAAAGAAATCCGTTGGAATTCGATTACTCGATAAATAGTACAATTCTCAAGGCTGTCAATTCAACTAAGTACCTGGGTGTTAAAATCACCAACAACTTCAGTTGGAAAGACCACATAGATAATATTGTCTGGAAGGCGAGCCAAAGGTTGCGTTTCATTGGCAGGACACTTAGAAGATGCAGCAAGTCCACTAAAGAGACAGCTTACACTACACTCGTTCGTCCTCTGTTAGAATATTGCTGCGCGGTGTGGGATCCTTACCAGATAGGATTGATGGAGGACATCGAAAGGGTGCAAAAAAGGGCAGCTCGTTTTGTATTATCTCGTAATAGGGGAGAGAGTGTGGCAGATATGATACACGAGTTGGGATGGAAGTCATTAAAGCAAAGACGTTTTTCGTCGCGGCGAGATCTATTTACGAAATTTCAGTCACCAACTTTCTCTTCCGAATGCGAAAATATTTTGTTGAGCCCAACCTACATAGGTAGGAATGATCATCAAAGTAAAATAAGAGAAATCAGAGCTCGAACAGAAAGGTTTAGGTGTTCGTTTTTCCCGCGCGCTGTTCGGGAGTGGAATGGTAGAGAGATAGTGTGATTGTGGTTCGATGAACCCTCTGCCAAGCACTTAAATGTGAATTGCAGAGTAGTCATGTAGATGTAGATGTAGATGTTTTAATGGTGTATGTCGCAAATTCTGTATCACGTTGATGACACTCTCTCTCGTGTTTCGCTATAATACAAAACGTGCTGCCCTTCTTTGAACTTTTCCGACGTACTCTGTCAGTCCTATCTGGTAAGGATCCCACACCGCGCAGCAATATTCTAAAAGGGGACAGGCAAGCGTGGTGTAGGCAGTCTCCTTAGTAGATCTGTTACATTTTCAAAGCGTTCTGCCAATAAAATGCAGTCTTTGGTTTGCCTTCGCCACAACATTTTCTATTCGTTCTTTCAAATTTATATTGTTCGTAATTGTAATTCCTAGCTACTTAGTTGAATTTCCGGCCTTTAGGTTTGATTGATTTATTGTGCAACGGATGTTTAATGGATTCCTTTTGGCACTCGTGTGGATGGCCTCATGGTTTTCATTATTTAGGGTCAATCGCCAATTTCCGCACCATACAGATATATTTTCCAAATCGTTTTGCAATTTGTTGTGATCTTCTGACGACTTCACAAGACGATAGAGGACAGCATCATCTGGAAACAACCTAAGATGGCTGTTTAGATTGGGTCCTACATCGTTTATGTAGTTAAGGAGCAGCAAACGGCCTATAACACTGCCTTGTAGAACGCCAGAAATCACTTCTGTTTAACTCGATGACTTTCCATCAGTTATTACGAGCTGTGGCCTTTCTGACAGAAAATCACTAATTCAGTCACATAACTGACATGACAATGGATTAGCACCTAATTTTACTACGAGCTGCTGGTGTGGTACAGTTCGAAAGCCTTCTGGAAATCCATAAATATGGAATCAATTTAAACTCCCTTATCGATAGCACTCAATACATCGTATGTGTAAAGAGCTAGTAGTGTTTCACACGAACCATGTTTTCTGCCGCGCGGGATTAGCCGAGCGGTCTGGGGCACTGCAGTTATGGACTATGCGGCTGGTCCTGGCGGAGGTTCGAGTCCTCCCTCGGGCATGGGTGTGTGTGTTTGTCCTTAGGATAATTTAGGTTAAGTAGTGTGTAAGCTTAGGGACTGACGACCTTAGCAGTTAAGTCCCGTAAGATTTCACACACATTTGAACATTTGAATCATGTTTTCTAAATCCGTGTTGACTGTGTGTCAATACACAGTTCTCATTGAGGTAATTCATAATGTTCCAACACAATATATGTTACAAAATCCTGCTGCATATCGACGTTGATGATACGAGCTAGTAATTTAGTGGATTATTCCTGCTACCTTTCATGAATATTGGTGTGACGTGTGAACTTTCCAGTATTTTGGTACGGATCTTTGTTCAGTACACTCTGAAAGGAACCTAATTGGTATACAGTCTCGACTGGAAGAGATGCTTTTATTAAGTGATGAAGTTGCTTCACTATCTACTTCTAAGTTACTCACGTTGGCAGCTGTTCTTCATTCGAATTCTGCAGTATCTACTTTGACTTCTTTGGTGAGGGAATTTCGAAAGGCTGTGACTTTCAACAATCCCAAACAGCGACTTCCGAAATTTTTCCAGCGTATTTCTTCTTCCAGTTTGCGACCGGATACCATCTACATTGTGCCACGATATTTCGGCCCAAAAACGTCCTGCCATCCTCAGGCGGGCAGACAAAGTACTGAGGAGACCTGACGCAGGCATGGTTTTTATAGCGAACTCTGCGGATGCGAACCGTACTGGCGGTTTACGACGCATGCGTTAGGAGGTGACATGCGCGAGGCAGCCAAGTTGTGTGTCCTGCCCTCAGTGGCGAAGTAAGAACAAACTAATCGCTGAGTATCGACTGAGCATATCGATTCCATTGTGATCGCATAATTTTAATAACTGGATTCCAGTTTTTATCCAGCTGAAAGCCGTTGTCACGATTCATTAAATAATGAGTAACACGTGTTTCCAAGTATTCTTTAATTACAGAGTCTCAGGAGCTGGAAACCGGTGCTAAAATTTTGATATCATTGTATTACAATCAAATGTCCTATGGAAATGCAGTGTTCCGCTACTGCTGATTTTAAAGGTTGCCGTAGACGGGCGTGTCTTTCGTGTTCTACGCAGCGCCCTTGGACCGTTCTCGTCGTCTGAACTATATATGCAGAGGCACACTCGCAGGGGATTTTATAAACACCCGCCTTCCTCAATTGTAAATCGTCTTTAACGGATCCAACTAAGGCCCTCCTCTTTGCTGGTGGCCGGAAGGTGACACTAATATTATTCTTCCTGAGAAATCTGCCTATTTTAGAAGACACGTTCCCGGCATATGGAAGGGACGCAGTTGATTTATAGTCGCCGTCAGGCTCTTCAGAGCGTTGCTTCTTGTTATTATAATTGTGCATGGCTTTCCCTATTTGACGCGAAGTATAGTCATTCTCTTTAACAACCTTCTCCAGATGCACTATCAGCATCCGATATTACATGCGCCCGACGAATTAAAGTACTAAGAACTCTGGCGGTTTGTGCGGGGTTATGGCAGCTGGACGCTTGAAGATATAGATCTGAATATGTGGGTTTTCTGTACACCGAATGTCCCAAAGACCCGTCATTCTTAAGGCGTTTATAAAGACAAGAACTGGAAAAATTGCCGATATGCGGGCGAGCGTTGTCCTGGAGAATGAATGGCTCAGCCTCGAGCCACTGAGGTCGAGTTTTGGGCATTTCTCTGTTCAGGTTTTCCAGGAAGTTATGATAATACACTTCTAGACACTTGTTCCACACGGGACCCTATCTATCATGATGATTTCCTGGTAATCATAAGCAAAAATCGTCATTTGCTTGAAGTCTGATTGAGAGCGTCTAAATTTTTTAGGACGTGGAGAAACTAACGCTCTCCACTCGTTGGACTGTGATTTCAGTTCCGGTTCAAAGTCTCTAATCCATGTTTCATCAATAGCAACAATTAGCCGCAAGAATCCTTGATCTTCACGGTCGAATCGTCTGAGAAAGGTTGCAATCCCTCTAGACAGCAGTCAAACTGTGGGGGACCTATTATGCAAAAATTTTTCTCTTCTTCAAACCAATTACCAAAATACGGAATACTGATTTTTGGGGAATTCCCGTGGTTTCAGGGAGTTGATCACAAGTCGCACTCAGATCTTCTTCAAAAGCTTCTTCCACAAGGTTGACACTTCGATCATCTTACAACGCTAACTTGCCACGTATAGTGCACAAGCGTACTGTGGAACAACCTAATGTTACCCTTTGAGAGGATTTTGAATTCTTACCATTCGTGTGTCTAATGGGTAAAGGTATCGGACGGTGTTTTTGAATATGGTGAAATTAACAGAAAAACTAAACGGACTTTGACCTTGGGAATTACTGAAAGTGGTAAAAACGATATGTGAATGAAAAAACTGAACGCTCGCCAGCCCAATTGGGCACATTAATTTGGAAATATGTGTTTAAGAAAATTGATCATTGATTATTAAAGTTACTTTCGTTGATGTTTCCCTTTGAATAGCGCACAGGATACAAACTAACACAGGCCACTCTGAGCTGTGTGTAGCAGCAGTTACCAGTAACGCACACACCAGTAATTATAGAAAACAAATTTGTACCAAGTTCATGCTAATAACAGCTAGTTTCAAGATCACTACTTAAACCAATAATAAAATGTTACTGCGTAAATAGCAGAGCTAAATTTGGACATGAGGAGCTTCTATCTTAATTGACATGTAAAAACACAGATAAAGACAAATGATATCATAAATACGCTGTTTATACTCCTCTACATATATCAGTTTCCCTTAGCAACAGTGATAATCCAATTATCTTTCTAATATATGGAGAATATAAGGGGGACCCATAAACTAGTATAGTGTCACTAGTCAAACTCTATGATTATTTCAGTAGAAAAGACTAATTCAAACAAAGCTAGTCCTTCACTTCACTTGGAGCATTTGATAATTTACTTTGCAAGACAAAAAATTCAACACTGAGTTCAGTTAACTTCGAAAAAGGAACCATTCATGGTAGAAATCTAAACATCACTATTTTTAAAATGAGCTTAACTTATTTGTCTTTTTTACCAACTGCGAAGCAGGTATTTTAGACAATAACATTTACACAATTTGTCATTGTATTCCTGCAAAACTATACTTTGCAATAAACTAACAGTACTTTAGCAAAATCCTATCTAACTTCACTTTTGTGGTTTTAAATTTACCTTTTGCTACTCCTTTTACATTTGACAAACAAAAACAACCACTTTGAAACACTTGAATGCAAGAATTGTTTATTTTTAGTAGCACTTAGGGTCCTGCATAGGTTTGTGATCAGGACAGAAAATATGGTTCCGGACACAGATTTATAACATTATGATTATTATTAAAACCACACACAGTTTAACTGGACCACGCCCATATACATACCTGCATGTATGAAGTTAGTAAAGCAGTGGCGAAGTTTAGGTGGCAAGCGACGTGGCGGCTAACTGTTCTCACGGCTCTTGATGTTCGAATGCTCAACAAAATTTCTTCGTGGCGTCGGATTTTCAACATATTAGAGCCATCCCTTTTTGCCCAAAATACCAAATAATAGCCAGATCCACATCCGAGGTAAAAATCCTTTCCAAAGCGGCTTCCATTTCGCCTCTCTTGGCAAAGTCGAAGTGCACCATGGTACGGCTGGCCACTTACTGCGTACCATTCGCACCAAGGAGCCGCCCAGTCCGACCGCCAAAACCACCTTTTACATCGCGCCATGCCATTTCCGTTGCGGAGGGACTTCCCTGCATCTTTTATGTATTACAAATACAAGTGCCCTAAGCATGAACCAGCTTTCAACAAACACTGTCTTTTTTATAATCATACACATATTATAATAATTTATCCTTTTAACAATTCATTTTGCTTTTTCCACATATACATTACAAAACTCTAATTTCCTGTCACAAATCAAGGACGTCAACTAACAAAGAATACACACTCCATAATTGCAGATAGACAGTTACATAATGTAAACCTCCTTCGGATCGATATAAATGTTACAATCTGTAAACTACCGAGCGGACGACGGTTCAATCCCGTCTCCAGCCATCCTGATTTAGGTTTTCCGTGATTTCCCTAAATCGTTTCAGGCGAATGCCGGGATGGTTCCTTTGAAAAGGGCCCGGCCGATCTCCTTCCCCATCCTTCCCTAACCCGAGCTTGCGTTCCGTCTCTAATTACCTCGTTGTCGACGGGACGTTAAACAACACTAACCTAACCTAACCACTGTAAACTCTCCACAAACTTCACTTAACACATTGTGGATTTTCGCATGTAAAGTTTCGATCTTGATGTGCGATCTCTGGCCTTCAACAGTCACAGTACCCAAGACCCCTGCAGGGTCCATTTCTACCACTCACCAGTTATATGTTAGAGTGTTGTTGTTGTGGTCTTCAGTCCTGAGACTGGTTTGATGCAGCTCTCCATACTTCCCTATCCTGTGCAAGCTTCTTCATCTCCCAGTACCTACTGCAACCTACATCCTTCTAAATGTGCGTAGTGTATTCATCTCTTGGTCTCCCTCTACGACTTTTACCCTCCAATGCTAAATTGGTGATCACATGTTGCCTCAGAATATGTGCTACCAACCGATCCCTTCTTCTAATCAAGTTGTACCTCAAATTACTCTTCTTCCCAGTTCTCTTCAATAACTTTGCATTAGTTATCTGATATACCCATCTAATCTTCAGCATTCTTCTGTAGCATCACATTTCGAAAGCTTTTATAATATTCTTGTTGAACTATTTATCGTCCATGTTTCACTTCCATACGTGGCTGCACTCTATACAAGTACTTTCAGAAACGACTTTCTGACACTTGAATTCTATGCTCGATGTTAGCAAATTTCTCTTCTTCAGAAACGCTTTCCTCGCCATTGCCAGTCAACATTTTATATCCTCTCTACTTCGACAATCATCACCTCGTAAAAAAGACGTTCCTTGTGGGTGTGACTGTTCATGTTCATTTTCCAGTAAATGTGAGAATGGTTTATTTGAAATGGCACAGCCAATTTCCATCCCTGTACTTCACCAAGCTTGTTCTCTCTCTCTAATGACCGCATTATCGACGGAGTATTAAACACTAATCTCCTCTTCCTCCTGTATTTTAGATGCCTATAGTTGCTTTTCCTGTTTCACTTGCTGCATTTCTTTATGTTTTCTCGTTTTTTCAATCATTTTAGGCTCAATAATTTGTATCTTAGCCAAGGGTGGGCCTGGCATATTATTTGATCCTCTGCCACTTTCACTAGTTCATTTCTCAAAGCTACATGTGCAGTCTGTTGCAGTCCTTCCCTCCGTTTCAGTCAACCATCGCATAATGCTGCCTTCTGAATTCTTCACAGTGGTCATTTTCATTTATCTGGGCAGCATCTGCTTCATATCCTATCTTTCTATAATTTCTTTTAATCGGTAGATCGCAACTAATTTCATATTGCAATTTCTGCAACTTTCTCAGTCCAACAGAGTGGTCTGGACACAAGGGCACTGATCCTGACGGGGTCGCCATCGGTCCACAGATCTCACTGCCCAAAGAGGAGCGGCGCAACTTGACGCAGCTGTACAACCCGTACACGGTGGAACAGCTGCAGCGCGAGTTCCCTCTCCTGTCGTGGCTGGAGTACCTGCAGGCGATGCTGCCGCCGCACGTCACTGTCTCCGACGATGACGTGGTGGTGGTGGTGGTGCCGTCCTACCTCGAGAGGCTCCGAGAACTGATCAGCCACACCCCCAAGAGGTAAGTTGTGGCCAGGAGGTCAGCATTCTGCCTGGGTTCTGCTTTTACGTCTCATACAGAGAGGTCCCCAGTGGTGGGAGTGACTTTTTCAGTCCGTCTATACGGAGATGTAGCTTAAGATCTCGAGTATTGTACCCTGGAGCCATTCACCCTGGTAGGCCCCTGTCTGCGAGTAATAGAAAACAAAAAAATTCGGAATTTTTGTGTCGCTCAATAGCGTTAAAAAAGTAGCATTAGATGGACAGGTTGTTTTGTGTAATTGATACGGTACAGCCTTCACAGGCAGAAGGTCATCATATTGCCTTCTTCATTTCCTCGTATTTTTCTTCCTATCGTTCTTTCGCTGCCTGAAATCTTCGTTCATGTGATTTTAATTAATTTTATGTAAAATTTGGATTTAATTGCTTTCGTTTTATCATCATATATTTTGGTCTTTGTCATTGAATTCATTATTTTTATTCCTCATTTTCTCTTATTTCTTTCGTTTCAATCTTCGTCTGCGTTATTGCGGCCATTGTGTGAATTTAGGCTACATTTTAAATGTTTGTATGATGATTACCATGTAAACAAAACACATGTTTTGTAACGCAAAGGCCGGCTGGAGTGGCCGAGCGATTCTAGGCCCTACAGTTTGGAGCTGCACGACCGCTACGGTCGCAGGTTTGAATCCTGCCTCGGGCATGGATATGTGTGATGTCCTTAGGTTAGCTAGGTTTAAGTAGTTCTAAGTTCTAGGGGATTGATGACCTCAGAAGATAAGTCCTATAGTGCTCAAAGCCATTTGAACCATTTTGTAACGCAAAATACATTTTTTACACCATTGCACAGTTAGTATAAATAAACTATTTCGTCTTCTGTTTTTTAACCAGTAGATCGGTATTTCCAGATAACTGAATATTATAATAGATAAAAGTAATTACATTCACATTCACAAAAATTCCGAGTAGGAAAAGAATGACGTAAAAAGAAAAATGGGAAGAAACGAAGAAGTTCATATGGTGATTAAAATTAAGTGACAGATGAAGAGAAGAAATTACATTCAAACCATTTAATTGAATAGAAAGAGTGATCAAAGTCATTTCAATAAGGATTTAAAAATACCGACGATCTTCTGCATGTGAACGCTACGCCCTATCCATTATGCCCCACAACAAGCCCACAAAATGCTACCTTTTAGTGCCACTGAGCATCATGAAAAATTTCGAAATCTTTTTTTCGTCGACTACTCGCAAACGAAGGCCAACCAACATGACTGGCTGCAGGGTGTGATACCTGAGATCTTAAGCTACATTACTGTATAGATGGTTTCAGAATGTCAGTCCCATCACTGGGGACCTCTAGTTGTGAGAGAGTACTCAGCAAGCCACTGCACAGCGCTCTGTGGGTCCACTGCTCTTTACTGCCCTCTGTTAGGCAGCGAGGAACCCAGCAGGCGTACACCTCTAAGTACCCCAACTGGCAGACGAGTGTGTCAGCAGTGCCAACAGAGACTTCCAGTTGCGGAGCGAGGTGTGCGATTGTAATCTGTCGATCATCTCGAATGAGAGTGTCCACGCATTCCAACACTGGAGGAGTCACAGCTGTGTCCGGCCAATTGGCATGCCGGAGATCGGACAGGTTTGCACGATCTTGTTGCGACGGTGACAGGAGCCTCGCCCAACGACTCACCGTGCTTTTGTTCACTGCAAGCTCTCCGTAAACGTTCAGCAAGCGCCTATGTATATCTGCTATGCTATGGTTTTCCAACGAAACAAACTCAGTCACATGTCTCGGCTAGAAATTCACCTCCATTACAGGCGCCATTTCGAAGCCTATGTATAGTGTCACCACCTATCCGAATTTAGTGAAATCATAGTGGCTGAAGCGGGAATATTCCATGCTGTACCACAACAATTTCCGCATTTTTTCGACCGAAACTGGCCGAGAAAAAGAAAGCGTGGCATTACTTATTGAACATCCGTCCTATTGTTTCACAGCCGCCATAAAGTACCACTTCTTTTTTAACATCTTCCGATTTGGGGCGACCCTCCCTGTTGCTCATGCGACTGCATATGCGAATTCTTCCATGATGGGTCCTTTGTGACCTTTATTACAATAATAACTAGCACTTTCTTGGATTTAATTACTTTCATTCACCCTGACTATCCACTTCTTGTGTCTGCCCTCATCCAACTCAAGGAGTCCTCTACGATTTTCCTCGCTACATTTTGAAACAACCCAGTTTGTGGATACATAGATGGGCATCATCAGCACTAAATTTTTGGAAGGGAGGGTGGGGGACGGTGACTCAGTAGACAGGGTGCAGGTCACAAGGGGGGTCTAAACAGGTGATCGCCTCGAAGAAAGGTGAAAATATGGGGAATTAAAACCGCTTTTTGCAGCATTCTAGAACCCTCAGACCATATGTTTGTGTGGCGCTTAAAACTCATAGTGTGTGTCAATTTAATCTGAGATTAAAACGTATTTTGACATTACCCAGCACGCAAGTAGCAGACGAAGACATTTTAAAATGATTAGTTTCTTTATTAAAAACAGCTTAAGAAAGTGAAATTAATCTGGCAGAAAAAAATTATTTCCTAGTTCAAAGTGCACACCTATGCTTTTATAACACGGAGAATGCTGGCAACCTATTACTTTACAAGAGTCATCACCATTTTCTTGCATTGTGGGGTCAGACTTGTTACTATGGATTTGGCGATGTTAGTGTCAGAGGGTGGCTGGATGCCCTTCCTGTTGCCACCTCGTAGCCACAGGGCGACTTAATTTGCAACAACCCTCGGTAGCGCCCCATCTCTAATGCACTCTTCCGTAGCACCACATCTCTAATGCACTCTTCTGTAGCACCACATCTGTAATGCACTCTTCGGTAGCACCACATTTCTAATGCACTCTTTGGTAGCACCACATCTCTAATGCACTCTTTGGTAGCACCACATCTCTAATGCACTCTTCGGTAGCACCACATCTCTACTGTGCTCTTCGGTAGCACCACATCTCTAATGCACTCTTCGGTAGCACCACATCTCTAATGCAATATTCCATAGCACCACATCTCTAATGCACTCTTCCATAGCACATCTCTAATGCACTCTTCCACAGCACCACATCTCTAATGCACTCTTTGGTAGCACCACATCTCTAATGCACTCTTTCGTAGCACCACGTCTCTAATGCACTCTTTGGTAGCACCACATCTCTAATGCACTCTTCGGTAGCACCACATCTCTAATGCACTATTCGGTAGCACCACATCTCTAATGCACTCTTCCATAGCACCACCTCTCTAATGCACTCTTCTGTAGCACATCTCTAATGCACTCTTCCGTAGCGCCCCATCTCTAATGCACTCTTCCGTAGCACCACATCTCTAATGCACTCTTCTGTAGCACCACATCTGTAATGCACTCTTCGGTAGCACCACATTTCTAATGCACTGTTTGGTAGCACCACATCACTAATGCACTCTTTGGTAGCACCACATCTCTAATGCACTCTTCGGTAGTACCGCATCTCTAATGCACTCTTTGGTAGCACCACATCTCTAATGCACTCTTCGGTAGCACCACATCTCTAATGTGCTCTTCGGTAGCACCACATCTCTAATGTGCTCTTCGGTAGCACCACATCTCTAATGCACTCTTCGGTAGCACCACATCTCTAATGCAATCTTCCATAGCACCACATCTCTAATGCACTCTTCCGTAGCACATCTCTAATGCACTCTTCCACAGCACCACATCTCTAATGCACTCTTTGGTAGCACCACATCTCTAATGCACTCTTTCGTAGCACCACGTCTCTAATGCACTCTTTGGTAGCACCACATCTTTAATGCACTCTTCAGTAGCACCACATCTCTAATGCACTATTCAGTAGCACCACATCTCTAATGCACTCTTCCATAGCACCACCTCTCTAATGCACTCTTCCGTAGCACATCTCTAATGCACTCTTCCGTAGGAGGAGAAGGATATTAGTGTTTAACGTCCCGTCGACAACGAGGTCATTAGAGACGGAGCGCAAGCTCGGATGAGGGAAGGAAATCGGCCGTGCCCTTTCAAAGGAACCATCCCGGCATTTGCCTGAAGCGATTTAGGGAAATCATGGAAAACCTAAATCAGGATGGCCAGAGACGGGATTGAACCGTCGTCCTCCCGAATGCGAGTCCAGTGTGCTAACCACTGCGCCACCTCGCTCGGTCTTCCGTAGGACCACATCTCTAATGCACTCTTTGGTAGCACCACATCTC
Source organism: Schistocerca americana (assembly GCF_021461395.2). Taxonomy (NCBI): domain Eukaryota; kingdom Metazoa; phylum Arthropoda; class Insecta; order Orthoptera; family Acrididae; genus Schistocerca; species Schistocerca americana. The sequence goes on from NC_060129.1 coordinate 152,864,235, forward strand.
TAATGCACTCTTCGGTAGCACCACATCTCTAATCCACTCTTCAGTAGCACCACATCTCTAATACACTCTTCCGTACCACCACATTGGTAATGTTCTCTTCGGTAGCACCACATCTCTAATCCACTCTTCGGTAGCACCACATCTCTAATACACTCCTCCGTAGCACCACATTTGTAATGCACTCTTTGGTAGCACCACATCTCTAATGCACTCTTCGGTAAGACCACATCTCTAATGCACTCTTCGTAGCACCACATCTCTAATGCACTCTCCGGTAGCACCACATCTCTAATGCACTCTTTGGTAGCACCACATCTCTAATGTGCTCTTCGGTAGCACCACATCTCTAATGCACTCTTCAGTAGCACCACATCTCTAATGCAATCTTCCATAGCACCACCTCTCTAATGCACTCTTCCGTAGCACATCTCTAGTGCACTCTTCCACAGCACCACATCTCTAATGCACTCTTTCGTAGCACCACATCTCTAATGCACTCTTCGGTAGCACCACATCTCTAATGCACTCTTCGGTAGCACCACATCTCTAATGCACTCTTCCGTAGCACCACATCTCTAATGATTCGATTCTCTTCTGTCCCGGTTTTCCCACAGTCCATGTCTCACTACCGTACAAAGCTGTACTTCAAATGTAGTTAGAACTTTGAATATAGGGCTTGGAATATTGTGTTTTTAGTGAATAATATAAGTGGATTTGAGTTACTGGCATTTTAGTAAATCCTGAAAAGGATTAATTCTTGCTGCAGAAGCCCTTTTATTATATGTACTTAGTTAAGTTTGGGTATACGCTGAAGCGGCAATGAAACTGATATAAGCGTGCGTTTTCAAATACAGAGATATACCCTATGTGATCAAAAGTATCAGAACACCCACAAAGACATACGTTCTTTATACCAGGTGCATTGTGCTTGTATGTACTGCCAGGAACTCCATATCAGAGACTTCAGTAGTCGTTACAGATCGTGAGAGAGCAGTATGGGGCGCTCCACAAAACTCACGAGTTCGAACATGGTCAGGTGATTCGTTGTCACTTGTGTCATCCGTCTGTACACGAGATTTCCACACTCCTAAACAACCCTAGGTCCACTGTTTCCGATCTGATAGTGAAGTCATAACATGAAGGGACACGTGCAGCACAAAAGCGTACAGGCCGACTTCGTCTGTTGACTGACAGAGACCGCCAAATGTTGAAGAGGGTCGTAGTAGGCAGACATCTATCCACCCCATCACACAGGAATTCCAAACTGCATCAAGACGACAGTTAGGCGGGAGGTGAGAAAACTTGGATTTCATGGTCGAGTGGCTGCTATTAAGCCACACGTAAGGAGCACAAACAAGGAACGATTGACACAGTGCAGAAACGTTGTGTGGAGTGACTAATCATGGTGCACGGTGTGGCGATCAGATGGCAGGGCATGGGTATGGCGAATGCCCTGTGAATGTCATCTGCCAGTGTGTGTAGAGCCAACAGTAAAATTCGGAGGCGATTTTGTTCTGCTGTGATCGTGTTTTTCATGGAGGGAGCTTGCACCCATTGTTGTTTTGTGTGGCTCTGTCACAGCACAGGCCTACATTGTTGTTTTAAGCAGCTTCTTGTTTCCCACTATTGAAGAGCAATTCGGTGATAGCGATTGCATCTTTCCAAACGATAGAGCACCTGTTGATAACGCCCGCCCTGTGGCGGACCGGCCTGCAGAGTCCTGACCTGAGTTCCACAGAACACCTTTGGGATGTTTTGGAACGCCGACATCATGCCAGGCTTCACCGACCGACACTGATATCTCTCCTCAGTGCAGCACTCCGTGAAGAATGGGCTGCCATTCCCCAAGAAACCTCCCCAGCACCTGATTGAATGTATCCCTGCGAGAGTGGAAGCTCTCATCAAGGCTGAGGGTAGGCTAACACAATACTGAATTTCAGTATTACTGATGAAGGGCGCCACTAACTTGTAAGTCATTTTCAGCCAGGTGTTCGGATACTTCGGATCACGTTGGTAGATGGGTTACTGTTCCTACAATGGCAGGTTATCAAGATTTAAGTGACTTTGAACGTGGCGTTACTGTCAGAGCATGAGAGATGGGGCACAGCATCTCCGAGGTAGCAATGAAGTGTGAGCAACAGGTATCCGGTAAAACATCAATCTCCAACATTGCTATGGCCTGGGAAAGGTCCTGCAAGAATGGGAGCAACAACGACTGAAGAGAATCGCTCAATGTGACAGAAGTGCAACCCTTCCAGACATTGCTGCAGATTTCAGGGCTTGCCCATCAGCAAGTGTCAACGTGCAAACTGTTCAACAAAACATTATCAATATGAACTTTCAGAGCCGAAGGCCCACTTGTATACCCTCGATGACTGCACGACACGAAGCTTTACACCTCGCCTGGGCCCGTCAATATTGACATTAGACTGTCGATGACTGGAAACGTATTGTCTGGTCGGCCGAGTGTCGTTTCAAATTCCATTGAGCAGATGGACGTTTACGGGCATGCAGACAACCACATAAATCCATGGACCCTGAATGTCAGTAAGGGACTGTTCAAGCTGCTGGAGGTTCTGTAATGGTGTGGGGCGTGTGCTGTTGGAGACCCCTGATATGTCGAGATACGTCTGTGACAGGTGACACATACGTAATCATCCTGTCTCATCACCTGCATCCATTCGTGACCATTATGGATTCCGACGGACTTGGGCAATTCCAGCAGGACAATGCGACACGCCACACGCCCAGAGTTGCTTCAGAGTGTCTCCACGAACACTCTACTGAGTTTAAACGATTCCGCCGGTCACCAAACTTCCTAGACACGAACATTCAAAAATGATTCAAATGGCTCTGAACACTATGGGACTTATCTGAGGTCATCAGGCCCCCAGAACTTTGAACTACTTAAACCTAGCTAACCTAAGGACATCACACACATCCATGCCCGAGGCAGGATTCGAACCTGCGACCGTATTGGTCGCGCGACTCCAGACTGCAGCGCCTAGAACTGCTTGGCCACACCGGCCGGCAGACATGAACATTACTGAGCATATCTGGGACGCCTTGCAACGTGCTGTTCAGATGAGATCTCCACCCCCTCGTACTCATACGGACTTATGGACTGCCCTGAGGGATTCATGGTGTCAGTTCCCTCCAGCACTACTTCAGACATTAGTCGAGTCCATGTCACATCACGTTGCGGCACTTCTGCGTGCTCACGGGGGCCATATACAATATTAGGCAGGTCTATCTTTGGCTCTTCAGTGTGTTCGTCCAACGGTGTCATTTCTTTTGCTCAAATAACAGCCCCCCCCCCCCCCACTCGGTCCCTCCATGTGGTAACGCTCATGGATACATAAAATAGGATACTGGTGTGGAATGCGGTATCTGCGTTATTTAACGTAGCAGACAACCCAACACCGACAGCAGCTGAGAAGAAAACCACACAAGCATGACAACAGAACGTTATAAGTATTGATACTGCTGCAAGCTCCCTTATGCTGACACTACTCGTTTTGTTTGCACTTCATTAATTCTGCCTGTCTGTTCTACACTCCTGGAAATGGAAAAAAGAACACATTGACACCGGTGTGTCAGACCCACCATACTTGCTCCGGACACTGCGAGAGGGCTGTACAAGCAATGATCACACGCACGGCACAGCGGACACACCAGGAACCGCGGTGTTGGCCGTCGAATGGCGCTAGCTGCGCAGCATTTGTGCACCGCCGCCGTCAGTGTCAGCCAGTTTGCCGTGGCATACGGAGCTCCATCGCAGTCTGTAACACTGGTAGCATGCCGCGACAGCGTGGACGTGAACTGTATGTGCAGTTGACGGACTTTGAGTGAGGGCGTATAGTGGGCATGCGGGAGGCCGGGTGGACGTACCGCCGAATTGCTCAACACGTGGGGCGTGAGGTCTCCACAGTACATCGATGTTGTCGCCAGTGGTCGGCGGAAGGTGCACGTGCCCGTCGACCTGGGACCGGACCGCAGCGACGCACGGATGCACGCCAAGACCGTAGGATCCTACGCACTGCCGTAGGGGACCGCACCGCCACTTCCCAGCAAATTAGGGACACTGTTGCTCCTGGGGTATCGGCGAGGACCATTCGCAACCGTCTCCATGAAGCTGGGCTACGGTCCCGCACACCGTTAGGCCGTCTTCCGCTCACGCCCCAACATCGTGCAGCCCGCCTCCAGTGGTGTCGCGACAGGCGTGAATGGAGGGACGAATGGAGACGTGTCGTCTTCAGCGATGAGAGTCGCTTCTGCCTTGGTGCCAATGATGGTCGTATGCGTGTTTGGCGCCGTGCAGGTGAGCGCCACAATCAGGACTGCATACGACCGAGGCACACAGGGCCAACACCCGGCATCATGGTGTGGGGAGCGATCTCCTACACTGGCCGTACACCACTGGTGATCGTCGAGGGAACACTGAATAGTGCACGGTACATCCAAACCGTCATCGAACCCATCGTTCTACCATTCCTAGACCGGCAAGGGAACTTGCTGTTCCAACAGGACAATGCACGTCCGCATGTATCCCGTGCCACCCAACGTGCTCTAGAAGGTGTAAGTCAACTACCCTGGCCAGCAAGATCTCCGGATCTGTCCCCCATTGAGCATGTTTGGGACTGGATGAACAGTCGTCTCACGCGGTCTGCACGTCCAGCACGAACGCTGGTCCAACTGAGGCGCCAGGTGGAAATGGCATGGCAAGCCGTTCCACAGGACTACATCCAGCATCTCTACGATCGTCTCCATGGGAGAATAGCAGCCTGCAGTGCTGCGAAAGGTGGATATACACTGTACTAGTGCCGACATTGTGCATGCTCTGTTGCCTGTGTCTATGTGCCTGTGGTTCTGTCAGTGTGATCATGTGATGTATCTGACCCCAGGAATGTGTCAATAAAGTTTCCCCTTCCTGGGACAATGAATTCACGGTGTTCTTATTTAAATTTCCAGGAGTGTATATATACTGATTAGCACTGAATTTATAATGGCAGGCTAGGAAGGGAGTTACTTACTTTTGAAAGCAGGAATTTCTTTTACTCCTTTTATATGGTCAGCTGTGATAAAAGAGCCGGCCGCGGTGGTCTAGTGGTTCTAGGCGCTCAGTCCGGAACCGCGCGACTGCTACGGTCGCAGGTTCGAATCCTGCCTCGGGCATGGATGTGTGTGATGTCCTCAGGTTAGCTAGGTTTAAGTAGTTCTAAGTTCTAGGGGGCTGATGAGCACAGATGTTAAGTCCCATAGTGCTCAGAGCCATTTGAACCATTTTTTTTGTGATGAAAGATCTTGGACACACTCTTATTACCGCCGACGTAACCTTCTCTGACTATTATGCCCATTAATAGACTAAGGTTTTGTACCTCCTAAATTTTGAGAACAACACCGATTGAACTTTATTCCCGGGTGCTCTTGTGCACCTACTGTTATTTTATGAGGTGGCAACGGATAAGGCATTAAGAATTTGGAGGCGGTCAGAGAAAACTTCGTGCTGGCCTGAACTGATCTTGTGCCAAGAACTTAACACTGGGGTAGCCTAGCCAGCCGGTGTGGCCGAGCGGTTCTAGGCGCTACAGTCTGGAGCCGCGCAACCGCTACGGTCGCAGGTTCAAATCCTGCCTCGGGCATGGATGTGTGTGATGTCCTTAGGTTAGTTAGGTTTAAGTAGTTCTAAGTTCTAGGGGACTGATGACCTCAGAAGTTAAGTCCCATAGTGCTCAGAGGCATCTGAACCATTTTTTGAACTGGGGTAGCCTAATCATAAATGCTATAAACGCGACTCTCTTTTCAGGTATGGTTAGAAATAAGGTAGCGATAAACGGATGGTGCTTTAGAATTACAAGTTATTTTTATTTTTGATTAATGCTTTTGCATTTAACAATTTGACAAACATTCATGATATTATTTGCAGGGGATCAGATGCCTTTCGAAATTCTATTGCACAATATCTCACCTGAGAATTACAAGCCGTGTTGGCTTCAATTTGCATAGTCCAGTGGGGAAAGGAAAGTTTTCGGGAGCACGTGGTCACTGTTCTATTTTAACGACAGACATTCACATGCACTAAATAGTCAACGCGGGCAGGCAAATATCGACAGCATTTTGCTGAGAAGATATTTTTATATTTCACGGCTGGCATCGAGCGGGATTGTATGGCGTGAAGTGTTTGCAAGAAAACGGACTTGTCTCACAAAACCCGCACTCGGTACAAATTTTGAATAAAACATTCCGATATTTTAAAAATGTTCATCAATAATAAGTAGGCAAGCTGTAACACTTCTTGCTAAGTTTAACGAAGATTTAGATTTTAATTTATAGACCACGTGGTCGCACCTGAGGGAGATTACACTCTCAGATTACTCTGTATCCGATTAATTCGACTAAAAATCATAACAGGTCCCTAAATAATCATCACTGAAACATTGATTAAAAGAAAATTGTTGAGTTTAACAAATAAGTGAAATTCAAATACCTCTGTCCCGAATTCGAGACAGCCGTTCTGAGGGAACGTCCGGTCGCTCACCTGTCTTCAAACACTGTACGCTACCAACGGCCGCGCGGAGACCTCCCAGAGCAGGCCGAGGTGGTGGGGGGCGGCCGTGACCAACCCCTGCTAGGAAAACTTTATTTTGCACATATTTGGCCAAGTCCTGTTGTTCCTGCTCTTTGCCTTCCACTGACAGCGTTGAAGTTGGTAGAAGGTTCAGATACCCACCACTTCACTGGTTCGTCTGCTACCACGTTCAAAATAATCATACGTGTGACCACACACTTTGAGGAGGGGTGAAAAAAAGGCAGAGAAGGACACAACCGTGCACATTGGAATGAAAAGAAAATACGTCGACGCATAATTATTCTACAGCCTTGCAGCAGTCTGGGATGAGATTGCTCCGCAGTTAATTAATTACGTAAAAGATGAAGCTATGCCGATAGTATGAAATTACATTGCAGCACTAATTCCAACCACGATACGGCACCTATTGTGACGTTACTCTGCAAACTCAAAAGCAACTGCATAACTGCGGCTTCATCAAAGCCACAAACGTTACATGTAAGGGACAGCCAAATGAAAATGAAGCGTATACACACGTAAAGCCGGCCGCGGTGGCCGTGCGGTTCTGGCGCTGCAGTCTGGAACCGCGGGACTGCTACGGTCGCAGGTTCGAATCCTGCCTCGGGCATGGGTGTGTGTGATGTGCTTAGGTTAGTTAGGTTTAAGTAGTGAAAAGTTCTAGGGGACTTATGACCTAAGATGTTGAGTCCCATAGTGCTCAGAGCCATTTGAACCAACACACGTAAAAAAAGTATTGCATCACCCCCATTCGCGGAACTCTTGAAGATAGACGTTGACTGCGGATATTATATCATAGACATAGTCCCTTTGAGTGTTCAGAGAAAGATGTAAACAACCATGCACGAGCAGCGTCTATTAGACAGAGAGGGTCCGACAGCCGATCAGTTCCAGTCATTCCACAAGGTAGAAAGTACATGGTTCGTGTTGTCTGTCTTTCAGCCATGCCTAGACGGTCAATAACGCGGTTAGATCGCGTCCACATTTTTGCTTTGTGCCAGGAAGGGCTCTGAACAATGGAGCTGTCTAGTCGTCTCGGAGTGAACCAAAGCGGTGTTTCCAGAATGAGATTTTCACTCTGCTCTACCAAGGTCCCGAGTTCGAGTCTCGGTCCGGCACATAGTTTTAATCTGCCAGGAAGTTTCAAAGCGGTGTTGTTGAGACACAGAGGAGATATAGAGAGACAGTAGTTGTGCGCCCTAAAACCACACAAAAAAAGCATCGCCACCACGTTGAATAATGCTTTTCGTGGAGCCACAGTCCGTCGTCTTACGACTGAAACTGTGTGCAATAGGCTGCGTGATGCGCAACTTCACTACCAACGCCCATGGCGAGGTCCATCTTTGCAACCACGACACCATGCAGCGCAGTACAGATGGGCCCAACAACATGCCGAATGGACCACTCAGGACTGGCACCACGTTCTCTTCATCGATGAGTGTCGCGTATGCCTTCAACCACGCAATTGTCAGAGACGTGTTTGGAGGCAACCCCGTCAGGCTGAACGCCTTAGACACACTGTCCAACGAGTGCAGCCAGGTGGAGGTTCCCTGCTGTTTAGGGGTGGCATTACGCGGGGCCGACGTACGCCGCTGGTGGTCATGGAAGGCTCCATAATGGCTGTACGATACGTGAATGCCATCCTCCGACCGACAGTGCAACGATACCGACAACATATTGGCGAGGCATTCGTCTTCATGGACGACAATTCGCGCCCCCATCGTGCACATCTGTTGAATGACTTCCTTCACGGTAACGACATCGCTCGACTAGAGTGGCCAGCGTGTTCTCCAGGCATGAAGCCTACCGAACACGCCTGGGATAGATTGAAAAGGGCTGATTATTGACGACGTGACCCACCGACCACTCTGAGGAATCTACGCCGATTCGCCATTGAGGAGTGGGACAATCTGGACCAACAATGCCTTGATGAACTTGTGGATAGTATGCCACGGCGAATACAGACATGCATCAACGCAAGAGGGCGTGCTACTGGGTATTAGAGGTACGGATGTGTACAGCAATCTCTGACCTCTGAAGGTCTCGCTGTATGATGGTACAACATGCAATGTGTGGTATTCATGAGCAATAAAAAGGGCGAAATTGATGTTTATGTTGATTTGTCTTCCAATTTTCTGTACATGATCCGAAACTCTCGGAGCCGAGGTGTAGCAAATTTTTATTATTTCAAAAATAATCGCCATAACTGTTTATACAATTATCCCACTGTGAGTCAAGACGGACAACGCCTTCATGGGCTAATGTTTGCCATATCATACAGAACCATGACTGTATCTCTCCCTCCGAAGGAAAACGGCAGACAAGAATGTCTCTCCTGAGGGATCCATAAACATTGAAACCTCGCTTCGGGAGAGGTCAGGAGTGTGTGGAGAACGTGTGAGGGCTTCCCAGCGGAACTCCAGCACCGCAGTCTAAACAACAGGCCCACCAGCTCCTGGAAAGCCAGGGTGAGCTTTTCCTTTGACCGCTCGCAGACTTTCTGCAAGAAGGCGCCACAATTAAAGCACAGCGGCAAGTGGGCGCATTGCAAAAACTAAAGTGCGCAATCGAGTCCAAAATTCCCAGGACGGCATCATTCTATTGCAGGAAAATGTCCGCCCACATGTTGCCGAGATTCTTTCGATTACGGTGCAGAAGCTTCACTAGGAAGGCATTATACATCTTCCATACAGTCCCCATATCGCCCCGTGCGATTTCCATACTTTTGGAGCCCTGCTGGAAAACATTTACGGCCGTCCATTTACTTCGGATGAAGTAGTGCACGCCCGCGAGCTATCGTGGTTCTGTGTAAAACTGCAAACATTTTCCCAATAAGGCATTTTCCGTCTTGACACACAATGAAATAAATGTATTGACCGCTACACTGGTTACTTTCGAGATAATAAACAGTTTTGTTACTTTCCTTCCACGTGTCTCGTCTTCATTTGACGGCCCCTTACATCTTCCAACACAATCGTCTTTTGAAGAACAAGTAAATATTGTCAACAAATATTCGTGTACAGGGAAGTCGAGTCAGGTGCAACAATGTCTATTACTTTAGAATTCGAGTAAAATTTTTGCATGTGCAGCACAGTGAAAGTGCAGAACAGTCTGCAGCAGAAATATATGGTTCATACGGATGAAATACTGTGCTAATATTCTCTTGCTTTCAGTGAGATAAGTTGAATTTAGACGCAATTTAGACATCATTTCTTCATAAAGACATTGTAGCTTACATCATGGAATAGATGAGATTCGAATCGTTTTCCATCTGTTTCACTGTCAGTCACGTCTCTTGATAATTTACTAATGTCTGCGACAGAAAAATATAATTATTAAAAAGATAAATTGAGCTACACAGCTCATAACATCGTGGATATGGTACCAGTAAATTTTCTACTTCATCTTTACACCCTTTTCAAGATGCTCACGCAATATTTCGACAATTAACATCTGTAGACATCCTGTGAGTTCTACACACGACAAATATTATACGGATTTTACAGCTTATCAAAAATTATCTTCAATGTAGGCTTACAACCAAATTTGCAATTACAGAGAAGACATAAATTTTGAAACGAACAAAATGCCTGCTACATGGAAACAAACCTCTGATCGCTAACATCATAGAAATAGCCACGTTCATTTCAAGAACAACCCAAAAACGAGACTTATAGATTTGGCAATAACGTTAAATTATTAATTAATTTTTGCTTAGAAGACAGAGATATTGAATTGCTTCCTAGGTTTTGTCAGTTCTATGTCAAACACAAAACAGCAAAAATTTGAAATATGAAAACTGCGTTGTAATATGGGATTCAAAAGCATACTTGATTCTCGAAACTGTTCACGCCAAAATTACTTTTATTATTTGTAAATCCTTATATAGAACATGAAACAGGCGCAATTCATTTGCAGAAAAGCACGAAATTGCAAAACATCTGTTTGACAATTAGAGTGGAAAACACGCCCACTGTCAACACAAGATAAACTTTAAAAAAAAAAAAAAAAAAAAAAAAATAGTTCAAATGGCTCTGAGCACTATGGGACTTAACATCTATGGTCATCAGTCCCCTAGAACTTAGAACTACTTAAACATAAGTAACCTAAGGACATCACACAACACCTAGTCATCACGAGGCAGAGAAATTCCCTGACCCCGCCGGGAATCGAACCCGGGAACAAAACTTCATAGTCTGATAAATAAGTACCAATAGTTACCATAAGCGTTATATTCAACCTGTATCTTCCACACTTTCTAGTTTATGTTATGGTATTAATCTGTGTCAGGAGCTTGTAAACAAAAACCAGAATAACAACGGCAGCCTGAACTTGGAGGTCTTACAAGATCTTTGACGCATCAATGCAGATTACACACTTGGTTGTCATCTATGCACCAAAGAAGAATGTGTGTGCAAGGGTCGGTCTATAACTTTTGTTATCCCTAATATATGTGAATATTCCAACCAGCTGTGAGAGTGTATCAGAATCTACAGTTCAACAATCTGGTGGGAAATGACATCATGGCCTAGGCTAATTATTTAAATGCGAATGTCAACTTAAAGATACTACCAGAACCTATTTTTATAAGCTTGCATAAGATGAAGAAGAAGAAGAAGAAGACTATCGCCAAAACTTTTGTCATCAAAAAGCCATGTACATGGTGTTTCAAAAAGAACCTTACAACTTTGAAAATTCATATAAATTAATTCATAGTACCTGCAGAGGTGATTGTAGTGTCAATTTGTAGGGAAATACATCAAGTTTTGTCTCGCGTGGTTCGCTAATGCAGAATCTCACCGTAAGGAGCGCTAGCGGTAGTTGCGTTAAAGATGGCTGCCTTCACTGGACCTGAGCGAGCTAGCTATGTGTCTTGGTTTGAAGAATCGAAGTCGGCGACAACAGTTCAGCGTAATTTCCGTACCAAGTACGCTAAAGATCCTCCTAGTAGTCCTACAATTTATAAGTGGCATAAATGTTTTGTAGAAACAGGATGCTCGGTAAGATACGGAAAATCATCAGGTCGTCCAGGCACATCTGACGACGTCGTTGAGCGAGTGAGACAATGTTTCGTCAACAGCCCTACGAAATCGACCCAGCGTGCATCTCGCGAACTTCAAATCCCACGTATGACTGTTTGGCGTGTGTTGAGGAACCGTTTGCATTTGAAACCGTACAGTTTGACGATCGTACAAGCAATAAAATACGCCGTTAAGATTGCTCGCAAGAACTTCTGTGCAGATATGTTAAATCGATTACGTGAGGATGAACATTTCTTGAACAAAATCATCTTTTCTGACGAGTCGACTTTTCACATACCTATCACAGTCAACACACATAACTGTAGGATTTGGGGCAGTGAAAATTCAGAGGAAACACTGCGACATGTTCTTGATAGCCCTAAACTGAACATTGTTTGTGCACTGAGCGAGAACAAAATGTACGGCCCCTTTTTTTCCGTGAGAGAAGCATCAGCGACATAGTGTGCCTGGATAAGTTACAACAATTGTTGATACCAAAGATAGATGAGAATGACTGAGAATGAAATGTTTACTTCATGCAAGATGGTGCACCACCCCACTACCTGGCTGACGTCCGGGATTTTCTCAGTGAATGCTCTCCAGGACAATGGGTTGGTCTTGATGCGCCAATTGTATGGCACCCACGTTCCCCAGACTTGATACTACTCGATTTTTTATTTTTTTTCTATTTTTATTTATTTATTTATTTATTTTATTTTTTTTGGTGAGGATTCATCAGGGATACCGCGTTTGTACCTCCTGTACTGGATTCTCTACCTGAACTTAGAGCAAGAATTTACGCCGGCACTGAGCAAGTTTCACCTCCAATGCTACAGCGAGTTTGGGAAGAAATTGACTTCCGGTGGGATGTCGCAGGATAACCAACGGAAGCCACCTACAACATCTTTAGTTTAAGGTAAGGAAACTTGATGTGTTTCCCTACAAAAGAACACTAATCCCAGCGCTATACCTTCTTTCAATGAATGTATATCAATTTTTAAAGTTCTTTTTGAAACACCATGTACGATTCATTCAGCTACATTGTCTTCGCTTTGTCCAAATTCAGGCAGTTTAGAGTAGAAGACGAAAACTAGAATTTGGCCATACCCAGAAGGTATTAGAACAGGTGGATGACGCTAGAAGCTTTTTAGAGCAGTGAATGTCGCAACTGTATGTGTTAGGTACTGTACATTTTTTCCTCGATTTTCGAGCCAATCCACTTCGAACATAACTCTCGACCTTTCGACAGTTGTCTCCGCCATCTCCATCAGGAGTAAAAAGCCACTGACTACCTGGGCTGCCACGGTGTTCCACCTACGTTGACGCAGTGGTAGTGTTTGGAGCCTCACTGAGAGGGACACTTTGACGCGTGTGCAGGAAAGGGAGTCGCGCAATTCGTAGTGCCTCTGCTTCGCTGCTGGGTCGAGCACGAAGAAGGCGTTGTTGGTAGCATCACTAAGAGGATGCAAATCAGGTTTGGTTTAAATGCACCCTGAAGCGCTAGTGAGCGTGAAGTTGGAAGTGGCGAGTGAAGAATGCCTGTAGGGTGACAAAGACGCCGTTATCAACACCTCACTGAGTTGGAACGAGGTCGTGTAACAGGTCTACGAGAAGCTGGATGCATCCTGCCACATCTCAGAAACACGTGGCAGGAATATAGGCATTTTGTATGACTACTGCCAGCAGTGGTCAAGAAATTGTAGAGTCGCAAGAAGACCGGGCTGTGCATGGCCACGTGGCACTAGCGAGAGGGAAGGCCATCGTGTTCGGTGTACGACTCTCGTGCATCGCACTGCATCTACAGCAGCAATTTGAGGAGCAGTTGGCACCACTGTGACACAGCGAACTGTTACAAATTGGTTACTTCTACATCTACATCCATACTCCGCAAGCCACTTGACGGTGTGTGGGGGAGGGTACCTTGAGTACCTCTATCGGTTCTCCCTTCTATTCCAGTCTCGTATGGTTCGTGGAAAGAAGGATTGTCGGTATGCCTCTGTGTGGGCTCTAATCTCTCTGATTTTATCCTCGTGGTCTCTTCGCGAGATATACGTAGGAAGGAGCAATATACTGCTTGCTTGACTCCTCGGTGAAGGTATATTCACGAAGCTTCAACAAAAGCCCGTACCGAGCTACTGAGCGTCTCTCCTGCAGGGTATTCCACTGGAGTTTATCTATCATCTCCGGCCGGCCGCGGTGGTCTCGCGGTTCTAGGCGCGCAGTCCGGAATCGCGCGACTGCTACGGTCGCAGGTTCGAATCCTGCCTCGGGCATGGATGTGTGTGATGTCCTTAGGTTAGTTAGGTTTAAGTAGTTCTAAGTTCTAGGGGACTGATGACCACAGCTGTTAAGTCCCATAGTGCTCAGAGCCATTTGAACCATTTTTTTATCATCTCCGTAACGCTTTCGCGATTACTGAATGATCCTGTAACGAAGCGCACTGCTCTCCGTTGGATCTTCTCTATCTCTTCTATCAACCCTATCTGCTACGGATCCCACACTGCTGAGCAGTATTCGAGCAGTGCGCCAACAAGCGTACTGTAACCTACTTCCTTTGTTTTCGGATTGCAAGGATATCGCTGAGCCATAGGCTCTGTAGTATGCGTTCCACCGACCCCAAACCACCGCCATTCGCGACTTGATTGGTATCATACGAGAGCTCATATTGGAGGGCAGGGTGGTGTGTTGTCTGATAAAAGCTGGTTCTGCCTCTATGCCAGTGACGGTCGTTTGTTGTTTAGGAGGCCAGTTGAGGGCTTGCAACCAACCTATCTGCATGCTAGACGCATTGGATCTACACCTGGATGTGGGTATGATTTCGCATACTCTCGCGATTATCCCACGCACCCTGACAGCAAATTTGTGCATGAGTATGGTGATTCGGTCTGCTGTGCTGCCATTCGTGAACAGCAGTCCAGGGGTGTTTTCCAACAGGATAACGCTCTCCGCCATACCGCTGTTGTAACCCAGCATGCTGGATCACCAGATCTGTCTCCAGTAGAGCACATATGGGACACCATGTGACGACAACTCCAGCAGCATCCACAAACAGCATTAACCGTCCCTGCATTGACCGACCAAGCGCAACAGGCATGGAAATCCATCCCACAGACTGACTTCCGGCACCAGCTCAACACAATGGATGCACGTTTGCATCCTTGCATTTACCATTCTGGCGGTTGCACTGGTTATTAATGAACCGGCATTTCACATTTGCAATGGCTTATCTCCTGCTTACATTAACCTGTGACCTGGCGATGATAATCACTTATACATTACCTAGACAAATGTAGTCCTGAAATTTCATTACTCTGCAGTAATTATATTTCGATGCTGCGATTTTTTTCTGTCAATGTGTTTGAAACTGACGCCCCACCTGCGTGCAGGCGAAAAACGGCGCCTGTCTCAGTGGATTTTTAGTCGTGATGATGGAGACAGCTGTCGAAGCTCAAGTGCTTTATTCGAAGTGATACGGTTCGAAAATCGAGACGATTTTATTCAGGTGGGCCACTGCAAATGGTGCTGTGGATACGCATTAGGCCGCTGTCGTAGGGAGCCAGCGAGTTCCCCTCGGTGTGTGTGTGTGTGTGTGCGTGTGTGTGTGTGTGACTGAAGAACTGGGCGTTGTGCAGGGTGATGGCCAACTACGTGATGTGGCGGGCAGCCAGTGAGTCGGTGTCGTACATGACGGAGAAGCTGCGCAGCCGCCAGCTCGAGTACAGCTCCGCCCTGTCCGGCAAGACGGCGCGGGAGCCCCGATGGAAGGAGTGCCTCGGCATCGTCGCCGCTGGGTGAGTGCCCCACTGCCACACCCTGGCATCTCCCTCTGCTAGTTCTGTGGCGTATAATAGATCCCCCATCAGTAGATACCCAAACTTACAACTCCCATCTGTCTACCTTTCTTACCCGATATTTTTCCATCTAAAATTGCAGTTCCATAGCTTCATTTGTTGTTGATGATGTACTTGTGGTCTTCAGTCCAAAGATTGCTTTGATGCATATCTCCACACTTGGCTATCCTGTGCATCCCTCTTCATGTCTGCATAGCTTTTACTGTGTTCGAACCTCGATTTCCCACTACAGTTTTTATTAGCCCCAGCCCTACCCCCACATTTTCCTTCACTATCAGGTTCACGACCCCACGATGTCTTGGGGTGTGCCCTATCAACTGATCCCTTCTTTTAGTCAGGCTATCCCACAAACTTCCTTTTTCCCCAGTTTTACATTTCAAATGCTTCTGTACACTTGTCATCTGAACCTACTTGTCGTCCACATTTCTCTTGTGTGCAAGGCTGCTCTCTGCCAAATACTTTCCAAAAATATTTCCTAAAACTTAAACGTACATTAGAAGTTAATAAATGCCTCTTTTCAGAAATTCCTACTGCCAGTCTGCATCTTACACTCTCTCTACTCCACCCACCATCAGCGATTTTCCTTCCTAAAAGGCAAAACCCGTCTGCCGCTTTTAGTGCCACATTTCCTATCTAATTCCCTGAGCATTACCTGACTTAGTTGGACTACATTCCATTATCCTTGTTTCCCTTTTGTTGAAACTGATCTAATAACATCAGTCCATTCTGTTCTATTACTCTTACAAGTACTTCACCATTTCTGACAGAAACAATGCATCATCAGCAGCCGGCCGGGGTGGCCGAGCGGTTCTAGGCGCTACAGTCCGGAACCGCGCGACCGCTACGGTCGCAGGTTCGAATCCTGCCTCGGGCATGGGTGTGATGTCCTTAGGTTATTTAGGTTTAAGTAGTTCTAAGTTCTAGGGGACTGATGACCTCACAAGTGAAGTCCCATAGTGCTCAGAGCCAGCTGAAGCCATCATCATCAGCAATCCTTATTTCTTTTCTCTCAGCTATAATTTCCAAATTTTATCCTTGCTTTCTGGACGGAATCACAGTATCATTGGCAAAACTTAAAGTTTTCATTTTCTCTTCCTGAA
This sequence comes from Schistocerca americana, assembly GCF_021461395.2. Taxonomy (NCBI): domain Eukaryota; kingdom Metazoa; phylum Arthropoda; class Insecta; order Orthoptera; family Acrididae; genus Schistocerca; species Schistocerca americana. The sequence goes on from NC_060129.1 coordinate 152,880,793, forward strand.
CCTTAATTCCCTTTCCAAATTTAGTACGGTTGTCTCTACTGCTCGTTCAGTGAACAGATTGAATCACATCTCACTCCCTTCTGAAATACTGTTTCCCTTTCATGTCCTTCAACTCTTACAATTGCAGTCTGGTTTGTATAAAGAACTGTGTGGATTTCTGAACAACACTGTTCTGCTCAAACAATTGTATTAAAATCCGCGTGGCTTCCTCAAATTGCTCCCTCCTAGTGCCTATGTGACGTTTAGACTGGCTAGTGTGAGAGTGGCTTACCTCCTGTTGCAGCGTGGATCTCTCCGTGGGCTCCATATACGTGCGCAAGTACTTCGACGAGGAAGCGAAGAAGGCGGCACTCGAGATGGTGGACGACATCCGCCAGGAGTTCCTCCGCATCCTGCAGGAGGTGGACTGGATGGACGAGGCCACCAGGTACGTCTCGCCCTGGGTGTCTGCAAAAAATCCCCAGATAGCTTTAGCACTGTAGGGTCCCACTGTAAAATAACGACATCGACGAAAATGGAAAGTGTTACACCACGAAGAACCAATCCCATATTTAACGAACTTTGCAAAGACCTTCATCATACAGGGTGCACATTAATAAAACCGACCGGATTGCTGCCTGGAGATGGAGGAAGAAAGGTCCTACTAACAAGTGTGCCGAAATGCACCGTTGCCACGGTAGAGGGCACTGACAAATGACAGCTCCCCTGACCACGTGCCGTGTGTTGCAGGCTGTGTACTGTCAGCATCGGAATGGTCCGGTATTCGTGTCGTGAACAAGCCGAGGTGGTGTCTGTGTATGGAAACCGTCGAGAGGCAGCACGGCTGTACCAAAACGAGTACCCTTACAGACACCAACCACATCACACAACATTTCGAGCCCCTTTTTGGGCGTCTGTGTGATGGTGGCTCCTTTCAGACAGACGAACGTGGGCAGCGGACTGTGCGTACACCGAATTTAGAACAGGATATTGAGACAAAGCGTAGTACAAGCTCCAGGCAATTGGCCCACAACATGGTGGAAGCCAAAGTACGATTATGTGTATCTTGAGTGACAACTGCTACTATCCCTATCACTTGCAGTGAGCAGAAGGATTATCAGCATCGGATTTCTCTCTACGGGAAGGATTTTGTCGATGGTTCGCCGGCCGGAGTGGCCGTGCGGTTATAGGCGCTACAGTCTGCAGCCGAGCGTCCACTACGGTCGCAGGTTCGAATCCTGCCTCGGGCATGGATGTGTGTGATGTCCTTAGGTTAGTTAGGTTTAATTAGTTCTAAGTTCTAGGCGACTGATGACCTCGGAAGTTAAGTCGCATAGTGCTCAGAGCCATTTGAACCATTTTTTTTTTTTTTTTGTCGATGGTTCTTGCGACAGACTGCCACAATTGTGGGATTTCTGTCATCAGCCCTTTTTACCAACGAAGCAACCTTTACCAGAAGTGGCATAATTTATCTGCATTCGGTCCCTCCCGCCAGAGGTTCGAGTCCTCCCTCGGGCGTGGTTGTGTTGTTCTTAGCATAAGTTAGTCTAAGTTTACAATATTTGTGGCCTCTCTGTACAGCCTTTCGTGGTGTCCACTTGTGGCTGGCAGTACTCGAGTCCTATCAAACTGAATGTGGTTGTCTCCCGGCTGCAGAAACAGCTGATCTGTCGCTCTCTCCTCTTCTAAAAGTATTCTTGTGCTCTTCGAGTCATTTTTTGACAGTTCTTTTTTGTAGTACTCACGTACACCTCCACACACCTACACAGAATCCTATAAATAGCAGCTTTTTGCAGCGTTTGGAAAATATCTTTTGCCGATTTCATATAATCTTGTATCTTCCGTGTGGGTGAGTAGATTATCGTGATGTTCCGCTTTGTCAACGTTTTTCCTATGCGGTCATTCACGCCATTAATAAAAGGTAGGAAAACTTTCGATATTACCGGCGCGTGGGCATCGTTATGAGTTCTACGCGGTGCTCGTAACGCTGTTCTCAGCTCAGCGAACGAATAACCATTCTTAAGCAATGCAGTGGTGAGATGTTTCAATTCTGCACCAGGCAGCTCTGCTCTATCTGCCAACATTTTTATGATGTCTCGCTTTTGTTGTGGGTTGTGTTTCGGCACCGGTATCGCTAACGGTCTGTGTGCGTGGGTTTTCGTGTAATCCGTGTGCGTCAAGCTACCATCTTCTTTCCTGAAAAGTGAAACATAGGAAAATTCCTCCTGATGTTGCAGAGCTGTTTAAATGGTTCAAATGGCTCTGAGCACTATGGGACTTAACTGCTGAGGTCATCAGTCCCCTAGAACTTAGAACTACTTAAACCTAACTAACCTAAGGACGTCACACACATCCATGCCCGAGGCAGGATTCGAACCTGCGAGCGTAGTGATCGCGCGGTTCCAGACTGTAGCGCCTAGAACCGCTCGGCCACCCCGGCCGGCAGCTGTTTAAATATTGCCTCACAACCACTTGTTTCCAACGGAACGACGAGTTCTGTGAACGGATGGATGGTGTCGCTATGGGGAGCCCCGTAAGCTCAGTTATAGCAAACGTCTTTATGGAAAAATTCGAGAAGCTGGCATTGGAGACTGCAAACGAGAAACTGAATATTTGGTTGCGGTAGGTGGATGATACGTTTGTTTTGTGACGGCATCGCAGGGACAGACTGGATCGTTTTCATATACGTCTCAACGGCACCAATTCAAAAATGCAATTCAAGGAGGAGACAGGCGGAAGATTAAATTTTCTCGGTGTGCTAGTTTTCAAGAAAGAAGACGGTATCTCGGGCCACACGGTTTACCGAAACCTCACGCACACAAACCATTACCTACACCGTGATTCGAACCACCATTCATAACAAAAGCGAGGCATCGTAAAAGCGTTGGCGGATAGCGCAAGGAGAGTCTGCTAACGAGAGCTGCCTGGCGCGGAGTTAAAAGATCTCACCAACAGATTGCTCAAGAATGGTTATTCCTTCGCCGAGGTGAGAAACCGGTAAGACCACCGCGTGGAAATCATAGTGATGATCAAGGGTCGGTGAAATCGAAAGTTTTTCCTGCCATTAATGGACGTGACTGAGCGCGTAGGAAAAGTCTTGAAAAAGCGGAGCATCGCGGTAATCTACAAACTCGCCCTGAAAACAGATCACCTGGAAATAGCTGGAATTTATAGGATTCCGTGAAGTTGTGGGGAGGTGTAAGTGGTTGTGTGATGTGTTCGAAAATGGTTCTGAGCACTATGGAAGATCTGAGGTCATCAGTCCCCTACACTTAGAACTACTTAAACGTAAGGACATCACACACATCCATGCCCGAGGCAGGATTCGAACCTGCGACCGTAATGGCAGCGCGTTTCCAGACTGAAGCGCCTAGAACCGCTCGGCTACACGGCCCGCCTGTGTGACGTGTGTGAAACCTTAACTGCTAAGGTCATCAGTCCCTACGCTTACACACTACGTAACCTAAATTATCCTAAGGACAAACACACACACCCATGCCCGAGGGAGGACTCGAACCTCCGGTGGGACCAGCCGCACAGTCCATGACTGCAGCACCTCAGCCAGCCGGGGTCGCCGAGCGGTTCTAGGCGCTACAGTCTGGAACCGCGCGACCGCTACGGTCACAGGTTCGAATCCTGCCTCTGGCATGGATGTGTGTGATGTCCTTAGGTTAATTAGGTTTAAGTAGTTCTGAGTTCTAGGGGACTGATGAACTTAGAAGTTGTCCCATAGAGCTCAGAGCCATTTGAACCAGCCATTTTGCAGCGCCTTAAACCGCTCGGCTAATCCCGCGCGGCTTAAGTGGGTACTATAAGGGGTGTTCAAATAGAAACGAGGCAGAAGCATAATCATGGAGACCAGTACCTGTATGTTAGTAGTATTGACCCTGGCTGTTGAGACACTTGTCCCACTGTGACACAAGGCGGTGAATGGCTGTCTCACAAAATTCCCGGGGCTGCGATGTTAACCAGTTCCGCACGTACAGCTGGACGTCATCGTCGGAGGTGAATTGTTTGTCCCTCAGAGCCTTTTTAAGGGGACTAAAAATGGCGTGATCGCGGGGAGAGCTCCGAACAGTATGGAGGGTGGACGAGAATTTCCGATTTGAATTTCTGCAGGAGTGCCGCGACTGTGTCGGGCGTATGTGGCTTTGCATTGTCGTGGAGCAGAATGGCCACACGGGTGAGATTGCCTGGTCGTCTCGATTTGATCGCTTGGTGAAGGGTGGTCAAGGCTTGCGAGTAACGCCGGTCGTTCACTGTTGTCCCGTGCTGCAGGAAGTGAATCAGAAGGGGGACATTTTTGGTCCCCTTAAAAAGGCTACCCGAGCAGTCTAAGACGCTGCAGTCACGGTCTGTGCGGCTGGTCCCGGCGGAGGTTCGAGTCCTCCCTCGGGCATGGGTGTGTGTGTTTGTCCTTAGGATAATTTAGGTTAAGTAATGTGTAACCTTAGGAACTGATGACCTTAGCAGTTAAGTCCCATAAGATTTCACACACATTTTTTTAAAAAGGCTCTGAGGGGCAAACGATTCATCTCGGACGACGACGTCCAGCGGTACGTGTGGAACTGGTTAACATCGCAGTCCCGGGAATTTTATGAGGCAGCCGTTCACCGCCTTGTGTCACAGTAGGACAAGTGTCTCAACAGCCAGGGTCAATACTACTAACATACATGTAGTGTCGGCTCGTTTCTTTTTGAACGCCCCTTATACAAAAATAATGGTCAAAACAGGCCTAGAAGAGCACGAGGGCAATTGCAGAAGAAGGGGCACTGTTAGATCAGATGCTGAGGAACAAGCTTTGCAGACAGACCATCACATTCATTTTGATAGGACTCAAGTAGAACCAGCACAAGGCTGTTCAGAGAGGCCATAGAGATTGCAAAACACCCCTCGAACTTCAGTACGAAGGAGGAGGGAATGAAATTGAATGAAATCTGGATTCTGGTGCCGAAGAAGACGTGTACCAGTGTTCCACTGTGGAGTGATAGCAGCAGCGGACGACGGCAGTGGACACGGCCAATGGCGCTCGCCAGTACAAAACACGTGACGTCACGCCACCGGACGGAAGCTCGCGGAAGCGGAATTTTGCTGTAGTTAGCAGCGAGACAGGGCGTGAATCGGACACTCAAAGAAGCTTGGAAATGCCCTCCGCAGATGGCAACGTAACGTTTTGTTTCGAAGGAGAAATCCATTCGACCATGGCATAATAGGCCCGCCTGGTTGGCCGTACGGTCTAACGCACGGCTCTCCGGGCGGGAAGGAGCGCCTGGTCCCCGGCACGAATCCGGATTTGTGTCGAGGTCCGGTGAGCCGGCCAGTCTGCGAATGGTTTTTAGGCGGTTTTCTATCTGCCTCGGCGAATGCGGGTTGGTTCCCCTTATTCCACCCCAGTTACACTATGTTAGCAATTGCTGCGCAAACAAGTTCTCCACGTACGCGTAGAGCACCATTACTCTACCATGTGGACTGTGGTAGTCGTCGTGGGTGGTGGTGTGGTTAGTGTTTAACGTCCCGTCGACAACGAGGTCATTGGAGCGCAAGCTCGGGTTAGGAAAGGATCGGGAAGGAAATCGGCCGTGCCCTTTCAAAGGAACCATCCCAGCATTTGCCTGAAACGATTTAGGGAAATCACGGAAAACCTAAATCAGGAAGGCCGGACTCGGGATTGAACCGTCGTCCTCCAGAATGCGAGTGCAGTGTGCTAACCACTGCGCCACCTCGCTCGGTGTCGTCGTGGGGTTGTGGACCACTGCGGCTGCGGCGGGGACGGAGCCTCTCCGTCGTTTCTAGGTCCCCGGTTAACATACAATACAATGCAATGGCATAATAGCTCGGTATATTTCATTAATTGTGACGTTTCCGGCAGTGAATGTTTACATTTTACAACAAGTCTATGTATGTGCTTGAAGATATGTAGATATAAGTCCATTCTCTCACTTTCTTTGTGAGATGCTACAGTTGTTCATTTCTGTTGTCATTTACATGTACAAACACCTTACTGATCCGGACAGTATGTGACTTGATGTGTTGTGATGTGATGTGCAGGAAGAAGGCACTCGAGAAAGCCAAGTCCATGGTCGCCCACATCGCGTACCCTGACGAGTTGCTGGACGACGCCAAGCTCGACAAGTTCTACGAGAAGGTAAACCGTGCCAAATGCATCTGTGGACATGTACATTGCCTCTCAGTGGAACACCTGTCAAACTGACACATCATTGTGCTCTGTCTTCTGTAACCTTTCCGCCCATCTGCACAACCCAAGATGTTCAAAACACAAAGGTAAAGTGTCGAACAACTAGAATTCAATTTCACCTTTCATGGTTATACGAGGTGCATTCAAGTTCTAAGTCCTCCGATTTTTTTTCTCCGGACTGGAAAGAGATAGAAACACGCGCATTGTTTTAAAATGAGGCCGCGTTCATTGTCAATACGTCCCAGAGATGGCAGCACCGTACGGCAGATGGAATTTTTACCGCCAGCGGCGAGAATGAGAACTGTTTTAAATACTTAAAATGGCGACGTTTTCCTTACTTGAACAGCGTGCAATCATTCATTTTCTGAATTTGCGTGGTGTGAAACCAATTGAAATTCATCGACAGTTGAAGGAGACATGTGGTGATGGAGTTATGGATGTGTTGAAAGTGCGTTCGTGGGTGCGACAGTTTAATGAAGGCAGAACATCGTGTGACAACAAACCGAAACAACCTCGGGCTCGCACAAGCCGGTCTGATGACATGATCGAGAAAGTGGAGAGAATTGTTTTGGGAGATCGCCGAATGACTGTTGAACAGCGCCTCCAGAGTTGGCATTTCTGTGGGTTCTGTGCACACAGTCCTGCACGACGAAATGAAAATGCGAAAAGTGTCATCCAGGTGGGTGCCACGAATGCTGACGGACGACCACACGGCTGCCCGTGTGGCACGTTGCCGAGCAATGTTGACGCGCAACGACAGCACGAATGGGACTTTCTTTTCGTCGGTTGTGACAATGGATGAGACGTGGATGCCATTTTTCAATCCAGAAACAAAGCGCCAGTCAGCTCAATGGAAGCACACAGATTCACCGCCACCAAAAAAATTTCGGGTAACTGCCAGTGCTGAAAAAATGATGGTGTCCATGTTCTGGGAAAGCGAGGGCGTAATCCTTACCCATTGCGTTCCAAAGGGCACTACGGTAACAGGTGCATCCTACGAAAATGTTTTGAAGAACAAATTCCTTCCTGCACTGCAACAAAAACGTTCGGGGAGGGCTGCGCGTGTGCTGTTTCACCGAGACAACGCACCCGCACATCGAGCTAACGTTACGCAACAGTTTCTTCGTGATAACAACTTTGAAGTGATTCCTCATGCTCCCTACTCACCTGACCTGGCTCCTAGTGACTTTTGGATTTTTCCAACAATGAAAGACACTCTCCGTGGCTGCACATTCACCAGCCGTGCTGCTATTGCCTCGGCGATTTTCCAGTGGTCAAAACAGACTCCTAAAGAAGCCTTCGCCGCTGCCATGGAATCATGGCGTCAGCGTTGTGAAAAATGTGTACGTCTGCAGGGCGATTACGTCGAGAAGTAACGCCAGTTTCATCGATTTCGGGTGAGTAGTTAATTAGAAAAAAAATCGGAGGCCTTAGAACTTGAATGCACCTCGTACACTGAAGCGCCATAGAAACTAGTACAGACATGGGTATTCAAACACAGATATATGTAAACAGGCAGAATAAGCCGCTGCGGTCGGCAACGCCTATAGACATCAAGTATCTGGCACAGTTGTTGGATCGGTTTCTGCTGCTACAATGGCAGGTTAGCAAGATTTAAGAGAGTTTGAACGTGGTGTCATAGTCGGCGCACGAGCGATGGGACACAGCACCTCAGAGGTAGCGGGCATTTTCCAGTACGACCATTTCACGAGTGAACCGTGAATATCAGGAATCGGTAAAACATCAAATCTCCGACATCGCCGCGGCCGGAAAAAGATCTGCAAGAACGGGACCTACGACGACTGAAGAGAACCGTTCAACGTGTCAGAAGAGCCGCAAATTGCTGCAGACGTCATTGCTGGGCCATCAGCAAGTGTCAGCGTTCGAACCATTCAAGGAAACATCAACGATATGTGGTTTCGGAGTCGAAGGTCGACTCGTGTGCCTTCGATGACTGCACGACTCAAAGCTTTACGGCTCGCCTGGGCTCGTCAGCATCGACATTGGACTGACGATGACTGAAACATGTTGCCTGGTCGGACGAGTCTCGTTTCGAATTGTATCGAGAGGATGGACGTGTACGGGAATGGAGACAACCTCACGAATCAAAGGTACCTGTATGTCAGCAGACGACTGTTCAAGTTGGTGGAGGCTCTGTAATGGTGTGGTGTGCAGTTGGAGTAATAGGGGGCCCTTGATACGTCTAGATACGACTCTGACAGATGATACGTCCGTAAGAATCCCGTCTGATCAGCTGCGTCCATTCATGTCCGTTGCGCATTTCGACGGACTTGGGCAATTCCAGCAGGACAATGCGGCACCCCACACGTCCAGAATTGCTACAGAGTGGCTCCAGGAACAATCTTATGAGTTTAAACACTTCCGCTGGCCACCAAAGTCCACAGACATGAACATTACTGAGCATATCTGGCGTGCCTTGCAACGTGCTGTTCAGAAGAGATCTCCACCCCCTCGTACTCTTAGGGATTTATGGACAGCCCTGCCGGATTCATGGTGTCAGTTCCCTCCATCACTACTTCAGACGTGGGTCTAGCCCATTCCACGTCGTGTTGCGACACTTCTGCGTGCTCACGGAGGGCCTGCACGATATTAGGCAGGTGTAACAGTTTCTTTGCTCTTCAGTGTATATGTAGTATATTCAAAAAATAATGGAAATTTTTGTTTTCTGAAAAAAGTTCGAATTACAGTACTTGTTATACATCTTTGCAAGAGCGTTTCATTCCAATCCCTGAAACACTTCTGGAACTCGAATTGTGGGATAGCTTTTAGCTTTCTCAGCGATGCGTTTTTAATCCTGTCTCGCAAAACGATAACCTTTCAAGGTTGCCTCTACTTTTGTGAACAGAAAAGTATCGCACGGGGCTTAATCTGACGTATGTGGAGGTGACACTGGGGCGTTATTGTATTTTTTTTTTGGCCAAAAATTCGTGAACCAGTTACTCACACCTTAGTCTTTCCCTGTGTATACAGTGTTCAAATAACTTACGGGAACACAGCCGCGTGTCGTTGTTGACAACCGCCGATATTTCGACAGGAGCACTCCCTGCCATTTTAAAGGCATAACTCCAACAAGTAAGCGCTGTGCACGCGAGTTTAAAACCTCGGTTTTCAGAGAAACTCTATAATGATAACACCCACACATACAGTGTAAACACTAACACCATCACAAACCGAAGATGACCGACCTCAGAACTTATCGACACTGAAATTAATAATCAGCGGTTCTCTGCGCGATAGCAATGGCGATACTATCGATGACAGTGCTTCCAAAGCAGAGTTACTAAACACAGCCTTCCGAAATTCCTGCACCATAGAAGACGACGTAAGTATTCCAGAATTCGAATCAAGAACAGTTGCCGGCCGGAGTGGCCGAGCGGTTAAAGACGCTACAGTCTGGAACCGGACGACCGCTACGGTCGCAGGTTCGAATCCTGCCTCGGGCATGGATGTGTGTGATGTCCTTAGGTTAGTTAGGTTTAAGTAGTTCTAAGTTCTAGGGGCCTTATGACCACAGCAGTTGAGTCCCATAGTGCTCAGAGCCACCCACCCCAAGAACAGTTGCCAACATGAGTAACTTAGAGGTAGATATCCTCGGAGTAGTGAAACAACTTAAATCAATAAAAGGCAAGCCTTCCGGTTCAGATTGTATACCAATTAGGTTCCATTCAGTGTAAGCTGATGCGATAGCTACTTGCTTAACAATCATATGCAACCGTTCGCTCGACGAAAGGTCCGTACCCAAAGACAAAGTTGCAACAGGTCACGGCAATATTCAAGAAAGGCAATAGGAGTAATCCACTAAATTACAGGCCCATACAATTGACGCCAATATGCAGCAGGATTTTGGAATATGTATTGTCGTCGAACTTTATGAATTACCTAGAAGCGAACGGTCTATTGACATATTGTCAACACGGATTTAGAAAACATCGTTCTCGTAAAATACAACTAGCTCTTTACTCACACGAAGTGTTGAGCGCTATTGACAACAGATTCGAAGTTCATTCCGTATTTCTAGATTGCCAGAAGGCTTTTGACACGGTGCTTATGTGTAAGCAGCTTGCAGTGAAATTCCTTGCTTTTGGAAAATCGTCTCAATTACGTGATTGGATTCGTTGTTTATTGTCAGACAGTTTGTAGAAATTTATGGAAAATCGTCGAGTAAAACAGAACTGATTTCTCGCGTTCCCCAAGGTAATGCTACAGGCCCTTTGCTGTTCCTTATCTATATAAACGAAGTGAAGTGGAAGGAAGACAAGGATTTCTGGTCACATGAGTATCGGGTAATATCAACAGCAGCATAAAATGGTATAACAGGTGTAGGATTCGTTATGAATAGGAAGGTAAGGCAGAGGGTGTGTTACTGTGAACAGTTCAGTGACCGGGCGGTTCTAATCAGAATCGACAGCAGACCAACACCGACAACGATAGTTCAGGTATACATGCAGACGTCGCAAGCTGAAGATGAACAGATAGAGAAAGTGTATGAGGATATTGAAAGGGTAATGCAGTATGTAAAGGGGGACGAAAATCTAATAGTCATGGGCGACTGGAATGCAGTTGTAGGGGAAGGAGTAGAAGAAAAGGTTACAGGAGAATATGGGCTTGGGACAAGGAATGAAAGAGGAGAAAGACTAATTGAGTTCTGTAACAAGTTTCAGTTAGTAATAGCGAATACCCTGTTCAAGAATCACAAGAGGAGGAGGTATACTTGGAATAGGCCGGGAGATACGGGAAGATTTCAATTAGATTACATCATGGTCAGACAGAGATTCCGAAATCAGATACTGGATTGTAAGGCGTACCCAGGAGCAGATATAGACTCAGATCACAATACAGTAGTGATGAAGAGTAGGCTGAAGTTCAAGACGTTAGTCAGGAAGAACCAATACGCAAAGAAGTGGGATACGGAAGTACTAAGGAATGACGAGATGCGTTTGAAGTTCTCTAACGCTATAGATACAGCAATAAGGAATAGCGCAGTAGGCAGTACAGTTGAAGAGGAATGGACATCTCTAAAAAGGGCCATCACAGAAGTTGGGAAGGAAAACATAGGTACAAAGAAGGTAGCTGCGAAGAAACCATGGGTAACAGAAGAAATACTTCAGTTGATTGATGAAAGGAGGAAGTACAAACATGTTCCGGGAAAATCAGGAATACAGAAATACAAGTCGCTGAGGAATGAAATAAATAGGAAGTGCAGGGAAGCTAAGACGAAATGGCTGCAGGAAAAAAGTGAAGACATCGAAAAAGATATGATTGTCGGAAGGACAGACTCAGCATACAGGAAAGTGAAAACAGCCTTTGGTGACATTAAAAGCAACGGTGGTAACATTAAGAGTGCAACGGGAATTCCACTGTTAAATACAGAGGAGAGAGCAGATAGGTAGAAAGAAAACATTGAAAGCCTCTATGAGGGTGAAGATTTGTCTGATGTGATTGAAGAAGAAACAGGAATCGATTTAGAAGAGATAGGGGATCCAATATTAGAATCGGAATTTAAAAGAGCTTTGGAGGACTTACGGTCAAATAAGGCAGAAGGGATAGATAACATTCCATCAGAATTTCTAAAATCATTGGGGGAAATGGCAACAAAACGACTATTCACGTTGGTGTGTAGAATATATGAGTCTGGCGACACACCATCTGACTTTCGGAAAAGCATCATCCACACAATTCCGAAGACGGCAAGATCTGACAAGTGCAAGAATTATCGCACAATCAGCTTAACAGCTCATGCATCGAAGCTGCTTACAAGAATAATATACAGAAGAATGGAAAAGAAAATTGAGAATGCGCTAGGTGACGATCAGTTTGGCTTTAGGAAAAGTAAAGGGACGAGAGAGGCAATTCTGACGTTATGGCTAATAATGGAAGCAAGGCTAAAGAAAAATCAAGACACTTTCATAGGATTTGTCGACCTGGAAAAAGCGTTCGACAATATAATATGGTGCAAGCTGTTCGAGATTCTGAAAAAAGTAGGGGTAAGCTATAGGGAGAGACGGGTCATATACAATATGTACAACAACCAAGAGGGAGTAATAAGAGTGGACGATCAAGAATGAAGTGCTCGTATTAAGAAGGGTGTAAGACAAGGCTGTAGCCTTTCGACCCTACTCCTCAGTCTGTACATCGAGGAAGCAATGATGGAAATAAAAGAAAGGTTCAGGAGTGGAATTAAAAGACAAGGTGAAAGGATATCAATGATACGATTCGCTGATGACATTGCTATCCTGAGTGAAAGTGAAGAAGAATTAAATGATCTGCTGAATGGAATGAACAGTCTAATGAGTACACAGTATGGTTTGAGAGTGAATCGGAGAAAGACGAAGGTAATGAGAAGTAGTAGAAATGAGAACAGCGAGAAACTTAACATCAGGATTGATGGTCACGAAGTCAATGAAGTTAAGGAATTCTGCTACCTAGGCAGTAAAATAACCAATGACGGACGGAGCAAGGAGGACATCAAAAGCAGACTCGCTATGGCAAAAAAGGCATTTCTGGCCAAGCGAAGTCTATTAATATCAAATACCGGCCTTAATTTGAGGAAGAAATTTCTGAGGATGTACGTCTGGAGTACAGCATTGTATGGTAGTGAAACATGGACTGTGAGAAAACCGGAACAGAAGAGAATCGACTAACCTAACCTAACCTAACCTAACCGCATTTGAGATGTGGTGCTATAGACGAATGTTGAAAATTAGGTGGACTGATAAGGTAAGAAATGAGGAGGCTCTACGCAGAATCGGAGAGGAAAGGAATATGTGGAAAACACTGATAAGGAGAAGGGACAGGATGATAGGACATCTGCTAAGACATGAGGGAATGACTTCCATGGTACTAGAGGGAGCTGTAGAGGGCAAAAACTGTAGAGGAAGACAGAGATTGGAATACGTCAAGCAAATAATTGAGGACGTAGGTTGCAAGTGCTACTCTGAGATGAAGAGGGTAGCACAGGAAAGGAATTCGTGGCGGGCCGCATCAAACCAGTCAGTAGACTGATGACCGAAAAAAAAAAAACGATTTGGGAGACAATCTGAGCAGCCCACTTACGTTGTTTGCAGACGACGCTATCGTCAGTCGTCTAGTAAAGTCATCGGAAGATCAAATCAAATTGCAAAACGATTTAGAAAAGATATCTGCATGGTGCGAAAACTGGCAGTTGACCCTTAACAATAAGAAGTGGGATGTCATCCACATGAGTGCTAAAAGGAGTCCGTGCTAAAAGGAATCAATTACTTCTAAAGCTCGTAAATGCAACTAAATACAATCAAGAACAACTTAAACTGGAAAGAACACATCGAAAATGTTGTGCGGAAGACGAATCAAAGACTGCGATTTATTGGGAGAACACTTAGAAAATGCAACGGATCTACAGAAGAGACTGCCTACACTACGCTTGTCCGTCTTCTTTTACAATACTGCTGCGCGGTCTGGGATCCTTACCACATAGGATTAACGGAATACATCGAGCAAGTTCAAAGAACGGCAGTACGTTTTGTATTATCGAGGAATAGGGGTGAGAGTGTCACGGACATGGTACAGGGTTCGTGGTAGACATCATTAAAACAAAGACATTCTCGTTGCGGCCGAATCTTCTCACAAAATTGCAATCACCAACTTTCTCCTCCAGACGCGAAAATCTTTTGTTGACGCCGACCTACATAGGGGCAAACGATCATCATAATAAAATAATGTAATTCCGAACTCGTGCGGAGAGATGTAGGTGTTGGTTTTTTCCGTGCGCTGTTCGAGACTGGAATAATAGAGAGTTATTGTGAAGGTTACTCGATGAACCCTCTGCCAGGCACTGAAGTGTGATTTTCAGAGTATCCATGTAGATGTAGATGAGGATACCGACTTCGGATGACAACATAATCAATTATTTTTCTGCGCTCGTATCCTTTCTGAGTGTCAACAGACAATTTTTTTGTAACTTGAACCACTCACTCCAACATCCCTCCGTTCCACTGATTCAGTTCCTTCATCTTCCTTTTTGTTACTTCGAAATATCCTGTATGTGTTATGTCTTCACCCCACCCATTTCTTCTTTAGAGTCTATCTTTGGCTCAGGGATAGTAACTGTTCCTACACTTTCACACAACACAAATTGAATAAAACACTGAATTTTAAAAATTGTTTTTTTTTCTATTTATCTTGATGTGTCCATATAATCGAACTCCAATTTGGAGGTTGATTATCGGTCATCCTGTTATGGTCCACGAGTTCTGATTGTTATATCTGAGTATTAGTCTGTATATAATTCTTACAATTCAGGTTTAATTTCATTGCGTCTGTTTTCATGCAAATTCACATATTATTTTTCCATCTTGATCTGCAAAACATAAATACACAGCAATAACCGAATCCTTGGCTTTTAAAATACACCAGAAAAAACACCCAAACTGAGATTACCTGCCGTCTGTTATTGAGGAAACTCTTTAAAATATTTTAAATTGAAAAATATCAATGAAGTTCACTTTTTTTAGGAACTGAAACGCTTGTATCGTGCAACTAATAAATTTATAAAAAAAAGCCATACAGTACTAAAGTGTATTTTTCTCTACAGCTTCTTGTGGCTCCTCATAGAAAACGTGGCTTGCTAGAAAAGTCATGACTCGCTGAAAGAATAATATTTTATATGTAGGTAGTATGATCCAGTTTTTTTGTCTTTGAGATAAGAAAACTGTGTGGCTAAATTGTACTCATTGGACAATGATGAAATTACAACTGTTCACCAACAACAACCTCACCAATCTCCCACCAAGTACATGCTTGAACTTGGTTGCATCAGATGATTGCATCAGAAAACAACAGACTTCAGAATGCAAGTAATTCGTCCCAAAACATTTTAGGTCAAGACGACCAGAGATATAACAGTTTGCAGCACAGCGATCTTACAAAATATCGATATTTGAGTCCACAAAAATTTGTATATAGTTATTTCATTTACAAATATTTTCAAATTATTATCTAGAATAAATTATAGAAATAAGAATAATGATAAAAATAATTATTACTAATAAAAAATCTCACCAAAATTTAGAAAAATGTAGCTCCTATAAAAGTGTATTTTTTGATCATGATAGAAAATGGATTTTTTTGATCATATATTTATATGATGGACAATACTTAATGAGCTGTTTACTAAAAAAATGAGAAGGAAACGTTTTTATAATTTCAGAAAAATGTCTGTGCATAGGTGTACCACATCGTCTGAGTATTTGCAAGTATTGAGTATTGCAGTTGTTTGTATCTATTGTGTATTCTGGTTTGGGTTAAAATATGGTTATTAACCAGATCTCTCACAGGTTTTATAAATTCATTCGGAGCTGACCACTTCCCAACTGGAGATCAAAATCATTTGTTTACTTAAAATAAGGTTTCAATACTACAGCACGCAATATGTCTACATTTTATTTCTGTCGAAAATGTGACCTGATTCAACACAGCCAAACATTTCATGTGAGCGTTGCAGGTGGAAATGTATGCTTCAGGCATACATTGTACAAGTTCTTCCCAGTCACTGTGCGTCTTCTATCGACGTCTACCTTACGCAGAATTGCATAGCACAGTCAGAACTCAATTGAAAGCACCCTCCTTCACAGGAGTGAGGATTGCTACAAGTTTAATACGTGCTTAGACGTTGACAGTGAGTACTTGAATATTCATTATGGATGATAATATACATTTTAACTGTCACAAGAATCACCAACATTTTTGTGTAAAGTGATCACATATCAATCTGCGAAAAAATCACAGATAATTAAAGAAGAATAACATCCGAAATGTTTCTAACATACTTTCACTGTGTACGTTTTCACTGTGCACGTTCGTTCTTAGTCTGATACAACCCACTTATCTGAGACTATTCTGGAGTCCCTATTCTCTAAGACAACTCTTCATTATAAGGATGTGTTCTGGACAGCTAGAAGGAGACAAGAAACGTGTTTGTTTCATGTGGGTGATCACAATGAAGTAAGTTCCATCCAGGTCAGTTTATCCAACGCTGTACAACATTATAGTTTCCATATACCGCATTACTTGGCTGAAATGAAGTCTCCTAATAAACCAAAATCTTCTTTTAGATTTGGCATGTCCCAGCATAGGCCAAGCAAGCAAAAATATTACAAGTTATAACCATGTGGTTAATGTCAGCACAATCCGCATTTCATCATTCAAACCGCCATTGGAGAGAAATCCGGTTTGTAAACAAACAGTGTCCTCTGAGGCAAACGCATCCAAATCAAAACTTAGTTGGAACATAACCAAAAGAGTGGAAACACAAGTAGTTTTATGAAGGTGAACCTAAGCTGACATTTAGAATCACATTCAAACTTTTGTTCAACTCTTTTCCATCTTAATATCGATCCACACATGGAACAGGCATGTATACAGTTACAGCAAGGCTTGGCGTTCAGGTGCTGGAGAGCCTCTGACGGACATCATGCCTCAGTATCCAGCTGGTATATCAGTTGCTTTGTATGCAATCTGCCAGCGTGCCTGCCAAAACCATGTTGGCTGTGCCAGTCGCTGGAGTTTTCCCACATATTTCATAAGATCAGCTCTGACGACACATCCTCTGCCACCGACCGCGTATTGTTGAAACTTTACCATTTTGTTGTTCTAACGCCACGGCTCGAGGTTTCATGCTATGCTATTGATACCTGGTTTTAAAGATCACATTTGGAAATCCTGTATTGAGAAAGTCATGGATTGAAGCTTTCTCCTAAATGTAGTTTTTGAACTTTCCTACTGAGGTAACAGTATTATAAATCATGGCAATGGACAGAGAAAGACTAACAAGCCTGCTACAGGTGTGTGTCCTGACATAAGCTGGACAACAGTACGGTTGCCAGCCACTATTACAGCCTCATAACCCTCAGGTTATAAGAGTCGAGGGGCATGAAAGGGAAGCAGTGGTTGGAAATGGAGTAAGACAGGGTTGTAGCCTCTCCCCGATGTTATTCAATCTGTATATTGAGCAAGCAGTAATGGAAACAAAAGAGAAATTTGGGGTAGGTATTTAAATCCAGGGAGAAGAAATAAAAACTTTGAGGTTCGCCAATGACATTGTAATTCTGTCAGAGACAGCAAAGGACTTGGAAGAGCAGTTGAATGGAATGGACAGTGTCTTGAAAGGAGGATATAAGGTGAACATCAATAAAAGCAAAACGAGGATAATGAAATGTAGTCGAATTAAGTCGGGTGATGCTGAGGGAATTAGATTAGGAAATGAGACACTTAAGGTAATTAGGAGTTTTGCTATTTGGGGAGCAAAATAACTGATGATGGTCGAAGTAGAGAGGATATAAAATGTAGACTGGCAATGGCAAGGAAAGCATTTCTGAAGAAGAAAAATTTGTTAACATCGAGTATACATTTAAATGTCAGGAAGTTGTTTCTGAAAGTATTTGTATGGAATGTAGCCATGTATGGAAATGAAACGTGGACGATAAATAGTTTAGACAAGAAGAGAATAGAAGCTTTCGAAATGTGGTGCTACAGAAGAATGTTGAAGATTAGGTGCGTAGATCACATAACTAATGAGGAGGTATTGAATAGGATTGGGGAGAAGAGACGTTTGTGGCACAAATTGACTAGAAGAAGGGATCGCTTGGTAGGACATGTCCTGATGCATCAAGGGATCACAAATTTAGCATTGGAGGGCAGCGTGGAGGGTAAAAATCGTAGAGGGAGACCAGGAGATGAATACACTAAGCAGACTCAGAAGGATGTAGATTGCAGTAGGTACTGGGAGATGAAGGAGCTTGCACAGGATAGAGTAGCATGGAGATCTGCATGAAACCAGTCTCAGGACTGAAGACCACAACAACAACACAACCCTCAGGTCCTGAGTGTTTATCCAATATCTCCTCACATGGTTACACAGCACCAATCTTGGAGGAAGTGTAGTTCAAACCTTTCAGTTGGAAGACTTGTCAATTGAGAAAACACATTACAAAGATTCTGTCTGGACACAATGGTTACCATAAGAAGAATTTTGGACTCAGCACTCTTAGGAAGTCCTAGCCTCCCTTTTATCAGGACATTACCCTCCTCAGTTTCCCACATGGTTACACAGCACCAATCTCTGAAGAAGTGCAGTTCAAACTGTTCAGTCCAGAGACTTGTCAACTGGAAAAACTCATTTCTGAGCCTGTGGCTGGACCATGGTTACTCTGGATGCACTAGAACGATTTTGGATTCAGCGCTCTTATGAAGCCCCAGTCTATCTTTTATCAGTACCTTAACTTCCTCCACCAGAGAAATTTGCCAGTTTCAACAGCAGCCGTGTTCACGGCACATACGCAGGGACTGCTATAGTGATGCCAGAGAACTAGTGTCTGGCCATTGTGGTTTCCCTATATACTCTAGAAATCTGAAACCGTGTCAGAAAGCTACTGTACACCACTGAAGAACTTCTTCCCACAGGGTTGCCAGTGAGTAGGCAGTCCCGTAACCTTCCCTCGATCACTACGCATACCTCCATCCTTATTAGCTAGTGCTCTGTTGGTGGCTCGCCACGTGTTTTTCCCACGAATGTTCTTTTGTAGCTGGACATCAGCCCGGCCCTCTACCTGGAGAGCGTGCTCAACCTGTCCAGGTTCGCCGTCGACTACTCCTTCAGCCGGCTGCGGGAGCCCGTCAACAAGACTGAGTGGACCAGCCACAGCAATGTGGCCACCGTCAATGCATTCTACGACACACTCGAGAACTCCATACGTGAGTACACTATACGATGGAGTATCAAAAGTGCTGACCATTGTGTGCAAGTGTTAGGTTATCCAAAGGGCAGCTGTGGTGTGCATCACACAATTCACTGTCCTCAGATAAAGCGCTATTGTCTTTAACTCACTACCGAAGTGCACGGCTGACGAAAGAGGCTCAGGGTATTCAATCTGTCATTTCTTTCCAACCAAACTAAGCAAAAGCAACTAGGAAGTGAGGACGAAAGACTACCAACGTGTGTGTGTGTGTGTGTGTGTGTGTGTGTGTGTGTGTGTGTGTGTGTGTGTGTGTGTGTGTCTGTGTGTGTGTGTGTGTCTGTGTGTCTGTGTGTTTCACATACATCATTTTGATCTAGCAGCCACCGCGAACTAAGACACAAAGGAATTGCAGACAATGGCTGCGAGTGGGCATTGATTTATATCAATGGGCAAAGTTGAACATTTGTGCCAGATTGGGATTCGAACGTGTCTTCTGCTTACTAGGCAGATGCTCTGACCACAGAGCCACTGCATGGGCTACCCTGGTACACCTCCTGCCAGACCCAAATTCTCATCCTGTCCACACACCACTGACGTAGTGTCACTTGCCCGTCATCCCCTTTACTCTGATTCTCATAAGAGTTTGCGATTGGTATGCAGCTGTAGTGCAGAGACCATTGGCCTTCCTTAACTTTATATATGCAGGGTGAGTCAGGAGGACAGGTACACACTTTGCGACGCGATAGTATTAGTGGTTCTGAACAAAACACGTCATATGGATATATCCCCTATTGCGAATGGTTTCCGAGATAGAACACGTTTAATATCACTTTTGTACGTTTTTCTTTAATAACTCGAAAACCGCACAGTCCGACGAAAACGTGTCTCAGTACACAATTAAACTAAATTAAAGTTGCTGCAAAAAAAGTCCTGTTCATTTTTGGTCTAGGACTAACAGTTTGCGCGGAGAGATCGTGAGAATATTGAAAGTCCGTAGCTAGGCGCTTTTTGCAGGCCAGTTTGAGATAGTTTTCCGACTTGATAGACCACAAGCGTCCTGCATCAAAACGTTCGTCTCAACTTCCTCTGTATTACTGTGGTACGTTGTAAACATTGACAATGAATAATACAGAAAATAAATAAAAATGTATGTTAAAAGTGTTCTACCTTGGAAACCATTCGGAATAGGGCATATGTCCACACGAAGTTTTTCTTCATTATCAGTGCCTGTCAAAACACTTACCTTTCCTCCTGACCCACCCTATATATAAATGAGTCATTAACTGTTGCCACCAAAAATAACTCCGAAAGTATGATAGGAGCTGAAACGTTTGTGCGACAAACGTTGCATGGAACAACAGGGGCCATAATATGACGTTGGTTTTTTGTTGCTGGGTAGGGACGCTTTAAATGAGATGCTATAGTTTGGTACTCATTTTCTGATAGCGGCTATCGAGACGAATCCAATGGTAATGTAACGGTAAGGTCTTTGAAGGTCAGCGAAGGTCAAAAATGTGGCATGAACGTCCATTTACAGAAGGTGTTAGAAGTGATGACCATTGGTATGAATGAAGAGCTGCAATCTTCTTATCAAGGATTGAGTAATATTCCTTGTCACTTCGGTACTTATCGAAGCACATGCTCTGACAATTCTCTCTCGTATGTCGTGCAAATAGTAAATATTCGCCGAATACGTGCCATTGACATGTAAACACCATTCGACGATTTCGCAATGTAACACTATTAGGAACAGTAAGGCTAGTATCGTCGAATCAAGCGAATGTGGCGATGTATTCCTTCCAATAACAAGTCGATATGCTTCTCATTCACAGAGAATACCAACGAAATTCAGTGAGGTCTGGAGACTTACACGTTGAAAGATATTCTCAACGTACTCACCCTACACGTCGTACATTTAAATGTGTGTATGATAAATTGAGAACAACTGGATCTTTAATGCATCGGAAACATAACCGGCAAAGGAAACTTACTAACAAGGAAATGGAAATTGGTACTTTTGCCACTGCGGTTAGAGATCCTTGTGTTAGTTCGCGTCAGATCTCAAGGGAATCCTGTATAAGCCAGAGTAGTGTTGGTCGTGTTCTGCATCGCCGTAAATATCATCCTTACCATGTCAGTCTCCACCAAGAATTAACTGGTACAGATTGTATGCGTCGCATTGAATTCTGCCGATTGGGTCAACTTCAATTTCAGAGGGAAGACACATTTATTAATTTGATTTTGTTTACTGACGAGGCTACATTCACGAACCACAGAAATGTTAATTTGCATAATATACATTATTGGCCAACTGAAAATCTGTTTTGGCTGCGGCAAGTTGCACACCAAAAACCGTGCTCGGTGAATGTATGGTGTGGGATTCTGGAGGACAGAATTATAGGCCCCTATTTCATCGAAGGATATGTTAATGGTAGTAAGTAGATCACATTCCTGCAAGAAACATCAGGTCTGTTATTGGAAGAAATACCTTTAGGAACAACGAACAGGATGTGGTATCTACACGATGGGTGTCCGGCACATTTTTCGCTGATGGTTAGAAAAGAGTTGGAGAGACAATTCCGACATCGTTGGTTTGGATGCAGAGGAGATGTGTCGTGGCCGGCTCGTTCGCCAGACTTGATGCCTCTGGATTTTTTCTTGCGGGGATTCGTAAAACACATTGTTTATAAAGATGCTCCAACTGGAGCTGAGGATATGCGAGAGAGAATTGTCAGAGCATGTGCTTCGATAAGTGCCAAAGTGATAAGGAATATCACTCAATCCTTGATAAGAAGATTGCAGCACTCCATTCATACTAATGGTCATCACTTCTAACACCTTCTGTAAATGGACGTTCATGCCGCTTTTGTGACCTTCGTTGACCTTGAAAAACATTAATATTACACATCATTGGATTCGTCTTGATAGGCACTATCAGATAATAAGTACCAAACTATAGCATCCCATTTAAAAAAAGAAAGTTGACCTTCATTCCTCTGAAGCGACCCCACCTAACAACAAAAAGCCAACGTCATATTATGGCCCCTGTTGTCCCATGTAGCTTTTGTCCCACAAGCTTTTCAGCTCCTATCATACTTTCGGAATTATTCTTGGTGACAGCAGTTAGTGACTCACCCCATATATATATATATATATATATATATATATATATATATATATGTGTGTGTGTGTGTGTGTGTGTGTGTGTCTTTGAATGTATTTGTCGGTAACAGTATAAGCGAATATTGCAAAAGAATTTGCTTCACATGTAATTTAATACAAGCATTAAAAATATATAATTTCAAATTTCTATTTAATTAATTGTGGCTCTGAACTCGATTGTTTATTATTCCACATAGATTAATATCACAGATGGTGTGTGGAAGAAATGATCGACTCAGCTTTCCATAATCTCACAATGCTGATGGGACATCAGTCAGTTCTCTATTTAACTAACGAATGGCTTCCAAACTGATTTTTTGTTGTTTCCTTTCCATTAACACTGCAAATAAGTAACATAGATGATGAACTCAACTTTTCATTTCTCAAGTCTCCTACTAGCCATTTATTTTCTGGAAAATTCCTGAAATTATGCTTCTATACTAAGTGGGATAATTTAGTTGAGATGTAGCGTCAGGAGAAATTTTTTCGACCAACAGTGTTTTATATCAAAGACAAATGATCGACAGAGGAATGGCTACCGCAATTGCTCCAAACATTTGCTGAAAATTACAGTGAAAACTAAAATACTTTATATGAAACTAGGAGCTGTGTTACCGAAAGACTGGGGAATACTGTTGAGATTTACTTTTGAGGAATGCATGTAATGGGCAATTAATGTGATAAGAACTTCAGTCAATAGACAAATAAGTGGAAAATAATTCCTGAGTTGTTGTTAATAATATAATAGCAGCAATAACAAAAATAATAATAAAATTTTACTTGTGTATTGTAACTGAGGACGTGCCAGTTTGGACAACTTTCAGTGAATATAAATGTCGAACATTAACACTGAAAGTGAAATCTGAGTCCTCTTAGTTTAAGTGCTCTGCTAGAGACGATAAAAATTACAGAAATACATCAATAGGTTATTGGTCTAGTGGTGTAGAATCAATTAAACAACTGCCCACAGTTTAACGACTTTCTTTTTTAATCACGGTACTGATCCGCTTACAACTTTTCAGCCCACTCTGAGAACTGCGAGTATTTTCCCGCCATCGTCAGCAGCCGTTTCGCATCCGCTGCGCCCTGCAGACTTCTCCTCACAGCCCGGTCACTATCGACACACACACCCGTGTTGTGACGTCACCTGACCACCTCCGATCAGCCTGCCACGTCGGACTGCCGCCACCTCTGAGAGTCCACCAGAGCACTTGCTCGCCCAGTGAGCCACCCTCATTCCCCTGGCCTCGTCTGCCCCCTCCTCCATCACTGTGGCCCCCACATCGTGTCTCCCCAGCCCCAGCGTGTCCCCTGACCCGTCTGTCTGTCTCCGTTCTCCGCAGACCGCGCCCTGTCAGACTAACAAGTAGAGATCCCAAACCGTGGGCTCGTCCTTTTTGAAAACACCTGTACGGTCAAGGTGCTAGATATCGCAGCTTGCATCTACTATCCCAGGTGCGATCTAGTTTGCATGTAATCGACGAAATAAATTTCAGAATTTCGTATGGTGCTCTATTACTTCAAAAATAGTAACAATTTACATATTGGCTGCAGAGCGTAATGGCTAAAGTACTGACTACTCACAAAAAAAGCTGTTTTAAAATTCTATATAAATGTCTTTAATCGCTATTTTTACTCAGTTAATTGGCTGACCAGCAATTTTTTTCCAATTTTTGTGCATCTGAATTTAATTATTTTTATTTACTTTTAAACAGTTCAAAATGCCTATCTGTCGGTAAAAAAAGGGTGAAATAATATATTTATATTGACAGTGCAATGCCATTAAGAATGGATTTGTCGTTACAAGATTTTTGAACGGCAGTCGTTATAGAAATATTTAAAACATTAATTCTTATTGCACTATGGATAAAATAATGCTGATGATGATTTAAACTAAAACGAGGAATGTAAGTTAAATGGAATTCGAGCAATATAAGAAATAAAAATAGTGAATGTAAAACATTGAGGAAAATGTAAGACTGGAAAATGGAAGAAATTAAATCAAAGTTAAGACATAACAATAATGAAAATCACATAAACAAGAATTCCAAGACAAAAGAGACTGATAGAAAGAAAAATGAGAGCAAATGATGTATTTCATACGATGGTTAATATGGCGTGAGAGAGGAACAGAAAAAATTACGTTTCGACCAATTAATTGAACAAAAATAATGCTCAAAGTCTTTTCGATAAAGATGTAAGAATAAAAGAACTACAAGTACTGACAGGATTCTAACCTATAACCTTTGGCATGACAGGTCAGTAGCTTATCCCTCACGCTACGCAAACAGTACACAAATCGCAGCTATTTTTAGAAGCATAAAGCATCATGCGAAATTTCGAAATGTTTTCCGTCGGTTACTGGCATATGAGTGGGCCCAACAGGATGAATGACTGCAGGGTGTGCTTCCTTGCACCTAACAGTCTTCTGGAAACAGTGACAAGGTGATCCTTGGAGAGGATCAGGAAGGATTTCCTGAGATCCTGACAGTCGTCTCCCAATTTGTACACCGCTACAGCCCGACTCCTGTGAATCCTGACCTGCGGTTCAGTGTGCCGAGGACTAACCGTCCGGACAAGAGAGAAACCCAGCTCGGTTCAGGTACCAGGTACCACAGTATAATGTAGTGTAGCGCTCTGTAGTGTAGCGTTGTATAGCGGTACAGACCACAGTTATAAATCACAAAATACGTGATCCAACGACATTTCATAGTACACTGGAACAGTGTCATGTGCATTCCGGATTCAGAATGAAGATATATATGTGTACCAGCTGGCTGAAGTGTAGTGAATAAGTTTTTACTTTCTTTTAAAAATTATAGATTTTTTTTTCAATGTAGATATTTTATGCAGATTTTCCACCCTTCTTAAACACCATAACGCAAATTTGAAAAGATGTTAAAATATTGAATGCTATATTCATGCTAGTTCATGTGCAATATTTGATCTACTCTTGTATCTAGATAACAGACTGAAAGGAAATAGCAAATATATAAATAAAGAAATCTGCCTCTGTTTCCACCCCAGTAATTCCTGGTTTCCAATTCTCCTCTGAACACTGAGCGACAATAAATATTTGAACGGTTTCCATGTTAAAAGTCTGTCCGCCACTGCCGTAAGTCACACCCCTTTGCAGACGCTGATTGTTGATGTGCTACTCGACAGCAATGGGAAGTACTGTTTGGAAAATCCTGTTCAGTTTAGCGATAGCGCCCCTGGCTATTCTCGTCCCTAAATAAGAGGACTCATCAACTCCTATTAGATGGTTGTTAGGTTGTATGTCCTCTTCCTGGTGATATTTGATGAATTAAATAGAGTTTTCAAAACAGTACCTCCCATTACTCTCATATAGCATTTCTATGATACAGTGTGTGCTAGCATATGTGACTTGCAGCTGTGGGACACAGACCTTCAGCGCCAAAATCATTCAAAAACTGATTGTTGCTCAGGTAACAATGAAGAGATATGCATCAGAAATCACTAGGGAGACAAACATACGTGGTCAGGGAGTGGGAGGCGCGATATGATAACATTAATAGTAGGATCGAGATGTAGGTGGGTGAGATTTGTGGCTAGGGGAATGTATGCCAGATGGAGTGAGAGAATCATCTGCTACTTGCTGGGACCAGGACCTGTGAGAGGTGGCAGGTGACGTCACAGGACATGCTGGTGGGATAGGGATGTCTGTACCTGGAGGCTGGAATGTGTGGAGAAGTCTGTAGGAGAGCTATTTCCAGCAGTGGGATTCAGATGAAGGGTGATGACGATGATGATGATTATGATGACTACAGTTTCGACAAAGTTTGGTATCTTTCAGTAACACTCCATACTCCTTGTAATGCATTCCACTATCCAACCAGAGGCGGCTGTGACTTCACATTCACTGGTTTGGACGTCTTTTTGGACATGTTACCCAAAAAAATTTCGGAAAGTGCCACCTCATCACACGTTTAGTGTTCCTTATGTACCATATAGCTTTGTTGCTAGGACGGGAGAACCGGTCTTGAGAGTTGAACGTTAGTGAGCAGCTACCATTACTGGTGGCGGAGACTTTGCGCACAGCAGTGGTATGTGTGGTATTGGGTGTCTAAATCTACATCTACATCTACATTTATACTCCGCAAGCCACCCAACGGTGTGTGGCGGAGGGCACTTCACGTGCCACTGTCATTACCTCCCTTTTCTGTTCCAGTCGCGTATGGTTCGCGGGAAGAACGACTGTCTGAAAGCCTCCGTGCGCGCTCTAATCTCTCTAATTTTACATTCGTGATCTCCTCGGGAAGTATAAGTAGGGGGAAGCAATATATTCGATACCTCATCCAGAAATGCACCCTCTCGAAACCTGGCGAGCAAGCTACACCGCGATGCAGAGCGCCTCTCTTGCAGAGTCTGCCACTCGAGTTTGTTAAACATCTCCGTAACGCTATCACGGTTACCAAATAATCCTGTGACGAAACGCGCCGCTCTTCTTTGGATCTTCTCTATCTCCTCCGTCAACGTGATATCGTACGGATCCCACACTGATGAGCAATACTGAAGTATAGGTCGAACGAGTGTTTTGTAAGCCACCTCATTTGTTGATGGACTACATTTTCTAAGGACTCTCCCAATGAATCTCAACCTGGTACCCGCCTTACCAACAATTAATTTTATATGATCATTCCACTTCAAATCGTTCCGCACGCATAATACTCCCAGATATTTTACAGAAGTAACTGCTACCAGTGTGTGTGTGTGTGTGATTTCCACAGAGTTCCCAGCGGGCATCCTCCAGGGCGCCTTCTTCAGCGCTGACCGTCCCAAGTACATGAACTACGGCGCCATCGGCTTCGTCATCGGCCACGAGATCACGCACGGCTTCGACGACGAGGTACCTACTTTTCATATACGTACACTGACGGCAAAAAAATTGTAACACCAAGAAGGAGTCGTGCGACATCAACGGAAGTTGGTAGGCAGCCACACAAGAGCTGCTTTAGTATCGCCATTGCGAGGATGAAAATCGGGTTTGCTTTAAATACATGCTGTAACAGTTGTGAGCATTAGTTACTTTGAGATTGGACATGGTGAACTGATGTTAATTATCTGGTGTAACCGCCAGAATGATGAATGGAAGCATGCCGATGTGTATGCATTGTGTTGTTCAGGTGCCAGGTGTCAGTATGAGACTGGAGCTGCATGCGTGTTGCACCTGATCGGTCAATACAGGGGCTGTTAATGCTGGTTGTGGATGACCCTGCAGCTGTCGTCCAATGATGTCCCATATGTGCTCGATTAGACACACATCTGGTGGTCTAACAGGCCACAGCAACATGTCGACTATCTGCACTGCATGTTGGTTTACAACAGTAGTATGTGGGCGAGCTTTATCGTGTTGGAAAACACCTCTGGAATGCTGTTCATGTATGGCAGCAAAGCAGGTCGAGTCACCAGATTTTCGTGCAGTTTTGCAGTCAGGGTGTGTCAGATAACACAGAGTGCTCCTGCTGACATACGAAGTCGCACTCCAGACTGTAACTCCCGGTGTGGGTCCATTGTGTCTGGTACACAGACAGGTCGGGTGCAGGTCCTTCATTGTCCTCCTTCTAACCGAGACACAGCCATCTCTGGCATTCAACATCACAACAACCATGCAGGCTACTCTACAGTATTTTTTCGTCTCCCACTATTCTAAATTGGTATTTTTGATTTCAACTCATTTTAAAGAACGCAAGTGCCGTTCGTGGATGGTTTTTAATTTTCCGCCATTTTAAACTATGGAGAAGTGGTGCTGCATGGGGAATGTAGGGCTGGCAACTACGCAGGCTGCGCCAGTGAGCTGTGATGTTAGAGGGGTGGGGGGAAACGCTGTTTTATGCTTAGGGCAATTGACCTGGGGCTACCATCTTGGATTACGTACTTACCATGTGGCCTACTTCCACAATACTGGACTGTGATGTCAGAGTGGAGAGGAGGGGGGGGGGGGGGGATGAGAGTTTGGTGTGAAACCCGCCAGCATTGCATGACACACTTGGAGAATGTAGGTCATGTGCGCTGCCTATTTGCTAGACCCTGCGTCAGCCCTGGCAATTTCCTAATACTATCTTTGACCAAGATTGCCCTCTTTCCCTGTCTATTCTGTATGTCCTCCCTGCTTCATTCATTATGCATCATTTTGCTTCCAAGGTAGCAGAGTTCATTCACTTCGTTTACTGCACGGTTCCGAATTTTGCTGTTTTTCGCCGATGTCATTTCAGCTCCTCCTTAAGTTTAATCTCACGTTCTGTGCTTAGTAGACTGTTCATCTACGCAGTGCGTCCAGTCATTTCTTCCTTGCTATCACTGAGGATAGCAACATCATAAGCGAACCTTATCATTGACATCTTTCGCCCTAAATTTTATCCATGCAAGTGAACCCATATTTTATTTCCGTCGTTGCTTGATCGGTTTTCACTGACCAGTACGGGAACAATACTGCATCTCTTTCTTACAGCCTTCTAATCTGGGCATGTCGTTCTTGGTATTCCTGTTCTCAGTGTTTTCCTACGGCTTGCTCCTATTTTCCTCAGAATTTAGAACATTTAGCACCATTTTCCTTTTCTGTCTCGAGTCTCGCACTGTAAGGTGGTTTGCAGACTGACTATGTAGATGTAGATGTAGATGTAGAGTCTCTATTGTTCTGTAACTGTATCTTCAATTGTTTCAATATTCCACCTGTATTAGAATATAATTTCCTTTTAAATAGTTAACCAGTAAATACCCTCATATACTTTCTCTGTATCTTTGTCTTCTACTTGCGGCGTTTGGATTTATACCTGAACACCTGTTGCGTAGGTTTGCTGTTGATTCGGATGAGAATAATCCGATCTCTGAATTGTTCGAAGTAACTTGCTCTCTCCTATTCAGAACGAATCCTACTCCAGTTATACTATTTTCTACTGTTGCTGAAATTACCTTCCACTCGTGTGATCACATATCATCTTTCCGTTTCACTTCACTGACTCAGGTTACATATAGGTTAGTAAACGTGACTCCATCTTAGAGTCAGGAGCGAGAGAGAACAGGTGGTCGATGAAGTGTAATAATATTGTACCAAGAGCCGCTATTGTGATAATGTTTGATTAGGCAACGAGAGGCGACGTTCCGATCACGTCATCTTCAGGCCTTCACTCGAATGACTCCAAGCACCACTTGTGCATGCGTAAGACAAGGCACCAATACCTGAACTTCGTAAGCATGTGTGCTTCTCACACCTGCACACGGAGTTCGGTTATCTACAGAAGCAGATGCGAATATTGATGCCTCATCCTAAACGTGCACGAGTGGTACTTGATATCACTCGTGTCATGAACCTGGCAAATCGAAACTCATTGTCTGACATTGCCTGATATTCCATGCTCCGACACAATGTTATCATTTCGTTGGTTAGTTAATATTTTTTTCATGGCTATCTCCCCTTGGACAGCTGCTTCCCTTAGGTTCCAATGGGAGACTGTTCCGATCTCTTTAGCCAAAGGAGAAACTATCCTGACACTGGAATGAGATTTTCACTCTGCAGCGGAGTGTGCGCTGATATGAAACTTCCTGTCATATTAAAACTGTGTGCTGGACTGGGCCTCGAACTCGGGACCTTTGCCCTTTGTGGGCAAGTGTTCTACCGTCTGAGCTACTCAAGCATGACTCGAGCCCCGTCCTCACAGCTTCACTTCTGCCAGTACCTCGTCTCCTACCTTCCATACTTCACAGAAGCTCTTCTGCGAGACTTCTTATGCCAGAAATCTTCTCCTGCCATTGCGAAGGTCCCAAGTTCGAGTCCAGTTCCGGCACATAGGTTTAATCTGCCAGTCTGCCTGACACTTTTCAATTACAGGTTACATGTGCTGTGGAAAACTCATAAAGTATCTTTAATGCAGTGCTTTCCGTTGTCTTCTGCATCTTCATACCGTCGATCATCGCTGATTCTTCCATCTTTTAGGGGCAGTTTGCAACTCGAAGGACAATACATTGCCTTGAAACACTGTTCGCTCCTCCACCCTCTCTGACTAAGTTAATGGCAGAACGAGCGTGACTCCTTATGCCAGAAAACGTCTACTGCCACTGCCAATGATTTCAATTCAAAATTTATCCAGGGATCGAACCCAGGACCCAGCACATTTTGCTTACCGATTAAAGATGCTACTCCTAGACCACGGTGGGTGACACTGAGATACATTGGAAGATGTACACAGAAAATATACCCCATCCACAAAGGTGGCTAAGACAACCAACGTATGATTGGTGCTTCTCATTCTGAGACCATACCAGACAGGAAAAATAGAGGAAATGGGGAATATTCAAAGAAGAGCAGTGCATTTTGCTTAGGTCTGATTAAGAAGGAGGAGAGCAATGGCGATCGTCATCCAAATCCAGTGGCATTTGCTTGAGGAGACGGTTTGTCCACTTAGGTGTGGTTTACTTTTAAAATTCCGCAACCACACGTTCCTAGAATAGGCATCCTATGTATAAATAAAAGAGAGGCCACGAAGGTAAAATCAGAAATATTCAAACTCATATGGAAGCCCACCATGTAGATGGTTAAAAACCTAGAAAAAAATTTGTGTCATATGCAATTGTTACACAACTTTTTGTTTGAACACTCTTCAGGGTCGTCAGTTTGACAAGGACGGCAACCTTGTTGACTGGTGGGACCCTGTGACCCACGACAGGTTCCTTGAGAAGGCAGAGTGCATCATCTCGCAGTACGGCAACTACACCGATGAGCAGACTGGCTTGCACGTGAGTATAGCTGCTTCTTTGTCCTCTTCTCTAAAAGTACTACTCGCTGTCCTCATTTTTAAAAAATCTACACATATCAAAAAAAGGTTCGCATCACCTCGGTTCCGAGAGTTCCGGAACATGTACAGAAAATTGGAATACAGATCAACATAAACATCATTTCTGCCCTTTTTATTGCTCATGAAAAGCACACGTTGCATGTTGTACTGCCATACAGCGAGACCTTCAAAGGTGGTGGTCCAGATTGCGGTACACACCGGTACCTCTACCCAGTAGCACGTCCTCTTGCATTGATGCATGCCTGTATTCGTCATGGCATACTATCCACAAGTTCGTCAGGATACTGTTGGTACAGATTGACCCACTCCTCAACGGCGATTCGGCCTAGATCCGTCAGAGTGGTTGGTGGGTCAAGTCATACATAAACAACCCTTTTTCATCTATCCCAGGCATGTGCGATAGGGTTCATGTCTAGAGAACATGCTGGCCACTCTAGTCGAGCGATTTAGTTAGCCTGAAGGAAGTCATTCACAAGAAGTGCACGATGGGGGCGCGAATTGTCGTCCATGAAGACGAATGCCTCGCCAATAAGCTGCTGATACAGTTACACTATAGGTCATTCGCCGGCCGCGCTGGTCTCGCAGTTCTAGGCGCGCAGTCCGGAACCGCGCGACTGCTACGGTCGCAGGTTCGAATCCTGCCTCGGGCTTGGATGTGTGTGATGTCCTTAGGTTAGTTAGGTTTAAGTAGTTCTAAGTTCTAGGGGACTGATGACCACAGCTGTTAAGTCCCATAGTGCTCAGAGCCATTTGAACCATTTATAGGTCATTCACTTATCGTACAGCCGTTATGGCGCCTTCCATAGCCAGCAGCAGCGTACGTAGCCACCTCAGAATGCCATCCCAAAACAGCAGGGAACCTCCACCTTGCTGCCCTTGCTTAACAGTGTATCTAAGGCATTCAGCCTGACTGGGTTGCTTCCAAACACATCTCTGACGGTTGTCCGGTTGAAGGCATATGATACACTCATCGGCGAAGAGAACGTGGTGCCAGTCCTGAGCGGTCCATTCGGCATGTTGTTGGACCCATCTGTACCGCACTGCAAGGTGTTGTGGATGCAAAGATGGACCTCGCCATGGACGTCAGGAGTGAAGTTGCGCACCATGCAGCCTATTGCACACGGCTTGAGTCATAACACGACATCCTGTGTCTCCACGAAAAGCGTTATTCAACATGGTGGCGTTACTGTCAGGATTCCTCCGGTTCATAATGTGTCGACAGCGGTCATCCACTGCTGTAGTAGCCCTTGGGCGGCCTGAGCGAGGCATGTCATCCACTGCTCCTGTCTCTCTGTACTTCCTCCATTTCTGACTAACATCGCTTTGATTCACTCTGAGACATCTGGACATTTCCCTTGTTGAAAGCCTGGCACAAACTAACAATGCGGATGCGATCGAAGAGCGGTATTGACCGTCTAGGCGTGGTTGAACTGGAGACAAAACAAACCTTGTACCTCCTTCCTGGTTGAATAACTGGAATTGATCAGCTGTCGGACCCCCTCTGTCTAATAGGCGCTGCTCGTGCATGATTGTTTACATCTTTGAGCGGGTTTAGTGACATCTGTGAACAGTCAAAAGACTGTGTTTGTCATATAATATCCACATTCAATGTCTATCTTCAGGAGTTCTGGGAACTGGGGTGATGCAAAACTTTTTTTGATGTATTACGTAAAAGTGTTAGCTTCCTCTGTTTCACTAATCACCATTTCGATGAAGATTGAAGCACATTTGACTAATCATTATTCTGATGAATGTACAGCTAATCTGAGAAAGACGGCTTCCCCATTTGGCTAGTCATCACTCTGATGGTGTTGCATCTCCCTTATTTGACTTATCATTTCAATGAAGTGATACAATCAACTTCCCCATTTAAACAGTCAATGAAGTGATACAATCAACTTCCCCATTTAAACACCTCACCTGACACATTTAGCTGCGCTCATTTAGTGATCTCCATACAGATGTAGATGCATCCCATCTCTCACACCTGACTATCGCCCCACCGAAGATGCACCTTATACGCCACTTGTCACTGGCCCCATTGGAGTGGGGAAGCTTTTATCAGATCCAAATGACTTTCTCATTTGGGTAATCATTTTAGCGAAGCCATATTCCACCTCAACTGTTAAATTTGACTAATCAACATGAATGTGTAACTTATTTGGCATATTTAAGTGACCCATTTGGTAATTAATATTGAGGTGCTGGCACATCTTATTTGCCACGTTTGACTAGCACATTTAATAAATCACTGCAGTGAACATGAATGTCACTGGCACATCTGACAACCGCATTTGAACAACCGTCATTTAGAGCAAACGGCATCTCATCCACCACACATCATTAATTTTCCTGATGCAGATGCATCTCGTCTGCTCATTGGTAGACCCCATTTTATCAGCATCCATGAGGTGAGTGTGACGACTGTGGTTCTACCCTGTCACTAAGTATCGCCAAAATACCCGAAAAGTACCGTGTTAACTAATGCAGTCCAAATCAAGCCGTATCTAAATAGACGTTTCTCCAAATTTTACTTCCCAACACAATATCTGACAGTGCATTTATCCCAGTTTAGCATAGAATAACCATATTAAATAAGATTTAGTAAGGACATTGACAAAAAATTTGTTTCTAACATCAATAAACAAAAGAATACCAAAGTTGAGTGATGAACCCACAATTTTACACGACTCTCATTCAAAGTAATCACAACCCGTGTGTTTTGACAGCTACCCACCTTTGAATTACCCACTATAGACTGTTAGCACCAATAGCAAGCGAGCTTCACTGTCATTGGTCGACGTTTAAGAAATTAATGGCGGGCGCCCTTGTCCAAGTAGCAAAGCATTACAATACTTCAGGTAAATGCTAGGGCACACGAATTTAGACACACACCCTCCAGAAGTTATAAAAAAATACACATGCAGCGGCAGCGGATTTAAAATGTAAAAAAAATAAAATGGAAATAATTAAAAGGGAAATGGCTACTGCTAATGAAAGTCAACAATATCTGCACAGAACACACCACTTCGTGGGGAACACTTTTATTCTAAAGAAGACAAATGTTACGTGTATGTCAGCCAAAAGGAAATTAAAATTGTTTGCAATAATTTTGAGTCTTTGAGAGGAGAGCGCTGCTTTTAAATCTTATCTTGTGTGTTGTGACGATGGTCGCGACATCGACGGCAGCTGGCTGGTCCTGGTGAAACGCTGAGATCTGCTCCCACGGTCGTGTGATTCCAGCTGATGATTTTTTCCTCGTAATCGTGCGGGCGGTGGTATTCATTAAGCTGCAAATCTGATTACAGTGGCGTTTTGCAGGCCACAGGCTGGTCGATGTAACTGTTGTTACAGATGTCCGTATGTGGACAGTATTAATGTTTCTGGCACACACAATTTAAGTTTACTTATGCCACACACAGTTTATAAAACTTGCCGACGGCGAATTCTATAGAAAGTCAATTCGTATTATGAGTGTCGCGATCGCGAAAAACGGTCCTGGGCGGGAGTGTACTCACACACAATAGGCAGTCCGCGTAAGTTCATAACGACTGTTACTGATTATAGGCGTCCGACAGTTCATCGAAACGCGAATAAATATGTAACTTCACAGTACTTGAGTGTACGAAAACACAGTCAAAATACAAGTGCAGTTCAATTCACAGACACAAAGCTACAATACCGTCCATTCTCGATTGCATTGTCATAGTTACTTCGTCTCACGGCACAGTCTCAGTATTTACTTCGCCCAGTTTCTACACTCACTTTTATCATATCACGACCTGGTATAAAACAGTCATTCAAAACGTACATCGCTTGCCACTAAACTCAATCTTCACCAGTTCGTAAAAGTCACAACTCCCACAGTAAAACGTGTCCTTCTCTCTAGCTACCCAACAACACAAACCCCTTTGTTGGATCGACTATCGATATTGCTCTCTCTCTCTCTCTCTCTCAATACTCTTGCCCACAGTTTATACAACATCAAAGTACATATATCTTTACACAACTATTTTCTACCAAACTTATTGCTGTAAACGGTAAACAAACAAAAATTATAGCTTTCCACAATCAATAAACTCTAAACCTATTTATCTACTTACAAAAAGGAAATAATTTCCAGTTACATATTACATCTAGAAAACAACTTTTATCTCTATATTGCAGGACAAAAGAAAAATGCGTTACAACATCAAAGATATATGAACAGACGGAAAAACAAGATAAATATATATATCTATCGCAAAATAAGATGTCTTCACATGAGGATGCACCTCTTTGTGTCTCATTGACTGTTCCATTTCATGAATCATTTCAGTGATGGCGGTTATCATCTGAGATATTTGTCTGCACCATTTGACTAATCACGTTTTCAGTGAAGATGTATTTTTCCTGCAGCATTCAAATGCACCATTTGATTAAGCACCATACTTGTGAAACTCATCAGATTAGAAACATTTCAGTGCCTCCATTTGACTGATGTCCATTCTGGTGAAGGTGCACCTCATCTGAGGCATTTTACGGTAGAAGTTTCATGTGTCATGGCTACAGTACATCCTATGATACTGTAGCATTCAACAGAGCAACAGTCAGCACGTATGTAGACTGAAACCATACAACGCATATGATCCTTTACTTGACGCTGTTCGTACAGTCAAGTGTGTGGGTAACCGGCAGGGGAATACGAGTAGGAACAAGTGTGGGTGACGGCGGCGTGCCGTGTTGCAGCTGAACGGGATCAACACGCAGGGGGAGAACACGGCGGACAACGGCGGCCTGAAGGAGGCGTACGGCGCCTACCTCGCCCTGCAGCGCCGCGCCGGCCAATCAGAGCCGCGGCTGCCCGCGCTGGCCGGCCTCTCCCCGCGGCAGATGTTCTGGCTGTCCGCCGCGCAGACCTGGTGCTTCAAGTCAGTAGCGCCGCTCTCTGTGTGCACTCTGTGGCCAGGCGGTTCTAGGCGCTACAGTCTGGCACCGCGCAACCGCATGCCTCGGGCATGGATGTGTGTGATGTCCTTAGGTCAGTTAGGTTTAAATAGTTCTTAGTTCTAGGGGACTGATGACCTCAGAAGTTATGTCCCATAGTGCTCACAGCCATTTTTTGCACTCTGTGTCCACGTCAGTGAGCCAGCACAGGCACTCTGTGAAGGGGAGATGTGGAGGCTCTGTAAACGGTTGAAGTTTCTGGTTCCTGCAAACACGTGGTCGCGGGTGGAGAGTCGTGGACAGGTGTAGGAGTAACTCGGGGTATTCCCCAGGGGAGGTGTGCCGCGAACCTCGCTGTTCGTGCCGTGTGTTTATAATTTGGCAGACACAACTGACAGTAACCTCAAAATTTCACACATCTACAATGCAGTGGAAATAACCCGAGGCATCCCACAGGGCAGGTGTATTGCGATAAAAAAATGTTCAAATGTGTGTGAAATCTTATGGGACTTAACTGCTAAGGTCATCAGCCCCTAAGCTTACACACTACGTAACCCAAATTATCCTAAGGACAAACACACACACCCATGCCCGAGGGAGGACTCGAACCTCCGCCGGGAACAGCCGCACAGTCCTCGATTCCAGCGCCTTAGACCGCTGTATTGCGATCCTCACTAGTCGTGTGTTAATAACAAATCAAACATTGTTGTTGTTGTTGTTGTCTTCAGTCCTGAGACTGGTTTGATGCAGCTCTCCGTGCTACTCTACCCTGTGCAAGCTTCTTTATCTCCCAGTACCTACTGCAACCTACTTCCTTCTGAATCTGCTTGGTGTATTCATCTCTTGGTCTCCCTCTACGATTTTTACCCTCCACGCTGCCCTCCAATACTAAATTGGTGATCCATTGATGCCTCAGAACATGTCCTACCAACCGATCCCTTCTTCTAGTCAAGTTGTGCCACAAACTTCTCTTCTCCCCAATCCTATTCAACACCTCCTCATTAGTTATGCGATCTACCCATCTAATCTTCAGCATTCTTCTGTAGCACCATATTTCGAAAGCTTTTATTCTCTTCTTGTCTAAACTATTTATCGTCCATGTTTCACTTCCATACATGGCTACACTCCATAGAAATACCTTCAGAAACAACTTCCTAACACTTAAATCAATACTCGATGTTAACAAATTTCTCTTCTTCAGAAACGCTTTCCTTGCCATTGCCAGTCTACATTTTATATCCTCTCTACTTCGACCATCATCAGTTATTTTGCTCCCCAAATAGCAAAACTCCTTTACTACTTTAAGTGTCTCATTTCCTAATCTAATACCCTCAACATCACCCGACTTAATTCGACTACATTCCATTATCCTCGTTTTGCTTTTGTTGATGTAATCAAACATCATTAATAGTAAACTCAAAATTTCGTAGACGGTCACACCATCTATAATGCAGTGTAACCGGAAACTCGAGCGGTTTTAGGCGCTTCAGTCTGGAACCACGCGACTGCTACGGTCGCAGGTTCGAATGCTGCCTCGGGCGTGGATGTGTGTGATGTCCTTAGGTTGGTTAGGTTTAAGTAGTTCTAAGTTCTAGCAGACTGATGACCTCATATGTTGAGTCCCATAGTGCTCAGAGCCATTTGAACCATTTTGACCGGAAACTGTGTAACCAACCTGTATCTACGTTATTATTGGGTCGGCACCGACTCCGTGTAACTCACTTGTTTACTTCTTACTATTAAACTAAAGCGTAGGCAAATGGTCGCTGCTGACAGTCGTCGTGTGGCACCTGTGAATAAACCGTGTCAGACAGCCGTGCACTTGTTGCGTTCTGTGTAAGTGGCATAGAGCGCCTTTGAGTCAACAAAACGTAGCACTCGGATCGGTGTCCGAATATTTAAATGAACCAGATGCAAATGGAAATGCTTATTGATGGTGAAATTAACGTGAGAAGATTACGTTCGCTACTGACTCCAATCATACAATTAATCAAAGGTTTGGCCGCGTCGGAAAATAAATAAATTTGATCACAGACCAAAAACTCATAAAAGTGCATACGTTGTGATATTGCTGATAGGGTATGCGATGTAATTAATAGTATTGCAAGAGCACTGTTCACGAGATTCAAACATTTAAAATACAACGGAAAGTGCATGAACACTGTGCATAAGAGCAGCTCCCAGCAACACACCTGAAAATAAGACTTAAAAATGGTTCAAATGGTTCTGAGCACTATGGGACTTAACATCTGAGGTCATCAGTCCCCTAGAACTTACAACTACTTAAACCTAACCAACCTAAGGACATCACACACATCCATGCCCGAGGCAGGATTCGAACCTGCGACCGTAGCAGTCACGTGGTTCTCGACTGAAGCGCCTAGAACAGCTCGGCCACCACGGCCGGCAATAAGACTTGATCTAAAAAGTAAAAGAGGAAACTAATCACTGGACCTGTGCATAAGGAAAGCCGTTGGATGTGCTAACGGGAAAGCTACGAAGTGATTGGCTTAGGAGCAAAAACGTAACCTCGGAATGCAAGAGAAAATTGCGGAAAAATCATTTATTCCACATACATGGATGTGAGGCATGTACACAATTCCTGATAACATTAATTCCTAAAAAATTAAAGAAAAGCATCGATACATTCACCGTTATAATCTACACCTAAAATCATTGGTGTGAATCATTCATACAACTGCGGTTGCCTGTTAACTGATAGCAATGGCTCGTGAAGCGGTACACGTTTCGCAGGACACCCGCGTGCCCACGTGGTGTGTGGAGACGCAATTTCTAGGTATGGTGGCCAAGTTGCAACAATATCACATTACGCAATCATGAACAGTTAAAATTCTTTAAAACACACATGAGATCGAACAGTTAGTGATGACGGCAACAGAAGAAACTCAAATGTTCAACCACGTGGCTGGCTCCCCACGGACGAAAGATACTTAAAGCAAGGAAAATTTGCGAGAAGGCAAAGCTACGTATTAATATTTAGAAAAATAAAAGTGCATACAAAAAAATTGGTTCAAATGGCTCTGAGCACTATGAGACTTAACTTCTGAGGTCATCAGTCCGCTAGAACTTAGAACTACTTAAACGTAACTAACTTAAGGACATCACACACATCCATGGCCGAGGCACGCGGTTCCAGACTGTAGCGCCTAGAACCGCTTGGCCACTTTGGCCGGCAAAAGCATATACAGGCACAGCTGAAGGCAAACAGACATTCATACAGAAGCGAGGACTCACGTCTTCTAGATGCTCTTCCGGCGGATCCAAATCTGCTATAGAAATTTATTAAAAGAAAAATCTGCCAAGGGTTTGCATTCCTTGCTGTGACAAGGCAAAGCAATCTTTCAGAGTTGAAAAGCGAGACCAAAAACTAACAGCTCTCCTCTCGCCAAGTAACAACGCGCCACGCGCTCAGTCTAACTCATCCGTCTCCAACTGGAGCACAGCTGTGGACGCTTCCCGTACCGGCGGCAGACTGCCTCCCTTTTTCTCCTCCAGCCTCTTACACGCTCCGCCATTTCCGCCACCAACCTAACGCAGGTAGATTTCTCACAAGTAGCGCAAACCTCTTTGCCTACTTGACCACTACAAGAGTTGGCTATTCTGTACAACTGCTGCTGAATCTGCATGACTATCGCAGACTTTCTGCAGCAGACTACGCCACCGTCTGGCAACGTGACACACAACGACAGTCATTCAATCAGTTATCAAAAAAAGAGAAACAAGGAAAAGAAAGAGAACTGCTAGTGAAAGTGGGCTACCGGACTAATGAAAGGTGGCTACAAGCACCTTTTAATTTGGAACAAATATTCGTTTCTATTTTGATAAGATTCCAGCAGGCTGAAAAGCCTGGCTACTTGCTTTAAACGTTCAGAAATATAGAATTGTACACTTCGCAAAATAAAGAAAACACAGCATAGTATCCTGTGACAAAAAATATCAATTAACCACAATAGCAATAAGTAAAGAACCATCTGTGGGTGATGAACCTAGGAACATGCACTAACCCCCCTCAAATTGCTCTTGTGTGGACACTGAACACAAGATTAGGCTAGTTACAGTGAGCTCAGAGGCGTTTAAACAGTCACTCATCCCACACTCCTTATGTGAATGGAATGGGAAGAAATCCCGATCCGTGGTACAGTTGGGATGTATCCTCTGCCATGGACTTCACAGTGGTTTGCGCCAAGGAGATGTACAATACAGGGTTATTCGTAAGTGCTTCCGAGGTTTCAGAAGACTACTGAGGAAAAACTACGAGATGTACTGAAAATGGACATTTATCGGTGCATGGGGTTTTTATCTCCCATTACATACACTCTACGTGGGTATCATTTATGATACAACAAACTTCAGTATGTGGCTGCAATTAATTGAAGTTGCTGATTCAAATTGCCTGGGAGGGCACTACAGCAGCCTGCATTGGAGAGATCTTCTTTTGGGCTGCCTGTCGGCAGGAGAAAATCGATTCAGTGTGACAGTGCGAAGCGTATAATATGTGTATGGTACATGTTCCCAAGTGCCTGACCCCTAGTAAAACTATGCCACAGTGCATATTCTGAATCACAACTTGGAGAGATGTTCTGTCTAGTAACATATGTTTAATTTTTCCTTACGTTTTGTAATTTTCTCTCTGTCACCTTCTGAGAACCTAGAGGTACTTAGGAATATCCGAATATACTGCAGTAGGGTGGTGGTAAATATTGTAAAGGAAGACAAAGAATCGACTACAGTGAACCGACAGATGTGAATGTAGGCTGCGCTAGTTGTCCAGAGCTGCCGGCCGAAGTGGCCGTGCGGTTAAAGGCGCTGCAGTCTGGAACCACAAGACCGCTACGGTCGCAGGTTCGAATCCTGCCTCGGGCATGGATGTTTGTGATGTCCTTAGGTTAGTTAGGTTTAACTAGTTCTAAGTTCTAGGGGACTAATGACCTCAGCAGTTGAGTCCCATAGTGCTCAGAGCCATTTTTTTGTCCAGAGCTGCAGAGGCTTCAACATGGAATAATATGGGGAGTTGCATCAAACGAGTCTTTAGTCTGAAGATCAACACAATACATATATGTTTGTGTGGCTTATATGTTTTACAGTATGTATGTATGATTTTCTGCTGATATATCTGTGTTTTGTAATTTTTGCACAGTTTGAATGTACGTTTGTGGAGTGTGCATCACAAGTTCGCGTCAGACAATTGCGCTTCTTTCAGCTGTTCAGTTCTGTGAAAGGCCTGCATACGTGAAAGTAGTCGCTTTACGTGCTGGGAGCAACTGCATTCGACTTTCCTCGCATTCATTCAGGCATGCCGTATTTCAGTGCCCTAACCGTGCACTCTGCAGAAGGGGTGCAATCTACCCCTCCCTTATTTGCTGATTGTCAGTCACTTCATAATAAAGTCTTTTAATAAGCTTCGAGAGGAATAAGATTTACAATAAACTTTTTTAGTTATCTTCTTTTCACGTCTAGGGGTTGATTCTTGGAGCTGAATTTTTTCGTATCATAGGTTCTCATGGTTCCAATTCACGTAATAACTTCTAAAGAATTGCCTGAATAGTTAATTTTATTCTCTCACATTTTTCTATGTCGCACTGTCTTTACCATTTCCACTTCAAAACCAAAAACTACATTGATACTAAAGGCGGCTGAGCCACAGTAATGGTTTCTACATTTATCTCTCCCGAAAAGCAAACCTGACCCTGCTCCACCGTGTCTCACTAACCTAAGTCGCACAGCAGCAAAAAGCAACTACAGTGCGTGCAAATTGCTGTGGCCACTGGATGAGGTATGGGGAGGGCAGTGGCCAGTGGTGGGGGTTGTGAGCAGGTGCTGCAGGGGAAATGCCGAGCGCTGGAAGGGGCGCGCCATCCTAAACTGAAGCCTGCACTCACATTTCGTATAAATATTAAGTGGGTCCCCTCCACGCCAACACATGCATGGTGACCATTCAGAAAGTGCAACTGTCAACACTGCTTTCGTTAGTATCTAAAAAGAATTCCGCCGAAAATGCAGCGATCCATTTGCGCCTGGCTTGTTAACCATTTA
The DNA here is from genome assembly GCF_021461395.2 of Schistocerca americana. NCBI lineage: Eukaryota > Metazoa > Arthropoda > Insecta > Orthoptera > Acrididae > Schistocerca > Schistocerca americana. The sequence goes on from NC_060129.1 coordinate 152,922,654, forward strand.
TAACTTTCAGAGAAGCATCAAGAGTAAAGCCTACACGTTTCTCTGGTTGCCATGCCAAAATTTGCTTCTTTTGCCAAAGCACAGCAGAGCTTACACTGTCTCACCTCACTAAAATATTCTGGAAACAAAATTGCTAGAGAATTCTGAAACAGAAGTTTACTGAGGAACTAAGGAAAAGAAAAGTCAATAGCTCATGGAAAAGCGCATCCTCGATAAAAAGTGTAATGTCTTCACATATGTTGTTCCAAACCCCACAACATTCCTCATTTCACAAGCAATCGATGACCCTTATTAATGACATTCTTTCACTACGATAGATAATGAAGTTTTGCGTAATAACGATATGGTAAAATACTCTTCTTTTTGTCTGCTATCATTTGCCAAAATCTCATTTCGATATCTCAAACTGCTAATGAAATATGAGAAACGCAGTGCACATTTCACTCTGGCTTTATCGCTGGCGCAGTTGGATCGCGAATGAGTGCGCTATGTACGACCAATTTTCTCGAGATTGTTGACAGATAGGTACTTCTACCCAACTCCAAAGAAAAAAAAATCAATATTTTAATTTCGTAAACAACAACATTTTATGTACTATACACCACAGCGTGTCCTGCGCGAGCTGCAGTGATGCACAGATTGACTGCTCGCGCTCGCAGGCAGCAGTAACTGTCGTCCGCTACACGTACCCATTGGCTGACTGCCGCCACAGGAAGGCTCGTTTCTATTTATTCCCATTCAGTATGATATACCGCACTACTACTAGACAATGTTTAGCCCAATTATGGAAGGACTAAAATAGTTACTATTATAACTAAAGCTACTGTAATAGCTAAGGTTACCCTTAACACAATGCATCACACAGAGACGACTTTTGGTTTACACACAAACCATATGAAAAAATAATGAATGCATACCTCAGTGAGGCAACGAACTGACTTTGTAGTTTTTCACCACAGCTGACTTCTGTTGTCCTTAACTATTTCACTATTTTCTTTGTCATCTAAAGAATCAGATGCTATCATGCAGGAATATATCTGTACAACAAAACTAAATTGATATGAGTGTAATTCTATCAGGTGGTGGGAATATATCAGAAGCAATACCAGGTTGTACACACACAGCTGTAACATTACACTCAAGTGCACCAGGCCGGGTGGCGCCTGCCCTGCATTCCCCTCAGTGCCTCATTCGACCACAGACTGCCCACTCCAAGCATCTGTGCTCAAACGAGCCACGCCTGAGCACAGCACGGAAGTAAACAAAGTCCCCAGTCTAAAGACTTCTAGTGTACATGTATTTTTGGACTATGAGTTTGCATGATGGTATGTATTTTTACCAGCATGTATGTGTGTTTGTGTGCTATGTATTTTTGTATCTTTTAGTGTACATGTATTTTTGGACTATGAGTTTGCATGATGGTATGTATTTTTACCAGCATGTATGTGTGTTTGTGTGCTATGTATTTTTGTATCTTTTAGTGTACATGTATTTTTGGACTATGAGTTTGCATGATGGTATGTATTTTTACCAGCATGTATGTGTGTTTGTGTGCTATGTATTTTTGTATCTTTTAGTGTACATGTATTTTTGGACTATGAGTTTGCATGATGGTATGTATTTTTACCAGCATGTATGTGTGTTTGTGTGCTATGTATTTTTGTATCTTTTAGTGTACATGTATTTTTGGACTATGAGTTTGCATGATGGTATGTATTTTTACCAGCATGTATGTGTGTTTGTGTGCTATGTATTTTTGTATCTTTTAGTGTACATGTATTTTTGGACTATGAGTTTGCATGATGGTATGTATTTTTACCAGCATGTATGTGTGTTTGTGTGCTATGTATTTTTGTATCTTTTAGTGTACATGTATTTTTGGACTATGAGTTTGCATGATGGTATGTATTTTTACCAGCATGTATGTGTGTTTGTGTGCTATGTATTTTTGTATCTATAAATATGTAAGCTTATGTGTGACTTTATGGCTGTGTGATGCTGGTATGTGTTATGTGCATATACCATCTATGTACTTGCTGACAAGTGAACGAGTTGTGTTGCTATGCAGTGTGATTATCTCATTAAAATATTTTTGTAGACATAAATTTCATTTTTAAATATTTTTGCAATCAAAATTAAGGTTAAATTCCTCTTATTTAATAAATTGCTATCATATTTTAGCTGAGTTTTAAATTATCATGTGAAGAGTGATACTTACCCAATTTGGGGTAAGTAAACAACAAGAAAGGAAAATATGTGACGGTTTCCTCTCGATCCTGTTCTAGGTACCGCACTGAGGCGATGCGCCAGCTTATCACGACAGGAGTTCATTCCCCAGGCCGGTTCAGAGCACTGGGCTCGATCAGCAACCGGCCCGAGTTTGCCGAGGACTTCGAGTGTCCACTCGGCTCCCGCATGAATCCGGTGGAGAAGTGCCAGGTGTGGTAAAGGATCTGAGAGGGGGGACCAAACAGCCGGGGCCTGTCGCCGACCTCTGAGTGCTTCTGCCAGCCACCGAGTGCCACACTCGTGTAACTCTAAACCTCAAGAACAGAAGGGAAAGTAATGAGGTCAGCGACTGGCCGATACACTAGCAGTGGAGCTCTGTTTCTGTGTAGCCATCACCGCTGGACCCTGACAACTAAACCATGAGGCAGCAGTCCTGGAAGAGACTGGCAGTCCCATCTGAAGAACATCAGAGGAGGACTGCTACAGATTCAAATCATCCTCAGTTGAGGTTTGCAATTGGTTTTGGTAACTGGGTTGCCAGAACTCTGGATGGAATAGTCATTGGGCAGAGATGTTGTATGCTCACTCTGGTGGAAAAGCTGATATCTCGTGGCTCTGAGCCACGATGGGATATGGCTTTAAGTTACGTTCCCGGTTTGTCGACTGCAGAGTGCGAGAGGTAACAGCTGACAGCTGCAAAGCTACACGCAGCCTGTTGGGCCCAGTACACACTTGCAATCTCGGAAAATGTGGCTTGATGGTTGTGATTTCTGACATTTTGGACAAGGCATGTTACACCGTGATGTGCAAGTAAATAGATTTGCATGTGCCGTGAAAAATAGTCCTCCATCAAGTACTATAAGCTGAAGTTTTGGTAATTCTGCCACCATATTTAAATGCAGATCACACCTTAACGTCCCGAGTCCAAAATGTTGGAAATCACAGCCACAACTGCACACTCAACCCCAGCAAGCCACAAACTGTGTACACTGCCAAACGGACTGCTGGGCAGCCTCTGTTGATGTGGCACTCCGCAATCGACAAGCCAGGAGACTGGCTCGCAGCAGACTCCCACTGTGGCTCCGACTGAGAGATATTAGCTTCTCAGCCAGAGGCAGTGGACACCATCTCTGCCGAGCGACATGTCGACCCACAGTGGTGCCAACCTACTTACCGAACCAGAATTGTGCCGTCCTTGGCACAGTGTGATTGTGGTTATATCATAACAACCTGCATTTCTTTAGAATGGATAAACAAACCTGTGTGCAAAACCTGTTATTTTTATACTAAATGGTAATCAGTAATTTTAGATATGAATTCCTTTCTTTCAAAAACTGTATATTCGTTCTGCTGCACAAAATCAAAGGGAGCAAATCGTCACTCTTCAAAGTAATGATCTTTTCAGTGCTCAACCAATTTAGCAACTGTAACAAATAGTTTATGGAGCACAGATTTGTGCTGCCTTGTTGGTAATTAGTAGGGTTCACTGCAATTCTAAGATACACTGAAAGGCCATGAAGAAAGAGCTAGTCAGATAGCATGGATTAATTAAGATGTGACAATGAATAACTGTTACAGGAAATTAAAACATCACATTACTGTCTTTGATGCTTGCTCCAATCACAACAAAACGAGGATATTACAAAAGATAGTGACCTCCATGCAACAGTCACCAGAAAAGCGACTGACTGCCAAGAAATTATTAAGTCTCATAAGCAGAACAGTTTAGTGAATAAGTATTGGAAAATATGTATGGACCATAGGGTTTTCAAACTGAAAACTAATTTTGATATAACATACCATACGAGCCGCGGCACGATTTGTCATTACAGTAGTCCATTACAGTATATGTTGGACGGAATTATCAGCAATGGGATCATTTCTATGTAATAGGTATTGTCACTGACGAAAATTGTTGTAAATAGTGCTTGAGGTTTCGAGAATGAAGCAGTAAAGTTTAGTTTCTTTGAAGGGTGCTATGAATATTTATTTAACTGCACAGCAGTGACGGCCCCTCATTCAGAAACAGTGTCGAAGAAGTCGGTAAGTATATTTACCAACTCGGATTACACCTTAAAATAAGATTCCTGTAGAAAGAACGGAATGTACTGATCATGTTGTAGATTGTTTCACGAGTATCTTCACTCAGTGTAAATCAGAAACACCTTTTATATACACTCATTTCGAATGGAGACATTACGCACTCTATTAACATATGATGTACCCAGTTGACATATGTTTAGCATTGGCTTGTAAAATTATCCACTTGTGTATGAATTTCTTCTTTAAGACATTTGCACCATCCTGTCCATGAGAAGGCTACGATGAAGAAATTGTGCAGGCCCCAATGTGAATTGCATGGCCAAGGCTAGTTGGTACGAATACTAGACATTCATGTGCTATTGCCTTTGTATATGGAGTGAGGGAAAATAATCTAATGGTACAGCTTAGCATGTACTCTCATCTCTTTTTATCTTCTTCTTATGGAGTCTACATGAGATAAACATTGGAGGCAGCAGAACTACTGCACAAGTTTTGTCAAGCACCAGGTCCCCAGATTTTCCGAGTACGGTTAACCTCCTCACATACCTCAGTAGCACTTTTGTATGGACTTTACTAGCCTGCTATGATTCTAGGAGCATGTCTACTGATTTTTTCTTGGCTTATGCTGCCATATCTATTTAATAAGGATTCCAAACACTGGAACAGTACTCTAGATCTGGTCGCACTAGCGTTTTGTATGTGATTTCTTTTACCAATGCACCACACTTCCCTAGAAACTTCACAGGGAATTGAACTGTACTGTTCGCTTTCCCTGATGCTGATTCCATACAGACACTCCTTTGTAATAACGCATATTGCGAGTTAACAATGTTTTCCATAAATCTCAGACTGTGGCGGCGTCACACACAATTGAAATACGGAGAGTCGAGTAAATACATTTTTTCCTGATCAGCCAGCACAGCTACAGTTCCTCCAGTGACATGCTCTCGCAGTTCCTTTGCTTTTCATCAATAAATCATCAACATGCAAACCAGCACCATCAGGGTTGTCGAGAGTTGCAGGTACGCTGAAAAAATCTCAGACAGAAACGTCTGTTCCATAATGCAAAACCAAGATTAGATTAGATTAGATTAGTACTTGTTCCATAGATTATGAATACGACACTTTGTAATGATGTGGAACATGTCAGGTTAATAAAAGGTGTCTATACAAGATATTACATTAGACAAAATATTACATGACACTCAATATTTTTAAATTTTTTGTGGGGGCTGGGAAATTACACACTTACTATATCAAAAAATTCATCTAATGAGTAGAAGGAGTTGCCATTAAGAAATTCATTTAATTTCCTTTTAAATGCTATGTGGCTATCTGTCAGACTTTTGATGTGATTAGGTAAGTGACCAAAGAAATTTGTGGCAGCATAATTTACCCCCTTCTGAGCCAAAGTTAGATTTAACCTTGAGTAGTGAAGATCATCCTTTCTCCTAGTGTTGTAGCCATGTACACTGCTGTTACTTTTGAATTCGTTCGGATTGTTAATAACAAATTTCATAAGTGAATATATATATATATTTTGAGGCTACAGTGAAGATTTCTAGCTCTTTAAATAAGTGTCTGCAGGAGGATCTTGGATGAGCTCCAGCAATTATTCTGATTACAGGCTTTTGTGCAATGAACACTCTTTTACTCAATGATGAGTTACCCCAGAATATGATGCCATACGAAAGCAGAGAATGAAAATAGGCGTGGTAAGCTAATTTACTCAGATGTATATCGCCAAAATTTGCAATGACCCTAATAGCATAAGTAGCTGAACTCAAACGTTTCAGCAGATACTCAGTGTGTTTTTTCCAGTTCAACCCCTCATCAATGCATGCACCTAGAAAGATTCTACCTTAGCTACCAATTTCTGATCGAAGTCTATATTTATTAATGGTGTCATTCCATTTACTGTGTGGAACTGAATATACTGTGTTTTGTCCAAGTTTAATGAGAGCCCATTTGCAGAGAAGCACTTAATGATTTTCTGAAAAACATCATTTACAATTTCACCAGTTAATTCTTGTCTGTCGGGTGTGATAGCTATACTTGTATCTTCGGCAAAAAGTAACAGCATTGCATCTTCGTGAATATAAAATGGCAAGTCATTAACATGTATTAAGCACAGCAGAGGACCCAAAACCGAACCTCGCGGCACCTCATTCTTGATTGTTCCCCAGTTTGAGAAATCACCAGTTTTTTGTATATTATGTGAACTGTTTATTTCAACATTCTGCACTCTTCCAGTTAGGTATGATTTAAACCATTTGAGCACTTTTCCATTCATACCACAGTGCTTGAGCTTATCTAGAAGTATTCCATGATTTACACAATCAAAAGCCTTTGATAGATCACAAAAAATCCCAACCGGTGACTTCCAGTTACTCAGAGCATTTAATATTTCATTAGTGAAAGTATATATGGCCTTTTCCGTTGAAAAACGCTTCTGGAAACCAAACTGACATTTTGTTAGAAATTTATTTTTACAAAAGTGTGAAGCTACTCTACAATACATTACTTTTTCAAGAATTTTGGACAAGCAAATCAGATTGTGCGGTAGTTGTTGACATCACAGACGTATCGCCTTTTTTATGCAGTGGTTTAACAATGGCATACTTCAGTCTATCTGGGAAAATATCCTATTTCGGAGAGCTATTACATACACTCCTGGAAATTGAAATAAGAACACCGTGAATTCATTGTCCCAGGAAGGGGAAACTTTATTGACACATACCTGGGATCAGATACATCACATGATCACACTGACAGAACCACAGGCACATAGACACAGGCAACAGAGCATGCACAATGTCGGCACTAGTACAATGTATATCCACCTTTCGCAGCAATGCAGGCTGCTATTCTCCCATGGAAACGATCGTAGAGATGCTGGATGTAGTCCTGTGGAACGGCTTGCCATGCCATTTCCACCTGGCGCCTCAGTTGGACCAGCGTTCGTGCTGGACATGCAGACCGCGTGAGACGACGCTTCATCCAGTCCCAAACATGCTCAATGGGGGACAGATCCGGAGATCTTGCTGGCCAGGGTAGTTGACTTACACCTTCTAGAGCACGTTGGGTGGCACGGGATACATGCGGACGTGCATTGTCCTGTTGGAACAGCAAGTTCCCTTGCCGGTCTAGGAATGGTAGAACGATGGGTTCGATGACGGTTTGAATGTACCGTGCACTATTCAGTGCCCCTCGACGATCACCAGTGGTGTACGGCCAGTGTAGGAGATCGCTCCCCACACCATGATGCCGGGTGTTGGCCCTGTGTGCCTCGGTCGTATACAGTCCTGATTGTGGCGCTCACCTGCACGGCGCCAAACACGCATACGACCATCATTGGCACCAAGGCAGAAGCGACTCTCATCGCTGAAGACGACACGTCTCCATTCGTCCCTCCATTCACGCCTGTCGCGACACCACTGGAGGCGGGCTGCACGATGTTGGGGCGTGAGCGGAAGACGGCCTAACGGTGTGCGGGACCGTAGCCCAGCTTCATGGAGACGGTTGCGAATGGTCCTCGCCGATACCCCAGGAGCAACAGTGTCCCTAATTTGCTGGGAAGTGGCGGTGCGGTCCCCTACGGCACTGCGTAGGATCCTACGGTCTTGGCGTGCATCCGTGCGTCGCTGCGGTCCGGTCCCAGGTCGACGGGCACGTGCACCTTCCGCCGACCACTGGCGACAACATCGATGTACTGTGGAGACCTCACGCCCCACGTGTTGAGCAATTCGGCGGTACGTCCACCCGGGCTCCCGCATGCCCACTATACGCCCTCGCTCAAAGTCCGTCAACTGCACATACGGTTCACGTCCACGCTGTCGCGGCATGCTACCAGTGTTAGAGACTGCGATGGAGCTCCGTATGCCACGGCAAACTGGCTGACACTGACGGCGGCGGTGCACAAATGCTGCGCAGCTAGCGCCATTCGACGGCCAACACCGCGGTTCCTGGTGTGTCCGCTGTGCCGTGCGTGTGATCATTGCTTGTACAGCCCTCTCGCAGTGTCCGGAGCAAGTATGGTGGGTCTGACACACCCGTGTCAATGTGTTCTTTTTTCCATTTCCAGGAGTGTATGTGACTAAGTGAGGTGACATGCTGATTAGCACACTGGACGCGCATACGGGAGGACGACGGTTCATGCCAGCGTTCGGCCATCCTGATTTGGGTTTTCAGTGATTTCCCTAACTCGCTTCAGGCAAGTGCTGTGATTGTTCCTCTGAAAAGCCAAAGCCGACTTCATTCCCCATCCTTCCCTAATCTGACGGGACCAATCACATCGCTGTTTGGACCTCTCCCACCAACCAACCAACCATAATGCAAACCTACAACCACCTGAGGGACACAAGCCTTATGGTACCACTTTGAAACACACATGACAAGGGTAATGTTTTAGTGGCGTTCGTCTACCTGCTTTGTGACGTCACCCGCTGTCGACGCAGAGACCAAAAGGAATACGGGCCCCACGACGAACTTGTGACATCACACCAGTAGGCTTGTTCGCCGAAGTTCGGAATTTAGTTCCTTAAACAGCATTGGCTTCACTACTACTCCTTTTTCTGACCATTTTGCTTTTCTCAACAAGGCTCCCACAAACTAAGATAAATTTGGACATCTCTGTATGTTATATTACAGAACTTTGTTTCAAGCATTTCATCATTCAATTGCGTTCACCGTGGAAAGTCATTACATGAGTATCATCCATTACATGAGCATCATGCAGAATATCACACAGTTCTTCAGCATAAACATAGTATATAATCGTACCTTCTTCAGTTACAGGTTCTATTAATTTGGTTACCCCATTCACTTCCATCACTTCATATCTCTTCAAAAAAAGTATAGCGTATGTGATATCAAAGAGGCCAAATATTGCTCTATAATAGTAGATTCTACATCATTCTTGTGAAATACAATTAGTTCTGTACCCACACGAAGTGTTGAGTGCTATTGACAAGAAATTTAAAACTGATTCCGTATTTCTAGATTTCCAGAAGGCCTTTGACACTGTGCCACACAAAACGCTTATAGTGAAATTGCGTGCTTATGGAATATCGTCTCAGTTATGTGGCTGCATTCGTGATTTCCTGTCAGAGAGGTCCCAGGGTAGTGTTATAGGCCCTCTGCCGTTCCTTATCTATAGAAACGATTTGGGAGACAATCTGAGCAGCCATCTTAGGCAGTCGTTTATCAACTAGTAAAGTCATCAGAAGATCAAAACCAATTGCAAAACGATTTAAAAAAGATATCTAAATGGTGCGAAAATTGGCAATCAACGCTAGATAATGAAAAGTGTGAAGTCATTCACATTATTGCTAAAAGGGATCCGTTAAACTTCCGTTACACGAAAGACTACTTGCTCAATATACAGACTGAATAACATCGGGGAGAGGCTACAACCCTGTCTCACTCCCTTCCCAACCACTGCTTCCCTTTCATGTTCCTCTACTCTTATAACTGCCATCTGGTTTCTGTACAAATTGTAAATAGCCTTTCGCTCCCTGTATTTTACCCCTGCCACCTTTAGAATTTGAAAGAGAGTATTCCAGTCAACATTGTCAAAAGCTTTCTCTAAGTCTACAAATGCTAGAGACGTAGGTTTGCCCTTCCTTAATCTAGCTTCTAAGATAAGTCAGTATTGCCTCATGTGTTCCAACATTTCTACGGAATCCAAACTGATCTTCCCCGAGGTCCGCTTCTACTAGTTTTTCCATTCGTCTGTAAAGAATTCGCGTTAGTATTTTGCAGCTGTGACTTATTAAACTGATAGTTCGGTAATTTTCACAACTGTCAACACCTGCTTTCTTTGGGATTGGAATTATTATATTCTTCTTGAAGTCAGAGATTATTTCGCCTGTTTCATACATCTTGCTCACCAGATGATAGAGTTTTGTCAGGACTGGCTCTCCCAAGGCCGTCAGTAGTTCTAATGGAATGTACTCCGGGGGCCTTGTGTCGACTCAGGTCTTTCAGTGCTCTGTCAAACTCTTCACACAGTATCGTATCTCCCATTTCATCTTCATCTACATCCTCTTCCATTTCCATAATATTGTCCTCAAGTACATCGCCCTTGTATAGACCGTCTATATACTCCTTCCACCTTTCTGCTTTCCCTTCTTTGCTTAGAACTGGGTTTCCATCTGAGCTCTTGATGTTCATACAAGTGGTTCTCTTATCTCCAAAGTTCTCTTTAATTTTCCTGTAGGCAGTATCTATCTTACCCCTAGTGATACTCGCTTCTACATCCTTACATTTGTCCTCTAGCCATCTCTGCTTAGCAATTTTGCACTTCCTGTCGATCTCATTTTTGAGACGTTTGTATTCCTTTTTACCTGATCTCAGTACACTGTAGCTAACCAGTTGCTCACCTCCACTACAGAACAGGCTCGTTGCAGCTAATACTACTACTCTGTCTGCAGCTTAACTTTTCAGATAGCACACTCAAGAAGAATCCCATCTCCTGTTTTGCGAAGAGGCACTCTCCTCATATCCCACCAAATAAAATTCACTCCAATTATCGATCCATTTCTTGATAAAGGCTCACCAAATACTGAAAGTTTCTGACAGACAGACACACACACACACACACACACACACACACACACACACACAGACAGACAGAATTGTTCAGTTATAAAAAACACCGAACTGGCAATTCCGCCCATGTAAAAAATGTGTGTGTGTGTGTGTGTCAGATTTGGTGGGCCTGATAGCAAACGCACATGTATCTAACATGTACTATCATACTCAAAACTACCCGAATGACCAGAATTGTGTTTCACTTGATTTGTATGCAATCCACATAACACAGATCCTCTGCTCCCTTTTCGGTACAGTCGTTTCTCTATATCACATGGTCACTGCAGGAGAACACAAGAGACAACTGCTCTGTGTGACTGCCAGTCTAGATGAAAATTAATACTACGATAATGCAAATACCAGAACACATGGAATTAGAGATTGCAGAGCCATTACACTTGTAAACGCAAATTTATTACGATAATTAATTTTCACCTTGAAATTGTATGACGAAAATTTTGTTTCTGCAGTACACTCTCCAAATACAATCCATCAGCTATTATTCCTGTTAACAATAGCACGAAATATCATAGCTATGGTTTCAGTCACAAGTGAGAAAGAGTGCTCATGTGTGAAATGACATGCCAGGATTCGTACCCAGACATGTGTCTCTTGTGAATTTCTTGAAGACTTTGCAGACATGAGGAAACAAGGAAATGGGGGAAATATATCATATGACAAAGTTTTCTGTCGACCGAAGATTCGAAGCCAGGACTTAGACAGTTCAGTAAGCACAATCAAACATTAGAAATCGTCATTTTTAACCAGTAGCGAGATGATAAAGTGAAATGACAAGACGAAAATGTTTTGCTTTACCAGGATTCGAACCCTGCACCCCACTACATTCACTTCTTGTCACGTGTAAACGTTACATGTTGGCTTACTACAACAGCAGCGAAATATTTACACGTCTGAATTCTAAATAACATGACGAAAATTTCTGTGCTGACTACGAATCGAACATTGCACACTTCGTTGTTGGCTATATACAAAGACAAGTTGACTATCGAATTATTTTTCACGAGGAGCTAGGAGCGGGATGAGCCTGACATGATATGACAGAAAGTTCCGTGTCTGACTTGGAAGTCTAAACCAGTATCCATCATTATTGTTGACAAAGCCCAGAGAATCATTAACAATAATTTGTCACATGTAGTTTAGTGCGCGCACGTCACCAATTGAAATGACACGCCAGGATTCGAGCCCAGACATGTGCCTCTTGTGAATGTCTTGAAGAAAGAAAGAAATGTATCATCTCAAAGGTTTCAATGGCTCGGAGGACTATGGGACTTAACATCTATGGTCATCAGTCCCCTAGAACTCAGAACTACTTAAACCTAACTAAGCTAAGGACAGCCCACAACACCCAGTCATCATGAGGCAGAGAAAATCCCTAACACCGCCAGGTCATCTCAAAGGGATCAGACGTGACGAAAAGGGAGATTTGGATGCAGCACGAATATTTTCCATATCTCAAGCTCAAATACAATAAGAGTCAAGTGTCCTGTGGCCCTGAACGGCGACTGGCTCACTGATAAAAAAAATAACACGTAAGAAAGGTAACTGCTGACAGAGTTTCGACTGGGCACGACTTCCTCCTCTGTCAGGGCCCAATCTATACCGACTGTCCTCCAGGTTACCAGGGGTGGGGGAAATGCTGCTTCTGCTTGATGAAAACGATTTCCTGACGTGAGAAACGAACACAGAACTTTGGCATACCTAGCCAGAATCATTTGAACTTCTTTAACTAATAACTTTTACCACAAATTAAAGTTCATGGAAGTGACAGGATTCGAACCCACTACGTGCAGACAAAAACTGGCCGCCTTCACCACTTTTTTCCATTTTATTTTTTAGCCACTACACCATCCTTAGCCACTACACCAGTAAAATATTACTGCAGAAGTTGGACCATTATGGAGTAAGGGGAGTAGCTTACAATTGGTTCGCCTCTTACTTTAAGAACAGAAAGCAGAGGGTAATTCTCCGCAATATTGAGAGTGGTAGTGATGTTCAGTCCCAATGGGGCAGTGTTAAGTGGGGCGTTCCCCAAGGGTCGGTGCTGGGGCCACTGCTGTTTCTTATTTATATAAATGATATGCCTTCTAGTATTACAGGTGATTCAAAAATATTTCTGTTTGCTGATGACACCAGCTTGATAGTGAAGGATCTTGTGTGTAATATTGAAACAGTAACGAATAATGTAGTTCATGAAATAAGTTCGTGGCTTGTGGAAAATAATTTGATGCTCAATCACAGTAAGACTCAGTTTTACAGTTTCTAACTCACAATTCAACAAGAACCGATATTTTGATCAGACAGAATAGGCATATTATAAGCGAGACGGAACAGTTCAAGTTCCTAGGCGTTCGGATAGATAGTAAGCTGTTGTGGAAAGCCCATGTCCAGAATCTTGTTCAGAACCTAAATGCTGCTTTATTTACCATTAGAACAGTATCTGAAATAAGTGACACTTCAACACGAAAAGTGGTCTACTTCGCATATTTTCATACGCTTATGTCGTATGGTATTATTTTTTGGGGTAATTCTTCTGATTCAAAAAGGGTATTTTTGGCTAAAAAACGGGCTGTTCGAGCTATATGTGGTGTAAGTTCGAGAACCTCTTGTCGACCCTTATTCAAAAATCTGGGAATTCTGACATTGCCCTCACAGTATATATTTTCTTTAAGGTCGTTTGTTGTTAGCAATATTAGCCTATTCCCAAGAGTTAGTAGCTTTCACTCAGTTAATACTAGGCAGAAATCAAATCTGCATGTAGAATGCACTTCCTTGACTCTTGTGCAGAAAGGAGTGCAGTATTCTGCTGCATCCATTTTCAATAAGCTACCACAAAACTCAAAAATCTTAGCAGTAGCCCAAACTCTTTTAAGTCTAAACTGAAGAGTTTCCTCATGGCTCACTCCTTCTATTCTGTCTAGGAGCTCCTGGAAGAGCTAAAAAATTAAGCAAATTCCAGTGTTACATTGTTGATTATCTTCGTTTCAACTTACGACTTGTCACCTGAATGTGTTTTTTTATATTTCATTTTATCTGTTTCTAATATCGCGTTATAATTTCATGTATTGACTCGTTCCATGACCATGGAGACTTCTCCTTAATTTGGTCCCACGGAACAATAAATAAATAAAAATAAACACGATGTCTTCCGTGCCAAAGCTTTATTTTTTTTATTTTTTAGGGCGTCAGTGTGAGGCAGGTGGCGATAAAGACGGCAGGGTCAAGAACCCAGAGGCCCATTCGCCACGCTGTCTCAGCTGTCCGCTTCCTTTGGGATGTGCTGACTTTGTTTTTCCGGGAGGCGCTGGTCAGCACCAGGCAGGCAGGCTGGGGCGAGGAGTCCTGGCCATGACTCCTCCCCCATACCTCTCACCGAGGCGATCCGTTATTTTCGTGTACGATTTTTTTTTATTTTTAATGGTTCCTCCAGAAGACCATGTCCACACACAATCATCTCAGCTGTGAACGACGGCTTGAAGTTCGTGTTCGCGACACTTTGCTTTCCGTTTTATTTCGCAGTATCTTCTCAGTCATCCAATGCATCAGTTCCCGAGGCTTGTTTGGGAAGTTGGTCTTCTGCTATCTCCGAGTACTCCACTCGCTGGAAGCTGCGTGATGTGATTCCTGATACTTGGGGTGACAACGAATGTAACGCAGAACGGAAGAAATCGGGGCGGTCCCTTCTGGTTAAAAGTAGTTGTGGCATACGGAAAAAAGTAAAATTAAATGTAGCAAAAAGATCCATGTCTTCTGTCGTGAGGATAAACTTTTCCTCCGAGATTTCAACACAAAATCGGGTGCTTCTGACCTACGTATTTTAGAAGAGATTTCTATTAAAAATAAGTAAATAAATCAGTAAAAAATACCGTTTATGACAAAAGTGCTACTACATAGAAACTGCGATGACATTCAAGACGATTAAGTTAAGATGTCCGTAATGGTTTTGGATCTGGAAGTCTCTAACTTGGTAACAGATGACGAGAGAAGCAGACAAAACGTTTATGGTTTTAGGGGGTATAGAACTTTCCCCGCACAGAGCAGCCACGTCACCATTTAGCTGGCGAGTCACAGCACCACCACCTAGAGACAAGGCCGCGGCGCGAAATTCATAGCAGGTTGGGACGTCACTCCAAGCGGGCCACCATGTTGTGTTTTGAAGCGTTTGTTTATCTACACGTTTGTTGGATCGAGTGCTATATTCGTGCTTTAAACTAGCGATTACAGAGTTTACGTGCAGTGAAGCTACTGTGAACATGGTTTACAAATGTTGTGTGCCAAGGTGTCGTGGGAATTACGGAACTGGACCTAAAGTAATGTTGTTTTCCTTTCCGAAAGATGCGAATCTGCGTTGGAAATGGCTTTCAGCGATTCATCGGGACAATTTCCAACCCACTGAGCACACGAAGGTATGTAAAAACTATATACCCAGTACAATTATTGTTATTTTTCTGGTGGAATATCTTGCATTTTGGATACATTTGACTGAAATTGTGAGCAAAAGTTCGCAGTAAATAGGCCTAGTATTCGTTTTCAAGTGGCTTTATTTTGATTTTGAAAACGAAATATAAATTTGTGGCTCGTGTTACTTTTTATTCGTGTTTAAATTTCCCTGCAGTTCGTATTTTGTTACGCATTACCGATACGTTTTATTCTCTATTTGTGAGTGGGTGTTGTTTTTCACTCTCGCATTAGTTAGCATGAGTGCTAACGAATGGTGAAACTGCTGTTTTCATTTTTAAAAAGCGATCTCTCTGTATGAAGCATACCTGTGTTGTTTTTCTGTGTGTTAGTTTTTCCTGTTAGACATTCGCCAACCCACGATCAAATAATTATCTTTCAACCTAACCTAACTTCAGGTTACGATGCAGAATAGGTGTCTTCACAAACAGATTTCAATGGCGTTCTGGATCACTTGAGCCGCCTCATATAACGACATTCTCGTTAATAACGCATCTAGTTACTTAACCTGTCCGGTGTTTTAAATGTTTCAGATGGTTAATTGAAATGACAAGTGCCATTTAGTTCATACAGCACAGCTTGGCACGGAATGTTTAGTTGATATCTTGTTAACATACTTCCAGTTGGATGGTCATGACTGTCTTACTGAGGTGTGTCATTTATGTTGGCATCTGTTCAACTTTATTTTGTGTTTGGCATGCGTTTGCTTTGGAGTTGTTGTTCTATCCAAACATGAATTATTTGCTAGGCATATATCAGGACCTTCATTCAGTGTTACCTGCAATGACACAGTTTTAATATGTGCTGGCATAAAAACACCCACAGTGAAATAGTATTCTGCAGCTGTTGATATCTCTTATACCATGACAATGAAGAAACTGTAAAGTCAAAATTATAAAATAATTGCTATGTTAACATGCAGAATCCAACAGATTTCTGAAATTTGGTGCCACTTAATCCATAACAGGAACTTCACTCTTATAGTTCCATAAATATCATAGTACTGCTGTAACACAAGCAGTTCACAGGTATATTCATCATATACTGATGCCTGGTGAGGTATGCTCCTAGTGCTTATAGTACTAGTTAATAAAAGAATATTAAAATGGAATATGCATGTTGTTGTAGAACATGGTATATTACTGTTAGGCCTAAATAATTTGTGTACTTCCACTAAGGTGTGACCTGTCAAGCTGATATTGGTGGAAAATGAATGAGTATCCAGTGTTTTTTACTTTCGCATACAGACACACATCTCTAGCTCATGCTGTATATTGTACTGACTCACACTACTTTGTTTTAGGTTTGTGAACTTCACTTCACCAAATCTGACATCTGCCGTCATACGGAATGTTATGATGAAGTGAAAGGCATAAAGCTTACTGTCAAGCTTTCAAGACCAAGGCTTAGAGAGGGTGCTGTCCCATCAGTGTTACCAGGCTGCCCAAGCTATTTGTCTACTCCATCCACCAGCTCTCGAGAAAGTGCAGAGGAAAGGAGAGCTAGATTGGACAATGAATATCTTCTACAAGCAATTAAAGACAGTTGTTGTTGTTGTGGTCTTCAGTCCTGAGACTGGTTTGATGCAGCTCTCCATGCTACTCCATCTTGTGCAAGCTTCATCTCCCAGTACCTACTGCAATCTACATCCTTCTGAATCTACTTAGTGTATTCATCTCTTGGTCTCCCTCTACGATTTTTACCCTCCACGCTGCCCTCAAATACTAAATTGGTGATCCCTTGATGCCTCAGAACATGCCCTACCAACCGATCCCTTCTTCTGGTCAAGTTGTGCCACAAACTTCTCTTCTCCCCAATCCTATTCAATACTTCCTCATTAGTTACGTGATCTACCCATCTAATCTTCAGCATTCTTCTGTAGCACCACATTTCGAAAGCTTCTATTCTCTTCTTGTCTAAACTATTTATCGTCCATGTGTCACTTCCATACATGGCTACACTCCATACGAATACTTTCAGAAATGACTTCCTGACACTTAAATCAATACTGGATGTTAACAAATTTCTCTTCTTCAGAAACGCTTTCCTTGCCATTGCCAGCCTACATTTTATATCCTCCCTACTTCGACCATCATCAGTTATTTTGCTCCCCAAATAGCAAAACTCCTTTACTACTTTAAGTGCCTCATTTCCTAATCTAATTCCCTCAGCATCACCCGACTTAATTAGACTACATTCCATTATCCTTGTTTTGCTTTTGTTGATGTTCATCTTATATCCTCCTTTCAAGACACTGTCCATTCCATTCAACTGCTCTTCCAAGTCCTTTGCTGTCTCTGACAGAATTACAATGTCATCGGCGAACCTCAAAGTTTTTATTTCTTCTCCATGAATTTTAATACCTACTCCGAATTTTTCTTTTGTTTCCTTTACTGCTTGCTCAATATACAGATTGAACAACATCGGGGAGAGGCTACAACCCTGTCTTACTCCCTTCCCAACCACTGCTTCCCTTTCATGTCCCTCGACTCTTATAACTGCCATCTGGTTTCTGTACAAATTGTAAATAGCCTTTCGCTCCCTGTATTTTACCCCTGCCACCTTTAGAATTTGAAAGAGAGTATTCCAGTCAACATTGTCAAAAGCTTTCTCTAAGTCTACAAATGCTAGAAACGTAGGTTTGTCTTTCCTTAATCTTTCTTCTAAGATAAGTCGTAAGGTCAGTATTAAAGACAGTATAGTAACGAAAACAGAGTATGATTCGAGGAAGTTATTTTCTACTTTCGAAGCATTTCTGCAGTGCCTAGAAAGAGAAACCATTCCCAGTGAATGGATCATTGTTAGGAGAAGTGACTGTGTCCTATTTCTATTGCTTACTGTATTGACTGCTCCATCTGTGTCTGTATCTGTTGTAGTGACAAATGATTTGCAGTTGTCTGCCTATCGAAGTAACACTGAGATAAGAAAGATAGGCAGTAGAAAAATATCACACAAACTTTCAAATATGAATGATTTGTTTACAGTATTAGACAAAGTGAAAGAGTTAGTCAGTGCAAAAGAAAATTCATTAAAAAGCCAGTGCCTTCTTATACAGGACATTTTAAATGACCTGTGCAGTTCTGTAGATGAAGAAAAATAGAAACACATTCAATTCTTAAGTGAGCAAGTTAAGTTGCTATGTAGCTGTGAGGAAAACTATAGGTTTAATCCTCACTTTTCTGTATTTTGTTGTATCCTGCATTCTATCTCCCCTCATGCCTATAAATTTTTGAGGTCATCTGGCAATCTTATTCTTCCTCATCCAAGAACTTTACAGAAAATATGTTCCTCATATACTAATGGTCCTCATAATGAACAAAATGAAGGTGCTATGCTCCTGTATATTAAGGAAAGATTTAAATCTTTGCAGGAAAGTGATTGTACCATTTCTTTAATGATGGATGAAATTCATATTAAACCTTATTTTGATTACAAGGGAGGAAACATTGTGGGGGCAGCATTTGATAGTGACAAGGCTGCTGCTACAGCATATGTCTTTATGATACAATCATTGCTGTCTTCTTTTAAGGAAGTAGTGCATGTCCTTCCAGTGAGAACCTTGTAGCTGAACAGTTATTTTTGTATGTGAAGAAAATATTATGTGGCCTTTATGACATTGGTTTCAAAGTTATTTGTGTAGTTAGTGACAACAATGCTATAAATAGGAAATCTATGACACTTTTTAGCTCACCTCCAAAACTCAGTATAGTTTACCCACATCCAGCTAATCCAACTAAGCCACTATTTTTTATAATTGATTCTGTCCACATCCTTAAGTGTATACGTAATAATTGGGTTAATCAAAAGGACTCTCAAGTTTTGCTCAAATATCCACAATTTGATGGAAGCAGTGATGATTGTCAGGTGTTAATGGCATCTTTTGAAGCGTTGAGGCAGCTTCATAAGATTGAATATAATGGTCTACTTAAGCACTCTTATGGTATTTCTTTGAAGTCTCTTTATCCATCTTCACTTGAGAAACAGAATGTGAGCCTTGTTTGGCAGGTATTCAATGAACATACAGCTGAAGCCGTTTCAACTGTAGGAGAACAGAAAAACTTGTTACATTACCAGACCACTGCACAATTTATTAAAATTATGCTTACATGGTGGAAAATAGTAAATGTTAAGACAGTTCACAAAGGTGTTCGACTAAATTATCTCTTCCAGTGCCCTCTGTCTTTAAGTAATAATGATGAAAAATTAGTTTTTTTGGAAAAGTTTCTTGTGTGGCTCAATAAGTGGAAGGACTTAGGCCTGAAAAGTAATACCCTTTCAAAAGATACACATACAGCTCTGCCACACACAACCTATGGTTTGATTGAGATGGCAAGGTACTGTACTCTAGAGCTCGGTTTCACTTATTTTTTGCCTGGAAAAATTCAAACTGATTCTCTGGAAGCAAGGTTTAGCAGTTACCGATCAATGGCTGGCTCTCAGTATCTCGTATCTGTGAGACAGATTTTTGAAGTGGAAGCGAAGATGAGGATGCAGAACATGTTACCACTCATGTTGAATTGAAGTACTTTTGGTAAACTGCCTGTTGCAGAAGGGTTCATCTTTAATTGTAATGATGACACAAGAGACTATACAAACAGACTCTGAGTTTATGGTTGACATTATGTATTTGGAGGAAGATTTCAGGCAGGCAGAAACATACCTTCCAATATTAACATATTTAGCAGGGTATTGTGTTCGCAGTGTACTGAAGAAACAGCAGTGTGAGGTGTGCAGCAAATACCTTCTCTTAGACAAAGAAATGTGTCTGCATGGTGAACAACATCTTAGTTTAATCAAAAATTTGGACAGGAGTGGTCTGTTTTTTCCCTCAGCCTGATGTTGTGAATGTTATTTACAATTACATTACTGTACAGAAATTAATATCTGCCCCTAATGAAAAAAAAAAATTTGTCGTCCAACGGTCAAAGGGTGCTTGTTCAAAATGTAACCATAAATGCTGTTCAGAAGAAAAGTTTCTTCTTAACAGACTTTATTTGCAGTAATGGTCATTTGGCAGATAAAATACTGAAGTTGTTAGTCAAAGCATCCACCAACGCATTGTTAAATAATTACATTAAGAAAAAGAATGACACCTTTACTGCTTCTTTTAAGAAACGGAAGATTAGCACATTTTAATTTGTGTACATTTTACATGTTAGGACATTTATCAGGTGTCACAGGAAATTTCTGTTATGTCTCACACATTCAGTTATACTGTATTTGGTCCACTGAAAGCAGAGGCAGGTTCCATAATCCATGTTGGTGTAGTACCTTCAACTGAATGCACACAATAGTCATTTGGTCCATATAGCCTGTTAAGTTTTGGATAATTTGCTTCCAACAGTTTCAAATGTCAGAAGGTCACAACTGTTTCAATGCAGACTATTCAGCTGAAGTAAATACTTTGTCCAGCACTAATGGCTAGTTTCAATCTCATCATTGCAAAATTTTACCAGTTTGTGTACACATCCATCTGTGCACCTGATTCTGGCCTAAGGTTGAAACTGGGCCAGTTTTTCCTAGTAAAGTTTTTATGTCTTTCAGCTATTCTGTGGAGAAATATTTACATCTTCCTTTCAATTTGTTGAGCCTGTGCTGCCCAACAAGAGGAAATCTGTTAAAGTAATTCTGTATTAAACCTCATGTAATTCGTTATAACTATGTATGTAATTAGAGGCTATTATTTTGGCATGGAGGCATATAAAACTTAAAGTAGAATATTACAATACTACAAAAGGGAAAGCCAAAAATGGATTTCTCCCATTTTCCTGAATCAGAATGACACCAGGGTGTTCCCTAATGTAGTTAATACTCATAACAACTGTTCATCTAAATTTTGATACAAGCTGTCAGTATTGTTGCAATGGGTAACAATTAGTTATTGCTTTGCATATATTATTTTACTGAGACATAGTTACATTCTAGTAGTTGCTTATTCCACTCACAGTTTGGAATAGTTTAATATCAGACACAGTAATTGGTCTCCATTCCCAAATTTGCATCTCATCCAGACTGTGACCCTTAATTTGTTACTAATCTTATTGGTGTTTTTTTTTTCTTTCTTTTTTTTTTTTTTTTTTTTTTTTTTTTTTTTTTTTTTTTTTTTTTTTTTTTAGCCCCTTGTTAGCGTGACGCTGTGTGTCAGGCTTGGACCGCACATGTGTTTAATATGCTAGAAAATTTCATAACAGCACACACTTTGGTACTGAGTGAAAAGTGTGTTCTTGAACTGTTTTTGCCAGTAGCTGTAGAATCTTGTGTTACAGAAAATCACTTCACAGCATTAAAATACAGCTTTGGTGTTCCATACAGTCAGTTTAATTGAAACAGTTTATTCTAAAAGGAATAATGTGAAAGGTGGTTTTTATATAGTAATTAAGGAAAAGTTCTTCCCACCTATATAGATGGAGAGTATCCTTACAAACATTAAGGAGTGTCATGTTGCTGCATTTTATTTGAATGTACAGGACATTATATCCTACACCATTCAGTTTAATTTGGAATCAGTGTAAAATTGTTACAGTTTTGATTTATGTTGTACATCTTTAGCTAATCCCAGAGTTAGTTCCTCTGATTTATTTTGTTTACACTTAAGTTCATTACAAGGAAATTGGCCTACTTCTAGCTTATGGCAGGGTTTTCAACATATGTTGCATAGCTGTGCAGTAACAATATAAAAGAGTTCTTTCAGTTGTGGATCAGGTATTCAACTGTAATGTGAGGTTGGTCTGATATGTTGTCGTACTCAGTATTACCATTACTTATTAGTTTCCAACGACTAGCTACATTTTCACTTCGTTGAATGTCCTTCAGTAGTGCCTCATCCCAGTACACCTTTATATCATGGTGCATACATTCCAACAAATGTTTGTTGCTCTATAACTCTGTCTGAGTTAATACTTTAGTCAGCAACATAAGTCATTGTTAGTCACAATTATTAAATTTTATAGACAGTAAGACTGGTAATGTAACCTGTTATACGCGTCTGACATGTTTTGCAACTGTCATTTTTCACAAAATACAATATATCAAATGTGTACAACTAATCAATCGTTCTGAAAGTAGAAAAGGCTTGCTGCCTTTTAAGATGGAAATCGTGATCTATTTCTGTAATGGAGCCATGTTGTGCCCTGGATTTCGTAACAACATTTTCAGGAAGTAGATGTACATATGACTGACTTAAATAAATTATAGTTCATTACTTCTAGTGTTTTATAATCCTACATTAACATAAACTATTAAAAATTACATTATTTTAAGCATGCTGAGTACTACCGTTCTCATGTTACAGTAATCTGTCTACATACTACAAAGAATTTAACTTGCTGTAGTCACCAGCAGTGATTTCTGATCTATCCCTGGAGTTACTAAAGTGCTAATGTGAATTGTAGTGTCCCTTGTTCTGAAGTTTAATACAATTCTTAGTATTGTATACAACATTCCCCCTTTTTTTTCTCCCCTTAATGAGTCACTGTCTCCTGCAGTCACGTAGGTAGACACTTAATGAAATTCTATTACGAAATACAGCTTCAAACAATGGAACAAATTAATCTAGAAGTAGGTTAAATTTATTATTGACATTTTTAGCGTGACACATTGTCTCATTCCAACTGCTGCTGAAGGTTTGTAGATTTTCACTGTAGACTTATATAAAGGTCCTGTTGATAAAACTACTGTTGTTTGCAGGGCTTACAGCATACATTTTGAACAGCTGACCATTATGGTCAGGAATACATCTAAAATTTCACTTAAACATATGTTGCTGATTCTTTTATCTGCAGAGTATTGTCAATCAGGCTTGTAAAGTTCTTTGCAACTCTTGTGAGAAAGTCAACACCTGCACACGGCTCATCAAATGCTCAAAATCTGCCATATTTTTACAGGAAAGAAAATTTACATTACAATAACAACGCGTAATTGTTTTTGTTTCTGAGAAAAGGTGAGTTAAAAGTGATTGTTTGCTTGGGGAATGTACTCAGCTTTCCTGAGGGCGCTCTATAAACAGTTACAGAATATTTATTTAGGATACTGAAGGCAGAGGAATTTAATATTATACACTGTATTAGTGCAGAATTTTTCGAGTGAGTGCAAATAATAGTCGTATGGTCCAGAAAATCACAGTGCATTTTTCACAAATGTACTTGTTTTATCATGTATATTGCAATATTATTTACATCCCGCACTCGTACGTTTTCACTGGCTATTGATAAAGTCTTAAGCAATTACACTACCGGTAAAAAAGAATTATAAACTATAGCTTCTGCTATATCGCGATTGATAAAGTTATGTATTTTAACCATACGGCAAAGTACTCTCCTCTTTGCGTGGTATCATTAGCCAAGATCTCGTTTCGTTATCTCCAGCAGTTTACGAGATATGAGAGGCGTTATGACTATTTCATTCCCGCGCGTTGCGATCGGAAGTGAAGTTGCTGCAGATGCTCAATTTTTTCGAGATTGGAAGCAGATATTGATCCAAAGTTTTACGAAAATTTCCAAACCTCATCTGTATTTCACACTCAGCAGTAGAATGTATAATATGCATCAAACACAAATTCATAGCGCCACCTATTTTTGATGGCAACGTTCTCAAATTTGATACTCATCTGTGAAATACCACAATAGTTACGAACATTATCGAAATGATTGGCACTTCATCGTGAAGCTGCCATATAAAGCTAGAAGTATTTCAGAAATTAATTATTTTTTACGGAACAGGTTCTGTAAAACCGTTTGACAAAGATTTGCAGGCCGTGCGTCTCGAATCCTTAAGCGCAGCGCCAAGCCAACCCTGGCCCGCTTTGCGTGACGTCACAAGAGCGCGCCGCGGCCTTCTCTTTAGGTGGTGGTGGTCACAGCCGCTACTGCTGCCCTTTCACTGCCGTATTCTTCTTCAGTAGAGAGACTTAGTAGCGTTAAATATGAGATTAGTTATATGTTCTGTGTGGAATGACCTCTCTCTAATCAAGTAATAAATTTGACACCCCACTGTTTAATCTTAAGTGACAATCAGTCAGATTATATACCGGAAATGACAACGAAATATCAGATGAATTTAGCAGTACAAATCTGAACCATACCGGGAAGTAAATAGACGATCACGTAGTTGCCAAATGTATTCTGCGACACTGTCAATTCTGCATTACACTGGCGACACGGACAATATGTCTGCTCAGCTGATGCTCTGAGCTTTCTAGCACTTGGCGATCTCGCCTCGTGAAGACGCGGAGAAGCTGTCTGTTGCCGCACTCCGAGCTGATAGTCCATGCTGCTGCAAACGCTCATCGAACTGTTCGTGCAGATATATATATAAGCTCCAAAATACTAAAGCGAATTCTTTACAGAAGAATGGAAAAACTAGTAGAAGCTGACCTCGGGGAAGATCAGTTTGGATTCCGTAGAAATGTTGGAACACGCGAGGCAATACTGACCCTACGACTCATCTTAGAAGCTAGATTAAGAAAGGGCAAACCTACGTTTCTAGCATTTGTAGACCTAGAGAAAGCTTTTGACAATGCCGCACTGGCTGGCAGCTGAAATACGTGAACCGTGTCCCAGAGTTTCATTCGCGTTTCAATAACTTCTAGGAAAAGTCTTACGGTGAAAGGGTGGCAACTTTATGTACTAAAATGATCATTTAAATAAAATCCCATGGAATGCAATCTTATATAAAATTCTACAAGGTTGGCCAAACAATAGTTTAGATGCTCTACAGTACACAGATACCACCTCTCAAGATCATAGGCAATAATATCAAAGTTTCCAAAGATCAAAACATATTTCAGGTATTAGGCTGTTACACGCCAAGCAATAAACTGGTTAACACACCAAATCCAACAAATATGACAGAGGCAGCTACTAATGTACGATAGATTGATAGGGAGATTATTGAACAACCCGAACCGCAGGTTGCTCTAACTTGCCCCTACTCCACAAGGGAAAAACGGACCACCCAACTTATTAACAACCACCTTCCCACGGGTGGGCAAATGGAGAAGAATGGTGGGACGACCCCAAAGCAAAACGGCTGGTGACCTCACCAAGAAAACAAGTAGAATTTAACAAGAGTAAATCAAACAACGTATCACCAATCACTTAAGTTCTAATAAACTGCGATTTCTCGAGAATACCTGGCGCAGCACCCTCAAATCGCTTCACACTAGGCGCTGCGGTGCACTCTTCAAAATAGCAATTTTTACCACGGCTCTGGGATGTCTCGATACGCGCTGATAACGCTGGTCAAAGCAGGAACTCAGTGACAGTACTAGCTTAAATTAACGTAGAGAGGCGGAAGAGCGTTAAAAAAAAACAGGGTGTAAAATACATAACGACGGGAACACGAGGCCCACACGGCTCAGGTTTTTTTAATGGGAAGTTGATGAAGATTTTACAATGAGGGTATTTTACTATACATATGTAGCCTATAAACTGACTTTCGGGCTTATGTATCATAGAAGCAAGATTTCCAGATTGCTAACTTGTTGATGGGCGTACGTGTAGGCAAATATGTTCAGAGTTCCCATCTGAGACAGTTTTCTGCATTTGATGTGTGTGGTGTGCGTATGTGTGTTAACAGCAGAGTGTAATAATCCCAATTCAATATAATCCACTACAGAGTCGAGGTAGCATTCAACCGCGATTCTTATACATGTATTTTAACAACGATTTCAAGAGACAATGCTCTCATCATCAGGTTGTAAAGTCTATGTCATGAAATTAAACGGATTAAAAAGACAAAATACCATCACAAATAGTTGGGAAGTCCATAGAGTAAAACATAATTAAAAGGATATTGGACTATGGGTCCTCGTCTTACATTGAAGTTGTTGACACAAGTCGATGGCCGTCCCGTAGCTACCGGCTCGGGAGCTGTTGTGGACTGACGTGCCTAGGTGTTGTGGCGTGGTTACAGCCATGTGCTTGACGGTAACGCTATGCTATTGGGCGCCTTATTTCCTTATTGCATTAGTCTGCCATCGCTAGCCTCTGGCAACTCCGTCAGTGACATGCTACAAGTTTAAAGTCGCATACCTACCCTAAAATAATTCTAAAAACCCGCTAAAAAATCTCATTTCTTTAAAATTATCTTGTGCATTTAGAATATTGCCTTGTTTCTCTTCATGGATAGCTATCTCGAGCTCCTCTAGTAAATCAAGTTTTCTCCCTTTCTTTTCTACATGCAATATTTCTAAGATTCAGTGCAGAACTTGTGATGCAAAATATATAGTGCAGACAGGAAGATCATTCGCTATCCAGTATAAAGAACATAAAGATGCGTTCAGGTTAGGAAATTATGACAAATCAGCTGTTGCGAACCATATATATGAAACAGGCCATCCCCTTAAAAGCATAGAATATAACGTAGAAATATTGCATGTAGAAAGGAAATGGAGGAAACTTGATTTACTAGAGGAGCTCGAGATAGCTGTCCATGAAAAGAAACAAAGCAATATTCTAAATGCACAAGATAATTGGAAAGAAATGAGATTTTTTAGTGGGTTTTTAGAATTATTTTAGGGTAGGTATGCGACTTTAAACTTGTAACATGTCACTGACGGAGTTGCCAGAGGCTAACGATGGCAGACTAATGCAATAAGGAAATAAGGCGCCCAATAGCATAGCGTTACCGCCAAGCACACGGCTGTAACCATGCCACAACACCTAGGCACATCAGTCCACAACAGCTCCCGACCCGGCACAGTGCGACAGCATACTTGGTAGCTATGGGATGGCCATCGACTTGTATCAACAACTTCAATGTAAGATGAGGACCCATAGTCCAATATAGTTTTAATTCTGTTTTACTCTATGGACTTCCCAACTACATTCCTGGAAATTGAAATAAGAACACCGTGAATTCATTGTCCCAGGAAGGGGAAACTTTATTGACACATTCCTGGGGTCAGATACATCATATGATCACACTGACAGAATCACAGGCACATAGACACAGGCAACAGAGCATGCACAATGTCGGCACTAGTACAGTGTATATCCACCTTTCGCAGCAATGCAGGCTGCTATTCTCCCATGGAGACGATCGTAGAGATGCTGGATGTAGTCCTCTGGAACGGCTTGCCATGCCATTTCCACCTGGCGCCTCAGTTGGACCAGCGTTCGTGCTGGACGTGCAGACCACGTGAGACGACGCTTCATCCAGTCCCAAACATGCTCAATGGGGGACAGATCCGGAGATCTTGCTGACCAGGGTAGTTGACTTACACCTTCTAGAGCACGTTGGGTGGCACGGGATACATGCGGACGTGCATTGTCCTGTTGGAACAGCAAGTTCCCTTGCCGGTCTAGGAATGGTAGAACGATGGGTTCGATGACGGTTTGGATGTACCGTGCACTATTCAGTGTCCCCTCGACGATCACCAGTGGTGTACGGCCAGTGTAGGAGATCACTCCCCACACCATGATGCCGGGTGTTGGCCCTGTGTGCCTCGGTCGTATGCAGCCCTGATTGTGGCGCTCACCTGCACGGCGCCAAACACGCATACGACCATCATTGGCACCAAGGCAGAAGCGACTCTCATTGGTGAAGACGACACGTCTCCATTCGTCCCTCCATTCACGCCTGTCGCGACACCACTGGAGGCGGGCTGCACGATGTTGGGGCGTGAGCGGAAGACGGCCTAACGGTGTGTGGGACCGTAGCCCAGCTTCATGGAGACGGTTGCGAATGGTCCTCGCCGATACCCCAGGAGCAACAGTGTCCCTAATTTGCTGGGAAGTGGCGGTGCGGTCCCCTACGGCACTGCGTAGGATCCTACGGTCTTGGCGTGCATCCGTGCGTCGCTGCGGTCCGGTCCCAGGTCGACGGGCACGTGCACCTTCCGCCGACCACTGGCGACAACACCGATGTACTGTGGAGACCTCACGCCCCACGTGTTGAGCAATTCGGCGGTACGTCCACCCGGCCTCCCACATGCCCACTATACGCCCTCGCTCAAAGTCCGTCAACTGCACATACGGTTCACGTCCACGCTGTCGCGGCATGCTACCAGTGTTAAAGACTGCGATGGAGCTCCGTATGCCACGGCAAACTGGCTGACACTGACGGCGGCGGTGCACAAATGCTGCGCAGCTAGCGCCATTCAACGGCCATTACCGCGGTTCCTGGTGTGTCCGCTGTGCCGTGCGTGTGATCATTGCTTGTACAGCCCTCTCGCAGTGTCCGGAGCAAGTATGGTGGGTCTGACACACCGGTGTCAATGTGTTCTTTTTTCCATTTCCAGGAGTGTATTTGTGATGGTATTTTGTCTTTTTAATCCGTTTAATTTCATGACATAGACTTTACAACCTGATGATGAGAGCATTGTATGTTGAAACGCGTTGTTAAGATATATGTATAAGAATCGCGGTTGAATGCTAACAGTGATAACCAATAATCCCGATGCTCTGTACGGGTGGAGTCCTCAAGAGGAGAGAGACAGAAGGCTGATCGAGGCAGGCAAGCGACGGGCAGTGGAAGGTGTGTTGGCGCTGCTAGCTGCAGGGGCCGTCCTGGAGGCGAGGGATGTGAAGGAGTCGACCGGGCTGCACTGGGCGGCAGCCAGAGGGCACGTGGGGGGAGTGCGCTGCCTGCTGGAGGCCGGGGCAGACGTGGACTCCGGGACCAGCCACCGGGACACGCCCCTGCACCTGACTGCGGCAGCAGGTCACTGCGAGTGGTGCGGCTGCTGGTCGAGTCCTGTGCTGACCCCAACGCTGCGGATCAGTGGCAGAGGACGCCGCTGCACTGGGCGGTGGAGAACGGCCACGCAGAGGCGGTGGCGGAGCTGCTGGTGGCAGGCGCCGATGAGTGGGCCACAAGCAGTGCGGGGAGCACCCCCCTGGACCTCGCCAGGCAGAAGAACGACCGGCAGCTGGTAGAGCTGCTACCATGACGCTTCCCTTATTATGAAGAGAACTGCAATAAATGAACAATGCTTCACCACATCACTTTCTTTAATTTGTGAGGTTAAGAATACAAAAAATTCAACGTATCTTTATCCATTTCTACCCATCACTACATCACATATATCTATTTTTGTCACTCCTCCATGAGTGTGATAAGTGCGAGACATTCCTCAACTGATGTAAGTAACCCCTCTTGTGAAGAAACAACGTGAAAAACATTTCTCGAGCAGCTGTTAGAAAAGTAAACATGAACTACAAAACTTCTACACTACTGGCCATTAAAATTGCTACACCACGAAGATGACGTGCTACAGACGCGAAATTTAACTGTCGGGAAGAAAATGCTGTGATATACAAATGATTAGCTTTTCAGAGCATTCACACAAGGTTGGCGTCTGTGGCGACACCTACAACGAGCTGACATGAGGAAAGTTTCCAACCGATTTCTCATACACAAACAGCAGTTGACCAGCGTTGCCTGGTGAAACGTTGTTGTGATGCCTCGTGTAAGGAGGAAAAATGCGTACCATCACGTTTCTGACTTTGATAAAGGTCAAATTGTAGCCTATCGCGATTGCGGTTTATCGTATCGCGACGTTGCTGCTCGCTTTGGTCGAGATCCACTGGCTGTTACCAGAATACCAACGACCTCGTACCACTATCAGTTGAGATGACACGCATCTTATCCGCACGGCTGTAACGGATCGTGCAGCCACGTCTCGATCCCTGAGTCAACAGATGGGGACGTCTGCAAGACAACAACCATCTGCACGAACAGTTCGACGACGTTTGCAGCAACACAGACTATCAGCTCGGAGACCGTAGCTGCGGTTACCCTTGATGCTGCATCACAGACAGGAGCACCTGCGACGGTGTACTCAACAACGAACCTCAGTGCACGAATGGCAAAACCTCATTTTTCTTGGATGAATCGAGGTTCTGTTTACAGCATCATGATGGTCGCATCCGTGTTTGGCGACATCGCCGTGAAGACACATTGGAAGCGCGTATTCGTCATCGCCATACTGGCGTATCACCCGGCGTGATGGTATGGTGTGCCGTTGGTTACACGTCTCGGTTACCTCTTGTTCGCATTGACGGCACTTTGAACAGTGGACGTTACATTTCAGACGTGTTACGACCCATGGCTCTACCCTTCATTCGATCCCTGCGAAACCCTACATTTCAGCAGGATAATGCACGACCGCATGTTGCAGGTCCTGTACGGGCCTTTCTGGACACAGAAAATGTTCGACTGCTGCCCTGGCCAGCACATTCTCCAGATCTCTGACGAATTGAAAACGTCTGGTCAATGGTGGCCGAGCAACTGGCTCATCACAATACGCCAGTCACTACTCTTGATGAACTGTGGTATCGTGTTGAAGCTGCATGGGCCGCTGTACCTGTACACGCCATCCAAGTTCTGTTTGACTCAATGCCCAGGCATATCAAGGCAGTTATTACGGCCAGAGGTGGTTGTTCTGGGTACTGATTTATCAGGATCTATGCACCCAAATTGCGTAAAAATATAATCACATGTCAGTTCTAGTGTATTATATTTGTTCAGTGAATACCCGTTTATCATCTGCGTTTCTTCTTGGTGCAGCAATTTTAATGACCAATAGTGGAATAAATACCACATCTCTGTCTGAAACTCGAGATTCTCACAGCATATAAAATACTCAAACAACTTACAATGCTACCAGATGACATCGTAGATACCTGCCGATATTATTTGTGTGCTGGATAGCACTTGTTAGGAACATCTTAAACTAGTACAAGCTTCAGTGGGCCAAAGAGATTCTGGTCATACATAAAGCACATCGGTGGCAAGACGCAATCAATACCTTCACTGCGCGGTAGCAGCGGTGAAGTTATTGATGACACTGCCACTAAAGCAGAGTTCTTAACACGGTTTTCCGAAACTCCACCATAGACGACGAAGTAAATATTCCTGAATTCCAATCAAGAACAACTACTGAGAAACATAGAAGTAGATACCCTCGGTGTAGTGAAGCAACTTAAATTCACTAATAACGGCAAGGACTTCGGTCCAGATTGTATACCAGTGAGGTTCCTTTAAGAGTATGCTGATACAATAGCCCCATATTTAGTAATTATATACAACCACTCGCTCACAGAAAGATCCGCACCTAAGACTGAAAAATTGCTCAAGTCACACCAATACCCAAAAAGGAAAGTAGGAGTAATCCACTGAATTACAGGACTACACCACTAACGTCGATTTGCAGTAGGGTTTGGAACATATACTGTATTCGAACATTATGAAGTACCTCGAAGAAGACGACTTATTGACACATAGTCAGCACGGATTCAGAAAATATCTTTCTTGCGAAACACAGTTATCTCTTTATACTCATGAAGTAATAAGTGCTATCGGCAGGTGATGCCAAAGATTTCCAGGAGGCTTTCGACATCGTTCCTCACAAGCGTCTTCTAACCAAACTGCGTGCCTAGGGAGTATCACCTCAGTTGTGCGACTGGATTCGTGATCTCCTGTCAGAAAGGTCACAGTTAGTAGTAATAGACGGAAAGTCATCGAGTAAAACAGAAGTAATATCCGGCGTTCCCCAAGGATGTGTTATAGGCCCTCTGTTTTTCCTGATCTATATTAACGACATAGGAGACATTCTGAGTAGCCATCTTAGATTGTTTGTAGATGATGCTGTCATTTACCGTATTGTAAAGTCACCAGATGATCAAAACGACTTGCCAAATGATTTACGTAAGATATCTGTATGGTCCAAAAAGTGATAATTGACCCCAAAATAAAGAAAAGTGTAAAGTTATTCACATGAGTACTAAAAGAAATCCGCTAAATTTCGATTACGCCATTAGTCTCACAAATCTTAAGGCTGCGAATTCAACTAAATACTTAGGGATTACGACTACAAATAACCTAAACTGGAACGATCACATAGATAATGTTGTGGGTAGAGCAAACCAAAGACTGCGATTCATTGTCAGAACACTTGGATGGTGCGACAGGTCTACTAAAGAGACTGTTTACACCACGCTTTTCCGCCCTTTTCTGGAGTACTGCTGTGCGGTGTGGGATCCGCATCAGGTGGCACTGACGGATGACATCGGAAAATACAAAGAAGGGCAGCTCCTTTTGTATTATCGCGAAATAGGGGAGATAGCGCTACGGACATGATATGTGAATTGGGGTGGCAATCATTAAAACAAAGGCGTTTTTCGTTGCGACGGGATCTTCTCATGTAATTTCAATCACCAATTTTCTCCTTAGATTGCGAAAATATCCTGTTGGCACCCACCTACATAGGAAGAAATGATCATTAAGACAAAATACGAAAAATCGGGGCTCGCACAGAAAAATTTAAGTGCTCGTTTTTCCCGCGCGCCGTTCGAGAGTGGAAAGGTAGAGAGACAGCTTCTAGGGGGTTCATTGAACACTGTGCCAGGCACTGTATTGTGAATAGCAGAGTAATCACGTAGATTTAGATGGACATAACCGCCATACAAGCTGTATGGTTAGAATACATCTTTAGCTCTGACACCAGACTGAATTTACCTCTTTGCTTTCAGTACAGATGGTGCATCTACATCTATATTTATACTACGCAAGCCACCCAACAGTGTGTGGCGGAGGGCACTTTACGTGCCACTGTCATTACCTCCCTTTTCTGTTCCAGTCGCGTATGGTTCGCGGGAAGAACGACTGTCTGAAAGGCTCCGTGCGCGCTTGAATCTCTCTAATTTTACATTCGTGATCTCCTCGGGAGGTATAAGTAGGGAGAAGCAATATATTCGATACATCATCCAGAAACGCACCCTATCGAAACCTGGCAAGCAAGCTACACCGCGATGCAGAGCGCCTCTCTTGCAGAGTCTGCCACTTGAGTTTGTTAAACGTCTCCGTAACGCTATCACGGTTACCAAATAACCCTGTGACGAAACGCGCCGCTCTTCTTTGGATCTTCTCTATCTCCTCCGTCAACCCGATCTGGTACGGATCCCTCATTGATGAGCAATACTCAAGTATAGGTCGAACGAGTGTTTTGTAAGCCACCTCCTTTGTTGATGGACTACATTTTCTAAGGACTCTCCCAATGAATCTCAACCTGGTACCCGCCTTACCAACAATTAATTTTATATGATCATTCCTCTTCAAATCGTTCCGCACGCATACTCCCAGATATTTTACAGAAGTAACTGCTACCAGTGTCTGTTCCGCTATCATATAATCATACAATAAAGGATCCTTCTTTCTATGTATTCGCAATACATTACATTTGTCTATGTTAAGGGTCAGTTGCCACTTCCTGCATTTCGCTACAATTTTCTAATGCTGCAACTTCTCTGTATACTACAGCATCATCCGCGAAAAGCTGCATGGAACTTCCCACACTATCTACTAGGTCATTTATATATATTGTGAAAAGCAATGGTTCCATAAGACTCCCCTGTGGCACGCCAGAGGTTACTTTAACGTCTCCATTGATAACAACATGCTGTGTTCTGTTTGCTAAAAACTCTTCAATCCAGCCACACAGCTGGTCTGATATTCCGTAGGTTCTTGCTTTGTTTATCAGGCGACAGTGCGGAACTGTATCGAACGCCTTCCGGAAGTCAAGAAAAATAGCATCTACCTGGGAGCCTGTATCTAATATTTTCTGGGTCTCATGAACAAATAAAGCGAGTTGGGTCTCACACGATAGCTGTTTCCGGAATCCATGTTGATTCCTACATAGTAGATTCTGGGTTTCCAAAAATGACATGATACTCGAGCAAAGAACATGTTCTAAAATTCTACAACAGATCGACGTCAGAGATATAGGTCTATAGTTTTGCGCATCTTCTCGACGACCCTTCATGAAGACTCGGGCTACCTGTTCTCTTTTCCAATCATTTGGAACCTTCCGTTCCTCTAGAGACTTGCGGTACACGGCTGTTAGAAGGGGGGCAAGTTCTTTCGCGTACTATGTGTAGAATCGAATTGGTATCCCGTCAGGTCCAGTGGACTTTCCTCTGTTGAGTGATTCCAGTTGCTTTTCTATTCCTTGGACACTTATTTCGATGTCAGCCATTTTTTCGTTTGTGCGAGGATTTAGAGAAGGAACTGCAGTGCGGTCTTCCTCTGTGAAACAGCTTTGGAAAAAGGTGTTTAGTATTTCAGCTTTACGCGTGTCATCGCCTGTTTCAATGCCATCATCATCCCGGAGTGTCTGGATATGCTGTTTCGAGCCACTTACTGATTTAACGTAAGACCAGAACTTCCTAGGATTTTCTGTCAAGTCGGTACATAGAGTTTTACTTTCGAATTCACTGAACGCTTCACGCATAGACCTCCTCACGCTAACTTTCATCGTTTAGCTTCTGTTTGTCTGAGAGGTTTTGGTTGCGTTTAAACTTGGAGTGAAGCTCTCTTTGCTTTCGCAGTAGTTTCCTAACTTTGTTGTTGAACCACGGTGGGTTTTTCCCGTCCCTCACAGTTTTACTCGGCACGTACCTGTCTAAAACGCATTTTACGATTGCCTTGAACTATTTCCATAAACACTCAACATTGTCAGTGTCGGAACGGAAATTTTCGTTTTGATCTGTTAGGTAGTCTGAAATCTGCCTTCTATTACTCTTGCTAAACAGATAAACCTTCCTCCCTTTTTTTATATTCCTATTAACTTCCATATTCAGGAATGCTGCAACGGCCTTATGATCACTGGTGCATCAGTTTGTTTAAGTAATTACAATGTGACATTGCTTCGAACATTTGAGTCATACCGCTGTGCTACCGTACGGAATGGTATTATCATTTTATTATAATCAAATAGAACTGAACAGCAACCTCAAATCGTTCCTTTCCCACTCTTTCCCATTTTTCACATTTCCCACGACCGCCAGCACGTTTCCCTCGCCCCAGTGGCATGGCGTCAGAGCGCCTGCAGGGACCGCCATACACCCCGTCACACAGCAACTCCGGCCTGACAGAAGCTGCTGCCAACATGGCGCTCTTCGCGCCAGCTGCCAGTCTGACCAACTAAGACTTGCAGGAGCTGGACATCTGTTGGATAATGTTACGAATTTGTACGGACAGTCGCGTAGCAAAATGAAATACATCACACAAGACGGTAATGCTACAGCAGTCCTTATGAACAAGAACCAACGGTGCTCATAATATGTTATAAAATTACCTTATGGACAGAAACAACTTCACAGTTTGCTAAAATGGATAAGGAAATAATTCTTTCAGCAGTCTCAACTGTCAAGTGGGGGATTACTGCTGACTACCAAGTATTAATCACATCCTAATTCACAAGTTATGATAAAAGGAGAAGGCACCATAACCCTGTACAATACTTATAAACATTAGCTGTAGAAGTTTGAGATAATGACGCTGTCTGCAATGGAATATGTGGCAAAAATCCATTTCGTGTGTTTTAAAAAAGCTGAAGAATTGATCAGAAACTGTAAATGAAAGATAGCACGGCGCAAAAAACAAAATTTATTTCTTCATAGTATTGTCATGCGTATTCTTTTTGTCACAAAGTACAATTGTCCAAATAATGTAACCAAAAGATCTTATCTTTAACAGTTTGTCTACACCTTTTAAAATCGTAGTGAGGCACAGTTGCAGTTAAGAAGACATTGTCTGATATCTTGTTTTGGTTATAGACGCCATCACCCCAAGGAAATTTCATTATTTGGGAAAATAAAAAGTGAAAGCTAAAGTAAAATATACCGTAACGTGAATTAGCCACCCGAAGAAGAGTTTTAATGTTCTAAACCGGTAACGTGGCTATTGAAATAAATAAATAAATAAATAGCATTGTACGAAAGAACAAATATTTCACAAAGTTGCACAAGGAATGGGACACAAATCATGGAGGATCGTACAGGGGAGGTAGTAATGAAAATTATAGAAGTACAAGAAATAAAATTCTGCACTTCGAGAAAATATCAAGTGAATAATTGTAATTGACAGTAAAGGCTAACAACTGGCTTATTGTTAGGTTAATTAGTTATAATACACATATATTTATCCACAGAAATTATAGTTTCTCTGATTATCATTGAATGTTAACGGGAAAATTTTTCTAATCTTTCTTTTTTTTGTGAAAGGTAAGCTATTGCATCCCTTTGCAACCAAACGCTGCTGCGAGTGCTGGATCTTTCATACACTACGTGATAAAAAGTATCCGGACAACCCCAAAAGCATACGTTTTTCATATTAGGTGCATTGTGCTGACACCTACTGCCAGGTACTCCACATCAGCGACCTCAGTAGTCATTATATTTATTGGCTCTGAGCACTACGCGACTTAACTTCTGAGGTCATCAGTCGCCTAGAACTTAGAACTAATTAAACCTAACTAACCTAAGGAGATCACACACATCCATGCCCGAGGCAGGATTCGAACCTGCGACCGTAGCGGTCGCTCGGCTCCAGACTGCAGCGCCCAGAACCGCTCAGTAGTCATCAGACATCGTGAGAGAGCGGAATGGGTCCTCCACGGAACGCACCTACTTCGAACGTGGTCAGGTGATTGGGTGTCACTTGTGTCATACATCTGCATGCGAGATTTCCACACTCCTAAACATCCCTAGGTCCACTGTTTCCGACGTGATAGTGGAAACGAGAAGGGAGACGTACAGCACAAAAGCGTACAGGCCGACCTCGTCTGTTGACTGACAGAGACCGCCGACTGATGAAGAGGGTCGTAATGTGGAATAGGCAGACATATATCCAAACCATCACACAGGAATTCCAAACTGCGTCAGGATTCACTACAAGTACTATGACAGTTAGGCGGGAGGTGAGAAAATCTGGATTTCACGGTCTTGCGGCTGCTCATAAGCCACACATCACGCCGGTAAATGCCAAACGACGCCTCGCTTCGTGTAAGGAGCGTAAACGTTGGACCATTGAACAGTGAACAACGTTGTGTCGAGTGACGAATCACGGTACAAAATGTGGCGTTCCGATGGGAGGGTGTGGGTATGGCGAATTCCCGGTGGTGTTACGGCGTGGTGGTGTTTTTCATGGAGGGGACTTGCACCACTTGTTGTTTTGCGTGGGGCTACCACAGCACAGGACTACATTGATGTTTTATGCATCTTCTTGCTTCCCACTGTTGAAGAGTAATTCGGGGGTGGCGATTGTACCTTCCAACATGATCGAGCACCTGTTCATAATGCACGGCCTGTGCTGTGGTGGACTGGTAGCACGACAATAACATCCCTGTAATGAACTGGCCTGCACAGAGTCCTGACGTGAATCCTATAGAACACCTTTGGAATGTTTTGGAATGCCGACTTCGTGCCAGGCCTCACCGACTGACACCGATACCTCTCCTCAGTGCAGCACTCTGTGAAGAATGGGCTGCCATTCCCCAAGAAACCTTCCAGCACCTGATTGAATGTATGCCTGCGAGAGTAGAAGCTATCATCTAGGCTCTGGGTGGGGGGGGGGGGGGGCGCTAAGGGGAGGGCACAACACCATATTGAATTCCAGTATTACCGATGTAAGGCGAAACGAACTTGTAAGTCATTTTCAGCCAGGTGTCGGGATACTTTTAATCACATAGTGTACTTCAGTACCTTGATTAAACTGTATCACGAATTCCTTCATGGTTTTAGTCATCAGCCAGAACACGAATCCTGGATGATAAGTTTTCATTTAAAAGATACTACAAGGTTGTTTCGGTGCTAGTGACTCTGATTTTGTGTGTGAACTGTACAGTTGGTACAGCATTGGGCACTTCTTGCCTCCACTGCTTTGTGTACCGGCGGTCCAACCAGCAAAGAAACCAGGACAGCAAACATAATTTTGAAATGCTTTCTTATAGTCACTGACTGAGTGTCTCGGAATAATAGCCTCCTCTATGCCAACCGACACGAATTTTGAAAATATATGTCATGTGAAATCAAACTTGCACTTTTCTCATGACAAGTGGAAGTTATGCATAAAGGCAGTCGCATGGATGCAGCATTTCTTGGCTTTCAAGAAGGACTAGACTCATTGCCACTCGTTGCAACGATCATACGGTATACCAAATGAGATTTGTGATTCGATCAGTACAGAGGAAGCAGCATCTCATCTGGGATGGAGAGTCATCGGCAGAAGTAGCAGTAACTTCAGGTGTACCTCGTTAAAATGTTTTGGTACCCTTACTGTAGGTGTTGTGTATGTATGTATTAAGGAGAAGCTTCGTCCCGCTGTAGCCCTCAGTGGTTCACAACCCCACAACAGGCCACAGCAGTCCACTCACCCCACCGCCGCCCCACAAGGAACCCAGGGTTATTGTGCGGTTTGGCCCCCAGTGAACCCTCCCAGGAACGTCTCATACCAGACGAGTGTAACCCCAAATGTTTGCGTGGTAGGGTAATGACGGTGTACACGTACATGGAGACAGTGTTTGCGCAGCAATCGCTGGCACAGTGTAGTTGAGGCGGAACAAGGGGAACAAGCCAGCATTTGCTGAGGCAGATGGAAAACCGCCTAAAAACCATCCACAGACCGGGCGGCTCACCGGACCTCGACACTAACCTGCCGGGCGGATTTGTGCCGGGGACCGGCACGCCTTCCCGCTCGGGAAGCAGCGCATTAGACTGCACGGCTAGGTGGGAGGGCACGTGTGTTGTATAATAGTGACCTGATACACAATATCAGTAATGGCAGAGATTTTTTAGATGGCAGTTATCTGTAATGAAGTGCTATCTGCTAAAAAAGCTGCTCAGATATTCATATTTCAACAAGACCTAAAAGTAATGCAAAAGATTTATGCTTTTTTTAATCTCCAGAAATATAATACTATAAGATTCACAAAAGACTAAAACACAGTAGCGTATGATTTCTGTATATCAGTGAGCCACAACTATAACCAGTGGACTTGTGTTATTATCTGAGTTTAACAGTTTGTGGGATATGAAATAAAATATCACAGAGGCTCATTTGGAAGTAAAGTAGGCGGCAGAATTCCAAGCACTGGCAGGATACTGAGAAGATACTATTTTGTACATTAAAATAAATATTGCTCTAGGGTGTTAAACCTATATGAAATAGAACTAACAGGAGGTACTAAACATATTAAATGTATAGAAAGAAGGGCAGCACAAATGCACCCATATTTGTTTGACCCATGACAGAAGTTAATAGAAATGCTGATAAACCTAAAGAGGCAGATGCCCGAAGTCCGATTCCGACTGTCCTGCGAAGGCACACTAAAAGGCTTCCAAGACTAGTGTTACTGGAGGAATACATTACAAGCACCTGTGTAAGGGATTGAAAATGCAAGATTAGACTAATTATAATGTGTACAGAGGCAATTATGCAGTCAGTCATTCCTTACTTTGTACACAAATGGAACAGGAAGAGAGCTTAGTGTGTGGTACTATGGAGAGTATACTGTGCCATGTGCTTTTGTCTTCTGCAGGGCATCAATATTGACGTAGAAGTGTTGAGAAACCCTCCTGAGCAATGAACACTAAATGGCAGAGGGTACTCCATGTCAACACTGATTCATTAATTTCAGAAATATACTAGGGAAAAATATTCCCTGTGTTGTCTCCTACATGGAATAACGTCCCTCTCATTATTCTCGAGGTAAACGAAACATTCAACGAAAGTGTGGCAGATTAGACTCTGTGTCCTTTTTCTGAATTTAGTCAATAGGTTTTTACAGAAAAGTTGGTTTTATTCGAAACATCCTTTATAATTTGCTCTATGAAATAATGACCTGCTAAAATCGTTCCACTGTTCCTTAAAAATCATTTACAGTCTGCCATCACACCTACGTTATTAGGATTGCAATAGAATAGGTTACAGTAGTCTGTTGCATGTGAATTACTGCACAGACCCACTGCATTTTCAAAGGTTTATCTGAGCAATTTCGTGTCTGATGCTGACTATATGCTAAAGATCTAGGTAATGAATAGCATGGCACAAGGTTGCAAACCCACAATGTTTTCATAATGCTGACAATCAAGACAAAAATTTGAAAGGTAGGGAGTGACAGTCTACGCAAAGTTAAAAAAGAAACGATTGTAGGACGGTTTTGCGTGAAGCACAGTTATATGATGCATGAACCAGGACACTGACAAATAAAATAAAAGAGAGGTTCCATGCAATGGAATTTATATATAGCACAATGTGAGTACTGGAGCAATGTATGTTCTGGGGCAATGATTTATGACTGATCCGCTGCTTGTTACCTATAAGGTCACCTATACCCTACTCTTTCTCACCTACCAGACAATCTCTGTCACTTTGGTGAAGTTGATATGGCAAGGAATTACAAAAATGTGGGCTAGAGCGTTATCCTACAAGCTAGGGCATAGCAGGACAGCCCTCATGATTGCCACATTTATCCAAGGTGGCCAACACCATGCCATCATAATGTCACAATGAAACAAGATGGATCCAAGATGGAGGAAGGTCACAGCGCCAGTAAGATGTTGTGAATTGTAATTTGAGTCTGTCACTATGACATTTCAGTGTAAAAACGGCAGGAAATTAAAAAGCTGTCATTTCTGACTCATATATACATTACATTAAGAAAATCACACTGCAGGGCATCCAGTGTGTTAAATTGTCCTACTTGTTTTGTATTTGAAAACAATGGTTCAACCATCACTAATGTCAGACATGAACTAGAAACTTTCTATTTACATCAGCGCATGACTTTGTTCATGGTTCATAAATATGTGTGGTAACGTCGCAAGACGGTCGTTTAGCATTTTCAAATGTTTCAGACCTTTGTGTTATTACAGAAATGGGAGGTGAAATGAAAGACACGTGGGCCTTCAGTGAGCCAGACAGTGTACTCAGCTGTTCTACATGTCATCAGACCCCTTCCCTACAGCCACCACTCAATGTGGTCTGGTGTCTTGTATCATTGTAGGCATCCTCCATTGCCTTGCAGACCCAAATGAGGCATGTAAAACAGCAGAGAAAAAGACATTGAAAATATACATACATACCAGATGCTATTCTTTATCACTATAAATTATTAGCTATATCATTGAGAAAAGCATGTATTTTGTCACTATTATTTGTTCAAATGGTTCAAATGGCTCTGAGCACTATGGGACTTAACATCTGTGGCCATCAGCCCCTAGAACTTAGAACTACTTAAACCTAACTAACCTAAGGACATGACAAACATCCATGCCCGAGGCAGGATTCGAACCTGCGACCATAGCAGTCGCGCGGCTCCGGACTGAGCGCCTAGAACCGCGAGACCACCGCGGCCGGCACTATTATTTGTGACCCAACTAACTACCCAGCACTGCCTGGCTATGTATTGATTCCAATGTTGTATTAATCCATCTCCTCCTCCCCCTTCTCTGTCCATCTTCTCCTTCCACCCCCCTGGCCATCTCCTACACCTCCTTTCTCTGTCTACCTACTCCACTCCCCACTTGCAGTATACCTCTTCCTGGCCCTCTCTCTGTCCTTGTTCTCCTCCCCTTCTGGATGTTCATCTACACATCTCTCTTGTCTCCATCTCATCTTTCTTTTCTCTACCCTTCTCCTCCTTCCCCTCTGTCTGTCTGGCTCCTCCTTCACCTTCACTTTGTCTTCCCCCTGTCCTCGACCATCACTCCCTCTGACGGTTTTTCACCTGCTGCCTCCACTCTCTATACATGACTTTCTCTTTCCATTCTCTCTCTATCTCCTCTTCAATCTGCCCATTTTCTCTTCTTCTTTTTGTCTGTGAATTTCCTCCTCCATCTCCTCCTCCCCAACTCACTGACCATGTCTCCTTCACTCCCCACTTTGTCCATCTCCTTCACCCCCTTATCTCCTGAGTTTCTCACATCCTCCATCTCTCTGTGCCTGTCTCTTCTTTCTCCTCCTCCTATTCCTCTTCCTCTGCATCCTCCTCTATCCCCATCTCCCCCTCCTCTCCCTCTATATCTCCCCCTGTTTCCTTTCTCTATCCCTCTCCTTTCCACCTGTCCATCTCAAGCTATGTGCCGGACATCCATCATGTTGGAAGTTCATCGCCATTCTGTCATGCAGTGAAACATCGGTACAAAATTACTAGGGAAATCAGCATAAATTGCACCATTTAGAATGCCATCGATAAAATGGGGGCCAATTATCCTTCCTCCCATAGTGCTGCACCATACATTAATCGGCCAAGGTCGCTGATGTTACACTTGCGCAGCCATCGTGGATTTTCCGTTGCCCAACAGTGCATATGATGCCGGTTTACGTTACCGCTGTTGGTGAATGACGCTAAATAGAACGCGTGAATAAAAACCTGTCAACGCCCCGTAATTTCTCTTGTGCCCAGTGGCAGAACTGTACACGACGTTCAAAGTCGTCGTCATGCAATTCATGGTGCACAGAAACATGGTACGGGTGCAATCGATGTTAATGTAGCATTCTCAACACCGACGTTTTTGAGATTCCCGATTCTCGCGCAGTTTGTCTGCAGTTGATATCCGCTTGAACTATAGCAGCGTGTAGTGTTTCCTATTTTCTCGGGGTATGCCGTGAAAATATAAAATATAAAATCGGATTGGGTTTTGAATTTTGATGAAGTAAGTTACGGATAAGGCGGACTTCGTATTACTGATTGAGATCGTGCTGTAATTTGACCGTGCATGGCAGACCGGGTCGGCAACACTACAAAAAGCGACTGTCCGGAAATAGCATCAGAAACTAGTTGAATTTTACCTTATAATCTTGTTAGAAACGCAGTACTAATTACAATATAGTCTTCATGGCTGTCCTCCTAATTCTCTTGTAGGACGACCCGTCTTTCACTTTTCTCCGTCTGTTGAAAATTTCTGCAAGTTGTCACCGTCAGGATCAATTTACAAATTCGGCGATAACCATTTCGAATCACTATTGAAACAATTTCGTTTCGTAATATAATTTTAATTTCCACCTAAAAGCATATTTAACACAGCGCCGAAAAATACACGTCTTTCGTATGAAGACAAGAGAGAGAGTAATCAATTAGTTGTTAAAAACAAACACCTACGCAAAAGTAAAAACAAAAGATCAAAATTATTTATAAAAATCGGTCGCTGGCGCAGCGCTCTTCCGCATGCGCGATCGTAAATCACATCTTTGTATTGGCGGAGGCGCGGTAGTCAAAGCACCATTACAAGCGCCATCTAGCGGGCTGATCATAGCACCATCTGGTTTCCCCCTTCAGGCTAGACGAGTTTCGTTCTTTGTAGTTTTTTCGTTTGATGCCTATTTCGTGAGATATTTGGCCCTGTCACTACCAATGGACCACCCTGTATATGGGACTGAAATCGACTGCACGTTTAAAAGTGCGAAAAACCAGGAAGAATATCATGTCTCCGTCTGTAGATACAGCAGGCAGCAAGTCATGCTCCATTAGAAAAGTTGACATCTGGTGAAGAACAATCAAATGGCCGAAAGATAAGTCCGAGGCAACGCACATTCACTGGGCAAAGGTCTTTTGGGTACAGCTAGAACGGTTTCAGCCAGAAACATTCCAAGAATTCGCACACAACTCAAATTTCAACTTAAATTTCAATAGACATGCGATACCGATTCATGCAATGTAGTTCGCTGAGCACGAGTAACACAATTTTACTAAAAGGGTATAAAATAATGCTGAAGATCGTATGGCTAGATTGTATAACAAATGAGGAAGTTTTGAGATAAAG
Organism: Schistocerca americana; assembly: GCF_021461395.2. Lineage (NCBI taxonomy): Eukaryota > Metazoa > Arthropoda > Insecta > Orthoptera > Acrididae > Schistocerca > Schistocerca americana. The sequence goes on from NC_060129.1 coordinate 152,966,540, forward strand.
GCGGGAGTTGGACAGGGAGACGGACTTTCACCTCTTCTCTTCAACTGTGCACTGGACAAGGTGATCAGAGAGTGGGGAAAAGAAATGTAAATACGAAATATACCAAGCGGTATTTATCTGGGACACAAACGGAAGGTACTAGTAGTAGACTTTAACTTTCGCAGAGATCTGGCACTTGTATCAAGCTCAGTGGAAGTAGCTGTAAAGCAGCTCAATGCGCTCAAACTCCAGGCTGCCAAGTTAGGACTCCAATTGTTACTAGAAAAGACAAAATATCTCCCCAACATCAGTGATACTCCCAGTGAACTACAGCTGGAACAAGGTCAAATTGAGAAAGTTGAGAGATTCAAGTATCTAGGACAATGGTTGGAACCTAATCAATCAGAAGGAATAACTCGGATTAATAAATTACAATTAGCATATGGATTAACCAAGAACATCTATAATAAGAAATGCCTATTTCACAATTAGAAACTAAAACACTGCCAAAAGAGTTATCCGCTCTGGAGCCCTATATGCCTTAGAATGCTTGAATCTGAACAGGAAAGGCTTGACAGATAAACTAGAGGTTCAGGGGAGGAAGATTCTGAGAAAAATTCTGGGACTGGTCAAAACAGATGGTGAGTGTAGAAGACAATCAAACCAGGAGCTGTACAGTCATACTGAGAAAATCACAGATGTAGCCAGGAAGACACGTCTCGCTTTCTACGGACATATCACAAGGATGGACCAAACAATACTAACTAACCTACTTCTCCACAACTGAAAGAGCAGAAAGACTGTGACACCATGGCTGATAGAAGTCAAGAAAGACATCCAAGAACTGAACATAACTGAAAGGGACGTTAGAAATCGAGCACTTCTAGGAAGGATAGTAAAAGAAAAGAGGCTTCAAGACAGATCATCCCGTAAAAAGACCGGCGCCCTCTGGACAAAGGAGAGAAAGGAGAAACATAGCCAGAAAATGCGGGATTACTGGGCAAACATCAAGTCCCTCTCCAGGCTGAAAAGATGAATATCGTGGTCCTTAGCTTACCCATTCGAAAGAAGAAGAAGAAATGAGGAAGCAGTAAAGAAAACTGGTTAAAAAAGAACTCATGGCACGACTTGGCTCAAACAGAGGATTGCTTGAGAAGACACATCCTGAGGCATCGAGGAATAGTCAACGTGATACTGGAAGGAAGTGTGAGGGGCAGGGTGGGAGGAGAGGTGGCGAAAACTGTAGAGGAAGAAGAGGCTTGAAAAAAGCAAGCAGCTTCAAATGGATGGAGTTGGCAGTTGTTATATGAGACCTGGACAGACAAGGCTAGTGCAGAAAGCTGCATCAGACCAGTATTGAGACTGTAGACCTCAACCACAGCAATCAAAGGAAAGTCTATGAGGATTCTGAGATATAAGAGAAGATTGAAACGGTAACGTGATGGAATCTTGGGTGTTACAGCGCGTTTTCGGGTCCTCAGGTCTTCCCTCACTGATACAGCAGGTGGCCATGCCAACCACCGGCGTCGACGTCAGCAATGGCAGTGACGAGGTGTGTAGGTGCCAGGCGTTTGTGTCCAACCAGCTTAGTAATACAGGGTGAGTCACCTAACGTTACCGCTGGATATACACTCCTGGAAATGGAAAAAAGAACACATTGACACCGGTGTGTCAGACCCACCATACTTGCTCCGGACACTGCGAGAGGGCTGTACAAGCAATGATCACATGCACGGCACAGTGGACACACCAGGAACCGCGGTGTTGGCCGTCGAATGGCGCTAGCTGCGCAGCATTTGTGCACCGCCGCCGTCAGTGTCAGCCAGTTTGCCGTGGCATACGGAGCTCCATCGCAGTCTTTAACACTGGTAGCATGCCGCGACAGCGTGGACGTGAACCGTATGTGCTGTTGACGGACTTTAAGCGAGGGCGTATAGTGGGCATGCGGGAGGCCGGGTGGACGTACCGCCGAATTGCTCAACACGTGGGGCGTGAGGTCTCCACAGTACATCGATGTTGTCGCCAGTGGTCGGCGGAAGGTGCACGTGCCCGTCGACCTGGGACCGGACCGCAGCGACGCACGGATGCACGCCAAGACCGTAGGATCCTACGCAGTGCCGTAGGGGACCGCACCGCCACTTCCCAGCAAATTAGGGACACTGTTGCTCCTGGGGTATCGGCGAGGACCATTCGCAACCGTCTCCATGAAGCTGGGCTACGGTCCCGCACACCGTTAGGCCGTCTTCCGCTCACGCCCCAACATCGTGCAGCCCGCCTCCAGTGGTGTCGCGACAGGCGTGAATGGAGGGACGAATGGAGACGTGTCGTCTTCAGCGATGAAAGTCGCTTCTGCCTTGGTGCCAATGATGGTCGTATGCGTGTTTGGCGCCGTGCAGGTGAGCGCCACAATCAGGACTGCATACGACCGAGGCACGCAGGGCCAACACCCGGCATCATGGTGTGGGGAGCGATCTCCTACACTGGCCGTACACCACTGGTGATCGTCGAGGGGACACTGAATAGTGCACGGTACATCCAAACCGTCATCGAACCCATCGTTCTACCATTCCTAGACCGGCAAGGGAACTTGCTGTTCCAACAGGACAATGCACGTCCGCATGTATCCCGTGCCACCCAACGTGCTCTAGAAGGTGTAAGTCAACTACCCTGGCCAGCAAGATCTCCGGATCTGTCCCCCATTGAGCATGTTTGGGACTGGATGAAGCGTCGTCTCACGCGGTCTGCACGTCCAGCACGAACGCTGGTCCAACTGAGGCGCCAGGTGGAAATGGCATGGCAAGCCGTTCCACAGGACTACATCCAGCATCTCTACGATCGTCTCCATGGGAGAATAGCAGCCCGCATTGCTGCGAAAGGTGGATATACACTGTACTAGTGCCGACATTGTGCATGCTCTGTTGCCTGTGTCTATGTGCCTGTGGTTCTGCCAGTGTGATCATGTGATGTATCTGACCCCAGGAATGTGTCAATAAAGTTTCCCCTTCCTGGGACAATGAATTCACGGTGTTCTTATTTCAATTTCCGGGAGTGTATTTCGTAAACCACATCAAATACTGACGAACCGATTCCACAGACCGAGCGTGAGGAGGGGGGCTAGTGTAATTGTTTAATACAAACCATACAAAAATGCACGAAGTATGTTTTTTAACACAAACCTACGTTTTTTAAAATGGAACCCCGTTAGTTTTGTTAGCACATCTGAACATATAAACAAATACGTAATCAGTGCCGTTGGTTGCATTGTAAAATGTTGATTACATCCGGAGATATTGTAACCTAAATTTGACGCTTGAGTACCACTCCTCCGCTGTTCGATCGTGTGTATCGGAGAGCACCGAATTACGTAGGGATCCAAAGGGAACGGTGATGGACCTTAGGTACAGAAGAGACTGGAACAGCACATTACGTCCACATGCTAACACCTTTTTATTGGTCTTTTTCACTGACGCACATGTACATTACCATGAGGGGTGAGGTGCACGTACACACGTGGTTTCCGTTTTCAATTACGGAGTGGAATAGAGTGTGTCCCGACATGTCAGGCCAATAGATGTTCAATGTGGTGGCCATCATTTGCTGCACACAATTGCAATCTCTGGCGTAATGAATGTCGTACACGCCGCAGAACATCTGGTGTAATGTCGCCGCAGGCTGCCACAGTACGTTGTTTCATATCCTCTGGGGTTGTAGGCACATCACGGTACACATTCTCCTTTAACGTACCCCACAGAAAGAAGTCTAGAGGTGTAAGATCAGAAGAACGGGCTGGCCAATTTATGCGTCCTCCACGTCCTACGAAACGCCCGTCGAACATCCTGTCAAGGGGCAGCCTAGTGTTAATTGCGGAATGTGCAGGTGCACCATCATGCTGATACCACATAAATCGACGCGTTTCCAGTGGGACATTTTCGAGCAACGTTAGCAGATCATTCTGTAGAAACGCGATGTATGTTGCAGCTGTTGAGTGGTACTCAAGCGTCAACTTTAGGTTACAGTATCTCCGGATGTAATTAACATTTTACAATGCAACAAACGGCACTGATTACGTATTTGTTTATATGTTCAAATGTGCTAACAAAACTAACGGGGTTCCATTTAAAAAAACGTAGATTTGTGTTAAAAAACGTACTTCGTGCATTTTTGTATGGTTTGTATTAAACAATTACACTAGCCCCTCTCCTCACGTTCGGTCTGTGGAATCGGTTCGTCAATATTTGATGTGGTTTACGAAATACATCCAGCGGTAACGCTATGTGACTCACCCTGTATAGGTCAGGTGGATGTAGAGTCGTGATAAGTTGGCAGTGCCTCTGACCCCACAGTGAATGAAGATGTCTACGCTGTAGTCAAAAATTAAAGCAACAAATCACTATTTCCCCTACCTGTGTCTAATTCACGGTACAATCCTCATACAAACTGTCAACGGATCTCCATACAATCGTGTTCTGCACGGAACATGGCATTCCGATCAACAGACAGCCGCGCCAGCAATGATGTTAGGGTTGTCTCAAATCCAAAATCGAGTGTGTACACAGTCATAGACTGTGCTGTATGGCACAATGAAGAAGGCTTCCAGACTCTCTCCAGTGGAGGGGCGTAGGAAGAAGAATGGAAGCAGAACAGTCGCAGATTGTTGTGGTCGAATGGTTTAATGTGAATCGTTTTGTTGTTTCTGATGAGGCGACAGTTCATAGAGACTGCATCCTGAAGACCAGAGCAGGGCCGACCGAGAGAGAACCGCTATTTGGCTGTAAGGGCACCACAGTACTGCCTTAGTACCGCACGGCAACTGGAATCTGAGCTCGTAGCGTCCTCTGGACGTGCTGTATCGAGGCAAACGGTGTACAGAACGCTTCTGCAGAGTGGCCTTCATTGTCAGAGACCTGTGTACGTGTACCTCTGACACGTCTTCACAGAAGGGAATGTCTAGAGCGGAGTCGTCAACATGCCACCTGGACAGTCGAACAGTGAGCCAATGTTCTTTTCACAGCTGAGTCGTTGTTTGATCTGGAGAGTGTTTCTCGACGGATTCGCATCTGGAGGGAACGTAGAGCACCATTTCTGGATCGAAACATTACAGAAAGAGACTAATATCGAGGACGATTCCTAATTGTGTGAGAAGGGATTGTGTTGACTACTTGAACACCTCCTCATCAACTTGTACAGTTCAATAGGCTAGGTTCAACAGTTTCGAGGTATTGTGAAGAGATATTGGGATCTCGTGTGGGGTTGCTGCAAGGTGCTCTGGGCCGAGACTTGGTACTGATGGAGGATAATACTCGACCTTTCAGAGCATGGCTGGTTGATATTTTCTTGGAAATGGAAGAATTCGCACTCATGGCGTGGTCTGCCCACTCTTCCCATTTGGGCCCCAATAGAGCATGTCTGGGATGTGATAGGGAGATGGGTTGCATCACGGCAGTATCCACCAACCACTATCCGAAACTTGCGAGCAGCTCTGCAGGGAGAATGGTCATTATTGTCTCAACATGAGATTGGTGACAACGTCGTTGTCAGGCCTGTACTGTTACCATAGGTGGTCTCAGCCCATTTTGAGCGCACTAAGTGGGAAAAAACGAACAACATTCTTTTTCTACCGTCATGCAGGCTGCAGTTGATTACGTTCTGATTTCCTTACATTGTTTCTACTTTACTATCATCGGTTTGTGCTGTTTTGTGCCAAAGAAGACGGAACTTTGCAAAATTTCTGTTCGTTTCCTTAATTTTGGACGCCAGTGTAGTTGTAACAATGTGGACTGTCCACACGTCTACAAGGCGTAACAATCGCAACCGCGTAATGTGACGTAAGAGCTGTGGCCGTCAAAACGTCCTGACTGAGAGGGAACGAAGATGAGTGACACACCTCGTCAACGACAGTCTGGTTTCAAACCCTACAGGAACATCTACATCCACATCTACATCTACGTGATTACTCTGCTATTCACAATAAAGTGCCTGGCAGCAGGTTCAATGAACCTCATTGGAGCTGTCTCTCTACTGTTCCACTTTGGAACGGCGCGGGAACAACGAGCACTTAAATTTTCCTGTGCGAGCCGTGATTTCTGTTATTTTATCGTGATGATCATTTCTCCCTATGTAGGTGGGTGCCAACAGAATGTTTTCACAATCGGAGGAGAAAACTGGTGAATGAAATTTCGTGAGAAGATCCAGTCGCAACGAAAAACGCCTTTGTTTTAATTATGGCCACTCCAATTCACGTATCATGTCTGTGGCACTATCTCTCTCCTATTTCGCGATAATACAAAACGAGTTGCTCTTCTTTGAACTTTTTCGGTATCATCCGTCAGTCCCACCTAATGCTGGTCCCACACTGCTCAGCAATACTGCAGAACAGGGTGGAAAAGGGTGAGTGAATACACAGACATATCAAGAAGTTTCTGGGCGAATATAGTGAAGGGTATGCATGCAATGGGCATTTGGAATCGTGTACTTCGAGAAAGCGCGTTTCTCGCAGCAGCAGCCAAACAACGCAGAAACTGCCCTGTGGGTGGCTGGAGGCGTGTAATACGCTCCCACGTGTCACAGCTGTGCCTCTTGTCGAGGGAGGAGTGTCGAGTGCACCGACGGCGGAGTCAGCCCTCCAGCCCGCTATGTGTGGAGGGCGTACTTCTCACTGCAGGGGTTCTCTGATGTTCAAGCGGTGTTTCTCGTAACGTCACCTGAGCCCATTCGTTCAGGTTACCAGAACATGAACATCGATATTTAACTGAACGTTCTCGTCGTCCAACTGCTGCCCTTTCTTTCGAACCTTCGCGATGAACATGGTTCGGACACTGCAGTCTTCCAAAATGGCAACACGCCCTTTCGCACGACTGCACCGACACGTTCCTGGGATTTCGAGCACTCAGACAGCCAAACGCACCTCGACTGACCCTCTAAATCAATCGATCTTAATTTGATAAAAAATTGTGTCACACCATTTGAAACTGTGTGTGCAAAGTATTATCACGATGCAGTTTGGCAGCTCCTCGGATCTGATCATCACTTATATGGCATACCTGAAGAAACATGTGAACTTTCTTTTCTTTATCTGGGTGTGTATCTGAGGGGCCAATGGTCTTGCCGCAGTGGTAACAGCGGTTACCTGTCAGATCAGTTAAGCGCTGTCGGGCTGGGCTAGCGCTCGGATGGGTGACCATCCGGTCTGCCGAGAGCTGTGGGCAAGCTGGGTGCACTCAGCCATTGAGAGGCAAACTGAGGAGGTACTCGATTTAGAAGTAGCGGCTCCGGTCTCGGGAACTGACGTACGGCCGGGAGAATGGTGTGCTGGCCACATGCCTCTCCATATTCGCCTGTGGGCTGAGGATAACATGGCGGCCGGTCGGTACCATTCGGGAGGAGTTTAGTTTTAGTGTATCTCAAGGGAAGGCTCAAATGGCTGTGAGCACTATGGGACTCAACATCTGTGGTCATAATTCCCCTAGAACTTAGAACTACTTAAACCTAACTAACCTAAGGACATCACACACATCCATGCCCGAGGCAGGATTCGAACCTGCGACCGTAGCGGTCGCGCGGTTCCTGACTGAGCGCCTAGAACCGCTAGACCACCGCGGCCGGCCTCTCAAGGGAAGGGACAGATAGGGCACTCGCGGTGGGCCAGTACGAGGCCGCCATGGAATCTGACGGGCAGGGGCGACGAGCTCAGAATGAGCAGAAGCACGAGCGTTAGGATTATCACGGGCCTGTGGCGTGAGGCGCTGCGCGGTGATACTTTGGACGCCAGATGTGTGCAGAGGTTATCACTGGCGTGGAGCAGAGGTGACAGGGTGAGGAGGAAAGGCAGCATTCGCGACCGCCACTGTACTGCCTGCTACGGCGCGGAGCGGAACGAGGCGTCTTCGGTAAGTCTCTGCGTATTTCTTCCACCACCGAGCGGTGGCCAGTGCCCCCACTGTTGCTGCGGGTTGTTGTAGTTTTCGGTAAGAGGACTGGTTGATGCAGCTCCCTATACTTCTCTGTCCTGTGCCGGCTTCCTCGTTTGCAGATAACTACTGCAATCTACACCCCTTTGAACCTGCTTACAGTGTTCATCCCTTAGTCCCTGTCTACAGTTCTTAACCCCCCCCCCACCTCACCCTCTACTTCTCTCCAATACTAATACAATGCCCCAATGCCCCTAAGTAGGACTGTTGATAAAATATCGATATTTCGATATGTTGATATTCTTCCCAGAAATATAGATGTACATCGTGTAATGTACCTGCAACAAATGAAGGCTATGTTCGTCTGTGAAAATGGAGCCGATAAGCATTTTGAGGTATCAGCAATCGGAATCTAACCTGCATAACACTGTGTGGATGTAGTATGAGTGTCAGTTCCATTGTCATTAAAGCCCTCAACATATCGTTACATGACAAACTTCAAACTAACATTTGGATAAGCTATGTGACTGCATATTTGAATATGAATTTGCAACTGGTACAGAATCTCCCTTGTGGAACGGAATTTACTGGATAAGAGTACATAACATGTAGTGGTGTGTCAGTGTCTCTGATTTGGCCCTAAGTTTTGCACTCACCTCTTTGGATGGCTGCCTTTTTCCGAGTGGTTTACAGAAATTTGCAGCAGCAACGGTTAAAGCTCATTGTTATTAAGAATGAATGTAATAAAAAGGAGTTTGCTTTGGTTCTGTCAACTACTAAATAACTTGTAAGAATGGATTTCATAAATTAAATCTACTTAAAAACTTCACAAATCATCATGACCAATAATAGTTTAACAAGTATTAGTAATGCCGAAATGTCTGATAGTCCCCTTGTAAGTATCAATAATGGCTGAGTGCCAGATTAACAAATTATTTCAATTTCGAAGTTAACATTAACATTTATTAACCACAGCATATTTATGAATTAGATGTAGCACTCACTCCGTCTTCAGGCCACCAGTGGCCTACCGGTACCATCCGACCGCCGTGTCATCCTTGGCGGAGGATGCGGATAGGACGGGCGTGTGGTCAGCACACCGCTCTCCCGGTCGTAAGATGGTATTCTTGACCGAAGCCCCTACTATTGGGTCGAGTAGCTCCTCAATTGGCATCACGAGGCTGAAAAATGGCAACAGCGCATGGCGGCCAGGGTGACCCATACAAGTGCCGGCCACGCCCGACAGCGCTTAACTTCGGCGATCTCACGGGGACTGGTGTATCCACTGCGGCAAGACCGTTACCGAATTAGATGTAGAGAATGATTATTATTATTTGAAGGATAAGGAGGCCTCTTTAACTGACAAGCAAAACATAGGATTGTTGCGGACTAGCAATCACGAGCCTAACCCTGCAATTGCTTTTGCGCTGTGCTTGCGACTTTTACCTTCAATTACATCCGCAAGCGTAGCTAAGGCATCTAAATCTCTCCTGGCCATATAAATGAAATCAGGCCTTGAGTGTGGTGAGATCTGCCATCACCGACGTCAGGGCAGCGTGAAACGTCTTTCGTCTCCGACCTCTCCACCAACACTACTGAAATTTCACTCTCACAGACAGACCTCGTCTCACAACAATGCTTAGAATCGCGCTCTCATGTTTCGCCATCAGATTGTTACTATCGATATCTGAGTGCTTATTTATTTCCACAGAGAATCGCAGAATCTTACTCAAGGCAAAGAATAGCCTCAAGTTGGCTGTATTATTTTCGGTACTCAATGCAATATTTAATCAGCGTAATGGAGAATTCTGACACACTCCTTACAATCAGCAATATTTTATTCCACGATATATCGATGTCGAAATGGAATATCGGGTCCCGATATTTTTCGCAATTTTCATTAAATATTTGAAATGGTTCTTTAAAAATTGTAGTCAAATGTATGTTTACTCTCCCTCTGTCTCACTAGTTTTTGAGCTTTCATCACTCCAGGCTTTCTCTCTGACGGTGTGAAGCAAGCATATGTGGCACAGAAAGGGGGGGGGGTGATAAGGGGGGGGGTGGCGATTGAAAAGAGAGTAATAAGATTTCTGGGATTAAACAATAACATAGTTGCGTTAAAAAACCATTTATAACGCAACTGATATGCTGTTTCTTCATATCGGCATTCTTTATACACAGCTGCTGAAAATTGTGACCAAAAATCTAAAAAACAAGACTGGTCGTTGCGGTGGACAGAGACGTGTATAAGGAAATGCTGACGTAATCGGCAAAAACTGCAACGTTTAACTCCACCACACAGTTTCGACTCTTCGACTGCCAGTTCGCAGCTGTTTGAGGAAATGAAAGAAGCTGGGAAGTCGACCTGAATGGAAGTTGTGTTTTTAAATTTCGTATTTTTTGCTACATCAGTGTGCTTCATTTCTATTTTTAGTGGTTTGTTGAGAAGCTACATATACCGCAACACTTACTTTGTTCAGATAGGACTATCAGGCTCCTCAGTTGTTGTGCTTTTAAGTCGCCGTAGCGTGAATATTCGTCCACAGTTTTCATACACACTTTTCATTTTTGTTTTTTGGCTTATTCTTCTCAGTTTTCCTACTTCGAAATTTACAGTATCTTATTCTTACAGTACTGTGATTGGGACTTTTTATCTAATACGTGACGCTCAGAGCAACTCATGGCAAGTTTTTATTCAAATAATCTTCCGAAGCGGCATTCCACACGACATTTTTGTCTGTAATCATCTACAAACTTAAGCGTGCTTCCTTTGGAGTCAGTAAGCATTACTGCTCATAAATGGCTCTACAGCATAACCTCAACACACTACACAGGCAAATACATATGGGCAACGGCTACCCGTCGTCTGCCAAAAAGCACAAAGGTTCCTACCGAAGGCCGATAGCAACGCGCTTGCAAACTTGCGCTATCGGAAACTGATGCGCTTGCGCAACCTTGAAGACAAAGAAGGCATCGTGTGGAAGCAGGCAGGCTGCTGGGTCGTTGATGTACAGAACTTTTAGTAATAAATCAATACTTACATGTACAACTCTAAAACCGGCAACATATTTACAATATGGAGGCGATATTTTAATAGACCGGTGAGACGTTATTTTTTCTGTTGATATATCGACACACTCCTTTGATATATCGATACACTTCTTTGATAAATCGATAACCGATATTTTTGTTCTTTTTAAATATCGGTATATGGTATCCCCGACATTTAAAAAAATATCAGTTATATTCCCCAAAGTCAGGTTCTACTAGTTTTTCAATTCTTGTGTAACCGATTCGTTTTAGTAGTTCGCGAACACCACTTATTAAACCGACAGCTCGGTAATATTGACACCTGTCAGCCCCTAATTGGAATTATTATATTCTTCTTCAACAATGAGGAAATTTCCCCTGTCTCACACATCTTGCACATCAGATGGAACATCTGTTGTTCTGTCGGAACATCGTCTACTCCAGGGGCCTCATTTCGATTTACATCTTTCAGTTCTCAGTCCATCTCGTAGTATGAAATCGCCCACCTCATTTTCGTCCACACCCTGTTCCCTTTATATAATATTGCCTTTAAGTTCATTATGCATGTATAGACCCTCTATACGTTCTTGGCGCCTTGTAGCTTTCCATTCTTTGCTCAGTACTGGTTTTCTGTCTGAGCTCTCGGTATTTATACAGCACCTTCTCTTTTCTCTAAAGGTTCCTTCAGTTTTCTTGTAGGCGTATCCACTTCTCATATAGGGTTATAGATGCTTCCATATTCTTACATTTGTCCTCTAACCTTCCCTGCTTGGCCATTGCCATTTTATTTCAATCTCGCCTACATCATTTGTTGGTTTTAATATTTTCTCCTTTCATCAATTAAATTCAATATCTCCTGTCATATCCCAGGATTTGTACTGGTCTTTTTAGCGTTCTGCTCTCAAAGCTACGTATTTGTCTTCTACCGTATTCATTTCCCCTGTTTCAATCAATCGTTGCCTAATGCTCCCTCTGACAGCCTCAACTTATGATTATTTCAACTTATCCAGCTCCCCTTAATTTCCTGCCTTTTTGCTATGCCATCTGTTTTATTCATAAACAATAAATTGTTGTCATAGTCCAGCTCTGACCTTGGAAGTATCTTACAGCTTAATATGTTGTTGCGAAATCTCTGTCTGACCATTATATAATGAATCCAAAACCTTCCTGTATCTCAAGGTCTCTTCCACGTATACAACCTTCTATCATAATTCTTCAAAAACTGGTCAGCAGTGAGTAAATTTTGCTCTGAGCAGATTTCTACCAGGCGGCTTCCTCTTTTATACCTTTCCCTCACTCCATATTCCTCTACTACATTCCCTTCATTTCCTTTCCCGCAAATGAATTCCAGTCCCCCATCACAATTAAATTTTTCCTTCTCTTATCTGAATGGTTTATTTTATCTCATCATATATTTTTTTCAGTTTCTTCGTCATCTGTGGAGCTAGTTGGCATATAAACTTGTGGAGGAGTGATAAGTGTTGGCTTCATTCCGAACTTGGCTGCAATAATGCGCTCACTATGCTGTTCGTAGTAGCTTACTGATATTCCTATTTCCATTTTTGTTAGTAGACCTAATTCTGGATTGCTTCTATACTGGTATCATTGTCTATTTATAACCCTGTACTCACCTGGCGAGAAGTGCTGTTCATTCTGCCATAGAGCTTCACCAATCCCTCGTATATCTTACCTCAAACTCCCCACTCCACATTTCACATTTTCTAACCCTCTTGCTCGCTTAAGTGATCTAACATTCTAGACACATAGATTGTGAGATCGGTTTTTCCGAATGGCAACGTCCTCCTGAGTAGTCCGCGCCCGGAGATCGGAATGGGAAACTGTTTTACCTAGGAATATTTTACCCGAGAAGATGCTATCGTCGTTTAACCATACTGCAGAGCTGCATGCCGTCGTGAAAAGTAAGGGCTACCGTTTCTCCTTGATTTCAGCTGTTCGTAGTACCATGGCAGCACAGTCATATTTGTTGACGGTACAAAGTCGGAGGAGGCAATCACAGTTACTCGTTATTTAAAGCGGTGGATGTAGAAATGAGGGAAAGTGAGGAAAAACCAAGGTTTTTTCTCTTGGTGATCAAATGTTTGAGTGAAACGAAAACATAACTTCATATCAGTTACGCAACGGATATTTGTGCGAATTTTCATAGCCAAACGAAGAGGAAGAAGTGGACAAGTGCGTCATCAAATCGACCAGCTTGACATCTAGTGCTGCAAACAAATACTGGGTCTCCATAAACTACCTTTACAACTTAAGGCTTTAATACCATTAAAACAATCATAGATATTAACAAATGGTTTTGAACGTGCGATGAGATAAACTTATGACGTTTTGTTCCCTCACTCCTACATAGGAGTCTGTGCACCGTTAATGGCACGGATAGTGTGTGATCGTAATTCCATTTATCTGCAGGTAGGATTGAAGACGTCCATGGTGACATGTTAAAAAGCATTGAGAATGTGTGCCTTCAAGTCCTGTGGGTCTCCAACCAGGGTTCTCGTACACCAGATCGCTTACAAAACCCCACAGGAAGAAGTCCTGCGGTGTGGGGGACAGGGGAAGGACGTCTGCGTGAAGCAGGCCGCACGCTGAGCGCGCTCCTCTGGCGTCCACATTTCATCAGAATTTCAGTTTCAGTTCTGAGTCAAAACTGCGTCACCTGGAAGCTAAAGAAAACTTCATGAGTTATATTGTCACATGTTGAAAACCATTTGTCAATACCTAGTGTAGTTTTAAAGTTATTAAAGTCTTTAAAGTCTTGAGTTACAAAGACAGTTTGCCGACACCTTGTAACTGATTTACTTGAAAATAATCACGATAATCGACAAAATCGTAATTAGTTATTCCTTCTGAATCTGCTTAGTGTATTCATCTCTTGGTTTCCCTCTACGATTTTTACCCTCCACGCTGCCCTCCAATATTAAATTGGTGACACCTTGATGCCTCAGAACATGTCCTACCAACCGATCCCTTCTTCTAGCCAAGTTGCGCCACAAATTCCTCCTCTTTGCAATTCTGTTCAGTACCTCGTCATTAGTTACGTGTTCTACCCATCTAATCTTCAGTATTCTTCTCTAGCACCACATTTCAAAAGCTTCTATTCTCTTCTTGTCTAAACTATTTATCGTCCATGTTTCATTTCCATGCATGGCTACACTCCACACGAATACTTTCAGAAAGACTTCCTGACACTCAAATCTATACTCGATGTTAACAAATTTCCGTTCCTCAGAAACGCTTTCATTGCCATTGCCAGTCTACATTTTATATCCTCTCTACTTCGACCATCATCAGTTATCTTGCTTCCCAAATAGCAAAACTCATCCACTACTTTAAGTGTCTCAATTCCTAATCTAATTCCCTTAACATCACCTGATTTAATTCGAGTACATTCCCCTATACTGGTTTTGCTTTTGTTGATGTGCATCTTATATCCTCCTTTCAAGAGACTGCCCATTCCGTTAAACAGCTCTTCCAGGTCCTTTGCTGTCTCTGACAGAATTACAATGTCATCGGCAAACCTCAAAGTTTTTATTTTTCTCCATGGATTTTAATTCCTACTCCAAATTTTTCTTTTGTTTCCTGTACTGCTTGCCCAATATAGAGATTGAAAAACCCTTTCTCTCCCTTCTTAACCACTTCTTTCGTGCCGCTTGATTATTATAACTGCCATCTGCTTTCTGTACAAATTCTAAATAGCCTTTCGCTCCCTGTATTTTACCGCTGCCACCTTCAGAAGTTGAAAGAGAATATTCTAGTCAACATTGTGGAAAGCTTTCTGTAAGTCTACAAATGCTAGAAACGTAGGTTTATCTCTCATGAATCTATCTTCTAAGATAAGTCGTAGGGTCAGTATTGCCTCATATGTTCCAGCATTTCTACAGAATCCAAACTGATCTTCCCCGAGGTCGGCTTCCACCATTTTTCCTTCATTCGTCTGTAAAGAACTCGTGTAAGTATTTTGCAGTCGTGACTTATTAAACTGATAGTTCGATAATTTACACACCTGTCAACACCTGCTTTCTTTGGGATTCGAATTATTGTATTCTTCTTGAAGTCTCATGGGATTTAACCTGTCTCATACATGTTGCTCACCAAATGGTAGAGTTTTGTCAGGGCTGGCTTTCCCAAGGCTATCAGTACTTCTAATGGAATGTTGTCTACTCTCGGGGCCTTGTTTCGACTTAGGTCTATTATTATATTCTTCTTGAAGTCTGAGGTGATTTAACCTGTCTCACACATCTTGCTCCCCAGATGGTAGAGTTTTGTCAATTATGAACTATGTTACAAAGAGTTTGCCTGATCGCCATGATTTCTGTAATGACTTAGGTTTCATTGTAGCGTGTTTAGGAGATAGCAACAGCAGTATTATAGTGAGAACTCAATAGTCCCTGTTATATTCCTAAGACCGTGGTTTCTGCCACTGCCCTTCAGGGAAGCTCCCCCTGGTCTGTTCTCGTCT
The DNA here is from genome assembly GCF_021461395.2 of Schistocerca americana. NCBI lineage: Eukaryota > Metazoa > Arthropoda > Insecta > Orthoptera > Acrididae > Schistocerca > Schistocerca americana. The sequence continues at coordinate 152,981,933 of NC_060129.1, forward strand.
ACCTAAGGCTCGTTTAGCCGACAAATGCCGCTGCTGTAGGCTGGACACCAGCTCGTAATGTTATATTTTTATTGCAGTTCCACGTGAGAAAGCAAAACTTGTACCGATTCCACTGCAGATGATATGGGTATGACAAAAGACTATACACAGTTTGGAGAGGACTTTCTCAAAATTAATGTGATGGAAACGGGATCAAAAATTATGAAACTATTTTGGAAATAATAGAAGGAAATAGAGTAGCTGATCAGCCAGTATGGGTACTAGGTAGAATTCTTCTAAAATGATGTAATCGAAGTTAAATTCAAAGATTAATTTATGGTAAATAATTTTCTATAGATCCTGATGAAAGAAAGTTATCATTGCAGCTATATTTATTCATAAAATTACAGGTTGTTCAACAGAGGTCAAATCTGATGAAGATATTCTGAGGGAACCGTTCTTTACTTGGCCCGACACATTTGTCCTTCATTATGTTCTGCAGAAGCATCACCTGGTTCACCTGCGTTTTTATGGCAGTAGTCATAGCTTCTGACTGCAATGACAGAGGTTTCATTACAGGTAAGCCTTTTTCTTTTTCCAGGTGACATAAGTCTCGTTATATCAATAACAAATTTTCAGTAAGTAATGAAATATACGTTCAGTTTTTTCATTGAGATTTGTATGAATTTCTTTTTCAGGATTCGATCCTGAAGTCACAGTTGATCAGTTAAGAACCGACAGTCCAGGTATGTATTTTTCCCATTATTCCTAAAGACGTTTACCACCTTAAGAAATTCTTTTGGTGCTAAATTATTATATTTTGGTAGTCTCAATACGAAATTTAATAGTCACAGTGCAATCATGTGACTACTATGAACGAACATTGTAACATCATCACGTTTCCATATATCATTGCATCTGGTACTGTAGACTATAGTAGCTCGAATGCTATTTATTTATCTGTTGCGCGTATGTTCCACAAATCATTAGACAGACAGTCATACCCTGACTTTGGAATGTGTCAGTAGCAATTTCACAAAGATTTACTTGAACAATATACATCACTAAAATACATAAACAAACAACAGTTAAAGAAGCTACTAATTATATGAACACAGTTCTGGCATACACGCGTTTGAAGACTGTTCGAGTGTTACAGTAGCAGATATACAGTGTTCCAAACTCGTTGCAAGAAACACCTACGTGTGATAGGTCACATCCTGGGGAACGGCTTCTGTTAGAGACAAAACATTCGCTGATGCTTCCTAGCAACAGTAGGCGTACTTCAATATTTGACTGAAATGGGACTGTGAGATCCCACAAAATTAGCAGGGTCTACTAATCAAATATGCAACTATCACCCCTCCCAGTAGACTGATGGAGTGAGTTGCAACAAGAAAACCACAACAACGCGGAGAAAGACAATATAGAAGCGATTTAGAAACTATCATGTGGAACAGATGACTCGATGCATATGAACGCTGCAAAGTGGCTAACTCGTTCCCCCTCAGATGCACAACCAGTCTTAAACAACGTCTCTCGTTGTTGGGAAGAGGCAACAAACACTGTTTCTAAAACAAGTTGTTCCCTCTGTCATGGTCTAACTGCCCTACATCTTTGTCTCAAAGACTCTGAAATGCGCTGTATAACCTACACAATGACTACATAATAAGATATTCAAACACACGGTATTTGAATGATGTGCTATCGTAAGTATGAAGCTGATGAGGGCAATCTATTTGTTTTTCTCATGTGCACGGTGGAGCTATCAAACAGAAACGGTAAGGGTTGCACTGAGGAAGAAGATTCTCTATTTCTTATGTATTAATTTCAGTAGGCAGTGAATCCAAACTTATGAAACCATTGTTCATTCCTTTCATCAATGGAAGATATTTTTGATCTGCAGCCGATGCCACTGTTATTTCATGTGAGTACTTGATGTCATATGCAGCTGACTTTCTTAGAAAAATCCCTATGAGTTGTGAAGTAGTGACAAGAGTTCGCTACTGACTAAACAATTTGCAACTAGAGGTCCTTGGGCTTATTTTATGAATGTTCTAATTACTCTTTTCTGGAAAATGAGGAGTTTTTGAGAAAGAGAAATATTCGCTTAGTATTTGTTATATAGCATATAGTGGAAGGTGTGCAGGCAAATTAGGCGACATATTGACTCCACAGTGAATAACAGTAGAAAATTAAAAATAAGCAAAACTGGTGAAGTTTCCTCTCAGTAACGTGTGGTATGGCACCTTTCCAGTTTATTCTGTAATCTGAATGAAGACCCTTGAATGGTGTGCTATCTAATTCTAGTATCAGCCGATTATTCTACATAGCTATAACTTCTTTTAAATTGTTATTGCTAGAGCTGAATGCAGTTTATCTTACATAGGTATGTGGAAATGGAGTTTATGGTAAACAGGATGGCAAACAAGAAAAGGAAGTTATTTGTGTGTGTGTGTGTGTGTTTGTGTGTTTGTGTGTGTGTGTGTGTGTGTGTGTGTGTGTGTGAATGACAGATTTTTCGTCATCCTGTTGGTGTCCTCTGTAAGCACCAATTTAATTTTCGTTGATCTAATGCTGCTGTGCAGGCTGTTACACTGAACTGGGAAGGAAAGGGGGCACAGGACGGAACAGAGGTTGGAACGCGGTGAGACAGGGTTTCAGCATGTCAGTAATAGCCACTAACGCTGTAGAGCTGAGGGTGGACAAGTATGAAATTGTGATCAACACAAAGGCTCCAGACAAATAAAATAATGTACTTAATGGCAAATACATTTTGCTTGGGCGCTCTACCGTATCACGCCAAAATATAAAGTCCGAAACATTTTTCTGAGAGCCAATTTAGCTTTGTTCATAAGTGCATAGTATTAAAGATATTTGCTTCTCGTTATACCAATTAATTATTCTAATAATTTTGAAAAGATAGGTGGAAATGAAACGAGTCAGTAATTTTCCACATTTGTGATACCCAATTGGAGTCCCTCATGGTTATCTATGGGTTGCCTATTATAGAACAGGCCATACAATGGCGCATATAATTCTGTTGGGAAATATATGTTTATACTTTAAAGCAAGTAATTGAAACATTAAGTTCAATGAACTTACGAAAATAGTTGATAATAATCAAAGCAAAATTACTTTCATATAAGTCAATTTTTGTGCCTTTCTCACTACCTGTGAAGGAGGTAATTTAAGTAGCAACATTTGTACACTTTGGCACCGAACTTTGGCACATTTAATGCAGAAACAAATCAACTCGGTCTCCTACACGTTTAGGGTGGGGCCCTGCATTGGTTTCATGATCAGGACAATTTTAAGGTTCACACACATGTTTATGTCACTGGAATTATTATTGAAAACCACTCACACAAACATACCGGTCCGCACTATGATACATATCTGAGTTCCTGAAGCAGGCGGAGCAGTGGCGCAATAGTGATGGCAAGCACATGGCGGCTATCTGGTCTCACACTCTTGCTGTTGAATGCTCTTTATAAATTCTTCTTGGCGACGTATTATCCTTGTTCTAGAGCCACTCCGTAATAACAAGAACACCATAAGACAGCCGAAACCACATCCGAGGCAATTTCAATATAAAATTAGGCACCCTCGATGTAAACCGCGCAATGGCTAGCCACCGACTGCATAACGTGCTCACCCTGTATCCGCCCAGATCGACCGCCAAAACCACCTTTCAGCACGCGCCAGGGCACTTCCGTAGCAGAGCGGCTTCCCTTCACCTTCTATACAATACAAATTACCCAAGCATGAACCAGCATTCAGAGTTCAATTTCTCTTTCTGAACATACATATTTTATAAAATTTCATTATTTTTAACCATTAGTTTAGTTTCCATAATACACATATTACAAACTTCAACTTTGTCTCTGATGATCCAATGACCTTCATTAGTAAAGACCAAACACTTCATAGTCACATACACATAATTACTTACAATCGATATTAGTGTTACAACCTGTGGAAGCATTTTGGCAGAGAAGGAATATGTGTTTGCAAATCATGCACAATAGACGACATTTGTCATCAGTTACTTGGTACAGATATACCTGAGAGTCATATAAGCACAAAGGTAACGAAACTTCCTGGCAGATTAAAACTGTGTGCCCGACCGAGACTCGAACTCGGGACCTTTGCCTTTCGCAGGCAAGTGCTCTACCAACTGAGCTACCCAAGCACGAGTCACGCCCGGTCCTCACAGCTTTACTTCTGCCAGTATCTCGTCTCCTACCTTCCAAACTTTACAGAAGCTTTCCTGCGAACCTTGCAGAACTAGCACTCCTGAAAGAAAGGATACTGCGGAGACATGGCTTAGCCACAGCCTGGGGGATGTTTCCAGAATGAAATTTTCACTCTGCAGCGGAGTGTGCGCTGATATGACACTTCCTGGCAGATTAAAACTGTGTGCCCGACCGAGACTCGAACTCGGGACCTTTGCCTTTCGCGGGCATGTGCTCTACCATCTGAGCTACCGAAGCACGAGTCACGCCCGGTCCTCACAGCTTTACTTCTGCCAGTATCTCGTCTCCTACCTTCCAAACTTTACAGAAGCTTTCCTGCGAACCTTGCAGAACTAGCACTCCTGAAAGAAAGGATACTGCGGAGACATGGCTTAGCCACAGCCTGGGGGATGTTTCCATAATGAGATTTTCACTCTGCAGCGGAGTGTGCGCTGATATGAAACTTCCTGGCAGATTAAAACTGTGCGCCCGACCGAGACTCGAACTCGGGATCTTTGCCTTTCGCAGGCAAGTGCTCTACCATCTGAGCTACTGAAGAACGAGTCACGCCTGGTCCTCACAGCTTTACTTCTGCCAGTATCTCGTCTCCTACCTTCCAAACTTTACAGAAGTTCTCCTGCGAACCTTGCAGAACTAGCACTCCTGAAAGAAAGGATACTGCAGAGACATGGCTTAGCCACAGCCTGGGGGATGTTTCCAGAATGAGATTTTCACTCTGCAGCGGAGTGTGCGCTGATATGAAACTTCCTGGCAGATTAAAACTGTGTGCCCGACTGAGACTCGAACTCGGGACCTTTGCCTTTCGCGGGCAAGTGCACAAAGGTGCTGCGTAAAGGCAAATGGCTGCTCAGTGACGCTGTGTTTCAGAGTTGTCTACAACAACAGAACGAGCTCAGAAGGTTGAGGGGAGCACAGCTGCGGACCTGGCCACCCTGCTCGACGCCGGTGATGGAGCTGTGGTGACGCTGGTGGCGGGTGACACGAGGCTGGTGGCGCTTCGGGCCGTGCTGGCTGCCAGAAGTCCCGTGTTCCAGAAAATGTTCCAGCACAACCCGCTGGAGGCCAGCGGCGGCTGGGTCGTCATCCCAGACGTGGAGGGCCCGGTGCTGCGCCACCTGCTGTGCTACATGTACACCCTCCAGGCCCCCCAGCTGCCCAGCGTGGCCCCCCAGGTGCTGGCGGCAGCTGACAGCTACGGCTTGCCCCACCTGAAGGCCGCGTTCGAGCAGCAGGTGGCCGCACAGCTGTCGGTGGAGAACGCGGTTGCCACGGCTCTGCTCGCGCTGAGGCACTCCTGCCCCGTCCTGAAGCAGGCCGCCGTCACATTCATTAAGGCCCACACTCTCCAGGTGGTGATGACGCAGGGCTGGGCAGACGCTGCAGTCAGCCACCCACACTATGTTGTAGAGTTAACTCGACTGATTGCAGAGCCACCTGCACAAACCAGGTATGCACATGTAAAGTGTTCACCTATTCTCCCAGATCTGTATATGTTTCTGCCTCTAAACCAGTATTCATCGTTACATCTTAATGTCCTGGCAACTAAATTACGTTTGTGGTGCCTGTGCTGAGAAACGTACCTTACTGGCAACTGAAAAAGCTGTATCACATATCTCTGAGTGCTTTGTGCACCTTCTCATATCACGTTCATTAAAACCTCAAAACTGTGTTTATTAGCTGAGAAAGCAGCCAAAACTAAGTCATGGAATGCCAACGTTTATCACAATTTTACAAATTCACTCAAGCAGTGCACTCTTATTTGTAATGATTAACTGTATTAAAGTGCTTGTGGACAATAAATTGTTATTTAGCTTTTGTGCACCTAGTTCCTGAACAAAGGGCTCATTGACTGTGTAAACAACATGAGACACTTCCGCTTTGGACAGAAATATGTGGTGCTGAACGCAGTCTGATGCAGTGATGTTTGTAGGATGCACCCAGGGCTGTTGAGAGATTGGTCCTTGTTCTGTCCAATGTGCTAGAACTTCTAAAGCCGTTCACACACAGTAGAATTTCAAGTAGGTTGTGTCTCAGCTGGTGTCCATGGCGAGACACCTATAAATGCCGCCGGCCGCGGTGGTCTCGCGGTTCTAGGCGCGCAGTCCGGAACCGTGCGACTGCTATGGTCGCAGGTTCGAATCCTGCCTCGGGCATGGATGTGTGTGATGTCCTTAGGTTAGTTAGGTTTAACTAGTTCTAAGTTCTAGGGGACTGATGACCACAGCTGTTAAGTCCCATAGTGCTCAGAGCCATTTTTGAACCTATAAATGCCGTCATGCTGCATAAATACAAGGTGAAGATTACGAGTAAATATATCGCTCAGGAAGACTGTAACATGCAGCAGTGCAGTTCCAGGACAGCAAGGTATATACAATTTTCCGTTTTTCTATGTTCCCATGCGGTAAATATTGGTATGTACCAATTTTGTAGCTGTAGTAAGCTTTGTGTGTTACATATATTTGTTTCACTCTGTCCACGTGCTAATCTGGGTGGTAACGTACTCGCCTCCTGTGCAAGTGGGCCCGGGTTCGATTCCAGGCCTGGTTGGAGATTTTTCCGCTTGTGGACTGGACGCTGTGTTGTCATTATCATCGTTTCATCCTCATCACCGGCATGCAAGTCTCCCAATGTGGCGACGACTGAAATAAGAGCCGGCCTAACTACCCCATATGGGGGTCTGCTGGCCAACAATGCCATATTCACTCTCTTGGTACATGTATGAAACACCACTGCAGTTTCCATAACTAAATTCTTTCAGTCTGCTGGCCACTGTGGCCGAGCGCTTCTAGGCGCTTCAGTCTGGAACTGCACTGCTGCTACAGTTGCAGGTTCGAATCCTGCCTCGGTCATGGATGTGTGTGATGTCCTTAGGTTAGTTAGGTTTAAGTAGTTCTCGGTCTAGGGGACTGATGACTTCAGATGTTAAGTCTCATAGTGCTCAGAGCCATTTGAACTATTTGAATCTTTCAGTCTCTTGGATACCACAGGATTAAGGTATAACTTGTAAGAAATACAGGGTGATTCAAAAAGAATACCACAACTTTAAAAATGTGTATTTAATGAAAGAAACATAATATAACTTTCTGTTATACATCATTACAAAGAGTATTTAAAAAGGTTTTTTTTTCAGTCAAAAACAAGTTCAGAGATGTTCAATATGGCCCCCTCCAGACACTCGAGCAATATCAACCCGATACTCCAACTCGTTCCACACTCTCTGTAGCATATCAGGCGTAACAGTTTGGATAGCTGCTGTTATTTCTCGTTTCAAATCATCAATGGTGGCTGGGAGAGGTGGCCGAAACACCATATCCTTAACATACCCCCATAAGAAAAAATCGCAGGGGGTAAGATCAGGGCTTCTTGGAGGCCAGTGATGAAGTGCTCTGTCACGGGCTGCCTGGCGGCCGATCCATCGCCTCGGGTAGCTGACGTTCAGGTAGTTACGGACAGATAAGTGCCAATGTGGTGGCGCTCCATCCTGCTGAAATATGAATTGTTGTGCTTCTTGTTCGAGCTGAGGGAACAGCCAATTCTCTAACATCTCCAGATACTGTAGTCCAGTCACAGTAGCACCTTCGAAGAAAAAGGGACCAAAAACTTTATTGGCTGAAATGGCACAGAAAACGTTCACCTTAGGCGAGTCACGTTCATACTGAGTTGTTTCCCGCGGATTCTCAGTGCCCCATATACAGACATTGTGACGGTCGACTTTCCCGTTAGTGTGGAAAGTTGCTTCATCACTAAACACAATCTTGGAAACAAAAGATTCATCTGTTTCCATTTGAGGAAGGATAAAATCACAGAAATCTATTCTTTTAATCTTATCAGCTGCAGACAGTGCTTGAACCAATTTCAGACGATAAGGTTTCATAACTAACCTTTTTCGTAGGACTCTCCATACAGTTGATTGTGGAATTTGCAGCTCTCTGCTAGCTCTGCGAGTCGATTTTCCTGGGCTGCGAACAAATGCTTGCTGGATGCGTGCTACATTTTCATCACTCGTTCTCGGCCGTCCAGAACTTTTCCCTTTACACAAACACCAATTCTCTGTAAACTGTTTATACCAACGTTTAATACACCACCTATCAGGAGGTTTAACACCATACTTCGTTCGAAATGCACGCTGAACAACTGTCGCCGATTCACTTCTGCCGTACTCAATAACACAAAAAGCTTTCTGTTGAGCGGTCGCCATCTTAGCACCAACTGACGCTGACGCCTAGTCAACAGCGCCTCAAGCAAACAAATGTACAACTAAATGAAACTTTATAGCTCCCTTAATTCGCCGACAGATAGTGCTTAGCTCTGCCTTTTGTCGTTGCAGAGTTTTAAATTCCTAAAGTTGTGGTATTCTTTTTGAATCACCCTGTATATCTGTAGACATTCCATAACTGGTGGTGTAAGTAAATGCTAGTCCCCGGGCCCCCGTATGTATACACCTGCCCACGCAGTGTCTCTCTGTGCAGTACCGCAGCCACTACAGAGAGCAGGTCAGCACCCATCACTCGCTCCCACGGCGACTACGGCCAAACTGCTGTCACAGCCCCACCACACGTGGCAACCTGCCACACCCCTCCACCTGACGATGCCACTGTACGTCGGATGCGGTGAGTTGCGTCACTACACGTGCAGTACTTCTACAGTTGTAGTACTAACTATTGTTGCAATAACCAAGTTTCACACTAAAATAACCGAATTTTTTGATGAAGTAGGGGTTACAGCTGTACTCGAAGTTTTTGAGTTATTATATGGTGGAATTTGAAGTTTGACTGGATGTGCGTAAGAGAGATGTACATCGTTCTCAGTGTTTGTAGTGTTTATGTTCAGCTAAGAACCACTCTAATGCAACTGCATGGGAAATGTGCCATACAAACTACATCCTGTGTGTTACTGCGTTTCGTGCAGTTTCTGCATTCAGTGATGATTACGGATCTTACATATCAGTCCTAAAGGAAATGTATGTGTGTGTGTGGAAGCAGGGTTTTAGTGCATGCCATTCCACAAAACCTAGATTTTGTGGAAACTGTAGATATAAATGTAAACAGGTTCCCTGAAAGAAATGATGAAGGAATAGTAATCAGACATGAAAGTAGGAGGGAAAAATGAATATTCAGTAGACTTGTTTTGAGTTTGTGTTTGAATATAATTAGTATTTTCTTTAAATGACTTCTTTAGGTACCTATGTATCTAGTGATCTAAAAATGGACATGAACAGTCACAACCGCAATAAGCTTTTCTTAATGTATTAAGTTACTGGTTTCAGTCTGTTATACCATCTCCAGAACCACACCACGATGGTAGATGGTGGCTGTGAAGAGAGTTGGTACTACACATCCACAAATGCTAACTGTGTAACACATGCTCTATTCACAGCCAGCATCTACCATCGTGGTGTGGTTCTGGAAATGGTAGAAAACATACCCAAACCAGTAACTTTATATTGTGGTTGTGACTGTTCATGTTGATATTTAAATAATATATAAACCGCTGTACTTTAGAGAGACATGTTCTCAAAAATTACTGAATGTCTAGTGATTATTGAAAATTTGTGTCATACTGATACTTGAATTGGGATTTCCTGCTTACTGTAAGCATACTTTCAGACCTGACTCAAAATTTCATTGTCACTCCCGTTACCATGTTGGATTTCCAAACACTGGTATCAGAGTGTCTCCCATGGGATAGGTGGGAATAGCAACACTGGGAGAACAGAGTTGATGAAGGATTGTCATGTCGCTTGTCTTACTACAAAGGATGCGTATGAGAACCTCTGGTGGTAGTGTTTGCGAGTCACGGATCAAAACAACAGCTGCAACGGAAGTCTGAGTCTGGTCGGCAGGTGTCCTCAGGTGACCTGCTTGCGACGAGTAGGCAATCTTTCAGTTCTGTTGTGGTCGTGGTCGTGTGGAGACGTGTGTGACACTGTTACCGCCAGTTGTAAACAACCCCCTGCAGGTGAAACAGTTTTGCAGGTAACACGAGTACAATTCTGATTCATCTTGGAGCAGTTTTTGCGTAATTCCATCCTAATGTTCACTTTTATTCAACGATCGTTGGTACTGGATATAGACAGTTGACTTTATAGAAGTCACACGACTTCATTGCCAGTGCAATTCATTCAGAAGGCAAAAACACTAGAGTTTGCCTCTGAATAATACTTAAACAGGCCTAAGACTAACAGCATTGAGACTATTCAAGATCCATTTTGAAATTAACGGAACAGAATGCTACAAGCTAGTATCTTAACTACCCAATGGGAAACATGGGAGCCAAGCAAGTATTTTAATGTGGTAACATTTAATAAACGTATGAATGGACTTAAGGAAACACATTCCCTCCCATAGAGTGACTGAAGAACTTTATACACTCCTGGAAATGGAAAAAAGAACACATTGACACTGGTGTGTCAGACCCACCATACTTGCTCCGGACACTGCGAGAGGGCTGTACAAGCAATGATCACACGCACGGCACAGCGGACACACCAGGAACCGCGGTGTTGGCCGTCGAATGGCGCTAGCTGCGCAGCATTTGTGCACCGGCGCCGTCAGTGTCAGCCAGTTTGCCGTGGCATACGGAGCTCCATCGCAGTCTTTAACACTGGTAGCATGCCGCGACAGCGTGGACGTGAACCGTATGTGCAGTTGACGGACTTTGAGCGAGGGCGTATAGTGGGCATGCGGGAGGCCGGGTGGACGTACCGCCGAATTGCTCAACACGTGGGGCGTGAGGTCTCCACAGTACATCGATGTTGTCGCCAGTGGTCGGCGGAAGGTGCACGTGCCCGTCGACCTGGGACCGGACCGCAGCGACGCACGGATGCACGCCAAGACCGTAGGATCCTACGCAGTGCCGTAGGGGACCGCACCGCCACTTCCCAGCAAATTCGGGACACTGTTGCTCCTGGGGTATCGGCGAGGACCATTCGCAACCGTCTCCATGAAGCTGGGCTACGGTCCCGCACACCGTTAGGCCGTCTTCCGCTCACGCCCCAACATCGTGCAGCCCGCCTCCAGTGGTGTCGCGACAGGCGTGAATGGAGGGACGAATGGAGACGTGTCGTCTTCAGCGATGAGAGTCGCTTCTGCCTTGGTGCCAATGATGGTCGTATGCGTGTTTGGCGCCGTGCAGGTGAGCGCCACAATCAGGACTGCATACGACCGAGGCACACAGGGCCAACACCCGGCATCATGGTGTGGGGAGCGATCTCCTACACTGGCCGTACACCACTGGTGATCGTCGAGGGGACACTGAATAGTGCACGGTACATCCAAACCGTCATCGAACCCATCGTTCTACCATTCCTAGACCGACAAGGGAACTTGCTGTTCCAACAGGACAATGCACGTCCGCATGTATCCCGTGCCACCCAACATGCTCTAGAAGGTGTAAGTCAACTACCCTGGCCAGCAAGATCTCCGGATCTGTCCCCCATTGAGCATGTTTGGGACTGGATGAAGCGTCGTCTCACGCGGTCTGCACGTCCAGCACGAACGCTGGTCCAACTGAGGCGCCAGGTGGAAATGGCATGGCAAGCCGTTCCACAGGACTACATCCAGCATCTCTACGATCGTCTCCATGGGAGAATAGCAGCCTGCATTGCTGTGAAAGGTGGATATACACTGTACTAGTGCCCACATTGTGCATGCTCTGTTGCCTGTGTCTATGTGCCTGTGGTTCTGTCAGTGTGATCATGTGATGTATCTGACCCCAGGAATGTGTCAATAAAGTTTTCCCTTCCTGGGACAATGAATTCACGGTGTTCTTATTTCAATTTCCAGGAGTGTAGTTTGATTACCTACGATGCTCATGAGCAGACACATGTGACCTTTGGATCCACTGTACATTTCGAAGCTTCATGCGGCACAGGTAGAGAACGGAATTACACTCGTCTTTACTGCCAATCATAGACGGCATACTGAAAGTTTATCGTAAGCAAGAGACCAACAGAAATTTGGCACATAGAAATAACATGAATCATTTGACACAACAAATGGTACATTCTAATAACCAATGAGAAGATTAAAGGAAGAACACAATGAGAATCATTTTGTGGGAAAAAAACAGAAACCTCTCAATGCTAAATGATAAAGCAACTAGCATACCCAAAACACAATGAGTAGTGTTAAACCATTTGCACATAGTGTTCAGGATAACACAATTAATTATGTAACACATACTAATATTGAAATAGGTAGAGCCCCGTAAGCATGTAGGGTAATTGTTTGAAGCACAGTCAGAAGACGAGGAGGCGACAGATTGTTCGACGTCCATGCCTCATCACAGAATTTTCTGGTCAGAGGCTTGTGTGCTCCAGGAAGGACAGGTTTCAGTCTGTGGCAGATGTGAGGAGGGAGTGCGGTTCTGGGGTAGACACTGGTGTTTCAGAGCACACCGTTCAGAGCAAGCCGTTCAGCGTGAGGTCCACCAGAAGACGACTCCGATGCAACGACATGCTGACTCCACAAAATCTTCAGTTACGACTGCAGTGGGCGCTGATTCAGGGCGGCTGCACTACATGTCAACATAAACGTGTCGTCTGGTCGAATGAGGGAGAACTTTGGGCACCAGTTTTGGGGCTACAAGCCACCGACCCGTTCTTTGTGTGAATTCTACGGCCGTTGCATACATCTACACAGGAAGTGTCGAACCAATGCCACACAGAATCGTAATTGCAGGCCTGCTGTACTGCAAAGGCTGACCAACAAGCAAGTATGCAGATATTCAAATCTATTTGCTACTGTATGTATGTGTGTGTGTGTGTGATAGAGAGAGAGAGAGAGAGGGAGAGAGAGAGAGAGACAGAGGCAGAGAGAGAGAGAGAGAGAGACAGAGGCAGAGAGAGAGAGAGAGAGAGAGAGAGAGGGAGGGAGGGAGAAAGAGAGAGGGAGAGACAGAGAGGCAAAGAGAGAGAGAGAATATAAATCAATGCAGATGAGTTACATGTTTAGCAGAGATGTGAGTGGTACGGGCAGGGGTACAAAGTGTCGTCTGGTCGAATGAGGGAGAACTTTGGGCACCAGTTTTGGGGCTACAAGCCACCGACCCGTTCTTTGTGTGAATTCTACGGCCGTTGCATACATCTACACAGGAAGTGTCGAACCAATGCCACACAGAATCGTAATATACACACTACAATATACAGAAGGAGGAGATAGTGAACAGAAACTTAATAGATGAAAGTCAAAAGTGTTGAAAATGCTGTTTAATTGCAGTAAGATTAAGATTGAGGAACTAATAACAGCTGATTATAATAGCTACTGTGGAAGATGACCATGCAGTCAAACATATTATTTAATGTGGATTATGAATTATGGGATGCCTAGTAAACAAGAATCAAACTGCTGCTGTAACACAAGCTAAGCCCTTGCCAAACAGTTCAGCTACAGTTATGAGCACGCCTGACTAACAGACACACAAAGATATTTTTTATCTCACAAATAAATCAAAGCTAGCAATCAATTTGTGGAATTTGGCAATGTCTATTTTTGTTTCACCTGTAAAAAGGTGATAAATATGATGTACAACATTATAATGGATAACATCTCCACAATAAAAGCCAACTGACAGTAACAATTCTATTATCAATAAAACCCCCAATTCTATAGAGATTGCCACAGTGTGCCACATTGTGAGAGGTGCTGTTGTCATGTAGTGTTGGTATTAACAAATAGACCTAGAGTGACATTGTTTGTTATTAACAAATAGACACATCCTCCCCCTATGCTCTCCAGCTGCAGAGTAACCTCTCCCACACAAGTGTCTCAGGCATAACAGATGAAGGTGTCTAGGGGGTGCATGATCCTCATTGGCCCAGAGGGGAGGTGATTCCCCTGGGTGACCTTGAACAATTCCCAGTGCTTTCCCAGGGAGGGGGGCGGGAGGAAATTGGGGATGCTAGGAACTCAAGTGTGTAACCAGGCACCAGATGTCATTATCAGTAAGCTTAGGGTAAGGTCAAAAACACTCATAATACAGGAGTGAGGACAGCAGTTTGTTAAGTGCCCACACTCTACAGCAAATCGCGATTCTAGTGTTGGTGTAGCCCAACTTTCATCACCGGTTCACTACATTGCAGGTTCACCATATCTGACTCGTTTATGCTGTATTTCATTTCAGTGCATGTATTTAATCGTGAATGACCCATTCATTTCTTTCCAGCATACTTAATTCATATCACTTACATTACTGTTTATGTAAGGGACATTTCCTTAAACCATGCCGATAGGGATACATTGTCGGTTCTGGATGAGATTTCGACCTTACCCTAAGCTTACTGATAATGACATCTGGTGCCTGGTTACACACTTGAGTTCCTAGCATCCCCAATTTCCTCCCGCCCCCCTCCCTGGGAAAGCACTGGGAATTGTTCAAGGTCACCCAGGGGAATCACCTCCCTTCTGGGCCAATGAGGATCATGCACCCCCTCCACACCTTCATCTTTTATGCCCGAGACACTTGTGTGGCAGAGGTTACTCTGCAGCTGGACAGCATAGGGGGAGGATGTGTCTATTTGTTAATAACAAACAATGTCACTCTAGGTCTATTTCTTAATACCAGCACTACATGACAACAGCAGAGACCACACCCTGACATATGTAAGTAGTGTCATTTTTCTGTATTTTTTCGTAGTCTCTCCAATTTTACGTAATTTCCACCATTCTCCTATTTTATAACAGGAACATGAGCAAACACAAATGCATGCAAATCGAAGTGAATGCAAACCGAATGTGACTTAATGCAGTTTGCCCACGCACATATAACGTTAACACCAGAGCGAATTCTCATTCGGTGTTGCACATTTGCTTGTGCACGTGGCAGTATAAAGTGGGCATATAGTTAATAATGTGAATAGAACTGCAGCTTTGTTTAAAAACAGAGTAAACTGTAAAACACCCACAGGTTTAAAATATGGGAGAGGCATAATGGCGCAGTTCAAAGGTATGTTTTCAGTGAGTAATTTTACGCTCTCCATAACAAAAAACAGAATTAGTGGGAACAGTTCCTTTAGAGAATACATAGTTAATTTCTGCTCTCATACTAAAGGGGGGGGGGGGATCATTTTGATTGTGTGAATTGTAAAGTCGACTAGAAGTTAAACTTTAATTTTAATAAATAATTAATAACTTTTCTTAATGGATTTTACACCACCATTATGCTTAATATGTGCCCAAGGCAGGACTAGATCAGATAAGATATGTATGTATACTGAGGAGCCAAAACATGACCACTGCCACCTGGCTGTGTTGTGGGCGGATGACATGGTAGTGAAAGTGTTAAGAAGCAGAGCAGAGATGAGTGGGTAATCGTGGTTGTGATGGTATGAACCAGAAATGGAGAGACCCACTGATCTAAATGACAAACAGCAGATTGTTAGAGTCTGGCACATGTGAAGGGGCATTTCAGAAATGTTGGGGCTCATTGGCTGTTTGCATGATTCTATCCTGAGCATCTATGGAAAGCATCTGAAGGATAGCGAAACCATGAGTAGATAAGAAAGTGTTCGATATCCTGGTCCCATGATAGAATATGGAGGTTGGAGCTTATCTCTGGCAGATCTGTTGAGTAGAGTACAATTTTGGGGCAGGCACAAGTGTTTTGGAGCACACTGTTCAGTGAATATTGTTGAACAAGGGATTCAGTTTCAAAACAGACCAAATGAAGTCTTGAGTTAAAATTGCATTGTGCACATGTTTTTATAGGTCAGACAATAGATCAATGTAAATGTATCACATGGGCGAATGGATGACACTCCTAGTTACCACTTCATTGATGGTTGTGTCTGGATAAGCTGTTAGCCAGCAGACAGCTTCTGTAAACATGGAATGTGCATGGATACAGCTATGGGGAGCAGTATTCAATGGGGGACAATTACCTGAGCTTCTTATGGGACCTGTGGTGAACTCGGGTTGATATCCCAGCCACAACAATTGCCTTATCTGCTCCCAATGGAACACATGTCGTGCACCAGCTCCATGCCCACAAACCACCAGCCTGTTACTTACGAGAGTTCTGTGACCTGTGAGTTGACAACCATAAGCCTCCAGAAACCTGCTAGGGATTTATTGAATCCATGCCATGCAGAATTTTTGTAACATTTTGTTCCAAAGATGAACCAACAAGCTGTTACGCAGATGGTCATAATGTTTGCACTACTGTGTGTGTGTGTGTGTGTGTGTGTGTGTGTGTGTGTGTTTATGTATGTGACAGAAAGAGAGAGAGGGAGAGAGAAAGAGTGTGTGTGAGAGAGTGTGTGGGAGTGAGAGTGTGTGTGTGATAGTGTGTGTTTCTTGTCCACAAACATAGGACTCAGAAAAGTGGCCAGGTACCTTCTCAGATCACTCTGCTTCACTAGCGCTATTTGAGTCAAGCTTTTGCATAAATATGGGCAACTTGTCACACAGCAACCACATTTCTAAATTTGGATACGTTGGTAGTCTAGATTATGAAAAACACAAAATCAGATGAACAGTGATGCAATAAACAAATGAATATCACAGCATGCCAGAAAAAAATATTTTATCAGTCTCTGTAGCCAAGATGTTTCCATCATGACAACAATATGTCAGGAACATGCACATGAAATCAGTTTTCTGATCAACAAGAAGCAAGATCTGTGAAAAACCAAAGAAATTTTAACAACATATGTCCAAAAGACAAGACCTAAAATTGATTGCAAAAAATCTCACCCCAAGTCTTAGGCGTGATTATTAGAGGCCTAAACATGAAATAGTTTAACATGACTGTGGGCCATGGTTTCAGTTAACTTGGAGTATAAATCTAAGGCAATGCTTGCGACGACGAAAGACCACGATACAAGAAATTTTCATGAGGCAAAAACGGTAATCTTTATGAATGCATATGTCATTATATTTTTAACAGCAGTCATTCCACTACCAACCTCATTTTCTAATTGAACACAGGTAATGGTATGTTGGTTAGTGTGATGTGGCAACACATTCAGGTCTGTCTTTAGTACCACAACACTACAACACACAGAAATACTCCTGGTACTTGAGGCATATATTGGAGCTCAAGCAATGGTGCCAGACATCACAGAAGACAAGAAAATACTTCACAACAAAGACAATTCTATAGCCAAACGTCTCTTCATGACATTGTAGCCCCATAGGAAAGACTTTCTGATCAACATAATTATTGATACCATCACTGTCAGAGAGAAATTGCACAGCATTTTATGAAGTCCACACCTGCAATAAAGCCAATGATGTTTAATAGACTAAACGCTGTACAGAGCTGAATGACAAAAAAATTACTGAGCAAGTGACATGCATACCGAATTGAGACACAATCTTGAACCAAATTGGAGCTGTCAATCTTAAATAATGGAATGGAAAGTAGAAGACACTCGTGCTTCAGGAATAAAAGACTTCTTATTATTATCTGTCAGTGTGAAAGAATGAAAGAAATGGGTAACGTAAGTACTGGCACTAAATAGGAAATCAGGATTCTAGTGCTAGTCTGGCACCATTTTTCATTTGTTACCACAGTTTCTTTACACTGCTGGTTCATCTTATCTGACCAGTTTTGACTGATATCACTTCATTTCAGTGTATTTAGTTAATTTCAATTACTTTTTGTTTATGTAAGATACGTTTTCTCATGTTGAAAACATCATGATTGAAAGATATTTTGGCGTTAGGCTCTTAGTGCTGCCAGCTATGATCTAATGAAACTTTCTCTAATTTCTTACACCAGTACAGAAAGAGGAAAAAAATGTTACAGTGAAAAATGAGAAGAGAAGTTTTTTACCAGTCCCACGAGATTAAAAACTGTGAAGTACAAGTTTTTTAGTTACTGCCTTATAGTTCTTCTAACTAAATCGCAAATTTCATCCACGTTTCATAAATTTCACATACAGTACTTCAAATGTGGCTGAGTAGTATCTATAAGCTGATTGTTGGTAAAACTGCAGTAATTTTGCAAAAACAGACATAATGTCTTATGGGATAACAGCAATCAGTGATTTTATGTTACTTTAAATCCGTCACGTGACGTAGCATGTGAAAGTTGCTGAATTGGACGGGTTACTCCTGTAACTTAAATATCAGATCTGAAGATGGTTCTGAATTAACCGAAACCGGTCATATGAATAATAAAAAAAAAATTTGCAATCAAGACGGATTTAAAGTAACATAAAACTGCAGTATTTCGACTAAGCTGTTCTTGTCAGTGATGTTGATATGTGTGTAGTTTATGAGCAAAATGATGGAGATGATAAAACTGAGAAATTGAAACGTGTTGTAACACAGGACCTGAGAATGTCTTCTTATTCATACATGTGATTATTCGACGCCCAGTCCACAAATGTTTCATCATATCGGGTGCTGTCAGTGGGAGGAATGCCACTTATCAGACAGTGTGGCACGCCATGTCATGCCACAGCTCCTCAGAGACTCACACCTCCTCTTTACAGGCAGTTAGAAGCACAGAAATACGTATACCAATGACCCAGAACACGAAACTTAGACTCATCATTCAAGAGCACGAGCTGAGCATGCTGTCCTTGCAATGGAAATGATGATGAGGCAATGAGCTGCTAATTCAAGTTCTGCGCAAAGAAAGTTCACAATAGTAGTGAGAGAACATGCATGACAGAGTGTCTACCATTGTCACTCATCAGAACCAGTTTGGAGCTGACTACAATTAGAACAGCACTGGTGGTAGGCACAGACATGGATGTCTGTGTGTGAATCACCTTTGTTGCTCCATATGAGAGTGTCCAATCCCAAAGTTCATTGTTTGACCCACATTTGTAGGCTCAGCACACGTGGCTTGGACATCTGTCACTGCTTTGTTAGCATACCATGTCAGACTGTGCCTACAAGTAAACCGGTGCACATTCCAGAACAGCCAAAGGTGCATCACCTCCACTGAGGCCACACACAGGCGAGGACTGTGGGTGTTAAAAGCGCTTCCAGGCATCGCCACTGTACAGTTCTTCAAAATTCACATTGTGTATCTCGCCATTTGATAAGAAGGAGCAAGAAGGGTTTCACATAATTCTGAGAATATCCTTTATGAGTATGTGAACTGTATGAGCTGATAATCAATTTCTTTGTTCTAACGCATTTCCAGGTGAATTAATCACATCGTCATCTCTATTCAGATGTGAAACGTATAGTAAAAGAAACTGGGTCTTTGGTTGGCAGATGTTGGGTTTATCAACTGTAACATCCTCCCCCCCCCCGCCCCCCCCCCCCACACACACATCCCTGGCAGAATGAGCAAACGACTTCGTTCTTAATTGCCTTTGATTCACAAATAATTTGCTGCACTTCACTTCTCACCAGATGTAACACATGACTCGTGATATCAGAATGTTGATATTGTCTATGAGGCTCATTGCAGTGAGGTATACAGTGATTTCAGGATGATAAGACTGGGTTATGGAGATCCATGAAATGTTGAGTTACTCTCATAGTCCACATGTTTTGCTGATGGGATGATGTACACAGCAACCAGAGGAGGAAGGGGGGGGGGGGGGTGAGTGGGGCACATGTGCACTTTCCTGTCCCTACCCTGGTGTGAACTTGTCTGTGCTATTTGGCATGTATGACTGTCAAGATGTGCATGAATCTTCCTTTGGTGAATGCTTTTTGAGGTTGAACATGAGCTAATTTGCATGTAGCAGGACATATGTAGTGTGTTTTTATGGATGGAGGGAGAGCTGACATACAGCCATTGTTATAAATTAAATATTTTGGACTGGTTATTTAGAACAAAATTAATTTTCTTTAATTAGTGATGATGTATTGCTGCATTGTGAGGAAATTATCTTTAAGTACCTAAAGGCAAGACTAGTTTCGTGTACTTCCTTTTTTAGTGTCAGAATGGATTTCTGGACACACAGGGCTGGTGCTGGGTGTTTTATGTGTAAATTTCAGGAGTTAGCAATAAAATCCTGAAACCAAACGAAATTACAGTTTGGAATTAATTATGAAAAAATGTGATAGCCGATTTAGTTGTGAGAAGAAATGTAGGAATTTTTAATGGAAAGTGGATGAGGTCTGCTTTATATACTGATTTTTGAATGCTCTATACTATAGAAGGAAGATTTGTAGATGTATAGTTTATCACTGGAGGGTCTCTGACAGCTCACAGTTTGACATCTCCAACTTTTCATCATTTTGTGTGTGTGTGTGTGTGTGTGTGTGTGTGTGTGTGTGTGTGTGTGTGTGTGTGTGTGTAATGTTAAAGCGTAATGATCTCCATGACCTGCACAGGAACCTTTCTCGAGAGGAGAAAGGCAGGAGGCTCATCGAGGCAGCTCAGGAGGGAAAAATAAAAGGGCTGAGGGCACTGCTAGCAGTGGGGACAGACGTGGGAGCGATGGACGGGGACAGGAGGACCGCCCTGCACTGGGCAGCGTGGGAGGGACACCTGGAAGCTGCGAGGTGTCTGCTGGAGGGTGGAGCTGAGGTGGCTGCCAGGAATGTCAGGCAGAACACACCTCTGCACTCAGCTGCAACTGCTGGCCACACAGCTGTGGTGCGACTGCTTGTGAGGTCCTCTGCTGACGCCAACGCCAACAACCTATGGGGGTGGACGCCGCTGCACTGGGCGGCATATAAAGGCCACTTACAGGTGGCAACTGTACTGCTAGAGTTTGGAGCCAATACAGAGGCTAGGGACGACGAGGGGAATACCCCCCGTCAGCATGCCAGGATGAACAACCATCAGCGACTGGTACAGTTGCTAACATGAAGCTTTCAGTTCTACAGCCCTAGAGTGAGACAATTTAATATAAGCAATACAAAAATATTAATTCTATTGTCATTCATTTGCACCTACCATTTCATAGCAGATATAGCTGCTCTAGTAACACCACCGACAGTGATGACAGGCGATTACTGCAAACTAATGTAAGTAACCTTTCTAGTGGAAACAGACTGCAAAATATTTCTTGAGCTACCTCTACAAAACCCAATATCAATTGAAAAATACGCCATTCATTACCAATAGACGCCAGTTCCCTCCGTGAAACTCTAGTTTCTGTTGTTGCATATAATGTTCATATAACTTACGCAAATGCAGTTATGTGATGTCTTCATCAGGCACTGATATTTTGACAGAAGAACGTGGTCATTCTTTTTTCAGTGGCCAATGGCAACATGGTGGCTGTCAAAGATGTCACCTGGTTGAATCCCTGTACATTGTTTGAAACAACGTCCGACATTATCTGGTTAACAAAGTCTGCATCAACGCCGGAACTGATGGGGAAACGTTACAAACTTAAGCAAACATATCACAAAATTAAATACATCACACGAGACATGAATGCTACTCCACTCAAAAAGAAAAAAAACCCATAGCGCTTGTAATGCTTCATGGAATTGCTATGCAGATAAATGGGATAGATAATAAAACAATTTCAGCAGTCTCAGTTGCCAAGCAGGATTTCTACTTACTACCAAGTATTAACTACAACCTGTCTTACAGTTGCTGATATAATGGCAACGTACCATAAACCTGTTTAAAATTCAAAATTTAGTTGCCAAAGTTCCATTTTGCTTGTTGAAAAATAGTTGAAGAAGTGACCAGAAGCAGTAATATAATCAATTTAGATTAACGTAATATTTTGGTGTGTACCTTTTGTCAATAAAATACAACTGTGCAAAGAACTGGAGTTGTAACTGAGGCAGGGGATAGAGTTCAACTGTCAACACAATCTAGAATAAACATATGTCAAACCCCGCAAACGAAATGTGACACACATAGAATCGTACAGGTGAAGCAGTGATGAAAGCGTGCAAATGGCGGATATCTGTCCGATCGTGTTTAAATAACCGGGCTACAAGCGCAAACCTTATACTCCTCATGGCTTTGTGTTCGCCTCGACAAACGGATCACGTGCTCTCTGTTGGCAACATGCTAGTATTATTCCTGCAGCGTCTTACATCTCGAAATTCTACCGTAGTCTGTTTAACATTCTTGGTATATATTAAAACAATTCCGCAATTTTTTTTGAATGAGCACGAACACAACAGTTGTCATTTTTCATTCCTCTTATTAAACGTGCCATTCGTCTTCTTTCAACAGTCGACATCGCAAAGCTGTACCACACATCGGCGCGATTTGTATATCTACATACTCTCTCGAAGTCATTGCCCAATATGGGACAAACACGTCTGCGGGACATTTGCGATGATAGAATCTTCAATTTCGCAGTAATATACTTAGTTAGGGAAGCGTATCTGGTACCCAGTGCATTTCTGTGAATGTCAAATAGTAGGATTGCTACTACGTAGTATGTAGGGCAGTATTTGCAAACCGATCTGTCAATAGTTCTGTCTTATCATTCAACATTGAATATATCGATCCTGGAAATGTGCTTATAACCACAGGCAGCCTCTCGCTTAGTGGCGAGGGCTACGGAAAACAGTGGCCGGTGACAAGACACCCCCTAACTCTGTGCACAGCGGTGTGAATGGGTCTTCAGCCTTTGAGAAGTTTTGTCGCCGTGTCTAAACGCTTAATGCTTTTTGGTGAAATGTGTTTGCAACAGCGCCCATCTCGCACTTCTTTCCACAAACTTAATTCGACTACATTCCATTATCCACGTTTTGCTTTTGTTTATGTTCACCTTATATCCTCCTTTCAAGACCATGTCCATTCCGTTCAGCTGCTCTGCTAGGTCCTTTGCTATCTCTGAGAGAATTACAATGTCATCGGGAAACCTCAAAATTTTTATTTTTTCTCCGTGGATTTTAATTCCTACTCCAAATTTTTCTTTTGTTTCCTTTACTGCTTGCTCAATATACAGATTGAATAACATTGGGGAGAGGCTACAACCCTGTCTCACTCCCTTCCCAACCACTGCTTCCATTTCATGCCCCTTGACTCTTATAACTGCCATCTGGTTTCTGTACAAATTGTAACTATCCTTATGCTCCCTGTATTTTACCGCTGCCACTTTCAGAATTTCAAAGAGAGTATTCCAATCAATAACTTCAGTATTGATTACAAATCGGTACCTAGTTGCAAGACTAAACCAAAATCAATTAAAATTGAACTAAACAATGAAAAATCAAATATTATGGATCCTAAAAAAAAACAGAAATAAAAAAATTGGAGGAAAATTACTTATTGCATTAGGTATGACCATTGTGTAAAATATTGTTGAATATATTTTGATAAAGAAAGAAGGTTCTGGACTAAGAAAACATGAAGGAGGATTTTCATCATTACTATCGGCTGCATTACCATATCTAGCAACTATTAGTTCACTAGCTGTGGTGCTGCAGCCATTGCAATGTAGTAGCAAATAAAAAGAAAACTGACAAAGAATTTGAAGAACAAAAAAAGACATAACAGGGCAACTGAAAAGAAATCTGGTGCTGGAATGAGAAAAGAGAAAAAAATTGCAAAACTGTAATCGATTTCTGTCGAAACCCCATTCAGTCAATTTAATATAGAAAAGGAATGAAGTATGAAATATTTCGTGGTATATTCACCACTGAAGAATTATCTACTAATTCAAAAATTACTAAATGTGGAATAGTTAATTTAGATACATCTGATCATGTTGGTACCCAGTGTACTTGTTATTATAAATCAGAAATATCAATTTTGTTTAGCATAAATTTGGTGGTAATATAGCGAAAGAACTAGTAAATTATTTGGGAAGAAATGACTTATAACACTGAAAGAAAACAGAATTAAAACGAATTTACTTGTAATCATCTATGTTTATTTATTTTAAAACTGATATTTTAAATTTAATGAATGGACATTTTTCGGAATAAGCTAGTGCAGTCTGATTGTGCTACAAATATTGGAAAAATAAATCTAGGAAACATAAAAACTGAACTAGAAGGAAAAATTTATCCAGAAGTAGAAAGTTTATGTAAGCAATTTCATAAGGAATTATGCACTATTTTTGAGGTAACTAAAGGATACAGTAATTTTAAAGATAAAAGATTAGTAGATTCAAAAGATCCTTTTACTTGTTATGTTGCAGTAACAAAAGAATATTTTGAAAATGAGTTAACCAGTCTTGTTACAAAACCTGAATACACAAATATTCTAACACAGCTGTGTAACTATCTCACCACAACACATTTTAATGAAAGGATTACTCAGCTTAATAAAACCAGTCTAACCAATTACTTTACAAAAAAGAAGTAGAAAGCCTTTTTTTCTGATTACTTCACAAAGGCAGATTTATCAGCATAATTAGTCAGTTAAGTAATCTTCAGAAAAAAATGTCTGACAAATATAGTCTGGAATTTCATTTAGAATGGGTGATGCAATATACATTTGAAAATGATGTAAAAATTAAGATAATTATTATTTTGGGGGCTAATATAGATTGTGATTTGATACCTACTGATTTTAAAACATAGGTAAAAAGATGTAATGTTGGTGAACTGGCAACTTTATATCCAACTCAATTCAATAATCCATTACTTGAAATGAAAATGAAAGATAAAATATCTATAACTCTAAATCAGTCTGTTAAACCTGTACCTGTTTCAGGTGAATTACTCAATTTGATGAATGTATGTTACAATCAAATTATGATGAAAGAATGGAACATTAATTTAAAACTTATTAAATTTTTATCCATATAAATGGACAATCCATCATAAATGGACACTCAGTCCTTCAGGACAGTCACATCTACTGTTAGAAGTGAAAAAAATTTACTGAAAGACAATTCTCACAGACTAACAAATGAAAATGAAACACAAGAACTAAAGGTCTTTGAACAGTTTGTAGAAGTAAAATGAGTAAATTGTTGTGAAGCAATTAATTACGAATTACAAAACTAATGAGACATGCTGTCTCTCTTGGATTTGATGATTTATGGCTAGCTGATTTAGTCTAAACTGATTGTGGTAATTTAAAAGAAATTTAAAGAACAAACACACAAAACTAAAGGGAGCTCAGGGTAGAGTGCATGGTAGGCAACATGTCTTACAGTGTCATGGATCCAGTTTGCAGATGATTGCCATTACAACAGCACTGCTGTCAGATACAGATACAGATGTCTCTACATGAACCACCTTGGCTACTCCATACCAAAGTCACTTATTCTACAATTGAGGGTTTGATACAAATTTTTAGGATGTGTTGAACCAGTAGGTGTCACTTAGTCTTCTATGTGTTTTAAATGTACTATTGCCACTATTAGTATTCCATGTCAAACTGGTGCACACTGGAGGCAGGCAAAGCTCCATGAATTCCATCAGACCCACCCCTATAAATGTGCTACAGTAGTCAAAATCTTGACTTCTACACATTCATTTCAAATCAACATTACTATTTCACCAATCCATAGGGAAAATTAGGAAGTGTTTCTTATAAATTTTGAGAACACTAAGATCCATTTTGAGTATATGAACTCTATAAGCTTATAGTCGTTCCATTTGTTTCTACAGGTTCACTTTTCATTGTAACAGTGATATTAGCATCTCCAAGTACATGTAATATTCACAGCATCTCCCATGGAAGAATAAGAAAAGGAACTTTTAATTAACAGCCTTTGGTTTATAAAGAATTTACTGCATTTTACTCCTAATCACATGTAACACAAACTTAGTGACATTATAATGTAGGTATCATATGTTAAGCTCATTGTAGCGAGGTTGTAAGATTGCAATGACAAGCCATCATTTCTCAGTATTTACTTCAACAGTGAGATGTTCCCAATATGTTCAGGAAGGCAAAGTTGGCTTACAGGAATATGTCTCGTGGTAATGTACACAAGAGCATGAATTATTAGTTTACTCTGAGAGTGTACA
This sequence comes from Schistocerca americana, assembly GCF_021461395.2. NCBI lineage: Eukaryota > Metazoa > Arthropoda > Insecta > Orthoptera > Acrididae > Schistocerca > Schistocerca americana. Next base: position 153,007,944 of record NC_060129.1, read on the forward strand.
GTTATAGCTGCCGCACTCATACTCATGACAGCCACAAGAACGTAGTTAAAAGTGTGTTTGTGGGGGAGGGGTGTCTGAGTGTGGTTACAGGACCATGTCCATAATGCTCCAAATGTTCTCAACCAGGGAGAGACCATTCTGACCAAGGTACCGTTTGACAAGCACGAAGACAAGCAGTAGAAACTGTCATGGAATGTGGTTGGGCATTATCTTACTGAAATATAAACAAAGACGTGTATGCAGATTCTCTGGCCAGTGGTATGATACCAGAACGACTGTTGCCCACCATATGGCCTCCTGGCTGACAGTGATGGTCTGATGTGCCATTTTTCTCCTAACAGTACCCAATAATGAGAATCTCTTCTGATGCAATAGGCAACGACAGTATCGGTATAACCATGATTAAGAATGTTGCCGATATCTTAGTACCTGTCTTATCTGACATATTTAATTTTTCCCTCGTGAACGGAATATACCTCACTACATGGAAAAGAAGCATAATTCGACCCATCCCTAAGATCGAAAACCCGCAACTGCCTAGTGATTACCGACCAATTATCATACTGCCTGCTGTTTCCAAAGCACTTGAATATATTGTTCATGACCAAATCACTGAACACTTGCATGAATTCAGCCTATATGACAAATTTCAATCCGGTTTCCGTAAACATCACAGCACAAACACTGCTCTAATTAAAGTAACTGATGACCTGAAATATGCCATCGACAATCGATAGGCAACAATATTGACGCTACTGGGCTTCAGCAAAGCTTTTGACACTGTTAACTTTGACATATTGCTCAGAAAAATGCAACGGCTTAATTTCTCTGATAGTGCAGTGAGATGGTTTGAAAGCTACTTAAAAGACAGACAGCAATGTGTTGTCTGCGTAAATGAAAAATCTTCCTGGGAACCTGTTTCCTCGGGAGTACCACAAGGATCAGTCTTAGGACCACTTTTGTTTTCTTTATATGTCAACGATATTTCGTCGGTTCTGTCCTCCTGTAAATATCATTTCTATGCCGATGGCCTCCAGCTCTACCTAAGTGTCAGACCTGAAGAGGTAAACACTGCAATCGCTCAGATGAATGATGATCTGTCTTCAGTAGTGACATGGGCGAAAAGCCTGGAGCTTAAACTAAATGCAAAAAAGACGCAAGTATTCTTAATAGCCCGTCAGAAATTAATAAGTTAAGATTTCCGCGAACGGCTACCTCCTATTCTGCTCGACAGTACTCCAATACCATATCAGAAAACAGTTAAGAACTTGGGTGTAGCTTTGGATGAGCATCTCAACTGGGCGGAGAATACAGTCGCAGTGTGCCGAAAGACGTCTGCTTGTCTCTATGCTCTCAAAAAGTTTCGGAACATATTTCCACAGGACTTGAAACGCCAGCTCGTGCAAGCACTCGTTCTACCGAACCTCCACTATTGTGATGTGATTCAACAAGGCACGAGTAGTGAAAACAAAAGACGGCTGGAACTAACCATGAATGCCTGTGTGCGTTACACCTGCAACATACGCCAATATGATCATGTTAGTGCTTCATACTCCGAGCTAGGGTGGCTGCGGCCGGAAAAATTGGGTGACTGCCACACTCTATGCCTACTTCACCGACTCCTCGTCGCGCAAGCACCCCAGTACCTTGCTTCAGAGATTAAAAACCTGTCATGCCATCATAATCGAAACACGAGGTCACTCTTACTTGGAATCCTAACTGTGCCCACTCACAAAACAAAAACTTTTGCAAACTCCTTCTCAGTTGCCGCTGTCCGCCCCTGGAACAAACTGCCCCTTACCTTGCGCAAAATTCAATCTCCTGCTGCTTTTAAGAAGAAGTTGAAGCATTTCCTACTATCATCCTCATAACGTTCTCCACAAAATTAATGTACAAGGCCAATCCTCTCATCTGTCAAATAGCAAAGCTAGCGTCTCCTATCTTGCTCCTGAGATGCCTTCCTCTTCATCTATATTAGCCAAACAATCTTCTTTTCCTTTATATTTCCTCAATTATGTTTCATCATGTCTCTCTATTCTTCTCCTCCCTTTACCATGAGTCTCCCTCATACTCCCTGCTGCTAGCACTCCTATCTAAAATCTGTCTCTTCAATAATGTCTAATTATAACAGTGCTTATGATCTATGAATATAAACTCTATATGCATGTACTTTTCCAGGTGTACCTATCTAATTGTTTATTTCACTTTTTGTACTAGATGTAGTTTAACATGCCCACTAAAATAAGTAGAATGCCTGGTTAGATGTAAGAGAGGGCCTGATGGCCCTAATCTTGCCAGGTTAAATAAATCAATAAATAAAAAAAATTAATAAAAATAAATTTTGTTTTCGTCCATTGCACCCTTACAGCACAGCAGTACGTCAACGATATTCCACGCCCTGTTTTGCTGCCCTTCATATCAAGTCGTCCTGGTTACACATCTCAGTAACATAATGCCCGCCTGCACACGACGAGAGTCTTTACTGCTTCTCTTCATGGTTTTCAATTCCTACTTTGGCTGGTAAGACCGCCAGATCCCTCCACCATTGAGAATGTTTGGAGCATTATGGGCAGAGGCCTCAAATGACTCGGAATATTGATGGTCTTATGCGCCATTTGGACTGAAATCTGCAAGATATCGTTCTGGAGTAACTCAACAACTCTGTCATTCAATAGCAAGCTGAATAAATGCTCGCATAAGGAGCAGACAAGGACTGACACGTTACTGACTTGCTCAATTTGTGGAGCTTTGTCTCTTGTGTATATCAATCAGTTTTTTGAAATTGTAATAATTTATTTGTCTATACATGTACATCACAATTACCCATTTCTATCCCATTCGAATAATTCCTTCGTGGTGCCTCGTTTTTGTGTCTTAGAGTATATTTTGACTTAAATGATTTCGTGCAAACCAATAAATTTCTCTATACAGTGACATTTTGTAGCAAAATTTAGGAGTAAGTCGACTAACTCTATTTGGTGCCACGTGAAAATATTGTAGAGAGTTAGTATTATCATTATTAAAGGTATGTTTCAGTTGAGCCTATCAACTGTTTAATAATAACATCCTGACATCAAAGCAACTCACTGTTTGGAATGAATTATGACAAAGTGTAACAGCCGAATTAGTTACAATATAGGAACGTTTACTAGAAAGTGGATGAAGATGTTGATGAGACGACACCGATTTCAGAGTGTTCTGTACCACAGAATGGTGATTTGTAATTCATTGCTGGAAGATGCTTAGTCAGAACTGCTCAGAGTTCACTTGCACAATAGTTCTCGTCATCTGGTGTATATGTTCGTTATAAACTGTAAGAACCTTAATGCTCTGTGTAGGATACTTTCCCAAGAGGAGAGAGGCAGGAGGCTGATCAAGGCAGCTAAGGAGGGAGCAGTGGAGAAGCTGCAGGCACTGCTCGCCGCGGGGGCAGATGTGGGGGTGAGGGATGAGGACAGGAACACTGCTCTGCACTGGGCAGTGGCCGAGGGACACGTGGGAGCAGCGATGTGTTTGCTGGAGGCTGGGGCGGCCGTGGCCGCCATGAACAACGAGAAGAACACACCTCTGCACTCGGCTGCATACAGAGGACGTGAGGCCATGGTGCAGCTGCTCGTGGCCTTCTTTGCTGATCCCAATGCTAGGAATGGGGTTGGGTGGACGCCGCTGCACAGGGCCGCATCCTATGGCAAAGAAGAGGTGGCGGCTGCACTGCTGGAGGCAGGAGCCGACAGGTGGGCAAGGGACGACAGCGGGGCCGTCCCCCGACATCTCGCCAGGCAGAACAAACACCAGCAACTGGTAGAGTTGCTAACATCAAGCTTTCCGTCCTACTGATTTCTGGTGTATACAAAACAAAGCTTAACTGTATGACTCTTCATTATTTTTGAAATAAAAATTACAAGAAAGCAGTGAAGTCTTCATTCAAATGTTCTCATATAACTTCTCTAGTAACACTTCCGTAAATGTGACAATGGGAGACATCCATAATCTAATATAGCTTCTCTTTTGAGAAAACTCTCAAAAAAGTTTTTCAAGCAACTTTTACAAAACTCAGTAACAACTGAAAAGTATTCCCTTTGTTACCAATACACACCAGGCCTCTGTTTGAGACTTTATACAGTGAACAATATACACTACATGATCAAAAGTATCTGCACACCTGCCCGAAAATGACTTACAAGTTCGTGGTGCCCTCCATCAGTAATGCTGGAATTCAATATTGTGTTGGCCCACTCTTAGCCTTAATGACAACTACCACTCAATCAGGTGCTCTAAGATTTCTTGGGGAGTGGGAGCCCATTATTCACCGAGTGCTGCACTCAGGAGAAGTATCGACGTCGGTCGGTGAGGCCTGACACGAAGTTGGGGTTCCAAAACATCCCAAATGTGTTCTATAGGATTCAGGACAGTCAATCACAGGGATGTTACTGTCGTGTAACCACTCCACCACAGGCCGTGCATTATGAACAGGTGCTCGATCGTCTCCAAAGATGCAGTCGCCATCCCCGAATTGCTCTTCAACTATGGGAAGTAAGAAGATGCTTAAAACATCAATGTAGGCCTGTGCTGTGATAGTGCCACGCAAAACAACAAGGGGTGCAAGCCCTCACCATGAATAACACGACCACATCATAACACCATCGCCTCCGAATTGTTGGCACTACACATGCTGGTAGATGACGTTTATGAGCCATTCGACATACCCACACAATGCATTGGATCGCCACATTGTGTACCGTGATTCGTCACTCCACACAACGTTTTTCCACTGTTCAATTGTCCAATGTTTAGGCTCCTTACACCAAGCGAGGCATCGTTTGGCATTTACCGGTGTGATGTGTGGCTTGTGAGCAGCCACTCCACCATGAAATCCAAGTTTTCTCACCTTCCTCCTATCATAGTAGTTCCAATTGGGAATTCCTGTGTGATGCTCTGGGTAGATGCCACCGTATTACACATTAGGGCCCTCTTCAACTGTTAGCGGTCTCTGCGAGTCAACAGATGAGTTCGGGCTGTACACTTTTGTGCTGCACGTGTCCCTTCACGTTTCTACTTCGCTATCACATCGGAAACAGTGGACCTAGAGATGTTTAGCAGTGACACAAGTGACACCCACCCGACCACCTTCGGTGAGTTCCGCAGACAGCCCCTTTCTGCTCTCTCACGATGTCTCATGACTACTGAGGTCGCTGATATGGAGTACCTGGCAGTAGGTGGCAGCGCAGTGCACCTAATATGTCCGGATACTTATAATCACACATGTATTTCAACAACTTATAGGTAACGTCTTCGATAAAAGCCATTACTACAACAGATGAACATCCATTCTTTTTCAAGGCACAAATATCTAAATATCATCAGTTGTTGAAGATGACACACAACTGCATCCCCGTAAGTTCTTTGAACCAACCATCGGAATTATTTGCTTATTGAAAAGTACTTGGTAGGAGCATGTATGGTGCTACAGTAAAATAGGACAAACTGACGACACCCTGGATACTACCACATAAGTCGCATGGATTGGATTCATCTTTAGTTTTGACCTCAGACTGAATTGATTTCTGTGCTTATGGAACAGGTGGGCAATGGCCTTGCCGCAGTGGATACACCGGTTCCCATGAGATCACCGAAGTTAAGCGCTGTCGGGCGTGGCCGGCACTTGTCTGGGTTACCATCGAACCGCCATGCGCTGTTGCCATTTTTCAGGCTGCACTCAGCCTCGTGATGCCAAATGAGGACCGAATAGTAGCGGCTCCGGTCAAAGAAAACCGTCATAACGACAGGGAGAGTGGTGTGCTGACCACACGCCCCTCCTATCCGCATTCTCAACTAAGGATGACACGGCGGTCGGATAGTCCCGATAGGCCACTTGTGGCCTAAAGGCTGAGTGCTGTCGTACAGGTGGCAGCTTGTGTGTTTCGTTACAATGTAGGATTTGTAGCAATACTGACACTACAGTACAGGCCTAGGATTTATGGTAGTGCTATCAGTTTTTAGTGGTTAATAAAAAAGAAAAAGAGAAGAGAAGAAAAGATTGAAAATGTGGGAAGAAATGGTAATTAAAAAGTGGGTTTTAAAATCGTTAATGACTGAGAAAAAGGGAAAGAATGAAATGCAAATCGGACTTCGTATTACAGAAAAACTATCGGACTTCGTGGTTCGGAAAAGCTGTTGTTGGGGTGGTCCTTGTGGCGTTTCTGAGCAAAAGACAAACCAATTTCCACTCCAAAAATTATTTGAAAGAGAACAGAGAATAACAAAATGTGATTAACAGGGGGAAATGGCGTAGATAAGAGTTCATTCTTGACAGTGTTAACATGTCTTCTCTCATGCGGCGTCCAGGTCTTGTTCTCCAAAAATCTCCTGCTTCATTTCTGCGTGAAAAGTCTTAGCTGCTCCGAAATTTTGCAATAAATTTCATTGTCCAGGAATTACTAATGTATACAAATCAAAACTATCTTGGTATTGAATGCAATATATTTTACATTGCTTCCCTCCTCCAAATGTCATACAAACTTCCACAATACGTTCACACATCAATAAGTTTTTTCATCATCATCCGACCAAGACTAGCTAATAAGTAAGCTAAGCTTCCGCTCTCAAAGACAAAAGCGGGTAGAAAACAAAAAGGGTTACAATTTTAGTACCTTCATTTTCTTATGTATTTTTTCTGCCGTCGAGCGGTCATACAGCTGCGACGGTATAATTTATATCTGAGGGAATGAATGTTGCGCGGCGAAATTCAAAGTCCCGCTACATCGCCCCCTCGACTGTCACGTTAAAATATTGAGCTTGGCAGGCTAGCAAACAATATAATAGATATACCTAAGTGTCAATACATACATATTTTCATAGGAAAGGCCACGTGCATTCACAGGGTATAATCTTTGTCAATACTTACTTTCTAAACCTATATACTAAATACAATTGTTACAGTTTTGATCCTTTTTACAAAATTAATATACATATATTCACATAGAGTTTGTTTGAGCAAGCTGCTCGCCAGCGCAGTTAATGTTGTGTGCTTCCAGCGTTGGTTTCCCAACGCATCTCTGGCAGCACGTAGTCATTGCGCATGCGCAACAGCATCACTGAATTTCGCGTGCGGCAGTTTCAAAATCGCTGTGTTATGACAGTCTTGCACAGTATTCACTTTCATATAATGTTCATTACAAGTCATTATTCCAGCACAAATGGCATGTTTTAAGTCCGGTGACACCATAAGATTGAGCGTGTGCGTGACCCGAAGCAATGTCTATGTCTTCTGTTACGACACAACACTCCACATCACCTACAACAGGTGCTGAGTTTGTTGTCTCCAAAGCATCTGAAGGCCGGCCAGGAACAACGGCGTCGGTTCGCAAAGGTAGGTGTTTTATCACGTTGTTTACACTCGTCAACAAAACGTTCAGTTGCAGTGTGGAAATCCTCATTATCGTCGAAGTAAATTGCAGTTTATATCGGTTTACAAACAGTCATTTGGTTTATGCACCATAAGTTTCACAAATAACCCAACATTCGTCGTTTATAACGCTCACAGTTTGCAACACTTTTTGCCATATTTACATTTTAACAAAGTTCACTGTGTCCCAGCATGTTTACATCGTTAATTATGAAAGCTTACATTCCGTGGTCAAATTTCAAAATATGTTGACAATATGCAAAGTTTTAGCACATATAAAAATACATATAAATTTACAAGTATATGCATGTGAAATATTTACACTAAAAAATTATACTAAGTCCCATTCGCTTTCTTTTATTGGGGTTTAGTCATTTTGAGTTTCTTTATTCAGGTTTTGGCGTGCCAAGGGATATCAGACTTAATATTTAAAACACGGGCTTTCCTTCTTTTATTATCCATTTCTTTCTTTTGATTCCATATCTGGCTAGTGGTTGACCAGGCTTGTAATGCCATCAATAATCCCTTTTCAAAATACTTAATTTTCTTCATGTCTTATTATTCATACCTGAAAGTTAACTGTCACACAACATACTCTTATATTTCATAAACAAACAATACCCAGCTGCAGGGGATGGTAGGATAATGGAGAAATAAAGAAAGAAAGAATGGAAGAAACTATTCACTACCTATAAACTTCCAAATGCTACAGCTACTACATAAAAAGAGAACATAATACATTATAACATTTGCATCACCTTCAAGGGGTGTGTGAAAGGAGGTGCTCACAATTTACCAAATCATGGGTAAATGAAAGTGTCCTTATGTCAAGTCTGTGTAGTGTAACATCATGACAGATTCTCTGTTTGTGTTCTGACTGTTCATATGACTAAGCGTATTATACCCTAACAAATCCTTGCATGAGTAAGTCACATATCTGCTCAGTACTTTGTCGATATCTCCACTTCTTGTGGATACTGTCTACACAAATGGGAAATATATCTCACAGAGATTGTCTCTGCCATAATGTGTATTATATAATAACGTACCAAATTTCCTCTCACTAGTTCAACCATGAACTTCCGTCTACTTTAGCGAAGGTTAAACATCGTGTATGTGTGTATATATAAACATCATTTCTTTCTATAAAATATAAATATAGAACATAGTATTATAATTGACAGTAAAATGTCTCTTTCTCGGCGTCCGTTGCTCGACGTCGGCTGCACGGGTGGTCACTGCTCCTTTGCACTTACCTTGCATAACCTGAAAAGTCAAATGTTGTCTTCAAAGTAGATGTAAATTTTGTCATCTGTTCGCTTAAGTGGAGGTGTTGTACCAGTCGCAAACGGCCTTAATAACTCTCCTATCTTTTGTTTCCTCAGAGTTTTCTGTTGTGTGTAAGTATAATAAAGGCTAACATTGCACTAAATTTCACTTTCGTAAAAAAAATTTTCTATAGAAATGTATTCACATGAGGGCTGTGTAGAAACTATGTTTCAACTTAAGTTCCTTAAAATATCATTCTCCTGTCTGAACACGAACTATAAATGTTTTCTTCCACACAGTGGTTTAACAAAGGTTACTAAGTTACACTTCTGGAATAAATTAAAGCTAATGTGTTTCCAAGTTACAATCATATTACACTTCTTTCAACAGCTGTAATCATCATTATGTTCACTCTGCTTTTATTGGATTCGTTCATTTTCAAGGGCACTGAAAATAGATGCACATTTATCGTCTTGTACTCACGTGTTCTAACTCATCACAAATGTTTTCTTTCAAACTGAAATTCTTATGTAATCTTAAAGATATAGACTATGTACTCACATCTCTACGTAGCACAATATTACCAAAACGTTCTCACTCATTCCTTACTCACATATTTCTCTTATTCATCATTATATATATATATATATATATATATATATATATATATATATATAACATATTCCTCATCAAACATTAATATATCACATAAGTGGGGCCATCTGGCACTTCCATTCTCATAAAACTCCAATAACATCTTCCTCAAATAATCTCTTGTCTCCATCAACTACTTCACAGTAACTTGCCTTCTTATATTAACCTAAATATTAACTCATTCTTACATCCTCATTCATTCTGCTACATACCTATGTCAGTACTGATCTCAATAGCTATTATCTCCTGTCATTAGAGTGCCTTGAAATAACTAGTTGTTGATTAACCTTATAATTTACAGTTAACAACAAATGTAACCTGCGTAGATCTCATTCCTATATGAATATTTTTTCTCGTTCAGTAAGTGTACTTACCTGGGTTTACATTCTCTTCATAATTATGTGTACAAGTGTAACTGCAGTATATAATTTGAATAAATTAACGTTTGTGTTCTTAGGCTGTATAAGTTAATGTTCGTGTATTCAATACAAATATTTACGATCTCGTTTTCACAGCGACTTGCTCATGTTCAAATTAGTTGTCATTATATTATGTTGTTTTAGTGCACAGAGGGTTTCAAATGTCTGTGGGGATGCAGCCCCCTCGGCTTCTGAGATAACGGGTATTCTAGGGAGTAACAACCTGGGTGAGGTATGCTTGCTATTCTGAAAGGACCTGAATATAATAGCTGCCATTTTTTGTTCAGTTGTTTTAATTTTGTAGACTTTGGATGTGAACACAAAAGAACAAGGTCATCAACCTGATAGGTTTGTTAATTCCTGTTCTGCTGTCATTTTGTCGTCGTACCCGAGGAAACAAACCGTCTCAGCCGTTGCGCTCTTACAACACCTCACGACCGAAGCACGAGCGCTTAGCTAGGTCGTCGACTGTTTTCCGTCTTCTGCTGTGTTTGGCTGGGTTCATGCCAAAGAGCAGGTTATTATTACGCAGCCTGTGAACGAGTATCTCGAAAACGGGGAAGCTGGTCGAATGGTGACGTGCTACTGTCGTGAGCATCTATGGAAGGACAGTGAGTACCACTAGGCGCAGACCGTGGGCTATGAAGGTTCGTCCGTTCTGTAAAGTGGTGATCTGTGGCATCTCTCGCACGAGGACCTCAACGATACAACAGCAACTAAGCACGCACGAAGACAAATCGGGAGTCGATGCACACACACACACGCACACACACACACGCACACGCACACACACACACACAAACACACACACATACACAGCCGACTCATGAACGATCGCCGAGCCAAAACCCGTCGTCCGGTAGGACAACCGACCGACGATCCACCAAGACAGTGGCCCGGCTCAAGTGATGCATGGCGGCAATGGTCGGGCTAGCCCCCATGTCGACGCAGACCTCACTGCTGCTCCAACCCGACTGCACCAGTGCCACATTGCAACTCCCCCGACTGGCAGGTCCGGACTGCGCTCCAGACGCGTTCCAACTGACTGGCAGACCCCAACTCGCGACTCAAACTCCCTGTCCGAACTGGTCTACGAGCGACAGCGACCGGGAAGTAATAGCAGTCGAGCAAAGACACTACGGCAGGGGATACATCGATACGCACTGCTAGCGCCGCTCACGTCAGGCAAAGCAGCAACTCAGTGACAGTGGTAATTTAAATTAACGTAGTGAGGTGGAAGTACGTTAAAAACAGGGTGTCAAATACATGATGGCAGGAACACGAGCCATGCGCGGCTCACTCCTGTTCTATGTGAACCGTCGTAGGGTATTGTTGTGTACATAGTTCTGGGTAGTCAGCACGTACACAACTTTCGCTCTAGAGCGCGCCCCGCTAAGCACAACAGCGCAGGCGCAGCGCTCGTCCATCTCCGTACTACGACATGGCGCTGTCTTAGAGATGGACCAAATTCTGCTTCCGCCGATCCGTGTATTAATATGTAACGCAGCCAAAAAGATTGCTGCTAATGTAGAACCTTTTCTCCTCGCAGATCACACTCGCGCTGTGATACCTGAATGCTCGAGGTATTATAACGAGTGTACAGACCTCCGATCCTTGCTCTTGCCCCCACCCTACAGCGCTCCCAACACCTTCTCCAATCCCATCTTGACCGGTTCACTGCTTGGTGCAACCAGTGGTTGCTCAAGGTCAATCCCTCCAAAACCCAGGCGATCATTGTAGACAAAACCACCCCTTCCTTCCGCCTCCTTGATTTCTATCTCACCATCTATGGCCGTCCTATCTCCCTCACTCCCACCCTTAAGTACCTTGGCGTCACCCTCGACCGTCGCCTCTCCTGGACTCCCCATCTCCAGATAATCCAAGCCAAGGCACGCTCCCGACTCCATCTCCTCGAGCTCCTTTCCGGCCACACGTGGGGTCTGGACCCCTCCACCATACTCCACACCTATAAATCCCTCATCTGCCCTATCCTTTGTTACACCCATCCGGCCTGTATCTCCGCGCCCCCTACCTTTTACAAATCCCTCCAAATCCTTGATCACCATGCTCTCCACCTCGCCTATCGCATCCGTCTCCCCTCCCCCACGTGGATCCTGTAGGATCTCATCTCCTTCCCCCACCTCCTCCTCTTCCTTGAAAGGATACGGATCCTGTACACCTCCCGCAAACTCGATCCTCCTCATCTGCTTGTCTCACCCATCCTCTCCCACCCCCACCCGCTGCCACGCCTGTATTCCCACATCCCACCCGGTCTCCATCTCTCCACCCTCCTCACCCTCTCCCAATGTGGCTTCCGCGAGCTCCCCCTCCCTGATGATGTCCTCCTCCCCTCCATCTACCCCTCCTATCAACTTTGATCCTCCCCCCCACTTCCTGTGTCCTTTAGGCACCCTCCCTCCCTTCTCTTTCCTTTTCCCCAATCCCCTCCCTCCTTCCCTCATCCCCCGGGCTTCCCCTCCCCCTTCTTCCCCTCCACCTATCTCCCCTGCCTGTGGCATCTGCTCTCCCCTCTCCCTCTCCCACCCCCCCCCTCCTCCTCTCTTGGCAGGTCCCCGGACTCGTACACGGTTAGTGAACATTCGCGCGCCGGAGATCAACGCCTCGTGTTCTGTGTGTGCTGTCGTTTTGTGCTTAAGTGCTTCAGTGTTATTCGTTTTGTGCACCTGCGTTCACGTGTGACAATTTTCGTCTCTGTCTATGTCCAAGTGTATGAACAATTTTATCTTGGACTCTACGCCCGTGAATGGCACCTTGTATTTTAAAAAGTGTTTGTCTCCGTTTATATGTCCACCATGTTTTTTCTCTAAATGTCTTCATTTGTATATTTGTGTTTCTCTGTAGCCAAAGAGCGGCGTAGTATGCTGCTGCAGGCCTGCCTGTAATACAGGTTTCAAAATGACAATAAAGAAAAAAAAAAGACCTCCGATCAGTCGGTCTGCACCAGTCTGTACCAGTCTGCATTAGTCTGCATTAGTCTGCATTTGCTGTACTCAAGTTTCATTCTGCGCCTAATAAGATTATCATATTCCTGTACATAGCCATGAAGATAAATGTATAGACACTTTGTCAAGTATGAGAGATATGTGAGAATAAGATTAACGTACCAAGACCAGAGGAACTTCAGATTGTCCATTGTAAACAGCATCCAGAATCAAGTTACGTAATATCTATGCCTTTTATTATTTTAATAAATGTGTGAAAATTAATCAAGTTCTGTTTAAAGTTGGTCACCGTCAATCTGCTACTCTACGCGTGCAAGTGGCATTTCTATCGTCTGACCTAACGGCAGAAGATAAACACGCCACAATAAGACCACGAGACATATTGCTGACACTCGCCTACTTCGTTAGAGCGACAAGTCAAATAATCTGATGGTGTGTGTACCGAAGGTCTTACAGTATGCACACCACAGGTATCTATAGAAATATTAATATTTATGAATGAAGATAATGCGCAAATGTTGTCCTCTTCCTTAAAGGTCTTAATAGCCCAAAGATGAAATGTCCTCATTTTTCGACTTTCGTTTCCAAAACTCACAATATTTATTCTAATGGCTTCCGTAGGTGACTCAGAAAAGACAATAACAAATGAAGCTATTGTAAAGAGCATGCGCTACATTGCTACAAAGTGTGTCCGCTTACTGGTTTGACGGGCATCGTCTTTGTAGACATTCCGTCCACTTCAGTCCCTTCGATAGCAACACCGTAAGAACGCTGTTGACAGTGTAATAACCACAACAACTACTCTTGACATCAGACAGTTGGCCAGTGACGTGCGCTCATTGCCTTATCGGTCACATAGTCTATATAGGACAGCTCTGGCCACCCTACCATGATCCTTTGCGATCGCGGCCATTTTGGGTCTAGCCTTTTACCCGACTGCAGCAGACTGTTTTTGTACTGGGTATAGTGTTTGTCGCCAGAAAGTGTGTGTATTTAGAAATGGGTTGCTATGCTGCACCGAATTGTAGCAGCAATTCGTCTAAAGGGATCAGATTATTCAGATTTCCTACAGACAAAGGTCAGAGAGCTAAATGGTTACAGAACTGTAGGAGAGATCAAATGGAAGCCAACAACACATTCCAAGTTGTGTGAGGTAACTAAATTATTGGTTAAAAGAATTACAGCTGAAATAGCGTATGTTTTCCATATAATTTATATGTTTACAATTTTTTTTTTAAAGTTCCACTTCGAGGATTCACAGTTGGAGTTAAGGAGAGCTGATCGGAGAAGACTGCTAAAATGGAACTCCATTCCAACGAAATTTTACGTCCCAAATCCATCCAAACTATATTAGAACAAATATGCCCTCGGTCACAAATATTAAGTCAAAATTGACCGGGTTTCGACGCTACTATGAACGTCGTCTTCAGAATTAAACTAACTATTCTAAAACATAATAGGAATATAAGACATTAATAAACTAAAGTGTGTACACGTAACACATATTTATAGTTGGTGGATCAGAATAAAAGTGGTACAAACCCTAGACAATCTAGTTCGCTTCGTCGGAAACAAAGAATCATGCCAGTCGGTTCAGTAGATTTGAAGTTACCATAGCGCGCGATAAAAAAAAAAGATATTTCGAGAAAAACGTGTTTGAAGTTTTGACTGCAAATAAACGCAATATTACGCAACGTACGTTCAATCTACTACTCCGGGTCCATAAACTAGTCCTTCCTCTTCCTGACAGAGGGCGTTCTGCTCGACCTGGGCCATCCTGCGCTGCTCCAGAGCCGCTCGTACGGCCGGTGACAGGCGGTTCTCGGCCGCTCGAATCCGGTGGTCGTCCGAATGCTTGGCCAACTGCGTCCCACGGTGACGTCCATCGCTGTCTTGGTCTTCAGAACTGCTGAATACCCTTCGCCGAAGCTGCTCACTGCCAGGAAAGTCGCAATCTCCACAGTCTCCGCACCAGAATGTAAATGCTTGGGGGCTAACTTCAAAACACACGCGTTCAAAGTTTCATTTGTATTTTGCGTGTTTCCTCCCAAGCACCGGTACAATAACTCGTCCTCCGAAAGAAAAACAACTGGTGCGTGAAAAAGGCCGATTTCAGACAGGTGCATCTGTTTGTTCAACCGCGAATAACAAACATTTCCGTTTCGTATTCGGAAAAAAACCGTTTCAGGGGTGGATTCTAAACACTTTTATGGATCCAAAAATGCAATTAATGTATTTTTTGAACCAAAAGATAGTAAACCTCCCGTTAATGTCGCGGTTTCTTCTGGAGAAGCCAATCCGGTTTAGAAGAAAATAATACGTATTCAGGGAACGGAAAGTTTGAACTTGTACATGAGTCCCAGATGGGTACACGAACTGCCACATTAGATCACACAATAACAGAGCACTGCATCTAAGGAACGTGTCCAGCGTTGATAAGACTAGTATTGCCAGTGACGCTGGGCTTTTGTCTGATCGGAAGCTCATGTGTCGCTGATATTCTGGAAAGTGAAGCAAAATAGAACTTATTTTAAAGGGTGTATGGAAAAGAATCATCCGATTTTTAAGAAGTCGTAACTGTTGCGTTATTTGAGATATGTGCGTCAACAACGTACTGTCGGAAAGAGCAAACTCTCGAGTTTTACACGGTTCCCTCTAAGTAGCGGCAGTGTGTGCCCACGTCAGTTGCAGTGAAAATGGTGTCGGGACAGCAGAAAGCAGTGCGGGTCAGTAATAACTGTTCAGCATGACTTTCGTACTAGGCACGGTGTGTATCCTCCTACAGCACAGAGCATTAGGCGATGGCGTGAACAATTCCATGAAACGGGTTGCTTGTGTGAAGTCAAGACAGATGAGAATTGTGGCTCTGACATCGACTTTAAAAACGTACGTGTACTGGCTAAAAAAAAAAAAAAAAAAAAAATTTATAGAAGAAAGGTCCAAGAAGCGCTTGAAATTTCTAGAAATGAATCTAATTTCACTAGAGAGGACGGCTATAGGCTTCCTGCATCGTGGCTCCCCGCCATCAAGGAAGTAAACATGTGGCCACGGTGTAAACAACGCGCTGCAAGTCACCTCTGCGGACAATAATATTTTGGGTAAACATTGCCCCTCTCTTGCTCTGTCCGTTTCGAATCTAGCCACTGATGACGACCAACCAATAGCGGTAGCAAGCATTCAACCAATAACCCTTCTCCGGCATAAGTGTGGAATAGTGCCTTTCTATCCAATGACTATGGTCTACCAATGGTAGTGTTGTGTACATAGTTCTGGGTAGTCAGCGCGTACACAACTTTCCCAATAGAGCGCGCCCCGCTAAGCACAGCAGCGCAGGCCCAGCGCTCGTCCGTCTCCGCACTACGAGATGGCGCTGCATTAGAGACGGACCAAATTCTGCTTCCGCCGATCCGCATATTAATATGTAATGCAGCCAATGAGATTGCTGCTAACATAGAACCTTCTCTCCTGGCGGATCACACTGGCGCAGTGATACCTGAACGCTCGAGGTATTATAACAAATGTACAGACCACCGATTAGTCAGTCTGCATCAGTCTGCGTTAGTCTGCATTAGTCTGCATTAGTCTGTACCAGTCTATAGTCAAGTTTCAGTCTGCGCCTAATAAGATTACCATATTCCTGTACATAGCCATGAAGAGAAATGCATAGGCACTTCGTCAAGTATCAGAGATATGTCAGAATAAGATTAACGTGCCAAGACCAAAGGAACTTCAGATTGTCAATTGTAAATAGCATCCAGAATCAAGTTACGTAAGGTTTATGATTATTATTATTTTAATAAATGTGTGTGAAAATTAATCGAGTTCTGTTTAAAGTTGGTCTGCTACTCTAAGCGTGCAAGTGGCATTTCTATCGTCTGACCTAACGGCAGAAGATAAACACGCCACGATAAGACCACGAGACATATAGCTGAGACTCGCCTACTTCGTTAGAGCGACAAGTCAAATAATCTGATGGTGCGTGTACCGAAGGTCTTACAGTACGCACACCACAGGTAGACATACGAATTTCAACCAATACCATCACTTCTCCAACATGAACGCGTGAAAACTCCCCCTTTATAAGAGGACGCGACACTCGTCTCTGACAGTGTTCTAGCAGTAGTGGACACCAGAAGATCCTGAGGAAGATCCCAGCAGAAGGGTCGAAACGTCGATCATTTTAGAAGAAACATGACGCGGCCTAATAACCCAGAAGATTTTAGCTTCAGTGAAGTCAAACTGACGGGCCGTCCCCGAGTGTCTGACACAGACGTCTAATGCGTCTACACAAGGAGCCCGCAGAAATCCGATCGCCGTGCAGCTCGACAGCTCAACATGACCCCAATGTCCGTCTGGCGTGTGTTGCGTCGACGTTCACACGTGAAAGCGAACAAAATTCAGCTACTGCAAGCTCTTCGTGAAGGTGACAAACAACGTGTGGAGTTCTATTATTTCGTTCTTGCCGAGATGGAGTCTGATAGTTTTCTTCCACGCTTAGTCTTTAGTGACGAGGCAACATTCCATTTAAATGGAAAGGTGAACCGTCATAAGGTGAGAATATGGGGTACAGAACAACCACACACTCCTACAACATCAGAGGGACTCTCCATAATTTAATGTGTGTTGCGCAATTTCACGAGGAAAGGTGTACGATCTATTTTTCTTTGCCGAGAACACTGTTACAGGAAGCACATATGTCGATATGCTTGACAACTTTCCTTTCCCACAGTTGGAGACTGATTCGAACGACTTCACACAACAACAGGATGGGGCACCGCCACACTGGCATCTGAATGTGCAGGGATTTTGAAATCAAAGGATTGCTGGACGATGGAGCTATCGCACTGGACTAAATGATTCAGCCTCACATTACTGGCCTCCAAGGTCACCAGGCCTGACTGTCTGTGATTATTTCTTGTGGGGGTTTCTGAAAGACTCTGTTTATGTTCCTCCTTTACCAACAACAACGAATGAACTGAGACATCGCATAAATGCAGCTGTGGAAGCTGTAAATCAAGACTTGCTCGCTGCAGTGTGGAAGCAATTTCAGTACCCCCTTTACATACACCTTGTATCTCGAGGGGGGAGTAGTGAACACCTATAAAAGGTGTGAAAAAATTTCTTTTTTGAGTTTCCCGTTCCTGAAAAAACAAAATTCAGTGTATATATTTATTAGTTTCAGAAATACAGGGTGTTACAAAAAGGTACGGGCAAACTTACAGGAAACATTCCTCACACACAAATAAAGAAAAGATGTTATGTGGACATGTGTCCGGAAACGCTTAATTTCCATGTTAGAGCTCATTTTAGTTTCGTTCTTCCACCTACGCTCAATGGAGCACGTTATCACGATTTCATACGGGATATTCTACCTGTGCTGCTAGAACATGTGCCTTTACAAGTACGACACAACATGTGGTTCATGCATGATGGAGCTCCTGCAAATTTCAGTCGAAGTGTTCGTACGCTTCTCAACAACAGATTCGGTGACCGACGGATTGGTAGAGGCGGACCAATTCCGTGGCCTCCACGCTCTCCTGACCTCAACCCCCTCGACTTTCATTTATGGGGGCATTGGAAAGCTCTCGTCTACGCAACCCCGGTAGCAAATGTAGAGACTCTCCGTGCTCGTATTGTGGACGGCTGTGATACAATAGGCCATTCTCCAGGGCTGCATCAGCGCATCAGGGATTCCGTGCGACGGAGGGTGGATGCACGTATCCTCGCTAACGGAGGACATTTTGAACATTTCCTGTAACAAAGTGTTTGAAGTCACGCTGGTACGTTCTGTTGCTGTGTGTTTTCATTCCATGATTAATGTGATTTGAAGGGAAGTAATAAAATGAGCTCTAACATGGAAAGTAAGCGTTTCCGGACACATGTCCACAAAACATATTTTCTTTCTTTGTGTGTGAGGAATCTTTCCTGAAAGTTTGGCCGTACCTTTTTGTAACACCCTGTATAGACGTGCCAAATCGGATGATCCTTTTTGATACAACCTGTATATTTCAATGTTCTTCAAGCATAAAAAAACAGATTATTTTAGGTTACTGTACGCTACAGCATGGTACACAAAGATGGTACTGACATTCATAGCTATAGAGGTGGGAACCTTACGTGGTGACCAAGAAGAGTTAAGTAGACAATCGGGCAGTGTAGCGGTGGAAGATCACGTAACGCCGATCTCTTAATAAAAGCAAAATAGGATTTGTGCACCTAAATGTTCCACTGGTAAACACCAAAGGTTATTTGAGATTTCTGTTCTTTACTGCGTGGTATCACTTTTACATTCTGTATGTCACAGATAGGGAACTGAGAGACATGCGTGAAAGCTGAAAAGTGCAACACTGGAAATAGAAGAATGACGCGTCGTCCAGCGTGTGAGTGGTTCTCCAGGAGGAGCGCCCAGCCGGACACGCCTCCGCTGTAAGGCCTCGCTGACAGACCGGTGAGTGCGAGCAGCCGCAAAGCCCTTCTCACAAGGGAACCTCCCCATCGCACCCCCCTCACATTTAGTTATAAGTTGGCACAGTGGATAGGCCTTGAAAAGCTGAACACAGATCAGTCGAGAAAACAGGAAGAAGTTGTGTGGAACCATGAAAAAAATAAGCAAAATGTACAAACTGAGTAGTCCATGCGCAAGATATGCAACATCAAGGACAGTGTGAACTCAGGAGCGCCATGGTCCCGTGGTTAGCGTGAGTAGCTGCAGAACGAGAGGTCCTTGGTTCAAGTCTTCCCTCGAGTGAAAAGTTTAATTTTTTATTTTCAGACAATTATCAAAGTTCAGGGACTCACACATAATCAACTTCGCTCTCCAAAAAGTCCAGGACATGTTTAGATTTGCTTGGACTTATGCAGGATTTGACGGTCTACACACGGAAAAATTTGAAAACGTTAAAAATATATGTCTTGACAGAGCACAGGGAAAACTGTGAAACTGTTGCATTCATTTGTTGCGGTTTATGTGACAAACTCTTATGTTTTCATCATTTTTTGGGAGTGATTATCACATCCACAAGGAAACCTAAATCGGGCAAGGTAGAAGAATCTCTTTACCCATTCGCCAAGTGTACAAGTTAGGAGGGTCGACAACATATTCCTGTCATGTGACGCACATGCCGTCAGCAGTGTCGTATAGAATATGTCGTGTTTTCCTGTGGAGGATTCGGTTGACCTATAACCTTGCGATCAAATGATTTCCGTTCCCATTGGAGAGGCACGCCCTTTCGTCTACTAATCGCACGGTTTTGCGGTGCGGTCGCAAAACACAGACACTAAACTTATTACAGTGAACAGGGACGTCAATGAACTAACGGACAGATCATAACTTCGCGAAAATATAGAAAGTAAACTTTTCACTCGAGGGAAGTCTTGAAACAAGGACCTCTTGCTCCGCAGATGCTCACGCTAACCACGGGACCACGGCGCTCCTGAGCTCACAGTGTCCTTGATGTTGCATATCTTGCGCATGGACTACTCAGTTTGTACATTTTGCTTATTTTTTTCATAGTTCCACACAACTTCTTCCTGTTTTCTCGACTGATCTGTGTTCAGTTTTTCAAGGCCTATCCACTGTGCCAACTTATAACTAAATCTGGGGGTGCTGGCCCTACTACGGGGCGCCGGCCTCGCCCTCTGCCGCCACTCTCCCAGATATACAGCTACAGGCGGAGGGTCGCGTCTACAGCACAACGTGTGCTGAGCACAGAGGAGCAACCTGTCTTCCCCACATTAACAAAACACTGAAGAGGTGAAAGGAATGACAAGCGAGAGAGAAAAGATGTCACGACCGACTCGGGACGGAACTGCAGACCCTTGCATTCACACCCTTGCACTTATCCAGTGAGACCCCTCTTCTTTAGCGCAGCGTAAGACCTACACTAACGGCCGTGCTTGTCTCCCCTCTAAAAAGATCGCTTTATCGTCACAAGTGCACTTAACAACGAAATACGCTATGTGATCAAAAGTATCCGGACACTTGGTTGAAAATGACTTACAAGTTCGTGGCGCCCTCCATCGGTAATGCTGGAACTCCGTATCGTGCCGGCCCACCCTCAGCCTTGATGACAGCTTCCACTCACGCAGGTATACGTTCTGTCTGGTGCTGGAAGGTTTCGTGGAGACTGGCAGCCCATTCTTCACGGGGTGCAGCACTTACCAGAAGTGCCGATGTCGGTCGGTGAGGCTTGGCAAGAAAGTTGGCGTCCAAGACATCGCAAAGGTGTTCTATAGGATTCAGGCCAGGACTCTGTGCAGGCCAGTCCATTACAAGGATGTTATCATCGTGCAACCACTCCGCCACAGACCATGCATTAAGAACATGTTCTCGATCGTGTTCAAAGATGCAATCGCCTTCCCCGAATTGCGTGGGAAACAAGAACGTGCTCAAAACATCAGTGTAAGCTTGTGCTCTGATAGTGCCACGCAAAACAACAAGGGGTGCAAGGCCCCTGCATGAAAAACACGACGACACTGTAACACCACCGGCTACGGATTTTATTGTTCGCACTACACACGCCGGCAGATGACGTTCACCCGGCATTCGCCATACCCGCACCCTGCCATCGGATCGCCACATTGTGTACCGTGATACTTCATTCCACACAATGTTTTTCCACCGTTCAATCGTATAATGTTTACGCTCCTTACACCAAGCGAGGCGTCGTTTGTCATTTACCGGCGTGATGTGTGGCTTACGAGCAGCCGCTCGACAATGAAATCCAAGTGGTCTCACCCCCCGCCTAACTGTCATAGTACTTGCAGTGGACCCTGATGCAGTTTGGAATTCCTGTGTGATGGTCTGGATAGACGTCTGCCTATTACACATTACGATCCTCTTCAACCGTTGGCGGTCTCTGTCAGTCAGCAGAAGAGGTCGGCCTGTACGCTTTTGTGCTGTGCGTGTCCCTTCACGTTTCCACTTGACTACCACATGGGAAATAGTGGACCTAGGGATGTTTAGGAGTGTGGAAATCTCGCGTGCAGACGTCTGACACAAGTGACACCCAGTCACCTGACCGCGTTCGAAATCCGCGAGTTCCTCAGAGCGCCCCATTCTGCTCTCTCCCGATGTCTGATGACTACTGAGGTCGCTGATGTGGAGAACCTGGCAGCAGGCGGCAGCACAATGCACCTAATATGAAAAAACGCATGGTTTTTGGAGTGTCCGGATACTTTTGGTCACATGGTGTATCTTCTGCAAACGTTTTTCAGTAGCCTTTACGTTTCTGCATTGAAGCTTCATGCGAGACTGAAAGGAAAATTTAGAGTTTATCGTCAGGCGAGTGCAAACAGGTGCTAAATATTGGAAGACAGTTATTGTACGTAGTTCTACGAGTATTTATTACGAACATATGCGGTCAGTGAACGCAGTCGGTACGAATAATTAGAACATCAATGTTACGTGAATGCACGACAGTCCGTCTACGAAAACACATCGTGCGCCATTTTTTGTAATTTTTGTTTCCTTTTTCCTTCATGCGGAAATCGTTATTGTAGTCAATGAACAGATCCGCCCATATATTACCAGTACTCATACAGCCGAGTACCATGGCTGAAGCACATACAGACCTGCAATAGTGCAAGAATACTGAATTGTAAGTAAAATAAGAGGCACTTTGTCTGATGAAAAGCACAACGCCCTTCTTAGTAACAGGCTCTGTGACGTTACAAAATAAAAGTGATGTTGTTATTCAATGGAAAGCTGGAAATTGAGATTTAGCTTACTGTTTTATCAATCACAATTGGCGTAAGAATCATGGTTTGACCATTGTCATAAAATATTGCATTATGAGCTGTGAATAGTTTTTTACTTGCAGTTTCGCGTGGCTTGAGGCAGTCACAACTAGCGTGCTATTGATTAAGAAATTGCGTTATCGTCTTTCTAATTTCTTCATGATCGTAGATACGATCATACCCGGTTGTGAAGTTATTGTTATGAGAAAACAATTTCCTAAGGGACCAGATAGTTCTTAAGGGCGCAAAAACAACTGTAACATCACACAAAAGGGAAATTCAATATTAAAACTGATGCAAGAAGACGATAAAACAGTTTTCTTTTTATCAATGTAACACGCACATAGGTCTGCTGATCTTGGTGTCTGTGATATTAGCAAAATGCAAAATGAAAATGAAAATAATACTGAGGAGATGATAGGAATGAGCACTTCTAAATGAGTCAGTATTCCCAGAACAAATATTTATTATAACTAAAACCTATATCGTACCTTAAGCTTAGTAATACAATGACGGTAGATTTTTATGTCCGTATCATGTCCATTGAGCGCTCTTTTATATAGCCATTGTCTTCTTTGAGTCTCTCGTGCGTCGTCACGGTAAGTTATAACAGTTCTTCTTTTTACACACCTCTCAAACTTAGACTGAACACGTTTTTATACATTTAGTAAAAATTAGATCAGACTGCCACAAATCTGCGTCCGTCTTACTTGAGAAAAACAGTACAAGTCTTTTGCGCTCAAGGCTTCATTTGTTCTCCAGCGAACAAAATAGTGAAGGATCGCATATCTATCCGTATTTTTCTGTTTATATTGCCGCCCAAAGACGACGAATTACATTATTTAGAAAATTCCACCGTCTCCATGCGACGCCTCATTATACATTAATCCTTAGTTATAAACAAATATTTGCCTTCTGGCTGAAAGTATTAACTACTCGTATTTGCTGTTTTAATGAAGTCAAAAAATAGCGAATATCACAGCACGGAAACGAAATTCTGCTGTATTGAGGCAGAAGTGGCTCTGCCATTCCGTTGGAATTGCCAGAGAGAAGTGGAAGGCCATAAAATTATGTCCGCCAGCGTCCGGATCATTTGAAATCTCTTAGTGCCTGAAAAACTGCAAAAGAACTGCGTAGTTAGGTTTCTTATCGGTTAAGTGTTTTGAAGCGGTTTGTAGAGTCCCACTGTATAAACAAGTCTGTATAAACAAGTCAAAAGTCAAGTGGTTCCCATTACCGTTATCGATTCACACAACAAATATCTGAAGTACGGACCAGTTACAATCTTTTCCTTCTAGAAAGAGAGAAATAAACATAGATGGAAATCATTACCTGCGCCTTGTGGACGCTACAAATTCTTTGCATTTCAGACGGCGGTTGGTCTATGTTTTTACGTGTAATAAAGGTGTTTGAAAGCGCTAAACGAGGCGCAGTTTTAAAGAAAATAAAATTCAAACGAAACGCAGGAACCGTTCAACTAAGGAAATAAGAAAATGAATTAAGTCACTGAAGAGAGAGAAAGAGAGAGAGAGAGAAATACACACACACACAGAGGGAGAGAGAGGGGGGGGGGGGGGAGATCGATACAGGAAAAAGTGATCATATTTAATAAATGTTGCCAAGTAACCACTTTTATTTCTGGCAGTAATAAGCTTATTTATTTACACTGAACAGCCAAAGAAACTGGTACACCTGCCTAATATCATGTAGAGCCCCCGCAAGCACGCAGAAGTGCCTCAAAAAGACGTGGTACGGACTCGAATAATGTTTGAAGTAGTGCTGGAGAGAACTGACACCATGAATCCCGCAGGGCTGTCCATAAATCCGAAAGAGTATGAGGGGGTGGAGTTCTCTCCTGACCACCACGTTGCAAGGCATCCCAGATATGCTCTATAATGTTCATGTGTGGGGACTTTGGTGGCCAGCGGAGGTGTTTAAACTCGGAAGAGTGTTCCTGGAGTACTCTGCAGCAATTCTGGACGTTTGCAGTATTGCATTATCCTGCTGGAATTGCCCGAGTCCGTCGGAATGCACAGTGGACTTGAATGGATGCAGGTGATCAGACAGGATTCTTACGTAAGTGTGAGCCGTCAGAGTCGTATCTAGACGCATCAGGGGACCCATATCACTCCAACAGCACATGCCCCACACCATTACAGTCTCTACCAGCTTTAACAGTCCCTGCTGACATGCAGGGTCCATGGATTCGTGAGGCTGTCTCCATACCTGTAAACGTCCATCCGCTCGATACAATTTGAAATGAGACTCGTCCGACTAGGCAACATGTTACCAGTCATCAACTGTCCAATGTCGGTGTTGACGGCCCCAGTCGAGGCGTAAAGCTTTGTGTCGTGCAGTCGTCAAGACTACATGAGTGCGCCTTCGGCTCCGAAAGCCCACATCCATGATGTTTCGTCGAATGATTCCCACTCTGACACTTATTAATGGTCCAGCATTGAAATCTCCAGCTATTTGTGGAAAGGTTGCATTTCTGTCACGCTGAACGATTCTCTTCAGTCACCGTTGGTGCCGTTCTTGCAGTATCTTTTTCTAGCCGCAGCGGTGTCGGAGATTCGATGTTTTATCGGATTCCTGATATTTACGGTGCGGTGATGAAACTATCGTATGGAAAAATTCGTTTATAAGACCACGTTGAAAGTCACTTAAATCTTGATAAGGTGCCATAGTGGCAGCTGTAACCGATCTAACAACTGCGCCAGACACTTGTTGTCTCATATAGGCTTTCCCGACCGCAGTGCCGTAGTCTGCCTGTTTACGTATCTCTCTATTTGAATACGCATGCCTATACTAGTTTCTTTGGCGCTTCAGTGTATAGTATGGGAAATAAAAAAGAGGGAACAATACGAACGGAATACTAAGAAGGAAGTGCTCGGATCAGAAATGGTATGAGGCAGAGATGTAGTCTTCCGCCTCTACTGCTAAATCTATACACCGAAGAGACAGTGGTGGAAATAAAAGAAAGATTCTGGACTTAATGTAAGGAAGTCGATGATATATTTCGCTTATGACGTCACTAGCTTCGGGCAATGTAAAGAAACGTTGCAGGAACTGGTGAATACAATAACTTGGCTAGTGATCGGACACTACTGACTGAGAGTAAACCAAAGAAAGACGAAAGTGACGAGGATAACAGAAATGAAATGAATGGTAAATGTAGCATCGTAAGTCTGGAACCGCGCGACCGCTACGGTCGCAGGTTCGAATCCTGCCTCGGGCATGGATGTGTGTGACGTCCTTAGGTTAGTTAGGTTTAAGTAGTTCTAAGTTCTAGGGGACTGATGACCTCAGATGTTAAGTCCCATAGTGCTCAGAGCCATTTGAACCATTTGTAACATCGTAATAGGAGACCAAGAAGAAGACGAAGTGAAGGTATTCTGCTACCTTGGAAGCAAAATAACACTTGATGGCCGAAGCAAGGCGGACATAAAAGGAGGGATGTTCGCCAGGGAGGCAAATTCTCCGTATTTGCCTTTCTATTGCGACAGATCTGTTAGCACTCACTGCCATCTGTTGACGATCATGACAAAAACTGATTCAAAGTATGCCTAGAGAGCGTGTATAGGGAGAGAGTGG
The DNA here is from genome assembly GCF_021461395.2 of Schistocerca americana. Lineage (NCBI taxonomy): Eukaryota > Metazoa > Arthropoda > Insecta > Orthoptera > Acrididae > Schistocerca > Schistocerca americana. The sequence continues at coordinate 153,033,986 of NC_060129.1, forward strand.
CCAATCGGACGATACGGCGGCCATTTTTCTGCCAAACTGCGGGCGGGACTTTTGAATGGCCAGTATGGAGTAGTGGAGTACACACTCACCGAATCAAAAGCACAAGACGATATGGCGAAATCATTCGTTAAATGCCTTTCTTTGCAGCTATAACATACTCATAGTAGCCTAGTACGTACAGCAAAGGAAAATTTGAGACAGTGGCTGTAAAAATTATTCGTTACTTGCATTTATCTCCTTTAAAGTTCGTTTACTAGACATATTGCAATAAAATTAACGTAAATAAAAGTATAGTGCATATCATTTGTTTTGTATCGAAAGTGCATAACGCTAAAGATTTAACGTACCTGTATTGCGTCAGATGAATGAAAGTCGTAAGCAGTTGTTTATTGTGACGTGCAAACAGTGTGAGACGTATTAGTACTTCTTGTCACGTCTTCAAACTTTTTGCTTGCCACAAGTAAACAACTGCTTACGACTTTACTGAATACCTCTAGTAGATAACAAACGAAAATGATTACAAAAATCAGGTAATGTTAAATGTAATAACGAACAAATGTAACAAGAAAACTATCGTATACCTTCTACCCCACAGTAAGTAGGCCTATTAAAAACTGTCTTCGAGAGTACCTACAATTATTTACTACGAGTAATATTTCAGCAACCACGACAACTGCAGAAAACGTGCTTACAACTTGCCTGCGTCAACAGTCAGGCAATGATACTGAAACGAAAATAATGCCTAACATGCGAAATCCATCTTCCCCTCTATTGGAACAACCAAATGCAGCACAACCTGGCATCGTTTACGAACGTCTGCAGAACGAATTCCAGATGTCAAAAACAATACTGTACATTTACTAACGTGTTTACTTTAAACATGTAGGCCTACAATACTGTACATTTACTAACGTGTTTACTTCAAACATGTAGGCCTACCCACTTCATCACAAAACACTTCATTATTTCAACTCGTATTTAAGATCGCAAACGCTAATTACGTACTAAAAACGATATACAACTAAATCGAACATGCATGCACAACGCATAACAAGTCTCTCAATAATTCAAATACCTTTTTATCGTTTCGAAAAGTCCTCAATTCAACTCAAAATCACGGCGAACATACGAAGCGCGACAGACGTTTTGCAGAAAAATGGCGCCAAAGCTAATCAACCAATCACAGGCAACTTCACCTATGGTCACTCTCTCTCTCTCTCTCTCTCTCTCTCTCTGTCTCTCTTTATCTCTCTCTCTCTCTATACAGGCTCTCTAAACATGCCCATTCTATGTTGTCATCTGGTGGTAGCACGGAAAATTACGTATTGTCCTCACAATTAGTAGTGGAACACATTTCCTGTGAAGACTAATACTGAGACAGGGGACATTTTTTCCATCTCCACCATTTGAGATCCGTTTCCGCTACTTTATGTACAAATAAATTATTATGTTGACTGGTAAAGTGTATAAATACGTGCAGCGAGTGAAACGACAAAGAATTAATTTTAAATTACTTAACAATGCTGTGATATATTATTATGTAATAAAGCATGCTTCTGGAGGGAATTTCGCCATTGGTGTGGCGAATTTCCCTCCCCGTTCTCCTCTGACGCATTTCATCAACATTTGTTAGACTAGACTCGTGAACAATAAAAGAAACTATTATAGAAGAGCTACCTTACGTTATATTTTGAGAATTTTTCCTTTAATTGACCACTTAATTAATGTTTATTAATATTCATCAATTTTAATGTTGACAATAATTTTGTGGGAAATTAGAAGTTGATGCAAATCATATTCTGTTACCCTGTTTAAAAATAGATAAATTGGCGTTCTCTATTCACTTTCCACGTAATATGGTTAGACAATCGAAGGGTCTATACGGTAAATGCAAGGAAGAGGGTTTAAAAAGTGCTGTTACAGCTGTTCGCAATGGACAATCTGTGTATGCTGCCGCTAAATTCTATGGGATTCCGAGGAAAACTCTTGAAGACCACGTAAAACGTGCTGGTAGCAGATCACCAAGTAAGATGTTCGGCAAGCCACCAACTCTTTCAGTGGATCCAGAAAATGAACTTGTTACCCACATCACCAGACTCCAGTTTGTGGGATTTGGGATTACAAAAGAAAAACTACAGGCGATGGTATTTGAATATCGTGCAAAGAGAAATATCCCAAACATGTTTAGAAATGACCGTGCACGGAAATATTGGTTTCAAGGATTTCGTGCATGCCACCCTGAAATGGAGGAAGTTTGAATTATGGAACCTTCATGCGTTTTAACGCTGAAAGAGTATCCCAGTTTTATGATCTTCTGGGAAAAGTTTATGATGCCATGAATCTTTCATCTACACCACTGCTGATTTACAATGTGGATGAAACAGGATTGCAACTCACTCTTAATCCACAGGAGAAAATTTTAGCTTTCAAAGGTTCAAAGAGTGTCCACGTGGCAACACACGGGGAAAAGGGAGAAACTGCGACAGTCTTGGCCTGTGTCAATGCCACTGGAACAAATTTCATCCCCCCCCCCATGATTCTATACAAGGGAAAGAACAGCAAGAATATTTGGGGTGATGGGTTGCCACCAGGCTCGATATTTGAAATGACACCTAAAGGCTACATCACTGTCGATTTATTCTGCAGATTCATGGAACATTTTAAGCGCCACAGAGTGCCAGGAAAAGCACTGCTCATTCTGGATGGACACAAAAGCCATTGTCTTTAATATAGCGGAAAGATCCAACGTCGAAATTCTCTGTCTGCCTGCTCATTGCTCTCATGAGCTGCAACCCCTGGATAAAACTTTATTCCGAGCACTCAAAGTTTATTGCAACAATGCTGGAGACAACTTTAGACGGCGATACCCTGGACGCCCTGTGTCGAAGATCTATTCTTCCTACAATATTTACAGAGGCTTGGTTGAAGACGGCAGTCCCAATCAACGCTATTTCCGGTTTTAAGGCAACCGGAATTCACCCTTTTAATCCGGAAGCCATACCAAAGGAAGCTTTTGGCACCAAACACTGTCTCAGATAATCCAGTTCCTCTCGAACAAGGTTCTGCAAGCACATCTCAAAATGACCTGGAGAGCAACGACATTCACAATGTTTCTTTTCATGACCTGGTGTCAACTCCTAATAGCCAGAGGTTCAAATGGTTCAAATGGCTCTGAGCACTATGGGACTTAACATCTGTGGTCATCAGTCCCCTAGAACTTAGAACTACTTAAACCTAACTAACCTAAGGACATCACACACATCCATGCCCGAGGCAGGATTCGAACCTGCGATCGTAGCGGTCGCGCGGTTCCAGACTGAAGCGCCTTTAACCGCTTGGCCACACCGGCCGGCAATAGCCAGAGGAAAAGGACAACCGATGAATTCGTCGGCAGTTTTGAGCACTCGGAAGCTCATCTGTTCCAACGAAGACGGAAATAATTCCACAATGAATACAGACAGCAGTAGGAATGAACAAGCAAGTACGTCGGAACCTGTTCGAAGAATAAGTAGACACAGCAAAAACAAGGAGCTGCAGCCTGAGTGCAGTGGAGTAACAGTGAATCCCAAGAAACGTAAATGTGCCCATCTTCTACCTGCAAAGACTGTGGAGAACATTACCGCGATCCAAGAGCAAGGCAAGTGGAGTGGTACCAGTGTGTAAGTTGCCAGAACTGGTTTCACGAAGGCTGTGACAATCAGTCTGTGAAGAAGTGTGGCTTGTGTACTGTTTGTAATTACTTGGACTCTGATACAGATTAACGGGTGTCTCTGATTTTGGAACAAAACCCACAAACATGCGGAAACATTACAGGTTCTGGAATTTGATGTTCGGAATACTTGCCTCAAAGGCTTTTGGAGACCCAAACTTAAAAGTGTTACATCTCAAATACGAACGTAGACATTTAAAAAAAAAGTTTAAAGCGTAACGCTCCAACAGTGCATCTATAAATTATGGAAAAACTGAATTTAACGTAGAAGATTGTTACTTTGTTTACTGAAAATGTGTCGCCTGTTCTATGTTTTTCGTCAAATGTCAAACCGAATTCGTCTTGACTTTCGGATTCCAATGAGACCGGTTGTACAGACGCCGTCAGAACTGAATAACTGAGCTCGAAACTTCGTACCGCATTAAAAGTGTGCACCGGACTGGGGTTCAAACCTAGGACTTCGTCTTTCGCGGGAAACCGCTCTTTCAACCTAGGTATTCAAGCACGTCGCACGGCTCGTTCCGGCAGCTTTACGTGCACCGGTGCCTCATCACCTACCTACCAGGTTTCATTCTGGTGACTGGCGTTCACATTCAGCGACGCTTCGAGTGTTCACTCACAAAGCGCCAAGCTGCAAAGGGATACTGAAGGCATTCCGACATTTCGCATTCCTGAAAATTAAAGGTGTCCGTCGGCTCTGACTGACGGATAGACAGTTAGAAATTTGAATTGCTTTATAACAATGACCTTAACGGTAAACACAGTAAATTACACTTTTTTTTTTTTTTTTTTTTTTTTTTTTTTTTTTTTTTTTTTTGCTCATCAGTCTACTGACTGGTTTGATGCGGCCCGCCACGAAGTCCTTTCCTGTGCTAACCTCTTCAGCTCAGAGTAGCACTTGTTGCAACCTACGTCCTCTTATTCCAATCTCTGTCTTCCTCTACAGTTTTTGCCCTCTACAGCTCCCTCTAGTACCATGGAAGTCATTCCCTCATGTCCTAGCAGATGTCCTACCATCCTGTCCCTTCTCCTTATCAGTGTTTTCCACATATTCCTTTCCTCTCCGATTCTGCGTAGAACCTCCTCATTCCTTACCTTATCAGTCCACCTAATTTTCAACATTCGTCTATAGCACCACATCTCAAATGCTTCGATTCTCTTCTGTTCCGGTTTTCCCACAGTCCGTGTTTCACTACCATACAATGCTGTACTCCAGACGTACATCCTCAGAAATTTCTTCCTCAAATTAAGGCCGGTATTTGATATTAGTAGACTTCTCTTGGCCAGGAATGCCTTTTTTGCCATAGCGAGTCTGCTTTTGATGTCCTCCTTGCTCCGTCCGTCATTGGTTATTTTACTGCCTAGGTAGCAGAATTCCTTAACTTCATTGACTTCGTGACCATCAATCCTGATGTTAAGTTTCTCGCTGTTCTCATTTCTACTACTTCTCATTACCTTCGTCTTTCTCCGATTTACTCTCAAACCATACTGTGTACTCATTAGACTGTTCATTCCGTTCAGCAGATCATTTAATTCTTCTTCACTTTCACTCAGGATAGCAATGTCATCAGCGAATCGTATCATTGATATCCTTTCACCTTGTATTTTAATTCCACTCCTGAACCTTTCTTTTATTTCCATCATTGCTTCCTCGATGTACAGATTGAAGAGTAGGGGCGAAAGGCTACAGCCATGTCTTACACCCTTCTTAATACGAGCACTTCGTTCTTGATCGTCCTCTCTTATTATTCCCTCTTGGTTGTTGTACATATTGTATACGACCCGTCTCTCCCTATAGCTTACCCCTACTTTTTTCATAATCTCAAACAGCTTGCACCATTTTATATTGTCGAACGCTTTTTCCAGGTCGACAAATCCTATGAAAGTGTCTTGATTTTTCTTTAGCCTTGCTTCCATTATTAGCCGTAACGTCAGAATTGCCTCTCTCATCCCTTTACTTTTCCTAAAGCCAAACTAATAGTCACATAGCGCATTCTCAATTTTCTTTTCCATTCTTCTGTATACTATTCTTGTAAGCAGCTTCGATGCATGAGCTGTTAAGCTGATTGTGCGATAATTCTCACACTTGTCAGCTCTTGCCGTCTTCGGAATTGTGTGGATGATGCTTTTCCGAAAGTCAGATGGTATGTCGCCAGACTCATATATTCTACACACCAACGTGAATAGTCGTTTTTTTGCCACTTCCCCCAATGATTTTAGAAATTCTGATGGAATGTTATCTATCCCTTCTGCCTTATTTGACCGTAAGTCCTCCAAAGCTCTTTTAAAGTCCGATTCTAATACTGGATCCCCTATCTCTTCTAAATCGACTCCTGTTTCTTCGTCTATCACATCAGACAAATCTTCACCCTCATAGAGGCTTTCAATGTATTCTTTCCACCTATCTGCTCTCTCCTCTGCATTTAACAGTGGAATTCCCGTTGCACTCTTAATGCTACCACCGATGCTTTTAATATCACCAAAGGTTGGTTTGACTTTCCTGTATGCTGAGTCTGTCCTTCCGACAATCATATCTTTTTCGATGTCTTCACATTTTTCCTGCAGCCATTTCGTCTTAGCTTCCCTGCACTTCCTATTAATTTCATTCCTCAGCGACTTGTATTTCTGTATTCCTGATTTTCCCGGAACATGTTTATACTTCCTCCTTTCATCAATCTACTGAAGTATTTCTTCTGTTACCCATGGTTTCTTCGCAGCTACCTTCTTTGTACCTATGTTTTCCTTCCCAACTTCTGTGATGGCCCTTTTTAGAGACGTCCATTTCTCTTCAACTGTACTGCCTACTGCGGTATTCCTTATTGCTGTATCTATAGCGCTAGAGAACTTCAAACGTATCTCGTCATTCCTTAGTACTTCCGTATCCCACTTCTTTGCGTATTGATTCTTCCTGACTAATGTCTTGAACTTCAGCCTACTCTTCATCACTACTATATTGTGATCTGAGTCTATATCTGCTCCTGGGTACGCCTTACAATCCAGTATCTGATTTCGGAATCTCTGTCTGACCATGATGTAATCTAATTGAAATCTTCCCGTGTCTCCCGGCCTTTTCCAGGGTATACCTCCTCCTCTTGTGATTCTTGAACAGAGTATTCGCTATTACTAGCTGAAACTTGTTACAGAACTCAATTAGTCTTTCTCCTCTTTCGTTCCTTGTCCCAAGTCCATATTCTCCTGTAACCTTTTCTTCAACTCCTTCCCCTACAACGGCATTCTAGTCGCCCATGACTATTAGATTTTCGTCCCCCTTTAGATACTGCATTACCCTTTCAATATCCTCATACATTTTCTCTATCTGTTCATCTTCAGCTTGCGACGTCGGCATGTATACCTGAACTATCGTTGTCGGTGTTGGTCTGCTGTCGATTCTGATTAGAACAACCCGGTCACTGAACTGTTCACAGTAACACACCCTCTGCCCTACCTTCCTATTCATAACGAATCCTACACCTGTTATACCATTTTCTGCTGCTGTTGATATTACCCGATACTCATCTGACCAGAAATCCTTGTCTTCCTCCCACTTCACTTCACTGACCCCTACTATATCTAGATTGAGCCTTTGCATTTCCCTTTTCAGATTTTCTAGTTTCCCTACCACGTTCAAGCTTCTGACATTCCACGCCCCGACTCGTAGAACGTTATCCTTTCGTGGATTATTCAATCTTTTTCTCATGGTAACCTCCCCCTTGGCAGTCCCTTCCCGGAGATCCGAATGGGGGACTATTCCGGAATCTTTTGCCAATGGAGAGATCATTATGACTCTTCTTCAAATACAGGCCACATGTCCTGTGGATACACGTTATGTGTCTTTAATGCAGTGGTTTCCATTGCCTTCTGCATCCTCATGTCGTTGATCATTGCTGATTCTTCCGCCTTTAGGGGCAATTTCGCACCCCTAGAACAAGAGAGTGCCCTGAACCTCTATCCGCTCCTCCGCCCTCTTTGACAAGGCCGTTGGCAGAATGAGGCTGACTTCTTATGCCGGAAGTCTTCGGCCGCCAATGCTGATTATTTATCAAAATTTATGAATCAAAGACGCTACCCCTAGACCACGGGTCAAGATTACACTACTGGCCATTAAAATTGCTACACCACGAAGTGGACATGCTACAGACGCGAAATTTAACCGACAGGAAGAAGATGCTGTGATATACAAATGATTAGCTTTTCAGAGCATTCACACAATGTTGGCCCGGTGGCGACACCTACAACGTGCTGACATGAGGAAAGTTTCCAACCGATTTCTCAAACACAAACAGCAGTTGACCGGCGTTTCCTGGTGAAACGTTGTTGTGATGCCTCGTGTAAGGAGGAAAATTGGGTACCATCATGTTTCCGACTTTGATAAAGGTCGAATTGTAGCCTATCGCGATTGCGGTTTATCGTATCGCGACATTGTTGCTCGCGTTGGTCAAGATCCAGTGACTGTTAGCAGAATATGGAATCGGTGGGTTGAGGAGATACGGAACGCCGTGCTGGATCCCAACGGTCTCGTATCACTAGCAGTCGACGTGACAGGCATCTTATCCCCACGGCTGTAACGGATCGTGCAGACACGTCTCGATCCCTGAGTCAACGTTTGCAAGACGACAACCATCTGCACGAACAGTTCGACGACGTTTGCAGCAGCACGGACTATCAGCTCGGAGACCGGGGCTGCGGTTACGTGTTGTTTTTCGGATGAATTCAGGTTCTGTTTACAGCATCACGATGGTCGCACCCATGTTTGGCGACATCACGGTGAACGCACATTGGAAGCGTGTATTCGTCGTCATCGCCATACTGGCGTATCACCCGGTGTGATGGTATGGGGTGCCATTGGTTACACGTCTCGGTCACCTCTTGTTCGCATTGACGGCACTTTGAACAGTGGACGTTACATTTAAGATGAGTTACAACCCGTGGCTCTACCCTTCATTCGATCCCTGCGAAACCCTGCATTTCAGCAGGATAATGCACGACCACATGAGGTCATCAGTCCCCTAGAAAGAACTACTTAAACCTAACTAACCTAAGGACATCACACACATCCGTGCCCGAGGAAGGATTCGAACCTGCGACCGTAGCAGCCGCGCGGTTCCGGACTGAAGCGCCTAGAACCGTTCGTCCACACTGGCCAGTGCTCTCCAAGACACAAAAAAACGAGACAGGTGAAGAGCAAAGTGAAGAGCGTTATCATCGTTTTCTTCGATACCAAGGGACTTGTGCGCAAAGAATTCGTCCCACCCATCCAAACAGTGAATTCTGCATACTAGTGTGACGTTTTGCGACGGCTCCGTGAAAACGCTCGGCGACGACGGCCCGAACTTTGGCATCAAGGCAACTGGCTGCTGTCTCACGACAACGCATCCTGTCACACGACCTTGCTCGCCAGGACCTTTTTGGCAAAAAACAACACAGCGGTTGTACCCCACCCACCGTACTCGCCAGATTTGGCACCTTACAACTTCGCGCTATTCCCAAACCTGAAACTTAAGTTGAAAGGCCGTCGGTTCGACACTCTAGAGAGGATTCAAGAAGCATCGCTGGTGGAGATAAACACCCTAAAGGACAGGACTTCCAGAACACGTCTGACAGTGGGATAAGCTCTGGGACTAGTGTGTACGTGTGGATGGGAACTACTTTGAGGGTTATGATGGCCATTAGTCCAAAGGTAATGTTTTCAACAGGTGGCAGCACCACTCCCGAAAATTTTGGGTAGCACCTCCTAGTTTTCTCACATTACAAACAGGCTTTCCATACCGAACATCAGTGCGTAGAGGTTATTACAAGTCAATATTACAGCTTATCTTGTCAGACATGCTCTTGCATCAGAGAATTTTTGACTGATACAACACAGTGGCAACGTTTCAGTGGAAACTAAAGACCTGTAAGTTGCTAAGAAACAAGGTTCAGTAGGGCGCTACTATTCTCAGCATACGTCAACGTTTCACTACAGAGCATCAGCTGCGTTGTCAGAGGATGTCGTCGTCTACAGGGGACACTCAACTCAGGGGGACAGCGGAAAACTCTGTATACATACGTATCAAGGCAGTAATATTAGGTTGCTGCATTAGTTCCTAGCATTTCTCCGCGAATTTAATAAACACAACAGGTACACGTAACACAGACTTTAGTCATCAACAATACACTGAACTGCCAAAGAAACTGGTAGACATGCGTATTCAAATACAGAGATACGTAAACAGGCAGAATATGGAGCTGCGGCCAGCAACGCCTATATAAGACAACAAGGGTCTGGCACAGATGTTAGATCGGTTACTGCTGCTACAATGGCAGGTTATCAAGATTTAAGTAAGTCTTAACCTGCTGTTACAGTCGGCGCACGGGCGATGGGACACAGCATCTCCGAGGCAGCAATCAAGTGAGGATTTTCCCGTATGACCATTTCAAGAGTGCACCGTGAATGTCAGGAATCCGGTAAAACATTAAATTTCCGATATCGTTGCAGCCAGAAAAAGATCCTGCAAGAACGGGAACAACGACGACTGAAGAGGATCGTTCATCGTGACAGAAGTGTAACCCCTCCGCAAATTGCTGCAGATTTCAATGCTGGGCCATCAACAAGTGTCAGCGTGCGACCCATTCAGCATCATCTACGAGGGCAGTTCAATAAGTAATGCAACACATTTTTTTCTGAAACAGGGGTTGTTTTATTCAGCATTGAAATACACCAGGTTATTCCCCAATCTTTTAGCTACACAACACTATTTTTCAACGTAATCTCCACTCAATGCTACGGCCTTACGCCACCTTGAAATGAGGGCGTGTATGCCTGCACGGTACCATTCCACTGGTCGATGTCGGAGCAACGTCGTACTGCATCAATAACTTCTTCATCATCCGCGTAGTGCCTCCCACGGATTGCGTCCTTCATTGGGCCAAACATGTGGAAATCCGACGGTGCGAGATCGGGGCTGTAGGGTGCATGAGGAAGAACAGTCCACCGAAGTTTTGTGAGCTCCTCTCGGGTGCGAAGACTTGTGTGAGGTCTTGCATTGTCATGAAGAAGGAGAAGTTCGTTCAGATTATTGTGCCTACGAACACGCTGAAGTCGTTTCTTCAATTTCTGAAGAGTAGCACAATACACTTCAGAGTTGATCGTTTGACCATGGGGAAGGACATCGAACAGAATAACCCCTTCAGCGTCCCAGAAGACTGTAACCATGACTTTACCGGCTGAGGGTATGGCTTTAAACTTTTTCTTGGTAGGGGAGTGGGTGTGGCGCCACTCCATTGATTGCCGTTTTGTTTCAGGTTCGAAGTGATGAACCCATGTTTCATCGCCTGTAACAATCTTTGACAAGAAATTGTCACCCTCAGCTACATGACGAGCAAGCAATTCCGCACAGATGGTTCTCCTTTGCTCTTTACGGTGTTCAGTTAGACAACGAGGGACCCAGCGGGAACAAACCTTTGAATATCCCAACTGGTGAACAATTGTGACAGCACTAACAAAAGAGATGTCAAGTTGAGCACTGAGTTGTTTGATGGTGATCCGTCAATCATCTCGAACGAGTGTGTTCGCACGCTCCGCCATTGCAGGAGTCACAGCTGTGCACGGCCGGCCCGCACGCGGGAGATCAGACAGTCTTGCTTGACCTTGCGGCGATGATGACACACGCTTTGCCCAACGACTCACCGTGCTTTTGTCCACTGCCAGATCACCGCAGACATTCTGCAAGCGCCTATGAATATCTGAGATGCCCTGGTTTTCCGCCAAAAGAAACTCGATCACTGCCCGTTGTTTGCAACGCACATCCGTTACAGACGCCATTTTAACAGCTCCGTACAGCGCTGCCACCTGTCGGAAGTCAATGAAACTATACGAGACGAAGCGGGAATGTTCGAAAATATTCCACAAGAAATTTCCGGTTTTTTCAACCAAAATTGGCCGAGAAAAAAAATGTGTTGCATTACTTATTGAACTGCCCTTGTATGTGGGCTTCCGAAGGCCCTCTCGTGTACCCACGATGACTGCACGACACAAAGCTTTACGCCTGGCCTGGTCCTGTAAACACCGACATTAGGCTGTTGATGACTGGAAACATGTTGCCTGGTCGAACGAGTCTCGTTTCAAATTGCATTGAGTGGATGGAAGTGTGCGGGTATAGAGACAACCTCAAGAATCTAAGACCCTGCATATCAGCAGGGGACCGCTGAAGCTGGTGGAGGCTTTGTAATGATGTCGGGAGTGTGCAGTTGGAGTAATATGGGACCCTGTGATACGTCCTGACGACTGTGACAGGTAACCTGTACCCATTTGTGTCCATTGTGCACTCCGACGGACTTAGGCAATTCCAGCAGGACAATGCGACACATGACACGATTGCTATAGAGTGGCTCCAGGAACACTCTTCTGAGTTTAAACACTTCCGCTGGCCACCAGAATCCCCAGACATGAACATTATTGAGCATATCTGAGATGGCTTGCGACCTGCTGTTCAGAAATCTCCACTACCTCGTACTCTTACGTATTTATGGACAGTCCTGAGCGAATCATGGTGTCAGTTCTCTCCAACACTGCTTCAGACATTAGTCGAGTCCATTCCACGTAGTGTTGCGGCACTTGTGCATGCTCAAGGAGGCCCTGGACGATATTAGGCAGGTGTACCAGTTACTTTGGCTCTCCAGTGTATCCAGACTGTGCGCTGATATGAAACTTCCTGGCAGATTAAAACTGTGTGCCCGACCGAGACTCGAACTCGGGACCTTTGCCTTTCGCAGCCAAGTGCTCTATCATCTGAGCTACCCAAGCACGACTCACGCCCGGTACTCACAGCTTTACTTCTGCCAGTATCTCGTCTCCTACCTTCCAAACTTTACAGAAGCTCTCCTGCGAACCTGCAGAACTAGCACTCCTGAAAGAAAGGATACTGCGGGGACATGGCTTAGCCACAGCCTGGGGGATGTTTCCAGAATGAGATTTTCACTCTGCAGCGGAGTGTGCGCTGATATGAGCTTCTGTAAAGTTTGGAAGGTAGGAGACGAGATACTGGCAGAAGTAAAGCTGTGAGTACCGGACGTGAGTCGTGCTTCGGTAGCTCAGATGGTAGAGCACTTTGATTTTTACACATCTTCTTGACTGATACCTTCCCCCCATAAATGACTTAATTTTGTTTCGAAGTTCAACGCAGTTATTGTGCAGCATTAGATGTAGTAAAACATTGCACAAAATTTTGAAGGTTTGCAGAGGTAAAAGTCCATAGCATATACTTTCCGTATAGTCGATTTTAGCTTTCACTAGAAATTTCACAAAATTACATCCAAACGAATAAAATTCGTGAAGTAAGACACTTCGATATTGTTTTAAATAAAGAAAATATTAAGCACTGAACAAGGCTTGAACTCAGAACCTTTCGATTAGCATCCATACACGTTAACCATTATTCTAACGCAGTTTGGCTTTCAATACATCTCCCGGAGGACTTTAAAATATCACGCAAAATACCGACAAACACTGTTGGTATGACTATGAATTATTCATGTGCCGTCGAAGTACAATAGGAAATAAACAATTACCGCTATGGACTTATTGCTTGTTTGGCTAAATTAATTAATAGAATATGAAGCAATTGGTATAAAGAATGCTTTTTCCAAACTTTCTATAAAAGAAAGTCTGCTATCAAGACATTGCTTTTGTTCAGTTACTTTACTTATGACTGAACTTTTCTAAAACTGAAGACACTCGTCTGTGCTCTGCCAACACCTTCTAACATACAGGCCTCCCAGCCAAGACGAGTAGGCCATGTGACGTCACTTTCACTAGGCCAGCGGTGGAAAGACAGATTTTGCTACAACTAGCGCTGCTGGTGGCCAAAACTGGATCTAATAGCCATACCAACCATGCAACAAAAGGCACCGGTAGAATACATTGTTCGTTTAATTGAAAATGAGTATATGAAGCACTGCAAGAAAAAGTAGCGCCGTTTACAAAGCAATATGCGATAAGAAATCTGCACCGTGAGATGCTGTGTTTAATTTGTATGGATTTACCTTTATAAGCAATTCGAAATTCTGTGTTTATGTTGGCTAACCTACCCGGGAAACAAAACTTGTGTTCTGTTTACTTTCAAAGTATAGTGGTTGATTCGTCGAAATTACATCTCCGTTTAACTCTGAGATTTGATTTAATCGTTCGAAATGGTATATAAGTGTTGTGTTCCACGTTGTAGATGAAATTACTTAAATGGGCCACGAGTAGCGGCGTTTTCTTTTCCTAAGAGCACTGAACTACAGCAGAAATGGATATCTGCAATACATCGTGAAAATTTCCAGGTTACACAGAATTCGAAGGTAAGCTCAGGTTCTTTACAATTCAGTTAGATTGTCTCAGGGTGTGTGTTCTTTAATTTAGAGAGCGGGAGCAACTAATCACACATTTAAGTAGCACGCTCTTTAGATGTTCATTAACAGCTGAATTCGATTGACTTGATGCCCTTCTCTAGAAGATCAACTGCATTACATACATTACTGAGTCACTGGAAAACTGTGATTTACTTATGCAAGAATAGCTTTAGCCTTTTAACCTGAAATACCGAGTGAACAATAATCGATTTGATCTGAAGGTAACTGACACTAATCCCATGTGTTAGCATTAGTACCCCCTCGGGATTGTTACATGTAGCTGATAAAAGATTTTCTCATTATTTCAAGGTCTGCGAGCTCCACTTCACTGAAGACCTCATTCTGAAACATAGTGAATATTTCGACAGTTCCACAGGGAAGAAATATTCTGTGCCACTTCCAAAACCTCGCCTTAAAACAGGAGCCATACCATCCATTCTGCCTAACTGTCCGAAGTATCTTTCGTCAGCTTCTTGTTCGAGGGAAAGTGGAGATGAGAGACGAAAGCGTCTGGAAAATAGAGACTTAGAAATAGCTATTGCAGCGAGTGTAGCAACTCATGCGCAGTATGAACAGGAAAGACATTTTGTGGACTTTAATGGTTTTGTTAAGTGTTTAGAGGGTATCAAGCTGCCTAATGACTGGCATCTGATAAAGTCAGAAAGTTCCATAACTTTTGTTCTAATAGATGTCAAAGGTATTCCTACACTTTTGTGTTCTGTTGTGGTGACTACTGACCTGAGCATGTATTTATATGAGGGTAAAAGTGTAATCTCAAAACTTGGTACAAGAAAGTTCCCTTTAACTATAAACCATTTAAATGACGTAATTAACACTATTGATAACTTGGAGAACTTTACTAGGAAAAACAATGGTAGCACTGGAAAAGACCGCTTGCTATTCATTACTGATTATTTGAAAGATATGGCAAAACATTTTGATGAGAGTGAAAGTAACAAAATAAATTTTTTATGTGAGCAATTGAATCTAATGGGAGTCCACAAGAGCCATTACAGATACTCAACAGACTGTATTATATTTTGTAGTATTCTATTTTCAATATCACCACATGCTTATAAGTTTATAAGAAGTACACAGTATCTTGTGCTACATCATCCTAATACCCTGCATAAAATCTGTTCACATTTTCAAACAAACCCAGCAGCTGAGCAGCTAGGTGGCAATTTTCTGATGTATATAAAACAGAAATTCCAGTTTCTTTGTGAATCAGATCATGTTGTTTCACTAATGTTAGATGAAATACACTTGAAACCTTATTGAGACTTCACAGGAGGTAACATTTTGGGTGCTGCATTCAATTCTAAAAATGTGGTAACTAGTGCTCAGGTTTTTATGATACAGAGTTTGTTGTCTTCATATAAAGATGTAGTCCACATTCTTCCAGTAAAAAATATAAATGGTGAAGGACTTTTCACTGTAATAAAGAAAACAATTTCCGGACTGCATGCAATAGGTTTTAAGGTAGTCTGTGTTGTTAGTGACAACAATTCAGTTAACAGAAGGGCAATGTCATTCTTTGCTTCCCCTCCTCAACTGTCAATTGTGTACAAACACCCCTGTGAAGACACTGATCCTCTTTTTTATGTTTTAGATTCTGTTCACATTTTAAAATGTGTCAGAAACAATTGGATTAATAAAAAAGATCCTGATCAGACAATTATGTACCCCCAGTTTGAAACAGATTCAGAAAATACACAGCGGTATATGGCCAGATTCTCTTCAGTTAAAAAACTTCATGACATAGAGTGTACACAGATAGTAAAATTTGCCAATAAGCTTAATTTAAAGTCTCTTTTTCCAAGTAACCTGGAGCGACAAAATGTCAAACTTGTACTTAATGTTTTCAATGAGATGACTGTCCAAGGTTTGCTAGCCTTGGGGGAACATCATCATATTGAAAGTTTTGAGAGCACTGCTAAATTCATTAAATTAATTTGTACATGGTGGAACATTGTTAATGTTAGCTCACCTGGTAAAGATATCCGTTTCAAGGATGCAATGCTGAAACCACTCTCGAGCACAAGTAATGAAAATACCAGATATTTAGAAAGATTTCTATCATGGCTGGATAAATGGAAACATATTTCTGATAGTACATTTGGATTATCCAGTGATACACATTTGACCATATCACATACCACTCATGCCCTTCTAGAACTGACCAAGTATTGCACTGAGGAGCTGAATTTTAAATATCTTTTGCCAGGTAAGGTTCAGACAGATGCTCTAGAAGCAAGATTTGGAAAATATCGAACAATGGCAGGATCTCAGTATTTGGTATCTTTGAGACAGGTATTTGAAATTGAATCCAAGCTAAGAATTCAGACTCTGCTTTCCTTGAAAATTTCATCCTCTGCTCTTGGTGAAGTTGGCATAGATTTAGATTCTTTTGAAAGTGATTGTGTAGATGATATTACCTTACCACCATCAAACTTTCAGAGCATAATGGATTTCAGTGAAGAACAAGTTCAGTCTGTTCAGGAATACTTGCCTGTTTTCACATACTTGTCAGGATACTGTGCCAGAGCTGTTCTTATGAAGCTGAGGTGTGTAACATGTAAAACATACTTAGTGCTTGATAAAACATTATCAGTAATAGAAAGTGATGAAAGCTATGGACTTCTAAGAAACGTAGATAGAGGTGGATTGTATTGCCCTAATAATGAGGTCATTAATGCTGTTATTTTCACTTATTTGATTGTTGAAAACTTGGTGTCTGGAGAACATGAGCTCTCCTTCATGAGATGTGCATCCCAGAGAAATCTAGTTATAAGATTAGCTGTTGATGTAATTAAAAGGGAAGACTTTTTCCTAAGGGAATTTTCTTGTAGTCAGGTAGATCACACTGATGACAAAATTCTTCAGTCTGTAGTAAAAGTAGCATGTAATATATTTCTCAATAATTATGTTAAAAAAATTAATGACAGCCATATTGGCAGTAAAATGAAAAAGAGAAAACTGTCAACTGTAAAGTAGTTTAGAATAAATTTTGTGACAGGTTAACAAACATTTACATTTGTCATTCTCTCCTAATTCCTACTTTTCTCTACTTGATGTGTGTAGCTGCATTGCTTAAAATGAATGTGCATAAAATTAGGCCTATATTCTATTTACAATGATGTCATATCATTATCAAGAATATTCTGTTAAATATTTGAGAGTTTTGATGAGAGAGACAGACAAAGGTGTCAAACATACAAAATCCCTGATTTTGCTTTGTGGGTTAAAGGTTAGAGTAGATTCAGTTTTTGTACTGTAGACTCAAAGATGATATGAGTCTCATGGGTGTGGGACATGTCAGAAGATATAACATAAAAACATAGGACACTTTAATATAATACTCACTTCCCTGATCATTTTGCCAGTAGATTGTCAAGATATCCAGATACTTTACAGTAAAGTGAAACTGCTAATATCTACAGAACGCTACGGCCGCAGGTTCGAATACTGCCTCGGGCATGGATGTGTGTGATGTCCTTAGGTTAGTTAGGTTTAAATAGTTCTAAGTTCTAGGGGACTGATGACCTCAGAAGTTAAGTCCCATAGTGCTCAGAGCCATTTGAGTAATTTTCTACAGAATGTACACAGTCAGAACGAAACATAATTATACACTTTTACTAAATATCTCATACACAAATTACCTACTCTTGACTGTTGTGGCCAAGTGCTGTCAGAGCTTAAATCTAACAGACATTTTTACTTCAGCTGTTCTAATAGTCCCTGTTAAAAAATTCATCTGTAGAGTACAAAAGGAGTTACCTACCAGGAAGCTTTTCAACCTGTGCTTTATCTTAAATCAAGTTTTTAATGGTTGCTGGTAATTTATTGAAAATGTGTATTCCTGTATATTGGACCAAGGTAAGTGATTTTAGGTCTTTATGTAGATTGTTCTTATTCCTAGTATTGGTACTATGTATTGAGCTATTGGTTGGAAGTAGAGACATATTGTTTGCAACAAATTGCATTAAGGAATAAATATACTGAGAAGCAGTGGTTAAAATAACCAGTTCTTTGAGTAGGTTTATACATTATGTTCTTGAATGTACACCACAAATGAGTTATTTCACGCTTTTGCATTGGTTAAATGAGCGTTTGTAATCAAACTTCTCACTGTGACAATATCTCCAATATCTATGCGATCATTGATGAGCCATTCATGCCGCAGTGAATTACATTTTTGCCCCAGTAATAAACTTATGATCACTACAATAATTTCGTCATCCTGTCTGTTAACTGTTACGAAGTATCTCCGTTAGTGTCATTTACTGACTAATGGATCTAGGTTTCTGTAGCGACGTTTTTCTTAACAAGTAAGTCAGATTTTTCATACGATTTTAAACACAACAGAAGGAGATCACACTGTGTTGCGATCAGTGTGCCACATTGCGCGCGATATCATACAAGGGCGGCACAATTTCTCTGTAAAGGGCAAATTTAACGATCAGTGAATTTGTTATGTTTTCACGAAAGAAATACACGTTCATCGGCTCTAGCGCACAGGCTGTCATGCAGCGGCAAAAGGTGTTAGCCTAGCGCTGATGACGTCATAGTTCCGCCATGAGGCCTGTGTATCAGAAGGTGTTGGCTCTGCACAGCAGTCGAGCTCTGGCAACGTCGTTCTCTGTTCATTGGCTGACTTTGTTTTGTGACGACAGATGCGCAGAACGAACCTAAACTCGGCCGCCGTCATAAATGACGCGCACTTTAGCTACACCCTGTTGCTTCCCCCTAGCTCCACCACAGCTGATTGAAACAGAGCAAGAAGTGTATTATTTCGGTACAATGCTCTCTCGACCAGACATTCACCGTTTCGCAGAATCGCTACAGACAGATTGCGACGTAACGATTCTGAGAACACGACATTTACATCTACATCTACGTGGATAGTCTGCAAATCAAATTCAAGTGCCTGGCAGAGGGTTCATCTAACCACCTTCACATTTCTCTATTATTCCAATCTCGTATAGTGCGCGGAAAGAACGAACACCTATATCTTTCCGTACGAGCTCTGATTTCCCTCATTTTATCGTGCTGATCGTTCCTCCCTATGTAGGTCAGTGCCAACAAAATATTTTCGCATTCGGAGGAGAAAGTTGGTGATTGAAATTTCGTGAGAAGATACCGTCGCAACGAAAAACGCCTTTCTTTTAATGATTTCCAGCCCAAATCCTGTATCGTTTCTGGCCAGAGGCTGGCCGCAGTCCGCGACGTGCACGTTGCCCGGTGCACTCCCATGTAAAATTGGCCGCATCCGAAAAAAAAAATCAAAAGTGTGTGAAGTCTTATGGGACTTAACTGCTAAGGTCATCAGTCCCCAAGCTTACACACTACTTAACCTAAATTATCTTAAAGAGAAACACACACACCCATGCCCGAGGGAGGACTCAAACCTCCGCCGGGACCAGCCGCAAGTTTGGCCGTGGTCACTCATATATCCGGCTTATATCTGTGTGGTACCCAGAGTAACAGAACGTCGCAGATGGCGCCGTGTGGCTCCTGTTGGTGGCGGGGCAGCGGCGACACACACCTCAGTTGCGTCCAGTGTGGCAGCACGCCGCTGCCATCTCAGCCCACGTGTGTGAAGTGTACAACACCTGCCGGCCGAAGTGGCCAAGCGGTTCTAGGCGCTACAGTCTGGAACCGCGCGACCGCTACAGTCGCAGGTTCGAATCCTGCCTCGAGCATGGATGTGTGTGATGTCCTTAGGTTAGTTAGGTTCAAGTAGTTCTAAGTTCTAGGGGACTGATGACCCTAGAAATTAAGTCCCATAGTGCTCAGAGCCATTTGAACCATTTTTTGTACAACCGCTGGACGTACAGGTGGTTAGGCGTTCCATCGCTACCACACAAAGTAATTGCAAGTGATGCAGTCCACACTCTCTACGTAGGGACAGTTTGTGGATCACGTTCTTCATTCGTAGCTCGTATTTCAGTGGTGGCTGATAGTGACGTGCTTTGTGTAAGAATGAGCAATGCCTGTCGCCACGTCCCACAGTGCAGCGAAGTCGTGTCCCGACCAGACTGCAGCTCACGGGCGGAGTCGTGGCCACGCAAGATCTCAGGATCTCGACAGTCCTACGCAACTAGCGCCCGAGAGGACAGAGGTGCTGTTCACGTGGCCGTGCAGCATTGTACAGACCTGTCACGTGTATCCATAGCCAGACGAGTGTCCACGTGGACAGTGAGTCGGCGTCTGTAGCAGCACAGGCTGTGAGCCTCCCCAGGCACGGCAGCTGGGGAAGACTCACCAGCAGCGCTGCAGCCAGCGTCGTCTCTGCACACGGGAGTCGCACGAAGGTGCTGTCTTCAGAGGCGTCCCACATGTGTGCGCAGTGTCGAGATGGATATTTCCCAGTTTGGACACATCAACGAGAACAGACGGATTGCCGTGATCATACAGACGCGACACCTGATCTGATGGTATGCGGTTCACGTAGGATGTTATGTGGTTCACATACACTACGTGATCAAAAGTATGTGGACGCTTGGCTGAAAATGACTTACAAGTTCGTGGCGCCCTCCATCGGTAACGCTGGAAATCCACATGGTGTTGGCCCACATCCTTCATGACAGCTTCCACTCTCGCAGGCATACCTTCAATGAGGTACTGGAAGGGGAATGGCAGCCCATTCATCACGGAGTGCTGCACTGAGGAGAGGTATAGATGTCAGTCGGTGAGGCCTGGCACGAAGACGGAGTTCCAAAACAACCCAAAGGTGTTCTGTAGGATTCAGGTCAGGACTCTGTGCAGACCAGTCCATTACATGGATGTTATTCTCGTGTAACCACTCCGCCACAGGCCGTGTATTGTGAACAGGTGCTCGATCGTGTTGAAAGGTGCAATCGCCATCCACGAATTGCACTTCTACAGTGGGAAGCAAGAAGGTGCTTAAAACGTCAATGTAGGCCCGTGCTGTGATAGTGTCACATGAAACAACAAGGGGTGCAAGCCCCCTCCATGAACAACACGACCACACCGTAACATCACCGCCTCCGAATTATACTGTTGGCACTACACACGCTGGGAGATGACGTTCAACCGGCATTCGTCATACCCACACCCTGCCGTCGGATCTCCACATTGTGTACCGTGATTCGTCACTCCACACAACGTTTTTACACTGTTCAATTGTCCAATGTTTACGCTCCTTACACCAGGCGTGGTGTCGTTTGTCATTTACTGTCCTGATGTTTGGGTTATGGGCAGCCACTCGACCATGAAATCCAAGTTTTCTCACCTCCCGCCTAACTGCCATAGTACTTGCAGTTTGGAATTCCTGTGTGATGGTCTGGATAGGTGTCTGTCTATTACACATTATGACCCTCTTCAACTGTTGGCGATCTCTGTCAGTCAACAGACGAGGTCGGCCTGAACGCTTTTGTCCTGTACGTGTCCCTTCGCGTTTCCACTTCAGTATCACATCGGAAACAGTGGACCTAGGGCTGTTTAGGAGTGTCGAAATCTCGCGTACAGACGTATGGCACAAGTGACAGCCAATCAGCTGACCACTTTCGAAGTCCGTGAGTTTCGCGGAGCGCCCCATTCTGCTCTCTCACGATGTCTAATGACTAATGAGGTCGCTGATATGGAGTACCTGGCAGTAGGTGGCAACACCGTGCATCTAATATGAAAAAGGTATGTTGTTCGCGGTGTCCGGATACTTTTGATCACAAGTGTAGGAGGTAATCTGGACAGCAGGTATTACATTTAGGACACGTTGACGCTGAAACTTTGAGCTCTCCATTTTGTAATCTTTCAACACAGTAACACAAGATCGTATGTTGCTCCTGCAGTCCTCACCTACGTTGATGTAGAAGTTATTCGACTGTTGCCCTCGTCAGCGCATTCCCCAGACCTCACAGGTCGCCGAGAGACTGTTGTAGCGACTGCTGCGCGTCCTCTGTGACTGGTGAACACGGACGTAGTCTTGAAGCCACACCTCTGTCCGTCAGCCGAGCTTATTTCGACTTGACACGCAGACGTGTCAGAGCTGATATGGCAACCCTGCGTGCCACATCCCACACCCTACATACCCTCATATCACCTACAGTTTTAATTGTGTATATGTAAGTAACAAATCAAACGTTGTTATTTGTAATCTTTCTTCATATTGCAATTTTAATGGCTGGTAATGTACATATATCTACATCTACATGACACTCCGCAAGCCACGTAATGGTGAGTGGTGGAGGGTACTTTCGGTACCACTGTCTGATTCCTCCAAACCCGTCCCACTCGTGAATAGTGCGTGGGAAGAATGGTTGTCGGGAGGGAGGAGGGGGGGGGAGTAATATGTTGTCCGACTGCTACTAAAATGTGCTGCCCCGAAATTTCAATAGTAAACCTGTCCGTGATGCGGAACGCCTCTCTTGTAACGTCTGCCAGTGGAGTTTGTTCAGCATCTCCGCAACGCTCTCTCGCCAGCTAAACCATCCCGTGAAGATACGCGTTGCTCTTCGATGGATCTTCTCCATCAGTCCAGCCTGATAGGGATCCCAGACAGATGACCAGTACTCAAGAATCCGGCGAAAAAGCGCTTTATAAGCCACTTCTTTCGTGGATGAGTTACATTTCCTTAAGATTCTTCCGATGAATCTGTCAGGTGTCTGCTTTTCACTCTATCTGTTTCATATCGTCATTCCAGTTAAGGTCGCTCTGGATACTTACTCCTAGATATTTTACGGCAGGCGCTGTCTCTGGCTGTTTGTCTTCAATAGTGTAGCTGTACAGTAGTGGCTTTCTTTTCCTGTGTATGCCCAATATGTTACGTTTATTTACGTTCAGGGTCAGCTGCCAGAGCCTGCATCAACCACCAATTCTCTGCAGGTCGTTCTGAAAATTCTTATTATCTCCTGGCGTTGCTACTTTGGTGTAGACAACTGCATCATCTGCTAAGAGCCTTGAAGAGCTTCCGATCCTTTCTACCAGCTCATTTATATATACTGTGTCCACCCCAATAGCTGAGTAGTCAGCGTGACGGGTTGCCGTCCTACGGGCCCGGGTTCGGTTACCGGCTGGGTCGGAGATTTTCTCCGCTCAGGGACTGGGTGCTGTGTTGTCTTCATCATCATTTCATCCCCATCCGGCGCGCAGTTCGCCCAGTGTGGCGTCGAATGTAACAAGACCTGCACCGAGGCGGCCGGACCTGCCCCGTAAGGGAACTCCCGTCCATTGACGCCAAACCCTCATTTCCATTTCCATATATACTGTAAACAGCAACAGTCCTATCACACTTCCCCGTGCTACTCCGGATATTACCTTTACATCTGTCAGTTTTGTTATTTAATTGTTGTTGTTGTTGTTGTGGTCTTCAGTCCTGAGACTGGTTTGATGCGGCTCTCCATGCTACTCTATCCTGTGCAAGCTTCTTCATCTCCCAGTACCTACAGCAACCTACATCGTCCTGAATCTGCTTAGTGTATTCATCTCTTGGTCTCCCTCTACGATTCTTACCCTCCACGCTGCCCTCCAATACTAAATTGGTGATCCCTTGATGCCTCAGGACATGTCCTACCAACCGATCCCTTCCTCTAGTCAAGTTGTGCCACAAACTTCTCTTCTCCCCAATTCTATTCAATACCTCCTCATTAGTTATGTGATCTACCCATCTAATCTTCAGTATTCATCTGCAGCAACACTTTTCGAAAGCTTCTATTCTCATCTTGTCTAAACTATTTGTCGTCCACGTTTTACTTCCATACATGGCTACACTCCATACAAATACTTTCACTTCCTGACGCTTAAGCCTATACTCAATGTTAACAAATTTCTCTTCTTGAGAAACGCTTTCCTTGCCATTGCCAGTCTACATTTTATATCCTCTCTACTTCGACCATCATCAGTTATTTTGCTCCCCAAATAGCAAAACTCCTTTACTACTTTAAGTGCCTCATTTCCTAATCTAATTCCCTCAGCATCACCCAGCTTAATTCGACTACATTCCATTATCCTCATTTTGCTTTTATTGATGTTCGTCTTATATCCTCCTTTCAAGACACTGTCCATTCCGTTCAACTGCTCTTCCAAGTCCTTTGCTGCCTCTGACAGAATTACAATGTCATCGGCGAACCTCAAAGTTTTTATTCCTTCTCCATGGATTTTAATTCCTACTCCGAATTTTACTTTTGTTTCCTTTACTGCTTGCTCAATACACAGATTGAATAACATTGGGGAGAGGCTACAACCCTGTCACACTCCCTTCCGAACCACTGCTTCCCTTTCATGCCCCTCGACTCTTATAACTGCCATCTGGTTTCTGTACAAATTGCAAAGAGCTTTCGGCCGTATTTACCCCTGCCACCTTCATCTTAATTATAGTTACAAAGTTTTATGTTACACACTTAAAATGTATCCTGTTTTGTGCGTTTCTCATAAGACTATTGACTCGAGTGAAATGCAACTGACAAACCAGCATCAGCACTACAGCCAGATGTATTTTATATGCAATTACAAAACAGACTGTTTTATGCTGTCGAGACTGAGATCATGAGAAAATTTTCAGTCACGCAGTGCCAGATGTTTAGGAATACATGTTGATATTTCGCATTCCTGGTTATCTGATATCTGTGTGCCAGTAGACGGATTATATAAGCCTGCTCATACAGCTCGCTGGTTGGCTAAGGCTGTGGAAAAATGAAAATGAGCGTTTGGCGTCATTAGCCCGGAGGACCCTCACTGGGCAAGTCCGGCCGCCTTGGTGCAGCTCTTGTTACATTCGACGCCACATTGGGCGACCTGCGCGCCGGGAATCGAATCCGAGCCCCTTATGACGGCCGTCCGTCACGCTGACGATTCAGCTAAAGCGGCGGACGGCGAAGTCTGTGACACCTGGTAATACATACTCGAGGTACTGCTTATCTAATCGCCCCGCCTTTGGAAGGTCACGCGCGCAGCAAGCGCAGGACTCGGTGACGTCACGCAGCCCTGTCATGAGCCGTCAGGTACATAAGCATATCGGCAGGACGGCCGGTCGCACAGTCTGGGACGCATTCTGTGCTGGTTTCACTGCCAAACGTCACTCCTCTCCACGCTTAAGGGTGAGTAGAGACTCTCCAGCACCCACTTGGTTCAAATGGCTCTAAGCACTATGGGAGGTCACCAGTCCCTTAGAACTTACACCCCATCGCACCCCCCCCCCCCCCCCCCTCAGATTTAGTTATAAGTTGGCACAGTGGATAGGCCTTGAAAAACTGAACACAGATGAATCGAGAAAACTGGAAGATGTTGTGTGGAACTATGAAAAAAATTAGTAAAACATACAAACTGAGTAGTCCATGCGGGGACAGGCAACATCAAGGACGCTCGGAGTCACCGAGCGCCGTGGTCCCGTGCTTAGCGATAGCAGCTACGGGACGAGAGGTCCTAGGTTCAAGTCTTTCCTGGAGTGAAAAGTTTAATTTTTTATTTTCAGTTTATGTGACAAACTCTTATGTTTTCATCACTATTTTGGGAGTGATTATCACATCCACAAGAAAACCTATATCGGGCAAGGTAGAAGAATCTTTTTACCCATTCGCCAAGTGTACAAGTTAAGTGGGTCGACAACATATTCCTGTCATGTGACGCACATGCCGTCACCAATATCGTATAGAATATATCAGACGTGTTCTCCTGTGGAGGAATCGGTTGACCTATGACCTTGCGATCAAATGTTTTCGGTTCCCATTGGAGAGGCACGTCCTTTCGTCTACTAATCGCACGGTTTTGCGGTGCGGTCGCAAAACAGACACTAAACTTATAGCAGTGCACAGAGACGTCAATGAACGAACGGACAGATCATAACTTTGAGAAAATTTTCAGTCGGGGGAAAACTTGAACGAAGGACCTCTCATTCCGCAGCTAGTCACGCTAACCACGGGACCACGCCTCTCCTGTGCTCACAGACTCCTTGATGTTGCCTATCTGCGCATGGACTACTCAGTTTGTATATTTTACTAATTTTTTTTCACGGTTCCACACAACTTCTTCCTGTTTTCTCGATTAATCTGTGTTCAGTTTTTCAAGGCCTATCCACTGTGCCAATTTATAACTAAATCTGAGGGGGGTGCGATGGGGAGGTTCCCTTGTCAGAACTACTTAAACGTAACTAACCCAAGGACATCACGCACATCCATGCCTGAGGCAGGGTTCGAACCTGCGACCGTAGCAGCAACGCGGTTCCGGACTGAAGCGCCTACAACCACTCGGCCACAGCGGCCGGCGCACTCATTTGTCCAGTGTTTCTTTCTTCAGCCGTCACTAGGCTCTGTGTGGCAATAATTCCTCTTCAGGCTTGATTAAGTGTGTATGCGACAGCTGTGTAATTTGCTGATTACCGCAGTGCAAGACCGTAATATATGCAGTTCTACCTACCGGAATGCTCCCTGTGACAGGTTTGCACTCACTGTGTCGAAGTTTTGAAACAGTTTTATGCCTCCGTGGGCCGTACATATCGTGTTAAGTCTGTTTTGTATTCGACCACTCGTTACATATATCTAAGTTGAAATAAAAGTTATCATAAACTGAAAGATATGAGTTATAATTACTTGTCCTCAGTGTGGTGAAGATATCAGGCAGCATACAGTTATTAGGATGGGGAGCTCCCCGATCTGGCACTTAATTACTATACTCTTTCAGTGAAAGATTTTCGTTGACTTCAGTAGCAAATTCATTTGAATTTTTGTCATCCAGGAAGTCTGTGTTGTCTGAGCTCTTCTGCAGTCCAGTCCGGACTGAAAAATGTGCCTACAGCACAGCATAGAACGTGACACGTCGCGTTTGCTTTCCACATGTTTATGTTTATGGAGAGAACAAACATTACGTGTCACGTCCTACACTGTGATGTAGGCACATTTTCCAGTCTGGACTGGACTGCAGAAGAGCTCACACAACACAATAGCGAAAAAATGTAAAAGCTAAATGATAACGGAAGCCAGTATGTCAGTTTATCTGCAAGTAAACCTGTCAGTGTTCCAGGTATGTTTGTGTTACTGTAACTGTAGCTGAAAACGTTGACCACAGAGGCACAAAAACCACACGGAACATCTGCTACCTTCTCAGTACTGCAACTTTCACTACAATAAGAAAATAAGAGGGGCGTCCAACAAGCAGGTAACGCAAGACTTTTTTTCTTGAAGCAGGTTTGTTTCATTCGGAAACCCGGTGCATCATATCATTCCCCACTCTTCAGACTACAAAACCCTATTTTTTAACGTAATCCCCGTTCAGTGCAACCTCACTGGTAGTGCTTGAAAGCCCACACGCTTCTGTCCTAGTGGTCGACGTCTTGTAGCATCAGTAACGTCCCTATCGTCCCTATCATCCCAATCATTGGCGGAAGTGGCAACAAAACGACTATTCACGTTGGTGTGTAGAATATATGAGTCTGGTGACATACCATCTGACTTTCGGAAAAGCATCATCCACACAATTCCGAAGACGGCAAGAGCTGACAAGTGCGAGAATTATCGCACAATCAGCTTAATAGCTCATGCATCGAAGCTGCTTACAAGAATAATATACAGAAGAATGGAAAAGAAAATTGAGAATGCGCTAGGTGACGATCAGTTTGGCTTTAGGAAAAGTAAAGGGACGAGAGAGGCAATTCTGACGTTACGGCTAATAATGGAAGCAAGGATAAAGAAAAATCAAGACACTTTCATAGGATTTGTCGACCTGGAAAAAGCGTTCGACAATATAAAATGGTGCAAGCTGTTCGAGATTCTGAAAAAAGTAGGGGTAAGCTATAGGGAGAGACGGGTCATATACAATATGTACAACAACCAAGAGGGAATAATAAGAGTGGACGATCAAGAACGAAGTGCTCGTATTAAGAAGGGTGTAAGACAAGGCTGTAGCCTTTCGCCCCTACTCTTCAATCTGTACATCGAGGAAGCAATGATGGAAATAAAAGAAAGGTTCAGGAGTGGAATTAAAATACAAGGTGAAAGGATATCAATGATACGATTCGCTGATGACATTGCTATACTGAGTGAAAGTGAAGAAGAATTAAATGATCTGCTGAACGGAATGAACAGTCTAATGAGTACACAGTATGGTTTGAGAGTAAATCGGAGAAAGACGAAGGTAATGAGAAGTAGTAGAAATGAGAACAGCGAGAAACTTAACATCGGGATTGATGGTCACGAAGTCAATGAAGTTAAGGAATTCTGCTACCTAGGCAGTAAAATAACCAATGACGGACGGAGCAAGGAGGACATCAAAAGCAGACTCGCTATGCCAAAAAAGGCATTTCTGGCCAAGAGAAGTCTACTGATATCAAATACCGGCCTTAATTTGAGGAAGAAATTTCTGAGGATGTACGCCTGGAGTACAGCATTGTATGGTAGTGAAACACGGACTGTGGGAAAACTGGAACAGAAGAGAATCGAAGCATTTGAGATGTGGTGCTATAGACGAATGTTGAAAATTAGGTGGACTGATAAGGTAAGGAATGAGGAGGTTCTACGCAGAATCGGAGAAGAAAGGAATATGTGGAAAACACTGATAAGGAGAAGGGACAGGATGGTAGGACATCTGCAAAGACATGAGGGAATGACTTCCATGGTACTAGAGGGAGCTGTAGAGGGCAAAAACTGTAGAGGAAGACAGAGACTGGAATACGTCAAGCAAATAATTGAGGACGTAGGTTGCAAGTGCTACTCTGAAGAGGTTAGCACAGGATAGGAATTCATGGCGGGCCGCGTCAAACCAGTCAGTAGACTGATGACCAAAAAAAAAAAAAAATCATCTAAGTATGCTTCCCCCGGAGCGCATCAATCATTGGGGTAAAGGTGCGAGATCCGGGCTGTGGGATGGACGAGGAAGAACCGTCCACTGAAGTTTTGCGGCCTCCACTCCGGTCAGGTTCGTGTGAGGGATTGCGTTGTCACGGAGAAGCAGAAGTTGGTTTTAATTTTTGTGGCCACGAACACGTTGAAGTCTTTTCTTCAGTTTGCTGAGGGTAGCACAACATACTTTCGAGTTGCATGTAGCACGACGAGGCAGGACATCAAACAGAATAACCCCTTCAGAGTCACACAGGGGCGTGTCCCTAAGTTTATCGACTCTCAACTTTTTCTTCGGAGGAGAGGCAGTGTGTCGCCGCTGCATAGATTGCCGCTTTGTTTCCGGTTCGAAGTAATGAACCCGTGTGGCGATGTTCGACAAGATATCGTCACGATCAGCCCTTTGACCCAGAAGCTATTACGCACAGATGGCGCTTAATTGCTCCTTATGCCTTCGTGTTAGGCGACGAGGACCCCAATGCGCACCCACTGGCAGCCCCAACTATTGGCCGAGCGTGACCGCACGTTGCAACATGGCGGGAGGCACGGTTGGGTGCGACCCGCCGGCACGGAGGAGATCGGATATGTTGGCGCGATTTTGTTGCCATGGTGAAAGACGCCTCGCGCAACGACACACCGTTCAGTGACAGGTATCTGTAGACATTCTGGAAGCGCCTACGAATATATGCGATGGTCAACTTTTCCGACAAAAGAAACTCAGTGACAGCTCTCTGCTTGGAACGCGCTTCCGTTACAGATGTCACTTTAAAGGCCAACTGTAGGGTCGCTGAACCGGTAATTAGGGCGGTTCACAAACAACAACTCAAGTACACAAGTTATCCCAAAACGTTATCATGGAAGTAGGGGCCAGGAGGTGCTGGTGAAATAACACACACTGCTAAAGATACCTTTTTATTTTAAACTTTCTCAATAATAAAATGTAAGCCTGGCATTTTTTAAAAAAATAATTTCAAAACAATTTCAAATAGCATGACAATTTTCATTATTAAAGGAGATTACTGGGTATGACAACTTGGCAATAATGAGATTTTAACTAAAAAAAACCTTTTTAAAAGTAGCTCTATGTAAAGGATATTGCAAGGTTTGACGTTAACAATAAGAAGATTTTAAACTTGTTATATGAATAAGGGAACAATTCCAAAAAAAAAACTTTAAGCAGCTAGCTTGTACTAAGCAAAAATACTTGTCTCTCATCAGTTACATAACTTATATTTGTTACAAAATAAATGTCAATAAACCAGCACACAAACCTTCACATTAAAGGCACTTCCCAAAAAAAAATTTCCTTACCTCGCTGAAGGAGTGACACGTGTAAAGGGGCCCAAATCACAATAGGTGGAATTGTTACTGATGGTCTACAGGGACACAGAAGATCAGCCCCAATACTTTGATTACAAGCCGGCACCTCCCTTAGTTACTCAAAACCAGAAGATGTAGCAAGGGCGGCGCCTGCAGAGAATCCAAACCAGAGAGACCTGCGACACCGACCCAAAACCACCCAATCGCAGTGTGAATCAAAACAGCCCGACCAAGAAGCAATTACCACATTCCCGCGGACAGGCAAACGACGGCCCCAACAAATCCACTGGTGAAGAAACTCGTAAGACTGCTACACTATGAAGATGACGTGCTACAGACGCGAAATTTAACCGACAGGAAGAAGATGCTGTGATATGCAAATGATTAGCTTTTCAGAGCATTCACACAAGGTTGGCGCCGATCGCGACACCGACAACGTGCTGACGTGAGGGAAGTTTTCGACCGGTTTCTCATACACAAACAACAGTTGATCGGCGTTACCTGGTGAAACGTTGTTGTCATGCCTCGTGTAAGGAGGAGAAATGCGTACCGTCACGTTTCCGACTTTGATAAAGGTCGCATTGTAGCGTATCGCGATTGCGGTTTATCGTATCGCGACATTGCTGCTAGCGTTGGTCGAGATCCGATGACTGTTAGCAGAATATGGAATCGGTGGGTTCAGGAGGGTAATACGGAAAGCCGTGCTGGATCCCAACGGCCTCGTATCACTAGCAGTCGAGATGACAGGCATCTTATCCGCATGGCTGTAACGCATCGTGCAGTCACGTCTCGATCCCTGAGTCAGCACATCGGGACGTTTCCAAGACAACAACCATCTGCACGAACAGTTCGACAACGTTTGCAGCAGCATGGACTATCAGCTCGAATACCATGGATTCGGTTACCCTTGACGCTGCATCACAGACAGGAGCGCCTGCGATGGTGTTCTCGACGACGAATGGCAAAACGTCATTTTTTCGGATGAATCCAAGTTCTGTTTACAACATCATGATGGTCGCATCCGCGTTTGGCGACATCGCGGTGAACGCATATTGGAAACGTATATTCGTCGTTATCGCCATACTGGCGTATCACCTGGCGTGATGGTATGGGGTGCCATTGGTTACACGTCTCGGTCACCTCTTGTTCGCACTGACGGCACTTTGAACAGTGGGCGTTACATTTCAGATGTGTTACGACCCGTGGCTCTACCCTTCATTCGATCCCTGCGAAACACTACATTTCAGGAGGATAATGCCCGACCGCAATTTGCAGGTCCTGTACGGGCCTTTCTGGATATAGAAAATGTTCGAGTGCTGTCCTGGCCAGCACATTCTCCAGATTTCTCACCAATTGAAAACGTCTGGTCAACGGTGGCCGAGCAGTTGGCTCGTCACAATACGCCAGTCACTACTCTCGACGAACTGTGGTATCGTGTTGAAGCTGCATAGGCAGCTGTACCTGTACACGCCATCCGAGCTCTGTTTGACTCAATGCCCAGGAGTATCATGGCCGTTATTACGTCCAGAGGTCGTTGTTCTGGGTACTGATTTCTCAGGATCTATACACCGAAATTGCGTGTAAATGTAATCACATGTCAGTTCTAGTATAATACCCGTTTATCATCTGCATTCCTTCTTGGTGTAGTAATTTTAATGGCCAGTAATATATATAAATATATATATATATATATATATATATATATATATATATATATATAACTCTGTTACATAAAAACAGTACTCAACTTCCCACACTCCACTACAGCGCTGGGAATACGTCGCACTTCCAAATGCTTCTTAGAGCCAACTGCTGCCAGTGGTATCAACGGCCGATTAGAAGACATACAGTCCCTCGCGCTGGTCTCCTGCACCACGGCTTCTAAGCTTCATAAGCCACGTACATGTGGCTAAGGCAGACTTGGTCCCTGACAGCCAAGAGATCAGCCAAAGCACTTGACGACCCCCAGCAGCAGGGCCCCGCTCGCGCCATCGCCTCTCTCGGTCACCGCCCAGTACGTCCCCCTCGATCATCACGCGGCCGTACAGTTGCTCCACCTCCCTCCAGAGGGCGGTAGCGATCCAAACAGCGCGCCAAGCGGAAAGCGCCACCGCAAACACTAGACGCGAAGCGAAAGCACTCCGCCTCGCGCGCTTTTCGTAGAGCCGGACACAACTATGGCTCAGCCGCCACTTACTGGAACTTGATGAAGGTATAGGGGATGGTTGGTTGTTTGATTTGTGGGAGGGGACCAGAAAGCGAGGTCATCGATCCGATCGGGTCACGGAAGGATGGGGAAGGAAGTCGGCCGTGCCGTTTCAAAGAACCATCGTGGCATTTGCCTGAAGCGATTTAGGAAAATCACGGGAAACGTAAATCAGCGTGGGCGGACGCGGGTATAGTGGCTGAACCTGGAATGTTCCACTATTCCCACAACAAATTCTCCAATTTATCAACCGAAATTGGCCGAGAAAAATGTGCTGCATCACTTATTGAACGACACTCGTAGTATCACACTGACTTCAAATTTATAAAACGGTGTAGCAGTTGCTATTCTCCGATTGTAAGTACATACTTTTGTGTTTGTGTGACAGAATCATCTGGAAATCTGTACAGTACTGGATAAAAATTAAGGTCTCCCGTTCAGTCATCTATACGTTGAGACATCCAATCAGTGTGTGTTGCTTTACCAGTTTTTAGTGCCACCTAAATTAACCATCTGTGCCTAACACCGACAAAAGCTGTAGGAAATGAAACCAGTAGTTATCTGATACTAATAAAAATATTTACATATTCGTTGACACTTTTTGATGCTCTACATTAGAGGGGTAGGACGGCGCTGATAAGTGTTAGACATGAATGAAGTTACTCAAACTCTTTTCGTTTTAATAGGAATCTCGCAGTATCTGTGAGAGAATGCTTATTATGAGTTTTCTGAATTGGTAACGTTATTTGTATTACGGCTAACAGAGTGGAGTGGGGGGGGGGGGGGGGGAAGGAAGAGGGTGGAGCTTGAACACAACAAAAGATAACATTTGTGTTAAGCCGGTATTACACTATTAAATTTCTTTGTCAATGATTTGATCAAAGATATGAACAAATATTCTGTCAAACATATTTGACAAAGATCTTTGACGTAGGGCTCTCATCATATTTTTCGTCAAAGTTCAAGATGGCTGACAAAAACAATTTGTTCTTAACTGCAGCATTTGCATGTACCACAACTGCACTGTGTGCACATGTGGAAGAGAAGTGGGGGAAAGAAAGGAAACGTACCTGGGTGAAGCCCTGTGTTTTACGACGACACGATAAAAGCATTCAACAAAACCTGTTACATGAGCTCATAGTGGAGGACGTCAAGTCGTACATCAATTACTTAAGAATGGATGAGCATACATTTCTGTATGTGCTCAGTGAAGTGTATCCTCATATCACAAAGCACAATACTCACTTAAGAACTGCTACACCTGCAGAAGACAGGCTCTCTGTAATACTCCGATTCCTTGCTACAGGAGAGGGTTAGGTTAGGTTAGGTTAGGTCAGGTCAGGTCAGGTCAGGCTACATCTCCAACCTTCTTAATCTATTTTTTGTATTCGGGATGCTTCATGTTGTAAAGCGCCTCATCAGCTTCATACATCTCTATTAATTTTGTAGTTGTCGGCACACACCAATTGTATTTACCGGCAGCATTTATAAAACCACTACAGATGGCAGAACGCTGCAGCGATGCTAGCGCTCCACGTGGCAACATGTCACATTGCAGTGAACAGAAGACAGCGAGGCCCTAATATGATCAAATATTTGACGACATTTGACAAAGTTCCCTATTACACCATCAAATATCTTTGACAAAGATATTTGACAAAGAAATTTGATAGTTTAATACCGGCCTTACTGAAATGGAAAACAAATTCTCTTTGAGTAAAATTTCTCACTTTTCAAGCGCACCAATTCGACTGAAATTCTCGCGCTTTCGGTGGCTACCTCCGATCAAAAAATCTAAAATTTTGTTCAAATCGATGCAGCTTGAAAACCGAGAAGTATTTATTCAAACATTGTGCCACGAAAGACTCCGAGGACACATACTCCCTTTCACTGGCTCGAAGTTTCACTGTGCACAGTTTGGTGTCGTATTGTTGGAATATGTCAGAAATGTTGAGAAGGAGTTGTGGTGTGACTGCAGCTGCTACCCTGATGCAATGTTTGCCGGTGAGGCTTCCCAGACTGAAGTACTCGTAGCGGATGGCCAGTGCTCTGTGCGACACAGAGCATACAAGGCAATATGCAGAACTAGCTCTTAGAGCAGAGTAATACAGATTCTAGTTGCATAATGTCGTTCCACTAACAGGAGAGATTAGAGGGATCAGTGGTGTAGTACAGGAGCGCCATAGTTGCGTATGACCTTTTCAGTATCTCCATTTCGAAAGACTTCTGTTGAAAGAAATTAAGCAATTGAGGTCTCTACCCATTCTGAGGACACATTGTGCTAAATAAGGGAAACCATAAATCTCGAGGATCGTGTGGTTGAAGATTTGCAGCTGTTCACCTGTGGCATCAAGTTTATACAGATAGGACAGTATGTTATTGCAACAGACTTGTGATGGGCAACATTTAAGGCCGTTTCCCACTAGGGCTGCCGCGCATCAAAACCGCGCGGCAGCGGCGTGGTTGCCATGGAAACGCCTTCTGCGTCGCGGTTTGCCCATGTCGAACCGCTGCCGCTGCCGCGTGCCGAACTCCAGGTCCGCGCCACCAATCACAGAGCGCGCTGAGCGTGACGTCAGGTACGGAACCCCGGGCCACACGAACTTTCGCCGAACCGCTGGCGCGGACGCGGCGGCAGCTATGAAATACTTACCATCCGATTCCAAGGAAACTATTCGGTAGAAAAAATTGATTCTTGTGCCTGTTACAGCCTGATAT
Source organism: Schistocerca americana (assembly GCF_021461395.2). Lineage (NCBI taxonomy): Eukaryota > Metazoa > Arthropoda > Insecta > Orthoptera > Acrididae > Schistocerca > Schistocerca americana. Next base: position 153,069,096 of record NC_060129.1, read on the forward strand.
CTTCTCTCGATAAAGGACCGAATTTATTTTCGTTATTCCTCATGGTTACTTGCTGTATCGCATTTACGTAAACCTTTACACGAAATTTTAATGAGTGTGCAGAGGTAAAAACGCATTGCATGGACTTTGCATACAGTTCATTTTAGGTAATACGTCTACATCTACATTTATACTCCGCAAGCCACCCAACAGTGTGTGCGGAGGGCACTTTACATGCCACTGTCATTACCTCCCTTTCCTGTTCCAATCGCGTATGGTTCGCGGGAAGAACGACTGTATGAAAGCCTCCGTGCGCGCTCTAATCTCTCTAATCTTACATTCGTGATCTCCTCGGGAGGTATAAGTAGGGGGAAGCAATATATTCGATACCTCATCCAGAAACGCACCCTCTCGAAACCTGGCGAGCAAGCTACACCGCGATGCAGAGCGCCTCTCTTGCAGAGTCTGCCACTTGAGTTTATTAAACATCTCCGTAACGCTATCACGGTTACCAAATAACCCTGTGACGAAATGCGCCGCTCTTCTTTGGATCTTCTCTAACTCCTCCGTCACCCCGATCTGGTACGGATCCCACACTGATGAGCAATACTCAAGTATAGGTCGAACGAGTGTTTTGTAAGCCACCTCCTTTGTTGATGGACTACATTTTCTAAGGACTCTCCCAATGAATCTCAACCTGGTACCCGCCTTACCAACAATTAATTTTATATGATCATTCCACTTCAAATCATTCCGCACGCATACTCCCCGATATTTTACAGAAGTAACTGCTACCAGTGTTTGTTCCACTATCAAATAATCATACAATAAAGGATCCTTCTTTCTAGGTATTCGCAATACATTACATTTGTCTATGTTAAGGGACAGTTGCCACTCCCTGCACCAAGTGCCTATGTGCTGCAGATCTTCCTGCATTTCGCTACAATTTTCTAATGCTGCAACTTCTCTGTATACTACAGCATCATCCGCGAAAAGCCGCATCGAACTTCCGACACTATCTACTTGGTCATTTATATATATCGTGAAAAGCAATGGTCCCACAACACTCCCCTGTGGCACGCCAGAGGTTACTTTAACGTCTGTAGACGTCTCTCCATTGATAGCAACATGCTGCGTTCTGTTTGCTAAAAACTCTTCAATCCAGCCACACAGCTGGTCTGATATTCCGTAGGCTCTTACTTTGTTTATCAGGCGACAATGCGGAACTGTATCGAACGCCTTCCGGAAGTCAAGAAAAATAGCATCTACCTGGGAGCCTGTATCTACTATTTTCTGGGTCTCATGAACAAATAAAGCGAGTTGGGTCTCACACGATCGCTGTTTCCGGAATCCATGTTGATTCCTACATAGTAGATTCTGGGTTTCCAAAAACGACATGATACTCGAGCAAAAAACATGTTCTAAAATTCTACAACAGATCGACGTCAGAGATATAGCTCTATAGTTTTGCGCATCTGCTCGACGACCCTTCTTGAAGACTGGGACTACCTGTTCTCTTTTCCAATCATTTGGAACCTTCCGTTCCTCTAGAGACTTGCGGTACACGGCTGTCAGAAGGGGGGCAAGTTCTTTGGCGTACTCTGTGTAGAATCGAATTGGTATCCCGTCAGGTGCAGTGGACTTTCCTCTGTTGAGTGATTCCAGTTGCTTTTCTATTCCTTGGACACTTATTTCGATGTCAGCCATTTTTTCGTTTGTGTGAGGATTTAGAGAAGGAACTGCAGTGTGGTCTTCATCTGTGAAACAGCTTTGGAAAAAGGTGTTTAGTATTTCAGCTTTACGCGTGTCATCCTCTGTTTCAACGGCATCATCATCCCGGAGTGTCTGGATATGCTGTTTCGAGCCACTTACTGATTTAACGTAAGACCAGAGCTTCTTAGGATTTTCTGTCAAGTCGGTACATAGAATTTTACTTTCGAATTCACTGAACGCTTCACACATAGCCCTCCTTACGTTAACTTTGACATCGTTTAGCTTCTGTTTGTCTGAGAGGTTTTGGCTGCGTTTCAACTTGGAGTGAAGCTCTCTTTGCTTTCGCAGTAGTTTCCTAACTTTGTTGTTGTACCACGGTGGGTTTTTCCCGTCCCTCGCAGTTTTACTCGGCACGTACCTGTCTAAAACGCATTTTACGATTGCCTTGAACTTTTCCCATAAACACTCAACATTGTCAGTGTCGGAACAGAAATTTTCGTTTTGATCTGTTAGGTAGTCTGAAATCTGCCTTCTATTACTCTTGCTAAACAGATAAACCTTCCTCCCTTTTTTTATATTCCTATTAACTTCCATATTCAGGGATGCTGCAACGGCCTTATGATCACTGATTCCCTGTTCTGCACATACGGAGTCGAAAAGTTCGGGTCTGTTTGTTATCAATAGGTCCAAGATGTTATCTCCACGAGTCGGTTCTCTGTTTAATTGCTCGAGGTAATTTTCGGATAGTGCACTCAGTATAATGTCACTCGATGCTCTGTCCCTACCACCCGTCCTAAACATCTGAGTGTCCCAGTCTATAACTGGTAAATTGAAATCTCCACCTAAGACTATAACATGCTGAGAAAATTTATGTGAAATATATTCCAAATTTTCTCCCAGTTGTTCTGCCACTAATGCTGCTGAGTCGGGAGGTCGGTAAAAGGAGCCAATTATTAACCTAGCTCGGTTGTTGAGTGTAACCTCCACCCATAATAATTCACAGGAACTATCCATTTCTACTTCACTACAGGATAAACTACTACTAACAGCGACGAACACTCCACCACCGGTTGCATGCAATCTATTCTTTCTAAACACCGTCTGTGCCTTTGTAAAAATTTCGGCAGAATTTATCTCTGGCTTCAGCCAGCTTTCTGTACCTATAACGATTTCGGCTTCGGTGCTTTCTATCAGCGCTTGAAGTTCCGGTACTTTACCAACGCAGCTTCGACAGTTGACAATTACAATACCGATTGCTGCTTGGTCCCCGCATGTCCTGTCTTTACCCCGCACCCGTTGAGACTGTTGCCCTTTCTGTACTTGTCCAAGGCCTTCTAACCTAAAAAACCGCCCAGCCCACGCCACACAACCCCTGCTACCCGTGTAGCCGCTTGTTGCGTGTAGTGGACTCCTGACCTATCCAGCGGAACCCGAAACCCCACCACCCTATGGCGCAAGTCGAGGAATCTGCAGCCCACATGGTCGCAGAACCGTCTCAGCCTCTGATTCAGACCCTCCACTCGGCTCTGTACCAAAGGTCCGCAGTCAGTCCTGTCGACGATGCTGCAGATGGTGAGCTCTGCTTTCATCCCGCTAGCGAGACTGGCAGTCTTCACCAAATCAGATTGCTGCCGGAAGCCAGAGAGGATTTCCTCCGATCATGCGATCGCTCGTGATGCGACCAATACTGCGTCCTGCTCGTCGTACACCGTATGGTTGTATCGACCGCAAATTTCGTAAACGGTTCAAGAAATCGAAACGTGTTTTTTTGCAAACGATTACTTGTAAAAAGTCATGTATTTCGTCGCATGATAAATGTCCAAAATCTATTTATCTGCCGAGATATGCAAGTAACTCCAGTTTTTCAGAAGGGATGGATGAATTCTTTTAAACGGCATTTAATAGCATGTGGAATGAGAAGTTAAATCCCTACTGTTGCCATCCACCCCCACCGTCTTACCTTACCCCCACAGGCCGTCCTCCTCCTCCGTGAATCCCTCCGTCTCTACTGTGCCTTCCTCCACACGCATGACCCGGACACACTCCGACGCCTCGGGCAACTCCAGCGACACATCGAAATTTGCTCGCGGCCCAGAAACGCCGGCACTGGCGACAGACATGCTCCCGTTTAAATGCTACCCTACTAATCAACTCGTCCAAGTTCTGGTCGGCCTTCCGTCGCCTTACCAGAACTAAACCCTCCCCCTATTATCCTCTTCTCCATGATGATCACCCTTTCCCTGACACCCTTAGTAAGGCCAATCACTTTGCCTCCTACCTCTCCGATGTATTTTCCATCCCCGATGATCCCCAGTTCGATTACTCCCTCTTCCCGGATATCTGCGATCGAACTGACACCTCCGTCCCTCCCCTCGCTCCCGGTTTCCAGTACTTGGACAACATTGCACACACGGAACTCAATGCCCCTATCACTACAGAGGATCTCATTGCTACACTCCGCACCAAACGCAACACCGCTCCTGGTCACGATCGTGTCACCTACCGTCACATTCGTGAAGCTCCTGTCCCTTTCCTCTCCACCCTGGCCAGGCTCTACAATGTAGTCCTGTCCACCGGTTACTACCCCGACCTGTGGAAAACCTCCCGTATCCTGATGTTCCTTAAACCTGGCAAACCGCCGTCCGCCGTCTCCTCCTACCGTCCCATGTGCCTTACCTCGGTCTTCAGCAAGGTCCTGGAATCTATCCTCACCCACCACATCCACCAGCATCTCCACCAGCATCGCCTCCGTCCCGTTACCCAGTGTGGCTTTCGACTGTCCTTCTCTTCCGACGACCTTCTCCTTCACCTCACTCATCTTCTTTCCAAACAGCTTAATTCCCCTCGTTCCACAATCTTCCTCTCCCTGGACCTCGAACGTGCTTATGACCGCGTATGGCATTCTGGTCTCCTCTTCAAGCTGCAAGCCTTCGCCCTTCCCATTAACTACGTCCATCTGATAAGCTCCTTTCTCTCCCACCGTCCTTCCTACGTCACCATCCATAACACGGATTCCTACACCTTTTTTCCCTCCGCCGGTGTGCCCCAAGGCTCCATCCTCTCTCCCCTTCTGTACCTTTTATATACGGCGGACATGCCGCCACCGTCACCCCCCCCCCCCGTCCACCTTCTCCAGTTTGCCGATGACACCGCCTTCCTTGCCCTTGCCCCCACCCTGCAGCGCTCCCAACACCTTCTCCAATCCCATCTTGACCAGTTCACCGCTTGGTGCAACCAGTGGTTGCTCAAGGTCAATCCCTCCAAAACTTAGGCAATCATTGAAGGCAAAACCACCCCGTCCTTCCGCCTCCTTGATTTCTATCTCACCATCTATGGCCGTCCTATCGCCCTCACCCCCACACTTAAGTACCTTGGCGTCACCCTCGATCGTCGACTCTCCTGGACCTCCCATCTCCAGACAATCCAAGCCAAGGCACGCTCCCGACTCCGTCCCCTCAAGCTCCTTTCCGGCTGTACGTGGGGTCTGGACCCCTCCACCATCCTCCACACCTATAAATCCCTCATCCGCCCTATCCTTTGTTACGCCCATCCCGCCTGGATCTCCGCCACCCCTACCTTTAATAAATCCCTTCAAATCCTTGAACGCCATGCTCTCCACCTCGCCTATTGCATCCGTCTCCCCTCCCCCACGCGGATCCTGTACGATGTCATTCCGTTCCCCCACCTCCTCCTTTTCCTTGAAAGGATACAGATCCTGTACACCTCCCACAAACTTGATCCTCCTCACCCACTTGTCTCGCCCACCCTCTCCCGCCCCCGCCCGCTGCCGCGCCTTTATTCCCACCCGGTCTCCATCTCTCCACCCTCCTTACCGTCTCCCAAGGTGGCTTCCGCCAGCTCCCCCTCCCTGATGGTGTCCTCCTCCCCTCCAGCTACCCCTCCCATCAACTTTGATCCTCCCCCCCACTTCCTATGTCCTTTCCTTTAGGCACCCTCCCTCACTTCCCCTCCCTTCTCTTTCATTTTCCCCCATCCCCCTTCCTCCACCCGTCTTTCCCCGGGCTTCCCCTCCCCCTTCCTCCCTTCCCCCTATCTCCTCTGCCCATGGCATCTCTGCTCTCCCCTCTTCCCCTTACAACCCCCCCCCCCCCTCCTCCTCTCTTGGCAGGTCCCCGGACTTGTACACGCTCAGTGGACTTTCGCGTGCCGGAGATCATCGCCGTCAGTGTCTCAGTGTCTCGTGTGTGTGCCTTCGTTTTGTGTTTAGTGTTCTTTCGCCGTCACGCCTCCACTGTTTACACGTGCCGTCGCAGTCCTCCGTGTTATGTGCGCCGTGTCAACAGGTGTTAGTGTTTTTTCTCGTCCAGCATGAACGGCTTCATGTTTATTGTTTTTTGTATCTACCTTTTTTGCCCGCCGTTTTCATTGTATTGTCTGTGTCACCTATATGTCATATAATTGTCCCACTTAAGGCCGAAGAGCGGCGTAATATGCTGCTGACAGCCCACCTGTATGAGGTGCTTAAAATTACAATAAAGAAAAAAAAAAAAAGAGAAGTTGAACCGAAACTAATTTACTGGTATGTCATAAGATGTAATTTGCCCAGTATCTACAGTTATTGATTATTTCCTTTGGTAAGTAACGAACGTTTTTTTCTTGATCTAGTGTACTTTATTGGTTCAAGACGCATTTTGCCTTTTACTTTAAGGCATCTTCGGTGGAGTCTAGAATGATTCAGTTTTGTTTTGATATGTGATACTTGCAGATTATAAATCTGTTCACGTCTTTTTTTACGTGAATAACTGATTACTTACAGTGAATCGAGTTTTTGGCGGACATCTGCGTTTCCCCTCACCTGGTCACATGCCTGGAGGTTGAACTAAAACTTATATTATGCAACATAAGCAGATTTTCATGTTCGCTCTTTTTTCTTCTGTCACTAGCTGTAGACATTATACCGAAAACTCTGATTTGAAGTCGTAACTACAGTGTGTTCACCTCATGTCCATTCCTGTTTGGTTTGTTTGCGTACATGTTGCCAACCTAAAGAATTATATGCTGAAAACTAATGTTTGTTTATTTCTGTCCTCCTTATATCGGTATGTGTGTGTGGCTAGCCAGTGATAGTTACAGAAAGTTGAAAGTGAATGCAGTAGTTGTCAGACAGTGGTTGAAAGATTTGGTGTTCAGCTGATTTCAGCTTTGGTTTAAATGTTTTGTGGAGAAGTGCATGGAAGAGTAAATTCACTGCTAAAATTAATAGATAAAATAGTAGAATAGCATTTGAGCGGATGATTGTTATCAGAACACTATCACCCAACCCCTGTGTCCTCACTCTTTGACGCCTCATAATATGTCCTGTCAACTAACTCTTCTTGTAGTCAAGTTGTGCTGTAATTTCCTCTTCCTCTTCTACTTAATTCCATACCTCTTCTTTAGTTACACGATCCTCGTATCTAATCTTCAGCATTCTTATTGATCACCACGATTTGAAAGCGTCCATTGTCTTCTTGACAGAACTGTTCATCATCCACGTTTCACTTACATACAAGGCTGCATTCCACACAAATACCTTTGTAAAATAGTACCCAACTGTTAGAATTTATATTCAATGTGAACAAATTTTCATTTTCAGAAAGCTTTTCTTGCTATTGACAGTCTTAATTTTATATCCTGCCTTTTCAATTACTGCTTCCCTTTCAAGTCATTGACGTCTTAGAAATGCAGTTTGGTTTCTGTACAAGTTATAAATAATCCCATGTCTCTGTGTTTTATCGATGACAACTCCAGAGCTTCAAAGAATGTTTTAAATAAGATTGTCAAAACCTTTCTCTAAACATGCAAATGTTATAAACACAGTTTCATAGTTCTTCATTTTGTCTACTTAGGTAAGTGGTAGGATCAGTATTGCTTTGCGTGTTCAGACATTTCACAGGGATCTAACATTGTGCTTATGTTAGTTTGTACAACCGCTCACCCTCTCCTCTCTACATACTCCTTCCACTTTCTAGCTTCTCTTATTTGCTTAGTTCTGGCTTGCCAAATGAGTTCTTGACAGTTGCTTCTCCTTTGAGCAAAGTTTCCTTTCTTCTTTCTCATTTTCATTCTCCTATGTTTTCCAAGCGCAAAATCGCGTTGCGATTTTAGACTTTCTGTCAACGTCATGTTTAGATATATCTATTTCCCATGGCCTACTTTATTTGCTGCATTTTTGTATTTTTCCCTCTTGTCAAATTTAATATATTACGTTTCATCTAACGATTTATACTGTACCTTTTTCCCGTTCACATACTCCGCTGCATTCACGACTTCTTCTCTCAAAGATATCCATTCGTATTCTAGCGGATTCCTTCCTCTGTTTCAGTCAGTCGTTGATTTACGGTAACTTTAAGATTATCGAAAAACTGTGGGTCTTGACTTATTCAAGTTCCATCTCCTTAATTTTCTACCGTTTACTGTCTCTTTAGCTGTAAAATGCAGCTCGTAACCAATAAATTAGTGTAGGTATGCGTCTGCACCGGGAAATGTCTTATAACTTAAAATCTGGCTTCGAAAACTCTGTTCCAAATATATATTATTCTTTCATGATTCTTAAGCAAGGTGCTGGTCATGATTACATTATGCTCTGTGGGAAATTCTATCAGGCTTCCACTTTCATCCATTCCCCCTAGCCTTTGTGTTCTTACTGTTTTCGTGTACCTGCCACCGTGTCACATTTAAAATTTTTGTCTCACTTAACTATCTGAATAATCTCTTTTCTCGTACGTTGTTTCAATGAGTTACGAGATAGTGAACAATCATGAACGGTAGTCAGGAAATCTGTTTATGGTGAAATGAGAAAACATGAATAATGAAATATGTGAAAGAGTACATTGTACAGAAAATGAAAAATTGGTATGTCTTCAGGTCTTTCCTTCATGTAAGTGTAAGATATAGTTAATCAAACGCACTGGGCGTTTCGGTGGGTCCCGCCCCACAACTCAGTGGCTGTCCGTCATTGGCTACCGCTGGCGTCTGCCGCTTCCAGATGGGAACGCCAATTCCGCGAGTCGCCGCGTCAAAGCGGAAAACGCTTGCCGCTGCCGCTGCCGTTGCCACACGCCGCGCTGTAGTGGAAACCGGCCTTTACTGTCACTGCATAAGCCTCGTAGCCTCGTACAAGCACTGGGGGTGTTCCAGAAGGGCAGAGGGCTGCTCATTGGCGCTGTGTTTCAGATTCATCCACAATGGCAGCAGTTGAAGAGGTTCAACAGACCACCTGCGTGGGCCTCGGCGCCCTTCTGGACGCGGGCGAAGGCGCTGTGGTGACGCTGGTGGCGGGGGAGACGCGGCTGGCGGCGCACCGGGCCGTCCTGGCCGCCCGGAGCCCCGTGTTCCAGGCCATGTTCCAGCACGACACGCTGGAGGCCAGCAGCGGTCAGGTCAGCATCGCAGACGTGGAGGGCCCGGTGCTGAGGGAACTGCTGGGCTACCTGTACACCCTGCAGGCCCCCCAGCTGCCCGGCATGGCCCCCCAGCTCCTCGCCGCTGCTGACAAATACGGAGTCTCGGCGTTGAAGTCTATCTGCGAGCAACAGGTGGCCGCTCAGCTGACAGTTGAGAACGCGGCAGCCGCGGCTGTGCTGGCAGTGAGACACTCCTGCCCAGACCTTACTACGGCCGTCGTCGCCTTCGTAAAGGCCCGCAACATCCAGGTGATGGCCACAGAGGGATGGGCTGACGCGATGCGGAACTGTGTTGAAGACGTGATCGTAGTGACCAAGCTGCTCGCTGATGCACCACCGGGTCCCAGGTTAGCACGACACGAGCTACTCGTCTGAGTTTCCCAATTCTATGTGGCGTGTACTTTCAAGGCTACAATATTTGTTGCTGACTACCCGTGGGTAAATCTCTCCTGTAAAACACTCCGTCACCGATTGGTGATGCTTTCACTGACTTCATCCAATTCTGATATTGAACTGTGTTTATTAGCTGATACCATAGATAAAAAAATCGCGTAAGAACCAAGTATTACGTAATATCAAAAACCGTTTTGACCTTTAAGTTATCCATCCTTATTCAGTCATTACTTCTATTTTATTGTTACTTTGGTTTTGGCCTCAAGCTTCTGCACAAATGATATAAAGACATGCCGGGAAAAATGGGCTATATAAAAACTTAGAGATACACTGTGTGATCTTAAGTATCCGGACACCTGCAAAAACATACCTTTTTTATATTAGGTACATTGTGCTGCCACCTACTGCCAGGTACTCCATACCAGCGACCTCAGTAGTCGTTAGACATCGTGAGAGAGCATGCTAAGTTTGAAATCTGCTCTCCTCCAAGTTATTTTTTTTGTTTTGTTTTCTGTGGCTCTTATAGTCCTGTTCCTGGCTCATCAACTACATACGGTTGCATAGCCTCTAATGATCGCAGTGGTACATTTAAAGGTGTGAGAAAGTCTGATGCATGACCTTGTAATTTCTGTGCGATTATTGATGTAGTATGTAGTAAAACTGTCAGTCCACCAATTTGGCTGGCTCTTTAATTACACTTAGCTTGTGCATCATTTTGAACAGTTTGTTGGCAAGTTATGCGTAAGCAGAATGCAGGAGAAAGAGTGTAGAAGCAAACTGGTTCACTGTTAAGTGATTCGTGTTCACTGACAACCTGCTATTGTTTTCAGTATGTATCCAGTTTTCTTTTCGAGGCACTCCCTCAGCTGTGCCGTCTGTAGTAAGCAACCTGAGGGTTCCCGTGCGAGTACGTTCACCCACACAGTGCCCCTCTCTGCACAGTGCGCCGGCCACCCCCGGCACCCGCCGCCAGCCCCACAGCGACCGCGGCCGGACTCCTGCCGCAGCTGCTCCACCCACAGCTGCCCGCCACACCCCTCCACCTGATGAGGCCGCAGTCTCTCGCTTGCGGTGAGTTACGTCACTACACATCAACAACTTTCACACTCCTAATACCATCTATCAGGACGTTTACCAACCACTGTATTAAAAATATCGTTTGAATTTCTTGATAAAACAGAGAGTACGGTTTTCAGGAAAAATTATTTCGTCTCTACAATTTCTTATTCCGATATGGGGATTCAGCCAGTGTCGATAAGGCATATCCACATCCTTCTTTCGATTCACATCAGAACCACTCACTTGCAGTTACACTACTGGCCATTAAAATTGCTATACTACGAAGATGACGTCCTACAGGTGCGAAATTTAACCGACAGGAAGAAGATGCTGTGATATGCAAATGATTAGCTTTTCAGAGCATTCACACAAGGTTGGCCCTGGTGGCAACTCCTACAACGTGCTGATACCAGGAAAGTTTCCAACCGATTTCTCATACACAAACAGCAGTTGACCGGCGTTGCCTGCTGAAACGTTGTTGTGATGCCTCGTGTAAGGAGGACAAATCCGTACCATCACGTTTCCGACTTTGATAACGGTCTGATTGTAGCCTATCGCGATTGCGGTATATCGTATCGCGACATTGCTGCTCGCGATGGTCGTGATCCAGTGACTGTTAGCGGAATATGAAATCAGTGCGTTCAGGAGGGTAATACGGAACGCCGTGCTGGATCCCAACGGCCTCGTATCACTAGCAGTCGAGATGACAGGCATCTTATCCGCACGGCTGCAACGGATCGTGCAGCCACATCTCGATCCCTGAGTCAACAGATGGGGACGTTTGCAAGACAACAACCATCTGCACGAACAGTCCGACGACGTTTGCAGCAGGATGGACTATCAGCTCAGAGACCGTGGCTGCAGTTACCCTTGACACTGCATCACAGACAGCGCCTGCGATGGTGTACTCGACGACGAACCTGGGTGCACGAATGGCAAAACGTAATTTTTTCGGATGAATCCAAGTTCTGTTTAAAGCATCATGATGGTCGCATCCATGTTTGGCAACATCGCGATGAACCCACATTGGAAGCCTGTATTCGTCATCGCCATACTGGTGTATCACCCGGCGTGATGGTATGGGGTGCCATTGGCTACACGTCTCGGTCACCTCTTGTTCGCATTGATGGCACTCTGAGCAGTGGACGTTACATTTCAGATGTGTTACGACCCGTGGCTCTCCCCTTCATTCGATTCCTACGAAACCCTATATTTCAGCAGGATAATGCACGACCGCATGTTGCAGGTCCTCTACAGGCCTTTCTGGATACATTAAATGTTCGACTGCTGCCCTGGCCAGCATATTCTCCAGATCTCTCACCAATTGAAAACGTCTGGTCAATGGTGGCCGAACAACTGGCTCGTCACAATACGCCAGTCACTACTCTTGATGAACTGTGGTATTGTGTTGAAGCTGCATGGGCAGCTGTACCTGTACACACCATCCGAGTTCTGTTTGACTCAATTCCCAGGCATATAAAGGCCTTTATTACGGGGGAGGTGGTTGTTCCGCGTACTGATTTCTCAGGATCTATGCACCCAAAATGCGTGAAAATGTAATCACATGACAGTTCTAGTATAATATATTTGTCCAATGAATACCTGTTTATCATCTGCAGTTCTTTTTGGTGTAGCAATTTTAATGGCCAGTAGTGAATTTGGGAAATGTACCAGACAAGCTATATCCTTATCCAAATATTATTTGTGTTTTGGTATGTTTAATATAATACCTGCTTTCAGCGAAATTTACGTATCTTGCGAATTATATCTAAAGAAACTGGGTGTGGAAGCAGGATGCAAGTGCACTGCCCTCAGCGAAAACATACACTATGTGATCAAAAGTATCCGGCCACCTAGCTGAAAATGACTTACAAGTTCGTTGTGCCCTCCATCGGTAATGCTGTAATTTAGTATGGTGTAGGCCAACCCTTAGCCTTGATGACAGCTTCCACGCTCGCAGGCATACATTCAATCAGGTGCTGGAAGGTTTCTTGGGGAATGACAGCCCATTCTTGACGGAGTGCTGCACTGAGGAGAGGTATCGATGTCGATCGGTGAGGCCTGGCACGAAATCGGCGTTCCAAAACACCCCAAAGGTCTTCTATAGGATTCAGGTCAGGACTCCGTGCAGGTCAGTCCATTACAGAGATGTTATTCTCGTGTAACAACTCCGCCAACGGCTGTGCATTACGGACAGGTGCTCGATCGTGTTGAAGCATGTAATCGCCGTCCACGAATTGCTGTTCAACAGTGGAAAGCAAGAAGGTGCTTAAAACATCAATGTAGGCCTGTGCTGTGATAGTGTCGCGCAAAACAACATGGGGTTGAAGCCCCTTCCATGAAAAACATGACCACAACGTAACACCACCGCCTCCGAATTTCACTGTTGGTACTACACACGCTGGCAGATGACGTTCACCGGGCATTCGCCATACCCACACCCTGCCATCGTATCGCGACATTGTGTTCCGTGATTCGTCACTAAACACAACGTTTTTAGACTTGTCCAATGTTTACGCTCCATACACCAGGCGAGGTGTCGTTTTGCATTTACGAGCGTGATGTGTGGCTTATGAGCAGCTGTTCGACCATGAAATCCAAGTTTTCTCACCTCCCGCCTAACTGTCATAGTACTTGCAGTGGATCCTGATGCAGTTTGGAATTCCTGTGTCATCGTTTGGATAGATGTGTGCCTATTACACATTACGACCAATTCGATGGCCTCTCTCAGTAAACATATGAGGTCGGCCTGTACGTTTTTGTGCTGTAGGTGTCGCTTCACTATTTCTACTTCACCATCACATCGTAAACAGTGGATCTAGGGATGTTTAGGAGTGTGGTTCAAAAATGGTTCAAATGGCTCTGAGCACTGTTTGACTCAACTTCTGATGTCATCAGTCCGCTAGAACTTAGAACTACTTAAACCTAACTAACCTAAGAACATCACACACATCCATGCCCGAGGCAGGATTCGAAACTGCGACCGTAGTGGTCTCGCGGTTCCAGACTGTAGCGCCTAGAACCGCACGGGTTGAAGAGTGTGGAAATCTTGAGTACAGACTTATGACCAAGTGACCTCCAATCACGTGACCACGTACAAAGTCCGTGAGTTCCGTGGAGCGCCCCATTCTGCTCTCTCACGATGTCTAATGTCTACTGAGGTCGCAGATATGGAGTAACTGGGAGTAGGCGGCAGCACAATGCGTCTAATATGAAAAACGTATGGTTTTGGGGGTGTCCAGATGCTTCTGATCACATAGTGTAGGTGTTATGCAAACGAATAAAGAAAGAAGTGGTGAAGTAAAAGTGGAAATACAAGTAACAGGGGCGAAAACTAAAACAAAATAATATCAAGGGTAGGATTGAGTATGTGTCATTTTTGAGTATGTGGTTCAACAGAATTTGAATTTACTTTTGCGACACTTGTAAGACGTCGTGGTCTCCTGACCTTCATTGCTTACATGTTCCACCCTCACAATCATGTTTTGCACATCAAGACGCTTCATTCGAACCCAAACTCGATAAGATAAAGTCAATGTTGTACGAATTAATGTAAACGATACGCAATTGACAAGTGAGCGCACCGTGGTTGAAATACTCGAGGCTGGCGTACACACGTACATTCCAGACACGACGGTCACAAAAGCTTTTAGTGCGGGAGAGAGGCCGCACAACGGGACGCCAGGCCCTTCAGAGGACGACCCCGCATATGTCGGCCGGTGACCGCCCGTAGCGGACAGTGTGGGCCCTAGTGGAAAGGGGGGAATATCACGTGTTTGGCTTAAAAGCAAATTCCGCTACGTTGTGTGGGAGTGGCCAGCGTACGCATTCTTTAGACATAGCACGCAGTTTCACAGGGAGACAGCAAACGCCAAATGCCAAAGCTACAAGCTTCCGGATTGGTCGCCTTAAATGAAACGTCATTCTCCCATTTTAGAAGAGCAATGCTGATTGGCAGACGATATTTCTGACGCCTTGAGCTGAAGGAGAAATGGAAGAGACTGATAGATATACCCCATTACATCTGGCGTGGAGAGGCACCATTCCGTTGTCGCTCTTGGAGCGAGATCACGTAACGAGAGCGTGCGCGCTCGTACATGTACTCGAAAGAGCGAGGAACAAGTCTCTCCTCAGTACTTCACTGGGAGAGCACTCTAAACGTTCTGCGTGGTGTCTGTTTGTTCTATATAATGTCTCCCTACCACTTACATGCAACGACACTCTGAGCGTGTTTTTTAGGGAATTGACTAGTTTGAACCTGGGACCTGTTGCTGGTAAGGAGACGTCAGACCACACATGACATGAAGAATTCAGAAGAGTTCAGTGAGACTAGCGATGATGTAACCAAATACTTAATGATTTCAGCGTCAGCTCCACTGCACTCCCTGTAAAAGAATCTTAATACTAACTAAATTTAGTGGAAGGGGTTCAAGGCTTTCCTATTTTTAGTTAGCTGGTAAAATAACGTCGAAAAAGCAGTTAAGTTTACCACTGGAAATTTTATTCTACTCACAAAACATTGTTTATAAATTGCACTATTGATAAAAGGAAATGTTTTAATATGGGATGGTAAAAACCAACTGCATTCAACAAAAATGTGAACGAATATTCCCTGAATGGGTTTCCAAGTTCTACAATGGATCGAATGCCATATCACATCTATAATCTAGGTTAAAATTAAGTTTCACAAGAGAGAAAACTATCAAAATGGTCTACAGTGACCCTCAATTATCTTTAATTACTTATCTAACTTGTCGTAAATTACAGTGGCTGATGTGGCTTCTCAATAACTATATAACAGAAAAATCATTGCGTTTCAGATTTTTACTTCAAGTGGCAAATGTGAACACCATGAGCTTTAATTGACGATCGACACTAGTATTACGCAAAAGGGGGTGTAACAGATGAGACTTCTGCAGTTCTGAGTGAAGCTTTATGCGCTCAAAAATGCGGCATCGCGTGCGTTCATTACCTTGTCGGTGTTCGTCAGGGGGCGGCGGGCAGCACAGCTCCGCTCACCTCGCCGTCTCGGAAGCAACTCTCTCCTAACTTCTCCTTACTACCATTTACCAAAGTTGGTTAAAAAAAAACTATCTGGCTGTGTTTTCATCTGACCAATCAGGGTTTCAATGTTAACCTTAAGCTCTGCCTACAAAAATTCTGTCTATCCAATGAGAAACGTTATACTTTTCGTGGTGGGGCAATGTTTTTAAAGTTTGCAACGTAACAGAGACGTGAAAAAGTCTCACGCTAAAACTTGCAGCTAGTGTGGTCCTTTTAGTGTTATCGTAAGATCTGTACTGTTCTTCTGGAGGGCTCTAGCTTTTAACATGGGCTGGGGGGTGGACCTAACGTAACAGAGACGCGAAAAAGTATCACGCTAAAAACTTGCGTGTGGTGTGGTCATAGCGGTTAGCTGGCGACGTGGGTGTCCATCCGTCCCTTATCGTAGGGCCTTCTCGCTTAACGCGGTTCTGCTCTCGGCTTCTGTTCTCGTTTCTCCCATCGGAACTGCGTCTGTCTCACGGTGGGAAGGTATGACATGCATTTAGGCATTCTTGTGTTAGTCTGTGGTATTCCATTTGCTCACTCGTTACTCGTATTACTTTGATTAATTTAATGTCACGATTTATTCGGAGCTATGTGACATACTACTGGATTTGCTTATCATGTCAGGGTTTTCATGGAAGGTGTTGAATTTGCCTGACACCTTACAGCACCTCTGTCGAGAGCGAATCAAAGGGCGACTCTATATTGAGTCCTTTCGATTAAGCGTTGTTCACTGTGTTGGCCGACACACTTATTGTGTGGTGTGAACGGACAGAGTTATAGTTAAACGCCTGCGAGCGAATTTTGAGTGGCATCGCGGTGGACTGGTTATCTCACCGGTGTACCACGCCAATAGTTAGACTAGGGGCGAATAGGAGTCCTTGACTTCATCAAGGCATAGGGAGAGTCTGATTGGCGAAGGTCAATCCATATAGAACGAGAGTCATCTTATTTGTCAGCAGCGAGCGGAGCAGACAGCAGTCATCGCAGCTTACGGTATTGTGCGCTACAGCTATTGCGACCCCCACATTTCCTCCACAACAGTACACTTCACTGCATTTCACACGCGACAGCCGAGACCGTACCTAACAACATTCTAAAGGATAATTATTCAAGTTGAGCAGGCGCCGCCTCTCAGCCATTCTGCCAAGTTAACTACCATCTTAATCTTTGTGTAGAAATTTCATTAGCGAATCCTATCCTTGGAAAGTAACTTCACATTCCCGAAAAGAACCAGGATATAACTTGTTCAATTCACAACTAAAAGTGTCATTGTGATTTCTCAGAATTTTTGCAAAATAAATAATAACTTTCGTTAGTTTCATGTTTTTCTTACACTAACTAGCACTACTCCAGTACCCAAGTATCCCACTAGCTACGAAAGAAATTTTGTGAATTTTTGTGTCATTTCCTTACAGTGGACGACTCCAGAAGCTATTTATTGCTGAAAGTTTTTCAGGCATTTCTTTTTAGAACGTTAGGAGCGTCTGTCTGATTTCTATAGTAGTGTGGGGTGGGTGGAAATTGCATCTTGCAGGAGCCACGGGGTAAAGGGTACATCTCAGATTAATCCGTTGCACAGAATAACAGATCAACCCCACACGCGCAGAAACTTACATGTGTAGTGACCGTGTAAGGAGTGTGTCAGAACTCCATTACATTGAAAACACTATACCAAACTTAAGGCTATTCTTTTCATTGTGTCAGATTGGAAATAAATAAGCACTCAGATATCGATAGTAACAATCTCAGGTCGAAACATTGCATTGCATTACATTGCACTGGATTGTTGTGAGACGAGGTCTGTCTGCGAGAGTGAAAGTAGTAGTGTCGGTCGAGAACTCGGAGACAGAAGACGTGTCTTGCTGTCCTCACGTCGGTGACGGCAGATCTCACCACACTCAAGGCCTGATTTCATTTATATGGCCAGGAGAGATTTAGATCGCTTAGCTATGCTTGAAAATGGAGTTCAGGGTAAAATTCTCCAGCACACCGCAAAAGGAATTGGAAGGTTAGGCTCACGGGATTAACCGAGCAGTCTAGGGCGCTGCAGTCATGGACTGTGCGGCTGGTCCCGGCGCAGGTTCGAGTCCTCCCTCGGGCATGGGTGTGTGTGTTTGTCCTTAGGATAATGTAGGTTAAGTAGTGTGTAAGCTTAGGGACTGATGACCTTAGCAGTTAAGTCCCATAAGATTTCACACACGTTTGAACATTTGGTTTCGCTCGTGATTGTCAGTCCTAGTTTGCAATAATCCCATGTTTTGCTTCTTACCCTCCAGATAATAATAATTATTCTCCAAATCTAATTAATAAATATGCTGCGGTTATTAAATGTAATTGTTGTTTGTTGTTGTGGCCTTCAGTCCTGAGACTGGTTTGATGCAGCTCTCCATGCTACTTTATCCTGTGCAAGCTTCTTCATCTCTCAGTACTTACTGCAACCTACATCCTTCTGAATCTGCTTAGTGTATTCATCTCTTGGTCTCCCTCTACGATTTTTACCCTCCGCGCTGCCCTCCAATGCTAAATTTCTGATCCCTTGATGCCTCAAAACATGTCCTACCAACCGGTCCCTTCTTTTTGTCAAGTTGTGCCACAAACTCCTCTTCTCCCCAATTCTATTCAATACCTCCTCAATAGTTATGTGATCTACCCATCCAATCTTCAGCATTCTTCTGTAGCACCACAATTCGAAAGCTTCTATTTTCTTCTTGTCCAAACTATTTATCGTCCATGTTTCACTTCCATACATGGCCACACTCCACACAAATACTTTCAGAAACGACTTCCTGATACTTAAATCTATACTCGATGTTAGCAAATTTCTCTTCTTCAGAAATGCTTTCCTTGCCACTGCCGGTCTACATTTTATATCCTCTCTACTTCGACCATCATCAGTTATTTTGCTCCCCAAATAGCAAAACACCTTTACTACCTTAAGTGTCTCATTTCCTAATCTAATTCCCTCAGCATCAACCGATTTAATTTGACTACATTCCATTATCCTCGTTTTGCTTTTGTTGATGTTCATCTTATATCCTCCTTTCAAGACACTGTCCATTCCGTTCAACTGCTCTTCCACGTCCTTTGCTGTCTCTGACAGAATTACAATGTCATCGGCGAACCTCAAAGTTTTTATTTCTTCTCCATGAATTTTAATACCTACTCCGATTTTTTTTTTTTTTTGTCGCCTTTACTGCTTGCTCAATATACAGATTGAATAACATCGGGGAGAGGCTACAACCCTGTCTCACTCCCTTCCCATCTACTGCTTCCCTTTCATGCCCCTCGACTCCTATAACTGCCATCTGGTTTCTGTACAAATTGTAAATAGCCTTTCGCTCCCTGTATTTTACCCCTTCCACCTTCAGAATTTGAAAGAGAGTATTCCAGTCAACATTGTCAAAAGCTTTCTCTAAGTCTACAAATGCTAGAAACGTAGGTTTGCCCTTTCTTAATCTAGCTTCTAAGATGAGTCGTAGGGTCAGTATTGCTTCACGTGTTCCAACATTTCTGCGGAATCCAAACTGATCTTCCCCGATGTCGGCTTCTACCAGTTTTTCCATTTGTCTGTAAAGAATTCGCGTTAGTATTTTGCAGCTGTGACTTATTAAACTGATTGTTCGATAATTTTCACATCTGTCAACACCTGCTTTCTTTGGGATTGAAATTATTATATTCTTCTTTAAGTCTGAGAGTATTTCACCTGTCTCGTACATCTTGCTCACCAGATGGTAGAGTTTTGTCAGGACTGGCTCTCCCAAGGCCATCAGTAGTTCTACTGGAATGTTGTCTACTCCCAGGGCCTTAAATGTAATATAACTTTGAAACTGAAATAATTTTTTCATCTGGCACTCAGCCATTATTGATACTTAGGTAATTGTCATTGTCTGTTATTGATCATGATGATTTCAGAAGTTTTAAGTAGACGTAATTTATGAAATCCCTTCTCACAAGTTATTTAATAGTTAACAGGACCCAAGCAAGCTCCTTTATATTAAATTCATTCTTAGTAAGAATAAGCTTTAGCTGGTGCTGCTGGATGCTGCTGCGAATTACTGTAAACCACATGGGAAAAGGCAGTAATATGAGGAGGTCAAACCGGCACTCATACAAAACGCACCCAGTGTTATGCGGGGTAGATCCCGTTTACAAATAGCTGAGATTGCTTATCGAGTCCATTTTCACAGACGAACATAGGCAATATTTGTTGTAACTACACTACAATTGTTAAAAAACGGAAATGTTCGTATGGCATCATTGGCCGGGAGGCCCCAATCGGGGAAGTTCGGCCGCCAAGTGTAAGTCTTACTTCATTCGATGCCACATTGGACGACTTGCACGCCGGTGATGAGTATGGAATGATGATGAGGACAACACAACACCGAGTCCGCGAGCGGAGAAAATCTCCAAGCCGGCCGGGAATCGAACCCAGGCCCTCTTGCATGGTAGCCGAACACGTTACCATCCAGCTACCAAGCGGACAACCGTTGAAAATTTTTTTGCCACACTGAGATTGAACCTGGATCTCATGCCTACCAATAGCAGTTACCTCAACCATTACCGACTCTGCCTTTCATTGTCACTCATATTCACCTTTGATTTCTAAATATTAGCATCAGAGTTTCTCACTGGATTTCTGAAAACAGCAACACTGGTTGAGGACTGTGGCTTATCTCACTAAAAAAAAAGAGGCATATGAGAACCTAGTTCGGAAATCATGTGTGAAAACATCAGTCGCAATAAATGCTGGAATTATGTGTGAAGACGTACAGCGGTGGCGCAACAGTTAAAGCACTTGCTCGAGATTAGCAGGAAATCGTTCGTGTCCTGTTGTGGGTGTGGTTGAGTGCAGATGTTTGCACCAGTGTATGCCTCGACAGTTGCAAGCGACACCTTACAGATTATAGTTCTTCGCAGGTGTCTTGAGTAATGTGTTTCGTTCAGCATGGAGCAGCTCTTGCGTAATTCCATCCTAAAGGTCACTTTACTTTTTGGAAATAAAGGACCAACGGTAGAAAACATAGAGAGTTGTCTTTATGAAAGAAGTATTGCTATCTGATAGTGAATTAATAAATTTGCTAAATGACTTCATTGTCAATGCTCTTCACTATGATGTGAAACACGGTACAATTTTTATCTGGATAAGAAATACTTACACAGTTCTAGAACTCTCCTTCAAATTCTGAAGGTGGCAGGGGTAAAATACAGAGAGCGAAAGGCTATTTACAATTTGTACAGAAACCAGATGGCAGTTATAAGAGTCGAGGGGCATGAAAGAGAAGCAGCGGTTGGGAAGGGAGTGAGACAGGGTTGTAGCCTATCCCCAATGTTATTCAATCTGTATATTGAGCAAGTAATAAAGGAAACAAAAGAAGAATTCGAAGTAGGAATTAAAATCCATGGAGCAGAAATAAAAATTTTAAGGTTCGCCGATGACATTGTAATTGTCAGAGACAGCAACGGACTTGGAAGAGCAGTTGAACGGAATGGACAGTGTCTTGAAAGGAGGATATAAGATGAACATCAACAAAAGCAAAACGAGGATTATGGAATGTAGTCGAATTAAGTCGGGTGATGCTGAGAGAATTAGATTAAGAAATGAGACACTTAAAGTAGTCAAGGAGTTTTGCTATTTGGGAAGCAAAATAACTGACGATGATCGAAGTAGAGAGGATATAAAATGTAG
This sequence comes from Schistocerca americana, assembly GCF_021461395.2. Lineage (NCBI taxonomy): Eukaryota > Metazoa > Arthropoda > Insecta > Orthoptera > Acrididae > Schistocerca > Schistocerca americana. The sequence goes on from NC_060129.1 coordinate 153,090,384, forward strand.
ACTGGCAATGGCAAGGAAAGCGTTTCTGAAGAAGAGAAATTTCTTAACACCGAGTATAGATTTAAATGTCAGGAAGTCGTTTTTGAAAGTATTTGTATGGAGTGTAGCCATGTATGGAAGTGAAACGTGGACGATAAATAGTTTAGACAAGAAGAGAATAGAAGCTTTCGAAATGTGGTGCTACAGAAGAATGCTGAAGATTAGATGGGTAGATCACATAACTAATGAGGAGGTATTGAATAGAATTGGGGAGAAGAGGAGTTTGTGGCACAACTTGACTAGAAGAAGGGATCGGTTGGTAGGACATGTTCTGAGGCATCAAGAGATCGCCAATTTAGTATTGGAGGGCAGCGTGGAGGGTAAAACTCGTATAGGGACACCAAGAGATGAATACACTAAGCAGATTCAGGAGGATGTAGGCTGCAGTAGGAACTGGGAGATGAAGAAGCTTGCACAGGGTTGAGTAGCATGGAGAGCTGCGTCAAACCAGTCTCAGGACTGAAGACCACAACAACAGTTCTAGAACTAACGACAGTGAGACTGTTCAACATGCATTTTAAAATTTATTAGAGCAGAATGCAAGAATTGCGTAATGAAGGGGTCTGTTAACTATTCAGTAGAAACATGGGAGCAAAAAAAAATATTTTAATGTTGGTAATGGGTTGTGAAACGTTTGAATGGACTTAAGAAAACACATTCCTTCCTATATATTGATACAATGATTTCATGGTTTCATTACCTGCAATCGTCAAATGTGCACGTTCATGACCTGTAGATGCACTGTAATTTAGAAGCTACATGCAACATCAGTAGATAACAGAAGTATACGTATCTTGAGGGACAATGTATTGTACCACTTTCAGATAAGTAAATACACCGCTAACCATGTACTCGGACGTCCAGTAAATATGTCTAATTATCACTGTACATCTTTTGGCCACTGGCTTTGTTAAGGAATGTCACTGAATACCTCCTGTTGTTCAATTGCTCCAGGATCAGTAATTTGATACGCAATCAGGAACGCTATATGTTGGCGTGCTCTGTGTATCGTATACTGGTGTGCAAGCGTCTGCAGGAAACAAGACTTCTACAGAGCGTAGCACGAAACAGTGTCCACTTACTGGATCGCGAACACTACTTTATGAAAGAACTTCCACCTTGATAGTACAAAATATAATGACCAAGTCGTCTACGCCGGATGTAGCAGTTTGGCACCACCACTGCTGGTGGCCCGTGTTGTGTTTTGAATGACACACGTCACTCGACGAAAGCAAAAAAATGGTTCAAATGGCTCTGAGCACTATGGGACTTAACATCTTAGATCATCAGTCCCCTAGAACTTAGAACTACTTAAACCTAATTGGGCGAGAATCGGGAATCTCGAAAACGTCGGTGTTGAGAATGCTACATCAACATCGATTGCACCCGTACCATATTTCTATGCACCAGGAGTTGCATGGCGACTACTTTGAACGTCATGTACAGTTCTGCTACTGGGCACAAGAGAAATTATGGGACGATGACAGACTTTTTGCACGCGTTCTATATAGCGATGAAGCGTCATTCACCAACACAAACCGGCATTATGTGCACTATTGGGCAACGGAAAATCCAAGATGGCTTCGACAAGTGGAACATCAGCCACCTTCGCGGGTTACGGATGGTGCGGCATTATGGGAGGAAGGATAATTGGCCCCCATTTTATCGATGGCAGTCTAAACGGTGCAATGTATGCTCATTTACTACGTAATGGCTGGCTCTGAGCACTATGGGACTTAACTTCTGAGGTCATCAGTCCCCTAGAACTTAGAACTACTTAAACCTAACTAACCTAAGGACATCATACACATCCATGCCCGAGGCAGGATTCGAACCTGCGAGCGTAACAGTCGCGTGGTTCCAGACTGTAGCGCCTAGAACCGCTCGGCCACCCCGGCCGGCTGCTACGTAATGTTCTACCGATGTTACTACAAGATGTTTCACTGCATGGCAGAATGGCGAGTTACTTCCAACATGGTGGATGTCCGGCACATAGCTCGCGTGCGGTTGAAGCGGTATTGAACAGCATATTTCATGGCAGGTGGATTGGTCGTCGAAGCACCGTACCGTGGCCCGCACGTTCACCGGATCTGACGTCCTCGGATTTCTTTCTGTGGGGAAAGTTGAAGGATATTTGCTATTGTGATCCACCGACAACGCCTGACAACATGTGTCAGCACATTGTCAATGCATGTGCGAACATTACGGAAGGCGAACTACTCGCTTTTGAGAGGAATGTCGTTACACGTATTGCCAAATGCATTGAGGTTGACGAACATCATTTTGACCATTTATTGCATTAGTGTGGTATTTACAGGTAATCACGCTGTAACAGCATGCGTTCTCAGAAATGATAAATTCACAAAGGTACATCTATCACATTGGAACAACCGAAATAAAATGTTCAAACGCACCTACGTTCTGTATTTTAATTTAAAAAACCTACTTGTTAGCAAGTGTTCGTCTAAAATTGTGAGCCATATTTTTGTGACTATTATAGCGCCATCTATAACAAAGCGAAAAATGTGATCCAACTAAAACATTCATATTTCTTTACGTACTACACGAACATGTAATGAAAAATGGGGGTTCCTATTTAAAAAAACGCAGTTCGTATCCGTTTGACCTATGGTAGCGCCATCTGGCGGGCCAACCATAGCGCCATCTGGTTTCCCCGTTCAAGCTAGACAAGTTTCGTTCTTTGTAGTTTTTTCGTTTTACGCTTATTTCGTGAGATATTTGGCTCGGTCACGATCAATGGACCACCCTGTATATGATATTATTATATATCAGTGCAGTGTTTTGAACTGAATGATTGTTGTCGACGAAGTTCGTATGTGTGCAGTTTTTAAGCAAAACTGTAGAGAAAACGATAAGAGAAAGTGAATTTCTAATGCTTTTAAAGATTCAGTTACAGGAATTGAGAATGTCTCGATATTCATCCATGTGTTTATTTGTCGCCGAATCCATAAATCGCCATTATGTACACTACCATGAATGGGAGAACTGCTGGTCACCAAACTGGTTTGTACGCCTTCTCCTGCCATAATTCCTCAGAGTGAAGGGTGAAGCTGTCCTTAGTCCACACTTCTTGCACACCCCCAAAGTTTGGCGTCCCTGGCAGTCCTAGCAAACACACATAAGAGTACAAGAATCGCCTCCCACTGTAGATGACGTATGTGGCTGTTCAGCTACAGATTTAAAGCACAGAGTTCCCCTCCTCTTAATAGCAGGTTACACCGAGCCACAGAAGCACCTATGCGAATGTCCAAGCATGCTGAACCTAGGCTTCCCGTATGTCAACCATCCAGATAGTGTAGGACTGGAGCAGGGGTTCTTTCATTCGAATCAGTTGCGAAATTTGTGCCACAGTATGGGTAATGACGAATTCAATCGTACTGAACTGCATACGGTGATGCGCTTATCCAATACCTTATTAGATCTGACGCCAAGTGGCATCTAGTATTAATATTTACCATTTAAATGATTAAGAAAACAATCTGACAATGCTGAAGACTTCTCCCCTTCTGCTATTTATATAAAACATAATTTCTCGGTCTATTACTGTCATCCAGATTGTGAACATGCATAGATTATGAGCGTTATATTTCACTTACGGAAATAAAGTAAAATTTTATTCTGAATAGTACAACAATCTTAACTGCGGAAACATGGAGATATAAATTGCGTTGTCTTTTTTTTTTTTAAATATTACGGTGCTAGAGGAGTTCCATCTAATTCTGTTATCTTGACTGTGAGCTCAGACTGTTTCTCATGTAGGATTAATCATTAAATGGTGTCTTCGTCATTTTGGTTTGAAGTAATGAATGATATGCAATTCCACCCCCCCCCCCCCCCCCCATGAACCATGGACCTGGCCGTCAGTGGGGAGGCTTGCGTGCCTCAGCGATACAGATAGCCGTACCGTAGGTGCAACCACAACGGAGGGGTATCTGTTGAGAGGCCAGACAAACATGTGGTTCCTGAAGAGGGGCAGCAGCCTTTTCAGTAGTTGCAGGGGCAACAGTCTGGATGATTGACTGATCTGGCCTAGTAACATTAACCAAAACGGCCTTGCTGTGCTGGTACTGCAAACGGCTGAAAGCAAGGGGAAACTACAGCCGTAATTTTTCCAGAGGGCATGCAGCTTTACTGTATGATTAAATGATGATGGCGTCCTCTTGGGTAAAATATTCCGGAGGTAAAATAGTCCCCCATTCGGATCTCCGGGCGGGGACTACTCAAGAGGACGTCGTTATCAGGAGAAAGAAAACTGGCGTTCTACGGATCGGAGCGTGGAGTGTCAGATCCCTTAATCGGGCAGGTAGGTTAGAAAATTTAAAAAGGGAAATGGATAGGTTAAAGTTAGACATAGTGGGAATTAGTGAAGTTCGGTGGCAGGAGGAACAAGACTTTTGGTCAGGTGATTACAGGGTTATAAATACAAAATCAAATAGGGGTAATGCAGGAGTAGGTTTAATAATGAATAAAAAAATAGGAGTGCGGGTTAGCTACTACAAACAGCATATTGAACGCATTATTGTGGCCAAGATAGACACAAAGCCCATGCCTACTACACTAGTACAAGTTTATATGGCAACTAGCTCTGCAGATGATGAAGAAATTGATGAAATGTATGACGAGATAAAAGAAATTATTCAGGTAGTGAAGGGAGACGAAAATTTAATAGACATGGGTGACTGGAATTCGTCAGTAGGAAAAGGGAGAGAAGGAAACGTAGTAGGTGCATATGGATTGGGGGTAAGAAATGAAAGAGGAAGCCGCCTGGTAGAATTTTGCACAGAGCATAACCTAATCATAGCTAACACTTGGTTCAAGAATCATAAAAGAAGGTTGTATACCTGGAAGAATCCTGGAGATATTAAAAGGTATCAGATAGATTATATAATGGTAAGACAGAGGTTTAGGAACCAGGTTTTTAATTGTAAGACATTTCCAGGGGCAGATGTGGATTCTGACCACAATCTATTGGTTATGAACTGCAGATTGAAACTGAAGAAACTGCAAAAAGGTGGGAATTTAAGGAGATGGGACCTCGATAAACTGAAAGAACCAGAGGTTGTAGAGAGTTTCAGGGAGACCATAAGGAAACAATTGACAGGAATGGGGGAAAGAAATACATTAGAAGAAGAATGGGTAGCTCTGAGGGATGAAGTAGTGAAGGCAGCAGACGATCAAGTAGCTATAAAAACGAGGGCTAATAGAAATCCTTAGGTAACAGAAGAAATATTGAATTTAATTGATGAAAGGAGAAAATATAAAAATGCGGTAAATGAGGCAGACAAAAAGGAATACAAATGTCTCAAAAATGAGATCGGCAGGAAGTGCAAAATGGCTAAGCAGGGATGGCTAGAGGACTAATGTAAGGATGTAGAGGCTTGTCTCACTAGGGGTAAGATAGATACTGCCTACAGGGAAATTAAAGAGACCTTTGGAGAGAAGAGAACCACTTGTATGAATATCAAGAGCTCGGATGGCAACCCAGTTCTAAGCAAAGAAGGGAAGGCAGAAAGGTGGAACGAGTATGTAGAGGGTCTATACGAGGGCGATGCACTTGAGGACAATATTATGGAAATGGAAGAGGATGTAGATGAAGACGAAATGGGAGACAAGATACTGCCAGAAGAGTTTGACAGAGCACTGAAACACCTGAGTCGAAACAAGGCCCCGGGAGTAGACAACATTCCATTGGAACTGCTGACGGCCTTGCGAGAGCCAGTCCTGACAAAACTCTACCATCTGGTGAGCAAGATGTATGAGACAGGCGAAATACCCTCAGACTTCAAGAAGAATATAATAATTCCAATCACAAAGAAAGCAGGTGTTGACAGATGTGAAAATTACCGAACTATCAGTTTAATAAGTCACACCTGCAAAATACTAACGCGAATTCTTTACAGACGAATGGAAAAACTGGTAGAAGCCGACCTCGGGGAAGATCAGTTTGGATTCCGTAGAAACACTGGAACACGTGAGGCAATACTGACCTTACGACTTATCTTAGAAGAAAGATTAAGGAAAGGCAAACCTACGTTTCTAGCATTTGTAGACTTAGAGAAAGCTTTTGACAATGTTAACTGGAATACTCTCTTTCAAATTCTGAAGGTGGCAGGGGTAAAATACAGGGAGCGAAAGGCTATTTACAATTTGTACAGAAACCAGATGGCAGTTATAAGAGTCGAGGGACATGAAAGGGAAGCAGTGGTTGGGAAAGGAGTGAGACAGGGTTGAAGCCTCTCCCTGATGTTATTCAATCTGTATATTGAGCAAGCAGTAAAGGAAACAAAAGAAAAATTCGGAGTAGGTACTAAAATTCATGGAGAAGAAGTAAAAACTTTGAGGTTCGCCGATGACATTGTAATTCTGTCAGAGACAGCAAAGGACTTGGAAGAGCAGTTGAACGGAATGGACAGTGTCTTGAAAGGAGGATATAAGATGAATATCAACAAAAGCAAAACAAGGATAATGGAATGTAGTCGAATTAAGTCTGGTGATGCTGAGGGAATTAGATTAGGAAATGAGGCACTTACAGTAGTAAAGGAGTTTTGCTATTTGGGGAGTAAAATAACTGATGATGGTCGAAGTAGAGAGGATATAAAATGTAGACTGGCAATGTCAAGGAAATCGTTTCTGAAGAAGAGAAAGTTGTTAACATCGAGTACAGATTTAAGTATCAGGAAGTCGTTTCTGAAAGTATTTGTATGGAGTGTAGCCATGTATGGAAGTGAAACATGGACGTTAACTAGTTTGGACAAGAAGAGAATAGAAGCTTTCGAAATGTGGTGCTACAGAAGAATGCTGAAGATAAGGTGGGTAGATCACGTAACTAATGAGAAGGTATTGAATAGGATTGGGGAGAAGAGAAGTTTGTGGCACAACTTGACCAGAAGAAGGGATCGGTTGGTAGGACATGTTTTGAGGCATCAAGGGATCACAAATTTAGCATTGGAGGGCAGCGGGGAGTGTAAAAATCGTAGAGGGAGACCAAGAGATGAATACACTAAGCAGATTCAGAACGATGTAGGTTGCAGTAGGTACTGGGAGATGAAGAAGCCTGCACAGGATAGAGTAGAATGGAGAGCTGCATCAAACCAGTCTCAGGACTGAAGACCACAACAACAACATGCAATTCCAAGTATTGATACTTTATTTTAGCAGTATAGCAGTACCCCCAAAACACCACGCCAAAGTTCATGTTTTGAAATTACATGATAGTAACCATGGCCTACAGAGAAGATGTTCAGACAGGATATTGAGACAACTGCAGACGATATGATATAAGCTGTGATTCTATAGGGAAGAATGAAGTGCAGTTTGGTAGAACTTACCTTGGCACTTCATTCATTGTAGCCTTCGATGTGTAACTTCCTGCAAACTACTACTTCACAGTCAGTGTGTCTGTTTTAGTAATGCATCGTAGCAAGAGCTTGTCGTTTTAAGGTGGAAAACATTACATGCTGATGGGAAAACTAGATGATAATTAAAGTGCTGGTTCAAGATAATGCAAAGTATAAATGAGAACATGTAGACTACATGTGTTTTGGTGTCACTAACCCAAAGCAGTTTGGAACTGATTACCATTACAACAGTAATGGTGACTAAAACAAATATCGATGTCTGTATGTGAGTCACTTGGGTTGCTCCATACCTGGCCAACTCTTAAGTTATGGACTTGGCTTACACTTGTATGACCACTTGTATGACTTGGGTGTATTAAAACAAAGTATTACCATTGTTAGCATTCCATGTGAAACTGCAGGTCTTTGTGAACCAATGCACACTCCATAGGCAGATAATGGCGGTCTAGCTCCATTAGCATGACTCTTAGGAAAGCACTAAAAGGAACGGAAACCATTTCAGTTTGTTGGCTGCTCGTATAATCATTAAAAGTTGGTTATGAGATGAGATGTTTTTTCGATAGTGTTGGATGAAGACTTTGATGAGATGAGTCTGCTATACTGACTTACAGAATGTTCTATGAATTAGAAGGAAAAAGTCTAGATTTCTAATTTGTCACTATATTCAAAACTATTCAGTGTCACTTCTAATACAGTTTTCTCCATTTCGTATGTGTTGAAAATTATACATGACTGTGCTTAAACTGACACACAATATTTTTTTAGCGCAACGCAATCTGACTTTCAAAAATCCCAGACTGCACACAGCACAGCCAGTGATTTTCATACAAAGTGCTACGTGGCGTTACCAATATAAAAACCTAAACAGCCTACTTACATAGCCCCCATGCTCCCCACAAACAATTTTACAAATTGTTTTAGGCAGTGGCCAATGCTGACCCTTAACATGCAAACAGGTAATGGGCCACAACAGAGCAAACCCACAGCAGAGTCAGTCGAAGTTCTGAAGAATATTGGTAGGTAGGTCATCACAGAGCAGACCCACTGTAGTCCTGTTAGAGATTATGGTATTGGTGGGCCACCAGAGGTGCAGACCCACTGCATACCTTGTAGAAATAATGGTCCTGGTGGGTCATGAAAGGTGTAGACCCACTGTAGTCTTTGTAGAGATGGCCAGCAGCATCTGTTGCAACTGTGCAGGTGCACAATCACCATCGAAGAGTCTTGCAGACAATATAGCAAGTCCATAAACCACCACTTGTGCACTCACAAAGTTTTTGGAATTGCCCTTAGAACTGGCAATGCTGTTAATCAGTCCCTTGCTGAATTATCAACACATGTGTGAACACTATCAGTCCCTACTTCTCACATATTGTCCATGTACTATGACCAACAGAAACGTGTGCAGTGAAATGTAACTTCCAAGTTACTTAATTTGACGAACTGGTGTCAATTACAATTTTATAACATAAGAATACAATAACAAAGGTACAAAATACATCATTAAAGAACATAACAGCACAGATAACATTTGTAATAGTACAGGCTTTATAAAAGAATAGGAATAGACATATATATCAGTGTTATAGGAATTGTGACATAAGTAAATAAATAAAATAATGAGAATAGTTTTTGAAACATTGATTTCACACATGAGAATTGAAACAGAACAGAATTAATAATGTTTAAACATCTTTACAAAGAAAATGACATATTATTAATGCAAATTATATTTGAGGATAACAGTATTCCTCATCATAGTGAATGTAGCTTGTTGTTGTTGTTGTTGTTGTGGTCTTCAGTCCTGAGACTGGTTTGATGCAGCTCTCCATGCTACTCTATCCTGTGCAAGCTTTTTCATCTCCCAGTACCTACTGCAACCTACATCCTTCTGAATCTGCTTAGTGTATTCATCTCTTGGTCTCCCTCTACGATTTTTACCCTCCACGCTGCCCTCCAATACTAAATTGGTGATCCCTTGATGCCTCAGAACATGTCCTACCAACCGATCCCTTCTTCTGGTCAAGTTGTGCCACAAACTTCTCTTCTCCCCAATCCTATTCAATACTTCCTCATTAGTTATGTGATCTACCCATCTAATCTTCAGCATTCTTCTGTAGCACCACATTTCGAAAGCTTCTATTCTCTTCTTGCCCAAACTATTTATCGTCCACGTTTCACTTCCATACATGGCTACACTTCATACAAATACTTTCAGAAACGACTTCCTGACACTTAAATCTATACTCGATGTTAACAAATTTTTCTTCTTCAGAAACACTTTCCTTGCCATTGCCAGTCTACATTTTATATCCTCTCTACTTCGACCATCATCAGTTATTTTGCTACCCAAATAGCAAAACTCCTTTACTACTTTAAGTGCCTCATTTCCTAATCTAATTCCCTCAGCATCACCAGACTTAATTCGACTACATTCCATTATCCTTGTTTTGCTTTTGTTGATGTTCATCTTATATCCTCCTTTCAAGACACTGTCCATTCCATTCAACTGCTTTTCCAAGTCCTTTGCTGTCTCTGACAGAATTACAATCTCATCGGCGAACCTCAAAGTTTTTATTTCTTCTCCATGAATTTTAATACCTACTCCGAATTTTTCTTTTGTTTCCTTTACTGCTTGCTCAATATACAGATTGAACAACATCGGGGAGAGGCTACAACCCTGTCTTACTCCCTTCCCAACCACTGCTTCCCTTTCATGTCTCTCGACTCTTATAACTGCCATCTGGTTTCTGTACAAATTGTAAATAGCTTTTCGCTCCCTGTATTTTACCCCTGCCACCTTTAGAATTTGAAAGAGAGTATTCCAGTCAACATTGTCAAAAGCTTTCTCTAAGTCTACAAATGCTAGAAACGTAGGTTTGCCTTTCCTTAATCTTTCTTCTAAGATAAGTCGTAAGGTCAGTATTGCCTCACGTGTTCCAGTGTTTCTACGGAATCCAAACTGATCTTCCCCGAGGTTGGCTTCTACTAGTTTTTCCATTCGTCTGTAAAGAATTCGTGTTAGTATTTTGCAGCTGTGACTTATTAAGCTGATAGTTCGGTAATTTTCACATCTGTCAACACCTGCTTTCTTTGTGATTGGAATTATTATATTCTTCTTGAAGTCTGAGGGTATTTCGCCTGTTTCATACATCTTGCTCACCAGATGGTAGAGTTTTGTCAGGACTGGCTCTCCCACGGCCGTCAGTAGTTCCAATGGAATATTGTCTACTCCGGTGGCCTTGTTTCGACTCAGGTCTTTCAGTGCTCTGTCAAACTCTTCATGCAGTATCATATCTCCCATTTCATCTTCATCTACATCCTCTTCCATTTCCATAATATTGTCCTCAAGTACATCGCCCTTGTATAGACCCTCTATATACTCCTTCCACCTTTCTGCTTTCCCTTCTTTGCTTAGAACTGGGTTTCCCCATCTGAGCTCTTGATATTCATACAAGTCGTTCTCTTATCTCCAAAGGTCTCTTTAATTTTCCTGTAGGCGGTATCTATCTTACCCCTAGTGAGATAGGCCTCTACATCCTTACATTTGTCCTCTAGCCATCCCTGCTTAGCCATTTTGCACTTCCTGACGATCTCATTTTTGAGACGTTTGTATTCCTTTTTGCCTGTTTCACTTACTGCTTAGTACTAGAAAAATTCTACAACATAAATCGTATTAGCTAAACACATAAAGACAGGAAAAACACAGATACACAAGAGTACACAAACACATAGCAGAATAACACAGGAGGAAAGGACAGGGATTGTTTTCAGTGTAACATTTGGCACTGCAGTCCAACCCAAAACTTCATTCCATAGATTTTTCGTCTTATTTCAACATTTGTTTCCACCAAAAAAATCCTCTCCAAGCATGCTTTCTGTATTTATATGTTCACATATTTCTTACCTCATTATTTATTTTCCATTATCTTACCTCATCATTTATTTCCAAGAAAATCCTACCTAAACCTGTTGTCCCTAAACCCTACTTTTTTTATTCATATCCTCTTTCAAAATACTTTTTTGGCCAAACCATTTTCTTACAGCTTCTCAATGCATTTCTTCCAATTCATCACAACTCGTTCTCTTATATAGCCTACCCCATCTAAAGCTAACTTACATCTACTGAGCTCAGATGCATAAACTAAGGGACGAGGCAATGCAGCAGCACAAAACAATTAACACAAACAGCAATGACAAAAAATGCAAATTGGCAAAGCAAGCAGCAAAAAATATAAATTAGCAAAGCAATTGCAATATTACAACTAATATAAGGTAATATGCAGCAAACAAGAAAAATAAATCAGTAGTAAAACTGGCTGAACAGAGTAATATAAAGTGAAATTTAGTAGCACTATGCCTGGCAAACAGCAGCAGCAAATGCAATAATTAATATCTAAACATGACAAAGCTCAAGCAGAAAGAATATTGCAGTAAAGATGGCCATGTCTTATACCTATGTCACATCTTAACACTAGAGTGATGCATCACGTTGACTTACTCTAGCAGACAAGTTACCAACCTGTAAAAAAATTATTTTTGCAATTCCTGTGAAGGGAACTGTCTATTTGTGCTGTCTTTTCTACGAAAGTACATCTTAAAATTATTCTTTACTGGGTCTGTAGACAGAAAATAGTGATTATTAGTACATCTATTAAATTTTATTTTAACCAATGCTGCAGCAGCTAGAAACTTGATATTAAACAAAATGAGCAAATATACTTACTTACTTACTTACTTACTTATCGCGAATGGACCCAGAAGGATCACGCAAAGCTTTCTGACGTCGTTTCTTCCATACTTCTTTCATTCATTCTCCATGTTTTCTTTTTCTTTCTTCTGTCCATTTTGTTCCTGGTCTCTTTAGTGCTTCCTTCGCCGACAATACAATCCACTTTTCCACCTTATTTCTAAAAGTTTTTCTATCTTTGACATCTTTAAGTTCAATATTTGCTTTTTGTAAATCTAATTTTACTTGGCTAATCCATGGTGTTGTTGATTTGACTTTTTCTATGTAAGTGAGAATTCTGTTGGTGAGTCGTGTGGGGGGAAGTCTAGTGACATGTCCATAAAATTTTAATCTTCGCCTTCTTATGTCTGCTGCCAGGTTTGATATAGTTTCTGTGGTTCTTCTTGATTGTATCCGGTATCCTTCTTCTGTTAATTTTGGACCTAAAATCTTTCTCATAATTTTGCGTTCTTCTTTTAGTATTTTTTCTAAATCACATTTTGTGTGGAGTGTGAGCGTTTCACTAGCATATAGTGCTGCTGGCTTAATTACTGCGCAGTAGTGTCTGATTTTTGTGTTCGAGGAGATGCATTTTTTATTGTATATTTCATGTGTCATACCATATGCTCTCTTCATTTTCTGTTGTCTGATCTTCTGTACAACTTTCTCTCCTCCGGTTGGCTCCAAAATTTCACCTAGGTATTTAAAATGTTTTACTCTATTTATTTTTCCATATTTTGTGTTCAAACTGTGTATATGGAATTTCGTACAGAAAAATTCTGTCTTTTGAAACGAAATTTGTAAACCTACTTTATCCGCGCATTCCTTAAGGATCTCTATTTGTTTGGTGGCGATTTCTTCATCACCTGCAAGTATGGCCAAGTCGTCCGCGAATGCTAAACAAGATATCTCCATGTTGTCTTTGGTTCTACCAAGATGGATTGGTTTCCAGTAGGATTGATTTTTTAATTCTTTTTCCCATTCCTTAATGACTTTATCCAGGACTATATTAAACAGAAGTGGAGATAGCCCGTCACCTTGACGTACTCCAGTTTTTATGAGAAAAGGTTCAGAGATTTCTCCCCTGAATTTAACTTTAGATACAGTGTCTGTCAGTGATTCTTTGATAAGCCTTAGTGTTTTGGAGTCAAGTCCAAGTTCCTCCAAAATGTTAAACAAAGATTGCCGGTCAATTGAGTCATAGGCTTTCTTAAAATCTACAAATGTACAAATTATGGGGGCATTTCTAATTGCTTTGTGTTTTAATATTGTCTTTAAATTAAATATTTGTTCTATGCATGAGCGACTGGGGCGGAAACCTGCTTGATAATCACCAATTTGGCGTTCCAGCTGCTCTTGTGTTCTTTTCAGCAGGCATGTTGAGAGAATTTTGTAGCTGACTTGTAAAAGTGAGATTCCCCTGTAGTTATTGACATTTGTTCTGTCTCCTTTTTTATGTAACGGGTGAATAAGGGCACATTTCCAATCCTCTGGTAATTTTTCTGTTTCCCATATTTTTGTTATTATTTTTGTGAGCTCTTGCAACGTCTTTGGTCCTAGGTTTTCTAATAGCTCTGCAACAATGCCATCTTCGCCAGATGTTCTATTATTTTTTAAGTTTTTAATGTGACATTTGATTTCTTCCTGTGTTGGTGGTAATGAATCCGGTTGAGCGTTGGCACTGATTTCTTTGGGAAACCTTAAACTAGGTTCTGGGCAAATTAGTAGGTTAGAAAAATATTGAGCCAATACTTGACAGTTTTCCTGGTTAGTTCGGGCTAATTTACCATCTGGATTTCTGAAACATAAATTTTGAGGGATATATCCTCGTATTTTATCTGCAAAAGTTCTGTAGAAGTCTCTTGTATTATAGTTTTGGAAATTTTCTTCTATGGCATCCAGTTGTGCCTTTGTGTACTTCCTTTTTGCTTGCCTAATAGATTTTGAAACCTGTTTTCTAACCTCGTTAAATAAATGTAGACTTTCTTGTGATTTTTTACTGTTATATTCTTAAAATGCCTTTTTTCTCCTTTCCAATGCATTTTCACAGTCTGAATCCCACCAAGGGTGTTTGAATATCTTTTTCAATGGAATAGTTTCCTTAGCTATTCGCGTGATTTTAGAATGAAATTCTTCCCATGAGCAAATATATATATAAAGCAACATATGAAACTCGTTCACTAGGCAAATGACGTCTCCAAAAGCAATAAAATTCTCTCAGCTATAAAGACAATAGATGTAAAATGTTTCTCATCATTTCATTAGGCATTTTTGTGAATATCATAAATTAAGAGCTCCACAGTATAATCATATGTGTTCAAGTTTGAGCGTGTCGTATTTGTGATGCTTTCTACAAAGAAATGTCAATAGTGAGGATAATGGCCTCTTTTTTTTTCTCCACCTGTGCCTCTGAAAGGCACACACTAATGGCTTTTCTCCAGGCGACTGTCGCGCAGCTGGGTGCCCACGACGCATTACGTGAAGGTGGTCACTTAACTTTCTTACCGAAATATTTACGACAACAGTGTGCACTACAGTGACAGACTCATATCAAAATTTCACAGGTCGAGAATTTGCGTTGCAAATGTGTAGAAACAAAATCCTATGAATATAACAGTGTGCAAAGAATTTTCGCCTGCATTGTGATACATTCACGCATTTACACACATTTCATAACTCTTAAAGTACGATTCTCAGCTTATTGATCATAAAAATATCTCAACAGCATAATACACATTGTCATCATAATAATAACATCATAAAAACTCAGTCAAATCTCAAAAATGTCGTAGCTTTCTGCAATAATTTCAAAACCTAAAACAATTCTCTACTCATTTCAGTAGTGTCATCTACCTCAATCGTACTTTAAAAATCGTGATCCTATACCAAATATATCATTCAAAGCTCTCATAGTATCACAATGGTTCCGAAAAAATATGAACAGTTCACACAGTGCAGACAAAATACAATTTCATAAGTGTGAAGTTATCCAACTGTGTAATTGTGTGAACATGTGTCACTGATGTAGTAAAAAAGCATGTTTGTCTCTCTCAGTTAAATGATCAGGTAGCTGTGTAATTATGTGTTAGAGAAATATGGTACTGATGTGTAAAGTTGTACAAGCAAATACCATATTAGCTAGGGCTTCTTGTACTTGCCAAACACATGGTACACAAAGTAAGCGTGTACCTCCCTGAGGATTATGAAACGTCCCCTTATAAAAATTATACATGACTGTGCTTAAACTGACACACAATATTTTTTTAGTGCAACGCAATCTGACTTTGAAAAATCCCTACAAAAGAATGGCCCTGACTGACATTAACCTATACCTTTTACAAATCACTTACCTCACAAAAATCTTCGTTACTCAAACTACTGCAATACAGCGAGCGCCACTGCTGCCAGCTAAATAAAAGATTCAAACTACTCAAGGCACTAACTACTGATAGGCATAGTTAGCAAATGAAACATTTTGATAGAGAACAAACAATGTATTTACCTTAATAGTGTTCAAAAGTCATTATATATATATATATATATATATATATATATATATATATATATATATATATATATATATCAGTCCATGATATCCAATATTACAAATTTACTGTCTCTGATGGACACACATCCAGATCGTCCGCTCTCAAGATTCCGCCATCTTTCTCTCCACATCCATCACTGCTGGCGGCTCACCTCCAACTGCGCAACACTACGCGCTGTTAACACCCAACTGCCCAACACTACAATAGCGAATATTACAACAATGCCACCCAGCCACAGACTGCACACAGCACAGCCAGTGATTTTCATATGGAGCGCTACGTGGCGTTACCAACATAAAAACCTAAACAGCCTACTTACAGTGTGATTACAGTAAAGTGGAAGAATCTCGATGTTTTGTGCAGGACACTTTCTAGAAAGGAGAGAGATAGCAGGCTGATCCAGGCAGCTAAGCAGGGAGCAGTGGGGGAGATGCAGGCACTGCTCGCAGCAGGGGCAGACGTGGGGGCTAGGGGCTCGGAGGGGACGACTGCTCTGCACTGGGCAGCAGTGGAGGGACGCGTCGAGGCGGTGAGATGTCTGCTGGAGGGTGGAGCAGAAGTGGACGCCAGGAGCAATGTGCAGAACACGCCTCTGCACTCAGCTGCAAGGTTTGGCCATGCAGCTGTGGTTCGGCTGCTGGTCGCGGCCTCAGCTGACCCCAACGCCAGCAATGTGGATGGGTGGACGCCGCTACACAGGGCCGCTGCCTATGGGCACACAGAGGTTGTGGCTGTGCTGCTGGAGGCAGGAGCTGATAGGGGAGCGAGAGATGACAGTGGTGCCACCCCCCGTCATCTCGCCAGGCAGAACAACAATCAGCAGCTGGTAGTGTTGCTGACGTGAAGCTTTCTGTACTATGAACATCTGGAATAAAACAATTATAGCTTCACTAAACGGCTTTTCGTTATTTTTATAATAAAGAATACAAAAAAGTAATCCTACCAACATTCATTTATACCCATTATTAAATACATAATAGATGATGTAACTACGCCAGTCACACCACAACGAGATTATCACTGAACAATATAAGTAATGTTTCTTTTAAGGAAAGGGTCTGAGCTTAATTTATCCAGATAATTTTGCAAAAAAGCAATCAACTACTGAAAAACATTCCATTTATTACCAATAAACACCAGTTCTCTGTCTTGACCTTAAATTTCTCCCAGCACATAAAATGTTCAAGCAACTTTTTTGAATGCAGCTGGGCAAGATGCTGAATAGCCTCTGATGATTCGCTAAGTGAACACCCAATTTTCAAGGTAAAAACGCAAAATATCAATGATTGTTAAACTTATTTGGATCCCTGTAAGTTATTCGACCCATTCCTTTACATTATTTGATTATTAAAATGTGTTTGCTATGGCATGTACAGTGCTATGCTAATCTAGTGTAAACTGAACCAAATCCACATTACTCCCGTATAAGCTTTGTGTTTAGAATGCATCTCAGACAGAATTTACCATGCATATGGTTCAATAGTTTGTGAATGTACAATGCGACATTGGTAATAGTAATCACTCCACATCATAGGCCTACAATCTGGAGTCGTATTATCAGTTTACATTTAATTAAAGAGAATCGAAGAGCCATCTCAGATTATCCCATTCTCGCACATCTGAATGCTCCAGTTCCATACTAACTTCTCTGAGGTAAAATCTGCCTTCACTGCCGCATTAGAGGGCCCTACAGCAAATTTTCCAGCTTTCCATATTTCTCAAAGTCTTCAGTGTACATCCTACTATGCATCGGGAACTTCACAGTTTTATGGTTCAATAGTTTGTGAATGTACAATGCGACATTGGTAATAGTAATCACTCCACATCACAGGCCTACAATCTGGAGTCGTATTATCAGTTTACATTTAATTAAAGAGAATCGAAGAGCCATCTCAGATTATCCCATTCTCGCACATCTGAATGCTCCAGTTCCATACTAGCTTCTCTGAGGTAAAATCTGCCTTCACTGCCGCATTAGAGGGCCCTACAGCAAATTTTCCAGCTTTCCATATTTCTCAAAGTCTTCAGTGTACATCCTACTATGCATCGGGAACTTCACAGTTTATGTAATTACTCTGCAGATACAATGAATATACAATTTGCTAAAATAAATACAATAATAAGCAGTTCAATGGTCAACAAGCAGAATTAATGTACAATTTGCTAAAATAAATACAATAGTAAGCAGTTCAATGGTCAATAAGGGGACTGTCGCTGACAGGAAAGTAGTAACTACAGACTATCTTACGACCCATAATGCAACAGCAATTTTCATAATCCTACTTAAAACTTAATAAATTTAGTTGCAGAATCTTGGTATAGTCAAACAGACTACAACACAATATGTACCAAACATTCATTTCATTTACTGTAAAACAGTTGAAAAAGTGACCAGAAGCAAATATAATGTCAGATATGAAAACTAGCAGATGAAAAAACAAAACATACATCCTCATAACGTTGTCATATATACTTTTAGTCATTAAAAGGAAACTTTCTTGAGAATTAAAGTTGCAGTTGAGGCAGGAGATATGACATTAACTGTGGCTGCCGTAAGAACACAGCACATATTTCACAGCACTGCACACGATATGTGACAGACATTGGGTACAATCACCAGGTCAGCCAGTGATAAAAATCATAAAAGTACAAGAAATAAATTTCTTTACTTTGTCCCATAAATCAAATAACTAATTTTAACTGACAGTATTAATTTTTCAGATGGAAAAGTGTTACTTTAATTAACTGAAGTATAGGCATCAGAGGAGAGAGCAGATAAATGGGTAGAGTAGACTGAGGGCCTCTATGAGAGGAAGGACTTTTCTGATGACGTGATAGAAAAAGAAAGGGAAGAGATAGGAGAGCCACTGTTAGAATCAGAATTTATATCACTTTTGGGACACCTAAAATCAAATAAAGCAGAAGGGATAGATTACATTCCCTTGGACTTTCTGAAATCATTAGAAGTAGTGGCAAAAAAACGATTATTATAGTACAATGTATGAGACTGGCGGTATATCATCAAACTTCCGAAAAAAAATTCATCCACTGGACACCATGTCCAGCCATCCTGATTCAGCTTTTCCATGATTTCCCTAAATTGCTCCAGGCATATGCGACGATGGTTCCTTTGAAAGGACATGGCTGATTTCCTTTCCCATCCTTGAAACAATCCTAGCTTGTGCCCCATCTCTAATGATCATGTCGATGGGGCGTTAACCCTAACCCAGTGTTGGTTAGACCGTCAGTGAGAGCGCACCGCTAGTTCCTGTTATTAATAAGGCGAGTTCACCATTCGCTTGTTACACACTTTTACGAGTTTCAAACAGGAGCGACTTATTTTCAGTTATCTGTGTAGTAACTAGTTTATTTTTGTAATTTCTTGCATGTTCGAGTGCTTACTAGGCCCAACCTTTTATTTCAATAACAGTGTAGTGTACAGCACCACCGTTGCTATCGACCATTGTATCGACCCTCGTATCGTACAAGCTTTTCTTTGTTTGGTTAGAAAAGCTCAGTATCGGTGAGACCGTCTGTGAGAGAGCGCTTCGATCTCCCGCTGCTAATAAGGCGAGTGCACCGTTTGCTGCATATTTTTACAAGCTTAAAACACAAGCAACTGCAGTAATGAATAGGAACTGTGATTGTTGTGTACAGATGCGAGCTGAGCTGGCGACCCTTCACTCACAGCTCCAGGCTGCATTGGCTTCTATCACACAGCTTGAGCCTGCTGCCAAGAGGCGTCGCTGTGGGGGATCGAACGTGGGGATGCGAGAGAATTCGAGCACGTCCCACGTGTCTCCCCATCGGTCCACTGCTGTGACTGTCCTGGGTACTGCCTGCACTGAGGCTGACCCGTCACCTGTAGTCGAGTGGGAGATCATTCCAAAGTCTGGCAGGCAGCAAAAAACTTTCTGAGGGGCCGATTGTAGGGCCTCCCTGGTTCGTTTGACGAACAGGTTTCGGGCGTTACCTGTGGCTGACGATGTCTTTGAGCCGGATGCAATTGTCCACCCCATTCCAGAGGAAGCTTCTCTGCCTGCAAGGTCTGGGCATTCACAGAGGATGGGTTTACTGGTAGTTGGGAGCTCCAACATTAGGCACCTAATGGGGCCCTTTAGGAACATGGCTGCCAAGGAGGGGAAGGAAGTCAGTGTGCACTCCGTGTGCATTCCAGGGGGAGTCATTCCAGATGTTGAAAGGGTGCTTCCGGATGCCATGAAGAGTACAGGGTGCAGCCAACTGCAGGTGGTCGCTCATGTCGGTACCAATGACATGCGTCGCTTTGGATTGGAGCAGATTCTGTCTGGTTGCAGGCAGCTAGTGGAAATAGTGAAGACTGCCATTCTTGCTTCTGAGATTAAGGCAGAGCTCACCATCAGCAGCATTGTCGATAGAACCGACTGTGGTCCTTTGGTGCAGAGCCGAGTGGAGGGTATGAATCAGAGGCTCAGGTGGTTCTGTGACCGTGTAGGCTGCAGATTCCTTGAATTGCGCCATCGGGTGGTGGGTTTCTGGGTTCTGCTTAATAGGTCAGGAGTCCACTAAACAAAGGAGACGGCTACACTAGAGATGGGCAAAACTGTTCTTTTCAGAGATCGGATCAGAACTGTTCACTCCCTGAAATGAACTAGCTCTTTTTCATGACTCACCACTCATTCACAATAGAAAATAAATGGAAGGCCCATTGCCCTTTAAACTTGGTTTATTCCAGTACTATACCTGTATTTTGATCTTATTTGATCCTATTTTGAAGTAACACAGATAATGAGTAAGAATTTTGTATTGTTTATTGAAATTTCCACGATATGACAAAGTTTTTGATTATCGATTTATTTTGCACTATCGTGGTTTTTTGGGTGATTGGAAAACGTTGCAACTTGTGATTTACATTAACAATATATTTGGCTATAATGTATTAAAATTTCATTATCCTCGTACAAATACATCACAAGCCATATATTTTTAAAGTGAACATTTCTTTCCGAAGACGCCTAAAATCGCAAAATCCATACCAGAATAAGAAAAAAAATATGAATTTGACTGTAAGACTAAAGTGCTGCATATAGCCTTATGCAGAATAAAACAAGGAAAATATTGGTGTATTACATTTTGCGATAGGTTTATCGGTTCGCTCATAATTAAAGCGTGAATTCGAGTGTCCATAATAAAAATCCTATAGTAAGAGGAGTCGTCAGAAACCTAATCTGATCAGTTTAAACAAATAAAAATAAAATAAAAGCAAATGATGTATACATAACATAATAATGCAATATACATAGCGGTATTACTACGAAGAACAATATCCAGCAGAGACGAACTCCGATGCAGAGGCGCTGAGCCAAGCTGGTCGAGCCGCGAGCTGTATTGCTGCGTGAGCTAAGACCGCAGAGACCAGAGTGACACCTGAGTTGCTTTGCTCAACGCTCTGGCTAGAGTCGAGAACGGTGGGGTGAGCGTTGAGCGGGCGAGTTCCGAGGGTGGGGGGAGCGGTGAACGGCCACCAGTCACCCGCTCTGAGACAAATCGTCCGTTCTCTTGCGAGCAGGTTGTTGCAAGTAGTTCTTATGTTCTCCGCTAGGAGGCTCTCTGTCCTGTTGCTCGCATCAACTGCCCAGAGGGCAGGACGTGCGACTGAAACGATCGCCGACGGAGTGCGATGCTAAGTTAAGGTGCGCCAGACACTGCACGCGGCGGAGGAGGCACAGAGACTGCACGGCATATGTGAAACACAAAATCCAATGGGGCACTGCACAATGCAGGCAGCCAAGGTAGAAGCAGGGCAGAGGCCGGCGCTGGCTGTGTTGTGTGGCGTGTAGTGTGCTCTGACCAGCAGAGGCCCCCGCTAATATGCTCCGTCTCTCTCTCTCTCTCTCTCTCTCTCTCTCTCTCACTGCTGTGGGAAACGTTTGGAGCTACCGCTCTTTTTTTCTGAATCACTGATTGTTCACTCCTTTGAAAGATTCAACTCTATGAATCAGTTCAGGAGTGGATCCCCCATCTCTAGGCTACACGGGTAGCGGGCGCTGTGTGGAAGGGACTGGGCGGTTTTTTCGGTTCGAGGGCCTCAGGGAACCATAGAAATGGCGTCCGTCTAAAAAGGGGCTGGTAAAACACAGTGAGGCAGTTGTAGAAACGATTGGTATTGTAGTTGTAAATTGTCGTAGCTGTGTTGCCAAAGAACCAGAGCTCCAAGCCCTAATAGAAATCACTGAAGCTCAAATAGTTGTAGGTACTGAGAGCTGGCTAAAGCCGGAAATAAGTTCATCCGAAATTTTTTCAAACGACCTAACAGTGTTCAGAAAAGATAGTTCAAATACAGTTGGTGGTGGAGCATTTATTGCATTCAGAGGTAGTTTGCCTTGTAGCGAAATTGAAGCAGATAGTTCGCGTGAAATAGTATGGGTAGAGGTTACACCCGACAATCGGACCAAACTATTAATTGGATCGTTTTACCGACCCCCCGACTCAGAAGATATAGTTGCTGAATAGCTCAAAGAAAACTTGAGTCTCATTTCAAATAAGTACCCCGCTCATACAATTATAGTCGGTCGTGACTTTAATCTACCCTCGATATGCTGGAAAAATTATACGTTTAAAGCCGGCGGCAGGTATAAAACGTCATACGAAATTGCGAAATTGTACTGCATGCTTTCTGAGAAAATTATTTTGAACAATTAGCTCATGAGCCCACTCGAAGAGTAAATGGTTGCGAAAGCATACTTGACCTTCTAGCAACAAATAATCCCGGACAAATAGTGGGTATTGTGACGAATACAGGGATTAGCGACCACAAGGCTAGGCTGAATACCGTAACACCTACAACCATCAAAAAGAAATGCAAAGTATGTCTATTTAAAAAAAAGCTGATAATAATGCTCTTATCGCCTTTTTAAGAGACAGTCTTCACTCCTTCCAATCTGATCTTGTAAGTGAAGAAAAGTTGTGGAATGTTTTGAAGAGAGAGCAATTGAGAGATATGTACCACATAAATTAATAAGTGATGGTACTGATCCCCCATGGTATACAAAACGGGTCACGTCGTTGTTACAGAAGCAACGAAAAAAGTATGCCACATTTAAAAGAACGCAAAATCCCCAAGATTTGCAACGTTTTACAGAAGTTCGAAATATAGCTCGTACTTCAATGCGAGATGCTTTTAATAATTTCCACAATGAAATTCTGTCTCGAAATCTGGCAGAAAACCCAAAGAGATTCTGGTCGTACATAAAACACACCAGTGGCAAGACGCAATCAATACCTCCACTGCTCGATAACAACGGTGAAGTCAATGATGACAGTGCCACTAAAGCAGAGTTATTAAACACGGTTTTCCGAAAGTCCTTGACCAAAGAAGACGAAGTAAATATTCCTGAATTCCGATCATGAACAAGTGCCAAATTGATAAAAATAGCAGTAGATATCCTCGGTGTAACAAAGCAGCTTAAATCACTTAATAAAGACAAGGCCTCCGGTCCAGATTGTATACCAGTCAGGTTCCTCTCAGAGTATACTGATAAAATAGCTCCATATTTATCAATTATATACAACCACTCGCTCACAGAAAGATCCGTACCTAAAGAGTGGGAAATTGCTCAAATCACACCAATACACAAAAATAGAAGTAGGACTAGTCCGCTGAATTAAAGGCCTATATCAGTAACGTCGATTTGCAGTAGGGTTTTGGAACATGTACTGTATTCGAACATTATGAAGTAACTCGAAGAAAACGATTTATTGACACATAGTGAGCACAGATTCAGAAAACATCGTTCTTGTGAAACACAACTAGCTCTTTATACTCATGAAGTAATAGGTGCTATCGACAGAGGATGTCAAATTGATTCCATATTTTTAGATTTCGAGAAGGGTTTCGGCACCGTTCCTCACAAGCGTCTTCTAACCAAACTGCGTGCCTACGAAGTATCGCCTCAGTTGTGCGACTGGATTCATGATTTACTGTCAGAAAGATCACAGTTCGTCGTAATAGACGGAAAGTCGCGACACAAATCTGATAGCTGTTAATTCAGCGAACTACTTAACGATTACAGTTACAAATAACCTAAATTGGAACGATCACACGGATAATGTTGAGGGTAAACCAAACCAAAGACAGCGATTCATTGGCAGAACACTTAGACTCTTAGGGGGTGCAACAGGGCTACTAAAGGGACTGTTTACACCACGCTTGTCCGCCCTATTCTGCAGTATTACTGTGCGTTGTGGGATCCGCATCAGGTGGGACTGACGGATGACATCGAAAAAGTATAAGGAAGGGCAGCTCGTTCTGTATTATCGTGAAATAGGGGAGATCTCCCACGAAATTCCAATCACCAGTTTTCTCCTCCGATTGCGAAAAGATTCTGTTGCCACCTACCTGCATAGGGGGAAATGCTCATCACGATAAAATAAGAGAAATCAGGGCTCGCACAGAAAAATTTAAGTGCTCGTTTTTCCCGCGTGCCGTTCGAGAGGGGAAAGGTAGAGAGACAGCTTGAAGGTGGTTCATTGAACCCTCTGCCAGGTACTTTGTTGTGAATAGCAGAGTAATCACGTACATGTAGATGTAGAAATCTCCCTTCATTTATCTTCCGAGGTATTCACAAATAGGGAGAAATCCGGCGACCTTGATGGCCAAGTTAGCTGTTGGCAAACACAAAGCCAAGCCATAGAAACTCTCGCCACGTTCAGGTGGGCATTGTCTTGCTGAAATGTAAGCCCAGGATGTCTTCTCAAAAAGGGCAACAAAACAGGCCGTATAATATCAGCAACATACGTGTGTGGTGTCAGGTACCGTGGATGACAACCAAAGAGGTCCCGCTGTGAGAAGAAGCGGCACCTTCACTCCAGGTTGTCGGTTCATGTGGCTGGCAACAGTGAGGTTGGTATCCCATCGCCGTCTGCAGCGTCTCTAGACACGTGTTTGGACTGGAATCTCGTTGACCGGAGTGGAATTGTCTTAAGTAGTGTTGCTCTGTTGGAACCGAGCCCCAGTGGCCAGCAAATACGTGTCTACAGATGCCCCAGACGGTGGTGGAATATCAACATGACTGATGCAGGAGTCATCCTCGGATGCTACTTCATTTCATAGCAGAACGACTCAGGAGGACATCCAACAACTTTGTCTATCAATGACAAGCTGAATGACTGCTTCCATAAGGGCCAGATGTGGACCAACCCCTTACTGACATGCCCAATGTGTAAAGGTTTTTGTCCTGAATAAATCATACAATTTTTCTAAAATTGTTATAATAAATTTGAATTTGTTTGTCTTTACATGTACATCACATTTATCGATTTCCGTCCGATTCGGACAATTCCTCCGTAGGGCGTCTTTTTCTGTTTTTGTCTTACAGTGTACCTTGACATTAAAAAACGATTTCGATAATAGCCACAGCAATGTTCATTAATCAAAGTACCGTCGTGTGGGATACACTACTCGCCATTAAAATTGCTACACCACGAAGATGACGTGCTACAACGCCAAATTTAACCGACAGGAAGAAGATGCTGTGCTATGCAAATGATTGGCTTTTCAGAGCATTCACACAAGGTTGGCGCCGGTGGCGACACCTACAATGTGCTGACATGAGGAAAGTTTCCAACCGATTTCTCATACACAAACAGCAGTTGACAGGCGTTGCCTCCCGAAACGTTGTTGTGATGCCTCGTGTAAGGAGGAGAAATCCGTACCATCACGTTTCCGACTTTGATAAAGGGCGGATTGTAGCCTATCACGATTGCAGTTTATCGTATCGCGACATTGCTGCTCGCGTTGGTCGAGATCCAATGACTGTTACCAGAATATGGAATCGGTGGGTTCAGGAGGGTAATACAGAACGCCGTGCTGGATCCCAACGGCCTCGTATCAGAAGCACTCGAGATGACAGGCATCTTATCAGCATGGCTGTAACGGATCGTGCAGCCACGTCTCGATCCCTGAGTCAAAAAATGGGGACGTTTACAAGACAACAACCATCTGCACGAACAGTTCGACAACGTTTGCAGCAGCATGGACTATCAGCTCGGAGACAGAGGCTACGGTTACTCTTGACGCTGCGATGGTGTACTCGACGACGAACCTGGGTGCACGAATGGTAAAACGTCATTTTTTCGGATGAATCCACGTTCTGTTAACAGCATCATGATGGTCGCATCCATGTTTGGCGACGTCGCGGTGAACGCACATTGGAAGCGCGTATTCGTCATCGCCATACTGGCGTATCACCCGGCGTGATGATATGGGGCGCCATTGGTTGCACGTCTCGGTCACCTCTTGTTCGCATTGACGGCACTTTGAACAGTGGACGTTACATTTCAGACGTGTTACGACCCATGGCACTACCCTTCATTCGATCCCTGCGAAACCCTACATTTCAGCAGGATAATGCACGACCGCAGGTTTCAGGTCCTGTACGGTCCTTTCTGGATACTGAATATGTTCTACTGCTGCCCTGACCAGCACATTCTCTAGATCTATCACCAACTGAAAACGTCTGGTCAATGGTGGCCGAGCAACTGGCTCGTCACACTACGCCAGTCACTACTCTTGATGAACTGTGGTATTCGTGTTAAAGCTGCATGGGCAGCTGTGCCTGTACACGCCATTGAAGCTCTGTTTAACTCAATGCCCAGGCGTATCAAGGCCGTTATTACGGCCAGAGGTGGTTGTGGTTCAAATGGTTCAAATGGCTCTGAGCACTATGGGACTTAACTTCTGAGGTCATCAGTCGCCTAGAACTTAGAACTAATTAAACCTAACTAACCTAAGGACATCACACACATCCATGCCCGAGGCAGGATTCGAACCTGCGACCGTAGCAGTCCCGCGGTTCCGGACTGAGCGCCTAGAACCGCTAGACCACCGCGGCCGGCAGAGGTGGTTGTTCTGGGTGCTGATTTCTTAGGATTTATGCAGCCAAACTGCGTGAAAATGGAATCACATGTCAGTTCTAGTATAATACACTCCTGGAAATGGAAAAAAGAACACATTGACACCGGTGTGTCAGACCCACCATACTTGCTCCGGACACTGCGAGAGGGCTGGACAAGCAATGATCACACGCACGGCACAGCGGACACACCAGGAACCGCGGTGTTGGCCGTCGAATGGCGCTAGCTGCGCAGCATTTGTGCACCGCCGCCGTCAGTGTCAGCCAGTTTGCCGTGGCATACGGAGCTCCATCGCAGTCTTTAACACTGGTAGCATGCCGCGACAGCGTGGACGTGAACCGTATGTGCAGTTGACGGACTTTGAGCGAGGGCGTATAGTGGGCATGCAGGAGGCCGGGTGGACGTACCGCCGAATTGCTCAACACGTGGGGCGTGAGGTCTCCACGGTACATCGATGTTGTCGCCAGTGGTCGGCGGAAGGTGCACGTGCCCGTCGACCTGGGACCGGACCGCAGCGACGCACGGATGCACGCCAAGACCGTAGGATCCTACGCAGTGCCGTAGGGGACCGCACCGCCACTTCCCAACAAATTAGGGA
Organism: Schistocerca americana; assembly: GCF_021461395.2. Taxonomy (NCBI): domain Eukaryota; kingdom Metazoa; phylum Arthropoda; class Insecta; order Orthoptera; family Acrididae; genus Schistocerca; species Schistocerca americana. Next base: position 153,117,570 of record NC_060129.1, read on the forward strand.
CACTGTTGCTCCTGGGGTATCGGCGAGGACCATTCGCAACCATCTCCATGAAGCTGGGCTACGGTCCCGCACACCGTTAGGCCGTCTTCTGCTCACGCCCCAACATCGTGCAGCCCGCCTCCAGTGGTGTCGCGACAGGCGTGAATGGAGGGACGAATGGAGACGTGTCGTCTTCAGCGATGAGAGTCGCTTCTGCCTTGGTGCCAATGATGGTCGTATGCGTGTTTGGCGCCGTGCAGGTGAGCGCCACAATCAGGACTGCATACGACCGAGGCACACAGGGCCAACACCCGGCATCATGGTGTGGGGAGCGATCTCCCACACTGGCCGTACACCACTGGTGATCGTCGAGGGGACACTGAATAGTGCACGGTACATCCAAACCGTCATCGAACCCATCGTTCTACCATTCCTAGACCGCCAAGGGAACTTGCTGTTCTAACAGGACAATGCACGTCCGCATGTATCCCGTGCCACCCAACGTGCTCTAGAAGGTGTAAGTCAACTACCCTGGCCAGCAAGATCTCCGGATCTGTCCCCCATTGAGCATGGTTGGGATTGGATGAAGCGTCGTCTCACGCGGTCTGCACGTCCAGCACGAACGCTGGTCCAACTGAGGCGCCAGGTGGAAATGGCATGGCAAGCCGTTCCACAGGACTACATCCAGCATCTCTACGATCGTCTCCATGGGAGAATAGCAGCCTGCATTGCTGCGAAAGGTGGATATACACTGTACTAGTGCCGACATTGTGCATGCTCTGTTGCCTGTGTCTATGTGCCTGTGGTTCTGTCAGTGTGATCATGTGATGTATCTGACCCCAGGAATGTGTCAATAAAGTTTCCTCTTCCTGGGACAATGAATTCACGGTGTTCTTATTTCAATTTCCAGGAGTGTATATTTGTGCAATGAATACCCGATTATCGCCTGTATTTCTTCTTGGTGTAGCAATTTTAATGGCCAGTAGTGTATTTGCATCTGCACTGAGGTTTTCTTAGAGTGGAGGAAGCAGCATCTTACATTGGATGGAGAGGCATCAACAGAATTATCTTCAGGCGTTTCTCATAGGACTACTTAGTTATTGTTGTTCTTTGTATTTATGTTAATGCCTTGGCAGACAGTATACGTAAGGTCAGGGCTTTTGTTGGTAATAGAGTTGTCTGTGATGAAGTGATACCTGATAAAAAAACTTCATAAATATTGAGATGAGAATAACAAGTTAAAGTTGGGCAGAGTTTGATAATTGCTGTAAGTGTTCATAAATGTAATACTGTGCTGTCTGCAAAGTGGTGAAGCATAGCACCCTATAATTTCTACATCAGTGAGCGACAACTGGAATCAGTCGACTCATTCAGATACCTAGGTACAATAGTTTGTGGTGATACGGAATGGGATGATAAGCCGGCCGGAGTGGCCAAGCGGTTCTAGGCGCTGCAGTCTGGAGCCGCGCGGCCGCTACGGTCGCAAGCTCGAATCCTGCCTCGGACATGGATGTGTGCGATGTCCTTAGGTTAGTTAGGTTTAAGTAGTTCTAAGTTCTCCACATGTGGCATAATGTCCCGCTGTTGTTTTGAAGATATCTGTGCAAGTAAACAGACAAGAAAAGCGTTGCACATTTCAGCTTCAGTAACTGTTTTCTGTATTTAGCCAACAGTTTTTCGGTAAGCTTACCTTTCTTCAAAACAGCCCTATTTAAGTTCCCTGATGAGTCAGATACTATTTCCTCTGCAGAGCACTCACCTGCTACAGTCATTGTAATGTGCCTTAAAACTCGTTTACCATATGGCATCACGCCTGCATAATGAGGATTGTAAACTTTGGGTAACGCATTATAGTACGTTGCAGTAGTCTGTTGTATGCAAATTACAGAACAGATGACCGCGCTTTCTAATAATCCTTCCAACAAATCTAAGTATCCCATGCTGCGTTGGTGGTGAAGAACTAGATAATGGATATCCTTACACCAGCTTGCATAGCCGTAATGTCGTCATGTGTTTACGATCAAGGTAAACATACTCTAGAAGATTTGTGTGGAAAGCTCTGTTATACGGGGCATCAACTTCGACAATGACAAAGAAAGTACAAGAAAGGATCTATGCAGCGGAAATTATATACCGGACACCGTGTTGCAGAACCACAATAATGTACAGGGTAGGAAATGAAAATATCAAAAGAATGGTGGAAATACACGTCATTGGTAGAGGGAGTTGAAAGGAGACACATGAAGTGGTATATGGCTACGTCAGACGTGTGGATGCTATCATGGGCTAGGCTGGCTGGCTTATGCTTGCTCTACTTGTGTACACTGACCTCTGTACTCTCTCCATACATCCACTTCCTGGTGTAGGATGACGACAGTATAACTTGGTCAAGAAAAACTGTAGGAAACCTTCACTTAAATCTTCGTCTCTAGATTCTGCATAATGTTAGCTGTTGGTCTGCTCAAAGTTTGTTCATCATATCCAAATTCACAAGCTAATTGAAGTAAACATCTTGAAAAATAGCTATGTGATATTTTCATTTAAAAAATAACAATGAGTGCCACCAGGTGTGTACTAAACATTAAGTAGACATCTCGAATGCACAGTTCTGTGTGTGAATGGTAGAGTTTATTTAATTTACTCAGACTGTACACTCTCTAATGAAACAACTACCTATACTTAGTAAGCTAGAACTACAGGCAATCTTTCCAGTCAAAATCTTTTCCACACTATCCCATCATAAGACTGGCTCACTAAGATGATACACAGTCCTTTACTTCGTAGCGAGTGAGCTGCATGACACGAGTACAACATGAGAAATGTAATCTGATTAAAATAAGTCTGTGATTGACTGGTATCAACAGTGAGAAGTGGGGTTAACATCTCATATGCATGCCACATGCTCACGCATCCACATCAGTAAAGAAGTGCTAACCAACTGTTGTCAACATCTTCATTAGTAGTGGACATGCAGCTGTAGGAACGGCAGTGATCACAGGCAAGTAACAGCACTGAAATGAGTTTCGAGTCTCACACATGTCACAAGATAACAAATTGTTTAAATAACTGGTAAAAACTGTATGGTTTCTGTCCAATTTCATCTATCATATCATCTTCCCATTATGTCTTCATGTGTGTTTCATGCTCTTCCTTAGTTAAAGTCTTTCCTCTCACTTTCTGGCTGTTGCATCATTTGTTCCCTGGAAATTCGCTCCCTGCTTTTTCCCAAAAAAAACAAAAAAAAAGTTGATCGTCTTCTAACACGTCCAAAGAGTCTACAAAGGAGCGGGTTGTTTCGATATCTTCGTCCAGTACCGTCAATAACTTCTCTCTTGTCTCTTTGAGGAGCCAGTTCTTCAAAATTTTCAAGATATTGGTCTGCAGAATCTGCTTTTCACAATATCTGACATTATTGAAGTGTTTTTCATAATAACATTGGAGACTGCCTTCACACAAATTAAATTACCTCCTCCATTTATCTTTACTATATTTCCACAGATCAGTATTTTTGTCGAAAAAATTTCGCGATGTTGTATCTATCTGTGACTTTGGAAACCCACAGTGGAGCTCTCCCTGCAGAAATCTTCCTACAATATTTAATTTTGTGGCTGTCAGTTCAGTTGCTGGGAAGTATTTTATGGAAAGTTTTGATAAATATGAGTTTATGAACACCTTTCCTTCCCAATGTGAATGTCTGTTTAGCATGTTATCTTCTATTACATAAGTTGTTAGGTTTGTAGTTGTGGCCCTGCAATGAAAGAATGATTGCACTGTCCGTGACTGAAAACCAATAAATTCTGTCGTGGTTTGTCACCTGGAGATGTACCTACTGAAATTTCAATCTAAATAACTATGTTACTGTTTAATGCCCTGTTCATTCCATATTTTAGTTCGTCTAATTGACTTTACGTGGACTGTATGTCAATCTTCATTGCTCCCACAGAACGTGATGGAGTGTTAACTTTAAAATCTGTACTAAGAGTCATGGTTTTCCTTTCAGTTTGTGTGATGTCATTTCTATTGATATCGGCACTGCTTTCATATTCTTCAAATTTCTGATGCACAAATTGTCATACATATTGACCAGTTTATGTTTAGTGATTCTCTATAGAGACCCATGGTCTAGGGGTAGCGTCTTTGATTCATAATCAATACGTCTTCGGTCCCTGGTTCGGTCCTCACCACTGCCTAAATTTTGATAAATAATCAGCATTGGCGGCCAAAGACTTCCGGCATAAGAAGTCAGCCTCATTCTGCCAACGGCCTTGTCAAAGAGGGCGGAGGAGCGGATAGAGGTTCAGGGCACTCTCTTGTCCTAAGGGTGGGAAATTGCCCCTAAAGGCGGAAGAATCAGAAATGATCAACGACATGAGGATGCAGAAGGCAATGGAAACCACTGCATTAAAGACGCGTAACGTGTATCCACAGGACATGTGGCCTGTAATTGAAGAAGTGTCATGATGATCTCTCCATTGGCAAAAGATTCCGGAATAGTCCCCCATTCGGATCTCCGGGAAGGGACTGACAAGGGGGAGGTTACCATGAGAAAAAGATTGAATAATCAACGAAAGGATAACGTTCTACGAGTCGGGGCGTGGAATGTCAGAAGCTTGAACGTGGTAGGGAAACTAGAAAATCTGAAAAGGGAAATGCAAAGGCTCAATCTAGATATAGTAGGGGTCAGTGAAGTGAAGTGGGAGGAAGACAAGGATTTCTGGTCAGATGAGTATCGGGTAATATCAACAGCAGCAGAAAATGGTATAACAGGTGTAGGATTCGTTATGAATAGGAAGGTAGGGCAGAGGGTGTGTTTCTGCGAACAGTTCAGTGACCGGGTTGTTCTAATCAGAATCGACAGCAGACAAACACCGACAACGATAGTTCAGGTGTACATGCCGACGTCGCAAGCTGAAGATGAACAGATAGAGAAAGTGTATGAGGATATTGAAAGGGTAATGCAGTATGTAAAGGGGGACGAAAATCTAATAGTCATGGGCGACTGGAATGCAGTTGTAGGGGAAGGAGTAGAAGAAAAGATTACAGGAGAATATGGGCTTGGGACAAGGAATGAAAGAGGAGAAAGACTAATTGAGTTCTGTAACAAGTTTCAGCTAGTAATAGCGAATACCCTGTTCAAGAATCACAAGAGGAGGAAGTATACTCTGGAAAAGGCCGGGAGATACGGGCAGATTTCAATTAGATTACATCATGGTCAGGCAGAGATTCCGAAATCAGATATTGGATTGTAAGGCAAATCCAGGAGCAGATATAGACTCAGATCACAATATAGTAGTGATGAAGAGTAGGCTGAAGTTCAAGACATTAGTCAGGAAGAATCAATACGCAAAGAAGTGGGATACTGAAGTACTAAGGAATGACGAGATACGTTTGAAGTTCTCTAACGCTATAGATACAGCAATAAGGAATAGCGCAGGAGGCAGTACAGTTGAAGAGGAATGGACATCTCTAAAAAGGGCCATCACAGAAGTTGGGAAGGAAAACATAGGCACAAAGAAGGCAGCTGCAAAGAAACCATGGGTAACAGATGAAATACTTTAGTTGATTGATGAAAGGAGGAAGTACAAACATGTTCCGGGAAAATCAGGAATACAGAAATACAAGTCGCTGAGGAATGAAATAAATAGGAAGTGCAGGGAAGCTAATACGAAAATGTGAAGACATCGAAAAAGATATGATTGTCGGAAGGACAGACTCAGCATACAGGAAAGTCAAAACAAACTTTGGTGACATTAAAAGCAACGGTGGTAACATTAAGAGTGCAACGGGAATTACACTGTTAAATGCAGAGGAGAGAGCAGATAGGTGGAAAGAATACATTGAAAGCCTCTATGAGGGTGAAGATTTGTCTGATGTGATAGAAGAAGAAACAGGAGTCGATTTAGAAGAGATAGGGGATCCAGTATTAGAATCGGAATTTAAAAGAGCTTTGGAGGACTTACGGTCAAATAAGGCAGAAAGGATAGATAACATTCCATCAGAATTTCTAAAATCATTGGGGGAAGTGGCAACAAAACGACTATTCACGTTGGTGTGTAGAATATATGAGTCTGGCGACATACCATCTGACTTTCGGAAAAGCATCATCCACACAATTCCGAACACGGCAAGAGCTGACAAGTGCGAGAATTATCGCACAATCAGCTTAACAGCTCATGGATCGAAGCTGCTTACAAGAATAGTATACAGAAGAATGGAAAAGAAAATTGAGAATGCGCTAGGTGACGATCAGTTTGGCTTTAGGAAAGGTAAAGGGACGAGAGAGGCAATTCTGACGTTACGGCTAATAATGGAAGCAAGGCTAAAGAAAAATCAAGACACTTTCATAGGATTTGTCGACCTGGAAAAAGCGTTCGACAATATAAAATGGTGCAAGCTGTTCGAGATTCTGAAAAAAGTAGGGGTAAGCTATTGGGAGAGACGGGTCATATACAATATGTACAACAACCAAGAGGGAATAATAAGAGTGGACGATCAAGAACGAAGTGCTCGTATTAAGAAGGGTGCAAGACAAGGCATCGAGGAAGCAATGATGGAAATAAACGAAAGGTTCAGGAGTGGAATTAAAATACAAGGTGAAAGGATATCAATGATACGATTCGCTGATGACATTGCTATCCTGAGTGAAAGTGAAGAAGAATTAAATGATCTGCTGAACGGAATGAACAGTCTAATGAGTACACAGTATGGTTTGAGAGTAAATCGGAGAAAGACGAATGTAATGAGAAGTAGTAGAAATGAGAACAGCGAGAAACTTAACATCAGGATTGATGGTCACGAAGTCAATGAAGTTAAGGAATTCTGCTACCTAGGCAGTAAAATAACCAATGACGGACGGAGCAAGGAGGACATCAAAAGCAGACTCGCTATGACAAAAAAGGCGTTTCTGGCCAAGAGAAGTCTACTAATATCAAATACCGGCCTTAATTTGAGGAAGAAATTTCTGAAGATGTACGTCTGGAGTACAGCATTGTATGGTAGTGGAACACGGACTGTGGGAAAACCGGAAAAGAAGAGAATCGAAGTATTTGGGATGTGGTGCTATAGACGAATGTTGAAAATTAGGTGGACTGATAAGGTAAGGAATGAGGAGGTTCTACGCAGAATCGGAGAGGAAAGGAATATGTGGAAAACACTGATAAGGAGAAGGGACAGGATGATAGGACATCTGCTAAGACATGAGGGAATGACTTCCATGGTACTAGAGGGAGCTGTAGAGGGCAAAAACTGTAGAGGAAGACAGAGATTGGAATACGTCAAGCAAATAATTGAGGACGTAGGTTGCAAGTGCTACTCTGAGATGAAGAGGTTAGCACAGGAAACGAATTCGTGGCGGGCCGCATCAAACCAGTCAGTAGACTGATGACAAAAAATAAATAGTCTCTTACCATTCTGCAACTCACATTATCTCTCATGCAGTTAATTTTGCATCCAATATCTCTTCTGTCTGCTCAGCCTTTTCTTCTGTCCATTCTCGAATCTAGATATAACACGTGAAGAAATACTGCCCACTTTGTTCAAAACATCTTAAGTTTCGCCAATTTCTTCCAAAATAGCCCTAATTTTAAGTTCTTGAGACATGACATTGAATAATGGTGCACGAGTGTCGCATAGTTGACCAGCCCAGAGACGTGACAACAGAACAATGTCGTCATGCAAGAACTTTGAGTGTGGGAGCCAGCTGACGCTGGGTTCTGCCACAAAACGTCGCCATTTGAGTGTCCCGTCAGTATAAAGTCGCAACTACTTCACCACCATCAGCAGTATCTAATAACCAGTAATATTTGTCCACTCAGAAAAAAAATATACTGATTGCTTAAAGAAGGAGCATTTTACGTTGGATAATAAGGAAGTCACGATAAATTTTATAAGTATTTTATTTTAACACTTACTTTGGGAGTTAATATTTTTCATAATAATCACAGCTCTGATCAAGATGTCATTCAAAGATGTGTTTCATGTGGCAGAGAATGATATATTGAAAGTTTGACCTATGTACAAAATTCAAGCTTATGTTTGTTATTATAGGTAAGTAATTGGTCTTAGTGTAATTTAACAAAAAATTAGATAAGAAAATTAAGGAACACCATAGAGAATAGTAAAATTAAACATCATGTATCTATGAAGAAACTGTAATGCCTATTTTGTACAACTAATTACATTTCAACTCCTATGTATGAATGGGTTCATTGCACTGTTCTAACGTTATCTTTTAAATTAATCAAAATACAGTAGCTCAAAACAAAAATTAATAAATGAATCCTGAACCCCAACACATAATGCGAACATCGGCACGTATGGTGAATGTGGCTTTGAAATTGGCGATAGTTTTAATGTGGGTTGTAAGGTGTAGTTCTATTTTTATTTCTTTGTCTCTGGGTGATAAAAGTAAGTGACTCAGTTGCAGAGTGTGGACAATGTGTGAACCAGGGGACAGCTGATTCGGAATCGAATGTTATATGACTTGCAAAGCTTAGTTAAAGTTACTGAGACAGATTCCGGGTGGCTGTAATGCTACTTTGTTGAGCTCTAAGCAGTTCGGTGAGGAAGTGTAAGTTCCATAGATAGTAAAACTAAACATTCAGGGGCACTAAACCCCAAATTATTCATGTGGCATATTACAGCTAACTTGGCAGAATTCTCGTGCGGTGGCACCGAAATTTAGCGATATAGAGTGAACAGCTGGAACTTTGAACAATACTACTTACCCGTTGATAGTCATCTGCTTATTTTACAGTGCTGAAATTGCGAAATTGTGCGAAAACAACAGCTTACATGTGAAAAGTAACCTCACTCCTACACATTATTATGCTCGGCTAGACACACATGTGCCTGCTCTGCCTATATTTATTGCCTGTTTCGTTAATTAAATAGGATTTAAAACAAATTCTGGTGTGGTGCTTAGAGTTATTGATTACTCGCTTCCCATATTTTAATAATCAAATGTGTTAGAAGCAAACGCATTGAACGTCGGTGGGACAGAGCGTAACTCGTGCAGTCGCTATCCTAGAAAGCTAAGAGCTAAGAAATTCAGAGACCACACATCGTTCGAACTGCCTTGCTGCCGAAAGGAAGCGTTTGTTATCTGACAATCTTTAATTTTGCCAACATTTTCTCAGAGATTTTTAAATAAGCTACCTGCTTCTAAAATACTTTTAATTTTATTTACCTCTTCGTAAAAGTCTTTAATTTTGATGAATTTTTCTGAAATACTGTCAGTTTTGCTAAATTCCTCCGAAACTGTGTTTTTTAATTAACAACTATTTCGTTTTTTCAGAAAGATCATTATGCTCTGCAATTACGTCAGCTTCTTTAGTAGTCATTTTTTAATATTTTTTCTCAAAGCAAATAAAAACAAACCGCGAAATTTCTTATTCTAGACACATAAAATAACCCCTAATCAATTCTGAAATTAAAATGCTCATGCTTCATTCACTAATATTTTCATTCTAATAACATTCACCCTCTATGATGCTCACTCATCATCATCCAGCTATTGTCGCACATTACACTTAGAGCTTCTGTTTACCTTTATTATTACTCAACAGTCGACTGAAAAAGTACTTCGGCAACCACTACTTGGTAATACTTTATTTTTAACTTGAGTTTCATGTGTCCTCAGTTCTCCTCAAGTCTAAATCAGCACAAACGTCCCACTGAATCTTTTTGACGTGTAGTCAGCAGACGTTGTAATCTCGTACAGCGTTTCATTTCATGAAGCAGAAAATTTAATGCTTAATTTTAAGTCATAATTGGTATTTGCTTTATACTTTCATCGGAATTATGTGATCTTCTACCTCAGACTACAGCGAAGTCGCAGAGGGATCTGGATTCCTATTCTACAACAGGGCAGTCGGACTTAAGTGGAAATTAATTAAGGTTTTACCTCTCGTCTCTCTTGTCCTCACTTTAATCTTGGCAGGACACATGCGATCAGACTCTGCTTTCTGATACCGCGACTTCAGGATCAGAGGAATTTGTGTTTATAATTAATAAATAAAGGATTTATATAATCATCTTACTTATTTGAAGGATGACAGCTGCGTTTTTACATTGTTATGTGGCCTAGTACGAGAGCATACAGATGCCAGTGAGAAAGCTATTAGTCTGGAAGCGTCCACATTTGTTCATCAAAATGACCTGAACGAGAAAGTCTTCAATATAGCTACACAATAAATAATATCACAGCTAAAGGATGCTCCACTCATGCCCTTTGTTTATTAAGTGGAAAAAGGTTCTCCAATGGACAGTAATACGAGTGTGTCTTCACTCAGTCTGACGTTTCCTAGCACTTTCTAGTCTCCGAAACTATGGGCTGGGATAATCCTCACCCAGTGACAACTTTGAACTTTTTCTGCAATGTGCGTAATATGATGGCAGTTAAAACTGTTTGGAATACACTTACTGGCATGCATAAGATATTTGTACATTGCACAATCTCCTCCTCCTCCTCAGATTAAATTAGGTGTTATTTTCGTTTCAATAGATGCAAAGTGAGGACATCCTCCCTGTTGTATAACATATCAGAAAAAGATGAATACACAATAAATATTTACAAAAAAAAGTGCTAATGTACCTCGACATATTCCAAGTGAAATTTTTCTTGTGGTTACAGGATGAGGGCAAAATTCTAAACAGGTTTTATTTAAAAGTTAATAATAACTTGTCACAAAACATGTAAATGTTCAGTGCACTGACGTGCTTATGATGAACCTTAAACTATTTTAGCCATGCCTCATCAAATAGAAAAATCGTTTTCCAACACTTACAATGATCACATTACTGAGCTGAATATGTATAGATGTCAGATTGTACTAATACTCCCACTAACTGGTATTACTAGTAACATATACATATAATTTAGTTCTCCTAAGATATTCAGTGATGGAGTAAAAGGAATTTGCCACCAATAATTTCTTCAGGCTCCTCTTAAACTGAAGTTTGTTAGTAGCTAAACATTTTATGGCTGCTGGCAAGTGATTGAAAATTTGTGTCCATGAATAATGAACACCTTTGCAGACCAAAGTAACATTTCGCTGGCTCCAACTAGGAAATCATAGTCTCTGTCTTGTTTTTAAAAATATTACAGAATGTCTAATACGTACACTTCATGGAAGAGAATTGGTTTGGAGAGCGAGTGCGTGTAAAACGAGTGACATTCAGAACACCAATATTTGATCGGTGTAGCATAGTCGATTCGGGCCTAACCCGATACAGAGTTAAAGGATGTTGAAATGATAATTAAATGGACACCCTAGCTGCAAACAGGCGTTGATGTACTTCATTGGGGACATGTTGAAAATGTGTTCCCCGACCGGGACTCGAACCCGGGATCTCCTGCTTACATGGCAGACGCTCTATCCATCTGAGCCACCGCGGGCACAGAGGATAGTGCGTCCGCAGGGACTTATCCCTTGCACGTTCCCCGTGAGATACACATTCCCAACACGTCCACACCACTACATTCTTTCGGGAACAGATATTACCGTCATATATAGTTAAAGGCTGTTCCCAAAATTTTCATCTTCAGAATGTTCTGTCCAAATGTAAATGTGAGGTCTGTAGTACCGTTCATAGTGGTATCTTGATGTACTGAAACTTGTATCAAACATTAAATTCTAGTAGCTCACCCACACGTAGGACTCACAGCAAAATTTACCACATTTTAATATATTCAGAATTGTTAATCTACAAAATTAAATTTTCTTCTGGTCAGAAGAAACTAATAAGGATTACTGTCGCCACATGTTATGTTTAACAGTTCATCTGCCTACACTATCTCGTCATCTAGATATTGGTTTGGTCACGCTGTATGTACCTAATTCGGTAAAAAATGACTTTGTATCACTGTTAAATCTATTCTAGAAATAAAACTACATCTCAACTTAGTAACGGAAGTGAACTTTTGCTGAAAGAATTTTATCTGCTTTACATGCAACATTGTATGACAGACCGGGTCATGCTGTATGTATCTAATTCGGTAAAAATCACTTTGTATCACTGTGAAATCTACTCTAGAAATAAAACTACATCTCAACTTAGTAACGGAGGTGAACTTTTTCTGAAAGAATTTTATCTGTTTTACATGCAACATTGTATGACAGACCGGGTCATGCTGTATGTATCTAATTCGGTAAAAATCACTTTGTATCACTGTTAAATCTATTCTAGAAATAAAACTACATCTCAACTTAGTAACGGAGGTGAACTTTTGCTGAAAGAATTTTATCTGCTTTACATGCAACATTGTATTGCAGGCCGGGTCATGCTGTATGTACCTAATTCGGTAAAAATCACTTTGCATCACTGTTAAATCTACTCTAGAAATAAAACTACATCTCAACTTAGTAACGGAGGTGACCTTTTGCTGAAAGAATTTTATCTGCTTTACATGCAACATTGTATTGCAGGCCGGGTCATGCTGTATGTACCTAATTCGGTAAAAATCACTTTGCATCACTGTTAAATCTACTCTAGAAATAAAACTACATCTCAACTTAGTAATGGAGGTGACCTTTTGCTGAAAGAATTTTATCTGCTTTACATGCAACATTGTATGACAGACCGGGTCATGCTGTATGTACCTAATTCGGTAAAAATCACTTTGTATCACTGTTAAATCTACTCTAGAAATAAAACTACATCTCAACTTAGTAACGGAGGTGAACTTTTGCTGAAAGAATTTTATCTGCTTTACATGCAACATTGTATGACAGACCTGTTGTGTGGGATGAGTTGGTCTCAGTGTCACTGACCACCGTCTGGTTGTTGGCAACGGCAAGCTGATCATTAGGCTGGCTGCACTCGTGCTGGATAACAACTTATCCTCCACATCCCCTGTGACGCTGAACGGGTCCCAATACTATGGAACACACAAATGGAAAACAGATATACCTAGTGCCCATGACAGTCAGATTAAAAATATTTGTCTCTCTACAAGTAGGCACAATGGTTCATACTTTCATTTAATCCCAGTGTAACTGATCGTGTCTCTCTCTCTCTCTCTCTCTCTCTACACGTATATCCCATATCCGCATTAAATTATCGTCACAATGGATTGTAAATCACAAGACTGCCTTCAATAATACAGCAAGAGAACAAGAATGTTTCATTATGTCTTCAAAGCATAAAAATGCTAATAGAGTGTTTCCTTAGAGAATATCCGTGCATTTGGACAGTGCTGGTTGTGGGTCATGTGGGATATGCGACATTTACATTAGTGAAATATTGATGGGAGGAAGCTTAAAAATTGTCTCAAACCATTACTGTGAGAAGTGTTTAAGAGACATGCTTCTTACAAGGAGATAGGAAAGTAGAATTTAATGCTAATCCCATAAATTTTTTTTGTCAACCGACAGCGAAACTTCTGCCAACGGCTGTGGGGGAGCTGGTCACCCGGCCTCACCAGCCTTCCGTTCTCCAGGCTTCCAGGGGTCCCGGCAGATCTGCTTGACGTCGGCGTCCGGCAGGCGCGAGCAGCAGCGTCAAATCCTGGGCCGACTCGTCTTCACGAGCCTCCTTAAAGAGAGGCAGGTCGTATTTGTCTGAAGCAGCCAGTAGTTTTGCCCATTTCCCTTGCCCTCTGGGACCTCGCACATGTACACACAAAGGAGGAGGTGGTGGATAATGGCAGCTTCACTGTCCAGTCTGGGGACACAGCCAGTGGCAGCTTCTGAGGTGTCGTGCTGAAGCAGCATAGCCGCAAAGACAAGGCTCCCGGCTGCCATTATTACACTGTGTGCCATCATCTTGCCATCTCTGGCAACAGTTTGAGGCACAGAGCACAAAACCACTTAATTTCACTTGGAAGTTGATTAAATTAAATCAAATACGCAGCAAGGAAATGAAAATTACAATTTATTACTTTTTTCATACACTGTCGAAAATCTTGGTGAAATACACAACAGGCAATATACCCTGGATGGACTCAACATAACTAACTATGGAGAGGAATGAAACAAGTCTTACCAGTAACAAGCACAAGCACCACGTTTTACAATTCCATCGGGATCTATGAAGGGCTTTTCCGTACCACGATATGCGCAACATTTTGGAGGCCCGTGCTGCAGCGTGTGTTTTGCTTCTGAATTTCTCTTTCCAGTGGGTAACTGTGGTTTCAATCACTCAGGGTGTGATGTATTACATTATGAACCTGGTAAGCCTGTCACATTTCTAGTATGTACCAAACCAGTTAAAACATAACTTCTAAATTCTTAGTCATAAACTCCTACCAGTCTACATCACAACTGATACTTCAACAAAATACCAAAACAGTCTTAACGAGGACCTGCTTGCTGCTTTTCTACCAGCTCCATAAGATATAAGCGTTGACAGTGCATCCAGTTTTTCCTATTGATATGCCTTAGCAGTGTTAGGATAAGAAATTTGCTTTATGCTACCATCAGCCTCCTTTCTGTTCTAACAGATACATCATCTTGAAAATTGATAGTAGTTAAAAAAATGTGTCCTTCCTTTTTATAGAAGGTATTGCACCATTCCTTATTGACCAATCAAATTCCACCCAGCTGAGTTTTGTACCGTGCTTCATTTGTGCCACACCTTTGCGATCATACCTGGAAGTACCGTAACTGTCTATGCCATGTTGTTTTAGCTTTTCTGCTAATGGCAAACATATCATAACCTTTCCTTTCCAGACCCTCACACAAATAAAGTACCACTCTTTGTCCTACATTAACATCATCTGTATCTATTTTTCCAGTGTACGTCAACACAAACTAACCTACCTGGGCTAGGCGGCACGCGTCCCTTCTCTTCGTCTTGCTGCAGATGGCAGAACTATGTTGCACCGAGATAAGGTGGATTTGGTTCAAGCCGTGTCAGTCAGCTGAACAAAAAATTGAAGAGGCTAGGTGAACTCAAACAAAGCCACTTTGCATCAAAGGGGTAAATAGCATAATATCAGCATCTGTACCTAATGCCAGGAGCTCTGACATTGCACAAATCAAAGTGCCTCTGTTGTTGGCCATACTTGGGCACCTGAAATCGGGAGGGAAAGAACCTATCAGAAGCTTCTCAACTTCCGATAAAGTCACTTCGTGCTACTTGGTAATGCCAAATCAGTTTTGTTTACTAGTATTACACTTCAATTTTACCAATTTACTTAAAACACCTGTGATATTCCTAATACAAATAAAATTAAAGGCCAAATGCAGATTACATAGATCTTAGTAACACTGGAGCTAAGAAGAAAAGATGTAATATTGAATTTAAAGTTCTATCTGCCACCAAAAATCTTAAAATCCTCCGGTCCTACCAAAAAAGTGAAATGTATACACTATACTCAACACCCTTAATATGCCGGGCTTAAGGCACAAGCAGTTCAGAACGTTAAACAAGAAACGAAAACAGCAACACAAATAAAACTGATCAAGATAATAGCTTTGTCATAAATAGTGAAAATTCGGATAATTGGCCATCGAACACTATTGCTTCAAACATGGTGGCAAGCATTGGAGCCAATAATAAACTGCCAAATGTAGATGGGTTGATGCACGAATTTTATTTTTGGCAAAAGCATAAACTACCAACAGGTAGTCTCAAAATTACATCGTGCAATGAGAGAGTTGCAATTCTGTTGGCTCTGATGATGTTCCTTAACACTTTCAAACCTTTATTCTCATTTACCTATAAAAAGTAATTTCTAAATTCAGGAGATTCTCTTGAAAATATTTTTTCTAAGAATTTTTTTTGTGTGACCCCAGTTTTTCTAGACATTTAATGAACACAGTTGTGTACATCACATCTCAAGCATTGTCACACCTTAATGAGGTTAGCACTAAGGATCAAATTAGTCAATCTTTATTTCACTTTAAACAGAAGAAATAATAAAAATCATTCCAAATTCCAGTTATTAATTAAATAAGTATGATCAGCATCTTGAATTTCATGTTTAATACAAAACTGCACAAAACACTTTGTCCTTTTGGAGAAAGAAATGTGCTTCACATTTTCTGCATTAAATTTTAGAATGAAAGGTAAATAATCAGTACAATAAAACTGTATTTCTTCTGCTGAGTGTAATTCTCCTCTTTTTCTAGGTATGACTCTGAAGTCTGAAGCAGATCCTTTATCATAAGGGCACCCAACCCGCTCCCACTCATTTTCCCAGGAGTTTTTTTCCTGGTATAGTGTGAGTCCATCTGCTACCCTCGCAATAAAGGGGAGAAGGTCCAACTGCTTTTTCTTATGGATGGGCAAGTTTTCTGCATCTCGTGTATAGTCCAAACAACTTTGTACAATGGCACAAAGTCAACAGCATGAAAAATCATCTTGAAAGGCCATTGTAATAAACACTCTGTAATAGCTTATCTTTTGAGGGAGAAAAAAAACAACAGATCCCCACCACCCATTGCATGGTTATCTTTCCACTGTTTCCGGTCTTTTGACTTTCACATATTTACGGCCTTTATCCAAATTCTCAACTTTGAACACAATACAACTAGTGTACTGTCTGCCCACTTACATATAGTAATGGCATCAGCACTATTTATTTCTTCATAGAAACCTCTGGTTTGTTTAATTATTTTTTATCATTTGAAAATGGCAATTTCTTTTCAAACCTGTTTTGTTAGACACCTACCTAGATACCTTGAGATTTCAGAACTTGAAACAGATGATTACAAGACAAGGAGTTGGCAAATTATAATTTATGACCTTCACCTTGTAATCCAAATTCTCTATAGCATGTAGTATTTAGTTCACGTGTAGCACTTTGATACAAAAGAAAATGGTGCACTGTTCATTATTTCAATACAGCATGGAGACTTTGATTCCCAAAGGGCTTGGTTTGCCCGTGATGTACTGCTTTACAGAAAACTTTCCAGTGAAAAGAATAATTCCTTCATCCACACAATTTTTTTCTTCTGTATTAAGGTCATTGCAGTGTTTTCGAATGGT
This sequence comes from Schistocerca americana, assembly GCF_021461395.2. Classification (NCBI taxonomy): domain Eukaryota; kingdom Metazoa; phylum Arthropoda; class Insecta; order Orthoptera; family Acrididae; genus Schistocerca; species Schistocerca americana. The sequence continues at coordinate 153,134,484 of NC_060129.1, forward strand.
TGTATAGATTGGCCTGACTTTGTAAAATTTGTCCTTATTTTCAGGTGGCTTCTCCAGTCTGTTTGAATGAGGCTTTGCCTTGTAGTGCGTAAGTATTGGTATACACTGCCACGCTACTGAACAGATCACCAGGTACATATCTTTTCAAGTACTGTATTGGTGAACACACATCAAATTCTTCAAAATTTGGAGCTTTGTAAGTTTCTGCAATGATACTTATCTTCAGGTGTCACCATTATGTTGTCTCTGATTATCTAATTCTGGGTTGTTTCCATTGCATAAAATGTTCATTTCGGTACTCGACACCTATTCGTCACCTTCAGATATGGTGTCTGTACGTGTATCATTCTTATCCACTGTGTCTACTAAAACTCATTTTGCTTTTACTTGTTTTGTTTCAGTGAGGTCTATAACTATATAGTTTTGTTAGTTTTAGATTATCAGACTGTTCACATTGCCTTTTTTTATGTAAATAAGTAATCACTTACGGTTTTCTGTGATCTGTTTCCTCTCATCTGGTCTGGAAGTCCCACTACCCCCTTATTTCTGAAACATAAGCACAGTTTTGTATTCCAAAATTTTTCACACTGTTCTCCAATCTGCTATTTGTGGGACATGGCTTTTAATAAGTAATACATCATCATCATCATCTTCCCCCAAACTAATGTCAGAAACTTTGCTATTTTCAATTACGCCTAGAAACAAGTCCCAGAGAGATGTTTCTTATTCGTATTTGTAAGTCAGACACCAATATAGAAAATAAAATCATATGTAAATGTCAGTTATTCTCCACCCCGCTGCTGATCCTGAAATTAAGTGGGAAAAACAAACGAAACTACCATTGGCATGCAAACAAATCTGATTCGCATTTTCGATTATGATATCTATTTTAAACAACTAGGGACCAGGTTGTAAACAAATGTTTACGTTGTATTTAAATGCAGACAGAAGGAATTTGCTGAAAATTCCACTAAACTACTGCTAAGTGTTTATAGAAGAAGGCAACTATATAAAACATCCATAAAAAAATCTTAAACATGCCTATTATAGTAATAAAATCAAGCAGTAATGGCTTCCCATAGAGAGAAAATGCCAGAATATAATTCACTATGTAGTTCACAGACTGCTCACGTAAGTGCAACAGCTGCTTAAACATAGCTAAAACGAATGTACACAAATGTGTACAATGGGTCTGGATGCAGCTGATATTTTTTGCAAGAGAAATATTAGTGAACAAACTTCATGTACACAGTTGTGACCACCAGATCTGAAAGGGTTGCTATGTTTATCAATGAATCGATGCATAAATGAGAGGCTGTAATATTATGTAGTAACACACAGCTATAAATCTTTTGAAAAGATTTTGAGAAAATGGCCTGTGGTAGAGCACAGGCTTACTCATCAAGCAGAAACATAACTGTCTGCTGCGCTGGCCTTCATACAGGATACTCCACAGAGATCAACACATGACTCACAAGTTAAGTGCTGGCAGACTTAGTGTGCACATCCTATTCATGATTGGTTAACATGGGAAATATGTATTATATTAACAACATAGAATAGTGGTCATCAAATCATGAGCCACATGCAGCCTTAATCAAGTACTTGTGTGACCCATGGTATTTTATAATAAAAGTAGGACCTGCCATGACTTTGCACAGGAAGCAGTAACTATCAACAGCCAGACAACTTGTGTATATAATTTAATATACTCACCAAGATGTGGCAGAACATGCACATAAAAGGTTATTCTTATGTAAGCTTTTGGAGCCAGTGGTTTCTTCTTCTGGCAGAAGGATTGAAGGGGAAGTAAGATGACTGGAGAGGTTTCTGAAAGGGTGTAGATTTTGGAAAAGTCACCCAGAACCACGGGTCGGGAAGACTTACCAGGTGGGATGATAAGGAAAGACGGACAACTTTGGCGTAGCGGTATTTTGTCTTTGAGTTACTGTCTATAGTTGTGATTAAAATTCAGAGAACAGCTTTAGGTGACTGAATATCACCACTTTCATATAAATTAAACGATTTAAGCACCATACGCCACTTGCCGGCATGCTGGAGCACCAACACACACAAAACCACCAAACTGAATATTATCAAGTGAATCTAATGGCTTCTGAAAAGTATAATTTTCTTCCCCACTGACAATCAAAAATACATGGGCAGTAATGCCTGTATTTTAAGACGGTTGGTTGGATGGGGAATTCTGCTGTGAGCTAAGGGGAGGATGGGGACCACCTTGTTTGCCCTACTGTAGCTAGTCAGTTGGGGGCTCATGACACAGAGGTGCTGTCCCACAATGTGTGTGTAAGCTCTTGAGCAAATAAGTCTGATGACCACTGACCTAGAGTGATGGTGTTGTATGTAAATCAGTATGTCAAGAGATTGAGAATCAGAAACAGGGTCCCCAAATCTTTGTTTTGGTAACATTTGTAGCATGAGATATACACTGAACTGGAGTCAACACAAATTTGTCAAGAAGCTCTGTTCAGGCTGTTTCATTTTTAGACGCATCTCATTGTTTTGTCCTAAAGAGGAGCATTCTGACATTTTACACATTGTCTCTCCCTGTTTTGTGGAGTTATCCTCTGGGGTGGTGTACCTGATGTAAAAGCGTTTATTAAGCAGAAAGACTACTGCGTAAAGCAGATAACAGTAATCCTTGCAGAGGCCTGGTTAAGGATCCTGCAATTCTTTCATTTCCCAGCACATTTACTCCATAATAGTGCTAATTGTCAATTATGGCAAGTTTTTGGTAGAACATTGATGGTCAAAATTGCGGAGTAAGACCATTTCTGTGTAGACACTGCCCCTCTCTTAGGTTACAGAGTGTAGTCATAAACTCTGTGGAAAAGTATTCAACAAGTTGCCATTCTGCATAAAGCAAGGAGATGGGAATCCCTACCAGTTCAAAAGAGTACATACCTCATTATAGTCTGATTTAAACCAGTTGTCACTTGACATCTAGGCTCCAAAGTTGTGGCTCAGTTATGTCAAGTACAGTCTGGAGGCAGCCGCCAAACCACATTGCTCTCTGCAGCGACAGAAAATCATTTTAAAGCCTGCATCTTCCACAAAAATCAAATTAAAAAAAAAATCTCAAATTTACATACAATGTAGACCTCAGCATGTCAAAATTCTGTTCTCAATTTTAGTGAGGGAAAATGTTACATTATTTTTTGTGAAATAGATTAAGTTTTTGCAGCCATAAGCAGCTTCGAACTTAACACACTGTATCCCCAAAAAGAAATGCTCTATGAGCAATACTTCTTTATATACACGCATGCTTCTGAAAATGGTGTTTTTACACAATTGTTTTGCTACTAACTCATAACAAGACTGAAGTTTAAAGTCTCTCTCCTCTTCAGTTTCAGTGGAAACAGTGTTACATTGGGTACTGAAATAGAAGGAAACTTTTCCGGATCTGAAATTTCTCCTATCACTGCATATCTGTAAAACTACTACACACATGAAATAACATCTTGGTGTCTACACAAAGTGAAATATATTTAAAATGCAGTCTGCCTTACCATAAGGAGATGATGGGAGGGGGCTGAACAGTATTCCTTAGTCTGACAACAGGAACGAGAAATTGATCGTAATAGTTGCAAACACAAGAATTAATGGAAGTAAGATGTTCATTAAAGTACCAATCGTACGATGGGGAGGCACCACATAATTCAGTCAGTCGAACTATCGGAGTCGCTGCTCGTAGTGGCAGATATTATCAGTTCTTTGACACACTGTTATCACCCCTTTCACACAGTGCACTACTTTTTGCCAGTCTTCTGGTGTCTCTTTTTCAACTGCTTCCTTCAGAAGCCATTCCACCTCAGTCAATGTATTTTTTTTTTAATTTTCTGCAGCAATACGACATTGAATCTGAGCCCATATCAGTTATATTGCATTGACGTGGCAATGGTAGGGAGGAAATCTGAGCACTTTATGCCCGTATTATGTTGCTGTTTCATCCACAATATAAACTGTATTGTTTGGCATGTGTTGAGACTCAGGTTCTAATAATTCTGCCCTTGTCAATTTACTGTCAAACGGTAGCTTACATTTTGTAACTAGTCTTCTTCTTTGTTGCCTTTGTAGGCAGTTTGTTTTGTCTAACAAAATGATATGGAGTGTTACCCATGATGATGAGTTTTTCATTAAGTTTTGAAGCACTGTTCTTGCAACGATTTCACAGAACCATTTTGGTTCATGTCTTTGTGGTAGTCAGAGGTCTCGTATGAAGTGAATAACAGTTGACAATTAGAAATGAAACAGTTTGTATTCTCAACATGTTCTACAATTCTTCTTTTTCCTCTGCCAATTGCAGTTGCCATACTACTGTTGATATCATCTCTTCAGCATTTTTAAACTGTGACCCATGTTTGCCCGTGTTCCAAAAAGCAAAAAGATACAGTCTAAATTTGTCCCTACTACTCCAAGAAAAGGCTATTGCCAAGCTGCAATAATTTGGTGTTCCATTAATAGCACGTGGCCACAAATGGATTTATAATGGAATACTAACTTGATCGCGACTCTTAACAAGGACGATAAACTATTCTGAAAGAGATCTGCTGCTACAAGGGTAGCATGTGGCTTTTTGTGTCGGGTACTCCTTCCTCAAATAATACAGATATATCTGATGATGAATCGCAGTTCCTGAAAAAGAGTTGAGATCTGTGACCCGCTTCTTGAGGTGCCTCTTCTTCCAGGTTTTTCCATTTCGGGTGACCCACCTGACCCTTCTACGAATTTGTCCTTGCAGATCATTATCACTGATTGTTTGCTGATTTATAGAGTGACTGCAGTTCACTCCACCACTTTATCCATAGGAAGTGTGTAACACCATAATTAATTCTGTAAATATTTTGTGCTGATTAATTCTGTTTAATGTCAGGTATGTATTTTTTTTACTATATAATGTCTTCGATCTATTGTAATGAAGTGGAAAGTCGTGTAAAATGTTTTCTCTTTACCATTTAAATTCTTTGTATTAATTGAAGGAAAATGTTATATAATTATGTGGCTTTTGTGTTGACATGTTAATGTATTTAAATATTAAGATTTTTTGAAAGATGTTTGTTTACAACTATGTACAAGCTGGTTTGGCGCCGGTTAACAGGTGGATGTGATGCTCAGTCTGGGGGCCAAGTGAGAGATCACAGTCAGTTGGCAGCTAGCTACTGGATAAGGCTGGTCTGAGCAGCAAGTGAGTGAACAGAGCAAGTGCTGAGGGTAGCATCCAGTACCTGGATTAATATGGAAAGGCCTCGGATGTGTGTACGGCTCTAAAATGGTTCTCTATTATTGGGAAAGGCTCTAAAATTGGTAATTTTGTCACTAAGAAGAAAGTAATAGAGCAAATACATCCAGAGGAAACCAGGTAGCCACTATGTACTTGTCACCAATATTGCACCATCACTTCAGCAAATCTAAGAGGTCAGATTTATGTCAAAGTACGGAGCAGCACATTTAAGTGTTGTTTAATGTGCAATAATAAGGCAAATTATGTTAAACTGTGTATCTGACCCTTGAATTGGTTCCTCTCGTCATACCTCTTAGGATCCATTCCACATAATTACTAACATACGAGTACCCTGTATATGATAAACGATTGAAAATAAGTGATGGTTGGTGTTGCTTAATTTTGAATGCAACAGGATATATAGAAATACTGTGTGTTTGATTGAAATCAAGGGAGGTAGTTAGTAATGCATTTGTGTAAACCTCCATAATGTTTGATTTGTTTTAATTCAAAGTATTTGTGCTTCAAAGATTAACTGCATTTAATTCTGTCAGTGAAAATTACTGGTTGTGCTAATGACAAAAGGAAGCACATTATTTTGAGGTTGCTTAGAGTTAACTGCATTTAAAGTCATACTTAAGGACCTGTATAAAAGATCACTTACATTAACTGTTTTAAAAGTCCTGCAAGATGAGTAAAATTAGTGGAAGAATAATACCAAAATTTACATCTCACAAAATGTCTCAGAAAAGTGTGTTTAGTTTGTTTTATGGTAATGGACAGTTTAAGGATCCTCACTTCTCTGTTGCTTAATTTATTTATTTATTTATTCATCCATGGAACAATAAATATTGTATGGATGTCGTCAGTTTACAACACATGAGCACACATTTACATTTACAATGAAACAGGTTTCTCATATTTTGTGTAATTTTTATAACTAGCCATACACACATTTATAATTACATAATATTTTGGTGATAATGTCATATGTTGCTAATAATCTACATCTATGTTAAATATTATTTTACAGTATAACAACTTTTACTTACTAGAAAGGTTTTAAGCTTTTGTCTGAAAGTGAGGGGCTCATTTATTTCTTTAATTTCTTGTGGTAATTTGTTATACAGTTTTATCCCATTATAAAATATACTTTTTTGCGTCTTTGCCTTGTTCTTTCTATCTAGATGGAGGTGGTGACAAGCTCTTGTTTCATGGTCATGTATTAGGCTGTTTGTGTTGTACATGTTGAGATTTTTCTTAATGAACATTAAGTTCTGAAAGATATACTCACAAGAAACAGTTAGAATTCCTAGCTTTCTAAATAATTCTAGACAGTGGGCCCTGTTGTTTCTGTTTGTTATGATCCTTATGGCTCTGTTTTGTACTTTGAACACAGTTTGTATGTTAGTGGCACTTGTTTCCCAAAACATGATCCCATAGCTGAGGACTGAGTGTAGATATCCGTAATATGTTATTTTAAGACAGGTATTATTGCATACCGGTGCAAAGGATTCTAAGAGCATAGCATGCTGTGGATAATTTCTTTGCCAAAATGTTGACACGGTTTGTCCATTTCAGTTGGCTGTCTACATTCATCCCTAAGAATTTGGTACTTGTTACACATTCTAATTCATTATTATTAACTTTCATTCTAGTGGCATTGTGTTTTTTGTTCAATTGGAAGTTAATATAGTTAGTTTTCTTTACATTTAGGGTTACTGTATTTTTTAATGACCAGTTGTAGACATCATTGAGAGCCTTGTTTGCTCTTTCTGACAGTTGTGTTGGATTTTCACCTGTTATTACTATGTTGCTGTCATCGGCAAAAAGTATTTTTTCTCCATGTCTGATACTTTGTGGGAAGTCATTAATGTATATAAGAAACAATATTGGGCCTAATACACGTCCCTGTGGGACGCCTATATTCACATTTTTTCAGGGTCTGACAGATGTTTTATAAGGGAATTGTTTGAAACTTGTGATATCTCAACTCGTTGAACTCTGTTTTCCAAGTATGATTTGAACCACTTCTTTGTCACACCTCTTATTCCTATTTGCCCTAATTTATGAGGTAAGATTTTGTGGTCAACTGTATCAAAGGCCTTGGACAAGTCTAAAAAGATACCACTTACATTTTCACCTTTGTCCAGTGCTTCTAAAATTACTCTAGTGAACTGTGCTATAGCAGATTGTGTGCCTTTTCCGGGCCTAAAACCAAATTGGTCATTGGAAAGAAGATTATATTTATTCAGGTAATTTAGCAGTCTCTTTTTGACTAGTATTTCTATTATTTTAGAAATGATAGACAGTATAGAGATCGGCCTGTAGTTCTCTACATTTTACACATCTCCGTTTTTAAGGATAGGTATAACTTTTGCTTGTTTTAGGTACTCCGGAAAGTATCCAGATTCGAAAGATTCATTAATTATGTCTGTTAATGGGCCCTTTATGGAGTCTATACAAGCTTTAATTACGCAGACTGGGATTTCATCAAGTCCTACTGAAGTTTTATTTTTTAGTTGGTGTACTACTAGTGCCACTTCCCTGTCTGTAGTTGGCAAGAGCACCATTGAGTTTGTTGGCTGGTTCTGAGTAGGTAAATCATAGGTATCTGGAAATTTCTGCTGTAATTTTTTTGCAATACTACTGAAATATGAGTTTACAAAATCAGCTAATTTTTTAGGGTTACCTACTGGTACATCTTTGTTTTTAATATGTGAATTGAGGTCCTTTTTAGCAGAGTTATATGTTTCCTGTTTGACGATGTTCCAGGCTGCTTTGCTCTTGTTTTCAGCTTCGAGTAATATTTTGTTGTTTGAAAGTTTTTTTTTGCGGCTAGCAACACCTTTCTGTATATTTTCCTGTACTTTTTGTAGAGTTGCAGAACTTCTGGGTTAGATTGATTATTTTTTATGGAGTTGAGATATCTAAGAGTTTCTGAGGATTTTTTGATACCTATAGTCACCCATTGATTTCTCTTTGTAGTTTTAATTTGATAAAGAGTTTTGGGAAACATCTCTTCAAATCTGAGTTTAAAAATTGACATGAACTTGATAAATTTCTGATTTCCATTGGTTTCTGCATAGACTTCCCTCCAATCTTCATATTCTAGCTGGGATTTAAACTGATACAGGGCTGATTTGGAAAACATTCTTTTGTATGTACAAAGTTTAGGAGTAGTTTCTACATGAATGTTAGTTTTTAAGATCTGGCAGAGGTGGTCTGATAGGCCCAGGTTTTGGACAACAATATGACATTTTTTACTATCAACATCTGTAGCTACATGATCTATAGATGAGGAGGATTCTTTCGTTATTCTAGTTGGACAATTAACAAGGGAGGATATTCCATAACAGCTTAGAATATTCACATATATGTTGCTAGCCTTATCAGGCTTCATCATATTAATGTTTAAGTCACAACAGATAATTACATTTCTGCTTGTCTCCCATTGCAGATGCAAAATCAGACAAAATGACAGTATTTTTAAATGCTGATGTTAGAAATGGCATTTTTGTTTGTCTGCTTAGAGGGATTGTGCTATCTCCATTACACAGAATGTCACACATGTGCAAATCATCACTTACACTTTTTGTTTTAGGAAACAAAACATACTACAAATATACTATGGTTCCACAGAGTTTGTTCACAGAGGTGTTAGTGTTTTTGGATTACATTACATTACATACGCTATATAGAGTTGTCAGTTATGAAATTTATTTTGGAACTGCTAAGTACCAAATTATCCATTAAATTTTATACATATGTGGAAATACATATTTATGATAAGGATCCTAATTAATCTAAGCATGAGGAAGAGTAACTCTCCAGTTTGTCATTAAAAATTTTCGTCTTTACTTTCTATGGTGCACAAAAATTTTAAACTGCTCCATTAAATCGTGCATGTGTATGTGTGTGTTTTTCTATTGCTGATTTTGTAAATTGGTTATGTATGTTGACAATTGTGTTCAATGCATCTAATTTGAAAATTCCTGCCAGTTTGCCCTATGTAGTAGCTTACAGGTTTTACGTGTGCTTTTTTTATATTCTCGAGTCTAGAATTTATCATTTTTATTGTTTACAGGGCAGACAAATTTCTGTTGTTTGTGGAGAAAGCTACTTTCATTTCCTCTCTAAAGTTTGTACATGCAGTGGATCTGTCAGAAAAATTCATAAAGGCAAACAATCCAAAATAATATAGTGTGTGGCAGACCCAACAGGGCAAAACATACCAAACACAAACAGCAGGTGAAGTACACCACTATTTGGATTTATGACATTATACAACCAGCCACCCCTTTTTTTCTGCCATAACTGTTAATACAGTGTGCAGGCTAATCTGTTAGGGTTGCTTCTCTTTCGTTAATGCGTACATCCTCATTGATGAGATCTGCATGACATAATTAATGTCCAGCAATTGTTTTGTGTTCTCTAAATCACACCAAAACTTTTAGGAAAACTGTAAGTATCTTTTACCCATGTGTGGATAACAGCTTTTAATACTGTCCTACATGTCGATGGTGTGTGAACATGCTTAGTTGTTTGGTTGGTTCTCTGAATGAAGGCTGCAGTATATTAACACGTCTCATCATGTTGCATTTCATGGGAATAAGTGATTCTATGCAATGTAACACTTGTAAGGGTTCTTGAATTTGTGCCTATAGACAAAATGGTGTTTTATTGTAATTGTTTTCTGAATTCACTGTACTTTTATATACAATTTTAACCCAATGTTTTATGATGAGTAGTAAAATAGATGTTGGCTATCCAGTGTGACAAACAGGTAGTTGTATGAATGTACAAATAACAGCTGTGTCAGTTGGACTCACGCTAGTACTTGTCAAAGTTATATGGGAATGTGTGGTATAATTACATTGATTCTATATGATTATAACAGTATGTAATCACGGAATTGGAGTTACGTACAACTGTCAGATGGCTTTTGTTCAGTGTACTGTTTGTCTGATTCTTGTACAATTCGTATATACAGCACTGATTTTGCACTGTTAACCAAAATCTAGATTGACACTAAAAAGATGATTATGACTGATGCTGACCAACTTTCTGTCCTGTCTCACATGTCAGAAGTAGAGAGCGTTTGGAACAATAATTCCTGTTACACTAATGGCATGTCACATTCATGTTTCCACATCTCGTAGAGTCTCTCGATGTAGCTGATGAGAAACTCAAATTGCCTGTTCTGAGAGTTCACACAGGCTAATAAATGCAGCTGTGCCTCAATGTAGGAAAGAAATTAGCATGCACAGACCAAAGTTCCATAATGAAGAAGCTGCAGTAGCCAGTCACATAACTGACAGTGTCTGAATGGCCAGTTGCTCTGTTACGCTCTACAAGGTTTCAGTGTGAGTTGATTCTGCTGACGCAAAGTCTGGAAAGAATGTTGCAGTGACTTCTCTTGAAGGTCATTCCTGACTCACCTAGTTTGTTGGATAAAACTGACACACATTCCAGCACATGCAACCAGTAAGATCATAATTAGTCTTCAAAAATAAAATATTGGAGCAAATTAATCTTTTTAAACATTACATAGGAATACAACCAAATTGTTTACCAAAAATTAAATTAGTTTCCATATGTGGAACAACTGTAAAAGAATTTCAGAAGCAAGCTGAGAAAGAGATGCAGCTACATATTCACAGAAGGAAACCCCTAAGTATAGTCAGGTATAGAAAACTCAGAGGCCTGTCCTTCCTGTTGTAAACCTTAGTTGTTTTCAGGTTATACCTGTGGAGCATCTTCCCATGTACAAGTGACCTCTGTATGTGATTTGAATTAGACACAAGGTGTCCATCAGTTCACTTGTAAATAGTTCTCTCCCTAGCATCCACCCACAATTCATTGTTAGCGGTTAGCGTTGCTGCCTCTATGACACGGGGTCCCGGGTTCTGTTCCTGGCCGGGTTGGCGATTTTCTTTGCCCAGGGACTGGGTGTTTGTGTTATTTTATCACCACTACCACCCGTGACAGTGGCTAATTGGACTGTGTAAAAATTGGACTCGGGCGCTGATGACCGTGCAGTTGAGCATCCCACAAACCAAACGTAATTGTGATCACCATCACCACTCCTTGGTCCCATTATGTAAACTTTCATTTCCATTCCTCTGTTCCACACATTATTGTGCTGGTAGTAGTTGCCTGTATCATTCCATTTGACTGGTTTCTATAATCTTACACATTCATATCAGTGTTCGCATTCACATCAGTATGTAAAATCCTGAATTCCCATCATAGTGATTTGTGTGGTGACAGTGACACACACACACACACACAGCAACACCATTACATTTTGTCAGTCACTCCTTGTCCCACACGAAAACCATGCCGATCCCAATGACTTCCACTCATAACTGACAGTTCTCAGTCTTGTCCCTGTTGTCGGTGAAACTTTGCTCAGAGTATTCATTTAAAGTTAATTGGCAAGTGAAATGTATGAGTGTCTAATATCGCCTAACCAGTATTGGCAGTAGTTCTCTACAGTAATTTTTATATTCAGTATCAAAATTAAGTTACAAAAGATAATATAATGGTTACATAAAATAGTTAGTTTTGTTTCGGTCAGCACCAAAGATAAATGGACGAACACGCAATAATTTTGTGGACAGTCTAATGACACAAAATTGGAAACTGCCAAAATACTGTAATTCATACCCTGACTGAAACTTCACCATTGTGGAATAGCATTTTTCATTAACAGAGGTACTCATCAGGTTCAACAACACTAATATTATTAGGCAGACCAGAAGTCCTGCTGCACCCAGAAAACCATTTGGGACACTGATTTTTAATTGAGAAACAAAATGAGTGCAATAATATTTCTCACTTAAGCATTTCCAAAAACAAATTTCGTAGTAGAACATTATCGAAATACATATTTTCACGACATATAGGCCTACCACATTTAGTTTAACGAGCGCTCTGCCAGAAGAAAGAGTAAGAGGGATGCTGAAAACAAAACTGGGTACTACATATCCCCACCTCTAACTTACTGATAATCCACTTTATGACCCTCAAGCCAAGTAAAAGCTAAACCAAAGGTGTAAAGGAGCCAGCTTTACATTTCTCCTAATGTGACTGCGGCTATATGGAAGTTGATTTTGTGAATTATGTGAGTGATGCCGTGTGTGTCAGCAGTGCTTATTGGATATTGTTTGGCATGTATACGCACTTACCTTGACCATCTGCAGTCAGACTATGTGTTAAATTTTAGTAAGAAGATATCTGTATCTGATTACCAATTATGTTACATAGCTTTTAGGATTAACAAATTGTACCAAGTTTGTGACTAAACATTGCATAAAAATATTTCCAAGCTATTAAAATAGTATGTCAGTCATTATTTCTGAAGAAAATAATTTTGTTTATATATTATGTTCCGACATTTTCCTTTCCGATTCACAAAATGAAGATGCATTCTCGCTATTGGTACTTCACCCACAGTGTCATATTATCGATTTTAAAAAATCACGTCAACTGACAATGCTAAGTATGACTTTAGTAAAAAAGTTACGTTTCCGGAAAGGCTGAAAATTTCAAAAGTGAAGCCACTATTTCAAAACAGCGACAAGTATAAGGTAAAAAACTATCGCCCAATGTCTCTCCTCCCAGCATTTTCAAAAATATTAGAAAAACTGATGAAGCACCGAATCAACAGATATCTAAGTGACCATAATTTACTAAACAGAAATCAGCACGGCTTCCAAGCACGTAAAAATACCGAAACAGCAGTAACGTGCTACACTGAACAAATAATCAAAAATCTAGAAAAAGATTATAGTGTAGTAGGAGTAAATTTAGACCTCTCCAAAGCTTTTGACACTGTGAACCAGGACATTCTCTTAGAAAAATTGGAATCGTTGGGTATACATGGGATAGGGAAAAAATGGTTTGAATCATACCTAAAAAACAGAACACAGGTTGTAGGACTGACATCAACTTACTCCAGCCACAAAATAAATTCAGTATCAGAGGCAAAAAATGTAGAAATAGGAGTACCACAAGGCAGCATCCTAGGGCCCATATTGTTTCTTGTCTATATAAATGATTTTCACATCTCAGATGATGCAGCCAAAGAAATAATATTTGCAGATGATACTAGTGTGATAATAAGTGCACCAAAGCAATTGCTACCAACAACTGCTGATAAAGTACTAAACTACATCCACTCTAGGTTCAATGCAAACGGATTGACATTGAATGTAAATAAAACAAATTATATGTAGTTTTGGAAACGATGACAAAATGTAAATCTCGATCTGGTGTGGGGTGACAAAGCCTTAGACAGAGTGACATCCACAAAATTGCTGGGGATTCATGTGGATTAAAACTTAAATTTTAATGACCATGTAATAAAACTTGCACAGAAACTTAATTCAGCCTGTTTTGCCCTCAGAATTATTGCAAACGTTTGTACCTCAGAGGGTGCCAGAATGGCATATTTCGGCTATTTCCGATCTCTTGCCACATACGGAATAATATTTTGGGGTTCCACAACAGGGTGCCTAAAACAATTTTTTTTGTTGCAGAAGAGGGCCATCCACAGACACACTGCAAACCCATATTCAAAAAGCTTAGAATACTTACTATACCATCATTATACATATACAAATGTGTGTTGTATGTCAGGATCCACATTGCAGATTTTCAGACAAATGCCGACTTTCATGACTACAATACCCGTAATAGCGCAGCACTCCATACTCAGCAAACAAAACGAATGAATACACAAAGGCATGTGAGCCATATCGGTGCCAAACTGTCAATGCACTGCCAGTCAACATCAGGCAGTTAGAAGATGATAACAAATTTAAAACAGAATTTAAAAAATTTCTAGTAGAACAATGTTTTTATTCTGTAAATGACTATGTAGGTCAATAAATTTTTTTCTGATGATATTTATAAAGGCAAAATGGAAAATACTCTATCTGTACCTAATCATTCATTACCTAATCATTCATTACATTTACATACTTAAAGGACAGCTGTTGTGTGATGTAAATATATACTTAAGCAGTGTTGTGTATATAAGGACTTGCCATTTAGGGGGGACAAAACTAAAGCCTTATGAAAAACAGACTATGCATTTAAAATAACAAGCAGGGATGTATATAGGCTATATTAATTTCATTGTATTATTATTAACTTCATTGTATTATTTTGTTTTGTACTTTTTTACGTATATTGTTTGTGTCCCATTTCTTTGAAATGGCTTACATGTACCCTTGGCGACATCCATACAATATTTATTGTCAAGGATGGATAAATAACATAAATAAATAAACCCAAGTGTCCCAGTTTTTTCTTAGAAATCTTGTTAGCCTAAGTATTACTGGAGATGGAAAATGCATTAAAAGCACGACAGCAGTATCGAGCCTTAGTTACAGAAGTGAGGTACGAGTGGTGAGAACACAAGCGAGAAATCCAGGGCAGTACCGGTCCACCTGTATGGCTGTCTAAGTATAAATGACCTAAATGAACAAATGAAGGAACATGTACGCCATATGGGTAGAGAAAGGTCCCAGTAAATGCTCAAAATAATAAATGCACTGGAAGAAGCATTGGAGGACTGTAACAGAGCTCGAGTACTGTAAAAGGCAATTTGCCAGAAACGTGAGACTAACCACCTCCGACATGTCACCTACCATTTCTGACCGAGGACCGTGCAGAGACCACAACTGATCTGTGGCATTGGTGGCTCCCCGCAATCCAAAAGTTAGCACTCCGTACGTAAGTCTTAGTATTTACTGCTGCCCTGATCTGTACTTGACGTCTGGCAAGACTCGAATCTGTAATGTGAGGTACATGCAACATTTTTTTATGTTCCATTTTTAACAATGATGTCGGTTTTGGCTTGTGTGCCGAGCAGCAAATAGTGACACCTTGCCATTAAACTATAATTTGCTTTTCAGTTCCTAACACTTTCCCCACATAGTTTAAAGAAATCACAAGACAAATCTCATCCAGTGTGTATCTTTCCACTATTTTGAACTTAACACCAATAATAATTTGCAAAGGAGTTTTGTAACTTCCTTTAAAACCATTACAATTACAGATCCACTTCTTAGCACAAGGAATGACTTAACATTACTGAAATATTCCTAAACATAATAAATTGCTTGACACACCTTTCCACAACCTTTTTTACTTCAAACGCTTTAGTTTCTCCAGTAATATTTATGTACTTGAATGCCAAGAGTACCTCTATTAAACAATGAGAAATGGGGAGAAAAGTGCTGTTCAACAATAGCCAAGTCACAGTTTTAGGTATGAATTACAGCATTTCTGTAGGTATTAATTTTGTTACTTCCTGGTTTACAAAACTATCAGTTGTTTGTAATTTCTCTCTCTTTTTGGCAATTATGAACAAATATAAATCTTTCTGTGGCAGTATATATTGTTTTAACATCATTTTATGTAGCAGTTATCTTTTGTAACTTAGTGTTGATGGTGGAAAGACTTTTCATAATGGAACTGTTGCTGAATAACTGATTTATGACCAGTGTTGGCTAAGTAATGACACTACATACTCATTGATCAATGAAATGAATCACCTTTAAATCAGTATTATGAGGAAAGTTTCACTAACAGGTACAAAACTTAAAATGTCTATTAGCCAGGAATGGAAACCACTGACACAGCATGGTTTTTATGTCAGACAAGAAATGACAAACACAAATTAATTGTTTTGCAGTTATGTCACTGTAACCATACAAATCAATCGGACAAGAATTTAGGATTTTTTTGTACTGATGTAAATACACCCATGCGTTACAATAATTATTGACTTTAGATGTTAGATTTATTCCACAAGTCTACACAGAAGATAGATGAGGTAGGAGCTCTTGTGAACAGATTAGTCAACAATCAGAGGGACAGTGCAGTGTACAAAATGGCCCTGGACATTGTAGCTGGAAGCTCTTGCAGCAGAGGTGTGTAACAGTGCTGACTGTGTAGCAAGCCGATTTGCAGCACTCAGCATTCCTATTAAGCCTATGATATTTTAACTGGAGCCTTGATTGATTAATAAAGTAGCCGATATAATTTGTCTCGCCAGCTACTCCACAATTTACTAGGCTCCTTCCTCTTGATAATTCATTTCCATTCAATTAACACAACGGAAAAGTGCATATTAGTTATGACAGGAGTCATAATCATTGGCAACCAGTGGCGCACTGCCAGTATATATTACCAACCCGGTTAACAATTTGACGTACTGGACCTATCACATTGGGCAAGAAAATGTACACTCTACACTGATGTGACGAAGCAAGCCGGGATAATTTTAATTACCCTCTTGTTTTGCCATCTGCCTCCTTAAATTAGTTTTGTTACTTCTAATTAATTGTCATTAGCATACAGAATATAATGTGCATTTCCATAAAAGATAAAGATTGGCCCTCAGTTTTAAA
Source organism: Schistocerca americana (assembly GCF_021461395.2). Taxonomy (NCBI): domain Eukaryota; kingdom Metazoa; phylum Arthropoda; class Insecta; order Orthoptera; family Acrididae; genus Schistocerca; species Schistocerca americana. Next base: position 153,151,155 of record NC_060129.1, read on the forward strand.
GTAAATAACACCAGATCTAATTTTGTGCTTAGTTTTATGTATGTAATTTATGTTTCAATTTATTTTGACTATTCCCAGTTAGTATCGTGGGTGAAATCAGTGACTGTTTTGTAACTTAAATTCTATTATTGACATATAATTTAACTTCGAACAATGTGTAGTTTCAGCACTTATTACTGTGACAATATATAAGGACCAGATTTTTGGTCATGAGACAGTCAGTCCACGGCCAAGTTTCAGACGAGTTACCTATGCTGGTTCGAACAACAATGCTTCAAATTAACTGTGGAACAAATGTTAAACATTTAGGCCATGTGTAAAAACAGCAACAGTCTATGCTCCATACATACCTGATTATTCTTCAAGGAACTGTGAACTTTGGGTTAGGTTTTACTGCTCATAGATGTTCAACAAGAAACTATTGTAGCAGTATGTGGAGTTTTGACTGATAACTATTAATGAGGCTTATCAAAGGTTAAATAATAGTGCACTGGCCATATAACTGTGTAATATTTTGGGTTGTGCAAAGTGAAAATGAAAGTACTGTGAAACGCAACTGTGTACCTGTTGGCTACATGATTTACAGTACTGTGTGTGTCGGAATCCACAACCCATTTTGAGCCAGTGTAGCAATGCCGTATGTCGACACCGAGGACAACCGACAAACAAAGAAATTAAGAGCAGGTGGAACCATTACAATGTAAATGTTCAAAATTGTAGAAAAATGTAAGACAATCCTACAGGTAACTACTCTGGGCATAGAAATGTGTGGGACAGGGAACTAAAATATTTAGTGAGAAGTTATGGAGAGAACTGTTTACAAGTTAACTGCGGTATGCCTTGTCATTCAAAGCGTGCCCAAAGACCACTCACATATGGGAATGTGGCTGCACAGAGATAATGTGAAAGCAGCTGAGAGTCAAAATGACAATCCACTGACTATTTCTACGCCGGAATTAACTCATTTCCTTTTCTGCATTAGCTACTAAAAGTCAAAGCAACCAAAACTTTTACTCTTCCTGCTGTATAACAAAATTCTGAACTGCGTGAATGTGTTATGTCAGGTGTAAAAGTGTAGAGAGCAACTTTTGGCAGTATGACGTACCATCAAGTTGCATGTATGGGTCTTATAGGTGGTTGGTGCATTTCATTTGGATTTCAATTGCAACAAAAGATGGATGGTTTAAGTATGTGAAGGAACTTTTATACTGCCTATACCTGAATTTCTTTTGAACTGACTGCATATAGTTGTTTTAAATTTTTCATTCTGTAACCAACCACACGAAGAACAAATTTAATCATGGTTACTTAACATTTTTCTGTGTTTTGAGCACAAAGAAAAGTTTGGTTACTGTTTGAACACAAACTTGTATTTCTAAATTTATACACACATTTAGTAGAAACATTCTGAGTGAAACTTTTGACATGATTTATGAACTACGTAAAGCTACATTGTGAAAACATGTTTTCAGATATACAACAATGCTACACAAACTCCAAGTAACTATCGCTAACACTGCTCTGCTGGATTAATATGCCTTAATGTTGTGGGGAAAGCAAACCGAAGACTCCGTTTTATTGGTAGAACACTTATAAAATGTAACATGTACTAAACTGCCTGCACCACACTTGTCCGTCCTCTTTTAGAGTACTGCTGTGTATTCTGGGAGATCCTTACCACATAGTACTAACAGAATACATCGAGAAAGTTCACATAAGAACAGCATGTTTTGTACTATCGTGAAATAGGGAGAAAGAGTCACAGATGTGATACAGGATTTGAGATAGACACCATTAAAACAAGGCGTTCTTCGTTGCGGCAGAATCTTCTCCCTAAATTTTTGTCACCAACTTTCTCTTCCAAACGCGAAATTATTTTGCTGATACCAATATACATGGGGAGAAACTGTCATCATAATAAAATAAGAGAAACCAGAGGTTGCACACAAAGATACAGCTGTTCAAGAGTGGAATAATAGAGAATTAGTGTGAAGGGGGATTTGATGAACCTCTGTCACGCAGTTAACTGATTTGCAGAGTAGCCATGTAGAGATACATTTAGAATGTACAAGGAATGTATTATTCATGTATTTTAAATACTCAGATTTAAGATCCAAATGAATGTTGAACAGTTTATCTTTCCCAAAACTGAAGATTGTCATATTTTAATGTTCTACATATATTTCTCCACAGAGTGAGGGTTGTGATGGAGATGCAGTGCTCATCAGTTGATAGAAGAATGCTCTGCCCAACCACCTCCTCATCATCTTGAAAAAGGTCACTAATTGCTCCAATCAAACAATATTAAAGGAAGTTTGGTGCAGTGCTCCTAATGCTTAATCTGAAGGCTGCTTTCATTTGAAGACCTATCATTCTACATGTGCAGCATATGTCCCACATTCACATCTCTTTCTGAATTCCTAGCAAATGAATAAATTTTTGGCTGTAAATGTACCAAACAACTACATTCTCTTGCCGTATCTAAATGTGTGTGATGGCTACTCTTAGCTCGAACATATTTTATCACTGCTTATTTTCATGTGTTTCCTACTCTGTATTAGATCCACAAGGTTTAAACATCAGCATTTTGTTGTTGGTCTTGTGTCGATGTGGCCTATAGAAGTAGAATTGTCAGTACTATCCGGCTGTAGACCATTCATTTCCCATAAAGCCTTAAGTGACAACAGTCTGGAAGCAATAGACGTGGTGAACCGAGTCAGAAAAGTCCCCCATTTCAATAATATTCATGTTGTCTGCAGTTAGTAAGCAAGCAGATATTTCAGAAATGAATCTCTCCCAATAAATACTCAAGTCCTTAAGTGAAAAAAATCACCCCCCCCCCTTTCCCAAAAAGACTCAGTTGCACAGATTTTTCCATTAGGAAATGGGCACACTGTCTGTATAATCACACCTATCCTGCCAGTCTGGCAAGTAACGAAATTGCTACCCAGTGCCACCATATTTCATGTCTTGACATCTGTATCTCTGCTTTGATAACTGCCAGCACTGGCTAGAAGTATGACACTGCTGTTCATTTTTTAACCTGTACACCGTGCTCTCAGGACCAGGCTCCTCCTCTTAACCACAAAGCTGGCTTAACCCTCAAACCAATACATCGATCTATCATACCCGTCACTCATTACGAACACTGACTGTCTTAGCACTGCAAGAAATGATGGTCTTTCAGTATCTTCATTTTAATATGTGCCGTGTGTAGAGTAACATTCAGCAATTAGCTTGACTTAGTCATTCTAATGATAAAGTATATTGTTCAGAACTCAGTGTGAAATTGGGTCCTAACAGGCACTGTATTATGTGCATGAAATTGTTATTTTTCAGCTATAGCATGGATTGGGTTGGGTTGTTCGGTGGAAGAGACCAAACAGCGAGGTCATCGGTCTCATCGGATTAGGGAAGGACGGGGAAGGAAGTTGGCCGTGCCCTTTCAAAGGAACCATCCCGGCATTTGCCTGGAGCGATTTTTATATATATCCCTCTTTCCTGATGAGGCAACAGTTTGTTGCGAAAGCTTGAATTTCGTGTGTTTGTTTGTGTGTCTATCGACCTGCCAGCACTTTCGTTCGGTAAGTCACATCATCTGCGTTTTTAGATATGTTTTTCCCACGTGGAATGTTTCCCTCTATATATATAAATAAAAGATGATGTGACTTACCAAATGAAAGTGCTGGCAGGTCGACAGACACACAAACGAACATCATCTTTGTTTTTAGATATATTTTTCCTACGTGGAATGTTTCCACATATATATATATATATATATATATATATATAGAGAGAGAGAGAGAGAGAGAGAGAGAGAGGGAAACATTCCACGTAGGAAAAATATATCTAAAAACAAAGATGATGTTCGTTTGTGTGTCTGTCGACCTGCCAGCACTTTCATTTGGTAAGTCACATCATCTTTGTTTTTATATATATATATATATATATATATATATATATATATATATATATATATATAAAAACAAAGATGAGGTGACTTACCGAACAAAAGCGCTGGCAGGTCGATAGACACACAAACAAACACAAACATACACACAAAATTCAAGCTTTCGCAACAAACTGTTGCCTCATCAGGAAAGAGGGAAGGAGAGGGGAAGACGAAAGGAAGTGGGTTTTAAAGGAGAGGGTAAGGAGTCATTCCAATCCCGGGAGCGGAAAGACTTACCTTAGGGGGAAAGAAGGACAGGTCATATATATATCTAAAATATATATATATATATATATATATATATATATATATATATATATCTAAAAACAAAGATGATGTGACTTACCAAATGAAAGTGCTGGCAGGTCGACAGACACACAAACAAACACAAACATACACACAAAATTCAAGCTTTCGCAACAAACTGTTGCCTCATCAGGAAAGAGGGAAGGAGAGGGAAAGACGAAAGGAAGTGGGTTTTAAGGGAGAGGGTAAGGAGTCATTCCAATCCCGGGAGCGGAAAGACTTACCTTAGGGGGAAAAAAGGACGGGTATACACTCGCACACACACACATATCCATCCACACATATACAGACACAAGCAGACATGGTCTTTAAATATGTCTGCTTGTGTCTGTATATGTGTGGATGGATATGTGTGTGTGTGCGAGTGTATACCCATCCTTTTTTCCCCCTAAGGTAAGTCTTTCCGCTCCCGGGATTGGAATGACTCCTTACCCTCTCCCTTAAAACCCACTTCCTTTCGTCTTTCCCTCTCCTTCCCTCTTTCCTGATGAGGCAACAGTTTGTTGCGAAAGCTTGAATTTTGTGTGTATGTTTGTGTTTGTTTGTGTGTCTGTCGACCTGCCAGCACTTTCATTTGGTAAGTCACATCATCTTTGTTTTTAGATATATATTTCCTACGTGGAATGTTTCCCTCTATTATAACTATATATATATATATATATATATATATATATATATATATATATATAGAGGGAAACATTCCACGTGGGGAAAATATATCTAAAAACACAGATGATGTGACTTACATAGAGAGAGAGAGAGAGAGAGAGAGAGAGAGAGAGAGAGAGAGAGAGAGCATAGCATGGAGTGACTTTTTAAGACGAATAAGATGTCTTCAGTTTGTCAAGATTTTGAAGCTCAGGAGCAAATCAGTTACAATATACGTGAAATCGAACACTGGAACGATGACACTTTTGACAATTCTGATTTTGATGCGGCTGATGGTCACTACAAAACAGAGGGGTACTAGCAAAGAAAATGGTTTAGTGGTAAAAGAGGCTGTTGTGACCTGAAACTTCCAGGTAGATTAACACAAAGTGTCAGTCCAATAGTTAGTCGGGACCTTCGCCTCCTGTGGGAAAGGGCTCAACTGACAGCTACCCGAGAACTCACTACCTGTGCGCCTCATAGATTTACTTCTGCCAGTGTCTTGTCTGCTACCTTCCCAACTTGAGGGAGTGCCAGTTAGTCAGTTGGCTGGATTCAGGAGTGCTGCTCTCGCAGGTTTCACGAGAGAGCTTCTGTGAAGTGTGGAAGGCAGGAGATGAGCTAATGGTAGACAAAGGCAAAGGTCCCAAGTTCAAGTCTCAGTCCAGCACACAATCTGCCACTAAGTTTCATATCGGCACAATCGATTGCAGGGTGATAATTTCATTCTGATACGACCAGTTCTACAGATAATTACTCATACCAGGGTCAGTCTTTTATAGCCCAAATAATTTCAAGTGAAGACATTCAGAATCTCTTGAATTAGAGCAAGAAAAACACAACACAACATTTTGAAAGGAGGAATGCTTCGACTACAAGCAAAAGTTGAATTTTGGTGCAGATGCCTACCAAATTTCTAATATAGGAGAATCGTCTGACGACATGTCATATGTATACCAACTAATAGAATGGTAAAGAATATATGTACGAAGTGCTGTACATCATAGGAAAGGAAATCAGCATGTAAATGCACTAAACGAAGTCAGTCAATTTGGTTCGAATGTAGTAGAAAGATGTGCGTCCACTGTGCATGTTTTCTGATCATTTGATTACTACCAACGTTTACGCTTTCTGCATTCTTTCATTTAATTCTACACTTACATCCACACTCAGCAAAATACCATGAAGTGCATTGCAGAGGACACACACACACACACACACACACACACACACACACACACACACACACACACACACACACCCAAATGGTATGTGTGTTTCGTCAAAACCACTTATTTCAATAAAACAAAACCTTTGGTGACGAAAATACTCATTTCCTTGGAGTCGCAAGACAGATTTAAAATACCCTCACCGATTTCAGAAATAACCTCAGAAAAATGTACGTCTCTCGAAAGAAGTGTAAAGTGTGGAAGAATTGTGTAAACCAACACTACAGGTGATCGCCAGTAAGATGCTGGTTCTGCTATGCTCATTACTGTCAGTTATTACCACAGTGTTATGTCTTATTTCACAGGTATTGCGTAACATTTCTTCGAGAGACCTGACTCAACAACATACAAACCACCAGCAACTAACACAATTTTCTTATTGTTGATACTTTCTAAATGACTTTCATGGTGCCAAAATATACTAGTACAAAAAAGTCTATAAAACACTGCACTGTACAATATACATGTGGTGAGACAGTCACAATTCCTGAAATCCATCGTGTGTGGGGACTCTCACCCACCCAGGAGCCCCAGTCCTCGGATAAGCCCCATTATGCCGCACACGAACAGACGCGGACCTGCGGCTCCATCGGCGAGACTAGACCCGACGGGCAGGGCTCGCACGTTAGTGGGAAATGATGCGCTTTATATTGGCAGGCCTGATCCACTAGAGATACCCTCAGAAATGGCCAGCAAGTTTGGCCCGTCGCAGGAGTCCACTCATTTAGCCAGCTATTCGTGTGTCAGACACCGTGTCGATGAAATGAGACCGCAGTGCTGAATCCGTGCAACAGAGAACTGGAGTAAATACTCTGAGGATCAGTACCAGTGAGGAGAGGTAGCAGCTCACTGTGAAGACAGCCACTGAGCTGCAGACAGGCACGTAGGAAAGACAACCGCACTCTCACAACTGAATTTTTGGCTATAGTCCACGTCAGAAAATAGAGCACACACACATTCACACAATTACTCGGCCAACTCACGCACACATTACCATCTCTGGCCGCTCTCCGAGAATCAGATCGAGACAAAGCACTCCTCGTGCCCGCCTGCCTCTCATTGGCAGCTGCTAGGCTAGCAGTAAATGGTGGCAGCACTGACTGCTTCCTGAGGGAATGGCTACGAAGGGGAGAAGCGGTAGGAATGAGGGGGTAAGGAAGCGAGCGGCACCTAGCCAGTGATGGTGCACGACATCTCAGTAAACCAACCATTTTATTTACTGACACGAAGACGAGATTTACCTGATACATTTTAAATTCCCTGATTTACATAACTTGTGGCAATCCCGTCATATGTGCTAAATAGGATTTCATCTGCTCTTAATATTAAATAGTTTACTATTCAGCTAATGTAGTTAACTGATGAAAATATTAAGAGGGTCTGAGACGTCTCATCTTTCTACTTACACACATTTAAGAGATGTTTCATGTAACAGTTAAAATTGCATTCAATTCATGTTGTTGTTGTTGTGGTCTTCAGTCCTGAGACTGGTTTGATGCAGCTCTCCATGCTACTCTATCCTGTGCAAGCATCTTCATCTCCCAGTACTTACTGCAACCTACATCCTTCTGAATCTGCTTAGTGTATTCATCTCTTGGTCTCCCTCTATGATTTTTACCCTCCACGCTCCAATACTAAATTGGTGATCCCTTGATGCCTCAGAACATGTCCTACCAACCGATCCCTTCTTCTGGTCAAGTTGTGCCACAAACTTATCTTCTCCCCAATCCTATTCAATACTTCCTCATTAGTTATGTAATCTACCCATCTAATCTTCAGCATTCTTTTGTAGCACCACATTTCGAAAGCTTCTATTCTCTTCTTGTCTAAACTATTTATCGTCCATGTTTCACTTCCATACATGGCTACACTCCATACAAATACTTTCAGAAATGACTTCCTGACACTTAAATTCCTACTCGATGATAACAAATTTCTCTTCTTCAGAAACGCTTTCCTTGCCATTGCCAGTCTACATTTTTATACCTTCTCTACTTCGACCATCATCAGTTATTTTGCACCCCAAATAGCAAAACTCATTTACTACTTTAATTGTCTCATTTCCTAATCTAATTCCCTCAGCATCACCCGACTTAATTCGACTGCATTCCATTACCCTCGTTTTGCTTTTGCTAATGTTCATCTTATATCCTCCTTTCGAGACACTATCCATTCCGTTCATCTGCTCTTCCAAGTCCTTTGCTGTCGCTGACAGAAAACCAATGTCATCGGCGAACCTAAAAGTTTTTATTTCTTCTCCATGGATTTTAATACCTACTCTGAATTTTTCTTTTGTTTCCTTCACTGCTTGCTCAATATACAGGTTGAATAACATCGGGGAGAGACTACAACCCTGTCCCACTCCCTTCCCAACCACTGCTTCCCTTTCATGCCCCTCAACTCTTATAACTGCCATCTGGTTTCTGTACAAATTGTAAATAGCCTTTCGCTCCCTGTATTTTACCCCTGCCACCTTTAGAATTTGAAAGAGAGTATTCCAGTCAACATTCTCAAAAGCTTTCTCTAAGTCTACAAATGCTAGAAACGTAGGTTTGCCCTTCCTTAATCTAGCTTCTAAGATAAGTCGTAGGGTCAGTATTGCCACACATGTTCCAACATTTCTATGGAATCCAAACTGATCTTCCCCGAGGTCGGCTTCTACTAGTTCATATGGTCCTCATTTCAATTTACCTAACAGTCAGATTCGGTGAAATTAAGGATGTCTCGGGGTGCAAAATGTGGTCTTGCAGTGTCTGCAGTTCACTGGAGAATTTAAACATTCGTAATTACTCATTTAGTTGACCGATGGGAAATATTTCCAGGAGTACCAGGTCCTGCTCGTGTCAGAGCCTCAGAAGCAATCAAACATTGAGATCTGCACTGTGATTTACAATCTTTAGAATCATGTAACAGCTCTTAAATTTGAAAGGTTATTTTCAGTGCTACCTTCCACTCTTGTTGTGTAAATGCTCTTATAGTATGTTAAGCAAGTTGGCAAGCTGATTCACATTTTACAACTTCTCTACAGTCTGTGGGAGTAAATTTCATGACCAATCTGTTGATTAACCTTCCAGCAATACAGTCACAATATCCCATGACAGTATGCTTAGTCGGCTGTATTTACATTTACTGTTACAAATCAAACAATAGAAAACCCAGGACGGAATGTAACAATACCAGACAAGGAAAGCTGCTACTCACCATATAGCAGAGATGCTGAGTCGCGATCAGCACAACAAAAAGTTGCACACAATTATATCTTTCGGCCATTAAGACCATTGTCAGCAGTATCTCTCTCTCTCTCTCTCTCTCTCTCTCTCTCTCTCTCTCACACACACACACACACACACACACACACACACATTCAGTCTGAGAAAGCTGAGCTGAAACCACACTGCGAGGAGCAGGCTGTGGCGGGGAGGGGGAGGGATAGTATGGTGGCATTGGCGGACACTGAAGTGTTGCAGTTTAGACGGAGGGCATGAGACAAAGTGCGGACAAAGGGAGGGGGGTAAATAGCAGAAAGAAGAGAAATAAAAAGAAATTAAAAGACTGGTTGTGGCGGTGAAATGACGACTGTGTAGCCCTGGAATGGGAACAGGGAGGGGGCTGGATGTACGAGGACAGTGACTAATGAAGGTTGAGGCCAGGAGGGTTAGGGGAACGTAAGATGTATTGCAGGGAAACTTCCCACGTGCGCAATTCAGAAAAGCTGGTGTTGGTGGGAAGGATCCGTATGGCACACGCTGTGAAGCAGTCATTGGGCAGAGGGATATCATGTTTGACAGTGTGTTCAGCAACAGGGGGATCCACTTGTTTTTTGGCCACAGTTTGCAGGTGCCCGTTCATGTGGACAGACAGCTTGTCTGTTGTCATCCCTACATAGACTGCAGCACAGTGGTTGCAGCTTAGCTTGTAAAGCACATGACTGGTTTCACAGGTAGCCCTGCCTTTAATGGGATAGATTATGTTAGTGTTTCAAACATGCGACATAAACACCCGTAACTTCTCACTGACTTCACTTACAAGCTTCACACTTTGACACCGCCAACCGACCACCGACCTTAGTACGTCATATCACTTTCATCTAGATACACCAAAGTGGCCCTGGGGAAAAATGCTTGCAAAGACAGAAATACAAACTGAAAAAAGGAACTCACAGAAAAGCTGGTTTTCGGTTTATGTAATTACAAATTAAACACTTTCTGTTACTTCCTACCAACCAAACCGATCCCTTCCTCTAGTCACAAAGTCCTCTTCTCCCCACTTCTATTCAGAACCTCCTCATTAGTTACATGATCAACCCATCTAATCTTCAGCATTCTGTAGCACCACATTTTGAAAGCTTCTATTCTCTTCTTGTCCAAACTATTTATCGTCCATTTTTCGCTTCCATACATGGCTACCCTCCAAATACTTTCAGAAAAGACTTCCTAACACAAATCTATACTCTTATGTTAAATTTCTGTTCTTCAGAAACGCTTTCCTTGCCATTACCAGTCTACACTTTATATCCTATCTGCTGTAGAGAAAATGGAGACTGACAAACTTTCCTGAAATTTCTGTCCTCTTTAAGAAGCAGTGATACCATATTTGCCACAAATTAGATGACATCCGTGAGAAATAATGAAACTAGAACTGTCTTCCATATTCAGTTTCCATATGTAGCAAGTTTTTCCCACCAGCTATTCTATAGTATGTTTTTGCTCCCCAAAGACTATTACTGTATGCAAACCAAAAAATAAATTTCGTACAACAGGTAATCCGATGTTATCAACCATTAGTAACTACTACAGTATACCAACACTCCATCATAATATTATTGCAGTTTTAAGACTTTGTTGCTGTAAGAGTAAATATACAGGGTGAGTCACCTAACGTTACCGCTGGATATATTTTGTAAAACTACATCAAATACTGACGAACCGATTCCACAGACTGAACGTGAGGAGAGGGGCTAGTGTAATTGCACGGAAGTATGTTTTTTAACACAAACCTACGTTTTTTTAAATGAAACCACGTTAGTTTTGTTAGCACATCTGAACATATAAACAAATACGTAATCAGTGCCGTTTGTTGCATTGTAAAATGTTAATTACATCCGGTGTAGTGGTCAATAAAAAAGGGAAGAAAAATAAGAAAGAAAAGAGGTTGAAAATGTGGAAGAAATCGTGAATAAAAAAAAGGGGTTTTAAAATCGTAAATGACCGTGAAAAAAAAAAAGGGAAAGAATGAAAGAAATGCAGATCGGACTTCGCATTACAGAAAAGCTATCGGACTTCGTGATTCGGAAAAGCTATTGTTGGGGTTGGTCCTGGTGGCGTTTTTGAGCAAAAGTTAAACCAATTTCCACTACAAAAAGTATTGAAAAAGATCAGAGAATAACAAAATGTAACTGACAGGGGGAAATGAAATAGATAAGAGTTCATCCTTTACCAGGTTAAATGTCTTCTTTCATGCGGCGTCCAGGTCTTCAAAAATCTCCTTCATTTCGGCGTGAAAAGTCCGCTCCGAAATCTTGTAATAAGTTTCATTGTCCAGGAATTTCTAATATATACAAAACCGTCTTGATCTTAAATACAATTTATTTTAGTTGCTTCTCTCCATCCTCCGAATTTCATAACAACTTCCACAATGTCTACGCATTACAATCAGATCAAGACTAGCTATTAAGTTTTTTACGTCAGCATCAGATCACGTCTGCCTTCAGCTTCCGCTATCAAGAGACAATTAAGAAACGAATAGAAAACAAAAAAAGAGTTACAGTTTTAGTAGTTTCTCTGCCGTCGAGCGCTCATACCGCTGCGACGGGATATTTTTTATCTGAGGGAACGAGTGTAGCGCGGCGAAATTCAAAGTCCCACTACACCGGAGATATTGTAACCTAAAGTTGACGCTTGAAACCTCCGACGTTCAGCTGCGTGTTGTAACAAACACGGGCCACAGTCGGCGAGCAGCATCTGCAGGGACATGTTTACGATGACGACCGTGCTTACGAGTGTGGCTGTAGTGCACTGTTGTGGTTTGGTCTAGCTGTCGCAGTGTCCGCATGTAGCGCTTGCTGCTATTGTTGTTCTGCTTTCGTCTCCGCACGCAGACCAACTGTAGTACACCGTGTTACCAGACGTCTGTGATAGTGTAGTGATGTAGGAACTGTGACCATGGTGTATTCGAACTCTGAAAAGGCGGAGATGATACTCATCTATGGCGAGTGTCGACGAAATGCAGCTGAAGCCTGCACGGTGTATGCAGAACGGTACCCGGACAGAGAGCATCCAACGTGCCGCACATTGCAAAACATCTACCGCCAACTGTATGCAACAGGTATGGTCGTAGCACGCAAACGGGTCCGTAACAGGCCCGTCACATGAGAAGCGGGTGCAGTTGGTGTGTTAGCTGCTGTTGCCGTGAACCCACACGAGTACACGGGACATTGCGAGAGCCGGTGGACTGAGTCAAAGTAGTGTCATGCGCATACCGCATCGTCAACGCTTTCACCCGTTTCATGTGTCGCTACATCAGCAATTACATGGTGATGACTTTAATCATCGAGTGCAATTCTGTCAATGGGCATTAACAGAGAATGCGTTGCAGTTCTACCTGTTTACCGATGAAGCGAGTTTCACAAACCACGGGGGCAGTGAATCTACGGAACATGCATTACTGGTCCGTGGGCAATCCTTGCTGGCTCAGACAGGTAGAGCGACAGCGACTGTAAATGAATGTATGGTGCGGAATCATTGGTGACCACCTCATTGCTCTTCACTTCATTGCGGGGGCCCAAACAGCTGCAACTTACATCGCGTTTCTACAGAATGATCTGCCAACGTTGCTCGATAATGTCCCACTGGAAACGCGTCGACGTATGTGGTATCAGCATGATGGTGCACCTGCACGTTCCACAATTAACACTAGGCTGACCCTTGACAGGATGTTCGACGGGCGTTTCGTAGGACGTGGAGGACGCATAAATTGGCCAGCCCGTTCTTCTGATCTTACACCTCTAGACTTCTTTCTGTGGGGTACGTTAAAGGAGAATGTGTACCGTGATGTGCCTACAACCCCAGAGGATATGAAAACGTATTGTGGCAGCCTGCGGCGACATTACACCAGATGTACTGCGGCGTTTACGACATTCATTACGCCAGAGGTTGCAATTGTGTGCAGCAAATGATGGGCACCACATTGAACATCTATTGGCCTGACATGTCTGGACACACTCTATTCCACCCCGTAATTGAAAACGGAAACCGTGTGTACGTGCACCTCACCCCTCATGGTAATGTACATGTGAGTCAGTGAAAAAGACCAATAAAAAGGTGTTAGCATGTGGACGTAATGTGCTGTTCCAGTCTCTTCTGTACCTAAGGTCCATCACCGTTCCCTTTGGATCCCTACGTAATTCGGTGCTCTCCGATACACACGATCGAACAGCGGAGGAGTGGTACTCAAGCGTCAACTTTAGGTTACAATATCTCCGGATGTAATTAATATTTTACAACTCAACAAACGGCACTGATTACGTATTTGTTTATATGTTCTAACAAAACTAACGGGGTTCCATTTAAAAAAAACATAGGTTTGTGTTAAAAAACACTTCCGTGCGTTTTTTTATGGTTTTTAGTAACCAATTACACTAGCCCCTCCCCTCACGTTCGGTCTGTGGAATCGATTCGTCAGTATTTGATGTGGTTTACGAAATACATCCAGCGGTAATGTTAGGTGACTCACCCTGTATTCTTTGATAAACCATATTCTGTAAAACTGCAAAACGCTCACGGCCTTCAGGTCACAAGAAACAATAAACAATAAACAAATCCAGAAGGAATGATGTTGCTGTCTCATTTCGTTTGCGTGAACCTTCAAAGCTTTAATAATGCAGCACCACAGATTATAGTTTCCTCGTCTCTACACATGACATGGCAGGCAATACAAAAACATCACCACAAACAGTACTGCAGATGGCGCAAATACACTGAAAAATGTTTGCTGCCAGCGCCAACACAGACACATGAAAGAAATTCTGAAACACGTGCAAAACACTGTAGGAAACAGTGTTTCCAACAGAAACGTGTTTCCACTGGTGTCTTAACATGGGGGTATCTGTTTTCTTTCTGTACCAATGGCAGGACAACATACTATGGTGATGCAAGTACAGTGACCTCTAGTAAATTTCTCGCAAACTTTTCCTTGGGCTTAGTAGTGTAAATGCTGTTTTCTGCGGTCTTGCCAACGCACACCATTTGTAGTTTGAACCTTTTGGTTTCTGACAGAGGCGCAATACTTTCCGGATTCTGTTGACAGGCTCCGAGCACGGTAATGAAGAGCACACAAGGTATAACTATATAAAATAAACCTAAGTGGGAGCCACTGTCACTCCATCTGCTATACACCGATCACATCAGCCATACTTAAGACACAAGCCTAGTTGGTGGCTTGTTCTGATCACTGTGCGCTAGAAGCACTGTGTTAGTGTGATATGCTATACAGCTATTGGCTGCAGGTGAAAAACAAACAGAGATGTTACAAGCATCCGAGATGATCAATCCAGCAGTTTTCACCATATTTCATACTTTTCAGTTTATTTCACCATATTTTGCTTTCTGGGATTACCATAAAATGAAATAACCCTCACAACTGTGTATTTTAAGGTACAAGTTGTGGCATTCATGTGTTGGAAAATGGCTCAATTATCAGCCAAAGTGATGGCCTTTTAAAATTATGTACTATGCAGTATTACTAGTGAAAAAAACTTTCCATTAATAGGCTATTATACAAGATAAAATTTGGAATTTCTCGTTTGTAAATTTGCATTTTAGTTATGTCAGTTTTAAGGGCTCATTTGTACTCTAAAGCGATAATATAATTTTTTCTCGCTGTCAAACACAATATCGAGAGCCATCAAACAATATGTATTTGCGGTGAAAAAATAGCAACTGTTTTAATATTGTAATTTGGCTTATTCTCCTCTGGCACTGCTCAGAACGGTGGGATAATTGTTTCTGTACGGACACCATTTGTCATCGCTCCATAACCCCAGACATTTTGTTACATACTGAACATAGGCAGATTTAAAGAGGTGCAACGATGTATTAGTCTCTATTAATATGCTGCCAAACGACTATTATTTATATGTAAGTTTCTATTCAGAATTTGTGATTTCTTGAATATATATCTCTACATCTTTTCATTTTAGTAGTTTTAACAATGGTGTTTAAGGCTGCAACACGGCAGAGGTTTGTGCGCAAACTGATGGAAAATATAAGTCCTAGCATAAAAGGATCTTAAGGCAATCTTTATGGCAATTTTACTGCGAGAAGTCCGATATTTCACATGGTAATGCAAAAATACTTAGCAAACTCATGACCTCAGCCACCAATGCCATTGTTTGCACATCAGACAATAAGTGAGGAAATAACATTGTTTAATCTTAATACTTTGAAATACTATTAACTATCTGATCTGTATTCTCATCCTCACACGCAGATGCAAATTAGTATTATTATTTATACAGTTGATGTTATGAATTTCAGTAAAATTGCTACCTACAAAGACAAGAATGAAATTATCGCACAGCTTTGATTTATAGTGTCTGTGCCTGTTTATACTTTATAATCCAGTACTTTAGGACTTTTGAATGTTTCGTAGGCTGAAGTCCGTTAACTTTAATGTGTGCGAGTTTACAGTTGTGGCTGCACTAGCTGTTGGGTGACTATTTAACGAGTCACCAACCAATAAGCGCACTAGTTGGAAATGGCAAACATTTCCTCGATTCAGACTGAGCATGTTCTTAAAGACTCAGTTTTGAATTTAAAAGGATGATGATTGACATTGTTGCAGAAGACAGTACATGCTTAAAGACAAGATGCAGTCATTAATTGCACAAGAAAATGTGGCGGCCGGACCCCTCCGTCACGTATTGACTCGGTCCAGAACACTTAGCGTCAACTGTGCTCTTTTTTAATTGCTGCTGCAACCTAGCAGTAGTAGTATCACAACTGCACGGTGAAGTCCACACTGCAAGTTGTGTTGGCAACACCAATCGTGAATTACATCAGCATTTCCTATCTTGAATCTCCCATCTCTGCAACAGCCTACAATATTCCCTAACTCAGCCACCAACTCCACCCCCACAGTGCGAATCATCTGGCTTTTGGTGTCACTTAGCACATTCTGCCACATCAAATATCTATAGGCACAAAATGGGATGAAGTAAAGTGCAGATGCAGAGTAGAGGTAAAGCTTATTAGGAATAAATGTAAGAGAGGGGAATTTTTAGAGTTTCTTATGGGTTTTTTGCAGGGGCTACTATGAACTTAAGATTGGAGAACATAAATTTGCAATTGAAAATTAAGTCAGAAATTTATTAATAGTTATTTATAAAGATGGGCTGGCCATAACCTTCAAGGGGTACAATTCCCCATTCTGTTAATAAAACACTTTTTTGCCTGCAGACATTAAAAGCTGTTTACTGTAATATTCACAAAACCTTCTGGAGGTAAGTACTGACTAGCCTGTCTCGGCACAATTTTAGCAAACCACTCAGTAATTCAAATGGAGCACGAGCTTTTGTTTGGACTAAGGACAAAGAAATTAACTTTGACAAAATTTTAATAATGAATACAGACTTCAAACTTCTCCACTATCTCCAGTGGTTTATTGTCTCTTCAGACACATTAAAAATACTAAAACTTCATACCATATAAGACGACGATCTTAAGAAAGTACTGTAGTTATTGATTTACTCTATGCATGTTCCAATGCGAACTCATGTTTGAGACAGTAGTTTTACTATTTGAGCTGCCTGTGTTGTGTTCCTATGGAAGCATGTTTCACAGCAAGGTGTATACGCGGACAAAGACAAAAAATTCCCGGATAAAAGTACACTTTCTCCCGGACGAAAAAAAACACTTTTTCCATGTTATTAAGTGACACTATATTTTACCTTGGAACTGTAAAACTTATCAATCCTTTGATGGTTATGTTTTTATACACGGGCATAGAGCTTCCCAGCCCTTTAAAAAAGGAAACTCAGGGAAGAAAACTACTTTTGGAAAGATTTTTGACGTGCAGCAACATTTACGCTGCACATTTTCGTATTACAAAAGTATAAATTCGAATTCAACCAAACACCGCATGTTACTTTCTGAACCATTGTAATTGAGATTGCGATGCGCTTTGGTAAGCGTCACAGCGCATGTCACGTGATCTCGCCAGCCGATGGCAGCAGATATTAAGACAGCAGGGCACGTGATGTAGTCAGCTACTAGCAACATCACTGTTAAGTAGCACAGATACACAAACAGGAAAAGTTAATGTTTAAAATTAATATATATAGTGTTGCTACAAGAAAAGCAAAGCTTTCGCATATAATGTTTATATTTTTTGCGCGTGTTACACTTTAAGATATATCACACAAATGTGCCAGTAAAATTTTTTAGCAGAGTCCAGTGACTAGTCCTCAAAGTTTTTCACAAATAAATTAGCTACCACAGAGGAGAGAGCGCTCCCCGTAGCACTACAACAATTTGCTCTTAGTAACGACATGTCTGATCTGGGCTCGAAATACTTCTAAATGGCTCGTCATCAAACACTGTGATTTAAGAAATCCATAAAATAAATAATAATAATAATAATAAATGTGACAGTAGTATCTGTATCCGAAAGAACAGTTACCGTAGATGACCATGCAGCTTTGGTAGAAATGAAATGATAATTTTATAGACACCGTAGCTGCAAACAGGCATTGATGCACTTCACTGGGGACATGCTGAAAATGTGTGCCCCGACCAGGACTCTTAATCCGGGATCTCCTGCTTACATAGCAGACGATCTATCCATCTGAGCGACTGAGGGCACAGAGGATAGTGCGCGCCTGCAGGGACTTATCCCTTGCACGCTCCCTGTGAGAGCTGCTTGGTCAACTACGCCAACTGTTCTTTCGGGAACAGATACTACCGTCACATAGTTAAAATATGGCTTCCCGGCCATTGACCTTCCTGTGCGAATGCGCACACACTATGCCCGAACTCGTACAGGACTTGGTAGATTAATCTGCCACGAGTAATGAGTATGATGGGCAAACATCTATTAGGCGCACTACAAATGTAGTAGTGTGGACATGTTGGGAAAGTGGGTCTCACGGGGAGCATGCAAGGGAAAAGTCCCTGCAGGCGCCCTATCCTCTGTGCCCTTGGTGGCTCAGATGGATAGAGAGTATGCCATGTAAGCAGGAGATCCCAAGTTTGAGTCCCGGTTGGGGCACACATTTTCAACATGTAGCCAATGAAGTACATCAACGCCTGTTTGCAGCTAGGGCGTCTATTTAATTATCATTTCAAATCATCGTACATTCTCGCACATAGTTAAACCTGCATAAAAGGAAATTTACTTTGAAAGTAACTTTTCAAACCACCATTCCCCACGATCTGTTAGAAATAGGTTCGTTTCAGTTGCTGTCAGAGCGCCAGATAACAGGCGCCACCATGCTTTGGCAACTGCTATGACGCAGGAAGCCTGTATGTTCGTACGTGTAAAACATTAAAAGATCTTACATTATGTCATAAAAGAAAAAAGGCATCAGAGATTACTGCAAGAGCATTGGAATTTCGCGAACCATATTAAAAGGTGCGCATTTAAAGTGTATACTTTAAGAGCACATTCGTATGTCCAGATTCCCAATGAAGTAGGCCTCGACCTGATATTAAGCTTTTCAGTGTGGGTTTCAGGATGTAAATTTTCTTTGAGTACCAGTGCTGCAGTAACTCATTTTTGAGTCTTTATTATGGCATATTACCATACGTGCTAGAAAATGAAAACTTGCACTTGAAATGCAGCGAGCAGTTGAAATTGGCGAATAGTGTGGAATTAAACACTGTTTCAAACACATTGACTGCCTCAGCGTAGAAGATTAATAAAAACCAAATTTATTTAGCACACGACAAAAATTACTTCGTTGTTCTACAAGGTTATTAATGCATGGCTGTCAGAAAAGTGGAAATAAAATAAAATCTATAACTAATAACGTATATTAGCCTTCCATAATTATGTGAATGTATTTTAATTTGCTCGATAGCTCTCTGCCACAGAAATCCATTTTGTTTTCATTTGACGTGAGAGCAGCAAACGAAGAGGAAAAGCAAAATCACTAAATGTTAACACGGGTCATGTGGAGACTACACACATCCCCACTATAACTCAGACCGCTCTGCGCATCAGCCCCGGATCTATAATATTTCCGAACCGGGGCAGCGTTTGAGATAAGACGTCAAAAATTTAAAAAATCGAATTTTCAAGAATATGTTCATTTTGTGGCGCACAGCTTTCTGAAGAAAGTGATACATAAAACACACATGTCCGAGGAAATGTAAGACATTATTTGGTCTTAAGTGTGCAGTGCCACCCCTCCTCACACAGTATTCTTCTATTGCCCGTCACTATTTTGCCCCATGGAATTGAAACGTGTATATTTTGTACTGGATGCCATCAAAATATATTCAGGACAGTGCCTCTCCTGCTTCCAGTCGTCCAGTTTGACATAAACCCTTGCAATTAATACTGGTTGGGATTATTTGTAATCTGGAGAACAAGAACCCTTCAGAAAATTTACACTATTGCCTATTAGTTAATGACATTCTGTTTAGGGGGATGTAAAATTAAATATAGGATACACAAAACCAGTAAAGACAAGAGACAAGCAATACAGTAGCTTTACACATCCTTGCTGTGACAATCTATTACCTCATCAAAGTTCGTCAAAAGTTTTGCTACATGAAAAATCGAAATATCGTTGTCTAATACTGCTTAAGCTGTTAATACAAATAGTACCCAAAACTGGTGTGGTTTCTTGAGCTGATTATGTCTATTTTGTCACTGTCTGCTATGCGAAACAAAGTAGGCCTTTCTAACACTGCAGAAATTGTAACACACACCAAATAAATGAGACTGTTTTGGCACAAATGGTCATTTTTGTAACACGGCAGAATGTAATTCATGAAGACCAATATAAAATGCCTATTAGGCCTACTACAAGCAAAAATCATTATGTTGGAAAATAGTTTCACATTTCATTCAAACGGTGCAATTTCGAGCATGAGATCAAAAAGTAGTAGTATGAGATTTTTATATAAATTTGGAATAGTCAGTCTTCCCCAATTTGTGTAATGTCCCCGTTTCTTCTCCTTCCTCGTTCTAACAATCAATCTTGTCATGACTCATTCTGGAACTATTACTGCCTTTGTCAAAACTTATTCGCCGGTTAACTTCACTAAATCTGCCAGAATCACCGGTTTAGTTATCCTTGATTATTCTCCGGATAGGCATTGTTATGTTCGTCCAAACCATTTTCCGCACTACTTCCAGAATAGATCTCGAGCAGCTGCTAGACAGGAACTGTACAACTGGCCCTTACCAGTGTAGCGACCTGGCCAAAAGTTTTCTGACAATTTCATTTTCCTGGATACACCGAGAAGATAATATGTAATCTTTCTTACCTGTTAGTCATTTATTTCCACTCTAGTAGTCTGCATCCATGGATTTCCCTAATGTAATTCTAACAAGACTGATCATTCGCAAACCCAATCAACAACATAATCAGACAGCAATTGGTGTTCACTCATTTGGCTTTACTCCGCTCACCAATTGGGACCAAACTGCTGATGTCATTGGTCACTAGGCTTATACACTAATTAATCTAACTTTCAACTTACGCTAAGGACAACACATACACCCACTACCGAGGGGGGAGGGGGGGGGGGACCACCGTGAACAGTGACGTCGCCTTAGACCACACGGCTATCCCGCGCACCTAATGATTCATTCAGAAATCAATTTACAGTGTGTGTTCAAAAACCAACAGGCATGCGCATCAAAACCATGAGTAATCGATAGGCCAACGTACACCGGATGCTAGGCGCTTTGTGAAACAAAGTTTTTTCTCCTCACGAATATGAATTTGGCGACCCCCCCTCCCTCAAAGACCCAGGCCTGCTGTGCAAGCGTGAATCTGGCAGCTTGGGCACAGCAGTAAAAATTTTTTCCGGTTGCACCTAGCTGCTTGCTGAGACTGCTTACACAGCCAACATACACATTTCTGTGGACAGGAACGGGAGAAGGTACTACTCATATGTCATTCAACTGCGCACGAGCCTGCTCGTAACTGCTAAAACAAATCTAGTGTAAACAGTTGTAACGTCACACTCATCGGAGGCAGTTTGTTGTTATGAAGCATTGCTAGTAGTCCTAAAGTCTTTCACACATTTTGCTTTTGGCAAACACTTAGGAAAACTGCATTTCTTCGTTGTATATGGCACATTTCCTTTGCAATTTATGTTTTATTTTTGTTTTCTTTTCTCGTTCACATTTTATTGTTGCAGTATTACTCTTCAGTAGCAGGATACAGCAATATCCTTTGTTAGAGTATTGATTCTTACCAGTTAAAAATTACAAAAATTTAACTGTAAACTAAAACAAAAATTCCTGGAATTCTAAAAAATTCCTGGGTTTTTCTTGATTTTCTCAGAGATGAAAAACATCCTAGGTTTTTCCCTGGTCGTATACACCCTACACAGCATCATCAATGGCGCAAACTGGTTCTTAAAGAAAGCTGTTTGTGGATATTTCAAAGTTACACATTTTAGATATTTCTCCAAAGCAGCAACATTACACAAATTTCAGCAATCTACCGAGAGCTTGACAAGAAATGAAGTCCACAAAAACTTCACTGCCATGACAAGCATGTTCCATTTGTACTCACTTCATATTACACACACACACACACACACACACACGGAAGCACTGCTGTTTTTTCTTAAATAGGACAAGACTTCAAGTTAAAATGAGTAACAGTACTTAAGACAAAGTCACTTTTCATTCACGAAAACTGTACTGTAGCGTGTGTGTTGCAGGGCAATTTTTTGTCTATAAAGGTAACACACTATAGCTGAAGTTGCTTTGTAGTGGTAAACTCATTCTATAAAAACACACTGTTTGCATTCATTTGGGTAAATGAATTTGGCTTTCCTAACTTACAGGCCACTGGCAGTGTCGCAGCCCCAATTCTCTACACCGATGTGACAAAAAGTCGTGTGATACTCCCGACATACTGCACGAACTCCACACGGCATGGACTCTGCAATTGGTTGCATGCCCCAGCTGAAATATTGAGTCACGCTGCCTGTACAGTCATCCATAGTCGTGAAAATGTTGCCAATGTCATGTTACCACAGTCATGTGCTCACAATCACATTGGAAACTCTTCCCGTGAATCACCGGAGTACAAATAGCAGCTTTGCCAAAGCACTGTCCTTTTACATCTTCTGTACACGACACACCATCATTTGTATACGTACATATCCAGGGCTGTCCCACGTTAAATTTCGATATTTCCCCAATTTCCATACAGGTTTCAGCGTTTTTCCCCCTGACAAGTTTTGAGACCTCAAGGAAAAGTTAAGACGTAAGTTGACCATCTGTCTTTGCACCTATGGTACAAGAAACACTAGTGCAAACACGGAAACATCTAAAAAAACTTTTAAGCAGAAGGTGTTTCCTGATGTGAGCAAAAATGCCAAATCGTATGTTTGTTTCATTTTATTGAAATAAAATCAAGTTTGGTGACAAAAATACGCATTTCCTTGGAGTCACAAGACAGATTTAAAATACCTCCACAGATTTCAGAAATAACCTCAGAAAAACTAGTCCTCTTGAAAGACGTGTATAAGGCGGGGGAAGAACTGTGTAGACCAACTCTGAACGTGACCACCAATAAAATATTGGTTCTACTATGTTCATTATTGTCGGTTATTACCCACTCTTTACAGGCGGTGTGTGATTTTTCTTTCCAGAGTACGTAGCTTACACACCGCTACCAACTGACTATCTCCTTTTTCTTCTTCTTACCCATAGTTTCTAACATGTTAAACTACTTCTGAAGAGCCGAAATGTACTAGAACAAATAAAAGCCTTTAAAACGCTATGCCACACTGTACAACATACTTGCGGTGAGACAGTCGCAATTTCTGAAATCTATAGGTCGTGGCCTCTGGTCTGCTGTAAAGCACCACAGTCCTGGGTCCACGGACAGGCCATGAAAATCTGCTGCATTACACCACACACAAACACAGCCAGTCTGAGGGGAATATCGGCGAGACTAGATCCAATGGGCAAGGCCTGCACATCAGTGGGAAACGAACGGCTTCAGATCGGCAGGCCCAATCCATTACAGCTACCCACAGAAACGGCCTGTGGTTTTGGCCATCGCGGAAATCCACTCGCGTGACCTGCTATTCGTGAGCCACACACAGCATGTTAATGAAATGAGACCACAATGCAACATAACTTGTACAAATACTCTGAGAATCACTTAACAATGATGATACGTAGCCACAGACACGCACAAAAGAATCACACTCTCACAACTAAATTTTCAGCCATAGCTTTTGTCAGAAAACGAGAGTGCACACATATTCACACAATCACTCCACACAACTCGTGCACACAAGACTTCTGTCTCCAGCCACTGTGTGTACAATATCTCAGAATCAAATCCAAACAAATAAATCACTCCTCGCACCTCCTCGTCTCGCTGGCAGCTGCTAGGCTAGTGGCATGAGGTGGTGGTAGCACAGAGGGAAGTAGTAGGAAGGGGAGAAGCAGTAAGAATGAGGGAGTAGGGTAGCAGTTCATATTCTCAGCTGCACCCAGCCAAAAACAATGCACGACACCTCAGTAGACCAACTATTTCACCTATCTAGACAAAAATGAGGTTTTCCAGTGTAACGGTACTTCGACTACCGCGCCTCCACCAATACAAAGATACGATTTACGATCACGCATGCGGGAGAGCGCTGCGCCAGCGACCGATTTTTAGAATTTTTTTTTTGCGTAGGTGTTTGTTTTTAACAACTAATTGATTACTCTGTCCCTCTCCCTTGTCTTCATACAAAAGACGTGTATTTTTCAGCGCTGTGTTAAATATGCTTTTAAGTGGTAATTAAAACTATATTATGAAATGAAGTTATTTCAATAGTGATTAGAAATGGTTATCGCCAAATTTATAAATTAATCCTGACAGTGACAACTTTAAGAAATTTTCAACAGACGGAGAACAATGAAAACAGGTCATACTACAAGAAAATTAAGAAGACAGCAACGGAGACTATTATAATTAATACTACGTTTCTAACAGACTTATAAGGTAAATTGCAACTAATTTCTTATGCTATTTCCGTACAGTCGCTTTTTGTAGTGTTGCCGACCCGGTCTGCCATGCACGGCAAATTACAGCACTATCTCAATCAATAATACGAAGTCCGCCTTATCCATAACTTATTCCACCAAAATTCAAAACCAATCAGATTTTCTATTTTCAAGGCAGAACCCCGAGGAAAGGAGGATACATTACACCAGGTTTTTTTTTTTCGAAATTCCCCTGACGAGTTTGAAATTCCCAGATTTCCAAAACCTGTTGCCTCAGTATATGTGAAATGTTAAAAACTAAGTAAACAGTTTTGTTTAGTCCTTCCAAATATGCCAAGTGTTAACATTCACACGACTAACTTCGTGTAAGTCTGGTGGGAAGTGCTTCCTGTACATTTACCTATACAAAATTACACTTTCCCTCATTTGCAAATTTAAGTATAAACAAGCCTACACACCCACTCTTGCTCAGGAACATGTGTGGAAATGTAAACATTTTCTGCACCATGTACCGCTTCTAAATCTTATAGTGGCTAAAGCAGAGGGTAGAAAGGCCACAGCAATTACGAGGATTTTCTCCAGGTCTGACACAACCAGTACAGTGTTATATATACTGAATACCTAGATGATGGGACAATCTTCTTTCAAAGACTTAGGAAATACTACTAAAGGAAAGTTCACATGTGTGCCACATGCAGAAGACGCTTGGTGGTACACTTTGTCACTTAAGAAGAAGGTGAAGTGCCTGAGAACATAAAACAACTGAGAAAGAAACGGCAGGTTTACTCTTAAAGAAACTTATTCCCTTCTGTTATTTTATGGGACACTTATTAGGAAAAATACAAACAATGCAGAGGTTATGACATGCTATATGGGCCATTTATTTCCACAAACCATCCGCTAGTCAAACAGCAATGCACAAGCTGTGCTTCCAAGGTAACTGACTGGATCAAGTACAACACATGGAATGAAGCTTATTGACATAAGCACTCGCTATCACAACCTGTTATGAAACTGATTAAGCCCACATTTAGGTTTCTTGCAAACCCTAATTTATTGAGAAAGCATTTTCATGGGAAAAAACAATGTGAATGAAAGCATAAATGATTTAATGTGGATTAGACACATATGGAGGACATTTTGTGAACTTTAGGATTAAAAAACAAGTGTGTGTGACGCAGCCTTATATTTCAATGGAGGAAATAATGACAAGACATTACGTGCTGAGAATAGGTGATGGTTCTCTTACTGGTTTACACACAGAGGCCTGATGGATTAGATGTGGGGAGAAGACAAACCTGGTGGCCCTAATTTTGATCGTGGAAAATTCAAAGCTTTGTAATTAATAAAACTTTAAATAACTTAATTTTAGTTCAGTGATCTTATAACCCTCATTAAGATCTTACCATGAAATTATCAATTGATTGCACGATTAGTTTTTAGTTACAGCTTTTTATTAAAGCGCGATGCAAAATTTAAAAATAAAATGTGGGGAAAGACCAACCTTACGTCTTTCACTATATTTCTCCATTAAATACAGCTCTTGTATGCAACCACAAAAATTCAAATCTCTACCTTACTAACTATGGCTGTAAACATTTCTTAAAGAAATGTTCAGTTTTTCCCAAAGTTCTCCTCAAAAATCAAGTGGCATGTACACATTACTGAAACTTCACCAAAATTTGATATTATGTCCTCAAAATTTGATATTATGTCCTCCCTTACACAATAACAGTGTGTTTAGTTCTATTGTTGCAACGAATGTTTTTATAAATGCTTTTCATTGATCTCTTGCTATTTATTAGGAATTCATTTAAGCGATATATATCTACTGCCAAGTAATTTCACTTGACACAGGAGAGAAGACCAATCATTCATCTGGTAACTATGATACTGAATGAATGCAGACTGAGGAACACATTTTTATAGCTGTTTGAGGAATAAAAGGAAATGTCAAACAATTGCATTGGATGGACTTCTACAGCATGTTTATGCACCACACTGTCTGCAGATGTGATCTGCTGTAATTCATTTGAACTACTTTGTCTATTTAGGTGTTTACACCAGTAGCCAATGTACGATACTTTTGGTTTATTCATCAAGTACTTTTAGTTGAACTTCATGGAAGTTTCTTGTTTATGTTTTGATATTTCAAGTGATTACTATTTTCACCTCTAAGTTCCTTCTCCCCTTAGGCATGGCCCTCATCAGCAAACAGTAAGAAATTAATGAACCCACAATACTTTCAAAAGTTTGACGATTACTAGAATGTTCCTGGTGACGATAAAGACCCAGATGGCCGAGTTAATGTTTCTACAGTTCCCAGGACAGCCTAAGCTGTTAGTGTTTTCAAGGGGTTCTGAAAACGACAAAGGTGATTTTGGTCACCTGAAGGATTCATTTTGTCGTACGTTAATCCGAGAGGGCGGCCACATTTAACTTCGGCACCATATACATGCAATTCAGGTGGTCTCTAATCTGCTATGGAATTACAATAGCAGTTGCCACTGTAGCACTAAATAAACACAATCACTGAAGAAAGGTGGTAGGAGGTCTTGTGCATACAAAAACATAGGTTAAATACTTAAAAAAAGATAAATGTGTGTATATGTATATATGTATATATATATAAATATTTACATCTTGCAAGTTACACAAATAGCATATTTTTGCATTTGCAATCTTACATTACATTACAAATAGCAGCAGTTACCATTCTCTCATTTAAATATATATATAATAAGTATGTGTACATTTAGTAATATAGCATCTTCTCACTCCCCCATCACAGAAACACAAAACGTTTACTTGCTCCTAACATTAAAACAAGATGTAACACCGCGTACACGCAGCACCGACAGGCATGTGCACGCAACAGAAATTTACGAAACGGTCTCTCAGAAAAATAAACGTGTTACCTAAATGTATCCACATCAAATTTCTCTAGCTTTAAAATGGGCCATTTCATATGGAGTGCAGAGAAAGGAAAAAATGACCTAGATCAGACGAGCTGCATTTCAAAACCTATTCAAATTTAATTTAAAACTGAAAAGAAACTGAGAAAAGAAGGGAAGTTATTAACAATGCCGTAAGAATCAATATAACAACATTTCACAACACAGATTTGCGATATCTTTCATATATTTTATATACTCCTAAAGCATGCCATCTGGCTGGAGTCAGTGGAAAAGAAACGACACCACTTTAGTTCGGGACCCCATACTGACAGGTCAACTGCTTTCCCACGCCCCGATTCTGTAACCGCACCCAAAAACGTTACCCTCAAAATATTAACATCTTTTGCTCCGTGTTGCATTTTACAGGAAAACTTTTAATTTATTTAATTTTATACAGTCTCTGCAGTATTTATAGTCAAGTATTTATATATAATAATAATATGTATATATAAATTTTCATATCCCCAAGTCCAAACGTCACGACCTCCTTAGGAGGCAAGGAATACAGAGGCCGTTCGACGAAGTTCCGTGCTCTACTCTCTCGTTCCCAGTGCCGAGTCGAAATCTCCGTGACAGAAGAGAGACCTCCCCCGTTCATCACTGGCCCGAGGCACACTCTTCGCTCGAGTCGTCGTCGGCCTCCCGCAGTGCGGTAAAGAATGCCGTCAGAGATTTCAGTGCGACGCCTTTGCCCTGCAGGAATGCTGGATCTTTGCTCTGCTCCCATCTCAGGAACGTCTCGTTTGCCACACAGCCGTAGTCCCAGAGCGCCTGGAATAAGTCTCGCAGCAGACCTGCGAACAGATGATAAATATGACTAGGAGAGAGAAGGAAATTAGGCTGTCACCATAAAGTTTCAGCAGATGGCTGGAACCCATTAAAAGACATGGGTGTATATATATAACAAAGTGTATCTGTAACACTAAAATATAAAAGCATATCTACTGCAAGAGAGATATTGACCAATTACGTAACAGAGCGGAAATAGTAAGAGAACTGCATTCGCTAACTGTCAATTTTAGAAAGATACACAACAGCACAACGAGTAAAACATGATACAGAGTGTGATGCGCAACACTTTGGGCATGCTCCAAGGCCTCAACTTAACCGGGTCAGATCACTCCCAGGATTCTAAAGGCCTGGTAACAACTTACTGTTAATCAAAATTGTATTGCCCAACTTTCTTTCTGCCCAGCATAACACTGAAGTTTTCTCTAATGAAAAAATGGGACAGACTGCAGTAAATGTGGCATGTGGACACACTCAAGAAAGCTATGCACAGTACTACAAGAAAGGCAACATTGCGAGAGAATGGTATGAGGAACGGTTCCCACCAGTTTGTGGTCGTTCCCTGCCACTCGAGTTACTTTAATATTCTTTCCAGCCTTTGCACACATTCTGCAGACTTCGAAATGCGCAACATGTTACTCTACTTGTGAACAATAAATTAACCAGTAACATTTGAACAAAACGATTTGCTGCACTGATATAACTACACTGTGCAGCTGCATAAGTTTATTCTATTTAATCGTGGCAATGAAAACATTTTGGCTGTTTTACTCTCTACACAGGTATTGTCAAGGTAGTCTCAGCTACTACTGTTAGCTACTAATATTAGTCCTAACTACAGAAACATGACCTCACTTTTAAAATAGTGGCTGGAGG
The DNA here is from genome assembly GCF_021461395.2 of Schistocerca americana. NCBI lineage: Eukaryota > Metazoa > Arthropoda > Insecta > Orthoptera > Acrididae > Schistocerca > Schistocerca americana. The sequence continues at coordinate 153,180,110 of NC_060129.1, forward strand.
TTTACCGAACACCGACAACTGAAGTGCTACAAATGTTGTGTTAACAGCCCGAACAGTAACAGGTCAATATCTACATTTTCCAGTTTTTGTAACAATGGTTTTGTTAAAATGAAATGTTTATTTCTTCTGAAATTTACAAGAGCTGTGATAACATACGTATCACTTAAGGAAGCCGTTCACCATGTATCACAATACTACCTTCTAACTTACAGAAAGCGTTACTGTCAAAACATTTTGTTATTTAGTGTAAGAAATAAAAATAATTTATCATCCATTTGTTACAAGCCAACTCTGTAATGTAATGTAAAGAAAATTATTTGTCAAGGGTGGCAGATCAAACTATTTTATTCTATCAGATAAAAGCTACAAAGTGAATGAATAAATTATTTCATCACAGTTCACAGGGAAATATTTCACAACAAATGTTCTGCTAAATAAAAAATAATCAGATGTATTCAAAACTGACTGAATAATTTCAGTGTCACTGCAACTTGGAAAAGTTGTAATAATTCGTTACAGACAAAGAGAGGAAGAATGATCGAGGCAATCTAGGGGAGGGGACAATATTATTTAAATTTCTAATTTGACATAATACACTAGCACAGGAAAAACCTAACTGCCAACTACAAATCAAATCAATTTTAGTGTTTCGTTTCAGAGGCAGGTGTCAGTCGTAACCATTATGAAAGCATGGCATTCTCTTACTCACTCCATTCAAACTAAAGCAACAGGTTTCGTATTCCTGTGCAGTGAACACCAAGTCATTAGAGCACAACTGTCCCACATTTTAACTGCCGATTCATAGTTAATAGCTGTTTTATCATCCGCACAACTCCTGTTTTTTGCCTGCAAGATGTAACGATGTCACGTTTGCCAATTTAGCAGAGACTATATTCAATTATAAAATATTTAATATCAAAAACATCTATTTTTATGATAATATATCTGAAAAGATTCTGCAACTTAACAAACGAAAGCGTTGGTATGTTGATAGAAACAATAACAAACACAAATTTCGAGCTTTTGCGACCCAAAGTCGCTTCATCAGAAAAGAGGGAAGGAGAGGGAAAGATGAAAGGATTTGGGTTTTAAGGGAGAGGATAAGGAGTCATTCCAGTTCCGGGAGCGGAAAGACTTACCCTCTCCCTTAAAACCCACATCCTTTCGTCTTTCCCTCTTTCCTGATGAAGCAACCGTTGGTTGCGAAAGCTTGAATTTTGTGTGTATGTTTCTGTTTGTGTGTGTGTCTATCGACCTGCCAGAGCTTTCGTTGGGTAAGTCACATCATCTTTGTTTTTAGATATATTTTTCCCACGTGGAATGTTTCCCTCTATTATATCCACACATATACAGACACAAGCAGACACATGTAATGGTAAAGAGTTTGGGTAGAGATGTCAGTCGAAACGGAAGTACAGAGGCTAAGATGCTATTGAATGGCAGGTGAGGTATGAGCGGCGACAACTTTATATTAGCAGAGGTTGAGGCCTGGTGGGTAACGGGAAGAGAGGATATACTGAAGGGCAAGTTCCCATCTCCGGAGTTCTGATAGGTTGGTGTCAGTGGGAAGTATCTACAGAAACTCTGGGTGCAGTTGGGCCACCCTCTCCCCAACAGGAGTGGCGGGTTCAGCGGCGTTCGCGGCGCACGAGGCAGAGGGTCAATGTGGAGGCTGGCCGTGTGGCATCACCCGCTCTGCCTGTGAGTGAACATGTGGCCGCTCCTTTGGCAAGGTCCAAGCAGGCACACGAGCTCCAACGTTAGGCGGGTGATGGAGCCCCTTGGGAAAATAGCAGAAAGGTCGGGGAAGAAGGCCAGTGTTCAGTCTGTCTGCTTGCCGGGGGGTCTCATCTGAGACGTGTAGGAGGCCTTGCTGGCGGCGATAGAGAGCACTGGGTGCACCCGACTGCAAATTGTTGCTCATGTCGGCACCAATGACTCCTGCCGTCTGGGTTCAGAGGTCATCCTCAGTTTGTACAGGCGGTTGGTGGAGTTGGTGAATATGGAAAGCCTCGCTCGCGGGGTGGAATCTGAGCTAACTATTTGTGGTATCGTTCCCAGAACCGATCGCGGTCCTCTGGTTTGGAGCCGAGTAGAAGGCTTGACCCAGAGGCTCTGACGATTCTGCGGAGATCTGGGGTGCAAATTTGTCAACCTCCGCTATCGGGTGGCGAAATGTAGGGTCCCCCTGAATAGGTCAGGCGTGCACTACACGCCGGAAGTGGCTACAAGGGTAGCAGAGTACGTGTGGAGTGCACACGTGGGTATTTTAGGTTAAAGAATTCCCTCCCTAGGCCCGACAAGACGCCTCCCGAGACGCGGCAAGGTAGGAGTAGGCAAAATGCAACAGGGAATAACAATATTAATGCGCTATTAGTAAACTGCAGGAGCGTCTATAGAAAGGTCCCAGAACTGCTCTCACTAATAAATGGTCACAATGCCCGTATTGTACTAGGGACACAAAGTTGGCTGAAACCAGACGTAAACAGTAATGAAATCCTAAACTCAGATTGGAGTGTATACCGCAGAGACAGGCTGGACAGTGAAGGGGGAGGCGTGTTTATAGCGATAAGAAGTGCAATAGTATCGAAGGAAATTGACGGAGATCCGAAATGTGAAATAATTTGGGTGAAGGTCACGGTTAAAGCAGGCTCAGACATGGTAATTGGATGTCTCTATAGCCCCACTGGCTCAGCAGCTGTTGTGGCTGAGCACTTTAAGGATAATTTGGAAAATATTTCGAGTAGATTTCCCCACCATGTTATAGTTCTGGGTGCAGATTTTAATTTGCCGGATATAGACAGAGTCTCAAACGTTCATAACGGGTCGGAGGGACAAAGAATCCAGTGAAATTTTCTTAAGTGCTTTATCTGAAAACTACCTTGAGCAGTTAAACAGAGAACCTACTCGTGGCGATAACATATTAGACCATCTGGTGACAAACAGATCCGAACAATTTGAAACAGTTAACGCAGAACAGGGAATCAGTGATCATAAAGCGGTTACTGCATCGACGATTTCAGCCATAAATAGAAATATTAAAAAAGGTAGGAAGATTTTTCTGTTTAGCAAAAGTGACAAAAAGCAGATTACAGAGTACCTGACGGCTCAACACAAAAGTTTTGTCTCAAGTATAGATAGTGTTGAGGATCAGTGGACAAAGTTCAAAACCATCGTACAATATGCGTTAGATGAGTATGTGCCAAGCACGATCATAAGAGATGGAAAAGAGCCACCGTGGTACAACAACCGAGTTAGAAAACTGCTGCGGAAGCAAAGGGAACTTCACAGCAAACATAAACATAGCCAAAGCCTTGCAGACAAACAAAAATTACCTGAAGAGAAATGTAGTGCGAGGAGGGCTATGCGAGAGGCGTTCCATGAATTCGAAAGTAAAGTTCTATGTGCTGACTTGGCAGAAAATCCTAAGAAATTTTAGTCTTATGTCAAAGCGGTAGGTGGATCAAAACAAAATGTCCAGACACTCTGTGACCAAAATGGTACTAAAACATAGGATGACAGACTAAAGGCCGAAATACTAAATGTCTTATTCCAAAGCTGTTTCACAGAGGAAGACTGCACTGTAGTTCCTTCTCTAGATTGTCGCACAGATGACAAAATGGTAGATATCGAAACAGATGACAGAGGGATAGAGAAACAATTAAAATCGCTCAAAGGAGGAAAGGCCGCTGGACCTGATGGGATACCAGTTCGATTTTACACAGAGTACGCGAAGGAACTTGCCCCCCGTCTTGCAGCGGTGTACCGAAGGTCTCTAGAAGAGAGTAGCGTTCCAAAGGATTGGAAAAGGGCACAGGTCACCTCCGTTTTGAAGAAGGGACGTAGAACAGATGTGCAGAACTATAGACCTATATCTCTAACATCGATCAGTTGTAGAATTTTGGAACACGTATTATGTTAGAGTATAATGATTTTTCTGGAGACTAGAAATCTACTCTGTAGGAATCAGCATGGGTTTCGAAAAAGACGATCGTGTGAAACCCAGCACACGCTATTCGTCCACGAGACTCAGAGGGCCATAGTCGTGGGTTCACAGGTAGATGCAGTGTTTCTTGACTTCCGCAAGGCGTTCGATACAGTTCCCCACAGTCGTTTAATGAACAAAGTAAGAGCATATGGACTATCAGACCAATTGTGTGATTGGATTGAAGAGTTCCTAGATAACAGAACACAGCATGTCATTCTCAATGGAGAGAGGTCTTCCAAAGTAAGACTTCTTTCAGGTGTGCCGCAGGGGAGTGTCGTAGGACCGTTGCTATTCACAATATACATAAATGACCTTGTGGATGACATCGCAAGTTCACTGAGGCTTTTTGCGGATGATGCTGTGGTCGATCCAGAGGTTGTAACAATGGAAAATTGTACTGAAATGCAGGAGGATCTGCAGCGAATTGACGCAGGGTGCAGGGGAATGGCAACTGAATCTCAATGTAGACAAGTGTAATGTGCTGCGAATACATAGAAAGAAAGATCCCTTATCATTTAGCTACAAAATAGCAGGTCAGCAACTGGAAGCAGTTAATTCCATAAATTATCTGGGAGTACGCATTAGGAGTAATTAAAAATGGAAGGATCATATAAAGCTGATCGTCGGTAAAGCAGATGTAAGACAGATTCACTGGAAGAATCCTAAGGAAATGCAATCCGAAAACAAAGGAAGTAGGTTACAGTACGCTTGTTCCCCACTGCTTGAATACTGCTCAGCAGTGTGGGATCCATACCAGATAGGGTTGATAGAAGAGAGAGAGAAGATACAACGGAGAGCAGTGCGCTTCATTACAGGATCATTTAGTAATCGCGAAAGCGTTACGGAAATGATAGATAAACTCCAGTCGAAGACTCTGCAGGAGAGATGCTCAGTAGCTCGATACGGGCTTTTGTTGAAGTTTCGAGAACATACCTTCACCAAAGAGTCAAGCAGTATATTGCTCCCTCCTACGTATATCTCGCGAAGAGACCGCGAGGATAAAATCAGGGAGATTAGAGCCCACACAGAAGCATACCGACAATCCTTCTTTCCACGAACAATGCGAGACTGGAATAGAAGGGAAAACCGATAGAGGTACTCAAGGTACCCTCCACCACACACAGTCGGGTGGCTTGCGGAGTATGGATGTAGATGTAGCTATTTTGAAGTGGAGGTCAAACCTCAAGTGGGGACCTGAAGAAGTAGAATGAAAGAACAGGGAAAAGGAACAAAATTGCAACCAATACAGAAACCAGGTGGACAGCAAGGTCGACATAGATCAGAATGCTGAGAGAGGGGAAGGAGATGGCAACGGGGAAGGAGCGAGGATAGGGAGGGAAGGACGGCAAGGTGAAGGAAATGCAGCCAGGAAAGGAACAATTGGCTGCAATAGCTTGAGGCCCAATGTGCACCACACACAAACTCTTGAAACAACTGTGAGCCCCCTGGAGGTATATGCATTACTTAAAGGCTGTAGAGGAAAAATTGTTTTCCTCCATCTAATAAAAATCAGCCATCACTAATTATGTTCCTCAATCATAGACAACCATCTTCAGTACTATGCATTAAGATTCATGACAGTTTTCTTTGAGACATTAATTGGAAAACTAAATGTGTAAGTAGCAAGGCATAAGCAGTAGATAACTCCTAACACAAACAGAGGAAATCACTTTATGCTGTGTCAATAATAGCATCATGTACCCTCCTCTTCTCAATTCCTTCAAAAACTTTAACATGATGTCTCCTAACAGCGATCAACTGTTTCCCAACAGTCTTGCGAAAATTCCTTCATTTAGTTACAGTTTGAAATGTGCTATGATCAAAAGTAATCCACTGCCTGGAGTGCAGGACTTAAAGGCACCTTTAAATAAATGCCACCAAAGCAATAAATCAAGTTTATTTGTGAAGTACCAATTATTTAATGCATTTTACATAATTTTGAAAATGTACAGCTGCCGTCCAGTTTGTTAAGCAAACTGCAGTATAATACATTCTGAATATATTCCCATTGGAAAACCATCATGAAAACTGGCCAACACAGACAAAAAATGTGAATGACTTTTCAATACAGAACGTCTATTTTAAAATTTTAATTTGAAACACGTTGTCTAGTGAAAAGTTACTATTTTCAGGAACACTGTCATGTAGCTTATGTTTTTTAAGCTTATAAAAATGGAATAAAATGGTACAGAAATCAATGGGTTCATTTTCAGGTAGATTTGAGATGGCCATTCTGTAGTATCAAAATGAGACAGCTCGCAGATTTTGGAAAGTTTAAAAACTAATAACTGAAGGAATGTTCAAAGACTTTCGAGTACCTATCAAAATAATGGGTAATCAGAAATTCTGTATCATCAAAGTCTAAATCTCACAGAATGACCCAATTATGTAACACTGAGCACATCCTACAGTAAGTCACTGCTGAAAAATTAGGCAAGGCACAAAGGCAGAAAGAACTGAGTGCAGATGAGTAAACAAGACAGACTGTCACTTACGTGTGGTGTGGCTGATACGTCTACTTACCACTGGGCTGCTCGAGGCGGTGGTTCAGCTCTTGGACAGCGTACAAGCAGTGCAGCTCCAGCTCCTCATTAGTGTCTATGTACTTCTGGAGCAGTGTCGCGTGCTTCGAGAACAGTGCCTCTTCGAACTTTTTGGAGCCCACGGCTGCAAAACAAAAAAAAAACGTAACACGATCTACATTAACGACAATTCCTATTTTGGCGTCAAAACTCTGAAGACTGACTCGACATCGAGTAACCGAGTAGTTCGGAAAATCTCCCGATTTTTGTCCTCTGCAGTTGTGTCGAGAGCCTGTAATAGTACCGCACACCGATCAACCTTTTGACGGGGACATGACAATTTTGACCCTTCTAGCCCACACCTGCTAATAAGCTAATAAACTAACAGTTTTCTAGCAATCTGTTTTTGCTCCAGCACTTGTGTAGTTGGATGACCCAAAAGCACACGATATCTACATTATTCCATCAACAACATTACATTCTCTTCGGACCACTGTATCCACACACAGCTTGTGTAAATGACAAAAGTGGGCAAGATAGATGTGATCTTTTGGTACTGATAGTACCTAAGTGGAGGTGACAAAATTCAAACTTCCTTTTCACAGTCCAGTAAGAAACAGACAACTAACGGAATACAAGAAAACGACTGCAAATGTCGTTTTCACACGTAAACCTGCTCACTGGTGCATGTTTCTGTGTAATGAGAAGAGGAAAGGGAAGAAAGCAGCCACATATGTGGAATACAAGTGGGAGTGCGACTTTTCTCTGACAAATCTTGAAAAAGTTAAGTTTTGTGTTGTGAACAGTTTTATTTAATAATCTGAATTACATTTAATTATATCTGTCTTACGAGATGCAGACTATTTTATGCTATTTGCCACAACAGAAGTGTTTATTATTATTGTTAAGCATTAATGTGTAGATTTTCAATAAACTTATGTTTTTGAACAAGACTAAATTGTGTTATTCCTAAGTAACACAAAACACACATTTGGGCATCTAATGGCACACTCCTGTAATCCATTTAGGTGAAAGTCATTGCAGTTAATAGATGTGTTTTATGAAGTATCACAGATGCTGACGGCATTCTCACTCCGAACAACACTGCCAGTCAGTGCTTTTTCGTACCTGGAAGCACTGCTCAAAAATCTGTTTGTTCACCATTCGTAGTGTGGAAGAAACTTCTTCCAACAAATGACATTTATCAAAATTGTCTGTCTATGTTATAGATGCTGTTTGTAATATTTCGTGTTTGTACATCATCCAGCTTCCTTGTCAACTATGGGCCATCCCCACTTTATTTCAAGGTGAGCACATTCACATGCCTAATATCAACATGCGATTCAACAACGATCACACTAATAGTGCAGTTCAAATCTGTCTCGTGCTTCGCAGCATTGTATACGAAACTCATTTCTTGAACAGAAGCCGTCTGGCAATGTCAACAGTCACGCCTACGAAGCCACTAGCACTGTGGTTGTCACAACTGTGGCTTCACACTTTCATGTCCCACTTACAGAAAATAAGTTATGTACAGCGCAACTAGAAACCCCAACAGACACGTTACAGGGTAACAATTCCTGGCCATACGTTACTCAGAAAATACTGCAGTTCGCTGACAAAATTCCGAAGATGTCACTTGCTTCCACAACAATATATGATCTGGAGCATTTTGGTCAAGGTAAGTAACAACTGCCACCCACGAAGGTATTAGAATGCCTAGCTAGTGAAACTAAAATTTGTCGATGTCCCTATAGTAGAGTCTCCAGAAGGAGATCCCTAACAGTTGCAATGTGGTGTGTGCAGCTGCTTTGCACATCATCTTTAATCGTGTAGTGATTTTGTAAACATCTGTAAGGCAATGCCTGGCTTCAGTGTTGGCATACCTCTACAGACAACTGATGTTTCCACCTACTGCCAGTTGCACTTTGCAGTTCCAAGTTAGCTATGTCACCTACAAATTATCTTTCATGGACTACTAAAAGTTTCTCCCAACCCAAATTTTACTATCTCCGACAAGTTTACACTGCACACCTATGACGGCACTATGGTTTCTCTCAGGAAACTTCAGGACTACAATATGTCCTGAGGAATCCTGATTGTTACTCAAAACATCAAAACACCAACTTGTGCAACTTACTATGTATTAAACAGCAAGAACATTACTACTTACTATGTATTAAACAGCAAAAATTAATGATCTTATTTGTCACACTTACACTTACCCTGATACGCACTCTCGCACACAGCTGTCGTCAGCACACGGATGAATTCTGGTGTCTTAGCCCGGTCTCCTACATTTGCCTGTGGAGTCGAAATGCAAAAGGAATTATGAAAGGCACTAAAAGAGTTAATACCCAACATGGGTGTTCTGTTCCCTCTTGAGCTCACACTTTTCCACATTTGTCTTATTCTGCATATTTACTAAATTAACATTTTTACTCCATCAAACAAGAAAACAGTATTTCAGTCAACTGACTGGTTGGGTGACTAAAATGATTATTACGGTACGTAAGGCATCTCTGTTCCTCAATTTCAAGGCAATGCACCATAACTACTTTCAAAGCTTCACATTCAACCCTAAGGTGCACAACTGTACAGTGTGCACTTTTAGTTTCAAGTGATGGTAACGAAAGTAATATAAACATATACATATGGGAGAGGCAATACATGGATGTTTTTAAAGTCCGTTTGTTCTGATTTACAATGCACACATGAATTTTTTCCATATCTTCTGTATCCACACTTACCCGAGTTGTGCCAGCATACCTAATAATGTATTCAAAGCAATTAATCTTTGCATTGGAAATTAAAAGCCACTTAATCGGCTGAATAATCTCTGTGTGTGCCACCTCAAATTTTAACCTAGTCATGAAAATTTGACAGTCATCATTTGTATCTTGGTGGTAATGAGTAAAGTTTTGCCAACTGGTTCCAAATTACATTTGAGTTTTACATATGTACAAATTCAACCCAACTAACTGAAACGAAGTTTCTAGGCCACTGACAATAGTGATAAATGATTTGGCAATTTCTGAATATCTAATCTCTGTGTGTGCCACCTCAAATTTTAACCTAGTCATGAAAATTTGACAGTCATCATTTGTATCTTGGTGGTAATGAGTAAAGTTTTGCCAACTGGTTCCAAATTACATTTGAGTTTTACATATGTACAAATTCAACCCAACTAACTGAAACGAAGTTTCTAGGCCACTGACAATAGTGATAAATGATTTGGCAATTTCTTCCATATCCTGATGCGTTGTCTGAAAAATAATCATTCACATGGAACATAAATGTTTTGTATGGACTCCTTTAATATATTTTTGTCATTGTCAGAATATTAATATGACATTTACATAACTTATTACTCCCTCCTGTGTAGCATAAGTCATTGTACGATGATGAATGGGGTTTTCAAACCTGAGGTGGTAACGCAAGAAATTCTGGACCTTTTTAAGGAACTTATATACTAAATAAAATCCTTCTGTACAGAGGAAAGAGAGAGCTGCAGTATCAACCATTGTGCAAGAGTCCTTTGACAATTTGCAAGTGTGAGAAAATCTACACGACCGACAGAAACAGTAAGTAGGTTGTGTTTTCCAAGATTAGGATGTTTGTTTGGTGTGGAAACAAGCATACAGTTGTACCAAGGGCTATCCAGCTGATTCTCAATTTCTTCCTGCATCATTCCTGAACAATACAGATAATTACAGTATAGTTGGGCAATTTTTGTGACATTTGGTCTTCAAGGGAACTATGTGCTTTAAAAATTATTAGCAATAAATGTGTTGCACTGCTTGTGATTTGCGAAGACCCACCTATTATTCAATTAATTGTATTTTGCTTTTGATGACATAAGAACACAACTTAACTCATTTTCTGCAGATGGGCAACACACAAAACCGTATATAGCTTCAAAAAACTAATCCCACCTCTGACACACTCTATCCTCGTGAGACAGGAAGTACGCGATATTAAGCTTTTAACTAACACCAGCGTAGCTGAGTGCTCTCCCAATGTCAGCAATAGCTTTGAAGTTGTAACATTGTATCTCCAAAGTTATGTATTGCACTGTGTGATATATAGAAAGATGGCGTTTGTTATAATTTTATCAATATTTAACTCCTAAATTTGAAGTCTGCAGCTGCTGAAAAACCTCATTTAAAAAAAAAATAAAAATAAAAAAAAAAATAAATAGTGTTTGGAGGGAAGGTACGGTTCATACTTTTTATTCTTAGAATAACAGTCAGCATTAATCTGTAATGCCTATAATTATCTTCATGGGAGTCCTTTTGCTATACGAGGTGTTTCCACATGTTAGAAGGGAGTGGTGTAGAAGAAAGCCGATGTCCTCCGTCCAGTACTTTCACTGCCTAACACTTTGTGCGGAGGGAACACGGGGAGTGGACAGTGCCATCTGCTACCGGTGGTGTACTGCTGGCAGGAGCGGACAAAACTGTTTGCTCTCAAATGCAAACTACTTTAAGACTAAGTACACCGCAAAAAAGCTGGACTTACAGAAATCCACTTCGTGACTTCGTCAGTCGTGGCAGGCGCTCCTTGCTCCGGCCGCAACATCTGCAGCAGCTTCGTGTGGATCATCTCCGGCGTCAACGGCGCCACTTCGCCTGCGGGGCCCACTGTGAACTCCAGCTTCTGCAAACCGAATTACATCTTGACTCGTGCTTGTAATGACATGTATGACAATGCAAACCAAAAGGCTAACTTTCCAGTAACTGTTTTAATACTAATTCAGTGAGGACTATTAGGGGATTTCAAAGTAAACACAATACAACAGAGATAGCAATAAAACCTCTGAGAGCACAGAAACTTAAAAACCTGTTTTCACAATTGTCCCCAGTTCCAAAGTAAAAAATGGAGTTACACTATTTTTTATTCTGAAACTGACGATTTCTAGAGTCTTGAACCGCAGTGCGACAAACTTAATTCGTACACACAAACTGGAATTCACATCAGAAAATAGATGACACTACCATCAGTCCTGTTGAGCTAAGACCGTCACAGTTAAGTATGGAGAAGAATTATGTCATCATGTGGTAGTGTCACCTCTTCAACAAATCTTAACTTTGCTTTAGCAGTAGTGACTTAAGTAGGCAAGGAACTTTCAGCACCTCTCAAAGAAATTGTTAAGGGCATGAACTAACAGTTCAGAAAACTACAGTTTAAGTCAAGCTAGGCTCAAATTTCAGTTGCATCCATTCTCAGAGACCCAAATCTTGTTCTCGAAAAAACAAAAGTCTATCCTTAGAATTTGTGTATTTCTAGTAGAAAGACTATCAGGTTAAATACAGATTATAAATACTGTCACACAATGTAGAAGTACAGGTTAACTTAAATGCACTAAATCATTTACAGAATAAAAAATTTAGTCCCTATACACCATCAGTACCACGAAGAAAAGGTACCTTTGAAGTCTCTTCCCTCTAAAAATAAGGGACCTACAAATGTGCAACATTGGTACCCTGTAATTTATTGACAATTTTTTCTACATTAACTACCCATCTTATTAATAGCACTAAGCAGGTTTTCCCAGAGTTTTACAAATGTTTCAGACAGGTAAAACAGACTTACATTTTCTTTCACAATTCGGTCTATACTGTCGGCAGGAGCAAAATCTTTCCAACTCATTCCAGCTATGTCCCACCTCTGCCTTACCCAGCCAGGACCCTGGAACAAATATTTTTATCTTAGTCAAAAAACAAAAGACAATCAAAAAGAAAGAAAAAATAAAAAAAATTCAATACCTATCGATTCATAGGGGGAAAATAATACAGTGATATAAATTACATTTATCATCCAAATGTTCATATTACACACTGGATATACTTATTTTGCTGCTGCAAAATTAACATCCACATTGACGTGCTAGGTCAACCGTTCATCATTCTCACCTTTTCTTTCACGAGAAGACGAAGGATTTCGACGACCAACTTGTGCAGTCCCGTGGCGGCAGTTTTCAAATCCGAAAAGGCTAGTGCTTCAGTAGAAAGCATTGGAACTGTAACAAATCACAATGTCATTCTATTGCACAACCTAGGTTTTACTTGGCAAGGTAAGTGTAACAATAACTCTGTATCACGCAAAATAGTACTTGCAATGGAGTTAGAATTCAGAGCAACAACCATGTTAAGATAGGGTTGGTGGTTCTGCATCAGACGAAGCCTCAAAAACTATCAGCTTAGGTGGGCAGTACTTTGTGCTCATGGCAGGAAAATGGGGTGGCAGGCAGATGGAGGAAGAGGGGAGAGAATTGCAGTATGCAACACGATGGTTCGCACAATAGCAAGTAACATTTTTTGACAAAAGGATTCACAAGAAATTTTTAAGTATCACTGCTAGTACTGGAGGGTATGCTATTGCTACCATGTCCTGTTGGCTTGTGAATAAGCCCAACTACACCCAGATGGAAAGGATTTTGTCAAGTCTCACAACAGATGTTTACCAGGGCAGTTGCTGGAAAACAATGGATCGACAGACTCGAGACGTACGGAAAAGACGACACACTAACTAGTGATTGGATACGGGCATCATAATCCAGATAGCCGAGAAAAGTGATAGAACTGGAACACTGAAGGCATGACTTTCACATCTGAAGCACGTAAACTTTATGAAAGTATGTGCTAATTTAGGAGTAAAGGCAAGTAGTTGAAATCCACATACTAAGACAATGAAAACATGCTAGCTTTCAGAAAAATTATTTGACAAGCTAAGAGTGCACCCACATGCAAGACTGACACCTAGGCCCCTACATTGTACCACCTGACACACAAACTTTACAAAAAAATCGTTTGAATGTAATATCGGATTCATCACTGGTAGAATACGGATCAGGAAGGATGAATCAAAAATTGTTTCTGCTCTCTGCCAATTTATAGAAAAATAATTGGAATACAACTTAAATCTAGGATTAGCCTTTCTGCTTATAAAGACATCATTTCTGAACACAAGTAAGGTGTGGCAAATGCTGAGGAAAATTGAAAAATAGGATGACATGGTACACAGGATCAAGAATCTGTAGGAAAACATCCATAGCACAATGAAACACCCTGATGAAGTACAGCTTTGACGTAAGGCCGGGGTAGAGTAAGGTGGAGTTTTTGTCTTCTTTTTATTACTCTAATAAATTAAAGCCAGAGAAAAGTACACCAAACCATCAGAGGTCCGAATATGGCATCAACGTTTACTGATGACTTGTCTTTAAGACTTTCAAGAACGAACACACCTGGGGTAGAGCTACAGAAGTCTATGGTCTTTCAGCCAGGAGAAAAGTGAGGTTATGACCATGGAAAGTATAGGCAACCAATGGGGAATGCTGAAACTGAGCTAAAGATGACTGATGTCGATATCTTTGTAGTATCTCCAGTGCTGGATCTATAGACTAAGTAATCATTTAAGAGGTCAGGCAAGAAACTTCCATTTAATAGCTGGAGACTGAATATGAAACATGGAAGTACCACTAAAATTGAAGACAATTATCCATTAAACCTATTATACATCAATTTTTGTATACGGATTAAGAACGATCTACCACAAGTAATGGCATTAGCAGAATTCAGGCAACTGAGATGAGATTTATTCCTTCCACGACCAGAAAGAGAAAGAATCCAGAGTGGGAAAATACTGATATTAGGTTCCAAAACAACAATAAAAAAATAATCTCTTAGCAGCTGTGATGGTATGAAGATACTATGCTAGCAGGTTAGAGAGACAGAGAGAGAGAGAGAGAGAGAGAGAGAGAGAGAGAGAGAGAGAGAGAGAGAGAGTAATCCTACAGACTCACCAAGGATTTCAGCCAAGTACAGCCACACTTTCGGCACATCTATGGCCAAGTCATCAGCAACTTCCGCAATCTCTTTGAACCTGTAATTAAAAAATTTAATGAAAATCTCACAGTTTGAACATGCACATTGAAATTTACTAGTGAATGTAGGTGTCACTTCCATCAGCCCTGTTGAGCTTATTCCATCACAGTTAAATATGGAGATACATTATGTCATCATGTGGTAGTGAACCTCATCAACTTACTTTGCTAGTGCAGTCTACACCAGTATTTTTTCTGAACAATAATGTAGGAAGTATTTTATTTTGTGGAAAATTTCACAGCATCTTCAGTATAAGTCAATAAAAGTTTTCTGGATACGGTGCTGCGTCATTGTATAGAACTATTGCTGGGGAAACCAACGTTTCTTCCACAGTTGCAGCGGCCTCCTCCTGCATCTCCAGTAGACACACAAGAATGCCACTGCAATCGTGGCCGAAACATTTGTTTTCCCCAGGAGTAGTTTTATACAATATGACGTGGTAACACACCGAGGAAACTTTTATGCCATCTACAGTAGGCTTACACAGACCATGCAAATTTGATGTTTTTGACGATATACTGTGGCAATGTCAACCACATTTTCCGCAATAATGCTGGCCACTGGTGCATGACAATGTTGACAGAAACTTATTTCTGGGCCATTAGTAGTTATACAGGCCAGTATATTGCGAAAGCAAGTTACTGGACGTGAGTGCAGTTTACTGCTACTTAAACATCGGCAAACTATCGATTAATTGATGGCATCTGCTCTATCGTCAGTATCGATAGTCTGGTTTAACTATCAATAGTCATATTGTTCATAATGCCATTCTTCTTTAACTGGCAGCCGAAAAATTGTCAGATCCTGTTACCTCCACAGCATGTGAAGACCAGAGGGAAAGTAGATTGCATAGAGTTATTCAATCAACATCAAATATGATGGCACCTTAGCCACTATATGCTGTTTATAAACATATATTAATAGAGTGGCCACTTGGAGGAGGGGACATGTGAGAGGAAATTATTTTTCTTCCAGAGATGACAGCCAACACTCAGTCTTGGGTACCTCATACCAATCATATCCTTATGGTAAAAATTACATACTTTAACAACACGGATTCATGAATGTGCATTATGCAGACTGCCATCTTCAAATGTGTGGGCATACTTACTAGTAACAAGGAAAACAATGTAAATAAGGCTGTTTTTATACAAAGCAGTTATTACAGGAAAAATGACATTTTAATCATTTGTTGAGCTTCTGTGACTGTACTGTTATACATTTTAAAATAAATATGATTTTTATCATTCTCGTAGTAGTTGTTGCTGCTGTTAATTGAACACACCCTCAATTGTTCTTTTCTGTTCCTGAGTCTTCATTGTACTTACAAGTGTCTTCAATTGTGCTTGTTTACATATAAGGTGATTTAAAAATATGAAACATCAGTGCAATCCATTATGTCGCATCTGCTTTTGCAGTAGTACAAATGATGTTCACTGTTGGCTGCTATGTCCAATTACCAGAGCTTGTCCCTTCAAAGGATGCACCAGTTCCCACAAAATTGAATACAGCAAAATCATAACCTGTCGAGTGTACAGTTTTTTATTTGTATGGTGGCTGGAAACACTCACTAAAATACACAGCTGTATTTACATGCCATCAGCTCTCACCATTGCAAAACTAGTCTCTTCTTGCCAAGAGCTGATGGTGAATGCCCAGGAATGTTTTTTGCGGAAACTCCTGATCCTGTAGGTATTTCTTAAGCTGTTGTCCGGTATCATCATACCGTAAGTGACCGTGTGCCAACAAAGGGTTCCTCGTCAGTCACTTCGTTATCTGAACCCAACGTAACAGGATTGTTGTTGTTCACACAACCACAGTGCCTCGACTGTCTAATCACTGTCGTCACCAGTAAGACTAAGAGCACAGTCGTCACGAAGAGTTTCGAATGATGCAGACATTAAACAATCACTACTTTTCACTCGCTCCTCTGTTGGCTGAGGAAATATCGCACCTGGTAGATTGTTAATGTCAGAAGTGCATAAATAGAGTTCTTTGTTATTGTTTTGAAAACGAATAGTGAAGATCAATAATCATCTGTGTGGAACTCTCAAGAAAGTGGGGGGTAATAATTCGTGAAGTGTACCATCTGAATTGAATATCTACATTCTGGGAATACAACCAATTTACGAAACCATTTAAACAGAAAGTATGGTGAAGAACTATAGAAAAGAAATAGAACAAAGGTGAGTGATCAACTTTTGAGCTAGTACAAGTGTAGGAGGTGCAACCGTAAGATTGATAAGGTCTATAAAACATTATTTCAACAGAACAAAAAAAAGGAGCTTTATTCTCCTTGTGCACATATGCCTGCTAGTGATATAGTGATGTATAGATCTTCTCACCATTGAGGTTTGAAAAAATTTGTTCATGCCTTAGACTTAGACAGCAGATAAGAGTTGCCAGATAAAACCAACGTTAAATGTTCACTGATGCAAAACTATACGAGGAGACAAAAATAAATTAGAGAAAGCCCTTACAGAATGTAATTTTTTGTGTTACAACTGACATGTAAACAGGCAACAGAAATGAAGGCATACTGATATCGACCTGCCACTTTACAATGGATGAAAAAATTGTTTCAGCAGTATTAGAAATGACAAAAATGCAGGTCGTCACAATGCAGAATTTATATCACTTTTAAGTGAGATTCTTTGAAAAGCTTTCTTCCCGTAACTTGTAAATGCTATACTGAGTTTTGGTTGTCTTGTGATCAGTACAAGCGAACACCCCCCCTCCCACCCAATCTCACCGCTCAGATTACGTGACTCAGCATTGCAGGGCTGTTAGCTTCAGGAGGAGGAAGCCAGGCTGAGAGAAAGTAAGTATTTACACAGAAAGACAGAGATTGCCCAACCACACAAGGTACGATCTACACCAGGTGTAGAATATTAAACACCCTGGCAGCTATCTGCAACAGACTACCTTATCAGGAGTATTGCACAGCCACACAAGAAAATCGCCCTGTGTTGCAACCACACATTACCAGCAATATGGCTCACACAATTGCACCTTCAACATTTCTTCCACAGCAATAGTGGAGTGTAAATCGTTTCAGTGCTAAGTTACAGAATGGATGCCAACTAACTTAGATTTATTAACGAGATAGAACATGCCCTCTATTTCTTCACGAAATAACTCATTTGGGCACAGTTTCCTTCACAGACCAAAAACAGTGTGTCACTGACAAAGCCCTGTGCAAAGAATCACACTAGGAACGAACTATTTTTGGAAACATGTCACCAACACAGTAAGTTAAAACTTTGACTGCCCTGCCTTTCACATCTGTGGATACAAATTAGCCAATCTGTCCTATATTTAATTTTGTTGGATCAACTACGTCACTGTAGTCATCTGCTACTAGTATCAAATTACTTCTGCTGGGAGCGTGACAACTCACCCTTCTAGGAACTGTTCCGTAGTGAGGATGCCCTCCTTCATGAGGTGGCCCATCAGCTTTCCAACACCGCTCCGGACGGTCGCCGACCGCTCCAGTAAGATGTTCATCGTTTCTACGACGAAGTTACCCATGTTGGAAGGTGGGAATGTCTCCGATACACACAGCGCACTCTCCTGCAAGTGAAACAGACCTCAATTTCCATAGCACAGATAACCATTAATTGTATTAAACTGCTTCGACAACACACACTAAACATTTCTTATTAGTTTGGAGGTCTCACATTCTAAATTTAACAAACTAGTTACCTTAGTGTTATCTCTATATGACAAAGGTGCTTTGTTTCAAATACTGTAAAGAATACTTAATATGTAATTACTTGGAAGTTGTTGTTGGTCACAAATTCCTCCAAGATAAACTGAATCTTCTTGGCAACTTGGTCCGGATTCAGATGCGGCAAGTTTTTGCGGGTATCTTGGTCCGAGATGGCGGAAGAACCGGAAGCCACAGGTT
This sequence comes from Schistocerca americana, assembly GCF_021461395.2. Classification (NCBI taxonomy): domain Eukaryota; kingdom Metazoa; phylum Arthropoda; class Insecta; order Orthoptera; family Acrididae; genus Schistocerca; species Schistocerca americana. The sequence goes on from NC_060129.1 coordinate 153,198,416, forward strand.
GCACCACAGCAGCCAGATCGTCGCGGCTCTGTGAAGATGACGGAGCGGGAGTCTGCCTCGCCGAGCTACCTTCGCGTGACGACGATCGAGAAGGTGTCCTGCTGCTCGCCGTTCGGGCCTGGCGTTCCTCTTTCTCGGCAGCTGAAAATGGCAGTTGTGTAGGTCCTTAGTATTATACTGGAGTGCTTTTTGATTGAGGAAGTTAACAGTCGTGAAACACAACCGTAATTTACGTTGCCTTACATATGTGAAATACTTTGGATTTTACTAACAAAAATACCAAATCTTGAAAATGTTCACTGGTATCAAGGAGTCAGAAAATCTGAAGTTGGCCATATCACATCATTATAGCTGTAGCGCAGTATGAAAACATTTACAGAGTGCTATTTCAAGGGAATAATTGAGTCAGATATGAGAGGTGAAGCTTTTCCACTGCTAAAGCCAATCCATGGCGAGGGCGAGACAAGGTCGAGGAAGTCGGAACGACTTTACAGATATGCCAAGGGAAGTTTTGTACACTGGGTAGGCATAATATTGTTCCACTGACTGCTTCAACTGCTGTCACAAACTTTCCTATTTTATCAATAAAATTCATTTTCATATTTTTTGCTACATGTCCACCCATTCATCACAAATGGAAACATAACAAAAGACACGCAAGTATTCAGCACGCAATGGCAGATACGAGGAGTGTTTTTTATTAAGTACCGTTCTGCCACACCACGGCCACAGCACTGCGGCCGGCGTTCTGCGCACGGGCAATGGGTACCTACGTCTGTTGTCTACGCACTGACGCTATTACAGTCCGAGTCTTCCTCGATTGCATTTTGTACAGAGTGTTTAAGATGCCTCCGATAATCGTGAGTCCCGCCGACTGAAGTATGGGCTGTTATATGATTCCTTAGTGTTACAGGCGTAAAAAGCAATCCATATTCAGCGTGAGATCTGTGCAGTTGACGGATGGGCACAAAACCAAATGTTTAGATAGTGCATTGACTTTACTTGAGCGGTACCACAACGGCGGTGATGATTTGTGAAGCCAAATTGTTACGGGCGATGGAACACTGGGGGCTTACGTCACACCAGAATCAAAGCAACAGTCCACGGATTGGCGGCATTCAGATTCACCCAGAAAAACGAAGTTTAAGCAAATAATTTCTGCCCGGAAAATCATATGCACTGCTTTTTGGGACAGGAAAGGAGTGTGCTTGTGGAATTTCTGCCTCGTAATGAGACAATCAATGCAGCAGCTTACTGTAAGACATTGTACAATCTGCGCCGTTCAATTCAGAACAAAAGACATGGCAAGCTGAGCGAGGGCATCGTTTTGCTTCAAGACAATGCCTGCCCACATGTGGGAAATCAAACTAAAGAGCTCATCACATCTTTTCAATGGGAAACTAGAAATCATCTTCTGTACAGCCCTGATCTTGCTCCCACCGACTACCATCTGTTCCTGCACTTGAAGAAACACCTGGGCGGTCAGCGACTAAGATGACGAAGACAAGACAGTGGTGAGGCAGTGGTTAATAAGTCAGGCGGCAGACTTCTATGAGGAGGGAATTCAAAAACTGGTACGTCGTCATGAGAAGTGCCGCAATATTGACGGAAATTATAAAAAATAAAGTAGATTAAAGTACAGGCTTTAACGTAAAAATAAAATTGAGATCTTAGCAAGTCTCTTTTTAATTTCAAAACGGTACTTACTTAAAAAACACACCTAATATTTTCTAGTTTAACTGAGCCCTACATGCTTCATAAAACACTATCAGTCAGGCTAACTTCAAAATCACTGTACTGCGTCACGACCAGAATTAAAAGAAACCTACCTCCACCATTTATGACAGGCAAATGTGGATGTATTGTCAGTGTGTAGGTCAACATTTCTTGATAATTTGTAGTTAAATAGGTGTTCTAAGATGATCACATGCTGCTAGTGGCGATGGAGCAAGGGAAACTAGGGGAGGCGACAAAGGAAGTTACAGTAACACACCTCACCAGTAAGCAACATAAAAATGTCTACTATCACAGAACATCACTGCTGTGGAAGTAGGAAACATGTGAGTAGGTTGTACTTACCACCTAAACTTTATATTAAGAAGGTATGGCAAGTGTACGATGAAACTGTCTAATCTAAATTGAAGACCAAAGAGTGTTTCCTTTGTACAGTTTTTGTATCAATGACGATATAGAGTTTGGGAGTCCTAGAACCAGTGTTTGTTCAGAATTAGGAGAAAAGTTAAAGCAGGGAAAGACCTTGTAATGAAGCAAGCAACAATGAGAAAACAGAACAGTTTTTATTGCTTCTGTATGAAGAGGTATTACTGACTATCTCGACTAAGAGAAATGACGCTGCTTCAAACACTTTCAGATAAGATTGCAACTATTCAACTGGGAGAAGGAAGCAACTGTTTCAAGAATCTTGTTTAACACAATTTGAAATTCTACATGGTCAAAGCGGAAGCTCAAGAGGAACAATCATCTAGAACTGATGTATAAAGTAAAGGACGTCAAAACTCAACCAGATATCAAACGATCTCAAGTGAAAACAAATCGTACGAAAACAAATCCCACATGTTGTCAGATGCGGTTAAGCTATCAACAAAACAGTCTGACTATAATTGGAGGAACACTGACAATAAGGACTGATCCAATATTGACACTATAATAAAGGAGAGGACACGAGTGTGAATATTTGTTCAAATAAAGAATTCCTGCATTCCTTTTGGTGTTGTCTTAAAGACTATTTAATGTATTTCAAAATCCACACTATCCACTCTGGCAAGAGGTGAGACTGGAAATCCCTCTCCCCAACAGGAACAGCATTTCAAAACCCTCAAAATGCTTATTTTAAGGTGATATTGTAAGGGTTATAAAGTTATTTTAACATTTCTATAAAAATCCCGCTCCCTGAACACTCAATGTGTTTTTCTGACAGTACAAACATGCAATTCTGAGAGTGTATAAATTACATTAAATCAAATTTTTCATTTTACAGCATGGAGTAAAAATTGCTTATATGGGCCCCTCAATCTGGCAGATTCAAAACACACTAGGTGAATTTCGGGACAAAAACGGCTTTAAATGTGTTTGCTCGGACCTGTGCACTAACCCAAAACCACCAACCACCACCACCGTAAAAACAACCAGTGATGTTTTATGTAAAATCTAAAGCAGTATTTATTTTTTAATGTAGAACTGAAAAATGCACATATTACAACCTGTATCATGCTATAATCAGTGGCATATCAAATATACAAACTTGTTCTGCACATTTAGCACACTACAATCATGACAATTATAAAAAGGTAAAGGATGAGTTGAGTATTCCACTAGTTACCACTAAGATTGTCAGTAAACAGTGACTCAATACACACAAGCATAAGAGGCTACCACTGCACATACTAATTACTGTTGCACCGTTTCTTAGCAGTTAAGAGATCAAACTCCAAGCTGCTCTGCATACTGGTGCCCATTTGCACACAATACTGTCTAATCAGATTCCACGTGTAATCATGTATTGTTCCAACAGGCAGATTTTTTATACTATAACATAACCATATTTGTTAATCGCCTCAGACTTTAAAAATCTACTAAATGACAACCTCAAGTTATGATATACCAGGCCACTTCACAGCTTAACATCACATACTATTTGAAAGTTTAATTGGATGTGAAAGAAAGTTGCTTTGGCTGCTGGGGGAAATCCGCCCAGTACTACTGCGCTTGTTCGAAAAAGAAGAAGTTACAAGAGAAAACTAATCACGTGCGGTATATAGAAATGGAAGAAGACAATAACAAGGAAAATCCAGACATGTCCTCCTCGGTGGCACTACAAACACTAAAATATGCATGGAATTGTACTTTACACTGAAGTATCACAGAACTATTGGCAATAACGAATGGAAACCACCTGTGATTTGGTGCTATAACACGCAGATTTTTTTTAACGAGAAAGACCACAACGCAAAGAACACGTGCAAATCCGAGAACAGTAGTTTTATTTTTATGCGAAAAGTAAATTTTTGACTAGGAAATCTACTTTTTTTTTCTCAGACAAATCGGAAGACTTTAAATTTCACTCCTTGTGTATCGTACAATACGAGCTGCGTTGACCAGCACACCCTGTCGTACCTGGCATGCGATAGAGGAAAACATCAGTCTTGCATCACTGACAACCAGTTACACAGCTTCAACTGTTTCTATCTTCTGCCAAGTGCTAATTCTGCATCACACTGCACGATATGAACTGTGCCTTCAACTGTTTCTATCTTCTGCCAAGTGCTAATTCTGCATCACACTGCACGATATGAACTGTGCTTAGAAGTATCAGGCAACTGCACCTCCAATCAGATTATGCGAACCACTGATCGTGACTTATCGATTCCTGAATTGAAAGGACGAAAACTTAATTCCTTGAGAGCTCCTTCCTCAAAAGTTACAAAATAGTGTTGGGTGCAGAAGAACGAAGATGGCACGTGACAACTATTTTTTTTTTTTTTTTTAACCGACAAAACTGTTCATCCCCACCTATATTATTTCCGAGTTAACTTTCAACTCACGGGCCTCCAAAATCTTCCATCAGTTCCACTATTGTCATTCTCCCTGAAGCACCAATTTCCGCAACTTTAATGCCTAAAAGTTTGACACTTGTCTGTGACACAGCAAAGTGCTTCTCCCTCTTTCTGAGGTAAATTTTCTATCTTAACATTTGGCTTTATTTGGTCTGCGCACCGCATCAATTATTTCTCCTCCTCTATCTACATATTGGGTGTGAAATACAATTTTAAAATTATTATGAAGTGAAGTGCCTGGCTGATTTCTTTGATCTTCTAACAACTAGCATATCCCATTCCGTAATCCACTCAAGCCTAAACTGCATAATGATGCTCACTTGTACAGAAAGTGCGTGGTTGGATTACCACAACCCTTTGAATGTCCATTCAGTTTAGTAATTATTATTACACACAGGTGTTAGCTGAAACAGGTCCACAGGTTTGCATCCACAGAAAAATACTAGTCGACAACTTATTCGTAAGTAACAAACTCTGAGCATAAAGCTTTAATATCTAATCAATTTTCAGACAATAATTTTACTGTGCAAATATTCAGTTATGTGTAAAATGAATAAACATATGAATCAACACATGCAAGTTCAACTACTTACAGACAAAATTACGCAAAGAGTTCATGGCCTTCTCACGTTCCGTGTTGCTCGGAGGAGGCTGTTTTCCATACGGCCGACTGCATAACAAACCAAAATAATTAGCAGCTGCTTTTTCCTTTCTATTTCCACAACATTGGGAAGTTCATTAAAGTGTACAACGTTACATTACATTCTGTGCATAAAATACAAAGTTATCAAACAGAATTTAACAATACAAAACCTAAGGGCAATGACACTGATTCAATTTTCTTCACAAAGCAAAATGTAGAAGTGGGTAGACGCAGTACCTCAAGCCCTGTATCTACAGTATATATTATTTATTCACAAGAACCAAGGAGACATTTACATTCATCACACCCACAACATGTCATACCTATGAACATACAAATGACTGACGATCTCAATCTATTAAAGGAAACAGGAAGAATGACTACCAGACAAAGGTGAACATACACTCATCTACCAAAATCAAAATGCCACACAAATTTTATATTTTGTTTTATCTGAGGAAATTGCACTTTAAGATAAGGAGTAAACATTACTCGTTAGGAACCAGAACAGCTTACTTCTAAATAAACCACTAGATAAAGACAAAATTATCAGTAGTAATAAGTTCTCTGCATCTACTTCATTTGTGCAAATGTAAGATGTAACTGGACATGCTAGTGGCGTCGCAAATTAAGAAACCGAGCCAACGTATTATACACAGAAATTGCAGGGAAGTTAGTTAACTATAACACGCAGAATCATCTGCAAGAATGCCCATTAAAAAATCTGTAGGGTCAATTGAAATACATGTTCCACATTTAATCTATTTTCAAAAAATAAAATACAGCATATTAAATTTAAGCTGGGTAATGAAACATGGAGGGCAAGTGTCACAGTTGGCACTTGTAAAAGCACCTTGACTGAAGGGGGTAGTTCTGAAAGTCACAGTAGTCCACATTAAAACTGGGATCACTATTGAATTCATGTATCAGTTCCTTATCGCTTCAAAAACTTTTTAGAGAACACACTGCAATCAAAGTCTGTAACAAAGTTGTGCGACTTTGCCCTTACTTGTGGCAGAAAGTGTGCTGAGTTGAGTTGGGTTGGGTTGTTCTGGGGGAGCATCCTGTGTTATCTCTGGCACAGCATTAAATGTAAACAACTGAAATACAGAAAAATCCTCTTTGCAGAGCTATGTGGTATATCCTTTGCTGATCTGTGCGCACTGGGGACAGCCCCTCTACAGTTTTGGATTTAGGGATGAAAGCGCCTTCCACAGGCCAATTTCCTATATAACACACTACTGTCAGTCGTCACACATATTAACAGCTTAAAAGGTTTACAGAATGAATACGAGAAAGCAGCAGCGTACAACAATAAGTGACACCCACCTGAACATGACACCGCTCTTCTTGTCGTCAACATCCTGCAGCGCGGCAAACGTGTTGCTCGTCTGGGGGAACGCCGAGCTGCGGTCTGAGTCGGAGTTGCCACCTGCCCCTTGTGTCCAGGCAGCAAACTGGTTGCTTCCACCCAGTGATACATTCATCAGGTCAGACTGCAATTAGAATTTGTCCCTTATTTACATACTGTCCAGTAAAAGTATATTATTTCTGCCTATATCTTTCAAATTCTAAAGGTGGCAGGGGTAAAATACAGGGAGCGAAAGGCTATTTACAATTTGTACAGAAACTAGATGGCAGTTATAAGAGTCGAGGGACATGAAAGGGAAGCAGTGGTTGGGAAGGGAGTAAGACAGGGTTGTAGCCTCTCCCCAATGTTGTTCAATCTGTATATTGAGCAAGCAGTAAAGGAAACAAAAGAAAAATTCGGAGTAGGTATTAAAATCCATGGAGAAGAAATAAAAACTTTGAGGTTCGCCGATGACACTAATTCTATCAGAGACGGCAAAGGACTTGGAAGAGCAGTTGAATGGAATGGACAGTGTGTTGAAAGGAGGATATAAGATGAACATCAACAAAAGCAAAACAAGGATAATGGAATGTAGTCGAATTAAGTCGGGCGATGCTGAGGAAATTAGATTAGGAAATGAGACACTTAAAGTAGTAAAGGAGTTTTGCTATTTGGGGAGCAAAATAACTGATGATGGTCGAAGTAGAGAGGATATAAAACGTAGGCTGGCAATGGCAAGGAAAGCGTTTCTGAAGAAGAGAAATTTGTTAACATCCAGTATTGATTTAAGTGTCAGGAAGTCATTTCTGAAAGTATTCGTATGGAGTGTAGCCATGTATGGAAATAAAACGTGGACGACAAATAGTTTGGACAAGAAGAGAATAGAAGCTTTCGAAATGTGGTGCTACAGAAGAATGCTGAAGATTAGATGGGTAGATCACATAACTAATGAGGAAGTATTGAATAGGATTGGGGACAAGAGAAGTCTGTGGCACAACTTGACCAGAAGAAGGGATCAGTTGGTAGGACATGTTCTGAGGCATCAAGGGATCACCAATTTAGTATTGGAGGGCAGCGTGGAGGGTAAAAATCTTAGAGGGAGACCAAGAGATGAATACACTAAACAGATTCAGAAGGATGTAGATTGCAGTGGGTATTGGGAGATGATCAAGCTTGCACAGGATAGAGTAGCATGGAGAGCTGCATCAAACCAGTCTCAGGACTGAAGACCACAACAACATCCATCTTTCAAGAACATTTAGAAGCTTAACTATAACTATGAATGAAGATTTGGGGGCTGCACTTAGGGTATAAAGCCTTTACAGTATTTTGCTCTGCATGTTTGATAAGCTTGTTTAAAGCTGTGATATTTTGATCTTGCAAGCTTTTCTGGTCAAGTTAAATTATAACCTGTTCTCAGACACTGAAAAACCGCAGGAGAGCCGAATATGTACCGAACTCGACTGCACAATAAATGTGACACCATATCCTTTGCAGTCACACAGAGAGGCTTTTTATATTTCATGAACATCTATTATTTATGTTGTGTATGTGGCTGTCGTTATCAGTCCAAAGACTGGTTTCAGGAAGGTCAGCATAGTAGTTAGGCCAGTGCAAGCCTCTGTTTCTACAGCCTACAATCTGCTTACTGTACTCTACCCTTGTTCTCTCTCTACTATTTTTACACTTCTCTCTAGTACAAAAAGGACTCATGTGTCCTGTTAAAAGGTTCGTTCTTTTAAGTGAAGCTGGGCCACAAATTCATTTCACCACACAATTCATTTTAATACCACAATGGTTATTGATCTACCCATACAATCTTCCGTATTATCCCGTAGCACCTCATTTTGGAAGCTTCTGTTCTCCTCTTGCCTGGACTGCTGATCGCCCACACTTCGTTTTATGTCAGGTGCCATTCCAGACAATGACTTTGTAACAAGTTTCTATTCAACGTTAACGAATTTTTTTTTTCCCGCAGGTATGTTTTTCTTGCTACTGCCAATCTGCACTTTATATCCTCTCTACATCATTCCATTTGTTCTTAACCTAACCAGTCACCACTGTCAAATATAATTTGTCTCACTGCACTATCATCGTTTTATTGGCATTCGCATCACAACCTCTTTTCAAGACACTAGCCATCCTATTCAACTGCTCTTCTGTCATATGAGACAGAATTACGTCGCCACTAATGAACCTCAATATTTTTATTTCCTCTCCACGAACTGTAACCACCTTTCCAAATTTGTCTTTTTTCCATTAGTGATTGTTCAGACCCAAGACTAACGTCAGAACAGGCCACAGCCCTTTACAACCACTGCTTCTGTTTCATAGCCACAGTTTTAGAATGAGTCTATTCCAGCCAACATTTTCAGAAACTCACTCTACGGTTATAAATGCTTTCAATGTACGTTTGCATTTCTTGAACACATTTTATAACAAACCATAGGATCTGTAATTCCTTGTATGTTTTACATTTCTCCTAAACCGGAATTTATGCTGTCCACAACCACCTACCAGTTTTCTATTCTTAAAGTGTGCTGCATAGACTGAAGTAAGTACCAACAGTGAAAGTCTAATAAAAGAAATATCCTACAAAACAAAATGTGACATTGTTGGCACAACCAAATAGTGGACCACTGCCAATAATTTCGACAATTATCACTTTCTAATATCGAGTTCATATCAACCTAAATTTATGCAAAAGCAACTATATTTGGCAGAACAAATCACACTATGCTTAATGTAAGCCCTCCCCCCACCACCCCTTCCCCCATCTCACACACACACACACACACACACACACACACACACACACGAACCACTGTCAGTTCCTTCTGAAGTTATTCCCACTTTCAGCAGTCACAGATTAACAGGTATACAAATGTTCTTACGAAATTCAAAAAGTGCGGCAATGGTTTGTGTCACTACAAAATTAACAAACACCACACCCACTACCACAAAATTGCAGTAAGACTAATACTACCTGGTCCTTCAGTTAAGTACGTTTACAAAATCTTACCTCACAAGAAGAATTGGACATCTAAGTGTAGTTCACAATTCTCAATTATCCTGTACATTCAGCAGCAGTACTCACCGGTTTGATCCGCAACTTGCTGGTGTCGAGGTTCTTCCTTTGGACTGACTGCCACCCATCTTCGCTAGGGCCGCCACCACCACCTGTTCCAATGCATCTTTATCAAAAAAACTTTTCCACTGAGTGAGAATGTACAACATTTAAATTTAACATAAACTCATTCAATAATGCCAAGATATCTAATCTGAACATGGATATTGATATTGATCCTCAGCAATGCAGACCCTTTTGGACAATGTGGTTCCATTTAAAACAACCTAGAATTTTCTCATTTTGTGTTGTATGTATAGTAGATATATCCGCAGCCACCCTTTATGTCTCCAGTAGGTGCTGCTATTTACCAGCTGCAGCTTGAACTACTACACGTTTCAAATATTGGCAGCCAGAAGAGCAAAGATAGCAGCCATTTTTGCAGGCCGTGCACAGTTTTCTTTTTTTCAAACTGTGATTGAATTTGTCTCTGTAAAGCATGTTTTCCACAGGAATTAAATACAGAAAACTGTCGTATTAAAATTCATACTTTGTATGTTGCAATAATAATTAAGCTTATTGTATTTGTTCACATAATTATTGTGGTGGTTCCTTCTGAAACCACTGCACATCTCACATCATCATGAGCAGCTGTGACAGGTAGTCTTTTTTTTAGTTTCACACAACGTACTGCAGAATAAAGGAGGAGGAAATTCAGTTATGCCTTTTGCAAAGTACTACTACTGATGCCGACCCAGAGTGACAGCAGCAGTGAAAGGGGAAATGATGTGTTAGCTGAAAACTAATTACTTTTTAATGAAAACGCCAGTCATCTATTGTTGATCCTTCATAGACACTGGATGACTGTGCAATAAACTTTCGTTAATTTATAGGAGGAAATGGGCGTGAAAGAAAAATTGAGTAATGACAGTGAAGGTATGATATCAGCAGATATCTTTTAGTATCAATCTGGTGATAGTATGCTAGAAGAAACAGTTTTCCAGACTGATCACAGCCCTGGACATCAAAGTACTTCATCAGAACCATTAGCAACAAAATGTAGAACTGTTGTCCCAATTGTAAAAACACAACAGAAGCAAAGCATCTACCAATACATGACACCTCAAGGTACGGCGTACACAGTAGCACTTGTGAACGAACCTCACAGTAGCAGACGAACTGTGCTACAGAAGTAGCCTTACATTTATAAATTGCTGAAATGAACCGCATTTCGCCTTACCACCAAATGTTGACAATATTAAATGTGCAGTGGTTTCACATGTGTGTGTTCAATCAATGTACGTAGCTTGTTTTTCGCATTGTTTGGTCTCTACGTATGTCTAATAAGACAACTCAAATTTAATTTCTAATATTTTTAGTACGAGAGGGTTATGTTGACATGTCACTCCTGTAGTGTATCAGACCAAAGAGGCAGAATTACAGATGAAAATTTTTTGAGCTTGTGGCCAGATCATGTAGTCAAATAAATACAACCCTTCAACAGTGTGTTCGTCTTCTATGTCAGGTAGTTGCCAACACTTTAAAATGCAAAGGAGCGCTCAGCTGAAAGCTCTTGCACATTTAACCATTTTATTTCTGTAAATCACCATCAAAGCCATGCATTTGCCCAAGACACAACAACCATTTTGCAGTCCTATCCTACACATACAAACTTCAGTAAAGAAATCGTACAGTACACGCAACTTACGTTTTCTCCTGTCACCACCTCTGTCGTCACGACCGCCACCGCCCCCGCGACTACCACCACCACCTCCAGATGGCATTTGCATTTCCATCATCGACTCCCGCTCAGCTTCGCGCTGAATCTGGTCGATCGTTTTCGGTGCGGAGTCGTCCCGCCGAGGAACCCATTTGTTGTCACGCAACTCTATAACGTCCTGGAGCATGAACCTCACACGCGAAGAGATCTGGCCGCGCTGCTTTGAAAGCACCTTCATCTCTTCAAAGTAATTTGACAGATCCTAGAAAAGAAGAAACAGCTTTGCAGTTTCACATTTGTGTGTCCAGAGGGTTAAATATTCACTGTAAAACTGTACAGGTAACTGTATCACCTATCATGTAACTCTTAAGGACACTGTACTGTCTCTTAAGCTACAGAATACAAGAGCACACAACTGCTTCTGTCTGAGAAAGCAACATACAGCAAGTTTGTGTGACCTATTTAGTCACTGTAACACTGCCACAGCCAACTAGTCACAAGATACTTTCACAAACAGAAAAAGGTTTGGAATAGGAATCAAAGGGACTTGGCATTCATTGACTTTTACTTATTCTTGCATTTGAAAAAATATTTGACTGAGAAACGTTCGTTTTGCGGAACACTGGAATTGAGATTGCGATGCTCTTTTGTATGCTGATCATAGCTCATTTCGCATGACCTCACAAGCCGATGATAGCAGAGAGTATAGGAAACATGTCAGCCAACAGCAACATCACGTAAGTAGCGTGAGCATACAAATAGGAAAAGTTTATGGTTTACATTAATATATGTAATGTAGCTACAAGAAAAGCTCCACTTTCACAAGTAACATTGATCTCCAAGAGTAATAAACTATGAGAGAAGCTAAGCTTTCACATGTAATATGGGTCTTTTCTGCGTGTGTTACACTTTACAATACATTACACAACTGTACTACTAAAATTTAAAATTCTGGGCTCGAAATTATTCTAAACGGCTGGTACTCAAAGTGTTACATTTTAAGCAAGAGTCAAACAATCTGTGATTTAAAAAACAGTTCACATTCTCACACGACTTAATTCATCTTGTGTAAAGGGAAATTTATTTTGAACATAACTCTTTTGAAACCACCATTCACAATATTTCCCCGAGACATGTTAGGTTCATTTCAGTAGTTGCCACAGAGCACCAAGAAACAGGTGTCACTGTGACTGCGCAGCTACAATGGCGTAGGAAGCCGTATTTCGTGTGTATAGAGCACTACAACATCTATTACATAATAAAAAAAATAGGACATCAGAGGATACTCCTCAGATGATCAGATTTTCGTAAACCATATTCAAAGGCATAATTAGGCACGTGCAACTGATTTCGCATGTGCTTGAGCCCTCTGGCAACTGCTCGAACTAATCTAATGTAAGGATTTGTGACGTCATGCTCATCAAAAGCAGTTTGTTGTTACGAAGTATTGCATAGTCTCTTCATCCTAACACCTTGACACATTTTGCTGTTGACGGACACTTGTGTGTGCTGCTGTAGAAGGTGCATTTCTTTGTGACTAACTTTTTTTCTATTGTTTATGTTTTATTGCTGCAGTATTATCCTCCAGTAGTGGGATACAGTAATATTCTTTGTTAGAGTACCAGTCAAAATCACAAAAATTTAACTGATAACTAAAACAACAAAATATTCCCAGAATTCAAAAAATTTCCCAAGTAGTAGTTGTTTTTCTCCCGGGTGAAGAAATTCCCACTCTTTTCCTGGATTTCCCAGTTGACATCCACCCTCAACTCTAAAGAATCAGTTTCCCACATATAAAACACCTTTGAATATCTAACTGTTTACAAATGAGTTGAAGTGTCAAATATCTGATATTAAGCATGTGAAACGACCTTAGTGCTGGAAGATGCAAAACGTTGATTATGGCTTTTTAGCATCATGGCATGCTGGAACAACCCAATGAAGGTCAAAATCATAACTGGTAAGTAGCAAAGAAATAATAGAACAACATGCTCAACACAAGTTTTATCACATAACAATGAACATTTATGAAATGATTAACTGTTTCCCTTCCAATATTTTGTTGGGCTGTAAACACAGGAAGTTTAGGTAATAATAGACTTTCAAAGTTGTAAATTCAGTCATTTAGATTCAACACTGCAATTTTTTTGTTACTCCAGGAAGCCAAGGAATAGATAAACTTGCAACTGGGACCGAGTATGAGCTGATGTTAGTCCTACATTCATTGTGTGACATTCACAGTAGACACTTATTTCAATGTCACATATAGGGAGTTTAAAATACAGTCTATTTCTTGATGGGTGTAGTACGCACACAGCGTGTGACAGCTTGTATGTTGTATTACATGTGAATATACGAAAAGCTGTAAATTTCTATTTTCTACCAATTAGGTAATTTCCTTCCCTCCCTGGAAAGTAGGTCCACTATCACAAACCCTACTTTTAATTGTACCGGACATACTTTTAACTTCTACACACCAGAGGCAACCATTTGAACCATAAATATTTTATAATTTAATGGGTCAGATGCCTAAAACAAACTGATTACAGTAATAGCACTAATCACTGTTTTCAGAGAATAGAACGGTTTGGTTTGTCCCATACCTTTCCATCCTGGCCAGCTACATTAACTGACCTGGAGGATAGGGCATGCATTGAATTTCCCAACAATAATTTATAATTTTGCCACTGGCTAGCAGAATTACAATGGGATTGTTGGGTCATTACCAAAGTGCCACGCAATATGTTGGTGCAATTGCAACCAACTGGTAAACTTTATATTACGGAATTTTTGTATTTCAGGAGAGCCTTCTGCACAAAACCATGTAAGTTTATTGTAGGTGCATCAACACAAAACCAAGTTACTTAGTTTTTAAAATGCATTAACCATTTGTATTTGGGCTCAAGTATGCCTTTGATAAGTTACTGGAGAGAAATTTTACCTTAAACAAGATGTTAACATGTAATAACTTTCAGAAAGAAAATAAAAACCACCTGAAGCTAGCAGAGTAAGCTGAAATGGGTCTGAGTGCAACTGAACTTACCAAACTGTCCCTTGTATAAAGCAGAATTTCTCTCCAATTTTTCCTAGCTAGAACAGAACTAAGAGCTACAACAACCGAAACATGATTAATGAACTTCTATCGAGTAGACTGTATCCACGACAGTGTACCAAAAATCACATCACAAAGCACATGCCACACAAAACTCACATTCACTCCCCTCTTTTACTAAGAACTTACATGCTTTTTGCTCTCCACATCCTTTCCTATAGTAGTTAGCAGTTTACACAGGCACTCTAGCGACTCCTCATCCCTCTGCTTCAGAAGGTGTTGTATACAGCGATGCATAATATTCGACGTCAGCATACCGAGCTTAAACAATTCTCCTACAAACCTGAAGCAAAAGCAAATACATTAGTGCGCTCAACTGGAAATCACAGATGATGTCAATAATGCAGTAACAATAATGAGGCTGTAGCAATTTTATCACTGACACACTCAACTTCCAATAGTCAAAATAATGGAAACTCCAGGTAGGAACATCAACAAAGCAGGAAAAAGAGACTGCTATTTATCATGAAGAAGGCACGTCAAGTTGCAGATGGGTGCCCTGTGGCACAGCACACAGCTGAATATTAACGTGCTCTATTTCAATGGCTGCTTCACTACGCGACCCGTCTGGATCCTTCCTTCGACCACGAGCTTTTCTGATCTGTGCAGATGGAAGTTGTCCTCGCAAAACATTTTCCGCTCCCATGATTACCCCGGTTTCAACCTAGGGTAACACGCTGTCCCCACACGCTTCACAGAAGTATCCACCTGTAAGATACTGTAGGACCTGCACACTCCACGAGACAGTGTTCTCCCCCCTCCCACCCCCAGCCGTACACTACTATCCCTTCCCCTTCTCCACCCCTTCCTGCTGCTTGCATTCCATGTGATGCATTCTGGCCCGAGATGGGAGTAGGCAGTCATGTGCATGAGGTGTGTGTGTGTGTGTGTGTGTGTGTGTGTGTGTGTGTGTGTGTGTGTGTGTGATGAAGGCTGCGGCTGAAAGCTGTGTGCCAGTGTATTAGTCCTGTATGCAACTTGTCATGTCATGTCTACGTTACATACCAATCGGTCTTTTCCTACATTACTTCAAAGAGTTTATCAACAAGACATTTGCTAGAAAATAATTTGCACATGATACACCCACTATAATTGAACCGCAAAATGTTGAATAATGTTGCACAAAAAACTAGGCTCATTTCAAGTTTTAAAAATATCTATTAGCATACATTAGCTTCTTGTACTCACCTAATGTTTCCTACGGATTTCATACGTAACCGCCTTTCCGTCTCTTCAAACTCTAATTGCAGTTCTTTTTTCTTTTCCTGTTCAACAAAAATAGAAAATGTTTTATTGTTCTGTTAGTTAACAAATGTTAAGCAAACTATATGAGCATTTTACATGTATTCAACAAACATTGGTACTACCATGCCACCTCTCTTCTGTAATTTTCTTCTCAATCTTATGTAGCCTATATGCCGACGCACTATCAGTTGTGACATCTAAGGCTGGAGTAACCGTTGGGTACACACTGAATAGCTGAACAAAATCTAAAAGTTTGATCTGCATGAACTGTGGTGACTTCTAATAACAAAGAACACTGTCTGGTATAGTAATATCATGTAACAGTCATCACAATAAATATTTTGCACAAATTCCTAAGGCTCTGATATTTCATATTTTCTACCAAACAACTGAGCAAGAGCTGAACAGAAACATGGAGATATCTGCCTATATTCACTCCAAAATTGGGAGACACATTTTGTAAGCCTCAATTTATTGCAGCAAAATAATTTTGTGTTGCAACTGCAAGTTGAAAGAAAAAGTTTGGTACTATGACCAACAATCAGAATAAAAGTACTCTTAGCAGACAAGTGACAAATCTTACCACTTGATAAGACATTTTCTAATATTTACAATGAAGACGACAATGCAGACAAAGCTCAAAGAAGCAACTACTTAATAATTCTGCACAGTTAACAGGGAGAACAATCTTCTGCAACCAGCACAAACATTCCTCCAAGATAGCAACCAGAAATAAACACTTTAGGACAATGGATTTTAAAGGTAGTTTGTAAATGCATACAGGTATGACATTTATCTGGAAATGGGAAAAAAATTTATTTTTTTACTTATTCTCTGATATAAATAAGTCATTAGTTGAAAGTATCATTCCCAATCAGCTAATTAGAAAGGACACAAAGACCAGGTGGTCAGTAGTAAAGATTAAGCGCGCTCTCTCTCTCTCTCTCTCTCTCTCTCTCTCTCAAGAGTAGCAGGGAAATTTAAACATAGAGAAACTGATAAAAATTACTTAAGCCTACTAAAAATTGTTGTAACGGTCTAGAAATAGGCTTTCTTGTGAAACTGCTAGCTGAGGTTGAAGAGCCAGATGAATTTTTAACAAGAAAGGACAACAGATCAATGAAAACAAGGAAGGACAACAGATCAATAAACAAGATATCTTTGACAAGAGTTTTGCATATTCATTGCCGAAGTATTACGTACAGTTACACTACATTCCCGTAATTAATGTTTCTCGTCATTTACGACTCTTTTTTTATCGGTCCCATCATATTTCCTATGCCCACAATGTTAATTTTTACCCGATTTTGCATCAACATATTTCTGATTTTCCTGCGGTTTACACATTAGGAAAAACTGTTTGTGGAGAAAAACTGACCCTGGAATGATGTTGGACATCCAGTAGTGTTTACAAAGATTATGCGGTTTAGTTTCTCAACATCAGGCCACACTACTCAGCAGATTTGAACCAGTAAATATGTAACAGTTGGAACAATTCATGACATTATCTCCAGCCACTGCCAAGCTCTACTTGGCTTGGTGACTGATGGGAGTACCTAGGTTCATTCGAACGAAATATCACAACCAATCACAACCATTTGACACCATCATTCACTTTGCGTTTTTCAAATGTTTTTAATTTAAACACAGCACCAGTTATGTATTTTATTCTTGCTCAGCAAAACTTCTTTCGAGAATTTATTCTCATTGTCAAGTGCAGCATTTATGTATGTATTTTTTGTGATGTTACACAAATAATGGAAATGACTGTGTGTGTGTGTGTGTGTGTGTGTGTGTGTGCGTGCGTGTGCGTGCGTGTGCGTGTGTGTGCGCGTGTGTGCGCGCGTGTGCGCGCGTGCGTGCGCGTGCGTGCGTGCGTGCGCGTGTGTGCGCGTGTTTCTACGTAACTGGTAAGGCACAGTGCTTGATAATTATAAAAAAAATAAAAAATATTAATAAAAAAGGCTACAGTGCAAGATGCAGAGTAACACACATTTAAACATCACACAAAATACCTATGTATGTATTTGTACTTTATAATGAGAAAAAATTCTATAAACGTGTCATGCTAAGCATGAAAAAACATGGAACTAGTGCAGTATTTCATGACTCAAGTAACGAATGGCAGCTGCAGGCTGTCAAAAACATCGATTATGACACGATTTATAAGATAGTAAACCTTCATTACATAATAAACAACTCCCTGACAAGTCTTCTGATGCCTGCCATGTACACATATCATACATGGTGTACATGGGAGTATCCTATATATAACTTTTACAGCTTAAATCATTTTTACATGATTTTTTTTAAGTCCCTTGAAAAGTTTAAAAGCAGAGTTTCACTGTACTTACAGTATTACATGGGAACTCATCTGCTAGTGGTCTGGATGCAGTCATATGAACACAATTCGTACCAGTAGACTGCAAATTGACTCCGCATCGTTATACTGAGTAAGTGCAACATAAAACATTAAATAAAGACTGCAGTATGTTACATCATCCAATCAATAGTATCCCCGTCAAGCATATATCTGTCGCTGGGCACAAGTTTTTTTTTCTTGTAGAATATTCAGACAACTCTTACAAGTAAGGGAGTCTTTATTCTATGTTGATCCCGAAACTGAAAGCATAAATATTTTCTCGGCCAACGGTATGCCGTGTAGTCCTGCAACAACTACTGTCAGATTCTTACAGTTTCAGCCTGCTTAATGGAAGCAACAACAGATAGCATAGGCTTTAGCCTGCAAATATGCATCTGTGGAAGACTTTATTCCCCCTCCAATTCCTTTCCCAATACAAACAACTGACTCTCTCACAGTGGATTTAATACTCTGGCTTGATCACTGCAAAATATAATCCACATCTTGAGCACAAATATAATTTGAATCTTTTTACCATGCAGATGAAACTTTACAGCATTACTAAAGAACAAATAACAGAACTCATTTTCTAAGATGCATCAACGTACAGCTAATCCTATTGCATGAAGGCGTCACATCGATTTCAAAATTTGTTCTGCAATGAGCAAAACCATGACTAATTGTAGAATTGGTAATGGTAGAAAGAGTTTTTCCATGGTCTGGATGTCCCACTAACCCTGAAGTTACATCCATGGTATTGCAATACAGTTTTTTAAAATACAATCAGAGTCTTGAGGACATACTCAAAGAGCCCTCTCCAACAATCTAAGACATACGGCTTCCCTTCTTTTGTACTTTTAGCATTTGATGTTCAGTCCCCAGACAAAATCCTAAACCAGTGTAATTCACTTGTTAAATACACATTATTGAACTTTAAAATATTTCTGAGTGATGCGAAAGAAAGGATTCCGAGCATAACCACACAGCTGTTAGGACCAGTGTCTGTATCACACTAGTATTATTGTGTAGAAGTTGGTTTGATTTTTTTATTGAGAACCAGCTTTACTTTAATCTGAATCACATATTTATCATCGAACAAAGCTGTTTAGTTATCGAATCTAGTTTTCAAGAAATACTAAACTCTCTAAATTATTACTAGTGATGCCCAAAAACGTGTTCTGAATAAATTAAAATTTGGTATGATGTTCAAAAAGAAACCAACACTTCAGAGAAGAGACGCACTTCACTATTTAAAAAAAAAATTCATTTGAAGACTCAGACACTTCAAATTTTCATGTAAATACCAATTAATAATGAGAATTAATCTGCTGCTGATAGTTAACATGCTGCTTCACAAATACAAAATCAGTAGTATGCTGTACACTGCTCTCTACAGGCACTCCATTTTTTTTTTTTTATCTAATAGCACTCTGGAACCCCCAAAGTTCACAGGTGGGTTTTAGGTACGCATCGCACTGCTTTAGGACAGTTACGTTCACAATCCTTCCTGCTTTAGGACAAAGACTTTAAAACTTTTGTAGGATCTATGAATTCAAGTGTGACAACTAACAACCATAACCTTATACCAAACAGTGCTACACAGGACACTTACCGGGTCTGTACACTGTTCGATCTCTTTGAGGCGGTCGTCACGTTTCAGGTCAGCCTGAGTGTTCTTCTCGAACTCGTGCTGGCAGCGACTGAGCAGCAGCTTGCGGAAGTTCTCGGGCTGCCCCTCCTTGCTGCCATCTGCGACTTGCATGTTTGAGAGCACCTTGCACATCTGCGCGTACGCCACGGAGTAGCTCGGCTCGTCAACAGCCTACAACAGAAATCCAAATGTGTCGAGAAAATCCCGAGGCTGTCACTGAAGGAGATCTAACACGAGGTGGCAACTGTCGTCGAAAGATGTACCTGAGAATTTCAAATCACAACACAAATTTCTTCATATGCGAGACTAAGTGTGTCCACTAATTCGTCGCAGAATCATTTTCGTTTTGTTGCCAAGTCTTTATGTGCACATAGTATTCGTTCTTTTTATGCACTTGTAGGCTACTCCACACTTCTATTCAGTTTACCTCCTTTATTCCTATATTATTTGAAATTTACCTAGGATTGAAGAATACTGGGCACAGAACTGATTTTTTGGTTCCATAAGTATTCTAGTTACAGTAAACAAATTATAATGAAACTTATTTTACAGATGGGAAAACTTACTAGATATATACAAATTGCAAAATTTCAACATTCGTGCCTCTTACACTTTGAGCAAGCTTAAGATATGATCTTATTCAACTTGCATGTGAGATGGTTTTTGAAATAGCTGCAATAAGAAGAAACCTTCGAAATAGATGGACTATACGGACCACCTTACAGTAACATGGAAGAATTTTTCTGTCATTTAGAGGAACTTGTTAAACTCTCACCTCATAAAAAACAAACTATAATAGTAGGGGATGTGGACTGACTCCTTAGCTAATAGTATAAAATTATCTTCAATTTATTGATGTATTAACAGAGTAAATAAGGAAAGTGGAGGGAGAGACAATGCAGTGTGCAATAACAAGTCACAATGAAAAATTACTGAGTGACCCAAGTGAAGGATGCAAGATTCATAGACCAGTTTAGTAAGCTGAGTAGAGAGGAGGTGATCGACCCACTAAGTAATGTCAGTAATTCATTCTTCCTGAGGTGTTACTGAATTGGAAATCCTGAAAACCATTTCCAACTTAAAAGTACATACATCCAGTGGCTGGGATGACATCTCAGCAAAATTTCTGAAAGAATGTAGTAATGAATTAATAAAGCCACTGCAACATTTAATAAACAGCTCTTTCAGTCGGTCATTTCCTGACCTGTAAAACTCACTGAAATCAGACCAATGCATAAAAAGGGGAACAATACGATACACAAAACTATAGGCCTATTTTAATTGCCATCAGTACTTAGTAAGCTGCTGGAAAGGCTACTTGATCAACTTTAATCTTTTTACTTTAAGTGTACTGTATTAAAAAACAGTCAGCATGGTTTCAGGAAGGGCTGGTCTACATTAACAGCTTAGGTCCATTTTTGCAAGTGGTATTGAATAAACCCGATGAAGGAAACATAGCTATTGGCACCTTTTTAGATTTATCCAAGGCTTTTGATTCTGCAAATCGTTCAGATCTTCTACATAAAGTAGAAACTTATGGAGTCAGAGGAGCAGCATTAGATCTGTTACGATTCCACCTTGCTGACATGACACAGTGTGTAAAGCTGTGTCATACACCTGGGAGACGAACAGTAAAATCATCTTATAAAATTCTAAACTGTGGAGTCCCTAAGGGAAGCATTATCAGACTTTTTTGTTTACCGTGTACATCAACGATACACTAATTCACCAAAATTCAAACCTACTAAATTATGCTGACGATACCTCCTCCATACGTTGTGGCTCAACAAAACAGTTAGCAATGCAAAATAATGCAGAGAACATTAGCCCCATAACAGAATATCCCACTAAAAACAAATTGGCAATAAGGACAAGACCATTCTGATGGAGTTTCTGCTAAATTATAAACCAAGACAGGTGGATACAGAACCAGAGCTATCAGTTGAAACATTGATAAATTCCTGGGTATTATAGAAGACTTACATCTTAGCTGGAAGGAGCAAATCAGCTGTATGTGTAAACATATCTCCTGTAACACCTACCCGCTAAAACTCCTTTCTAGCATAATAGTACATCATGTTTTCAGACAAATCTATTTCGGAATTGTACACTCCCACCTGCAATATGGAATAGAGATTTGGGGTGGGGTGGGGTGGCACAATGGTATATATGGATAGGGCTTTTAGAGCACAGTAAAGAGCAATTAGGATAATGTCTAGTATTAGTAACTGACAGTCCTGTAACGAATATTTCATGAAGTATAACATACTAACAGTGTATTCATTGTATGTTCTCAGAACTATACTGTCTGTATAAAAAAAGGAGCATAGTGTAATCAATAGTGAAATCCATAATTGTAATACAAAGAACAGGAAGGATTACCAACAGATCGTAGTCCATTTTGTGCTGGAAGACATTTTTGTAACAGATTGTCAAATAATATAAAATTATTAAAAGGCACCATACTTAAGACAAAATTAAATCAACTATTAATTGATACACATTTGTACTCCATCAAAGATTTATAATGTTATTGTGTATAATTTAACTTCCTTTTAATGTTCTTGTGTTTGTAAACGAACTATGTCCACCACTTAAGTTATTATGGACAAATAAATCATTTATTTATTTATTATTTATTCGTAACTATGAAATCCTGAAAGAATTTCTACTTCTTGGTATTCGTAACACTTTCATAAATTTTTAAATATTGTATGAGAAACCAACTTTCTCCAACCCTCAGCAATTCCATTGCCACTGTAGCCTGTCACAGAGCTGTATTACCTAAAGCAAGTGAGAAATCCTAGCAGAGACATGCCTTGAAACCAACGGAATGCAATACTGATGGATTTTTCTCCAAATACGAATCCGTATTTAACGTTTCTAAAAAAAATTAAAAATTTAACACTGCAATTGTGTTAATGATGAATTAACATCTATGGGGAAAATTCTTGTGTGTACATTATATTTCTCTGCACACTCATCTTAGAGGAAACAGACGTGGCAGTCAAGAATCTACAGACAATACCCAAGACTTCTAAGACTGGCAAGATTTCTCGAGATAGCTGTGACTGAGCGACAATATTTTAACAATTCTATCCCTTCTGTAACTTGGCTTTAGCAGCTCCATAATTATGTGTCTGAAACAGAATCTTAGTAACTTTTCACACAGTGACTCAGTAAATTTCTTCCTATCAAACAATCAGTTCAACTCTCTCAATCTTTCTAAGTTTCCTGGAATGCCACTTTAAAACAATTCAATTATGTTTCAATAGGCAGTGTGTTTTCTACAATTGCCCCAATCTGAGGTTGCATTTATCGTGTACCTCTCGCCTAGCACGAAGTCCCAAGCAGTTGGGAAATGCACAAGTGATTCCTGTATGCAAGAACAAACCTGCGAAATTAATACAAATACCGTTCATTTTGATATACTGCAGAATATTGGAACATATTATCAATTTGAATGTAAGAAATTTTCAAGACAGAAGAGAAGCTGTCTGTAAATGAGCGGTTTACAAAGCATTGCTGATGTGATAGTTTGCCTTATTCTCATGTGAAACTGCAAACCGTGGATGAAGGGCAACAAGCAGAGTCCATATTCCTGCATTTCCGAAAAGCATTAAACACAGTACCCAAATACAGACTAGAAGAAGACACAAGCATACAGCATATGTTCCAGATATTGGAATGGCTCAAAGACTTCTTAAGCAACAGAACCTAGTATGTCATCCTTTATGGTGAGTGTTCAGAGACAAGGATACTGTCAGGAGCGCCCTATGACTGCTCTTATTCACCATATACGTGACTAACCTGATTGACCGTGTGAGCACCGATCTGCAGCTGTTTGTGACACTGCTGCTGTGGTGCACAGCAGGGTGTCATTGAGTGACTGTGGGATAATACAAGATGAGACAATATTTCTAATTTTTGTAATTAATGATAGCTAGCTCTCAATGTAGAAAAATTTAAAGTAAATGCGGACGAGTAGAAAAAACAATCCTCGAAGCTGACTGCAGAACAGTTCTACTCCCACCAACATCCATTTTGCCTAGGCAGTCATACTGACCACCTACTAGTGGTACAAGGTCCTCCCCAACACTTTGTGGAGTATGTGTGTATGTAGATGTAAACATCTACATTTGTAATGCACATTATGTACAACAAACGACATTTTTTGCTAAGAAAACAATTTAACACAGAGTGAATAATTGAAGTCTTCCTTCCAAAGTAACGCAACTGCAATGGGAAAATTGGATAAATAATTCTATATTGAGTACCCTAGCAAAATAAAGATGTAACATCCGTTTCTTTGTTAATATCAGCAATAAACGAGAAACAACATAGCACAATCCACACGAATTTGTGTCATTAGCAATTTCATTCGTTCAAACGCAGGATAAAAAGTTGTGTTAATACCGTGATTGAAGATGTCTAGCAGTCTTTTCTGTAACGTTAGTGGCAAAAATATGGAAATCACTAATGTGAACATTTTGTCAACACCCTGACAGAATGTTTAAAAGATAGTCATTTCTAGATTTCACCTTACTATTACACAGCACAGCTAGACTTCTTAAATTACGGTGACGACAATTCTGTAACGTGATCTAATAAATGAAACCAATTGACCAAGTATTTACTGAGCAGTGGCGACTCCAGGCTGGAACAGCAGTAACATTAGCAAAGGATGGACTGCAGCTCACCATAAAGGTGACGTGTTGAGCAAGACAGACAGACAACAAAATGACTATTTACACTTTCAGCTTCCAGCCAAGGCAATCTTCAGAAACGAAAAAACACTAACATTCATGCAAGCAAGCCTACCTCACGTACACAAGACTTCAATCTCCAGCAGCTTGAGACTTTAAGCCACTTCGGTCTGAGCTGCTGGAAATTGCAATTGGGTTTAGGTGTGCTTGCTTGTACAAATGTATAATGGTTTCTTTTCCGAAGAAGGCGTCAGCCAAAAGCTAAATGTTCAACAGTCTTTTCGTTCTGCCTGTCTCAAGTCAACCTGCCACCTTTATGGCAAATAGCTATCTTTTTCCTAATGTTATAAGAATTTACCGACATAGCTGTGCTGGTTCTCATCAATCAGTATTAGTCTCCATCAGCTGTGGAGCTTGAAATAATCAAGATTGTTTCCTTCCCACACTGAGGTTTAAAAAAATTCAAAATATCTGAGAATAGTAAAGTATCCTGAACTATGAACCATTAACAAATCAAAATTTTTTGCCCCGTCAATTCCTGTAGAGCCAACCAAAAGGTAAAATTTGAGAACTGCATTTTAGCCATCACATGTACAAACTATTTTTCATTCCTTAACATAGCAACCACAGAAACAATGCCACCAAAAAATGGAATACACAGTGTACTTTTACAATCAAATGACAAGTTTAAATAGGTCAAGTAATTACGCAGAGGTACTAGCATAAGCAAGTTTGTTGATAGGTCTCCAGTGATAGCTACTACGACAAACAAGTAAAGATTGGGTCTTACAGCTGATTCCTAAAATCCAGTTGTTCAAGTTCCTGAGAGTTTTAACAGGTTGCCAAAATACTGATAGAAGGTGAAAGCCTACTTCTCAAATGGCACACACTGCACAGATCACATCCATACTCAGTTGTTACAGAAGAATTATGTGCTATTGGGGGGGAGGGGGGGGGGGGGGGACAGGCGTCGTATCAATGCCTAACATAAGTAAATAGGACAGCTTGCAATGTTATACGCACTTTTTCAACCATTTCAACTTTTCCCATTATGGAATTGTCTCAAATAAGCACCAAGTCCTAATTAAAGTAACTTTTGAACCTCACTGAAAATTATGGCACAACAATGGTAATTTCATATTGTTTTTCAATTTCTAAATAATTAAAGAACTAGCTTTGTAGTTTGGTGCAAGTGAAATTTTAGGTACAAATTCAGGCTTACTGATGTACAAGAACTTTTAGCTACATACCTTTACTTGTACAATATCAGACAAACTCATTTCTGAAGCTTGTAAAAGTACAACAAGAAAATAGGTGACCACATTCTAGGATTCAACTGGTTGCCTTAAAAACTCGTGTAGTTAACATTGCAAATGGTAACAACAGATTAACAACAGCATAGGCCAGTTATCAGTTCTCTCGCTTCAGACTGTGAAGCAAATTTACGACCCCAAATCTACGTTTACACCCATACTACAACCACAATTAAAGTATTAGTGCCACCCACCCTAGAAACTTCTAAAGAACCCTTAATACTGCATTTTCTATACTTGCATCTAACCACTTAGCCTAACCTAGTGTACTTGATTAATAGCTTAAGACTATCTCTGTACCTTCTAACCCTCTACCTCATACAAGCATGAAGTACCTACAGCAGCTCAGAATCTGTATGCAATCAGTTGGGTAGCTCAGAAACTCCAGTCTGGCATGACATACAGGTGTCATCACGGCTCTGCTTTACCCACGTAATAAAGAAGGACCCGATTTTCTGTCTGAAAATAGCCCATACCTTTATGTAAGACAGAGCAAGTTCTTCGAAAGAATTTGATACTTTTCCATGCACTTTAATGACAGTGAGAGGAATAAATTCACTACAGCTGCAGATTGTTTTAGCAGCCTGAGATAATATCCTTCATAAAACACGACATGGCTTTAACTTGACAGCTAAGTGTCTGTAAGGATTACATTACATTTTGGTGCCTGTGGGGCACGCAGGAGGGGGGAGAGGGAGAGAGAATGTAAAGCAATGACACGGGTTAACTTGTCAATGCCAACTCGGGAAACATCATGTAGCTTTGGGGGAGGTTAGGAGATTGAAAACTGACTTCACAGCCAAAATAAATATTCCATCATGTGGTTTTTAACTGGTGTACTCACCTTCTCGAACACCAGATCGATGACACCGTGCAGCCGTTCACTGTTGTCAATTGGTAGGGCCTGTACTTGTTGCACCAATGTGTGGAACTTCTGGGGCGTCAGTTTGTTCAGTACACCACGAACTTTTTTGTATAGATCCTGAAATAGAACTCAAATATCACTCTATCCACATTATATGTGAAGCACTGGTAAACTAATAATATTTCTGTACAATATACTTTACACACTCTATGTAGGTGAAGTATTCTGTTTACTTTCATTTCAGAATTGCATTTTAATCCCTTATTTACTCCGCTCCAGTTATACGTAATTATATTCTCTCCATCAGGTCAAGTACTAACAATGTAAGTTGACTGCAGAAGACTTTTACAGATGTCATAAGAACACAGGGCGAGTCAGAGAGCACAACTTTGGAGCAATATAGAAACTTGTAGAGAGAACTTACAGAATCTGTAGATGTGTCACATAGTAGCAAATGACGACAAGTTTGATTCACATAGTGGAGTGCCGGTGCAGTGCACAGTTACTTTCACTGTTGTGGAACGTGCTAACTGGGCATTTTGGTTTGAATTTTCAAAAAACCAACTCTTGCAACAACTGTTTGGTGTAAATTTCACACAGAATACATTGCTAAAGAACCTCTGCACAGGCATACAATTCACTCTCGGCCAAGATTCGTATCGACACTGTCTTGGCACAAGTTATATCAAATTTGCTGCAGTGAGCATGGGAAGAAATTGCTTACATCACAAACAGTAGTCACATAGAAACAAAGTGACACTTGAGGCTTACGTGAAACTCGAGGTCGTCTGCTAGAAAATGACATCTACTTAGCCTGTAAGTTACCTCAATAGATCTGATCATTCCAAAGTTTGAAAGGCTTTTATTCATCCTGTATGTCTAACAACTATCCCTCACCTATCATTTTATTCGACCGACACGGGCGACGGTATAGTAATCCTTGCAGTGGAAACATTTTTAAGAACTTCCATATTTAAATTCCCAACTAACTGCACGAAATGGAGACTTGATTCTTTAAACGATTGCCACAGATCACACAGTAAACAGTGAATGGACCAGATGCAGGACCTACAGCCACAACAACAACTAACCGCAGTCTTGTCCTGCTCTGCTTGGCTGCCACGCATCCGCGCCGGCTTCCACGCGTTCTCCGTCTCCCGCAGTTTCACCTCCGTCTTAATCGAGTATTGGATAATAGGCGGCTTCGCCCCACTCTTCGCCTTGCCTTGCTGGCTTCCACGCTTTGTTACCGGTTGCTGAAACAAAAACCACATTGCCTCTATCAGTAGCTGACACTTACATTGAAAATAACACTTCATTACTTTATTATACAGTGTCAAAGTAATAATAAGTAATCTTGAAGGATGAATATTCTAATTTTGCTTTCATTTCACTTACAGAACTTAATTACTGCATGGCTCCTACGTCAATCAGGACTATTTAAAAACTAAAAAAATAATAGCATTCAAAACAAAACTTTGCAATGTATGTGGCAACAGGACCACTGGCAAGCCCACGATATGCGACCTACAGGTCAAAGGAAATGCACTGATCACGTCTATGGATTTCCTTTCAACAGTTACAGGACTGCCTGAAATGACCTGAACACACACTTGTACCACGGTATACCAACCACAGACTCAATGAAATTTTTTATTTGGCAACACTTGTATTAGCATTATATTTTAGCCGACTTGGAATCTACCAGTTGTATGAATCAGGTCAACTGTTGACTGAGCAACAAAGGTCGTTTAAAAGTAAATTCAAAACTGGAAGGCCACTGCTGTTACATGAATTCCAATAAATCTAGTGCGTAGCAGGTTACTTTGATCTCCTCCCACTGCAGCAGAGTCCCAGAAACCAGCAGTTCCCTTCCTACATATTTTTCTCACTTCAAACATGCTGTTCCCGTATCTTGTTCTTACAACTGTTATTTAATTCCTATCACATTATTTTCAAACATTATTTTCTGTCAACTGTAATTTCCATTGCATTTTAAGAGAAAGTGGCACACTTCTTAGCAATATATTTCACGACTCTGCGTAATTTATGCCGTTTGTCCCTTAACAAGTGAGGCTCAAGTTTTGTGTGACCAATCCTCATTATCCCTCCCACTATAACCTGGGCCCAACCAAGCAACCTTCCCTTCCCTTCCCTAATTCAGAACTACAGCATTGGTATTAGTCGGCATTATGGGTTGCACCTCCTGAAGGCAACAAGGGTTGAACAAACTGCCACGCAAAGAAACCCGAATGAATTTTTGAAATATATTGTTGTAATCAAATGTCTGCTTTTGTACACTGATTACAAGTTTTGTGGAGTAATAAAAATCTTTGTGTGTTAAGAAAGAGATAAAACTGCAGCCAGTTGCAATAATCACTATGTGGATGATGTGGCCTATTCTACACCTTACTTTAGATCTATGTGACGATGCCATTATGGCCGTACCACTTTAGGACATGCTGTAAAATAATCTGAGGGTGGTCATTACAGACTGAAACCGACCATCGTCTATAAAGAATTGATATTGTGATCACACTGGAATAAACAGCATTTGATAGTGAGAAGTTAATTCAAAGAATGCTGTGCTTGACTCAAGATTTAGATTTATCTAGGAAATCAGCTGAGCTTCTTGCATAGAGACTAAAAGAAAAATGTTGTCATCAGCCTGGTGTGTAACATTCTATTTAACTAGAGAGCCAACATTCTTCCATATTTTAACAAGACAAATGATATTATATACTATAGTGATATTTCTGCACTTTTAAATTTTATGGGTCTTCCAGTATAAAAACTGGAAGACTGGCAATTTTTAATAGATAGCTCAAGAAAGTTTTATATGTGTCTTACTGCATAATAATGGAAATAGATCATTCAAGTACTCCTAAGGAAGAATATCGAAACATTACACTTATTTTAGACAATTTTGTTTCATCATCAGTCGTCTGCAGATTTACAAAACTGGTGAAATTTTTATTGGGTTAGCAAAGAGGATATACAAAATATGTTTCCTAGTCTATGGGACAGCCATGAGAAAAATTAAACTCATGGCAAGTTGAATCTGAAGCATGGACGAACTTTATAGCAGTTGTCAAAATTTTTTGGGGAACCACAAAGCTGAAGAATATTCCAAAATAGTTGACAAAATTTTCCAAAAACTAGGAGCTAATGAGTTTCACATTGCCTTCTTGTGCACTGCTATTTAGATTAATTTCTTGACAACTTGGGCAATTACAATGAAGAACAAGGGGAACAGTTGAACCAGTACATCAAGATTATGGAGGGAAGACATCGAAGCTTTTGGGATCGCCGTATGATGGCGGACTACTGCTGGAACTTGCAGAGACACTCCAGACCAAAACCACTGGAAACACCCATACAAAATCATTTTCTTTTCCAGTGTAAATTGATTGTCTTTGTATAAAAAAGTAGTGTCAACTCAACAAAAATATGATTTTCATATTAAGCTGACCACAATAACCTGAAATTGATTAAAAAAGCCCATCTCAACAGTGTCACCCTGTGTTATTCTTAGGAATATTGTATATTTAAACATTCCCTTCATACTTTACATTTATGGTTTACGTCTTTGTAGGTTAGACCTACATGACAATGTCGAGGTATTACAAGAAACAGGTACTGAACAGTGAGAGAATAAACATGCAGCATGGAAGACACTGTGATTTAAGAAATTCATCCCACTCTTTCACACAACGTAATTCATTTTGTGTAAAAAGAAATTTACGTTGCAAGTAACGCTTTTCAAACCACCTTTCGCAGTACTATCCCCAGACTGTTAGAAATAGGTTCGAATTAGTAATTGCCAGAGAGTGCCAGAAAACAAGCATTATCACATGTGCGCAGCTGCAGTGGTGTAGGAAGCCTACATGTTCATATGTATAAAGCACTAAGAGAGTGTACATTAAGCCATAAAAGAAACTAGAACATCAGAGGATACTCAAAAAGCATCGGAATTTCGTAAAGCATACTAAAATGCATAATTCGGCTTTGAGCACACACGGACGGAGAGAGCGTACAGATGGTGTAGCAGTTCTTCAGAACCCCGAGCGCCACAGATGGCGTCACATGATTCACATATAACACAAAGTATGCATTTTATAACATCATGGTAAGGTTTTAATGTTTTCTGTCATTTTTATTGGCTGGACTTAAATGTTTCATTCATTTCCCTATTGACCCCAAAAGAACACTGAAATGTTTGTGTCCTTACTGACCTGTATCCTGGGCTGAATAGTGACAGTGATACAAAATTAATTTTGTAGTGAGTAAAAAAAGCCATGTGATTAACTACACAATAGGTCCACGCGATTTATACGATATAAATACCAAAATTTGAACGAGGTATTAGGAAATTATTTGAAAAGCTATCCCTATACACCCTGTTTTACAGTAAATCTGAAGATTCTTTAATTTTGCAACTACTAATGCTGTGTTACACACGATAAACTACGAATGCTTAGACGTAGCATGCCTTTAATTTATTATAAAAACAGGTAACAGATGTACACTCATCAGAGTGAAGGGACATGCACAAAAATGTTTACTTCTTACATTGACGTACACATACTTTACTATATGTACAACAGCAGGTGTTATTGCCACTGCAGGAAGCTTCTGGAAGAAGGTAGAGCATTTTGTTTGATCAAACTTTTTGGACAGTTAGCACATCAAAAATGATTGTGAAGAGAAACTTAATTGGAGCATAGGCATGAAAGTGTCACTTCTATCCCAAAGGAGACGATACTTTGTGTTGGCTACAAATTTTCTGTTTTGTACACCCCTGCCCCTTTCGAGACCTGTGCCACATCCATTCCATTGGGGTGGACATTAGCTACGGAGGGTGCTATCTAGCGGCCGGTGAGGCTATCACCGTTACGAGAACAGGTATGTGTTGACAAGGCGGCACATTAGAAAAAGTATCTTGCACGTTGTCCACTAAGGAAGATGTTTTAAAGTGGTAAGAAAAACATACCCACAACTATGGTAACTTGTGAAAGTCTCTAGTCAGCATTTATCTCTGCTTCAGGACATACTACAAGACCTACCGGAGGAGTCAGTATTTTCTCTGGCTGACAACATTGAAGATGATTGGGACTGGGAGGTTGTGCTGTGACAAGTTAAGAATGTTATCTCAGAAACCGATAACAGCACAGAAGAATCTGAAGCTGAGGCAGAGGATCCAGTCATTCTCCCACACTTAGTGTTCAGTACACCTGTCCAGAAGAAATGAGTGAAGTGAACAGTACACGGAGGGTGGCAGAAAGTGATTCTGACACGTCCGCCCCTCATTCTTAGCTGAGCATGGAGTAAAAATAAATCAAAAAGCACCTGCAAACATTTCTCTCTCTCTGATCTATTTGCTGGAAACCACTGTTTACAGAACTTATCTTTATGAGAGACAAAATGTGAAGGAAACCCTGTGTAGCTGTGGCACAATAACTATTCCACAGCTGAGGTTCCCAGGCACGAATCTGCATTACATCAAATAACTCAAGATTACGACCCATCGCTTTGCCAACACTGGAATGCTGCACTAAGGACATATCCAATCGCGAATAGCACGACAGCTGATCAATTTGAAATAATCAAGAGTTTTCTTCACTTTACTGGTAACAGCGCACAAGGACTGATCAATAACAATCTGACTGCTAGATTAGCCCAGTTTTAAATTCACTTCAGACGATTTCTACAAGCAGTCGACTAAGAGGAAGAAGTCTGTTGACAAGCAATATATACCTTTCAGAGGTTGAAGAAACTTTAAGCACGGGTCATCAAAGTACGGATGTGTGCAGGTAGCTCAGAATATGTGCACATATCTGTAGTTTAATTGAGTCAGAAGAGAAAGCAGAAGCGATCCGTTACCGTGCAGAAGGCGCCCTCAGACCGATTATACACAATACAAAAATCACAGTGTTTCTCGATAATTTGTTCACTATTGTGCCTCTGCCCCAGGAACTGAAGAAATGTACAATGTATGCCACAGCAACATATCTAACAGATAGTCTAACAGCAGCTGAAAGTGTTTTACTTCCTGAGAAGTAAAGAAGGACAGAGTAACTTTCAACTGTAGTAACTCCAGCGACAGTTGGTAGTAAAACATTGGAACAAGAATTTATTGAAATTTCTCGCCTATGTGCTGTTGCTCATTATATTTCATGTGAGTTGTGTCGGTCTAACAGACAAATGTTTAGCACTGTATGCGCACCACCAATGCAACTACGTCCGTACCGGTGAGTGCATCTTTTCTCAACATGGAGGGAGCAAATTGCTGGTTCGTACACGCGACAGGACGTAATTTGACCTCCTTAGAATTTGAAGAGTATGTAGTGAGAGCACAAATAAAAACTGGTCACGTGATGAAACCAGTGTAAAGAGGCAGGCCGAATTTAACTCGAGGTCAGATGAAGTAAGCTATTGTGCAGGGAACCATTGGCCAAGCTGACCAATGTAAAAAATATACTAATTGCTGTCACGATGAAATTTGTAAAACAAACACACTATATTATTATCAAATGGAAAAACCTTTGTGTCCAGATTGTTTCAAAAATTCACTCACTAAAAGATGATAACTATTTTTACAGTAATTGCATTGTCATGTGTTCACTGCAGGAGAAATAATTAAAATCTGATACAGATAGCTAAAAATTATAATAAATGATTGATTACTTTCAACTTATTTGTTGATAACGATCACTCAAATTGTATTTTCTTTCAAATTAACATATGCAAGGAAGGGGTAGAGGCACAAAAAGTCACAGTTATATATCCACAATAAGAATATATTTTACAATCTCTCTCCCTCACAACTTCAGCTCTAGGAAACTGCAAAATTATAGACTATAGGAACTGATTTTTTTAGCCCTTCATTGATAATTTTTCCTCACAGTCAGTCAGTCCACTACTTTCATCGGTATTAATCATTAGGGCACACCAGCGAAAAGTAAAAAAAATTGTTAACTAATATTCACCGTAACACGTACCCCTCGGTAGCTCTGAGATTTTGTGAACGCCGGTGTGAAGTTGTCATGAGGGCCCCTGCTTAGATCCGGCAATCTTGGCTGCTGAAAGAAAAGCTCATTACACCAGTGCACCACAATACTGCCCTACTCTCAATCTAACAAACAGTTTCAGAAATTTTCCACAATCACAAGTATGTCAGAAACTCCAGTCTGGCATGACATCTGTTTCATCACAGAAAAAAATAAAATTGCAACTAAAAATTAAAAATAGAATACACTTTACTTTTTATAGTATGTGAAACACTTACAAAACTATGTAAACTTTATAACAAGCAGAAACGAACAGAAATCACATACACTGAAAGAAAAAAAAATCACGTTTACTCAAAGAAACAACAACTTGCCAAATGAATTTCAGAGCATGCCAACACAAAACTTAAATAAAACAATTGCATTTCTTTTCAATAAAAGAGGATGACTATAAAAGTTGGCATACCATGAATGAAATATCCTTTTGCAAAAAGGTGATAACCTTTGATCCCTTTCGTGGCGCAATGGGAGAGAAGAAACAAATTATTGCCACTTCTGCATCCAAGAGCTTAACTGTAAACTGCACTTACAGCATTAGAAGGTTACTCACCCTGTTCACTTTGTCTTTCAGTACAAAGTTCAGAACATCAGGACGTATCTCCGGCTTCTTCTTTGCTTCTGTTGTATCTTTGAGCTTAATGAGGAAATCTCTCTCATATTTCTTTTTACCGTCAGGGTTGAATGGGCTCCATTGATCTAGAATAATAAATGTAACATTCACTCTGAATCTGGCAATTAGATAAATACACACAGTAACTAAAGAAACTATCACATAAAAGCTTTTGTATAACCAAGAACATGCCGGTCACTATCCCTATATAAGAAAAAACACACGTCCCGAGGTAATTTATTTGTGGAGACAGAAGTAGACATAATTGTTTCCCAATGTCACAAATAATGTTCAATTTTATGAACACAGGGCTATGAACACAACTATAAACCCAGAGATAAATTTTTGCTGCACTTGCTTCCGAAGGCAGCTCAGTTATCTAAGGCTTTTGTTAACAGCTGCTCTACGAAATGATCTGCAGCTTACATAATGACTAAGTGGTCATTGTAATGTGCACGGTTCAGTTTAATTTTAGTCGGCTGTCGTTTGAAGATAAATCTAGTAAAATAGTGAACTGCCAAACAAAATTCTGTCCAGTGTTCCCTCTTTTCATAAATAGTATGTAACCCTTTACCTATTTATTGTCAGTGCAGAAGATGCAGCTTTACTGTACGATTAAATGATGATGGCGTCCTCTTGGGTAAAATATTCCGGAGGTAAAGTAGTCCCCCATTCGGATCTCCGGGCAGGGTCTACTCGAGAGGACGTCGTTATCAGGAGAAAGAAAACTGGCGTTCTACGGATCAGAGCGTGGAATGTCAGATCCCTTAATCGGGCAGGTAGGTTAGAAAATTTAAAAAGGGAAATGGATAGCTTGAAGTTAGATATAGTGTGAATTGGTGAAGTTCGGTGGCAGGAGGAACAAGACTTCTGGTCAGGTGACAACAGGGTTATAAACACAAAAGCAAATAGGGGTAATGCAGGAGTAGGTTTAATAATGAATAGGAAAATAGGAATGCGGGTAAGCTACTACAAACAGCATAGTGAACGCATTATTGTGGCCAAGATAGATACGAAGCCCACACCTACAACAGTAGTACAAGTTTATACGCCAACTAGCTCTGCAGATGACGAAGAAATTGAAGAAATGTATGATGAAATAAAAGAAATTATTCAGATTGTGAAGGGAGACGAAAATTTAATAGTCATGGGTGACTGGAATTCGAGTGTAGGAAAAGGGAGAGAAGGAAACATAGTACGTGAATATGGATTGGGGCTAAGAAATGAAAGAGGAAGCCGCCTGGTAGAATTTTGCACAGAGCACAACATAATCATAGCTAACACTTGGTTTAAGAATCATGATAGAAGGTTGTATACATGGAAGAACCCTGGAGATACTAAAAGGTATCAGATAGATTATATAATGGTAAGACAGAGATTTAGGAACCAGGTTTTAAATTGTAAGACATTTCCAGGGGCAGATGTGGATTCTGACCACAATCTATTGGTTATGACCTGTAGATTAAAACTGAAGAAACTGCAAAAAGGTGGGAATTTAAGGAGATGGGACCTGGATAAACTGAAAGAACCAGAGGTTGTACAGAGTTTCAGGAAGAGCATAAGGAAACAATTGACAGAAATGGGGGAAAGAAATACAGTAGAAGAAGAATGGGTAGCTTTGAGGGGTGAAGTAACGAAGGCAGCAGAGGATCAAGTAGGTAAAAAGACGAGGGCTAGTAGAAATCCTTGGATAACAGAAGAAATATTTAATTTAATTGATGAATGGAGAAAATATAAAAATGCAGTAAATGAAGCAGGCAAAAAGGAATACAAACGTCTCAAAAATGAGATCGACAGGAAGTGCAAAATGGCTAAGCGGGGATGGCTAGAGGACAAATGTAAGGATGTAGAGGCCTATCTCACTAGGGTAAGATAGATACTGCCTACAGGAAAATTAAAGAGACCTTTGGAGATAAGAGAACGACTTGTATGAATATCAAGAGCTCAGATGGAAACCCAGTTCTAAGCAAAGAAGGGAAAGCAGAAAGGTGGATGGAGTATATAGAGGGTCTATACAAGGGTGATGTACTTGAGGACAATATTATGGAAATGGAAGAGGATGTAGATGAAGATGAAATGGGAGATATGCTACTACGTGAAGAGACAGACGATAACTAGTTTGGACAAGAAGAGAATAGAAGCTTTCGAAATGTGGTGCTACAGAAGAATGCTGAAGATTAGATGGGTAGATCACATAACTAATGAGGAAGTATTGAATAGGATTGGGGACAAGAGAAGTTTGTGGCACAACTTGACCAGAAGACGGGATCGGTTGGTAGGACATGTTCTGAGGCATCAAGGGATCACCAATTTAGTATTGGAGGGCAGCGCGGAGGGTAAAAATCTTAGAGGGAGACCAAGAGATGAATACACTAAACAGATTCAGAAGGATGTAGATTGCAGTGGGTATTGGGAGATGATCAAGCTTGCACAGGATAGAGTAGCATGGAGAGCTGCATCAAACCAGTCTCAGGACTGAAGACCACAACAACAACAGAAGATCCACCTGTCACTGATCCTCACAATGTGAATAATGGTCTGAAGACATTTCTGCCCATATTTACCGTTAACTGTACTCCTTTTTTACGTATTTCAGGTCACAGCTAGCATAGAAACTAAGTCCTCATTCTGTCACGTTTCAAACCTACACACAAGTAAAGGAGGACATCCAAATCTAATATATAAAAATGATTATTTTTCACCTTCTGTGCATTCCTATACCATTTGTCTGATCATTAAGTTGAATTAGGGGCACGCCATAGATTTTTAATTAGTACCACCAAACCTCCACCATCACTCTAGGGGTAAGAACACAGACCATGTACATATATTTCATAACATGTATCATCATCATCATCATCATCATCATCATCATCATCATCATCATCATCATCATCTTAAACATCATAATATCCATAGTTTTGGGGATGCAGGCTCACAGATGACAGTCTTGATGATGTGCTATCCCTACGATGTGGCGGTAGGTGTGGAAAGACTGACATTTCGGGAATGTCAAACAACTGAAATAATTTCAGCCAAACTTGGCACACACACATCACTAGCCATATAGGGAAAAAAAAAGTTACATTGACAGTCCCAGTAGTATTACGGCTGAGGGTAGAGCTGATGTGCGCCAAGCACCCCTCAGGAGTGTCTGAAGCAATTTCAATCAAATTTGATACATAAGTAACTCATTATTTGTATAACAATATTACAGGAATAAGAAACCTTTACTACCCATAGTATTAAGTGCAAATTGTGTTGCTCAAGGCATCGACCGAGTGAGCCAGTAATTCTATGAGCACTTTTGCAGCCAAAGATTACACCATATAGGTGAATCCCATAGATACACTAAACATTCTCTCTCAAGTTGCACAGGGTAAAACAGCAGAGGACTGTTCCCTGAGGGTTCAGATGTAACTGCAGAGTGGGATTTGCTACATATACATATGAAATACATGAACAAGTGTGTGCAGAATGTGTAACATCTCCCTCTTCGTGTGTGTGTGTGTGTGTGTGTGTGTGTGTGTGTGTGTGTGTGTGTGTGTGTGTGTGTGTGCGCGCGTGTGCGCGCGTGTAGGGAGGGGGGAGGGGGCCACTACTATGGTAACTCTCAAACCTCAGCAACGAGGAATTCCAGTATTTATCATCAATGTGAATTCTGGAAAACAGGATCATCAGTGGTTTGAGCACGACAAACTTTTGTGTGTAACTGCTGAATCATGTACCTTCTCTGTACATCTGCTTAGGCACAGGCAGAACAGGCTTGGGTGGAATATTCTCTATGATCTCATCTTCCTTCTTCTCCTTGAGTGCTGCTGCAGACACCTTCGCATTCGCTTCGTTCCGTGCAGCGACTAGTTTCTGCTCCTTCTCCTTTTCACCCTCCGCCTCCTCTTCTCCTTTCTCTTTCTCCTTTTCTTGGTCTTTTTCCTTCTCGTTCTCCTGTAAAGAAAGGAAGACAGTGAAACCTTTTAATGTATGTTAATGGAAAAATGCAAATGATCTTGCCATCTGTGGGGTGGCTTGCTTGCCTGCGATCACAAAGGAGGGGTATCTTAAAGTGCCGGACAAACAAGGTTCCTGAAGAGGGGCCTTTTAACATAAACCAAAATAGCCTTGCTGTGCTAGTACTGTGAACAGCTAAAAGCAATGGGATACTACAGATTTGGTTTCCCGAGAGCATTTAGCTCTACTACGACAGCATCCTCTCAGTCAAAATATTCTGGAGGTAAGATAGACACCCATTCAGATCTCCAGGCAGGAACAACTCATGAGGACATCATCAGGAGAAATAAAACTGGCATTCTACAAATCGGAGTGTGGAATGTCAAAACTCTTAATTACTCATGTTAAGTTAGAAAACGGGGGTAATGCAAGAGTTGGGTTAATAATGAATACGAAAATAGGAATGCAGGTATTATGAACAGAATAGTGAACACATTGTAGCTAAGATAGACACAAAGTCCCACCTACCACAGTAGAACATGTTTATACACCAACTAGCTCTCCAGATGATGAAATTGAAGTGTACAATGAGGAAAGTTATTCGAATAATTAAGGGAGACAGAAATTTTAATAGTCATTTGGGACTGGAATTCAACTGTAGGAAAAGGAAGAGAAGGAAAAGTAGTAGGTGAATATGATCATAGCTAGAGCACTTCAAGAATCACAAAAGGTTGTATACGTGGAAGAGGCCTGGAGCCACCGGAACGTTTCAGATATGATTACATAATGGTAAGACAGATTTTGGAAGCAGGTTTTACATTGTATTTTCTTTATTGGAAACACACACATGCCGTGCAAAGGATTACATTCAGTTACATTACTTGTCTTTGCTATAAGACTTTTCAGAGGCAGATGTGGACTAGGACCACAGTTTACTGGTGACAAAATGTATGCTGAAACTATAGAAATTGCAAAAAGTTAGGAAATTATGGAGATGGGACCTGGGTAAGTTGAAAGAACAAGTGGTTGAGAGTTTCACAGGAAGCATTACTAAAGAACTGACTACGAAAGGGGAAAGGAATACTGTAGACCAATGGGTAGCTTTGAGAGATGAAACTGAAGGCAGCATAGGATCGAATAGGTAAAAAGACAAGGCCTAGTAGATATCCTCTGATAACACAAGGGATTTAAGTTAACTGATAAAAGGAGGAAAATTACAAATGCAAATGACTGAACAAACTCAAGAATTTAGAAGCGTATTTCACTAGGAGGAAAATAGATACCGCCCGCAGAAAATTAAAGGGCTTTTGGAGAAAGAGAAGCAGCTGTACAAATATCAAAAGCTCAGTGGGGAAACCAGTACTATGGGAAGAAGGAAACGCTGAAAGGTGGAATGAGTATACAGAAATATCATAGAAGGGGAAGAAGATGTAAATGAAGTGGGAGATCTACTGTGAGGAGGAGTTGACAGAGCACTCAAAAACAAGTTCAAACAAGGCCCCTGGAGTAGATTATGTTACACCAGAACTACTTATAGGCTTGGGAGAGTCAGCCATGATAAAACTCTTCCCTCTCACGTGCAATATGTACGAGACAGGTGAAATATCATCAGACTTCGCAATTGCTGACACACACACACACACACACACACACACACACACACACACACACACACCTTACAGAAGAAGAATGAAAAAATGGGAGAAGGGAAAATCAGTTTGGATACCGGAAAAATGGAGATACACACAAGGCAATACTGACCCTACGGCTTATCTTAGAAGATTGTTAAGGAAATACAAACCTGCACTTATAGCATTTGTAGACTCAGAAAGCCTTTGACAATGTTCACAGGAATACTCTGTTTGGAATTCTGAGTGTAGTACATGTGAACAATAGAGTGAAAGGCTATTTACGGAGTTGAAAGGCATGGAAGATATGCAGTGGCTGAAAAGGGGGGTGAGAAAGGGATGCTAATCCCCAATGTTATTCAATCATTATATTGAAGAAGCAGTGAAAATAAATTGAAGAAAGCTTTGGAGTCTCTTCAAAGTATAGGGAGAAGGAACCAGAACTTCTGAGGTCTCTCAGTGACAGCTTAATCCTGTCAGACCGCAAAAGACTTTGAAGAGCACTTTAACAGAATGGACAGTGTCTTGTGAGGAGGATACAAGACCACCATCAACAAAAGCAAAACAAGAGGCACTGAATGTAGTATAACTAAATTAGGCGATGGGAAAGAAATTAAAGAGTACGAAATGACATGAAGTAGCACATCAGTTTTGCTATTTGAGCGGAAAATAACATGATGGTAAAGGAAGAGAGGACACAAAATATGAACTTGCAATGGCAATGAAAGCATTTCAAATGATGCAAATTCTGTTGACATTGATTATGCACCTAACTGTTACGAAGTCTATTCTCATGGTATCCGTCTGGAGTGTAGCCACGTACGGAAATAGAACATAGACAATAAACAGTTTACACAACAAGAGAATAGAAGCTTTGGTGCTACAAAAGATCACTGAATGGAACTTGGAATCAAAATTTACGGCACAACCACACTAGAAGAAACTACTGATTGATGGGACACATTCTCAGACAACATTTTTCATCACCAACTTAGTAACAGGAGGTGTGGGAGTGCAAAAATTGAAGGATGGATATAGTAAGCAGATTCAGAAGCTGTCAGTGTCTGTTATTCAGAGACTAAGAGACTTGCACATCAGAGAGTAACATGGAGAGCTGCATCAAACCAGTCTTTGGACTGAACAGAGGAAGGAGGAGGAGGAGAACACAGGAAGACTGAAAACCAAATGCGTACTGCACATGTAACTTCTGAATATTTTCATCACAGTTGTAGTCCACAGTTGTCTCCCACAGGTACTAATGTCGTGCAGTACAGCCACAATCACATTACTATAATTTATGAATTAAGACATTTTTGAAGATCCCAGTGTACATCCACTGTAAAGAACAACAACACAGCCAAGTTTACCAACCCACCACAAAAAGCTCTTTACTTAAGGCAATACAGCACAGATGAAATTAGTGCCAACAGTCAAAATACTACTGTATGAGCAGCAACAATACAGCCTCTACTGAAGCCACAAATGAAGTTTACGTCTGTATCAAATTGAAATGTTTTGCCCAATGACGACATTCCCCTACTGTTATAATACTATTAATGTTCACAGTTTACTTAAGGTTATGCTGAAATTCATACATTTCCAATGAAGGCAGAGACATTGTCTGCTCATTTATGACGAATGACTAATCTGTTCTGCGTAACGTTTGGATGTGTACTGGGAACATTTTGCAGATGCAGGTGTAGAATGAGCCAGGCAAGGTTAAATGACCAAGTTTTACAGACCGTCAGAAAATTTATTCCTCGTGCAGAAAATTTATTCCTCGTGCGGGGTATAGGACATTGTGCACAGGCCCGTTTGGTGGGCTAACAGCAGTGAACGAGGGGGCTGAGAAGTGAGCACTTTACTAATGTATATCATTTCAGAAGTAGATCTACAATGGAATTAGGAAGTAAATTATTCTTAGCTAGACAGGTGTCTCTGCAGGAGAGCTTACCATTCAGCCAACATTCCTTAACAGTATTCCTCATCCACCCATTACACACACTGATGCACTCTTTGCAAGTGCAAATGATTGTTTCTTAAGTGACAGTCTCACTCAGTATGTAGGCCATAATGACTACTCCTTAACAATATAAGGAAATACTTTTAACCACAAACTGGAGATTATGAACTGTCTGGGCAACCTGCAGCAAATGACTACAAAACACTTATTGACAGATTATACCAACCAGCACTGCTGGTGGACACTGAAGTTCTTTTTCTTTCATAGCTGACAGCTGTAATGCCCCTTCTAGCATTTTAATACATTTGTATGATCTCATCCTTTATCTCTACCACCATGCAGAAACAAGGCATTTAAGGTCATTACCAAATATCTCTAACAGTTCTCAACAGGACTTACTTCAAATTTGTAGACAATTTACTCTAATCA
The DNA here is from genome assembly GCF_021461395.2 of Schistocerca americana. Classification (NCBI taxonomy): domain Eukaryota; kingdom Metazoa; phylum Arthropoda; class Insecta; order Orthoptera; family Acrididae; genus Schistocerca; species Schistocerca americana. The sequence goes on from NC_060129.1 coordinate 153,240,673, forward strand.
GTTGAAAAAGGCTCCTATCAAAGTACAAAAATGCAAATATATTCTGGCGTATCCAAAAGCGTAAAGTGGAGTGCGAGCAGCCTCACGACTCAGGGATGGTCCCTTAGGTTTAGAGGATCCCCATTCTTCCTGGAAGGAAGCAGGTTTCTACTAATACCCTCAGTAAGCAAATGCCACATTGAGGCAGGAAACGAAAAATGAAAGACGCTATCAGGCCCCAAAATCTAATACTGTTGGGGTAAAAAAAGTTGGCCAAGGGAAGCCGAACGAAAGAAGACAAGAAGTCTGACACCTAACGGGAAGTAATACCAGATAGATAGTGGCCCATATAGTTGCCATCCATACAGTCCCATGATGGGAGCCCCCTGGGAGAACTACATTTTGGCTGTAGCCTCACCAACTGACCAGTTGGCACAGGTGACTGTAGTACGAAAATTAACCAACTCTTCTGTAACTCACCTCAAGACTGCATAGCTGAAGTCAGCTGCCACAGAGTAAGAGTAAAAATGTAACTTCCACCATGCCGAGAGCACTCAAACACTGCATACCAATAGTAAGGGGATCTGTCTTCTCAATGAAAGACTGGAATAATTTAGGAGGGCATTCCAGACTAGTGGTAGCTCTTTGACAAGTTCACGATGTATAACTCAGTGAACACAGAAACTGGAAACAATACGTCTTAAGTCAGAGAGGCACGAAGTAGGCTTCACTGGTGCAAAGGGTATCAAACATTTGTATGTTATTACTTATTCCCATACAAGTAATTCCAATCCGCACTAGTCCATCTGTGCATCACAGCGGCATCCAGAAATGGTGTAGTTTGAACGATTTCGAGGTCATCAAAGCAGCCTCAAGTAACTGAAAGGTGGAAACTAGTATTGACAGAACCGTACATGCTCAAGCAATGACAATTTCCCAGCAGCATTCTCCCTTTCACACAACCACAAGTGGCCTACACTGCTTTGATGAACACAAGGACAACTTAACATCTGACCTGCCCCCACACTTGCATATTCACACGCCATAATTCAGTGGAGGCTTTTGGAACAACAATGGTTCATCACAAAAATTTGTCTAAGTAATAGTAATTCATGAACATGCAGAACACCTCACTGCACCAAAATAAATTCTCAAGCCAGTATGATGTAAGGAATCTTACCATATCCAAAATTAATAGTGCTCAAGCGCTTTTACAAAATGAGTGTGTCCCATATCAATAAACCAAACAACGTTTTCTCCGATCAATACTGGACTAGTAACACAGGGCGGAGAGGTAACCTCCTGGATATTTCTACCCAAGAGCAGCTCAGGATCTGTATGCAGTCAGTTGAGTAGCTCAGAAACTCCAGTCTGGCATGACATAATACAGGCTTCATCATGGCTTTGTGTTAATGCATTAATGAGGCACTGGTAGGGGAACTATATTGCTTTTTACATGTGGTTACCTAGTGCCAGATAAATTCTAATGAAATATTCCTCGTAAATTTTGAAAGCCCCCTGTTCTAAACACATCGAGGTAGCAGAATATTTGGACAGATCCTACTTGTGGGCAGTATTCAAGTATTTAAATACTGGCAAATACTGTTTGATGCTCTGCAACGTTAAGTATCTGACGATCTCTCAGGAAAACTGATGTTATGCTGTTGCTTTCAGTCACATGACATATGAACTGACACTTAAAGCATTCTGCTGATACATCCAGCTAGAAATTGAAAATGCAGAAATACCCAATGAACTTATATTTTTTTTATGCTTACATGTAACAGCACTGGTTAAAAATAAAGCTATCTGCAGTCTAAAGGCTAGTTTAAACCATCCAGAGGTTTACTAACCTGTCCTGCTGCAGGTGGTATGCTCTTGTTACCTCATTTTAACTATTGTGATAGCTTGTTTTAAGGGGGACCCATATTACCATGTGGATTCCAATCCACAATGCAAACTGACAAAATTATCACTGCCTGAAAAAATATACGGAAAAAATCCAGTAGAAATAAAAGAATTAAGGCCCCCAATCTTTACACAGAAAGTTCGACATTGACGTGTATTTGCTTAGAAGCTAAAATCTATAGCCACACAAACACACTATCGATCCGTCCTTGGTAATGATACTAACATCATTTTCAAACAATTATTCTAATTTCACACAGCTGTGGGTCCTCAAAGAAGAATGATGCAAGAGCATCCACCACTTATCTTCAATAGTTATTCTGCACCATTCCTTACATATCAAAACTTTGCCACCTCGACCTCTCAAATAAATTTTAGTTAGACACATTACTGGCAACACCTAAGTGAAGATTCACAACAATAAAACTCATTAATTTTCATCAAAAGCAAACTATCCTACATAGAAATCACACTCACCTTTACAGGGGGTTGTATTTCGGGAACCGGCGAAGCAGGTCGCGGTGACGCGGGCCTCGCCGGTGTCGACGAAGGGGCAGGTGAGGTAGACGGGGGTGGCTGCTTCTCTGCAGCCTGGACTGCTGGAGGTGTGCTCTCTCTGCCAAAAGTCACGAACATTCATTTAAATGTACAACGTGCTGACATTTTATTAAGAACACTGCTCGAAATTCCATCACAAATTATTTTTATTCACGTTGACACGTACGGACCAAAACAATTTCAAAAGCGGCGAAACTGTATCACCCAACACTAGTTATTTTATTAACCCTATAGCACAGAGCGTCCACTACAGTGGGAACCTTTACTGGTCACTTCTCTAACATTTTCAATTAGCTCTGAGGGTGCAAATGCAAAGAGTACACTGCAGGGGACACTTCTTCCTTATAATGTGCCCTGCGTGTATTTTCAGCCTCACAGATGACGCAAAACTCCAGAGAAATAGCCATAAAAATCTGTCCACTGCAGTGGAAATCATACATCATGCCACAGGGGCAAGTGTTTTTGACACTGTCACCTGGGAACATTCTAATTTAACATGTTTTACAAAATATTTATGGCAGCAACTAGTGAAAATGTAATATCCACAAGATTTCTTTGAGTCCCCTAACTTCAAGAAAGTATTACAGTGCAGCATCAAAAACCTTAAGACTAATAATGTCAACAAAAATCACAACTACTATAACAAGATGTCCTATGCTCTCCTGATACATCGCACAGCACATCAAAGGAAAATGTTGCTTTCTGGCCAAATATTGTTAAATAATCGAGTAAACCAGCCTTTTAGTGTTGAAGCAGAGGTTCAACTGATCAAAAGTAGAAATTGTGTTACGCTGAAGGACAACCACACCACAACATTTATTATAATCCAAAAGAATCTTTTTTCCAACATGAAAAAATCATTCCTAATGGGTGCTGTTTCAAATGTCCAGTAAAATTAATTTCTGATGAATTAAGTAATTTTGTTTGCTACATGGTTATACCACAGTTCCTCAAAAATATCCTGTAGTTAAAACAGACTACTGCAACAGCCGTCAGCATAACGGCTTGTCACGTACTTTTCCACCCTGGCAAGCTAAAGTAGCTGACCTGGAGGATATGGTACGAATTGCTATCCCAACAATAATTTTGAACTCTGCTACAGTCAAGCAGAATTCCAATGGGTTTGTTGGGTCACTATACAAACAGGACGACAAAATAACACAAAATATAATGAAGCATGAAACTCCCACTTCAAAATTCTTGGCACTCAAGTGCTTCAGTTACACCCGAGTTCTTTAATTCAGTGATTAAATAAAATTTTTGCATAGATCTGACCAAAGTCAACTACCAGAGTTACCAAGAATAATGAGTGGCAAAGGGTATAATCCTTACCCCACTCTGATAGACACCGCAGACACCACCTTCCTCTAAACAGAGCTTTCAAACTGTTTATGAAAGGGCTCTAGCACACAATGGAGACAGCAAAAGATAGTGCTAATGCAGAATAGTGCATTAAGATAGAGCACACATTTTCCTAGAACTATATATGACAAACTCAATGTGCCCCATTCAAAAATACAGATTACATGATGAAATTGTTATTGAAGTGGCAGTTAGCACTTTCTTCTGCTGAACCCTTGAAGTAGAAAAGAGTGGAGAATGGCAAGGAAATGTAACAGCCTACAGGAGAGACAAGATAAATTTAATTTCAGGCCATATCTTACCAAGCATAATCTAGGCAGTTGATGGAGTAATTCCATATGCACGTTTAGTGCCGAGATAGAAGCACACACAAAGATTATGAATTTTTTCGCCTATCTTCTCTAGTCTCCACAAATTTAAGGCATGTTCGGTCCGCCAAACACAGCGGTAGTTCTACAGCGATGTGCTAAAAAGCAAAGGTGCTAAATTTTTTATTCTGTTATCAAAATTGGTTGAGGTACTGGACTTCCTGCATAGGAATCTGTCAACTGCCATGCTTCCCGTTAAAGGGATATATACTGTAGCATGTGACACGATTATGTTTAACTTAGCTCTCAGCACATGAAATACAGTGTGATGCAATTGAGCTTCTAACTGCCCACACAAGAAACACCCTCTCCATCAGCACAATGCCAGGCCACAGATGAACACTGTGACATCTACAACAATCCGGACTCATTGTCAATCAATCATCCTTCCAACATTTCCACCCAACTTGAACCCCATCCAATTTTCATCTGTTTCCGAAATGTCACTTTACAGTGCAAGCAGAAGTGAAGTTGTGGCCCTGTCAATGAAGTCAAATGTTCTACAGTGATGCTATCAACAAACTGTTCACTCTTTGAGGAATGTGTGTCACCAGGGCGAGTTGAGAAATAAATATGCAGATGACGGCAGTAAGTTAGTTTGATTTAATAAGCTTTAAGAGTTTTCACAAAAAGGAGGCATTAATTTTCAGCATGCCCTTGTTAATACAATTACTGTATCATTATGCAGCATATCCCTAAGTTGAAATCATTTAGTGAATATGCAACTGGGTAGTGCAACGCGGTCTGACAAGTTTCGTGGCAATGCAAGGAAAAAAAAAAAAAGAGGTCTGAGCTTAAAGCACAGAGAGAATGAGTGACACTAGACAGTATGTGTAATCAAAGGCTTCAAAGCACAGAGAGAATGAGTGACACTAGACAGTATGTGTAATCAAAGGCTTCAATATCAGAAGAGATTTATTTATGAGCCAAGTGTACCTTGATCTATGCCACACTGTCATAAAAATGAAGTTTACGTTCAAAATTTTTGAACTATGTGGCTAATGTTGACAGTACAAGCCTCCGGGCTCAAAAACCATTTGTCCCTGCCTACAAGTACCACAAATAGGTGTAATTAAGAGAAGCAACCAACAGTGCTGCCAAATACTACAAATATCAAAGCTGGGAGATTTCTCACCTGGCGGGAACATTTGCAGGAGGTGGCGGCTGGGTTGCCGGCTCTTCCACAGGCGTGGCAGCGTTCTCCACAACCGCTGCTGGCGCGGGGCTGGCTGCGGGGGCAGAGGGAGGAGCTTCCGAGAATGCATCCATGTCCGTACCTTCCTTCTCGGCACCCTTCTTGTTCTGTTCGCGCATCTTCTGACTGCGCTTCGACTTCGAGCGAGACGACTGTTTACTACCTGTGGGCAAGAAGAAACAATTACTAATAACTGTTCCTGCTCTGGAATCCACTTATGTCCTTAAGATGTTTCCCGAAATTAAAAACAGTAGAGTGCAGAACAACAGTACATAGGTGGAAGTCTCTTGTGGGCACTACTGGTTGTGTTTGTGCTAACAATTACACTTTAAGAACTACGAAAAAATGTTTTCTTATACAACACACACTAAGGAGGCATACTACTGTATACATCACTTATGCAAATGGAGATCTGCATTTACAAATGCAGACGTTCTCACTATTTAGTACGAAGTATTCAACCTCTCTCTCTCGTGCATGCGAGTGAGCGTGTTTTCTGGAGAATCAATTTGTAATAGAACTCCTCAAGGCAACAGACATTACTAGAAACATTTTGACCTCGCCCCCGTTTCTTAAAATAAGAATTCCTTCATTAATAAAATGTTGCTGTAAGACAAGCATCATTTGCAACTTATATCTCTTTAGTTTTCTTTACTGGGCAAGTATAGATCGTGAGCATTTAACTGACCAAATCGTATCACTTACATTTCATATTTTCTGAAATGGAGCCAATGTTTTGCTTTAGGTGCTAAATGTGGAGGAATATTGAAAGCTGGTCACAAAGTACCTTTGATTTTATACTCGACACTCCGAAGTGTGTGTGTGTGTGTGTGTGTGTGTGTGTGTGTGTGTGTGTGTGTGTGTGTGTGTGTGTATATACAGTCACACAGTCACATTCAAATTTGTACTGAACAGATTCGTCTTGCTGCTTAGCTACAAGTTCTTCCTAGTCTCTACTGGCGTAGATTGCAAGTTAATATGACACAGAAAGGTAAATGTGATTAACATTTAAATTATCTCCACACCAGTTTACGTGGGACACATACTATGTCCCTTACCAAAAATTTCATAGAATTTATACACATACCAATATTATATATTGAAAGAGGATACTTCTCTCAAGAACAACAACGCCCCTGCAGTTCAAAGCGTGTGCCGAAATATTGGCATTTTAAAAATAATTTGAGCTACTGAGTGGAAAACCACTTCTCATAATATTTGTACGCATCCATATATGCCACAAGAGTTTTAAGCTAAGTGAAAATATTAAAAATTAATGTTTATTCAAGAATTTCCCAATAATCAAATAGGTTGTTAGTTTTATTATAAAAAGTCAATTCGCCACGAAAAAGCCTTATTTGAACGAGGTGCTTTACTGAGTTTAACAACAAATTACGGCGCCACTTGGCGAGTTTCATATGAAAATATTTCCCCAGGTGAGAGAAGTTGTGAGTGGGACATAATATTCGAACTGGTCAGAGATGGAACCCAGGGACTATTGAGCCTCAAATTAAGGTGTTAAGAGTCTCGCGGAGGTTGCGCGGTCCGACAATAACAGCGCCTCTCAGCGTCCATACCTGGCGCTCCTTTCTCTCTCGCGAGCTGTGACGTCACTGGGGCCCCAGCCGAGCTGCTACTGTGCGCCTTCTCACTATATTAAGCCTAGCCCCGGCGGCTGTGGCGCCGCGCCACGGCAGCGTCGCAACTATCGCTGACGTCACCCCTCATCCGTGACGCCATACGTGACGTCACACGTCACCCCAATACGCCTGCTATTTCTTCTGCGGTTGTTTTTAAAATTCTAATGACCTTGCTTTTTTGTCTACACGCAATACGCTGTTAGAAATGACGTGGCTATGGGACGTAATGATACATTTTTGTATAAATAGCTGCCTCGCTCTAAGGGGCAGAAAATAGGTTTTTTAAGAAAAATGGTTTTTTTTAACAGATTTGGGAGTGGAACTTTCTTACTGCCAGGCATTCGTTTTCCAAAATACCAACAATACTCCGTATCCCAGGTCTCTCACCCCACTACAACCAACGTATGGGCCGCCCTTGCTAGTGGGTTTTTGCAGGTTTATGAGTATCAATATTAGATTGCTTTAACGATACGTCTAATTGTTACTTTATCATACATTATGGATAATAAACGTAGCTCGTGCTACGAATTTTTGCATCACAAGCTGTATTTAACTGTAATGTATTTACTCTGCAACAAAACAATGTGAAATGTTTACACGGTATTTTCTTCGTCAAAGGGATGTTCATTCTGGGAAGTATCTACGAAATGCCAACGTCTAGAGTGTTACACGGTACAGAAATCTAGAAAATGCACGTACAATGTTATTCTTTGAATTACAGCTGGACAAGTCTAAGTGTGGTTCGAGCTGTGCTGACGTCGCTTTAGCGTCAAGAGCGAGCACTGCAAGCGGATATATACATTTACAAAGTGGCACACCTGCCCAGAAACTGCCTACCGTTATACCCCAATATCTTTCAGCAAGTTGGATTCAGCGTGCTACCCAACACTCCCTTACGACAGAGCTTTGCACAACATACTATACCGCGCCCTCACATGGCAACGAGGTTTTCATTGCCCCTTGCCGTACATTCTCTCAAAATTACTTACCAGGTAACTAACAATTTCCAGAAAAAAGCTATCAAACCACCAACGATTTCCGTAATCAGAATCCTTCCTTTACACTAGCAGCTTTCCTTCACAGGATCCGTGGAACAACTACAATGCGTTAAAACTCTGCGATCGGAACTCCAGATTCTCGTTGAAACGCAGTAAAACCAGACGGAATTCTACTCATTCTGTGCAATCTACCACAATACACGCGAAATACCACAGAAAAGAACTGCGACCCCGAAATTGCTTTTACATCACTTGATACTTCCTAATCGAGGTAAGATTCGAGTGTTAATAATGTGTTCACTTCGACGGAAATTAGGAGACAAATTTTAATTTTAAGAAAGTAAATTACGGCAAAATGAAAACTTTCCAGCAGAAATTAACACAAAAGCATCTCCGACGTAGGCTTAAGGCTCGTTGGCTGCCCAATTACCACGCTCATGATATGCTAATAGACAACTGAGGAGGTCAAAACTAAATTTCCCTGTTTTCTTTTCAAAAATTGAAAGCGGTATGCTATTGTCCTCCCCCGCCCTAAGAACTGAATTTTTTGGGAGGGGAGGGGCACCAATGGTTGACATTAACTGGAAGGCGGAACTTTTTTTTTTCTTTTTTTTACGTTGACAGCACAGTTGGCGGTGAAAGATACGGATTGAAAGTCGGACCCTGGAATACATACAGTCGTAATAAAACACTGAGATGACAAGCCATGAGACCACCTTTTGCAAAGCATAGTGAACCAGCTAGAAGTGGCATGGACTAAGATTCATTGGAAGTCCCCTGCAGCCTCTACAGTCGTCTGTAATTCGTCAGTCGTGCCGGTGTAGGCTTTTGTGCACGCTCTCGATTACGTCCCGTAAAGTCCAAGAATGACTGCAAATGGTCTCCTCCAAGTAGGCGAACGTACCTGAGCCGTGTGTCGGCTCTCAACATATATCGCGCAGTAAAGATTGTTCTGAGTCCTTCCATTCCATCGTTAATTGATTCTTGCATATTTATCGTTATGCTGCGTAAGATTCTTTTGAGATTCCCCTCTGGTCTTATCGATCATCGAGTCGTTGCTTCCTGTTAGCCTTGTGTACGGAAATAAAATCTTTGGGGGGGATGGCCGGTTGGCTGCCTAGCTGTGGCGAGTCGGTCGGTCTGTTTTTAAAATCAAGAATTAGAGAAACCGCGGCGTGGCGTGGCGCTGGAGAGTTGGCTGTTCCGAGAAGCCTCGTGGTCTATCCTGGTGGTGCGAGACGAGTGGGACGAGTTGACGGGACAAGGCTGTAAGCTCTTGCTGTGAGCACCCGGGGGCCACGGCTGTGGTTCCGAGTCACTACTTGGTGGGAGCGGCAAAGGATGTCTTAAATTTTCCGTCCGGGGGCGGGAATGGAGGACTAAACTCTCCTAACCTGAGGAGTGGTATTTCGCCGCCGTGGGTGCAGAGAAGACGAGGGCTCCGGTGACAGAGCGCGTGGCTGCGAGACTGCGCTCAGTTGGGTACGGTGGCGATCGGGTGTGAGGAACCTTAACATCGGAGTTCACCTGCTGTTTCTCTGATAAACTGCAAGTTAAGTTGGTTAAAGGTTTAGATGTTAACTGAAGAATTTTGGTTTGTGCAACCAGCGTCTTTTCTGCATTGTGGCCCCCTGCGTTCGGGTTTCCTGTCCCTGTCGCCGGTGTAATTATAGACAGTGATCTTTTAGCTTCTTATTAGTACTGCCTGAGAGGAAGTGTATTTTTGGGCAGGGATTATGGTTCCTGATTTGATTCTTCCTCCTCCCCTAGCCTCGCGTGGGGTCGATGTGATTGCTGAATTTGAGGCGTTGTGGGTCTGTTGGTCCGCTTCTAGCCTGAGCATCCTTCGGGTGACAATTGTGGCCGCCCTTACACCCAGTCGGTTAATTATTTTTATCCCACGGCATTTTGGTGGCAGGACATGGTATTAAAGTAGTTGGTTATTGTAAAATGTTAAGTGGTTATATTTTACTCTGTTTTTGGCCACTGTTTAAAAAGGTTTAGTTTGCCTTTCATTGGTGGGTTTTTAAAATTACGTGGCTTTAAAATGGTTAGTTATTGTAAAAAGCGAATGGCTGTATCTACTTTGTTTTAATCTACTTGGCATCCTTTGAAAATTCTAGTTCCGCCTCCCTGTTAGCGAGCCCTTGTAATTTAATATCTTCTTGTGCCAAGGTTTTAAAGAAGTTGGCTCCCTACATGTTCAGTAGCGAAATTGTATGCAAATTGATGGTTTTTGTTTCATTACTTGGAAAGTTTTAATTTTGTTATTAAATGCTTTATCAAAGCCTGTTTTAACCCCTTACCACATAATGTGCCAGAAATGGCACATACCACTTTTCTCTTTATCAATCTCATATCTGAGAATATATTTCCAAACTGCATGTTGGGACAGATATGGCACACAGTCAAGAGCAACTGTGCAAGTAGTGTATGCCATCTGTTGGTAGAGTAAGGAATTACTTGTTATGAATCTTTGCTTTGTGTTGCTAGCTGTTTACATCCAAGTTTGGTCTCACAAACAGTTGCAATCAGGCACAGTAAACGATTGATTTCAGTGTTTATATTATTTGCAGAGGAAAAAGGACATCTGTGGACAGTTATAAAGAGGTAAGTTTATATATTTGTTCATTAGAATACATATAATACTGAAAAATAGGTCTGTGACGGATATGGCACAACATGCAGTCTGGTCCAATCGAGTACGTGGTTGCATTTTACCTAAGGAGGCAGCAATGAAGATGAATGGTCGAGGCAGCATGGAGGAAAAGATAGCAACAGTAGACGGTGTGCAACTGTCATTAGTCTCCTGGTTTGATAATAAGTAGTCAACACTTTGTCAACTTACGTTGGATGCAAACCAGAAGGAGAGATCAAGAGGCTTTTCAGGGAGGAAAAAGTATATAAAATGGTACCTTGTCCACACACTGTGATGATCTACAATGACTACATGGGGGTGTCGATCTATTAGATTCTATGCTAGGATATTATAGAATTCAAATCAGATCAAAGAAATGGTACTTGAAGATATTCTTTCATCTAGTTGACTTGGCTTGTGTGAACAGCAGGCTGTTATGGAGAAGAAGAAATACGGACTACATGCCCCTTGTTCATTTCAAGGTCGCAGTTGCAGAGGCCCTCTGTAAAATTGGGAGATCCTTATCCAAGAAACGTCGTAGGCCAAACAATGAAATACAAAAACAGCTTGACTGCAGTAAGAAGAGAGGCCCTAGAGCAGATCTTCCACAGCATTAGGTGCGACTGGATGGGATACATCACATGCCTATCTGGCTGGAAAACCGTGGTCGTTGCAAGTATCCAGAATGCAAGGGAAAATCCTATATAGCGTGTATGAAGTGCAGTACAACATTGTGCTTGAATAAGGAGAGAAATTGCTTCATCAAGTTCATAATGAATAGAGAAAAATGGAAACAGAATGTGTTATTTTCTCAAAATGTGTGTATTGTAATGAATAGAAAGCAATTGTTTTACATAAATAGAGTTCAGCTAGTTCATGTACGTATCTTACTGTGTATTTTCCACATTGTGCATCATCAATCCCAAAACTGGTATCACATGGTATCAGTCGTTACCGCATGCTGTCCCATATATGGCACAAACCCTTAATTCTAAAATAACCGCCCCTACTCAAGATTTAGAATTTTTTAAGCATTTTTTTATGAAGTCAGAACATCAAACATAACATGTAACATTTTTTTCAGAAAAATAAAAAAAATCATGCAGTAAGGATTAAGTAAAATGGCTTGGCCGTTAACTGTAGAATAAATTGTTTTGAAAAGGCACTCATGCCTACTAGTTTTTTGGATCTGTTCTTGGTCAAGTGATAAAGAAATGACTAAATGGTTGAAGTAATCAATAAAGAAATTGTAAATTGCAACTCGACAGTTTCGCAACTGAGGGTATTCCTTGATTAATCTTAACACCCGTCTCAGTAACCATATCCGTCAATCCATGTGAATGCAGCCCACACCACTATGGAGCGATCACCAGCTGCTTAGGTCCATGGCTTCGTGGGGTCTGCGCCGCATACGATAACGCTACCACGAACTGTTACCAACTGAAATCGGGACTCGTGTGACAGGGCCACTGTTTTCCGGTCTACCGTCACGAGCCCAGGCAATGTCATACTGTTAGCGAAGGCACTCGCACCGGTCGTCTGCTACCATCTGCTACCACAGCCGCACTGTGCTAACGGATGCGTTCGTCTTATATCCCGCATTGCTTCCTGCGATTATTTCACGTGGTGTTGCTTGTCTGTCTGCACTGACAACTCTACGATAGCGCCGCTTCTGTCGTTAAGCGAAGGTCATCTGCCACTGCGTTGTCCGCGGTGAGAGGCTATGCCTCAAATTCGGTACTCTCGGTACACTTTTGACACTGGATCTCTAAATACTGACTACCCCGTGCGTCTAGCTCCAGCTACCATTCCGCGTTCGAAGTCTTAGTTCCCGTTGTTTGACCACGATAGTCACCGAAGAACGAGTGAGAGCTCTTCAGACGCACTGCCGTGTGTGTGTGTGTGTGTGTGTGTGTGTGTGTGTGTGTGTGTGTGTGCGTGTGTGCGTACCACGACATGTCGCCTCGGTGAAACTCGTTTGGTGCCTAACGGCATAAAATTAAGCTAATTTTTCCAGGATGACTTCCGAAGCGAAGAGGACAATTACCTCAGCACTAATGAGATATTTATTCAAACTGAAAATGTTCAACTGAACCAGATAAAGCATGGGACTACGATTACGAAATATGGTGTCTAACTTCTATCTCGCCACGAACGTTTACATTTGCCCGCGACTTCCCTAAATCGTAGTCAGACGAACTGATGGTTCCTCGGGAAATGGATGTTCGAAGTCGTCTATACTTCCAATCAGCTTTTGATCCGTCATTAATGAATTCATCGTCAGGACGTTAATTACTTTCCGCGTACTGTCGACTTTGCAGCACACACAACTGTATCTTGTCAGACTTTGCCAATCCTGTTCTTCATTGCAGACGTAATATTTTCGTGTGCACATTCAAACAATGGGAAGTGGAAATTCTCTGTAGACGTACTTAACGGAGCCAAAGCTGATACAGCAAACCACTTTTCAAGGAAAAATTATTTTCAGATACGGTATAAAATGTATTTATCATTTAAATTTCGAAGTCTGATTACAAATACAGACCCTATCAATGTACTAGCATGCGTAAAACTGACTATTTGATACATTCGGGACGACTGGAATGGAACAAAATCACCTTCAGACCAAGCGGTCACTTAAGTTTACCTATTCCAAATCTATTAGTATTTAACAGTAGAAGAAACGGAAATTACTCATACAATGCGATGCGTTTATATTTAAACGAAGTCAACGCATAGAGCAGTTTCATACCTCTCATTTGTTTCAGATAAAACTTTCCATCAAACGGTTTTCTGAAATAAAACCATTATACGTCACTATGTGTAATAATTATGTAGCATAACAAAGCCGAAATATGTAGTATACAATTGCGCTGTCTGAACTAGTCGACAATGAGAAAAATCTGGAAAGTCTTATTAATACGAACGTTTTCTTTCCGAAATGTGTCATTGCTAATGTTACGCACACTCAAGACAGTGACATTTATGGTGTGTAGAGGATTTTCATAGGCTGCGTGCACCACGAATTCGTCGCTGCCCAACGCATAATAACAATGTGGTAGACAGCGCATTTTGTGCTCTCAAAGCAGCCACAAACCTGGCCTGCTTGGCTAGTGGGTGCAACGAACTCTCACCAAGTCGTCTTTCATCGGTTGCGTAATTGGAAGATCACAGTCCACAAATCTGTCAATGTAGCAGTTTCAAAAAAACTGCTTAACGCGCTTCAGTTGACAAGATGCTTTCCTCGGTACCAAATGCGGAAAATGCTTAGAACATTAGTATCGTGAAGCCGAGATCGGGATACAGTTTCTTGACTGCACATCTGTTCCAGTACGTTATAGCTCCATTGTCAATGTAAACTATTAGTGTAAAGATCAGATACTTGTTTCACATTTTACCAAGAAAGTTCAGAATGTTAAGGTGCGCTCACTGTAACACTCAGGACAGACTACTACAGAACAGTTATCGAATTTAAGAGGTAACAAACCAGTGCCGGTTCAGGTACGGCAACGTACTGCAATACTGTGAGCCACATGGTCGCCACTAACGTTGGCACCGGCCCTGGGTTGCCTTGGCCATTAACGGGATTTCACATGGTTAATGTAAAGGGTGACCTGATCACCTTGTCGCCACATGGTTCTCTCGCCCGCCCAATATCTTCCCGTGGCGGAATGTGTGTACCAACTGCGTGCCGGTAGTGTTATTCGTGTGAAAGTGAGTGAAAATTCTCTAAATGTTAGAAAATCCTGTAACTGGGAGGAATTTGGTACGAGGCCGGTATTCTAGTGGGCTGTGGGAAACCGCCTAAAAACCAGATCCAGGCTCGTCGGCTCAACTCACGTCGTTCGACTGTCGGGCGGATAGGGTACAGGGCACGCGCACTCCCCGCCCCGGAATGGCTCTAACATGAACTGCTGGTTAATACCACGGGCGGATGCAACAGGAAATCTAAAAGACCTGTCTGCATAATTGCTGGAAAATAGTGTAATGTTTCTTTCACAAGGTGATAATGAGAAACGATAGCTCCTTAATAGCGATTACGAATTCATAGTGCTATCATACAGCTTCGTTCGAACTTACGATTCTGTACGGCATCTTGTCGATTTCCAAAACCTTGTCGATGTCGACTCGCGCTTGGCAGTTTTGAAGTCGTGCACACAAAAGGCCACTTCAAATTATCTACTCTCCTCCTGTGTTCCAGACATACTGTAAAACTGTAGTGTTTAGTCTCCCATTACTAAATTGAAGCCTAGTCGCCAGGCAGTGCACGTCGGAGCATCAGGAACTACAGAATAAGTCGTGTATCAATGCGATCGTACTGAACGGCAAGAAAGCTAACAGCACACCGTTAGAAACAGTTGCACTGTAACTCCCACAGCTCCCTACCCAGCTGAACTACAGGTCAGAAAATCCTGGAATTTACTAGGGAACGAACCAGAGACCTTGCTACCCAATAGAGGGGAAAAAGGAGAGGTGGGTTAGGGTAACGGCCTCGGCCTGCGAGACGGCGACCTTGGTGGGTTCGTTGCTCCTGCTACGCTGCGCTGGCTCCAACAGGTGGCAGCCGCCGTGCAAATCTCTCAGGACGCTGGATGTCTCCAGTTAAAATCACACTCCGCATATCTGCTTTCGGGTTGTCTAACAAAACCCTTTTTCGAGCTATTCTCCGGATTATTCGTTGGTCTGGAACCATTACCAAATTGTACAAGGTGCTGCAGAAACCACGGCCAGTTTTAAATTGCTCGCCATTGTTGCACATGGCTTTGTAGTGTGTTGATACGCGTGCAAGTCCGTAGTGGCGCTATATCATTATCACTTAGTATGGGTCGTTCGTCAAACATTGTTTTCGCAGCTGAAACGTTTTTTGTATGCGATGAGTGTCGTACGAACGCAGCGCTTTTTTAGGCAACAATTTGACACCGATCGTTTTCATTAAGTTACATACCAGAAGCAGATTATCAAATGCAACAATTATTGTAGAGAGGTCAGCAAAGACAGCTTCTGAAGATCACAGTACACTCACTGAAAATGATCGACTTTAAACCAAAATTTCTCAATTTCATGTCTGGTGAGGCAATTTTGATCTACAGGGCTATGTGAATACACAAAAAACTTTAGGTGCTGGGTGATGAAACGAACGCGTAGTGTGTACTGTGGCATGTCTGCACGGTTCAATTCGTCAGCACTTTCTAGAGATTCATGCAAATGGCATTGCTATCCAACATCTGAACGGTATGTCTTGTTACAAATGCAGGAAATGCGTCCTAAGAATATCCCATTGCAATCGTCGTGGTTCAACAGGACCGCCCACAAAGCCAGAATGTCCATCACAGCTTTACGCAGCATATTATCGGGCGTGTTGCTTTCTGATTTGATGACAAACTGGCCACCCTGTTCGCCCATATATAGATTTGTGACTTCCTGAAATACGAAGTGTAAGCTAACAAGCAGTCAAGTAACATTTACGCCGGAAATCGAAGTCATTAGCGACGCTTCGCGAGGTTATGGCGCGCGTGCCTGTTCATGCCGAAACAGCATCGATTACAAACATGGATCAAATACATCGATTACAACGAGGCATGTGATACGGGTATAATGCGCACCGTAAGGTAGCAAGCAGAACACGTTGACCAAAACGAGAATGAGTGGGTCTAACTGTGTAGAAGTCGCTAATACTCGTTTGCAGTTCTCTCGTACACGTTGCAGAGGCTCTGGAGACTGTAAAAATTGAACAATTAACTCCCTCAGCGGAATTCCTATTAAACATTAAAAACTAAGAAATTGACACGTAAACAAACATGGGGCGACAATAGACAGTGCTTTCGGCCGAGGACTCGCACTGCGCTGAAACACGCATATGCCAACCATCATCAGTGTCAGCCTATCACGTTATAGAGCGTGGGACGCCACTGACTGCACTGGCTTAGTTTCCATATTTTTGGCAGATTGCCATACCTATACCTTTACCTCTTACCATCCAGCTACTTCATCAAAACAAAGGGACACACACACACACACACACACACACACACACACACACACACACACACACACACACATTCTATCCAATCGAAACCACCCAGTTTGCTGAAAATCTAACTCATGCCTGCTAATAACATAATCGCCAACTTGAGTGGAACATTTGACAGCTCGGCGAAATGCTGATGGCAAATCTCAGCTTCTAGCCTTCTGCATACGGTTGCGAATCAACAGAGAATGCAGGGCACCATCTTTCGTAGACAGGGTCGTGGAAAAAGCACCTGCATAACGCAGGCTGCTACCGAGTACATAAATTTGAGATCACTTGTCAGCGGGACACTATCTCTTGCTTGCCAGACAGGTGCACTAACCACGGAGCATTCACATATGATAGTGAGTACCTACAGGCTAGATAAATCTTCACCAGTCCTGTTTGGGAGAAGAGATCACCAAGCTGTGCATCTCTTCAGTGATACAGTGTCGTGTGCGGCCACACACTGATTTAATTCGGACCCCCCATTTTATTTCTGGCATATTAAGGAAGTTTACCATAATTTTAGTCCACGTGTTTAATGGGCTACAATCCGTCTTCCACTTCCACTCTTCCACACATGCAGATGAAACTTCTCATAATGTTGACATTTGACAATGTTACAAAAATAAACATCTCCAGTATACCGAACCGACACGGACTAACGAACACGGCTACTAAATATAAATAGTATGCTATTTTAAGGGGAGCACAAATGGCGTATCCCACTAATGTTAAATTTGCTAATTTCGAGACCCATTTTCTCAAGTACTACATGAGAACCCAATGAAACTTTTTATGCATTGTGTACTTACACCTAATTTTTCTCTGTTTTGTTTCTTACTTGCGTTTTTACTCGAGTTTCTGTGCATTTTACTGGAAATACACAAGCTACCATCCTACAGATGCCATAGCATAAGGTTATTATAAATTAACTGTAATAAAAAGTGTTCTATAGTTTCTCAGGCAACTGGTCATTTGAGAAAAACTTTCTTCAGAAATTGTAATTCAAATTAAAACTCCCATTTTTATATAAACAATTGCCGAAACTAGGCAGTACGGTACTCATTATCTACACTTCAAACATCTTGCAGCCTCAGACAATTTTCAGGCTTACCTCAGCCTTGTACGGCTCGCTTATTCCGACTAGTCTTCACCAGCCATTACTTCAAGACCACCATTAAATGTTACGACAGCATATACACCAAGTTCCAATGTATAGTACCACAAATACAATTCTAGGTACTCTTCTCCACATAGATACTCTTCTCCACAATACATTGTTGACTGGTTCACTCAAATTGTTTTTTCCCTGCACGACATTTCTCCAATAGATCTCTCTAAATGTAACACCAAGTGACGAGCTCTCGTGGGTAAACTTATCTAAACTTCCATCCGATTCAGCGTTTTTATATTTACACCACTCACCTGAACGAAAGGTGTGATACAATCTGCCGCTTTTCCATAACATTTAGACAATATTTGTTGCTTCTGATGGCCTGAACATAGTTGATAGTAGTGTCCAACAAACGACTCAAAACGGTCTTGCTATCAGCAGTGGTAACAGCTCCCGCTTCCTTAGTTATACCGAGAGTATCGCATGCACGAGTAACCGAGAGTCACAAATGTTATCCCTGGGCTACTAATTTCGGCAGCACAGTTTCCATTACAATTTAAATCGTGCTGAAACCTTTTATGACTGTACAGGTTTTGAGAAATAATTTGTAACAGACGAATGTTTTCTGAAATCCTAGAAAGTCCTATGCACCTGAACATATTTCCAGTATAGTAAACTCAATAAATCTTACACCAACTTTACCAGTTGCATAAAAGTATTAAAAGTTTTCAACAAAATGGCCATTTATACTCCGCTTAACCCGAAACCAGTGAATGGGCAACGCCAGTGCCACCGTGGCGAACAGCATCTTGCAGCCAGAGAGAGAAGCTTAAAGGCGCATTTCACTCAAGAAATGTTACCTTCTCAATATTACCAACCCAATGCATAAATTGTGATAGTCCCGCAGCCAGAACAGTATCACTGTCTCGGCTGTATAGGTGGCTCATGTGTTGTCCCAACAGCAGAGACCTCACATATCACATCACTGCAGAGAGCGAATCGAAAACTAGAGATTAATAATGCCGCGAAACTCATAGTTCACGAAATCTGTCAACTAATGTATGAACAGCGGCTTTCGAAGGAAATTCGAGACGAATAATGTTGACAAGGTGACTTGGGCTAAGAAACAATTGTTAAAAAGTCACAGCCAGTGTTGTCTTCTGGTCTGAAGTAGTATTCCACATTAGCCTATCCTTAACAAGCTCTCTACTGACACGTATCTTCCGCACTTCTGTAACACGATTTTTACTTCCATTTTCCATAACGTCATATATAATTTTCTGCGTAAAAACCCTATTTTTCAACCTCATCTCCGCTCAATGCGACGGCGTTATGCCACCCTACTGGGAGGGTCTGCATGCCCGCATGGTACCAGTGTACTGGTCAACGTCATACTACAGGTCGGGTGCGTCAGCACTACCAACACTTCCAGTTGTGCAGCGAGGAGTGTGCGTGGTTACCTCGAATGAGTGTCCGCACTTTCCAACACTGCGGAGTCGTAGCTGCGTGGAATGCGGGAGTACGACCTCGTTGTGATGATCAACACCTCGCCCCGCTCTTTTTCACTGCCGGTTCTCCGTAGACATACTGCAAGCGCCTGTTAATATATACGGTGCTCTGGCTTTCAGCCAAAAGAAACTCAACATGACAGCTTTCTGCCGGGAACGCACCTCAGTAAAGTTACGTGTATTGCCGCCAACTATCCGAACTATATGGACTGAAGAGGGAATATTCCACGGTGTCAACAAATTCTGCTTTTTTTTCCAAACGAAATTGGTACAATAAAGTGTTGCATTACTTACTGAACACCCGTCGTATATGAATCTGATAGGAATAGAATGAAGATATGGGCAAGACAAGACTAGCTGGAGGATGGAAATATTCCAGTCGTGTGGCTAATTTCCTATGAAGGGCGGAAGACTAATGTTCAACATGAGAAAGGGAACCACCCCGACATTCCGTTTGAGGAAACAACGCTCCAGGTGAACCCGGATGGCCGGAGGGATTGTAATGCCGCTCCTCTGACGTGCCCACTGAATTTTTTTGCTCGATTCCCGTGCACCAGACGCTGCAACGTAACAACTTCCTACGGGCGTGTGGCCATGGAACAAAGCGACTAGTTTGGCCGAAGGCAGGCGACAGTGCACACGACGTCGGCACCAGCCACGGGACTACAGAATCTAGGCCAATGTCCCAGCAGTATGGCAACAGTTTCTAGCGTTAAAGTACATGTACATAAGTAGTTAGTGCAAGTTAACTACACTGCTGCGTGAAGCGGGAGACATTTGCGGTTGCAAGAAATATCAGTAGTTAGGAAACACGAGCAACCCCGTACCTTACAGATTCCTCGAAGAACCGGGCATCCATGTGTAGAACAACTTCAACAGCTCAGTTTTAGGAAAAGTACTTCACACACCTCAATGTTTGCTACGTTGTGCATAATACTGAATGAAAACACAATGCCCGGCGCAGCAGTTTTACAATGTGGACGCCGAAAATCAAAGCGATAATCTAACTTCCTTTCATCACTGTGGAGGATGTCGGGGAAAAAGTTTCGAATAGGTTCATAATTTTGTTGGAAGTTTGCTGGAAATCACTACAGGCTCTGATTTCCAGAAACTGGATGAATATAGTCTGCATTAATTTGCACGCTGTGAGCTACAGTCTTACGACATGGTCACAGCTAAATGGAATACTTTGTCCTAGTGTGTTAACACTTAACATACGGCTACACTTCTTATACAGTCGATAACAGCCCTTACATTTTTTAAATTCGGTTAGTTGTACTTACAATTTCTTCCGTTTCATATATGCGACAGGGTGGTGGTACAGCAATAGATTCACATTACGACTCTACGGTGTGACACCCGCAAGGTCCTGTGCCCAAATGGGAACCAAGTCTTTTGGGGCCATTGTTGAGTGTTCCCCGAAGTGTGTTAGCACCTCGAGGCCACGGGTTCAACCGTGCTCATGCGTCACGTAGTTGACATTTCAATGCTACGTGATTATGAATATCCCAACCCCACGTACGGAGATACGAAAACGGAAATGGCGACACATTGTTCGCACTTTTTGTAACCTGTGAGCGAGCACCACAGGCAGTATTGGCATTCAAAATGTTACTGGAGTGCAGTACGATCGCGCACTAAGTGCTCGCTTCGGCTGTACACGCGCACAGAACCGGGAGACTGCCAGACACAGGTACACAGCTGCCGTCTAGTGGCCCTGGCGACATCGCAGCCAACGCCCTGACCGCAGGCCATGCAAACTTTCACTGCACGCCTGACGCAATGCACCGTCTACCCCACACCTCAACTCCTCTAGGCTCCATCTTCCAAATCACGGTTTACCTTCGGAAATATATTCCAAAAATTTACTGTTAATCTTGGCTACTCCATTGGCAACATCTCAGCCATCTATACTCAACCTCTTTGCAGGGCGAAAATCTGCAACACCTGTGCGGTCCTGGAAAGTATAATCATAAAGCTATCCACCGATTCGCTAAATAACAATTACCTATTGGCGCTAACACGTACATATGGTAGGAAGTCGACAACGGAGTTTTTTGCTCACACACTTTTAGCTGAACTTTCAGTTACATGCGGGTGCTGCTATCTCAATTTTTAATTCATTCATATTAGGGAAAGAGATTAGTAATCTATTGTGCTAATAACCGCAAGTGGCACTGGCTTCAATAACACCAATGACCTTGTAAACAAAATGCGATAGTAATGAAAATTCTCCTATCCGATAACTAAGCTGATAATTTTACGTCGTCTGGATCGATAATAACTGTGTCGTAAGCAATACAGCTCTTTGCTAACGAGGAAACGTTTAAACGAAGTCATTAACAGGTCCCACAGATTCCGTCTCGTCGCCGTCAAAACTCCGGCACAGGAAGACTTCTTCCAGTGCCAAAACGTGGTGCTTTAAGAAAATTTAATTCTTCAATGCCCTTTAAGCACGCCATCAACTCCTATTTTACTTGTTATAGTAGTCATACCAGGACGGAGAGAACACCGCTATTATAGCTGTACTCTTTCATACCAGCGACCATTTCCCGATCTCAGTGACGCCAATACTCAGGGCTAAAAGCAAGCAACCTAAAAGGGCAGCAGAGGAGTGTAGCTTGTGTCCTTTACTTGTATACTGGGAATGGTCTAGCAGATATATATAGCAATGGGTACAAGATCCGAAAAGTTAGGAGTAGGCTTAATGGAAGTTACATTGTAATAAAACGATTTCGCTCACTGGATGAATTTTCATCCATAAACAGTAGCCTGTGTGTTTGAAATACATTGCAACATATACAGCTACATAATTATAAAAAAGAATCTGTTGCAGTAATATATTCGCTGATTTCTGAAGTCGTTTTGCCCAGTGTAATATGATACTCCACATTGGGGGAAGGGGGCTGTAGGCTCCACCCCGCCACCACCCCTGCTGACATGCGAACTATTTCGTGTGAAGTTAACTACTGTACTGGTAATATTTAACGTACAGTAAATCGTATATATAATATCGTTGGAACTGCGCGAGAACTAGAAGCGTGAGCAACTGCTTAACTGATTTAAATACATGGGCAAGTATGAAGAAATATATATTTTAGTCACCCAAGCAGTCTCTCTATTTTCTTAGGGGAAAATTTGTAGGGATTAAACGAGCAAACATCTTTCCAGAAGAAATATTCATAGCATTTGCTTGCGTCGACAGAACGGATCTGTTAAATTAGGGTTCCTGTAATCTAACTACACTGGTCACTCCACATCATAAATTTCACCCGGCCTGAAAAAACGTTCAACGCTATTCCTTTCATCGATGTGCCACAGCGCGACCCGGGATAACCTCTGCGTCTACGGTGAACAGATTTCATTATCCCGTTGCTATGGGTTTAAATGCAGCAAACCCAACCAAATTTCTCGTCACTGTCCTTGAATACGAGGTCAAGAGGTCTTTCACTGCTACCTACGTAAGGCTCGCTTCCCTAGAAAAGGCTACCACCTTTTAAGTGATGCCTGTTGGGCAATCCGAACGGATGAGGAAAAAATTATACTTTATCGCGCGAATGTGTTTAGTAAATAAGTCCTCCATCCGAACGTTGCTTGAACACCGCAGTGCTTTACTTGATGTGGCCCTTTGCAGAGATTGTCTTTTCTTTTGCACTAATTTGTACAGAACCTGTAGTTTAACGCACCACAGCGCATTTTGTCATTTTTCGTATTAATCAAGTCTTTCGAGATGCGAAAGTAACGGTAAATGAGAAGTGACAAGGTCTTCAACATTCTCATCGAAACTACATTAAGCCTTTTTTCGAATAGATGACTTGACAAAAGCGGTCATGAAACCTAAAATTACCACTTAATACGAGCGCACATAAAAGAACAGCTGTTCTGTAAGTTACAACGTACTGTAACGAGACTGCGTTTCGTGGGCAGCTTCGAGAGGAACATTGAATACTAACATGTACAGCTTTTTTTTAAATACTTTTAACTGAGAAAGCAACCTGGTTGTGTTCGCTCCTCCAGGAAGCAGCTACAGCTGACGTCCCCTGACCCGCATAATTTGGCAGGTGGGTGCGAGTGGCACAGTAACATAGCTTGGCTGACTTTTTGTACTTTCGACTCGCCACTTGGGGGGATAACGGTACAGCTGTCCGCGTTAAAACATGCCACAACCGGTTGCCGGGTCCCACGGAGGTGGCCCAACCTCGAAGAACATGGCGCCTGCCGAAAACTTACATGTCGTAAAAACGCTCGTGACGGGGTATTTCGGAAACATGGACTGCAGTTTTATGAACGAATATAAACTCTCCGTTATATTCACCACATATTCGCTCTTCTATTAACTGACAATTCTATGCCACTCTTACGAACGGATGGAAAAAATGGAATTACGTAACTTTTTAACTGATCAGTGCCTGTATTCTCTGCCTAAATATTTTATATCATATTCGAGCAGCCAAATTAAATGAGTGCTAGATCAAAAACAGACACGCTTCTCACTGACGTTTCAGAAATGGGCAAATTCACACTAACGAAACACTGATGACTAAAATACTATTGGATAATCCCTGGTTTCTAATCAAAAATTTCATACATACCTAGCGTCAGCCATCCTACAGGTTAGTGCACTGCCAACGAGAATAGACGGCAGGCGAATCCGGATAACAAAACTGTTTGTTTGCTACAACACGCACGAGAAAACTGCTAAACGAACAGAGCTGCTAACAGCTGTCCCTTTCCAGCGGGCGTGAGATACACGTGTGCCGCCCGCTCACATCGGCCGCGCCGCGCTCGGAACACTTCGGCAGTCTTCGGCTGAATCCGCCTCGGCTCGCCAAAGAAGTTGAGAAGCAGAGGTCATGCACGTGGTAAATTTTTCTTTCCTTTGCCTAATACTGACCATATACCGCACGCAACTGAGCGGCTTTCCCGCGTTACACCAACGTTCTAAAAATCTAGAATGTTCAAATCACGTATTTTACGACAAATGGGGCACAGGAAAGCTACTGGGTAAGTTCGTCAGGACCCTGGATTTGACCTTGTAAGAAGCGGGAGTTGACGGACGATTACCCAGGTTTCCCAGAACGTTCCACAGTCCAACGAGCGATCGTTTATGGTTGCAGTAAGAAAAATCCGGGAACTCAAAGCCTCATGTACGAGTTTGGGTCCTACTTTATAATAACTGTTAGACGTGTAGAGTCAGTTACTAAACTGAACTACGGACTCGAGAACCGCCTATTATCAACAGGTCTTTGAATACCCATACATGTTGTAGCACCTCCGACAAAGTGTGTACCTTTATTCACTTCTGTATAACAAACATGATTTAACCTTGTGACATTTAAAAGTGTGTACAAACTCCACTGGTATGCAACTGGAATTACCATGTGTAATTGTTTCTACTGATTCACTGGTCTAATTAGTTACTACCCCGTATACCATAGTAGACGTTGAAGTAGATAATTATGCAGGTTTATTCATTGTTTGTCCTGAAGAACATGCTGATATGTATTTTAACGTTATCCTGGAAAACAAGTGAAGTAATAATGGTTTGATGCAGTTTGCACGCTAGTCTATTCTGTGCAATCCTGATGGCCAATGAACTACTGTAGAATCTGCTTACTGTATTCATCTCATAATCTATAATTTTTACCCCCATATTTCCACACAATACTAAATCGACGACTTAAAAATAAAATCAACGAATCTCATATGATGCCATTCTTTTCTCCAAATTTGATTCTATAACTCAGTTACGCGACCTTCTGAAGTAATCTTCAACATTCTCCCGAGCACAGAATTTCGGAAGTCGTTCTCTTCTTACTTTTACTATCACCTAAGTTTCACTTCCATAGAAGGCTGTAGTCCGGTCCAATTCCTACAAAAAATCTTCCTAATCGATTTATTGCGTGTGTTAAACTCTTTCTGATAACGCTTTTTTCTACTGCAAATCAGTCTGCATTTTATATCCCAGTTACGTGATCTAATTCCCTCACTATCGCCTGATTTGAATTCGACTACGTTCCATTACATATCTTTGAAGACAATATTCACTCCGACTCCTCTTTCAAATACTTCACTGGGAGAACTTTAATGTCAATTCCTATCCTGAAAGTATATATAACACCATCTTCAGTCACTAATATTTGTGTCTTATTACACATGAATTTCAGACCTTGTGTGCATATCGTTAGGTGTATTTCTGTGGTTGAATTTTTTTCTTGCGTAAGATGCTGCTTCAGGTAGTGCAGTTCAGCTAGAAAAACTGAGGACAGGGCTTTAATGCAAAGTGTAGTATAATAAAGAAGATTAACTTAAGGCGTTGTTCAACGTACTTTCGGTGAACAGCAACAGTAGCGTCTGCAAATCCGAAAGACAAAAATTAAATCTGACTTTTACAGGATTGAAATACCCATGACAATGGTACAAACGTGCTGTTGCATTTTCTGAGCGTTAAAAAGAACTGCCGACATAAAAGGCGTACATGAGCGAAGTTTAATCTACTACTACTACTACTACTACTACTCGAGCTTCAAAACCAAACAATGGTTACACAGTAGTTAGTATGCGTAAAGTAACACATCAACTGTATTACTTGCATTTTATATCCTCACCCTAACTGAAAATACAGACGTGAAAGTCGGGTTATGCAAGCAATTCGTCATTACCAAAAGTTCTCACGGAACACCGATACGAAATACATTTACGGTTAATATTGGAAAAGTTGGGAGGTATAGTAACTGAATACATTTGCCCATTTCATTGTGTGTATTAGTGGTATAGATGAACTTAAATGAAGGTCGGAAGAACTTTAACGCAGAAAACCACAACGTTGCAAAATAAAAGTAAACATTGCCTGTAGTGCATTCGTATACTATCCAGCGAGCAATGTTGTGACTAAGTATTAGGGAATTGATTTACGTAATTATGACAGAAATTTGATGGAGCTGGACGTTGCATGTAGCCTCCAGAACCGATCGTAGCAAGGCAAATAATGTTCTTAATTGGATTCCCACGGAGTAAGACGATCCATAAAGCAAGATGTACAGATAACAAAACATAAGGGAATGTGGCTGCTTTTGTCTGAAAACCGCTCTTATTGAACAGTGATGAACAGCTAATTTATCAAACCAGCGATGCTTTATTGAAAAATTAACTGAATGGGGGCTCGAGCCCAGTTCTGCAGCATTACACCCCACAAATGCCCTCTTATCCACCTCTTCTTTATCCACAGTCGTTGAATAGGTAACGCAAGAGCTGATGAATGAAAGCTAGCAAGGAAGCCTTACAGCTACTGCTAAAACGAATTTTTTCATTACAGAAGCGAATTATCCGCATTTGCGTGAGAATTTTATCGAAGACAACTTGTCAGAAGGCATATCCTTGATACGTGAAAACATCTCGACTGCCCTCCCCACTACAGAAACGGTAATCGTCACAGATTGCGTGTAGTAAATTTCCATGCACAAACATCTCCCATCAGTTGACACAAAAAGTTGTACCGTACTTTTCCAACCGGGAGAGCTGCATAGCTAACCCGCAGGATAGAATACGGAGTCCCTCTCCCAACAACAATTTAGAGTCTTGCCACAGAGGTCAATCTCCAATGGGTATGTTGGGCTCATAGCATTATTACCTTATTCGAACTGGGAGAATCGCTACTTCTTTTCTGTAACATGGTATTGTTGCTGTTTTGTGCCTCTCGGGCCAATACTATTACTACAGACATGTGATGGAGGAGATTGCGGGAATACACTTATCTAATCCCATAAATAAATGGAGGACCCAAGACAATTGCAAATGAGTGACCTTGGTACTACTAATAGGCCTACTGTGGATTGATGGGTGTCAAAAAGAATGCCTCTACTATCTGCGGCAGCTGCTGCTCTTTCTCCTTATAGCTGAGTAGCTTTTGTTAGGAGTTGTGCCTTCTGTGTGTACAGTGATCCAGACTGCTGCCTAATCTTTCTTTGTGGGGATGGTTCTCACCTTCACTACGAACATAGCTACCAAAAAACTGTCGTACAACAAACTTTGCGTCAACTGTCTCCTCACATTTTGAATCTTTGTAACTAGACTTTCATATATATTGTAGAGTTTATGCGTGTCAATTCTACAGAACACAGATGTGAGGGGCCTAATGTAACGTTCTGCAGTAGCCAGAAATTTGTCAACCAAAATGCGAGCTTCCTTCAACTCCACTCGTACCTGAGCCACAGTTCACTTCAAAAAAGTTCTCTTATGAATGTATTATACTTGACCACGTGACACTGACCACCTCACAGTACACTTTAGTCACAGTGTGACCACCTGTCAAAAGCCCAAATAACCAACTTTTGCAGCAGGTACTGCTGCAAGATGTACAGAATGAGTCAGTGCGGTTCTGCCAAGTTCCGACAAGCATGTGGAGCCCCGCTGATTTCAGTCCCGGGGCCAGCTATGCTAGGTTCCTCTCGCTTGAGGGCCCATGTCGCCAAAAGCCCAATTTAGGAAGTACCACAGATTATCGACTGGGTAGAAATCCGAAGAGTACTGTAAACATATCCTGATTCTCTTCAACTCACGCATGTACACCCGAAGTTGCATGACGCACCGCAAGTTGTGAGACGCTGCACTGCCCTGTTGGTAGATGCCATCGCGCAGAGGAAAAACTACATGTAGGGATGGGCACGATCCCATGCATAGACGCAACTTTTGTTGGTGCACGGGGCCTTCCAAAATCACGAGATCGCCAGGAGAATATCCTCCGGCCGGGGCCCTTCCGATGTTCGTCGCAGCGAGTTTGCGTTAGACGCCAACAACCATCTGCCCGATTCATCATAATACACGATTCACTTGTGAGGACCAATGCTTGCTGCGGAGGAGGCTTATACGCAGCAAATTTCGGCGAATGGACTTTGAGGGAACACTGTCGGTAGCCCCGTAATTCGTCTGGGCGGTCAGTTGCTCAACAGCCGCAACCCTATTCGTCCGTACACATCTCCGCAGCCGTTGTTAACCCCTGTTATCTATGGCCCGTAGTGCACCTGCGCCGGTTCTGGGGCGCCATTTCGGCAAGCACAGTATACTTTAACAACGGCGGCATGCGAACAATACACAAACCTTGCCGTTTCGGGAATGTTTCCACCCTTGGCCAGAAAGCCAATGATAATGCTCCTGGGTCAGCAAATCGCCCCGTTTCCTCATTACGACGACTGGACAATTTTCCGCGACGTTTTATATACCCTCCACTGCTGGTGCTACCTCCTGCCGTCTGAGTGGTTCTTGGACGTTGACGTGTAACACAGGCGTGACTGATCCGCGTGCAAGCAGCTCACCCAGCCGTGTATCGCTTCAACTAGAAGCGCAGCCATGCTGCAGCATGCAATATAATGCACAACCGGTTTGTCCTACTGACTGGCCCGGCTTTCACCAGCATAGCCCGCCTTCCGAAAGGTCTCCTTACTCCTACTTGCTATATCGTACACACCACAACGCCGTGCGATCTACGAAAAACACCACATAAAACCTGGGTCAATACATTTTTTATACTGAGATCAAAAATTAAGATCAGCATAAGACATATCGTTCAAAATGTAAAATAGATGATTCCAAACGAGCATGACTAGCTGAAGAATGCTATATACTAAGAAGTACGCGTAACAGGAGTTATGTTAACATCTGGCGAAACTAGCCAAGTTCATGGGAAGCCACAATTTTTTTCGTTGAAAGGTGTAGAAGATGTTCGCACTAGCTGCTTGGGTCTAAAGCATCAAATCAATCTACTGCCCCTAGTCCAATAGTTAGAGATTTTGAGCAGTCGTGTAAATTGTGAAGGATGGCAACACATAGGTTCAAGAATGTATACGAGGAGGAGGATAAGAACGCACACGTTCCCACAAATGGCACTGAACACTATGGGACTTACCTGCTGAGGTCATCAGTGCCCTAGAACTTAGAACTACTTAAACTTAACTAACCTAAGGACATCACACACATTCATGGCCGAGACAGAAATCGAACCTGCGACCGTAGCGGTCGCGCGGTTCCAGAATGAAGCGCCTAGAACCGCAAGGCCACCCAGGCCGGCACACACGTTCACAATTCTGGTTCATGGTTCCGAATGCAAAGAATATCTTGGACAAGTAGAGGATGCCGATAAATGTAGCTGAAAGTGCTGGAGTAACTATAAAGAGACGTCACAGATCTAACAGTTTATGCCACTACTTCTGGCGCACTGCTTCAATAAGGAAAAGTATATGGAGGGAGATTGCCGTTACATTTTCACGCTACAAAACTGATTTGGACTATATTCGTAAATGCTGGGGAACACAGCTCTCCCTTGAAGGAACTAACAAGACTTATGGTAGAAAAAGAGTAAATGCTGAATACCAGAATCTCTGCTGGCTGCGGATACACTGCTACGAATGGTCCAAAAGCTAACAACAATGCTCAGACTACTTAAGACATGATATCTGTCATGTATTTCCAACTGGCCTGCTTGCACGTTCACGCCGGAAATTCACATATGTTGCATTCGCTGCAGTTTGTCGCCCTGAATGGAGTCCACAAGACGGCAAAGCACGACATTGAGATTCGTTGAATGAACTGTCAGATCATATCCTAACCGGAACTTACCACGAAGGAACTAGTGCTGTATCTGTATTGCTCACGGGTTACTTAAGAACTGTAGCACTGGAGGGGAAAAACAGAGGGGAAACTATCATTGAAGACAGTTCATTGATAGTTTCTGGCAGACTTATTTGCTGCCTGGTGCTACGGGCTGATCTGGTTTAATATGTTATTAAGAAAGTGACATAAGCAGAATGTTAGGCCTGTGTTACCCTGTCAAAAAAGGTTTGCAAGATTTTCAGTGCATTGGGATGATTTTATTATAGCTTAACGAGACCGGAGCGTAGACCTAGTTGTTATAGATTGCTCTCAAAGATATGACAATGCAATACGGACGTTAGTCAAAATCGAGCGATAAACTACTGCCAACCAAATTTTGTAGCGAGTAAAGACAACAGATTTCTTAAATGTACAGATTAGTACATGAGAAGCAGACGTTATATTAATAGCGACGCTGGGGAGTGCCAGCAACTTCTGGGACACAATACTAGGTACAAAGTCGCTTAAGTGATCTAACACAGGGTAAAAACTGTAGGTCCAGTAATAATACGGGTTATACTCACCTTATACTCTACGCTGTTAACATCAACGAAATGATTTAAAAACAACCCACGGAATTACCACATAACGGAACACGCGAATTTCGTTGCCAGGCAACCGCCTACCACACAACACGCCGGGTTCAATCATACTCTGTATGCAGATTCTGAACCGCTCTGTAAGAAGGTAAAATTGCATTTTTTATTAACTGTCCTTTAACAAAGATGTTCCATTTGCATTACGTTTGAATTTTGATGAAGACAGCGTCGAAGTCTCCCAACTGGTAGTTGGGACAGATATGTCCATGCAAACGAGGACTCTCCCGAAACTTGAGTTTGAGCCACGTACACTGTACAGGAACCGCAACTGCCGGGGAAGAAAGCAACTGTTCAGTGGCGCCAATGTGAAAAATGCGCATAATGAAGGGCTGTGGTGTTGGTGGCTTATCTGACACGGTCGCCGGAGATCAAGAGGCCTCTCTGCACCTTGTGTTGACTCTGCAGGCAGACTGTGCCAAGTTTGGAGACGAACAGTGCTCACAACATTCAGTCTATAGAGTACAACCAACGACGAACACGTACTACCTGTGAGCCGGTTCAGCCATTAGAACCGGGTCGCACTGTACTAACTACACTTCGCTCATCAAAAGAATATATCTAATGTGAACAAACAAAAGCGCAATGATCGGTCAGCAGCTGTAGCACATGTACACCGCTCTTAGAAGTTTGTATGTATTCGACATAGGTTACATTGAATGAAACCCAAATTATTCTACAGTATTAACATCATGATTTCTTAGTCATACTTTATAGTTACGTCGCTTTTATTTCAAAAATCGTGCGCAGTCTCAGTCTGTGCTGCTGCGCTCTGATGTGAAAATGGTTGGCGATGCTTACTGCTCTGTAATTAATGCGCGCATTAAAGAGAGGAACAGTTTGTTAATGGCATTCACAAGTTTACAGGGGAAAATGAGGTCTAAAGTTTTCGGAGTATCTGTACTCACTGAAGTTGTGAATTTCAGAAAAGGATGTGTATAGCCGAAATAGTAGCGCTGTGCAATGGCAAATCGGTATTCATCTTGGATCGAAGATTCAAATCTCACTATAACCTTGTTTTTGTTCAGTTTGCAGTTCCTACATCTTTTAAACATAAAATTCATCAAATGTAATTCTGCTTATGAATTGTCTAATCACCATGTTTAATGAGCAATGCGCATCTTGTTTCTAATACACATTGCACGCAAAATTCCAGTTTTCACTATTAATTTCCCATATTTTATAAACTATTTTGTTGAAATTAAATTAGCCAAAAAAAATTTTGGGACAAAAATGAAAATTAAGTACTCTTTATGTGGACTAGATCCGTTTTTTACACCACATATGTGGTCTTTCAACAGCCAGAGTGATAAGCGTACTGCAGACTCGGAAAACAATTTTCACTACATTGAGAACACCAAACAAATGCATTTTTGCAGTTGCCACTATATCACTGCAATATGATCTTATCTGGAGCGAATTACGGCATTTGTCTCAAGGAAGAACAGAGCATTTAAACTGCCGGGATACAGAAAGTTACGCCATACACGGAGAAAATGCGGCGTCTGGATGGCTTCGTGGATTCTGTTGATCGGCTCATCAATGAAGCAGATGATAGTTGCAGTGCCCAAACTTATTACTCTCATTCGGATGAGGAACGGGGTCATATTACCAGACGAATGAGTTTAAGTAATATTTTCAGGGCAGCGTGGATGGTAAAAATCGTGGAGGGAGACCGAGCGATGAATATACTAAGCAGATTCAGAAGGACGTACGGTGCAGACGATGAACTTTGCACAGGAAAGAGTAGCATAGAGAGCTGCATCAAACCAGTCCCTGGACTGAAGACCATAACAACAAGTTACTTTTCATCACTCCTGTTGTAAATTAAAATGCTATGTTAGCTAAGAACGAGTATTTTATGCCTCCCGTCAGAAGGGTGCAGTATGGTCGGAGTTTTGCCGAATAACATGTCACTATTCAAAAACTAATGATATTCGAAACTATACTGTTTATCTGCGCGTCTCTTTTTCATCCTAACTGCAGCTGCCCCCATCACCGCAGTTTAGTTGGACCAGCTGGGTGGCCACTGCTGTTCAATTTAACGCGCCGTTACAGCTGCTGTCACGTACCATCGCCCAGTCCTGTCATTGTCGTACTTGACCGTCCTCCAGACAGCTTGGCTGCAGCTGCACGTGAAACCAAATCCAACGACATTACAGTGCACATAGTATAGGCTGACGTATCGATGGATTGCTGCGCCTGTAGGGCACAATACGTCGCTGCTTTCAACAGCGGTCTGTGGAACCCTTCCATACCCGTAGACCAGTTTATGGACGTCGGTGTAGTAGAGCGCACGCAAAGTTAGACGCATTGTGCGAGCAGCGGTGAACAGCCGAGAATCATCAGGACACATGTTGCACCTGCAGCGTCAGGCACCACGACTCCGCCAAGCACTGACTGCTACTATGGTCATGAAAACTGACTGGAGTGTGAAACGCCGCACATTTGTTTTCAGTGATTGGAGTAGGTTCTATCTGTATGCGAGTGAAGGGCACCCTGTATAGCGAAGACCTGGTCAGCTGCTTTTTTTCCAGAATGCATTCGCCCATGACAACTCCCAAGCCAGGCTACATGATGTTGACAGAGGGGGCATCAGCTATAAATCGCTATTACATTTGGTATTGCTGCAGTGTAAAGTAACAGTACCCACTACATTGCACAGGCTACTGCCATTTCATCGCGGGAGATGTGCATTTTCGCGTGACAGTGCACGTACACATGACACCATTGCGACGCAACGTGCTATTCGCGTTGTACAACCAACTGCTCTGGGCAGTAATATCAGTCACTTGCCAATTGAACACTTATAGGGCATGATGGGGCGCAAATTTACTCGTTCTCCAGGGCTTGCAAGAACCACTGCCAAATTCCAACAAAAGGTTCAAGACGCTTGGGAAATTCTATCGTGGATGCCATTCGGCATCTTTATGACTGTGTGCGAGAGTAATATACGCCTGCTTTGCTGCCAGGTGGAGCACTGTCTACTGATGAGACTGTTCAGGCACCTTTTATTATGACGTGTACTTCATATGCTATGAATATGATGAACTTCGTTCCACGTTACTTGTTAATAAAATGACTGTTGGCTTTGTATATTTTGCTGCAGTGTATTTGAATTTTACGCTACGAATGAAATCCGATGTACATGTTAGAGTTTACTTCAACATAACGCGGAAGTAATCTGAAAATCAGTTTATTCCATTGCAACTGGCGCATTCACTTCGCTAGGTCCAGACCTAGTGGACTAGGAGAGAGTTACTAAGAGCACGCAAAGCCACAGAGCTGCCATCTGTGAGCCGCAGTGGCTAACTAGTAGCGGCCGCCCATTCAATGGCAAGCCAGTGGGAGAAAAATATGAGGTGCCTTCGCTTAACACTATTTATAGCGCCGCCATCTATGTTTTAACTGGCACTGAAGCCGCGGTGACAATGGGTAGGGGCCGGGTCATTTTTAGGACACTTCCTACATACGACACAATACTCGCCGACCTACACCGGCATAAACCTAGCTAACGTACTGAGTTGCAAGCAGCATAACGTGCTGTGTCCACTCGAAATGTAGGTGGACTTACAATATCAAGAATATTCTGAAAATTAAAAAGGTACAGAATGTAACTGACCAGACAGTAACACTCTGAAGGACTGGCAAATAAAGTGACACTCCACACATTGTCTCAAATCTAAGTGTTGTAAACCCACCAATCTCCATCTACCTACCGACGAAGTAAATATTCCGTTACACTATGTCTTCTACAATTTTCAACTTCGAGCAATTATGCCTAACACTCGGGAATGGTCGTGAAGTGACACTTTCAAGTAACGTATCCTCCAAACGCCCTAAAAATTAAAATAATTTTTTCACCGCATGGACACCGTTCACTTGTCAAGAGTCTTTCAGGTAAAAACTACTGGCCATGGTCTCAAACACGGGGATACTACCGGTAACTTTGTGGTTACGAGACCGGATTATCTCAACTGCTCTGTTGACACGATGTCACATCGGGGCCATGAAGTACAGGGTTTCGTCTGAACCCCGAAACAGTAGGAACATGTCGGTTCGCACGAATGTAAAACCTGGTAAACATATCGTTACATGAAGGCAACTAGTGACTTTCTGAGCAACTTTGAACTGTGAGAGATGGACACCTGTCAAATTTGAACCGACGAAAGTCAGCTTCTATCGATGCTCCGGGAAACTGCATTGAAACTTTGGCAAACAGCAGTCTGCTTGCTTAAGACCAAAATTCACGCCGTAAACATCACTGGTTGTCAATTACGGGCAGTGAAATAAGGAAAACAAAATTTGAGGAAAATTTCGCTGGTGTCAAATTACCCCAAGTCTTGAATACCTTGCAAAATACGTCGCGTATGAAGAGCACCGACAATTAATTAGAATATACCAGTTGCAGCTAGCATTAGAGGTGTAGCATTAGAGGTGAATTGTAGCTTATCCACCGGACACTTAATAGCTTTCCCTGTTGGGTAAGAGGCCGAGGCAATCGGTCTACAAGATTCCTTTAATGTTCTTACCAGAATTAGTGTCAATTCTAGTTACCCATCACAGCAGCACCTCCGTGACGTCACGGTTACCAGTTTACGACATACGTCCAAGGCATGAGAACATTCAAAACTAATCTGCCCTTTGCATAGATACTACTCTCTAATATACGAAGCGTTATTGCTCAATTTTCAATGTGCATTGTGGAGCAAAACTAAATCGCAACTGCTCTGTAATCCGCTGCTACCAGGACGTACATGACGGAAACTTGGAACTGCACAATGAGGAATGGAAAAGCCTGCGTTGAGATTTACAAGGCAAAAAGTGCCAGAAGGCAAATCAGCGACGTTAGTGACATTCTGGGGACAAATGTTAGTGCGTTAAGCGAAGCGCCGGAAGGGCAGTCGGGAACGACAGAAGATATGGCTGTGAGAAGACGTCAGCCAATCGCACGCTGACCGACCGCTCTCCAGGACAACGCGACAGCAGCCGCCCCTATGTGAAGAGGACATAAGCGCGAGCGTCGATGTAACACGGAAACTGCTTATTTTGTATGTCGCCCTTTGATTGCGACATCACTCTTGTCATCTTTTAATAACACTCATTAATACGATTTGTTTCGAATGATGTCTAGCGATCCGAATAAGCAGATTTCCTAGACACCCCATATTTAACGACAAGGCCGGACGTAATAAGAACAGCCATAAATAAGATCGTCTGCATAGCCATTGACTGACAAAGGCGGTACTGAAATGGAGTCCAAGAGAGAAGCCACGAGGATGACCGCCATACCAATGGGCCACACCTGCGGAAGACCTGATTCATCTGACTGGTGCAGACATACCTCAGCTCAGAATCTTGAAAGGCCACATCATTTAATACCAGAAATGGCTGATATTGGAAAGCATTTAACGAGTTTTTTACACTTATTTGACCACAAAACCGCTAGTCACGTGCTATGACACGGTTCAGCTAGACGCTGTCAAAAATGCGAAACGCGTGTTTCTTGCTAACCTTATGCAAGTAGGTGTCAGAGATTGCTCCGCGGCGTGGAAGCTTGGTGATTGATTCGCAAAGATCTACTCGCACAACCACCCACATTACCATTGCTGCTGCTCTATAATTTTACACATGCGCGCGCTTTGTGTGTGTGTGTGTGTGTGTGTGTGTGTGTGTGTGTGTGTGTGTGTGAGAGAGAGAGAGAGAGAGAGAGAGAGAGAGAGAGAGAGAGAGAGAGAGAGAGAGAGAGATATATATATATAGGGCGTGGGGTGACGTGCAGGGCGGCGAATGTCAACCACCTCTGTGTGCTCACTGTGAACTCCTTGCACAGAGGTCGGATTCGTCATCAAATTTCTCTAAAAGCATGTGAACACAAGTAGCCTAGTTTTAGTCTTAAGTGTCGCAACCGGTAAATCTGCAATGGAAAACAAATTTGTATTAATCAGCTGAAATACTTGTTCGATCATAGTTATAGTATTTCAAGTTCACGGAATTGCTCCTGGAGAATGCCAACTATAACATTACGGTATCATTTTCACCAATTTCAATTTGAAGAGAGTGTCATTCTTGTAGCCTTCACATCAAGAAGTTGTTTAAAGAGAACAGCGATAAAATCCCTACCTTGGAATGACGTCAAAATGCACTCTCCATCTGCACGATGTTTCCATTACTGTACTATTTTTTGAACTGGAAAAAACTATCACAGATGACAAGTGTATACCCGATCCTTCAGCCATTCAGCTATAACAACCAGTCAACATGCAAGCCCCAAGATCTGCCTCTCCCTTAAAAGTTGAGTTCAAGCGATCTTCGACAGTGCGCAACATACAGCTACCCGAGCACGCCTTGCTCCCCAACTTTTAGCGTCAGCAAAGAATCTTCCACACCTTGATGGAGACTCGCCCTGTTTTCAGACATGAGCGTCTGCAGAGCCAAAACCTGGGACCTTACTGTCGTTAAGGGCATTGCCTTCGAGCAATTTCCAGGCTGATTCCCGGTACGACAGCTTTAATGAGTCAGGAAAGCGAAGTTAATTCCGCAAACAACCTCTGGGCTTCTTGCTATGCCATTTTTTCGCGACAGAACTCCTAGTCCCACAGGTACAAAGGCGAGCTGCTAAGTTTCCAAGCTTTTCGTTCAATGCCAAACGTTCACCGCAGTGTTTTCTCCGCCGTGCCGTAAAAATATGTCATCTTACGATATGGTACTGCCCAACGAAGTAAGATCCGAGGGCGCGATGCGCTATGCTGTAGGAACGGCCAAGCCCCGGGAGTAAAATGCTTCGTATGCGTTAGTTTGGTAGTGCGGTTCAGTATTAAAAGCGCTTTCCATATCTGTTAGTGTTGGTAAATGTGAAAAATGCCAAGCTGCATCGTGGTTCCAAGTAACCCTTAAACTGTAGGTCCTATAACTGGGTAAGTTATAGGACCATGCCTAGTGAAGTACTGTGGCGTTTAAACCCCTGCTTTACCTTTCAGCTGCCTGACTGTGTGACGTGCAGACGCACCTGAAGAGACCGAAAACAATAGGCCCGCTCCGACGTCAGACCATGCCTAACGGCTTACGGACATTCACAATAGGCTAGTTGCATCATCCTTGCCTGCCGTGTCGAAAATGCCAAACACCCCGAATAAGCCTGTCTGAATAAACTGGGGCAAACCGTGCAGTCACACTACAGCGCCGTACACATGACCTTATTAGTTTCAACCCTCTACGATCATAGGTAACAAAGTACTACACGTCTTTCTTCTGAATACCTCGTCCTCTTCCTACTTCCGTGATATTTTGTCGTCTTCCACCTCATGCTCGAAATCAGTTAAAAACACTCATAGCGCTCCTGCGTGCACCTCGTTTTTTTTCGTGCTTTTCTTCCACGACCTTTCGTTTGCCGTCCTACAGCCGGATGCCGGTTCTGATTGCTTGCGTTCCGTCGTCTCCCGGTTGCCTTTGCAACATATCGTAGTGTCTGCAGCGTCTGGGGCCTGTCTTACACTCTTGTTGGTCTGTAACTTGCCTCTTATATTTCCCCTGGTAAAAGAATCTGTGTATGTTCACCACTTCACCTTCAACCTTCCATTTCGTCTCTGAATTCATAACACTCCTCGCATTGTACGCTGTCTTGGGGCTGGCTTTTGCTATGGTGACAATCCATATCCTTGAGAAAGCTGTGTCGAAAACTTTTTCGATACCGATTCCTAGCTTCTGTACCGGGTGTCCCTCACTCATTCGTGAGAGACTCCGTACAGTCATTGCACGCAGAACATTTAGAAACATTTCCCCGAAGTCCAACAGTCTAACGACGTTGTAATATATGGAGTCCAACAGCTCGTTCAAGTAGCAAAATCCCTCTGAAGTTAATCAGTACCTTGTGTCGCTCATCTTATGTATCGGAATACTTATGGCTTCTTTCCAGTCTTTCTATGCGTTTCTGTTTATCCAGACTCATCTTGTAAACACAATCTTCGGTCGTCAGACCTAATTTCCTCAGCACGAATATCATGGTTACCTGCAGCCTCGCCTCACCCCCCCCCCCCCCCAAAATTCGTAAAATCCATGCGTGCTACGAGGGTGGTTTGTGAAGTCCTCTGAACGGAATAGGAAAAGTGCTTACATCACTGAAACTTTACTTTTCATTGTAGTCTCCTTGGTCCAACAATGTTCCAGTGCCGTGATCTCATCTCGAAAATGAGTTTCCTCGAAGCCTACAAAATATTTGCTGCTTCCTCTGAAGTGAATTTTCGTCCACCAAGAAAAATTTTCAGTTTTGGGAAGAGACTGAAGTCTGACGGAGCCATCTCAGGTGAATAAGGCTGGAGTGGCAACAATTCATACCGTACTCTGTGTAATTTTGCCACGGCGACGGCACACGTGTGCGGGCGCGCATTGTCTTGATGGAAGGTGACTTCCTCGCTAAACCTGGACTTTTTCACGTATCTTATGTTGCAAATTGTCCAGGAGGTTAGCACAGTAATCTCCAGTAATTGTTTGCCCAGTGGGGAGATAGTTTATAAACAGAATCCCCTTCGCATCCCAGCACACTGATGCCATGACCTCTCTCGCCGAAGGAACTGTCTTTGCTTTCTTTGGTGGTGGAGAATCAGCATGTTTCCACTGCTTTGACTGTTTTGTCTCTGTAGTATAGTAGTGCACCCACGTTCATCTACGGTCACAAACTGGCGCAAAAAATCTTGTTGTGGAGTAGTGATATCTTGGCCGACAACTGCGCTTATCACCATATAAGCTCCAGACCAAATTTAAATTCACTTGTCCACTTGGCTACGACTGAATATGAAGGAGCAGAGTCCCCCAGTGTATTCTGGAAATCGCCACGAATGTCCATTGCGTTCATACATTTCTTTACGAAGTACTTAAGCACTGCTCGAATCTACTAGCGCTTATCTATCGTGGTCATTTCGAGAACTTTTCAAATCACCCTCGTAATAAAAGCATAGAGAGTAACCAGTTAACGTAGTGATAAACCTTTCCTCACGTTTTCTGTTTTATGCACATGATTAGTGTAATATTCACAACAGGACGAACAAATTTTTTTTGATCGTGTCACGTCACTCGTGTTTGTCAAAAATCAGGAAGCAACCACGAGAGAAACTGTAACACGAAGAGCAGGAAGAAAACCATTATTTTAGGCGACTAGGTGTTCTGTGTATCTCTAATGTGCACTTTTTCAATGCCTGGCTTTTGAAGATCAGTTGTAATCTCATTTAAAATATGCTGTATTTTCCATTTTCCTGCAGTTGGCCTTCGGAAACTGTACAGGGCGTTCCTAATGACCGTCAACACTTGAAACTGCACCAATACACGGAATAATGTAAACAGACAGGTAAAATCTGGCACACGTGCCTGAAATGACGTGGGGCTTTATTGAAACAAAAACAAATGCAAAAACCGGCCAACATGACGCTGGACACAGAGTTGTGGCGCCGCATGAGAATCGTGTACTAAATTAGATATAGTGAGAAGGAGTCAGATGCGCCAGCAATCGCGCTCCGACTTTACCAGGAAAGACAAAGGTTTACTATCAGAATGGGAAATATGCTACAACAGTTTTACGATCCTCTCGCCATAGGAACGGTATTCGAACAACAAGTTTCTGTGACAAGTATCGCTACGAATAAAATCACGAAATGCCACGGGTTGATTAGACGATCGGTCCCGTAATGGCTGCTACTCGGGCAGTTCCGGAAAAGATGCATACTTCAGCGTGTTCATCTCCGCAGTACCGTCTGGAGAATGGAATCCGCACAAAATCCAGGGTCATAACGAGCTGTTAGGCACCGATCTACTGACGGAGGAAGACGATTGGCTGCATAACGTGTCGAACGACGAGGCCTGTTTTACACTCTGAGGCTGCGTGGCATACGCAACTGCAGATTGTGGGCTACCGAAGGTCTTTTGAATTGTCGTGGGAACCCGACTGTGCATGACGTGGAAGTCACAGTGCGATGATTCCCACACCACCCGTGATGGGGATTCTGTTTCTTCGAAAAACGTAATGTGATTTTTTCCAAACCGACAGCACAAAATCGCATCTGGCTGATGAACACCGGCTGGAAAGTACGGCTTTTATGCAGGGTGGCGCTCCACCCCATATTGCTGTGTGAAAGATGTCTTGCACCCATCGTTTGGTAAGGATCTAGTGCTGAGCCGTCACTGCTTCCCACGTCACAAGACAATTCGTGCAATTATTGACTGAGGTTACCTACCGCGAACGTCCGACCTCATTACGGATGCCAAAAGCCAACATCCGACGGCAATTTCTCGCCATACCTTCCTACTGATCTGCTGTACAATGCTGTTCAGAACGTTGTCCCGTGATAGCAGGTATTGTCGAAGGCCGGAATGTAGTGTTACACCGAACATCGTCTTTGCTAAAAACAACTTACGCTATTGCATAATAAGAAGCGCCATCTCACGGTCATTGTGCACATTCCTTGGTTTCAATAACACACCATGTCATTTCAAGCATGTGTCAAATTTTACCTCTACCTACATTATTGCGCGAAGCATAGTATTTTTCAAATATTAACGAACTTATGCGTCACCCCATGTAACATTTTATCTGCCGAGGCGCCAGTGTAAGCTTAAAATACAGAAAATTTGAAATATTTCTCTGCTTGATGGCGATCAACTCAATTTTTTCGGTCATTCGCGATTGGTTCGCCTTGGATAGCACGACAACGCTGTTACGAAGCGCCGCATAAGTTCTTCCGATGGTCCTCGAACAAGGCTACATAATCGTAATTTTAAAGAATCAAATAGAGTGGACAAATTTTAATGTCTGCAAAACACTGCTGTACACTCACGCATTGTCTTAAATGGTTCTCGTGCACGCTTTTCATGTATCACGCTTCAGTAAAGCCGGTATTTTCCAAAATAAAACAAACAGCTCAGAGCTCAGAGCTAAGGAAATAAAGAAAATCGCTGTTTACAACTGGCAGGACAGCTGAAAGCACAGGCATGGAAACAGCGACGATACCAGTCCACCGTATGTACTTTCAGCAAGTGAACGAAACAGTTTCAATAATCTTTTACTTAGAATGCATCACTGATCTTGTTTTAATCAAGTGCAAGTATCAACTATTTCTCAGGTCGGTAGCTTTTCTGTGATAGCTGATTACCACGAAACGAGAGTAAGTTATGCAGCGTATTTCCTCGCTACACTATCTTCTTTAATGTACAAATCTAAGGTTGGTCTGCAGCAGTAGCCAGCCGCTCCACTCTGACGTCCTCGTATTTCCGCATACGTAGCGCATTCAGTCACAGTCCGCTGCATGTATGATTTCCTTGGTTGTCCCGGAAGATCCCTGCCTCCGTGAAGTAATTAGTGATTATACCTAACTTTCACCACCAAATGCGGAAATTTTCTGTTGCCACTCACATACATAGGGAGAAATGATAAAACAAGCAAAATCAGAACTCTCACGTAAAAATTTAAGCTCTCATTTTTCCCACGCGCTGTTCGAGAGTGGAACAGTAGTGGTAAGTGGTTCGATGAACCCACTGCCCAGCACTTAACTGCCAACTGCAGAGTAATCATAGATGTAGACTAGCTCCTGATGGCTCAAATGGCTCTGAGCACTATGGGACTAAACATCTGAAGTCATCAGTCCCCTAGAACTTAGAACTAATTAAACCTAACTAACCGAAGGACATCACACATCCATGCCCGAGGCAGGATTCGAACCTGTGACCGTAGCGGTAGCGTGGTTCCACGCTGAAGCGCCTAGAAGCGCCCGGCCACTCCACCCCCGCTCCTCCTGATGAGAGCTTTTTAGTTCACCTCCTGACGAGAGCTTTTTAGTTCACCATCGGTTGTCCTTTATAATATGGCAGTTTTCTGAAAACTATATGGTTCAAATATTTTACGAAACAGAACTTTAAAAAACCGCTCTCTTGTTATTCGTGTATCTTCTGGGATTTTTGGTCATGATCCAAAAATGGTTCATGTATCACGACCACAAAACAGGAGGATTTATTATTGTTCCTACGATGACGCTGTGTCTTAAAATGAACCAGTCTGGTTCCTGTGGATGTACCACCCGAAATCTGATTTCATGCACTCTTCTCAGCACTACATTGGTAATTCACTGATGATCAGCCTTCTGAAGCAACAAATTTCCAATTCTTCTAGCATCTTCTCCCTTTTTTTCCTACTGCCCTAGTTCCACACCCGTGAAATTTCAATCCAAACAAATGCTTTCATTACCTGTTTCCTCATTTACTAACTTGGTGATGAGTAAATCCTCTCAAATTAAATGCAACTTCGGCCTGCTGTATTCTGCTCTTTCCAGCTTCTGCCATACCTTACAATCCTATGTATCAAACGAATTCCTCAATCACTTGTAACTCCTCCAATTCTCATTCTTAGATGTCCACATTCTTAAAGACTGCGTAACTATGCCTTATCCTTTTGTTTACATTCATAGCATACTGAGTACAGAAAATCCACTGTGCAGTGTACCTTCTCTCCGCAGCCCCAATAATATATGCTTAACATAACATGCCCATTTAATAGCACTGCGTCAGCGAAAACATATTAGAGCGTGATTTTGTCATCGTTTCGCGACAAAAGCACTACCTGGTACAAAATTCATCTGTACCATCCGGGTACATGCCCTTTTATCTATGTTGTTCGATAACGTCTGACATTGTTAATTACTCTCCTACTAGCAGGGTCACAGGAACCTGGCAGCCGTCCGAATAAAAAAGATTCAAACAACAGCTTTAACAATGAAGCGCCACCCCATGGAAACAATGAACGTACATCCCTACGTTTTCGACCAGAACACTTTGGATAGCAGACTTATAACTTGTGGTTTCAACATTACAGAAAGACGCGGCCTGCGACTACTAATTCTGATGTCCCACAGATGCAAATCATAGTCTAGGTCAGTTCCAAACTAGTCGCCTTAACAATAGTTGAGCCTGCTGTGAATGTGACATGCTTATCAGTGAACTGGATCGCTATTCATGCCTCCATCGACGACCTGTCGCAGGCGAAGAAGTAACCTTGCCCCTCCCGAACTTGTTTTTGAGTCTCGGCCAGAGGCGGACAGAGGAAGGAGTAAACATCGCACCGACGCTAAAAATAGCGCCCTCGCACCGCGAGCGAATGTCCCGTCTTACCCAATGCGGTGTGGTTCGGTGCATTCCCATAAACTGCTCATAAACCAAAGTCTGGAGTCTAAACTAATGTAGAATCTACCCAATCGCTCCAGTCTCATGCCAATCATGCTACTCCTGAGGCAGCTTTCGCACAATGTGTATCGTGAAGCCTGTTATACTGAGAAGCAGTCTGACAGTGTCAATTTCGTTATCTAGAAGGGTGAACTTATAACCGAAAATATCCGTTCAAATGGAGCTGCAGTAACATACTGTCGTTGAGAAAAGTCGTGTACACATGCCGAATTATAACATTTTAACTTGAAGGTTCACCACAGTGCCCCAATGTAAGATGTAATAAAAGATTATCACCACCGTAAGTTTACATGCAAATTATCTCCTGAATATCCCCAATTTGAAAGCAGTACCAAGTAAACCAAGCTTCGTAAACAATCCGCTAACGTGCAAAAGTAACCAACGTTTGTTAAACATTCGCTCAGTAAAGACAACAGCCCCACACGATAGGGTATATCTGAATACAAGAACATAATAGAATTGTTTTCAAAAATTAAAACTATTCTGATCCCGAATGTTGGATGTAACGTTTCAATGCTTTAATCGGCTGGCTCCGGACGGAGGTGGTACGGTTTGGCTTCCTACGTCCGTAACAGTTTTCAGGGGCCAGAACAGTTTACACATGGACTCCAAAGCGCATTATTTCATTCACAGATTACCGTTAGATACCAGAAAGCGATAAGGGAAAAATCTACGAATGACTTTGGATTCACACTGTGATCTCTAGCCATTCTTAGAATTTTGAACAATTTG
Organism: Schistocerca americana; assembly: GCF_021461395.2. Classification (NCBI taxonomy): domain Eukaryota; kingdom Metazoa; phylum Arthropoda; class Insecta; order Orthoptera; family Acrididae; genus Schistocerca; species Schistocerca americana. The sequence continues at coordinate 153,285,144 of NC_060129.1, forward strand.
CAGTAGGTTCACACACAACTTTAACTTTCAGTGATAAAGGCAAATTTGACAGTGGAACTCTTTTACAACGCTATTACGAAGCTGTGTGTTCTAACACGGGCGCCAGGACTTGAGACGTGAAACGCAATACTGTCACACAGAGATAACACCCGTCGTATCTCTACCAGTTTCACAATGGAACATTTGTTAGGCAGTCACATTAGCACATATTGCACCATTTGGCTACCAAGAGTAATGGGTGTTCGCGTTACAGACTACGTTTCTTGTTTGCCACCAATGAATCTTAGAGACGTTAATCACGACTATCGTTATTTGTTGAAAATGACTAACAAAAACGACTACGGTCAACAAGGTGTTTCCCGCCAAAACGACCTGGGGAAACCATTATCCTTCTCGCTCTCCAAACCTGTAATTCTTTCCGCTGTTGCAAAATTACTGTATCGCAGCAAGGAATCGACAAATTTGTAACCTCTACTGAGAACTCCAGTAGATTACACGAATCAAGGATCAAAGGTACACGGAAGGTGACCTTCAAATAGAGCATGCACTTTGAAATCTCTAACTACGTGAAATAAGTACAGAATCTGCAGATTTGAAGGTACTTCGTTCTATATTTTTGTAAAATGGCCACGTAAAATTCCATTATCTGCAATTCAGCAGCAGTGTGAGCACGAAGAAAAGTGGGCTACTACACCCGGAATAGGGCGTCCAGCGGCCAAAGGCTAACGTGATAACTACATCAAACAGCGGCTCACTAGACCAGAAAAACGTCTTCCAAAATCGTCACCCACACGTTACGAGAGCGGGATAAGAACGACGCTTCTTGCTAGCAACTGCTCTCAGACCTAAATTAGGACATGTGAATGGAGCCGAGGCGGCCGGCAAGATCAGCCATCTTAAATTACCTACGAGCCAGCATGCACGCTTCTAAGGAAAGCTTAAGAAATGTGGTCTGGCAAGATTTGACAAATACCGAGCGCTATTCACAACTCGGCCAACTACTGGTACATCGGAACGACGAATGTAACGGTTATATTAAATTTTATGTAAGAAGACACTCACCTCGACCCATTTCTTCTTAGTTTTGCGTGCTGAGTAGTCTTGAAATCGAGACACGTGTAGAATGCGTTAACAGATTCACCGGGGAAATTCACGGAAGACAATTTGAGTATTTGTTCAATAGCTGCACCGTACTTGAGTATAAAAATAACTTATCACAGACTTTCCACTCTCTAAAAAAATAGATTCGGTTATGTGTTAAAATCGTAGCCGCCGCGATGCTGAAAACACCATCGCGTGTGAAGTTCCGCAGCGGGAACAGTCCAGTGAACAAACGGATCCGGCGGGCACACGCGGCTAGACACATGCGCCCGTCAGGGGCGCCATCTTAGCACGTTCTGGCTCCACCACGCCCGGCGCGCCGCGCCAAGGCCTCTCTTCGCGGCTGGAGTGCCTTGGAGCGCTATTTCCGATGGCGTACACCGCGGAGGGGGACGACCACATCTACCGTGTTCACGGCACTCGGCGGAGGGGGCTGCGATGCATCCCGCACGGCGGGGAAAGCTCTCAAAGTTAAATTCCGCTGTTTTCCACTCCCCTCGCAGAAATCTTACATTGCACTTTTGCATGCGTACTGGCGGCTCACAATATTCATTAGCACGTATCTATGATCCGCAACCAATCCAAAGATTAGTCTATTTGAGTAAACGTACGCAGATTCAGCTGCAAGTTGTCCGTGTAACAGGTTCCAAGGTCAACAAAAATTTGATTCTTAATATTTTAGTAACTATCCGCCAAGTCTTGAAATTTAAAATGCTGTCATAATCGATTGATGGATGAGTTTAGTCTTACTCTGAAGATTTAATATTACATCAAACATTTAAGTTTGAAACTGTGCCAACTCACGCCACGTGTATTATCAAGACTACGTCGAACTATTATTTGATAATTATCGAGTTCCTACTAACTTTACAATTTTTCAAACATTTCCCGCCGGTAACCCCCCACAAAATAATAAAATGAGAAAGATTTATCGTTTACATCGTTTTCGTTGTTCATGGAGTGAAACACCACCACCAAGCACTACGTTTCAGTTACTTTATTAGTGACCAAGGTAAGTTGCGGTTCCACAGAAACTTAGAACACGCGAGGTAATAATGACCCTACTAATCCTAGAACACACCGAAGAAAGGTATGTCTACGTTTATAACACTTTTATATAACACTATAAACTCATTGTAGAAAATTGAAAATGTAATCACGTTCTGGGAGGGCAAATTAAAACATTTGGGTTCGCCGACAACTGAATTCTGCCGGACACACGAGGACCTGGCAGAACGTGAAAGCAATGGAATGAATACTGTATTGCGAACAGGCTAAAACAAGGGTAATAGTAAGAAGTCGAATTATATCAGTTAACCTTAAAGAATTAGGTTACGAACTGGGAAAAGTTGATGAAGGTCGTTACTGGGCCAGCAAAATAACTGATGGCCGCCGAAAGGAAGAGCATGTAAAATGCAGAGCACCAATAAACTGAGCAGCATTGCAGAAAAGGTAAATTTGATTTCGATTTTGGCAAAGTTAAAGGTTAGGCAGTCTTTTCTGAAGGTATTTGCCGGGAGTATTACACTGAAAAACGTGGACGATATCCAATCAAGACATTAAGAAAATAGGAGCTCTGCAGTACTATCCAAGCATTATGATTATGGAGAAACACATTGTACAATAATGAAGGGTTACTGACAATTGGGGAGGGGACTAAGTGAAGACACTGGATGATACGACACAGTCTGAGGCATCAAGCAATCGTCAGTTTGCTAATGAATAAATAAGTAACTGGTTTTATTTCGTTACTGTAAATTTCAGTTGGCTGTCAACGGACTTTCACTCCAATAACAATCTACAATGCCAGATGTGTTTGATATACAGCTCTGTAAATAATACGAGACGACTACTGTTATATCAATGGAAACAAGGCAGTGGAATTCGCAGTCATGCATTTCTGTCTGATTGAAGCGAAAATGAAGATCCTTCAATAACAGCTGAAGCGTTGGAGAAGAAGCTGTAGTAAACAGCGTTTTTCCTCTCTCACTCCCGTACATGCTGTTTGGTCCCGATAACTTGATTTCGCTAGTGTTGTCAGAAGAGAAGAAAATACGCACTATTGCCAGAAGCGAAGAAAATTGGCACTATCTGAAAGGTATCAGTTTGTCTCCGAACGCCACCAACTGCCTCTAGGCACGAAGTATCACGAAAGGCTCGTTTCCAGAAGGACGTAAATTCTGCACGCGCTTGCCGCGATGTTGACATTAGAACAAAAATGTACTCAAGTTTACTTCACGTAAATGGGGCAATTTCAATTTCATAAACTTGCTGCAACTATTTGTTAGAAAGTGCAGTAATTCTTAAAAAGCGGAGCAGTCGCCACTTATTTCACTCAGTTAACTAAGATCAGAGGACTTTACTCAGATTGAAGACTTTGAGGATGCCGTATGCAAATTTTGACTTGTCTTGTTTATTATATAACCATATATTCAGTAAGAGGGGGAAAATGCAGCGTTGTTATCTCACCAAGAGCCTGCCTTTTAATTACTGTTCAATTTTTGGAGCAGCATTTATAACTTATCACAAATGTGATGTATATGGTAACAAAAAATCAGGCAAAATTTTAAGACACCTGTACTTGCATTCTATTTTCCCTTTCGGTGAAACCAATTTATTCGTACATTCATTTCGCACTTCCTTAATTGGTGGTCCCAATTATATGAGTTTAGGTTTTCCAATGTTAAATTGGTTTCGGCGAATCTGTCTTTGTGCCATTCTTCTTTTCGACAGTGATATTTTCGGAGGTACTGAACGCACCAGAAAAACTTCCACTAAATAACAAATGCGTCAAATACCGCAGCAAGATGCAAGAAACGGTAACGAATTTTCAGCCTGTAGCTCAATGTGTGCTGATTTGAAACTTCCTGTCAAACTGTGCGCCGGATCCGGAGTCGAACCTAGGAACCCAGTCAGGCATGCAGCTTTAATTTATCAGGAAGTTTCGGGCAAGAAACTGTTTCCACTAACTTATAAACTTTTGGAAGTCGATGAAACTAGAGGATGTCTACGTTTGGGGGATTGACAGTGAAGCTTTATGCAGATATGGTGGTTCCTAATACGCCACTCAATTCTGTGACAATATGGATAATGTGTCATACAACAGCAGATAAGTCGACAGAATGCTTCATAAAAATGATTTCAGGATTACGATGTTAAAGAGTGGTTGCGAGTTGGGCAAAAAACCTGCAAGGACTCTATACGGAAGGATGAAATATCTAAAATTTAACAAACCAGTCTTGAAAGAGTACGTCGTGGATAAAAACGCTGAGAGCAGAGACCACAAATTAGTCTGTTTACAACTGAGACCTACATTCGATATAATTGGCGTGAGCCAAAATAAAAACAATTTCAGGGAGAAAAATGTCACTTGTGGCGTGTCGAAATAAAACTCACAGAATCTTGTTCTTACTATTTCCTTCCAGTTACTGTACAGGAGTCGCAAGGTTACTGCAGGGGCACGAGTATTGGACGCCAGTGGGAATAACGGAAATGGCCATCGATGAAGATATCAATACGACGCCCTTGAGCGGCGATGATGATCTTGAATCAAACACAAATGACAGTCATCTCTAGTGAACATCATTTAGACAATTCTTTCAGGCACAATTAATTACACTAAGTAAACATTATTGCTGTGCTGTTTTATAAATGCAATGTGTACACAGATTTTTAAAAAAATCAGTGTGATTTTCGATTACTAGTGTTGTAGGCTGTACATATCTACTTTCATTTTTCATAATTTCAGATAAATAAATAGTATTTAAAGTTGCAGGTTAAACACTCTAGCATGAATATGCCACTAAATCACGTAAGCGGGCAGTTTTTCCGCAAATGTCGCCTGCGATTTCGTGTTACGCACAAAACACGGGTAGTGGTGCGAGCACTACTGCGCTTAGACGACGCTGCCTTCTCCTAAACTCACGTCTACTCTCCTCTCCCTCTAAAGCCCAAAGGCAGCCGGCAGCCGTAATAGGTGCTGCCTCAGGAGGGTTGGCGGGAGAATTACTGCAAATTAATCTACGTTTTATTGTTCCAGTCTGTCTTCACTATGAATAAAACAAAAAATAAAAACCACTACTGATGCAGGTGGCTGAACAGAGTTGTCTTCAAAGGCAACAGCTGGTTGCACATTACAGAAACTGACATTATAAGCATTTTGTACACGTGACAATCGTCAGATACTGGATCCTGAGAATAAAACGGAAAATGTACTTTATTTTCGGAATTTGCGACAACATTCTCAGGTTAGCATGAATAATGAGAGTAGGAGAGTATACTTCACCTGAGTGTTCTCAGTTTGAGAAAAGGAAGCTGCTGAATATGAGAAGTATTCTCCGATTTCTACTACAGAAGTTTCTCACAAGCGAAATGCAGTGCAACTCTTCTAGAACACACTGATGCCAGTTCATACTTGCACATTACACGGTTTGCCAGCCTGAATGAGCTGAATGAATTAATAATTTAAGATTACGCGTGTGTTCAGTGCCAGTTGTGGCACGTACACCGAGAACGTTCTCGAGAAGCAGCACACGTATTGAGAAGGATCCATCACAATACAGGCTTTATTTTTTTGTTCATATGAAACTGAGAACTTATTCAAAGAATCTTTGGAAAACGTACTCTTTTTTTTCATACGACCCACTAACAAGGCCTTTAATATTCTGCCCCTGAGTTGAGCAAATGCTCGCTACAATCTATTTCCGCTACTTACAATGGAGAAACTCTCTACAGTTGCGTGGGACTGTCCTTTGGAACAAACAAATCGGCGGGGAAATACAAGATAGCGACATTTATACAAGAACTGAAAAACCTTTTATTAGAATAACTAAGGTGTACTCAGTCTGCAGATACAATGAAGGCTTCCACGATCCGTTTTCCTGGGTATTGGTTCAAGCCTTTGGGTTTAACGGCCGTGATCAAAAGTAATTCTATGGATGACGACCATAAAACCGGTAAGATTTATCAGCAAGTAACTCAAACTTAAGGTTAGTTACTTAACCAGTCTGAGGAACACCTACAGTGCAATGTGAACTCTGGACGACAGTCTTTATTTTTTATGCTGTGGTCTTCAGCCCGAAGACTGGTTTGACATAGATTGCACTATCTTTTCCGAGCCTCCTTCACCATTGCAACCTACACTTATATCTGTTTACTGTTATCAATCATTCGTCTCAATCCACAGTTCTTACCCTCACACAATTCTGTCCATTGCTGAACCGAATATTCGTCGGTGACTCAGGTTGTAAGCAAGCCGCCTTTTCGTGATTTTTTTTATTAGAGTTACTTGGGCTCTCGTTGCCCAGACATTAAGCCAATGATATCTAACTACAATATATTAAACATTATAAATTCTTAAGCCGACTGGTATTAGCTGGATCTCATTATTTCTTAATTACAGTTTATCACTAAAAAATAACACAAGCATGTAAACTTATTCTTGTGTTTTAAGTAACACACGTCATCAGTTTCTTTTTATCTACAAATTTCATTAATACATCGTTAGTTACTAGATCTACCTATCCGATTTTGAAAATTCTTCTGTTGTACCGCGTTTGAAAACCTATTCTTGTCTCATCTGCTTATCATACGCGTATCACAATCGTGAAGATTCCAGTCCAGACTAGTATTTTTATAAGAGGCTTCCTAGTATTTAAACATATTATAAACAAATCAATATTTTTGTGAATGTCTTTCATGCTACTATCAGTCTCGGCATTTTGCATCCTCTTCTTCGATTATAGTCAGTCCTCATCCTCCCCAAACAGCCAACTCATCTGCATTTAGTATCATTTCCTAATCTAATCCAATGACTATCAACTAATTTACATCGGCAAGATTCCGTGACCCTAGTTTTTCATGTTAACAGAAATATCTTAGGACAGCCTTTGGATTTATAATAATGTGGTACTTACCCGCAGAACACCAAGGTTAGGCGCTGTCGGGCTTGGCTAGCACTTGGATAGGTGACCGAGTCTGCCGATCGCTGTGGGCATGCGGGGTGCACTCAGCTTTCAGAGGCCAATCACGGGGCTGCTTGGCTGTGAAGCAGCGGCTCTGGACTAGTAAACTGACAATGGGTGGCGGATCGGTGTGATGACCACATGCCCCTCCTTCATATCCACATCCAGTGACATATGATCTGAGGTTGACACGGCGGTCGGTTGGTACCGTTGGACCTTCAAGGCCTGTTCGGACGGAGTTCTCCTTACCCACAACATAATACTAAGACACACTCCAAGTAACTACTGAGATCCATCAACCGGAGCGAAAACCGTAACAAGCAATAAAGGATGTGTAATTATGTAATCAAAGTGTAGCTCTTTATTCTGTATTTTTTGGAACGGATGTTACTGGCGTTGCTTTGTGAGCAAAAAACGAGTGAGGGAAAAATGAAGCGTCGATATTGCAGTAGCCGTTACATATTTTTTCCCGCGCAACCTGAACACCCATCGCTGAATGTGACGCAATGTTTCCCATTCACTCATACGTGTTTCCAGGATCTTTCTGTACTTACAGTAATCAGCTCTCTGGAGTCAACACGCTCTTAAGCCCTGAAGATGCTGTTGCTTAGTCGAAGATTGTCGCAGTATGCACTGAATTGCAGAAGTGTTGAGACTACACCTTCCACGATTTCCGGGACAGTCAGAAGAAATGCCAGAGTACCATAACAAGAAATGGGGTAACTGGGGGCTATACCTTGAAACCTGGATTAGACTCGAAAAGAGTGACATCGACACGAGACGTGTTCGTCTTACAACTTCAAGTTAATCCGCAAAACATCAGATTACCACCTTTGAGGTGTGAAATCTACTCCAACTTCGAAGGGTAAATGTTAATAAGATAACTATCCGAAGACAACTACAAGAAGTCAATTTTAACCCGAAAGGCCAACTACAGTCCCAAACCTCATCTAGGCTACAATTGCAAATTTAAAATTTGACGGAAGGTGAACAGGATTTTTTTTTTCGGAGCTTTCGCCCGATAACGAAGCCGACAGAATGAAAGCAGGTGCGCTCTTAGCCGTGACCATTAACATTCTCGCGGGGCTCCCGCCTTCCTCATTATGCGCGACTTTCCCGCTTCCGACACCATTCTTATTATTCTTAGGCAGGACTCGCCATTAGACGAGCGGCTACCAGTCCTAGGGCTAAGGCTTCCACGTACGGTTCGTTCACGGCTTTTTTTTCTGGCCTTCCGACTAGTGTTAATGCTGTCCTCTCCAATTCCCCGTGTTGCACATTTTTCGTTTCTTACCTACCACGCCACAAATTCCCTATTATCTTTTCCATATTGCAAGTCTTTATCTGGTCGTAATATTTTCCTCTTCTTCTGCACCTCCCAGTGCCAAGGACGTCGTTTGCATTACAATAACTACTAAAGATAACTGTAATTTTGAAAAATACTTTCTTTGGCGGTGCTAATCTACATCAGATTATCTTTCTTGCTTCGCCCGTCCTGTGTAACCCTCCTTCTTTCTCATAATTCTTCCACTATTGTGCCATTAAGCAAATCGTTTCTCCCCCTTCTTTTCTGCGTCATAATTGCTTCATCTGCCCTGAAGTTAGAGTGTCAGGTTTGATTGAATAATGCAGAGTTGAACACGTCCGCTCTTTCCTTCACAACGCAATCGTACTGTAATAGAGGAGCCTAAGGGAGGATCCCAATTCCATGACTTTCTGTTTGTCCGATGAGGATGGAGGAGACAATTCCTGCAGCTCAGCCCAACGCAGAAAATCATCCAAATTTTTCCGTCTACCCTGTTATATGCACAGGTACCTTTTTTGGTCAGTGTAATTGCATACAAATACTGGCCATCTCTGTTCACAAAAAGCGTAAAAGATGACTTACGCAATTACAGACGTTGTCACTGACTGCATCTGTTACAGGTTCCTCGAGTATGCTTAAACATTATTCTCGCAGGATATAAACCCTTCTCACAGCATCAATCTCGATTTTAGGAGAAACCACTTGTGTGAAAGACAGCACGATTTCCTAGCACACAAAATTATGTAAATCGTATGAGCAGGCACCAAAGTGACAAGGGGTGTGCCCCAAGGAACCATAAGGCCAACGTTCTTGATATACGCAAACGAAGCATCAGCAGCACCATACGACTATTCGTTGACATCTCCGTATGACTGCTTTTAAACCCAAGGCACATCAATGCCAATTGTAGAGTACTCATACACCTTGTAGATGTAGACTACGACATACAATATACCGCACCGACAGAGGAGAACGGGCTAACACACTACTTTCAAATGCGTCTTGTTTTCTGTAAAGACTGCTGCTGTCAGTGAAACATCTCCTGCACACAGCTGCCACATAAACCTAAATCCTGACAGGGCATCCGTATGCACCGGCAAAGGACGGAGACCAAAAGCTTAGGGGAACCTATTGTCCCAGTACTGCCCTCAAATATGGCGCCCAGGTAGCACGCAGGCCCAAAATGCTACTACATCTGCCGCGATCTACACCCTTGTTAGTACAATTGAAAAGTTATGGATTAAGTACGGCAAGCGTTACTAAATTTTCTCCTGGGGGGGGAGGGGGGGGGGGGCGGCAAAGCCATTATCTGCTGCTCAATAAATGAATACCACGCTGTATGGAATTTTCTCCTGGGTGGGGGGGTGGGGGGGAGAGGAGGCAAAGCCATTACCTGCTGCTCAATAAGTGAATACCACGCTGTATGGTCTTAAGTTTATAACATCCAGCACCTCCTCCGATATTACGCCTATTCTTCCCTCTTGGAACCGTGCACGTAACTTGGTTGATCCATCTGCCTGTATACAACTGCGGCCCAGCTCTAATTTATTTTCATTACATTCTTAATTACATTTTCTAAGCCAGTGTGCGATTGATCCATTTGCCTCTCCATCGCTCCCCGACCAGACCTCACTTTTCGAATGAAGCCCGAACTAAAATGTCCATGTCTGAATGCGGTGAAAACTGGTGGGAACAGCTTTATTCTATGGGGAACATTACCCTGGGTTTCCACAGCACACGTCGTAATAATGGAACGCACCATAATAGCTCTGGACTGAATGAACACAGAGGGTGTTTTCTGACGGCGGTGGTATCTTCCAGCAAGGTAACTGTCCATGTGACAAGGCAAGAATTGTGCTACAGCTGTTTGAGGACCACGATAGTGGGACACACTTATCTCTACCACAAGATTCGCCCGACCTGAACCGACAGAACACATCTCTAACGTCCATCAAAAACGGAAATTGCGTGACCCGTGCAAACATGGTGAAACTTGCCACCGAAAACCTTCCGAAGGACGCTGAATCGGTGCCGCACAGAATCGCTGTTTTTGAGCGAGTGGTCACAATGTTTTGGATCATCTATCTATATCGTATACGAAATTCTGAAGGAGGCAAATTACTTACCGACATACGCAATAGCACATTATGGCATTCCCTAGACTCGATTTTTCGCAGTGAGAACTGTTCAAGGATTCATTGAATATATTTTTTTTTTTAAGGCCGATTCAGGATAAAGAAACTTTTCTGTCAGCACCGCCGCGCCGTTTTAGGCTTACGTATTCCTAGCACCAGAGAACTAAATGTCGAAAATCATTGCAGTAGTTCCAAGAGGACAAGTGATGCAGAAAATATTCACATCACAGAAAATATGCATATATGAGAATTTTTTAGCACTTAATTGTTAAACCGTTAATGTATCATTAGAGCTGTTAATGAGTAGATCATGACAGCATTTTTAAAAATTAACTTCTGTCAACAATTATATGAAGTGTTGCGCTATCATTCTGCTCGTCCCCTGAAGCCGGTGTGCAAGCAACTTGCAACCGAGATGGTGTGACCCTTCTGGCCTTTTAGTTAGTACAGGTATCTACATCCCGTGAATCACCTAACTGCGCAGCTGAGCCCCCGTGAACGCAATGGGTCTGATCATTCTTCGGAAACAAATCTCTACGAGTCTGCAAAGACGGCAAGCAATATTCGCTCTTGAGGCAATGGTTTGTTGGCCACGTCTGGTGCGGCCAGGTGGAACGGGAGCAGGTCTGCAGCAGCTGCTGAATGCTGCCGGCGGGCTGGAATGCGGCCGCGCGTGGCAACGCCGCGTCTGCCCCACCACCGGGCCGAAGCTCCCCTGCTCGCAGCAGAGGGGAGGGCGACATCCGCGGCTGCAACTACTTCCCCTTCCTTTTCCCTCTTCATACGGGGCGCCGCAACCAACACGTGGTCGTCCTCCGATTCCCAAGCACACGGCGCTCACCAATTCACATTCCGAAGGGTACCCGCACACGATCAAAATTTATTGACAATAGCAATTTGTCAAGCTATTAATATACTGTATCGACCTCACATCACGACAACCGTATTCACAAAAATTGTCCATTAGATTAGATTTACTTTCATTCCAATTGATCCGTAGTGACGAGGTCCTCCAGGATGTGGAACATGTCAGAACAACACGGTGTTACGAGTTACAGACATCAAATGCCAAATAGAAACCGAGTGCTGCCGCTAAATACGCTATGGCTTGCGAGCAACAGAAAACAGCGCAAAAGAGCAAATGGGTCCGAGAATGGTTCGAAAAAATGAGTGACTGATAACATGTTAATTTACTGATAAATTGGAACCACGGCTCAGAAAGAGTTTACAAATTATTTTCAGACGAATCCTGCATCGTACAGCAAAGTTGTTAATGCTGATACGACATAAAACAGAGTACGCTAATGAGAGGCAATCGGTGTCGACTAGAGATTAGGAGTGACATTTCTGGCTACAGGCTGGTCTTTCGAATCCTCGAAGTTTTGTTCTGTAATGTCAGTAAACACAATTAGTAAAATTCAGTGGAAACGGCTGAAGCAGTTATCTGCCTGACAGAGATATGTTCAGGCAATTACCGTAAGTTTTACGTTTTATACGGTAATTATTTGGTGAAAGACATTTCGCATACTTCTTACTAGTGATCGCTGGTATATGGTATTGTGTATTTTTTTAAGTGTAAACAGTTTTTCTAAATTGCAGTGTAATTTCAAACTGCAGTGTAATTGTTCAAACATGCAGTGTAATTTAATTGTATTAAAAGACTATTTGATAAATTTAATCTGAGTATGATATGCACAAAGGCGAACTTAATCCATGAAGATCTGTCAACATCTACATGGAGTATGTGTTAGTTCGTCAATACTTGACAATATCGAAAATACGTCAACACGTGCCCTAAGACAGTCAACATATTGACTTGAGCCGCCGCCCCCCCCCCCCCCCCCCCAATAAGGCTGGTACCATAATGTCTAACGTCTTTGAAAACTCTTATTAAAGGCTAGAACCACGCTCTAACTTAAAAGATGCGACACCATTACCGCACTTCACAGTCTAAGATTGGCCTAACAACGAGTAAGATTCAAGTTGCCAACTGTACCTGTGAGTGTTGCTATCAACATAAAAATTTCGCCACTATCCTACAGAGAATGAAGGATAGTTTACCGTTTGTTCCAAAGACGTCATTACTAAGCGCTACCTCATAAGACAAGCACGCCGAACCGTCTCTCCTCCAAATCAAATGAAGCATTCCGCTATTTTCCAAATACAATTCATCCTCACCTGCGTGGCAGTTAAACTTACGTTCTCCACAAATACTTTCCCTGTAAAGCGAAAGTTTCATGGCACACACCACCTGCTGCGAGAGAGAGAGAGAGAGAGAGAGAGAGAGAGAGAGAGAGAGAGAGAGAGATCAATGCTTAGTGTTGAATCAAATAAGGTATCATGAATGAAGAGAGATGGAGGACGGCAGTTGGCGAGACTTAAGTGGCATTGAGCTGGACACGTGGCCAGTAAAAACAACTGTACAAAAATACTGATGCAGTGACGTCCGAGGGAGAGAGAGCCAACGACATGCAGGAAAAATCCCAGCTAAGATCGGAATGGAAATCTTTAGAAGAGACCTACTGTTTTTACATTCTGTGATCCTAATATTTCCATGATCTACCCACAGTGTGACTAGCGCTGGGAGTCAACCTCTGCTGCAAATACCGGTGCGACAACATTATATCTCGAGGCAGTGGCATATGTCGACGAAAATAAGCAAAATGCCATCAACCCAAACTTAGCTGGCGCCCCAAACGCACACCATTAATCACGCAAAAGCGTTTTTATAGATACATATATCGACGACATCGTTGTAAACAACTCAGAAGTGATACAATTGTTACACGATACTCTCTGTGAATCCTTGCAGTAATTATTTTTACGGCGCAATATTATAATATTCTTCGGATCCCCTTCTCACCTGGAAGGAAGCTTCTGTGTTTACTACCTTCACAAGACGAAACTGGGGCAGTTTTAGATCCGACAAATAGAGTTCTTAGAATTATTTACGTTGGTTTTCTCGAGACAGCTCACTTGAGCGGTCACCCAGTTCAGATTCTGCAACATACATGGTTGCCGATACTACACAAAGTCGAGCATTTGTCATTCGAGCAGAACAAAATTAATAAGAAGAGCTAAAAATGTATGTTTGGGAAAAAACGTAGATTTGGAAACTCGGAAAAATGTTCCCATACTTGCAAAAGCAGGGTTACTTCATCATTCGTACCCGCATATTATTGGCAATTCCGGGATTAAAACTATAATTACGCTAGGAGCATATCTATAACTGCATTTCATTAAGTTATTTAAAATTAATAAAAGTACAGTTATCAACAGGAAGATTGTTTTCAACAACGGAATGCTCTACTGGGCGCAGTCTATCGATAGTAGGCAATGAAAACCACCCCATAGGAGCGTTTTGGTAAATTTTGCGGGTGGAGCAAAAACTGTTTCTTAAAAATACTATGATACAGAAAATTTCTACATGTATAACTACATAGTAGAAACCTGCTATTAACAGATAAGAGAAATCTTCTTACAAATTTCTATTTCACTATGGAGTTACTGGTTACTGGAATTACGAGTTTTCACAGAATGGAGTTACGAGGTTTTCATTGCCCATCATCGTTCTGTCGATTCCTTTGACCGACCGAGTTGTTATAGTGCGACCTACAGAACAGCATGGACTCCTAACAACGGCTTCACTTTAGTTTTTTCACTCAATTCACAATAAGATTTATTCACGACAAACAGAACGGCGTTTGGCTTGCTGATTTTAATCTTCGTAATAACAGTAACAGTGGTGAAGGAAGGAATAGAGCCTGTTAATAACAAACTTTGATCTACAATGAATGAACACGGAAACCAAACTAAAAGCCCACCAAGGAAGGCCCGTATTACTCAAAGTGACGTTTATAGGACGTAGCCAGTGTTGAAGGACGACATGGAGAACTCGCCAGCTATGACTTTAATACGTGATGCACTTACAGTACTTTCACGTATTGCTTACAACAGAAAAAAACTTAATCCAATAAATAACAACAAGTCTCTACGAAATAATGTGAGACGTTTTTGATATATACTTAAAAGATTACAACGAACTTTGACACTGTAATACGTATCTAACAAGGTGAACCCACGACGATAATATTTTCGTTATATTTTTATTATAGCACGTGCAGTTCAGCACTCAAAAATCAAATACTCTCGAGAAAGACTACTTAAATTCTCAGAGACTTCACCGCACTAAAAAAAGGACAATTTTCGATGGGTCACGTGGTTCCAATGGGAAGCCCCAAAGACTGGGAATCACTCTGTTTCGAGCCTCGCTTTGGTCCTTAGTTTCCAATTCATACATCTACACCGTTTAAATACAAAATTTATCAATATATTACAATTAATACAACTTGTTCATGAGAAATGCATGTCGTCTTGTTTCCAATTATATACCATACGCAAATTTTTGGTTTTCATTGCAAATAAAAATTCTTTGTAACTAATTTATAAAGGATATCTTAACTTTTTGGAAAGTATTACTAACGAAATCTTTGGAGCAAAAATGAAAATACTCTCAATTTGAACTGTATACATCGTTTATCACTGATAAGGTCCGGCACGTGCCACAGTGATCAGCACCTCAAAAACACACAAAACAACCGTCACAACTTTGAGTACACAGTACAAAGGTTTCATTTTTATGGTCGCGACTTTTTGCGTTTATTTGCAATTAAAACTTGAATGCTGCGTACGATATGTAATTAGAAATAAAAAGAATTGAATTTTCAAGAAAACGTTAGATGTATTTATCATATATCTAATCGAAATGAGCGAAAAAAGGAAAAAAAATAATGACCGAAGCGAGACTTGAAACAGCGATTACCCCCTCGAGCACTACCGAAGGACTCACTCGGCCCGTCGAAACTTAACTGAATTACAGACGCTCCGAGAAATTTAAAGACCATTTCTTCGAAAATTTTTCGGGTCGCGTCGAAATACTATGGCTGACTGACTTGAGTTCTGAACTGCACGTACCATAAATATAATTACAAAAAACTGATTGCCGTGTGGTTCTCTTCAGACGACCACTATTGGACTATCGCATTTAGAAGTGAACGGAGAAGACACTAGGTGCAGCGTTCCCTGCCCGAGGCCAGACTTTCGGTCACACTGTACTCGCCGAACACGTGGCCACCAACGCCTTTCCTCGGAGCAGCTGCCCCTTGCGCGTGCAGCCTTCCCCAACCTGAAAATTGTCGCACAGGTAGCGTTGGTAGCCACAAACATGGTGGGTGCAAATTAAGGCAAGGTCTGTCGCAACCACCCTAAAAACAAAAACGTCGCCCAGCGTAACCAAACTGCTTAACAAGTGGTTTCCAGTAAACAACGTTTCTCTGGAATGCGAATGTAAAATAATGTTACGATACATTTTGGGCGACAGACTAGCAAATGGAAAAATTTCAGGGGTTCATATTAGTGATTGACCCTTACTTCTATTACTCCTCGATTACGTAACACCTTTTATTACATGCAAAGATTAGTAAGATATAGATCATCTCGCGCCAGAAAAAGTAGACGCTAGTACTAAACTAAAATCTTTTTAAATACCGCTGGCTACATTAAATGACTTCATCCAAAGACTGGACCATCAGGCAGGTTTACCGAACTGGTAGCCACTACGAGAATTCTACCACATGTTATCCTGGAATGCTACTCAAAACAAGAAGAATTCATGCGTCCCTTCTAGCCTTTACAAATATGCAGTTTTAAACCAGTGCTCCAATGCACATATCGACGAATTAAGACTACGCGTGCAACTTTCTTCGAAGCTACTTAAATGTACTTACACATTTAATCGGTAGGAAGTAATATTAGTAGGATATTGAAAATCATTTCGTGTACGAAAGAATTTTTTTTTTAAACTGAGCTGCAATTACTAGTTGGGTCTTTTCGCTGATACTGGAGCAACAGTGAGGGCCGTGCGCATTTGCAGCTAGTTTCTGTCTGACTCGACCGTGGAGCACAAAAGCCATGTAACGGCATTGCTGGCAGGCTCCCAGTGTGACTCACCACGGTAAACCGCACGTCACCTCCCATACGCTCACAGTCGGCTTTAAATATGCCTCGCCATTCCGTGATTCACACGCTTCTTGCGAAACTACCGCGACCCACACCAACTGTAAACACATCACATCACCACCACTCAATCACTTACGTTCTCTATGCTGAACTTAGTGAAAATTAATCATCGTGCTTCACAGCGTACAATTTCTACCCGCGATTAAAAGAAATAGGGACACACATTGTAGGGCACCATCACACTTTTTGTGAACAATTTTTCCCCCACTATAATTTCAGCTGACTATTACAGTAATATTGACTGAAGATGACTACGATACAGAATACATGATGAAAATATTAGAAACATACAATACAGGCAGACTAACAATACATTATCATTCTACAGGAAATAAAGAAAATCCCGTATCACAAATGGAAATACTACGCGGCATTTCGAAAGTATAAATATCTGGAACTAATAATTCCTGGTCAGCGTTCGAGTAAAGAAGAAATAAGATTGATGACAACACAAGCTAAACAAGCAATCAACAAGTCTAGGCAAAAAAGGTTATATGTCTCAATAACACAAATTTTTGGAGCATAATCCTATGAAAAAAAGAGGTCAGATTAGGACTTCAAACTGGGCAAAGAGATTTTATAGAAAGTAGTTTTAGAGTTTCAAGGCGAGAGAAGATCCTAATAAAGAAGTCAGATAACAGCCCCCCCCCCCTCAACCCACACTCCAGCCAACTTACACGAAACACGACTATGAAGTACATCAGGGACAAGGTAATGCTTGCTGTGCCACATATCACAAGTGCTATAAACAACCACTATATTACTTTTGTAGTGTCGATTGTAATTACATTCTTTACTTTGAATGTAACATACAATATGCAGTAATACAAAATTGCAACTATTATGGCACAGCACATAGTTCCACTGACACCTTCACGTTCAGACAAAGCAACTGACAACAGGTTCACTTGACCCAACGACAGCTCATCCCCCGTGTTACTACATCTTCCTCCGACTGCTGCCTAGAATTATGGCTGAGAGGGAATTAATTGTGACTATGTACAAGTGTGACACATCAAACAGGTGCCATGGTAATATCAAAACACAATGTTACTGACTGAAACCTGATTCCGAAGTAGTGCCTTCTTGGCCTTAACCTGCCTACTAAAAGTTGGTCAGACTTTTGAAACTATCAGCCCATAGTTAGCAGGTGCTAGTCCATATTGTCTGGCCAAAAATGTATTTGTGGCAGTCACCAATTTCTGGTGTTGTGATGTTGAGCACATTTCACTTATTGTGTGGAAAACCATTTAACCAAATGCAGAAATTCCTGCTTGCCGAAGAGATTGCCAATTGACCCTCAAAATAAGCAAATTTAACACACTGTGGATAATTAAGCAGAAAGACCTATTTGTGTATCATTACACAATTGTAGATGACTGGACGCAGCCACGTTTATTAATTTGAAACAACCACATAGAGCTGATCGCAGGTAACATACCAGAAAGAGTCCCGGAATAATTCTCAGGAAGTGTAAGGCATCCACAATAGATGTTACTTAGGAACTCATCATCTGACCAATACTTTAACCCTAGAGTGGGCACACCTGTGAGTAAAGTGCGCCAACCACATATGAAATTGTTTTGCACCATTTCATTGTCATTTCATAATTGCGTGCCCATATCTATACCTCCAGATAACACAGTAATAAATTGTGTTGTCATAAATTCAAGTGAAGAGCAGCAATATAAAATAACCAGCAACATAGATGAGAAAAAAAATATTGTATGTGCTAAAAAATGATCCAAATTACACGCTAACAGCACTTGGGACAAGGAGGCAGTTTTCTACAAAATAATTCGTAATCAATAAAAGGGTTGGCTGGGATCTGATGAAACTGCCCTGGTTAATGCCTTGAGTAATCATTACTGCAGGTAACATCTGTCCATAGCACCATAATGATACAATGAAATTTTATATTGTGCTCGAGGGTTAATATTATTCGTCAGTCTAGGGTCCGTACTAAATACAATTCGTGGGAGAAATAATTATCGAAAGAAGAAATGCGCATTTCGTCACACCCTCATTAAGAGAAAGTGAAAGTGTCACAGGCATAATCATCTAACTCCAGTGACAGATGCTGTTAAGACAGGTGCTGTGTGTAACTCGCAGGTTGACTATCAAAGTCAGACTGGACGTATACGCGGACAAGAAAAAAAAATATTCCTAGATATTCACGGTTTCCCGGTAATTTATTGATTTATTTTTTATTTATTTATTTTTTTGAAAAATACATTTTTCTGGTGGAAATACACTACTACCAGCGTAATAATACATTTACTACCAGGGTAAAAGTACATTTTAGCGATAGTGACAATATACCTTCCATCAGAGCCGTAACATGTATCACAGTCCTCTGTGTGGTGAAGATTTATACAACCGCCTAGATCCAGCAAAAAGCAATACATTTTGGAAAGAACTTTAGTGCGTGGCAACACGTACAAGTGTGTGTATATTGTGGTATTACAAAAGTATAAATACAAGTTCACCACATATGGCATAGTTATTTCCGAACAGAGAACACCAAAACATAACAAGCGTGATGCCCACGTTACGGTACGGAAACAGGGACCGTAGAAGCGCTTTAAGTTACATTTCATACACCTCTAGTCAAACGCACATGCAGTGTACAGTGATTTAAGTGAAAAATTAGAGAATTTTTCCCCCATATGAAAATAGCAAGTTGTGGAATGAAGGAAGGGGAGAGAACTGTTACAATATGTAACAAAGTGGATCAGAGTAAACATTTAGACGAGTTGAGTACATTGAAATTTTAACTGCTGCATTTAACTTATTTATGGTACACATTTCATGCATGAAACTCATGTGTAAGAAAACCTGGCAGCATTGCTGTGGCTCCCAGATCAAAAGACGAACAGCAGCAGTTGGCATAAGAGTATATCAGAAATGCACAGCGGGCTCCGTGCTGCTGCTTTGCGTGTCTACTTCAAATGATCACATGACAGAATTTTGTAGATGTCTACGACAACACCTCATTGTTGCTGAAGCTCTATAGATGACTATTGCTTCCACCTGCAGTCATTTGCACTCTGCAGTTAAAAGCTGGTAACATGAATATTTTCACAACTCTGTTGTATAACTGGAATGAAATGATGGGTATACTGTTTAAATACACTGATTTTCCAGGATGAAATCAGCTTAAATCTTCTGCTACTACCCAAACCACTCAACTGATGTTGCTAAAGTCTCCATTATACAAGGGTTGGAACTTTAATAGTAGTAACTATTCACTTACAGCTCATACAAAATAGATACGTGTTTCAAACTTTTATTGATCTTCAAAGTAGTCAGCAACATTGTGCATAACCCATTGCCACTGTTGTGGAAGTCTTAAGATACTCTTAGCAGTGCCAGTTCTGTTGACAGTGATCTATTTGTCTGACAAATTTGTAGCAGTTCTGAAGCGAATGCCGTGAAGTGTTTCCTTCAATTTAGAAATAGAGTTGAACTCATGAGGCTGAAGTCAAGGGGAGTGCAGTAGGTGGTATAGCACTTAGCAGCCTCGTCAGTCAAACAAATCAATAACAGGTTGCACTGTATGTGCTTGAGCACTGTCCTGCAAAATGATGGTCAGGTCCTGCACAAAGTGTTGTCACTTCTGTCTTTAAACTGGTCGTAGGTTGTGTTCCAAAAATGAACAGCACAGAGAAAGAAGTGGCGACACTTTCTGCAGGACCTGACCATCATTTTACAGGACAATGCTCAAGCACATACAGTGCAACCTGTTACTGACTTGTTTGACTGATGCGGCTGCTAAGTGCTATACCACCTACTGCACTCCCCTTGACTTAAGCCTTCTGAGTTCAACTCTATTTCTAAATTGAAGGAAACACTCCACAGCATTCGTTTCAGAACTGTTACAAATTTGTCAGGCAAATAGATCGCTGTCAACAGAACTGGCACTGCTAAGAGTATCCTACGACTTCCACAACAGTGGCAATGGGTTATACACAATGTTGCTGACTACTCTGAAGGTCGGTAAAAGTTTGAAATACGCATCTATTTCGTATGAGCTGTAAGTGAGTAGTTACCACTATTAAAGTTCCAACTCTCTTGTAACTACGTTATTTAGTTTTGAAACTTTAATGGAGACTTACTCAGCTACCATAGGAAGATAAATAAATAATTACTTGCTTCTGTTTTACTGCACGATGTTTAATATACTGAACAAAATATAACACACTTACAAAGGGGTGTGCAAGGTTACAAGGCAGGGAAGAACATAAATTTTGACATCAATTTGTGTTAACTGCACATCAGAAAATTCACAACAAAGAAATAACTTTTACACGGGAACTTCCTGGAAATTTCATATCAGCGCACACTCCGCTGCAGAGTGAAACTCTCATTCTGGAAACATCCCCCAGGTTGTGGCTAAGCCATGTCTCCGCTGTATCCTTTCTTTCAGGAGTGCTAGTTCTGCAAGGTTCGCAGGAGAGCTTCTGTAAAGTTTGGAAGGTAGGAGACGAGATATTGGCAGAAGTAAAGCTGTGAGTACCGGGCGTGAGTCGTGCTTCGGTAGCTCAGATGGTAGAGCACTTGCCCGCGAAAGGCAAAGGTCCCGAGTTAGAGTCTCGGTTGGGCACACAGTTTTAATCTGCCAGGAAGTTTAAAGTTAGATATTGTTTGACAAATGTGCCACGATGCTCACAACAATCATGGAACTACGTTTGCACAGTAGAAACAGGCCGTAAATAGTTGTGACTAAATAGCCTTATTCAAACAAACCTTGTTACTCCCACCAGCCATCACATCAAGTAGAGCTTGGCGGCGGTGGGAGATATGGCACGAATTATTGTAACTTTACACATTTACCAGTTCAAATCTGCTGAATGCCCTGGTGTCATGAAACTTAACCGTGTAATATTTGTAAACACTACTGGACGGCCAGCATCCCTGCATCACCATCCGTCATTTTTTTTCTCCACGAACACTTTTTCGTAGTGCAGTCGCAGGCTGTTGATACGAAATTGAGTGCAAATTAACATTGTGGAGAAGAAATTTGATGGGAACCACAAAAAATGTCATAAACAGCAGGAAAATGTTAATTCCGGCAATGTAAAAGCGAGGTTATACAGTACTTGGTTCAAAACGACGACAAAGGTTTTCCAGCAAAGAGCAACAAAAAACAACTGTTACAACTACTAAAACACACAGTGAATTCAAAAAACAAATGTGCCCACAACCAAATGTCTTATGTTTTGCTGAAAATTGAGGAGCAAAATAAATCAGAGTTAAACAACAATTTGCTCTTTCTATCAGAACCAAAAGTGACACTGTAGTTTCATTGGCAAAGAAAACCAAAGATATATTTTATAAGGTCACAGAACACGGCCCCACACAGAATGAAATGAATATTTAGTGCACTCACATTCTGAATCTTGAAAATAAGGCCATCAACAACAATCAGTAGAACAAGCTTGCTCTTGTTAACATCAAGCAATCTCATAAATCGTAAGTTTAAACAAACTAGCTAGAGTCACGCAGTGGTAAAATGCATGGCTGGACATAATTTATTATAGAAGACTCTGAATTGATCAGTCATCAATTTTTAACAGAACCTTTTGGTGTTTCTACTAAGATACCAATTACAGTTTGATGACTAACAAAAACTTCAATTTATCAATAGAAATGTTCATATTATGTTTGACATACTATATGTGACACTGTTCGATCTCCATTGGACCACACCTTGCAGCTTAAGGATGACCAATTAGCACGCTAATCTTTGGTACTACACTATGTGACATTTTAAGAGCAGCTTTTGCCTAGCACTATGTAGGAGACCCCTACCGACCTGACGTTCCAGCAATAAACCTGAGCACAGGTAATGGTAATTAGTTATGATGTCCAGATTCAGAGTGAAGGTGAAACGAGTACAGGGACAGAATGTTGGCCACACCAGTGTGCACATGGCATGCAGTGCTCAGCGACACACATCAAGGCAGTTTAGAGGGAAACAACAAGTACGATAATATCTATGGCTCTTCAATCTGTAAATCGAAAATATATTTTTTATTTATTGATCTTGAATTGCAGGGAAGCTAAGCCTGACTTTGTAAATTCAAATAAATCAAGAAATCTTATATTGTTACATTTTCAATTCCTTGAATTGACAGTACCCCAATTTAGTTTTAAATACAACCACCATTGTGCATGTGTAACTTAAAATTTCATACCTGCCTACTTTCAAAAACAGAAATCCAAAACACCCCAAATCGCAAAAATTTAATGTGTGCATGCATTGTATGGTGTTCAAACATAGCGAGAAAAGACAACACAATAGAGATTACGTATAACGTTAACACGTATAATGTAGGCTACATTTTAAGCTCACTATTTTCGAACTCTGAAGTTAGGTACTTGCACACGTTACTTGCTGATGAGTGTTCATTTGGCAACAGTTTACACGCTATACAAAAATTCTGAAGGAAAACTATTCATGTAACATGGACCTCTGCTTCTTGTTTTCAAAACAGAAACGGATCTCAGAGTTTCATTTGACATGGAGGACCTAAACTGATTGTGATTCTTCAACAAGCTGAAAACAGGCTCACACTCAGTAAAGCTGTGGGGTAGAGTCAAAACAGAAACCATTAGCCTGGATCACCTACTGTACTTAGGAACACCATCAGCTCCACAAATGCTCATCAAGTGAGCCCATTTGGTACATGTGTCTTCTCAACAGTGGCAGAGTCATCGACCTGCAGGACCATAAATTGGCTCTGGAACATGTTCATTGCATCCTCAACTGACTCACTTCTCTTCCTCAGTAGTAATGATGGAAACCTTCCTCAAAAAATTCTACAAAAGAAAATTATACACCCTGAATTTTGGAAACTACTTCAACTTTTGCAAGCTTCAGTAGTTCTTCACAGAGGGGAAACGTGTTTATGATATAATCACACGCAGAGAAGAGGTAAGGGCTGACACACAAAAAGATTTGTCTTTGTCATGCTGATTAATCGGGTATCTGCCGGTTATTCACGTCTCTCCGGCATGTTATTTCAACTGTGTGACTCAGTCTTCTTCAGGTACTGTCCGATACCGATTCCAGTGTGGAACGAGTCGGGTATTTATGCCTACATTGTGCTAAGTGTTCCCTCTGTGGTCCGTGCCGCGTCTGGCACACTGTCCGTGGTGTGCGACAACCAATAGCAACGGCTGTAGCATTTTCTTCTAGCTGCGGCTGTTCCAAATGCTGTGCACGTACTTTGTTGTTATTATCTGTTGTCAATATACCAGTAGCTGAACTAAATTCTGAATCGCACCCAAGCTGTGCAACACATTTTATCTTCCGATTGTTGTCATTTGAGTCCCCCTGTGACTTAGGACATTCCGTTTAGCATGCTGTGTCGTGTTAAGTGTTCCGTCCGAAGTTCTTTTTCCTACTGTTATGCTTCATTTCTTTATTGGAGACGTATTCAATGGATTTAATATGATTTATTAACTCAGATCTTCCTCGTTAAGCGATGTTTATATTGCACGAACACATGCAACAGAATGCGAATGTTTCACCTTTCTGCGATCACATAATACACAGAAATTCAGCAGAATATGCATTCCTGAAAGACTGATGATATCATTTCTTGGTTGAACTGATCTCGAAAACACTAAATCTTTCAAAAATTCCATCACACAATTGCACGAATATCAGAACCTCAGCAAACACCGCATAAAACTAAGCAAAAACAAAGCTTTACTGCTAACATGCAGTTGAAGCACAAAGACCGTGCAGCAATAATCTGTGATGTGTGACTATCGATAGAACGTCCGATTGACTTTCGCCAGGGGTGTTTCAAATGCAAACAGTTAATCGTGAAAGCACAGCAAATTCTACGAGAAGGTATTATCAATAATATTATCGGTCGACTTTCAGTCTTATTTCCAACACTCACATCCCAGGATAGTAGCCCTTTTTTTTTGTTTTTTGTTTTTGTTTTTGTCTACTGACTGGTTTGATGCGGCCCGCCACGAATTCCTTTCCTGTGCTAACCTCTTCATCTCAGAGTAGCACTTGCAACCTACGTCCTCAATTATTTGCTTGACGTATTCCAATCTCTGTCTTCCTCTACAGTTTTTGCCCTCTACAACTCCCTCTAGTACCATGGAAGTCATTCCTTCATGTCTTAGCAGATGTCCCTTCTCCTTATCAGTGTTTTCCACATATTCCTTTCCTCTCCGATTCTGCGCAGAACCTCCTCATTCCTTACCTTATCAGTCCACCTAATTTTCAACATTCGTCTATAGCACCACATCTCAAATGCTTCGATTCTCTTCTGTTCCGGTTTTCCCATAGTCCATGTTTCACTACCATACAGTGCTGTACTCCAGACGTACATCCTCAGATATTTCTTCCTCAAATTAAGGCCGGTATTTGATATTAGTAGACTTCTCTTGGCCAGAAATGCCTTTTTTGCCATAGCGAGTCGGCTTTTGATGTCCTCCTTGCTCCGTCCATCATTGGTTATTTTACTGCCTAGGTAGCAGAATTCCTTAACTTTATTGACTTCGTGACCATCAATCCTGATGTTAAGTTTCTCGCTGTTCTCATTTCTACTACTTCTCATTACCTTCGTCTTTCTCCGATTTACTCTCAAACCATACTGTGTACTCGTTAGACTGTTCATTCCGTTCAGCAGATCATTTAATTCTTCTTCACTTTCACTCAGGATAGCAATGTCATCAGCGAATCTTATCATTGATATCCTTTCTCCTTGTATTTTAATTCCACTCCTGAACCTTTCTTTTATTTCCATCATTGCTTCCTCGATGTACAGATTGAAGAGTAGGGGCGAAAGGCTACAGCCATGTCTTACACGCTTCTTAATACGAGCACTTCGTTCTTGATCGTCCACTCTTATTATTCCCTCTTGGTTGTTGCACATATTTTATATGACCCGTCTCTCCCTATAGCTTACCCCCACTTTTTTCAGAATCTCGAACAGCTTGCACCATTTTATATTGTCGAATGCTTTTTCCAGGTCGACAAATCCTATGAAAGTGTCTTTCTTTAGCCTTGCTTCCATTATTAGCTGTAACGTCAGAGTTACCTCTCTCATCCCTTTACTTTTCCTAAAGCCAAACTGATCATCACCTAGCGCATTCTCAATTTTCTTTTCCATTCTTCTGTATATTATTCTTGTAAGCAGCTTCAATGCATGAGCTGTTAAGCTGATCGCGCGATAATCCTTGCAGTTGTCAGCTCTTGCCGTCTTCGGAATCGTGTGGATGATGCTTTTCCGAAAGTCAGATGGTATGTCGCCAGACTCATATATTCTACACACCAACGTGAATAGTCGTTTTGTTGCACACTTCCCCCAATGATTTTAGAAATTCTGATGCAATGTTATCTATCCCTTCTGCCTTATTTGACCGTAAGTCCTCCAAAGCTCTTTTAAATTCCGATTCTAATACTGGATCCCCTATCTCTTCTAAATCGACTCCTGTTTCTTCTTCTATCACATCAGACAAATCTTCACCCTCATAGAGGCTTTCAATGTATTATTTCCACCTATCTGCTCTCTCCTCTTCATTTAACAGTGGAATTCCCGTTGCACTCTTAATGTTACCACCATTGCTTTTAATGTCACCAAAGTTTGTTTTGACTTTCCTGTATGCTGAGTCTGTCCTTCCGACAATCATATCCTTTTCGATGTCTACACATTTTTCCTGCAGCCATTTCGTCTTAGCTTCCCTGCACTTCCTATTTATTTCATTCCTCAGCGACTTGTACTTCCGTATTCCTGATTTTCCCGGAATATGTTTGTACTTCCTCCTTTCATCAATCAACTGAAGTATTTCTTCTGTTACCCATGGTTTCTTCGTAGCTACCTTCTTTGTACCTATGTTTTCCTTCCCAACTTCTATGATGGCCCTATTTAGAGATTTCCATTCCTCCAACTGTACTGCCTACTGCGCTATTCCTTACTGCTGTATCTATAGCGTTAGAGAACTTCAAACGTATCTCGTCATTCCTTAGTACTTCCGTATCCCACTTCTTTGCATATTGATTCTTCCTGACTAATGTCTTGAACTTCAGCCTACTCTTCATCACTACTATATTGTGATCTGAGTCTATATCTGCTCCTGGGTACACCTTAAAATCCAGTATCTGATTTCGGAATCTCTGTCTGACCATGATGTAATCTAATTGAAATCTTCCCGTATCTCCCAGCCTTTTCCAGAGTATACCACCTCCTCTTGTGATTCTTGAACAGAGTATTCGCTATTACTAGCTGAAACTTGTTACAGAACTCAATTAGTCTTTCTCCTCTTTCGTTCCTTGTCCTAAGCCCATATTCTCCTGTAACCTTTTCTTCTACTCCTTCCCCTACAACGGCATTCTAGTCGCCCATGACTATTCGATTTTCGTCCCCCTTTACATACTGATTTACCCTTTCAATATCCTCATACATTTTCTCTATCTGTTCATCTTCAGCTTGCGACGTCGGCATGTATATCTGAACTATCGTTGTCGGTGTTGGTCTGCTGTCGATTCTGATTAGAACAACCCGGTCACTGAACTGTTCACAGTAACACACCCTCTGCCCTAACTTCCTATTCATAACGAATCCTACACCTGTTATACCATTTTCTGCTGCTGTTGATATTACCCGATACTCATCTGACCAGAAATCCTTGTCTTCCTCCCACTTCACTTCACTGACCCCTACTATATCTAGATTGAGCCTTTGCATTTCCCTTTTCAGATTTTCTAGTTTCCCTACCACGTTCAAGCTTCTGACATTCCACGCCCCGACTCGTAGAACGTTATCCTTTCGTGGATTATTCAATCTTTTTCTCATGGTAACCTCCCCCTTGGCAGTCCCTTCCCGGAGATCCGAATGGGGGACTATTCCGGAATCTTTAGCCAATGGAGAGATCATCGTGACACTTCTTCAATTACAGGCCACATATCCTGTGGATACACGTTACGTGTCTTTAATGCAGTGGTTTTCATTGCCTTCTTGCATCCTCATGTCGTTTATCATTGCTGATTCTTCCGCCTTTAGGGTCGATTCCCCACCCCTAGGACAGGAGAGTGCCCTGAACCTCTATCCGCTCCTTCGCCCTCTTTGACAAGGCCATTGGCAGAATGAGGCTGACTTCTTATGCTGGAAAGTACTGAAAGTCAAAACTGAAACCGATACAAATGCAGATGGCAAGAACAAGACCGGGAGTTGAAAATCCAGAAAAAAATAATGTTTATCTGCAAAAACTGGAAGACTACCCCAAAACCCGGAAATCTTCTGGAAAAACTGGCAAACTTCATAGGTACGAAATTTGTAGTGCTGACTAAAGAAGCTGCACATTTATACTTTAACTAGCAAGAAAATTAAGAGATTCTCTACAAAATCTCTGCTAAGAACATTACCTTTCTCAATTCTCTGCAACTAAAATGCATAAATGATATGTTTAGAAACTGCAAATTAAAACTACATGGTTCAGCTTCAACACATACATTAGCAGATGAGCTTAAATCCATAACAGAGTCCTCAAACAAGCTGCCATTTCTGCAGCAGAGCACGCAGTGCTACCTATATTGCAAATGCTGGGTGTTTGCGAACTCCCTGGGAAATGGAAAAACCACAAAAATTTTCAAATGTAGTGGGTACGAGACAGTGACATATGTTGCTTATGGACTATTCTTGAAAATGGATGCACTGACTTTAATTTTCACAGGGTGTCTACATGAACAAGGGGGTTGGGGAAAAAAAAAAAAAAACCGCCGATTTTTCCTGGATTTTCCCAATAAATAAATAAATAAAATAAAATAAACCCCCCCCCCCACACACACACACACACAAAAACAACACTTTCTCCCAGGTGAAAACACACTTTTTCCATGTTAAGTGACAGTATACTTTCCCTCTGAATCTTAAAACGTATCTATCCTTCGAATGGTTAAGGTTTTATAAACCGGTGTAGAACCTCCCACCACTTTATGATGTGAACCCCAGAAAAAAAAAACACATTTTCGAAAGATCTCTGATTTGCAGCAACATGTACGCTGACTATTTTCATATTACGTACGTACATATTCGAATTCCACCAAACACAGAACTGAAATAGAGATTGCGATGTGCTTTTGTAAGCCAATCATAGCTCATGTCACGTAATCTCGCCAGCCAATGAGAGCAGAGATTCACGCGTTTACATCGGGCTCCAAAGGCGGATTTCGTACACCGATCTCCCCATACCACTTCTGGATGGTCATGTAAACACTCCAAAATTAGTTCAGGAAATGCGGTTCTGGTTGAGGATTTTCCAATTCTGCTATCAATTTCCGCTCCCATGTGAACGCAGCTGGTATAGCAACGTGCTTGGGCTGTCAGATTTCGTCTTGTTTTCTAAGAATTTCGGGGCTAATATTAACGAAGTGCCTTTTTGTACAGTGAATGATAAGTAGAAATATTAGACTGAAGCTGTTTACACCTCGGCTAATTGAAAAGAAATAGTGATTGTGCTGGCTAAAACATAAACTACAGATAAACAACATGTTCTTTATCAGCTGTTTCCAGGCGCAATAGTTAACTGGGCTACCAGATCCACTTCAGACACTAGCATGTAAACACGACAGTGAAAAACAGTTTCCTAAATTCGGTTTTCGTCTTTTCGGAAGACGTGTTGCACATAAATGTAGTGATTCAGAGCATAGGACATGTGATATGAGCCTATAGCAACATCACTGTTAAGTAACACCAACACATAAATAGGAGAAGTTAATGGTTTAAATTAACGCACAGAGTAGCTACACGAAAAGCTAAGCTTTCACATATAATATTTGTGTTTTTGCATGTGTTGCACTTCAATACATCACACAAATGTGCCAGTAAAATTTTAAGTAATGACGTAAATGTCTTATTTCAATTTTTCAAAGTGACTGGCACTCAGAGTGTTAAGCTTTAAATAAGAACCAAATGCTCTGTGATTTAAGAAATTCAAAGCACATTCGCACATGTAACGTAACTAATATTGCGTACAATGAAACGTACTTTGAAAGAAACGCTTTTCAAACCACTGATCACGTTTTCCAGTGACTTGTTACAATTCATTTCAGTAGCGGTCAGAGCGCCAGAAAACAGCGTTACTGTGCCCACGCAGCTACGGTGACGTAGGTAACCCGCATATTCGTACTTTTATAGCATTAAGAGATCTTACATTAAGTCATATACCAAACAGAACATAAGAGGATACTCCAAGAGCATTGGAATTTCGTAAACTATACGAAAAGCCGTAACTCGGCTTAAAAAGGGCACATTCGTATTTCCAGATTCACGAAGAAGTAGGCCCCAACCTGGTATGAAACCTTTCAACGTTCTTCTCGGGATGCAAATTTTCTTGGAGTATATTTTTGCATGTTTAGTACTTTATTATGGCATAATGCCATACATCCCAGAAGATAACAACATGCACTTGAAATTCCGCAACTGTTGACACTAGTAATAGTGTTTAAAAGAAATTGATTTTTTTTTTTTTTTTTTTTTTTAGCAAATCAACAAAAATGAATTCATTGTTCTGGAAGGCAATGAGTGATTGCCAAAGCCTGGAAATTAAAAAAAAAAAAACCATTTTAGCCGTCCTTAATTATGTCAATGTATTTTAATTCACTTTATAGCTCACAGCCACAGAAATATGTTTTGTTTTCATTTGACGCGAGAGCTGCTAAGCCGAGAAACAACAGCAAAATCACTAAATGTAAATACAATTCACCTGGAGATTGGTCCTAATCCCACTACAACTCAGAACTGCTCTGCACATGCATGAATCTGGCACCTTGGGCGCATCAGAAGAAAAATTTTTCCAGGTAGTACATCACTGCTTGTTGCTACTGCTGATGGAGCCAACAGCTGCACATAAAGTAGCCCGAAGCGAGAGAAGGTACTGCCCACACGCGACTGAATTGCACATAGGCATAAGCCCGCAGGCAACTGCTGAAACGAACCTAATAGAAACTGTTGTGACGTCGTGTACGTCGGAAGTTGTTTGTTGTTATGAAGTATTGCATAGTCTTCCTCCTACAGCCTTTGACACATTTTGCTGATGGCAGACATTTGTGTTTGCACTGTGTTTTGTTGTTGTAAATGGTACATTTCCTTTGCAACACAAGTTTTATTTTTCCTCTTATGTTTTATTGTTGCAGTATTATTTTTGCAGTAGCGGGCTAAAGTAAAATTCTTTGTTCAAGTACTAGTTCTGACCAGTCCAAGCTACAAAACTTTAACTGAAAACTAAAACAATGAAAAATACCCGGAATTCTAAAAAATTACCAGGTTTTTCCCAGATGAAAATATTCCCTGGGTTTTCCAGATTTCCCGGTTGTCCCAGAACATATACATCCTGTTTCAGTAAATGATTTGCACGTCATCCGACAAAGCTGCATTTGGAAAGGATCTCCATAAATATGTAACTAAAATTTAAAAAAGAATAAAATAAAAAATGCACGAATAGAACAACCCATTAGTGAGCACAATTGTTTGGTAGCGTGCCACCAGTAGGCAGCAGAACGGTCTGTATAGGATAAACGTCACGTAACGCAATATACGACTGTTGTCGGATGTAGCACCTTAGAACAAAGAAATTTGCACAATTGTCAGCTAGAGAAATTACATTAGCTGGCACACCATGAAACTATTTACAAAACAAGAAGTGTGTGAACACGACGACGTACAGATGTTCTCGGAGCTCTGGTGCCACATCGACTGTGGACGGATGAACTGTCTCTATGCATGCCTCATAATGCTTCATAGGACTCAGCTGTGAAACCTACCAACTGAGGACAAAGAAACACTTATGTCCGTCTGTTGGCTGAAGTTCAAAATTTGGTATAATCACCATGTTTCCAGGCAACACAGCTTCCAGGAGATGAAAACCAAATTTCAGAAACTTTTTCACTGTCTTCTTTGCACATTAAAAGCTGAAACAGTTTTGCAGTCAAAATATTGCATACGGAACTCAGCCATTCTCATTTCCAATTTAGTCAGCCTGCTGGACGAAACTTTCAAATTGAATATTAGAGGTAGATAACTTCACACTCAGTCTCATATAAAGCCACTGCATCCACATTAGCTGATTTCCACCATCCCAAATGAGGCAGTCTGACAATGTAAGTCGTTTCAGAAATAGTTCGGCATTTACATCAAAACAAAAGTCGACTGAAGTTAACATCCGGCAACTAGATCCACACTTCAATATTGGAGTGTTTACAGGATCAACCAAAAGCAGAATTGGGGAATCAGTTTTACAAAATCCTGTTTTCGGAGCCCCACGTAAACAAAGGGAATGCAGGTGCTTTAAAAGGGCAGTTTTAAGAGATTCGCGTTTTCAACAGTAGTCTTGCCATATTCTGGCAGAGTTCAGCCCTGAAGTACCTCATTTACAGTTCTTCCAACCTATTGCACGGTAACCATTATGAATTCTTCATGTTGTAAATTATTAATTGTTTTCTGATCTCATTCTGAAATGAGCGAACAGGCTAACCCTTGCCCCTTACCGAGTTCATTTGCGACCATCACAATTACAGAAGGGATTCTCGATTCCTCCAATCGTGTGCGCTTTCACAGTTTGTAATGTTCACGGTGACAAGGAAACTAAACATGTCAACATCTTTCAACACTGCGAAAATTTTTTCCCTAATGCGTGAATAGAATTATCATCTATTCTACTTCTACGCTAAGTGCCTTGTCAGATCTATCTGTTAGGTTATGAAGTGTGGCTTGCATGGCTACGAATAATAGGGCGCCACACACACACACACACACACACACACACACACACACACACACACAGTGGATTCAGCCAAAAATAAATGTTAAGTTTTCATGTCCTTTACTCATAATGTATTGAAAATTGACTGGACGTAAGTGTTAATAAATTTACATGAATTGTGTAAGTATTAACTTGAAAATTAGACCATTCACTCCCCTGGTACTGAGATTTTATCAGGTTACATTAGAAACTACTGTGAACAGGGAGTGGTCATTTATTTTGCCATAGGCTACAACCGACAAAAAGTATCCACTTCATTAGCGGGGTACTTTTCTTCGAAATTTTCGAAAATTTCTATTTCTGGCTTACAACGTTCTCTGGGATTATTGCAGTGTTCACACCAATTTCACCAGGAACTCCATTATCGAGTTACAAGCTGTTACGCGAAAAAATTTCTCCGAAACCCATTCGGTGGGGGAAAAGAAATAGTAAACATCGCAGGCAATGTGGCATACGTAATTTCAATGACAGCCTAACATGCATCATGGAAATTATGAATGGGCTAGACCTTCGTATCAGGCGAGCCCATTAAAACTTTCATACAGAGTGTCACATAAATGGAGAAGGGCCTTTTTTTATTCTGGAAGGAGTATTGTATGGTTCACGGACTGCCGACTGTAAATATAAGCTTAACTACAAAAAATTGAACCCAAAGTTTTGAATGTGATTTACTCAAAATTCTACATACGATTTTGGTCAGAATCTGATGTGAACATTCTGAATCAAAAGTCTACTTTCTTCGCTCGCTTCTGTGTGAATTTTCTGGGAGAAGAAAATGACATTTGCATAAAAAAATCACACTTTGTTAGAACCTACTATTTTTCAATTATCCTTTGCATGCTGATAGAAATCATACTGAAAATTCTTGCAAAATTTTTTTTGTTGCATGTCCAATGTGAGGGACAATGGAACTCCCCCTGATGGCCAATGTTCCGGCTGCAAGTGGTGCTTCCACTTGGTGCAGCAGTTACAGGGAGTATCCAAGGTGGACACAAAAATGATCTCAGTTTGCCATACCTTAATGTGACAAAACATAGCTGCCGTTACAGCTATGGCATTGTTTTACACAAGTGACGCATGTCAGTTCGTGACTTCCACTACGGCAGCCACCACTTGAATAGAAACACTAATTTCGGCACCATCACAAAGGTGGCAGTATTCGGCAGGAGAGCTACGAGCTGTAATGATGTTCGTATTAGAACGCAACTGCAAGATGCGTTTTACACAGAAATAGATGGGAGAATGCTTTGTGGCAATTCCAGTGTGCTCTCTGTCCCATCCCACACTCCCGCCATTGCCTACCCTAGTGACAGCAAGACTGGGGTGAGTGCTACGTGCTTCCGACTCTGCCCAGCACAATTTAGGTGCTCTCAAAATTCTGACTCTTTTTGACATAATACTCGCCATGTTTGCCACCTATAACACACACTTGAGTGGCTTATTAACCTCACCATACCTGCAGAAAGAATAAAACAATTTTATCAGAACTTTATAAAGATTAAATGTTTACAGCCATCACATACTTTAAGTAAAGCATCTTCAGCCATCAGTTGTACATAAGCAACTTTATTTCTCAACAGGTTTCACTTATTCCGTACATCTTCGCTGGAGGATAGACATAAAATAAAACTAAAATTATATGTAGTACACATAATTGGTAATTACTTATGTTTATTTCCTTTTTCATTACATCTTGTTACAATACATTTTGATAATAAGGATTTATTATTGGATACTACTAGAATTAAACTAAGTGTTGTTTGGTCACCGATAAACTTCAAGTTTCGGACACCATTTCTGTTGCTGCTAACCATTTGCATGATAATAAGGTTGTTGGTATGTGACGATCCTTCTTTGCGTTTGATATTCTTTCAGTATGTCATCTTTTGTGATATTTTGACAATGTATACCTGTTTGTTATCTTCTATATAAAAACAAAGATGAGGTGACTTACCGAACAAAAGCGCTGGCAGGTCGATAGACACACAAACATACACACAAAATTCAAGCTTTCGCAACAAACTGTTGCCTCATCAGGAAAGAGGGAAGGAGAGGGGAAGACGAAAGGAAGTGGGTTTTAAGGGAGAGGGTAAGGAGTCATTCCAATCCCGGGAGCGGAAAGACTTACCTTAGGGGGAAAAAAGGACAGGTATACACTCGCACACACGCACATATCCATCCACACATACAGACACAAGCAGACATATTTAAAGACCGTGTATACCTGTCCATTTTTCCCCCTAAGGTAAGTCTTTCCGCTCCCGGGATTGGAATGACTCCTTACCCTCTCCCTTAAAACCCACTTCCTTTCGTCTTCCCCTCTCCTTCCCTCTTTCCTGATGAGGCAACAGTTTGTTGCGAAAGCTTGAATTTTGTGTGTATGTTTGTGTTTGTGTGTCTATCGACCTGCCAGCGCTTTTGTTCGATAAGTCACCTCATCTTTGTTTTTATATATAATTTTTCCCACGTGGAATGTTTCCTTCCACTATATTGTTTGTTATCTTCTATTCGTGACACTACCTGTATGAATATCATGAAGTCAGTTTCAATGTATGTACACACTTCATCATGACATTTATTTACATGCAACATATGATGGTGCCCTTTTAATGTTAATGCCATTTTGGTTTTTGACTGTTCATCTCTGAAAGTACTGTAGGTGATTTTCTCTTCATCCACACAATATTTGACTGTCTACACCATGAATGTCTTCTGTCTTATTTTATTTCTAGTCCTTCAGTGATGATGCTTGTAATAAGCATTAACTGGTTGAGAAATAAAGTTGTACATGCACAGTTCAAGGCTCAAGATGCATTACTCCAAATAATTTTACCAGTTGCTGAAAATTTATCTTAATATAAGAAACACTGCCCTGAAAACAATTTATCACACCGATGAATATATGTAGCGACTTCATATATTCATGGTAGCCTCAGGAACTTTTACTAAATGCTGTCCCTACAGAGAGACACATTTGTCACTATTTTTCAACAAACATCACAAGCCTCAGTAAACAACAGCTGAAACATTCTACCTATCTCTCAATTCCTCGGAGACAGAAATCTGCTCCTCAGCCACAGAGCCATACGAGAACCACTGTGCAGAAGCCCTCGCTGTTAGAAAATCTTTCCCCTCAGATATTCTTTCAGCTTGCTGTAAGATGGAATCACACGGTGCAATATCTTGACTTCCTGACTGGCATCATTCATGTCTGTGGGGGCATTGTGTTGACAGTTTCACTACGAATGGATGC
The DNA here is from genome assembly GCF_021461395.2 of Schistocerca americana. Taxonomy (NCBI): domain Eukaryota; kingdom Metazoa; phylum Arthropoda; class Insecta; order Orthoptera; family Acrididae; genus Schistocerca; species Schistocerca americana. Next base: position 153,320,772 of record NC_060129.1, read on the forward strand.
AACATTGCATTTGGTTCGTGTACAGCCACAATTTCATAGTCAATACGAGTGAAATTTAAACTTTTTGCTCAGGGAACCTTACTGTCCCGTGCATTTCAACTTTGGAAAAAATTTCCAGTTGCAGCATTATTTCAGTCTCACAGCATAATGCACCTCTTTCTTCCATACAACAGCAAAACAATGTGTGCACATCAGGAACTACTACTCACTCTACCCACACACCACTCCCGTTACGTACAGGTCTCACTGTGGGAAGATACACAGAAGTTACTTTCTGATGTCCCTACAGAACAGCAATCATCCTTATGAACTCAGCAGTATCCCCTCAGCAACAGATATGAATTGGTAATTACTTGTGGATATTCTCTCTTAATACTTTGTATACAGAACCCGCCTTAATTCGGGTTTCTTACAGTTACTGTCATGTCAGACAGACCTCGACTGTTGTGTGGATCCCCTTACTAACCTGTGGAGCCATATTTTTTTAGTATAGTGACAAGTGCTCTCCACAAGATCAGGACAAAACCGCACTTCAGTAGTGACCCAATTTTACTCACCATTTACTAAGCACCTCTCTGTAATAAAACTCGGCAACACAGAGATCGTCTGCTCCGGGTCACTACGCCGCACAAGCAAACCTTATCCCCCACACACTTCCCTATGACACACGCTCAGCACACAGAAGGGCCTTCTGAGGTAATGTGCTCCATAGTTGTCTATTCTCTAACGACAATATTTGATGCCGTAATCAGTCAGCCGAATGGCTCTAGTTCTCGCAATAACGTGTCACTCGCACGTAAGATACCCTCGAGCACCACATACTACGGCCACTCGTAGGCGTTACGTCACACACTCAGAAAGTTAGTGCTACTTGCAGTGCAGGTCATAAACATTGCCACCGTCTCTCATACTGAGACTGTAAAATGTGATAACAGTTACTTGTACTCACTCTCTATCTGCTGTGGTGCCGGTTCAGGAACTTCACCGTTCGGCCGCGAATCTTCAGTCGGCGCAGCCGCAGGGACCGGTGCAGGCGAGGACGGCGGCGGCGGTGCTGCAGTCGGGGCATGAGGAGCTGCCAGGGGCAGCACTGGAGGTGTGGGTGAGCGCGACGGAGGCCGTGGCGTCGACACGGGTGCTGTCGAGCGCGAAACTGCCGACGGCAGCTCGCCCCCTTTCGGAGCCCGCACTGCCGCAGGGGGACCGTCCCTGGTGAAATGAGCCCCGTGTGTTTTTTTTTGTGTCTGCCTCTTCTGTCACTTCCAAAATTATCACCTAACATCCCCCATCACATTCAAAAAACGCTTATTGCATTACACTTTGTTACCTTTACCTCTCTTCTTGCATTATCAATGGAAATTTTACTTTGGAAGATACAACAACAAGCATGTGTGTGTGTGTGTGTGTGTGTGTGTGTGTGTGTGTGTGTGTGTGTGTGTGGGGGGGGGGGGGGGGGGGGGGGGAGGGGGGGGGGGCGTTTGCAAGCTGCATAGTGCAGAAAGTACCAGTTTTCAAAGTTTTTGCACTGAAAAACAACATTACTAGTCCCTTTAAGATATGTAGATAATGCATTTCATGAACACAAAATGTTTAAACATTTTCATATGTAAATAATACCCCAACGAAATCGAGCTAAGTTCAAATACCATCCTTGTCTGTGGTGCTCATTTGATGCCATGCATTGACACTTGCATGGTACTAACTAACAGCACGTAATTTAAAGTCGCTTGAAACCAAAGTCAACTGCAAAGCATACTACCAAATGGGGAGACAGCAATGTCCTTTACATTAAGTGAACTCCAGCGGAGCGCGTATTTCAGAATATAAACTCATGAATTACAGAACCCCATCTTTTGCAGGATGAGTACTATTGCAGCATCTACAACTAAAAGATATCTGTCCTGTTCCGTCCCAATATTATGTGATCCCATCTCACGCTCGGTTTAAGGCGAAGTTCCCCTTATTTTTGCAAACTACAAAATCTCTCTTACGTTACTTTGTTTGCCAAACATGTCTGATAACATTGGTGGCAGGCAAGTTAAGTAATGCAGTCACCAATTGTTCTGAATGCCACAGTGCTTCATTAGAGAGAGTTCTGTTAGGAATGATGTCATCCACTTCCGCCTACCTTTTAACTGACTCACTCAGACAGTTATAAGGCAACCTACTTTTTATTATGCATTCCGAACCATGGGACAACTTAGCATTTTTCACATCCCCAAATATTTCGAGAGGTGAAAGAAGTGATGAGTGACATAAAAATCCTACTTTTGTCTGGAGAATAAACTACAGACTTTTGAATTTGCAGTGCAGCATTTAACCACTCAGCCAGAACTTCACAAATCTTTTATTTTATTGAAATCTGAAAACACAATATGATTGATAACATTTTTAAGAAAACAAGGCCTTTGGTAGTTTCTTACAAGGTGTAAAACTATTTTTCCTCTGAATTTTCAGCTACCAATGAGATTATGAAATATCTTGTCTCTTCAGATTTGAATAAAATAACGACCCACAGATTGCTGAAAAATGTTTAAACGAAACAAGAAAGAAAAATTTTATGGTTTGCAAATATGAGCAGAATTTAATTCCAATAATTTGCATTTGTTGGGCCTGCTGTTACAGTACCCAAAAAAAATGCACTTTTATTCATACTGCACATTTTAGGAATGCTGAGCTATCTCAGGTATATATTAATTGTTCACTCTAAGCACAAATCAGTGCATCAGCTGACAGCAGTAACTGTATCGCTAGAAGTCTGAAGAAAGTGTACGACTTCGGTACGATGTTCACTTGTTCCCAATCGCAATCAATATTGTGTCCAACGATTATCTACATGAACATATAAATAACTTTAAACCATCTTACACTTGATATCAAACGCAATCTTCCACTTTGCAGGTAAGTCAGTTTTCATTAAGAGATACGTTGATGCACTGAATGTAACGTCATCTGCCAGCTCCGAGTTTACAATGTCGTCTGCATAGAGAAAAGCGAAAGTGGTCATTATAAACTCAGCCCAATGACTTTTGTACATACGGCTACTTCCACTCTGCCTCCCGTCCCCAACCAAATCATCTCGCTACATTCAGCTGGAGTGGCTGTCACAAAATTAGACACCCCATCACGCCCAGTCCGTGCAGTACGCCGGTACTAACAGCTGTGATTTGCCGATCTTGTAACTTTACTATTGCATGTGCGCTGTTAAAACTGTATTCCATCAGTGCCAGCTGAATGTACTGTGCTTCTGTGGAACTGTGTGTGTTCCAATGTGGTTCCAGTCTTCCGAGCAAGTGTACATTGGCATGTGTTCGGTGATGAGAGAAATGCAGGAGCAATGGCCCAGTGTAATAGTACTCCGGTCAATGTGCATAAAGGGCAAAACGACATTTGACAACAATCTAACATTGTGTGACAGTGTAGTTAACATCTGCAAAAACCTCTAGACGTGAACACTTGTTTTGACTCTTGAAGAAAGGGACATAACCGAAAATTTGACAATTTTGAAATAATTGTTAGGGCATAGAACTGTATTTCAATACTACAATACAAGATAATATCCAACAACTGCAAAAATACCGAGAAGTTTCAGTGAAAAAATTAATTATCCTTACTCAGAAACCTCCTTTCTTCGTCTTCTTCGCTTACTCAGTTACAGATTCAGAAACAAAAATGTTTAATGTAATGCAAGGTCATTGCACTAGCAAGAACGAAGTTTTGTGTTAAATGTCCTGGAGTGTTTGCTGAGGACAAGTCTCTCGGTATACTTCAACACAACTTGCAAAAATATACTTTGCTTGACTTCAAAGGAAACATTGGCCTGAAAGTACCTACAATTACTTTTGTATAGCATATACCAGCAATTTATGTGATAGGTGCAGTGACAAAGGGGGTAATAAGAGCTGCAAATAAATGTTTAGGTAGAATGGAGCATTCTCTGTCCCATCAAGAAGGCATCCAAGTACATGCACACTGTCACCCAAAGGGTCTCTCCTGCATAAAATGTACTCTTACATGATAATGATATTGCCAAAATTATTTTCATAACTTTATTTAAAGTTTTCTTGCTGAAAGTTTCTACGAGGTCCAGCGATACACTAATTCATCTGTGATGACATTTTTCGTTAGAAACGCACGACATTTTCACACAAGACTTTTCTTTTGGAAAGTACTCGATTATATTCTAGACTAAAAATTCAGGTGTCACATACTTCTTTTTGAAACTTTTACCAACATTTGAAATTGTCACTAACCAGCAATGGTGCAGGACAGAGGGATAACTTCGAGTTGTGTATTTCCTTGACGGCTGGTACAGTATTGTTACTTTTATCCCCATTTTTCTGCCACCTGCCAGCTAACAGTCACCGCACACAACCAGAGATTCTCCAGTACTTTAAAATTACAGCACCACACACCATGATACTAGTGTGTAAAGGGAGGCCACACACTAGCATACCTGTGGACAGGGATGGCAGAGGCGGGGACCTCCTTGCGTGCTGGCGGCTTGCCTCCCGCCCGCGGGGGCATGGCGTCCGACGCAGTAGAAGTTGCCGAGGAAACAGGAGTTACTGTTTTAGCACCAGGTGGCGGTCCAGTGCCTACCCTGACGACAGAGGCAGACGCTTTCGGACCATCCTTTGGGGGGAATGCAGGAACATCAACCTGAAACACAAATAATAATAATAATAATCAGTCTTTTGCAATTCTATTGTATGTTAATCCTCATCAAATAAATTTTATTAATTTAACGACATATTTGAGAACACAAAATATCCCAATATGAAGTACCTCATCAATGTTTGCATTTGAAATTTGTACTAACAACAATGACAAGATATCTAGCATCCACCTATTTCATCTCGTGAAGAGGGCCCATGGTCGAAACATGTAAGGAAATTTATGGAAAAATTGTTGAAGAAAAACATAACATAAAATTAAGTAACAATTCCTCTCTCAAATGTTTATACCATCAATAAATCAGTTAGTTTTTACTTTGTGCAAATTTAGCTAGTATATACTGATTTGGACAGTCACTATTTTAATAGATTTTTTCTGCATGCTATCGTCAACGACATGTGGAAGTTTAGAGTCTACTCGTGGATTATGCCTGGATAGCATAATGGTAAGGTGACTGCTTGCAAGTGAGAATCAGGGTTCGAGTCCTGGTCCAGCATGAATTTTCATTGTTGTCATTCTATTATAGAGTTGGCGGTCATCCATATTCGCAACTGTGAATACATTTCATGTCATAAATCCCTGTCAGATTCTATACTGAATCTGCAGCTGAATTATCTCTCTGCTATTTATCATCTACTATAGATCCCTTGAACAAAACGCCATGCCCAGTTCTTGGAAAAAGGCATAGGTCACATCTGCCTACAAAACGGGTAGTAAAAGTTATCCACAAAACTACCATTCAAGATCCTTGACGTCAGTTTTTTTTAGAATCTTACACAACATATTCTGAGCTCAAACATAATGAGGTATCCCTAACAGAATGACCTTCTCAATGCCAACCAGCACGGTTTTCAAAAACATCGATAATGTGAAACCCAACTCTCACTTTTCTCACATGGCTTACTGAAAGTTTTGGATCAAGACAATCAGGTAGAGCCAATATTTCTCGATTTCTGAAATGTATTTGACTCAGTACCACACCTATGCTTACTGTCACAAGTACACTCATATGGGTATCAAGCGAAATTTGTGACTGGACTGAGAACTTTTTGGTAGGGAGAACACAGCATGTTACCTCGGATGGTGAGTCATCCTCAGATGTAGAAGTGACTTCAGGTGTGCCCCAGGAAAGTCTGTTAGAGTCTTTGTTGTTCACGTCATATTAATGATCTTGCAGAGAATATTAATAGTAAGCTGAGACTTTTTGCAGCTGATACAGTTATCTATAATGAAGTACTAGCTGTGAGAAGCCACATAAATATTCAGTCAGATCTTGATAAGATTTCAACATGCAGAGACTGCCGACTTGGTCTAAATGTTCAGAAATGTAAAATTATGCACTTAAAAAAAATGAAAAAATGTAGTATCCTGTGACGATAATATGAAAGAGCCCTGCTGGAATCGCACAACTCATACAATAGCCTGGGTGTAACACTTTGTAAGGATATGAAATGGAATGATCACAGATTCAGTCATGGGTAAAGCAGACAGTTTACTGGTAGAATACTAGGGTAGTGCAATCAGTCTACTTAAGGGGAGTTGGAATGCCGGAAAATGGAAAAAATTCACATTTTCAGTTTTTAACCTTATAACTTAATTTGAAATTTTCTGCTTAAAATGGTGCAAAATTTGTTAAGAAATTCCAATTGGAAGTATTTTTATTTAATTTTTCAAAATTACATGTGCGCCCAGCAAAGTTACCCATCTTGTGATTTGTACACATTTAAATCTTCGCATTTCCGAAAACATTACATATAGAAGGCTGTGGATTTCACTCTTCAGTTGTAGAATCTTTGATCCTTCCATAGGTACCATTGTTTTTACGACTAGCTGTGTTTATTGTTCAGTTTTTGATCTGTGAGTGTTTGTTTTGAGCCTCGAGTTTAGTTTGTCGCTCATTTGGAGTTTGTTATCTGTCTTGTTTTGACTTTCAGTGGTGAGTGCGTAGTTTCTACGATGCCTAGGAGTGCATCATTATTTAAAAAGCGAAAGTTTCGCGGTAATAGATTTACAAATAACGTTTGTTCAAGTGATTCTGCTTCAGCACCTGTTGATGCTGGTGAAAGTTCTGACGTTTGTACAGCTGAGATGTGTGAAGGAGACACGCCCACCAGTGCATCAAAAAAGAAGTTATCAAACTGTGCAAGTGAAATTACAGATGAAGCTTCTAATGAACAATATGTTTTAGTCGACTTTCCTGTTTTTACTGAGTTTATGAAGAAATGTTTGTGTTGTAATCTTTGTGGAGGTTCTTTTGATATGAACATAACAAAATCTATAGGACTTTCCTGCAAAATTGCTATAGTTTGTGCCAGTTGTGAAAATGAGACCTGTTTTTGGAGCTCTAAAACATGCAGTAGCAATTTGTTTGAGAGTAATATCAGGCTAATGTATGCAATGAGAGCAATTGGTAAAGGACATACTGCTGCTCAAACATTTTGTGCCATAATGAATCTTCCACCTCCACCTGCTAAAATTGACAATTACACTGAAGTGATAGGAGATGCTGTTCAGTCTGTAGCAGATTTATCAATGAAAGCTGCTGCCAGTGAAGCAAAATATATAAATGAAGGAAACCCAGATATCCCTGTTGCTTTTGATGGAACCTGGCAGAAAAGGGGTCACACATCCAAAAATGCTGTTGCTACTGTTACTAGTGTGGACAGCGGTAAAGTTTTGGACTATGAAGTGCTCACTAAACATTGTTACCATTGTGCATCTGGTAAGATAGAAGCAGCTCACATATGTAGCAAGAATTATGAAGGTACGAGTGGAGGCATGGAGGCTGCCGCTGCTGTGAAAATGTTTAGCAGATCAGAAAAAGAACGGGGAGTATTTTACACAAAATTCCTTGGAGATGGGGACTCCAAGGCATACAAAAGTGTTACAGAATCCATGCCATATGTCAATAAGACAATAACTAAACTAGAATGTGTCGGTCATGTTCAGAAACGAATGGGCACTCGTCTAAGGAAACTGAAACAGAATCTGAAGGACAAAATTTTGTCAGATGGTAAAACCATTAGAGGTCGCCTGTCAGATAAAATTATAAATGAATTACAACAATACTATGGTATGGCAATAAGAAATAATGCAAATAATTTGCAGGAAATGAGACAAGCTGTATGGGCCACATATTTACATCGATCATCAACTGATGATAATCCTCAACATTTTGCTTGTCCAGATGGTCCTCAGTCATGGTGCAATTATAGAAAATCTCAAGCTACTGGGGATCCTTATCACCATAAAAATTATATTCCATTGGCTGTTATGGAAGTAATTAAACCAATATATAGAGACTTGGGGCATCCTGATCTTCTGCGAAAATGTCTTCATGGTTGTACCCAGAATCAAAACGAGTCGTTCAACAACCTCATTTGGACTCGTGTACCTAAGAATGTATTTGTTGGGATAAAAACATTGAAATGGGGAGTCAGTGATGCTGTTATTTCATTCAATGATGGTCATATGGGTAGGCTAAAGGTCATGGCAAGGCTCGGCATTGCTCCTGGTATCAACACCATCAGAGGTCTTCAGCTTCTGGACAGCGTGCGAGTAAGGAAGGCTCAGTATGCAGCTGAATTTAATACAAAAAAAGCAAGGGCAGCAAGGAGAAGAAAGCTTCTAGGTGAAGAAGAAGAACTAGAAGATGACCCTGATTACTCTGCTGGACACTTTTGATAATAGAATAAAAGGTATTTGTGAATTTTCATAATAAATTACTTTAATCGCATTTTCTGGCATTTGACATTTTTAGTGTTACATGTACCTTTATCTCATAAACCACTCAACCAACAACATTCAAATTTTCAGAAATGCTGCAAAACAGTTCAAAGAGGCCACTGAACTAGAATCATGACAAGAACTGGCTTATTCTCTGAACTAGGGAAGTTTATGTTATACTTTTTCCAATAAAAAATGGCTTAATGGTAAAAAATTCATAAATACTATACCAACAAAAAGAAAACATTGGTTCTAGTTCAGTGGGCTCACAATATATGCTGAAAACCTCTGCCAGAATTTCAAAGTTCTGAAGATAATAGTTCCAAAGAAAAAGGTACACAAAGTTAGCAAATTTAACATTGGCGAGATAGGGCATTCCAACTCCCCTTAAGAGATTGATAGAAATTAGTTGTGCAACCCATTCTAGAATGTTGCTTAAGCATGGGAACCTGTACCAGATAGGACTAACAGGGTATATTGAATGTATATACAGAAGGGCAGCACGAATGGGAACTTGTCACAGAGATAATGAAGGAATTGAAAAGGCAAGACTATTAAGACAGATGTAAAAGTATCCCACGAAAGTCTATTAAAGTTTCAAGAACCGGCTTTAAATGGTTACCTTAGGAATATACAAGCCCCAACGTATCACTCACACAGGGATCATGAGGACAAGATTAGAAAATACTGCACACAGAGAGGCAACCAAACAAACAATCATCCTTTCCACACACCATATGTGAACGGAACAGGAGGAAACCCTAATAACTAGTACAATGGGACGTACCCTCTGCGCTGCACCTTACAGCGGCTTGCAGAGTATAGATGTACACGTATTTCGTAACGACTGTCGTCGCCAAGGTGCCTATTCCTTCCGACACTGCACATACTTCTCAACATCATATGCACTGCAATATTGCATTTTTCAAAGGTAGCAAAACTGCTTACTCAGGTGCGGGATATGGCAAGGACTGTAAAATCCATTGCAAAACGAAAAAATTTCATAACAATTAAAATGTCATTAAAAAAGCTTAAAGGAAACAATTCTACAAGCAGAAGGTGACTCAAAGCAGCATTTACAATTTGCAGACAATATACACCAGTTGCTAATTCCCCTACTGAATAACACATTCACAGTCATTTTTTACCAGATTATTCTTCACTGTTTGTCTTACTATATGTTCTAATACTGTACTGTGTACAATTTTTCCTATCAACATTACTGCTACCTGGGTTGATTAAATCAAGTTCAGTAGGCTCCACCTCCCACCCTCCACCATCCAGGTGAAAGAAGATGACACTTTTATAAACTGATGTATGAATGTGACTTGCACGAGAATTTGGAACTGATGAACAAAGACAGAGAGAAAATTCAATGAATCAGCACAAAATGGGGTTTGTGGAATGAATTTTCACGCTGCAGAGGAGCATGTGCCAAGCTGAAAATTTCTGGCTTAATTGCCAGAGCACTTGCCTGTGAAAGCCAAAGGTCCCAGATACAAGTCCCGTTCAGCACACAGTTTTCATTTGCCAGGAAGTTTGAAACTGGTGAAATATGCTGTTATTTCGTAATAGTCACTTGACACTGCCATTGCAAGTTAAAACACCCCCCCCCCCCCTCTCTCTCTCTCTCTCTCTCTCTCTCTCTCTCTCTCTCTCTCTCTCTCTCTCTCTCTCTCTAAGTTCCTGAATGTGGGGTCTGTCTAACGCTGGTTTTGATAGAATGGTCACTATGAATTGAGACATAGATTAATTACACACACTGGCTGCAAGTGGGCATCAATATAAATCCATGGGGGAAGTTGAAAATTTGTGACAGACTAGGATTCAAACCAGAGTCTGCTGCTTACTAGGCAGCTGCTTTGACCAGTAGCCCATCAGGACACAGTCGTCATTGCAACTTCGTGGACTACCCTGGTATGCATCCAGTCAGATCCAAATACTCGACGTACCCCCACACTACAAATAGTGTGTCCCTTGCCCATGATTCTTCTTATTAATGGCATCTCACCAATTTCCGTGATGATGATGATGATGATGATGATATTTGGTTTGTGAGACTCTCAACTGCATGATTATCAGTGTCGGTACAAACTCTTAATCTTTTCACTGTCCAGTCTCACCACATTCCCAAAAGATGATGAAATGATTAGGACAACACAGTCCCTGGGCAGAGAAAATCCCCAACCTGGCCGCAGATCAAGCCTAGAACCCCACGATTCCCGAAAGAGTCAAGCCTAGTGTCCATCTGCCATGGCCTTCTTCGCCTTATTTATATATATGTGGTGTGTGTTGTTTTGGGCATATCTGAAGATACAGTAATAGAGTAATTTGCCAAGAAAAATTACTGCTAAAAAAAGCACCATGCACCAGTTAGTAACAGCAAAAAACTAAGTGCATTGTATGTGATAGAGGGGGAGCACAAAAAATAGACAGGTCAGAAAATGAAAGATGACAAAAATTAAAAGGGAGTAAACATAGGAATAGTTACTGTGCCAAAATGTCGAGACCAAAGAAATTAATGTAAATAAAGGCCAGATGGGTGGCAAGAACCGGTTCGCAACTACGGAGTTCTGATAAAACTGGTACGTGTGGTGGAAAAGGAACAGAGGTCACGACTGTCATGCTGCAGGGCATGCTATGCAACAGTATATCGAGTGTTGTCAGTATACATCCTCTGCCTACACCCATTCATCCCAACTGGTAACTCGGTGGTAGTTATGTCGATGTAGAATGTTTAGCAGTTTTACGTAACATATGGTATCTTGACGTGTTGTTTTGAAAGTGACTCTCCATTTGATAGTATATGTTTTGCCGGAGACAGAACTGGCAAAGGTGGTGGTGGGACGATGCATAGGGCAAGTCTCTCAATGGGGAGGTCACAAGGATAGGAACCGTAAGGTAGTGGAGGTGAGTGCAGAAGGAACATAGATTCTGACAAGCATATTGCTGAGATTGGGAGGACCTTATTTCATGGTATGATTTTAGGAAGTCATGGCCTTGTAGAAGCAGCTGATTAATACATTCGAGACTGGGATAATACTGAGTGAGAAACTGTGTACTCCTAAGCGATCAGCAATACCGTGATTGAATGTAATGACCTGGGAAACAGGCTTTTGAATTAACCTGGTGTAGTAATTATGTTCAGTGAAGGCTGAGGTGAGAATGTTGGTATGTTGCTGTCTGCATCTGAACAAAAAGTCTTAGGAGAACACAATGGTCACTCAGTATTATCCCGGTCTTTAGTGTTCGAATAAGCTACTTCGACAAGGCTGTGACTTCCTAAGATCATACCATGAAGTGGCGTTTATTCTGTCAGACTTTGCCACCACACCTAGAGTACTTTTTAGTCCCCATCCCAATCTGCACAATATGCTAATCAGATCCCATCCTCTTCCTGCACCCACCTACCCAGTGGGGGGTAGAGCCACTTGTGAAACTAAACGTCATACAGCCGCTGCCACCTAACACTTGGGCCTCCTACATTGACGTAACTACCCCCAAGTTACCACTTAGGATGAATGTGTAGAGGCAGATTGTGTGTACTGGCAACACACAATATCCTGTCGAAGAGCATTCGGGACCTCGGTGACTGTTTCACCAAGAGTCAGCAGGATTTTTCCCTAGACACCAGTTTCTCAGTACTCCACTGGTGCGGCTACACGTCCTAGGTTCTCACCATCCACTTGGCCTTTTATTTTGTTAATTTCTTCGGTCTCAGCACTTCTTAACAGTGATCATTCCTTTCCTCACTCACTCTTAGTTTCCTATACCTATCATATTCTGACTTACCTATTTTTCATCATCCACCTCCCACCTCTAACATACCATGCACTTATCTTTTCGCTGTTATGGGTTTATGCACGATGTTTTAGCAGTAATCTCTGTCTCGCATATTACCCAACCTTCCGCATTTAAGCTCTCAGGTTTTCAAATCTCATTTGGTGCACTCTCAAACAATCCGCTTTTCCTGCTCACCCCACCCAGTAAGTCCCTCCTGACCTGGGATTCTGGGTGACTTTTGTGAACTCTACCCCTTTTCCTAAAACTCACTAGTTTTCTTCCTTCAACCCTCTTGTTTCTCCTTCAACCCTTCTGAGAGAAGAAGAAGAAGAAGAAGAAGAAGAAGAAGCCACTGGTTCCCGAAGTTAGCGAACTGTATTATCTGTTAATACACGTGTTCTCCTGCCACCATTTGGTGAGCAGATTTTTTTATCCATCCAATTACTTACAGTAATGATCTTGAATAAGTACACAGCAAAGTAATTTCCAAATAAGTGAAGAAAAATACAAACTTGTACCTCACCAGGATATGAAACCCAATTTTTGTTATCGGTTATCGTAATTGTTTCAATACCTGACTCAAATTCAATGTCATCCACGTCCCCACGTAACATTTCCAAACAATATTACCAGTGGTTGTCCCAAGGTACAAGGAAAGACTGTGCCAGTGACACACCTCACCACAAAGAGATATGATTAAGTAAACAGGTTGCAGCTCACCTGTGGTGGTGGCCCCTGCTTCTTGGGAGCGGAGGCTGTGACGGGGGGTGGCGCCTGCTGGGAAGACGCAGACACCACCGCCGGCGGCTTCAGATCCGCACTCGCCGGCACTGCGGGTGGCCCCAGCACCTGTAGTCAGACGCACTTGTAAAATCTCGACACTACTACCTACATTTTCAGTCTATTTTAAAACAGCGTTATTTGACAACTACACCGCAACTCAAAGTAAAAATAAGGAGGAGGGGGCGCCGTAAGCACGAAAAACGGAGGTTAGAGTCAAATTAGAATTTTTCCACAAAAATTTTTTTGTCATGTCCGGTAGCTCTACTGATCAATCTTTGCTACTGGGAGAGTAATATGACAATTGTAAAGATAAACAATAACTTGGAAATATACACGTTTGTGTAGGTGTGGTTGAGAGGAGGGGGATACAGGACCAAATGAATCTAAATTTTACAGCTCTGTGAGCAACACCTTTATAGTTACAGTTCAGTTGAAATAAGTTGGCATTTGACACCAAGCAGGTCAGACTGTTTCAGCCAGCAACACCGTGTTGCCAGTTGGCTGCGCAAAGCAGTGAGTCCCAGTTCTCAAGCAGGGAACTTTTCCAGACACAATAATTTTGCCTTGTCCAAGCAAAAACATAGTTCTGGGCCCAATTAAAATTAAAACCAGGATTTGACCGACTCAGTGAATATGAAGAAATATGAATCTTACAATTTTTACAGGAATTATACAGGAGATCCACTCTTCAAACTTTATGCTAAATACGCAATAGATACTTTTCAGCATAGGGGGAGGGGGGGGGGGACCACACACTTTTGGAGCTTTTACACAGCTGGCATCAAACATTGTAAATATTTGTTGTTGAACAAGTTATCTTGGCAAGTAAAAATGTATTTTAATGAGGCAGATGGTTTGACATAGGACACAATAAAACTTCGGAAATACTACTGAACTATTAACTTTAAGTGAATTTTAGATACACTCGGTGTTTGTGTAGGAGACAAACTGTGAAATGATTTTTTATCTACACAGAGAGCAAAGTATTGTTACAACTTTGGATGTCAAATATCAAACGGAATACAATTTAAGTCACTGTAAGACAGTTCAGCCAATGGACAATACATGTTAAAAATATCAGATGAGCTTTCTGCAGTATCAGTAAGTCACTGTTTTATGGGGCATACTTTATACAAAACATTGTAAATATTCTACCACCGGCTGTAAATGCAGAAACTATAGTGTGATGATTCCCATCTCAATCCAATCTAGGTCTGAATATAGTATTTTACAGCTACAAATGAACAGGACTTTAATGTTTTCAGCAGTGGGGTGAGAGATTTGAAACGGGAAATGAAGAGTGATGAAAGCACAGAACAGTGTTTTCAACAGCACATATTTATGACCCTATGCAGCATTTTAATTGTCAATACACATTATGTTTTAGGCCAAAAGCTTGCTTTATCTTAGTTTCATGTAAACTATATCCTGAACAAGTGTTTGCTTAAAAAACATTAATTTTGACACTTGGCGAAGAAGAGGGAGAGAGGGGGGGGGAGAGGGGGGAGATGGGGGGGGGGGAGAGGGGGAGATGGGGGGGTGAGATGGGGGAGATGGGGGGGGAGAGAGGGGGGAGATGGGGGGGGAGAGAGAGAGAGAGAGAGAGAGAGAGAGAGAGAGAGAGAGAGAGAGAGAGAGAGAGAGAGAGAGATATGATTATTGCAATTAAGAAGGCAGATAGTAGGGAAATGCACAGTAGCAGACAAATCTAACAACTAACATGTAGCAATAAACACACACTAAGGAGTGACGAATTTGCTTTGAAACAAAAGACAATTTTAGGTAGCTTTCTTATTAGCACACACTTGGTGTCTACTTTGTAAAATTTCTTATTAAGACCTTCACTGTAACTTTTTTACACTGCTTAAATCATTTCTTTTCTGTGACATGTTTGAAAGTATGACAGTGTCAGGCTAATATAGAAACATACTGATGTGATAATGTACTAATTTTACAGCCTTGGCAACATTACAGACTGCCTGCAAAGAAAACAGTGTATGAAGTTAGAGAGCACTTATTTCATTTGCTAGCTTGTTGTCAACACAGAACTGTAAATATCCACCCACTCACTATTAGAATTAGCAAATCATCTCCTCCTTCCAACTCTATAATGCTCTAAATTTTTTCATTACTGTTAGCTAGTGAAGTACACAAATGACACACTATGCAACAGTATCAAGGCGAAACTTCTTGGCAGATTAAAACTGTGTGCCGGACAGAGACTCAAACTCCGCCAACGTCTTTCGCAGGCAAGTGCTCTACCGACTGAGTTACCCGAGCACAACTCAAGAGTTCGAGTCTCTGACCTGCACACAGTTTTAATCTGCCAGGAAGGTTCGTATCGACGCAACACACTGGCTGCAGGGGGAAAATTTCATTCTAGAAACAAGATGGTTATCAGAGAAAACTCAGTTGTACTCACTATGCTAAGGTTACTTAGTAAATTATTCGACACACTTGGGCAAGCAATCACTGTCTCTAGAAATACTACTGTCAGTCAATATATGTGACAACAATAAACATATAATTACTCTACAATTTCAAACTTATCAGTTCTTGAAGTGCAGTTATATCACCAACACTAACACATCAACTGTGAAGTCAAACTTTGAGTGCCCCCCCCCCCCCCCCCCCTTGCCTTCTTGCCACATGTCTTAATGCACAGTGATGATATGCTACAATAAACTGTGTGTTACTGTACTTAACAATACTTCATGTACAGTGAACAACAAAATCCACAGAGCTACTGATGGGAGAGGGGAGGATGGAGGGAGAGGGGAGGGAGGAGGGGAGGGGTGGGAGGAGGGGAGGGGGTGTAGTATGATACATCAACTAATTATGAGGAAAAGTGTAGTGAATCGTTATTTCCATTTTCACGTTGACAACAGGCCCTTAAATGAGCTACATTTTAATTATCTCTCAAATGTGTTTCAGTATTACTTCTCTGCAGGCGATCACAATGGACACCAAAGATAAAATAAATAACCTGGTACAATCTGCGTAAAATAAATAATCTGGTACAATGTGTGTATTTGAATTAAATGTTTCTGAATTGTCATATATAGCTGACAATGAGGCCAGGCCTTTATACTCTTTGGAAAAATAAAGTAATTTAAGCAGGATAACAAAGAACTGTGACAGGTAGCAGACTGACTCCATAAATTTAATTCATAAATTTTAATAAATCGTCACAACTGAGTAACAGCAAATGTGGTCACAAAATAGTCATGGCTACATTACCAGTTTTAGTACTGTTTACATGTGACAAAATAAACCAATCTTTAACTAATGAAGACAGTGTTAGCTTACATTTCAATGAAAGTGTTTATAAATGTGTCCCATGGTAAGAGTGTACACAATTCATCACACACCTGTCTTCCTGGCTGCTAACACTGACTTGAGAAGATGGCAAAACTAACATTTGTATAACAAGCATAAATCAATAAAAAGAGATCACACACAAAGATGCTATTCTACTTAAATTACAAACTTAATATTATGGACAGAGGGCCAGATGTAACCTATGTTAGTCAATTAACATCAATGCTCCAAGTTCCCCAAGAACTTATCTTTATTCAATCCATGAAGACATCCCTCTTAAAGCAAGGAATTCTTATGTATTAAATAAGAAAATCGAAGTGACAAAGAACCCCGTAAACTACAATGTACTCAGAAAGAATGACAGGTCTCTAGTCAAAAATTGAATGCATATGGAACTCAATGTAACATGTTGGAACCATCGGCACATTTATCCGTCATCACTAACATAGACACATGAAGCAGGCTGCAGTATGTTTAAAACAGACGAAAAGTAGAAACCTGCATTAAGTGTACAGTGCTCTTAAAAAAACTATCATCATTGACAAGTAATGATCTTGCTGAGTTTAGAAGCTCCTGAGGCCATGTTACCAATGTTTGTTAATTAAATTTCGTGTTAAGACACATCCAACTGAATATTTCTCCGAAATTTCAGTTGCACTGAACGTGGAGTATCCACAACAAAAAGCTCATCATTGCAATATCAAATCAAAACAAGAACTGTTAAGGTGAGTCCACTAGCAAGTAAAGTTCTGCACGTTGCTTGCTGAAGCGAGCAAGTTCTTTGACGTGAGAACAGCCCAAACAAGTCAATTATCTCAATTTCCTGAACTTGCAGAGGTTGATTCCTTAAAGTAGTGGAAACTGTTTCTTGAAACTTTAAGACAGTACTTGCCAAGCTTGTCAGTTGCTGCAAGTTTTTTCTCCAACATTCATAACTTGTGTGCGTTTAGTATCAGTGTGAAAAGGAGAATGGTCCAAAGACAGGTGGGCCGAAACAAATGTAACACTGGAACCTCTAAACGTGTATAAGTGGTCACCATTAGGTGAGGAAATGCAAAATGAATTTATCAATTACTATGTTTCAGCAGAAGAAGAAATAGAACGACAGTACAGGAAAATCATAACCGATTTTGTAAAGTTAATGTAAACACAAATGTATTCCATTTGTAACAGAAGTAATAGACAATGTTTGCAAAAAAACTGTGCTGCAATTACAAGTTGGTGATCTCGATACAGCTTGGTTAATTTTTGTATCTTGTTTTGAATACTTCATAGTACAACAAATCTTGTTTCAAACTGAAGTCTTCCAATTTTAGTTAGTTCAATAGTGTTTCTTTAAGCAGGAGACTGACCTTCCACTTGCCTACCCCACAATTAACTTCAGTGGGCACACCTCTGGCAATACTTGCAGCAAGTCCCTGACATTAATTTGCCCAAATGACTGGCAGAAGATCAGCAAGTGCTTGCTGAAACTGAAGTTACTTGGCAGTGGACACACATCATTTAGACTTCAGTGCAAATGAACAATATTCCCCAAAGCTCTTACACGGGGACTTGGTGCTAGTTTTTCGAGGAAACTGTGGCATCCCATCCATCAATTACTTAAACAGATTTTAGTTTGTAGAAACAGGACAGTAGGGATTTGTAAGTAATTCGTAAAAGAAAGGATTGGGGCTGCTTTAATACATTGGCTGCCATGGCCAAAATGAATAAACTGATTCTATAAGCCTTATTAAGATCTTCATACAGTTTTATCTGTCATGTCATTTGTAGATAAATTTTGCAAGTTAAATTTTTTTTTTTTCCTTGGAAGGAAAACAGAGCCTGCGAGTTATCTCTTAGTTTGCGTACAGAGGAGAAAGTTCAGCTCAGCTGCCAACTACAATTGGTCACCAGTTTGCATGCTTTCAAAGTATGTTCAACAATACGAACAAAGTATTTGTAGTTATTCATTCTTTGTTACAGATGGTTCACTGATGCCTGCCATTATACGAGTCCAATTATTCTCATAAAATGGCTCGTAGTAACAGGAAACTGAGTGATATAGAACTTTTTAACAGCTAACATGAACGAATCAGAATGGGACGCATTCTCAGATGATGGAAGTCTCTACGAACCATGTTCCTGTGAGCATTAAGAGGCAGACAACAATGAACGCAATGAGACGATGACCAGGGTAGTCCAATAGCAGGCACTACATATGAAACTAGTGAGCAGAGTGACATTCCTCGAGATCCTGTGTTCAACAAGGATGGGGGATGGAAATTGGACTTACTAAATTTTGGGGCACTTGTTGATTTATTTCCTCCTTCCCCCCTCCCGCTTAACAGTTCCTGATGTCATGAAGTGCACAAACAAATTTACATGCACACTAGGAACCAGAAAAATGTGAGAGGATAAGATCAACCAGGCTGTAGACATGGATGGATACAGATGGTATGGAAATGAAAGTATTACTGGAGCTGTTGCTGCACACAAGACTTCAGTGTTTTCCATTGACAAAACATTATTGTAGCACAAGAAGTCCTTACAATGTCACATACTTCAGATCTCTGACTGATAGAAACATATTTCAGCTGCTATTAAAATACCTGCACTTCTCAAGACAATTCATTCCTATTCTATGACCAACTCTGCAAAATTAGACCAGTCTTGCTAATTTCAATAGCATCATGAGTAATTATTATGTTCCAGACAACAATCTCTGCACTGACAAATCAATGGTTTTGTGGTGCGGCCATTTCAGGTGGTATATCAATAAGAAGAAACACAAGTATGGTGTAAAACTTTATGAACTCCGTAAATCTAAAGGTCTGGGACCCAAAATAAAAATCTGCTGTGCCGAGTCACAGGAGAAGCCCAGCGGATTCATCCATCTGAAATTGTTTTACACCTGATGGAACCTTTGTTGAACAAAGGATATATGCTTCATATGGACAACTTTTATAATCCTCTAGCACTTACAAAACTGTTGTTGACTTACAAAGCCAATGTGTGTGGAACACTATGCACAAACAGAAAGGAAAATCTAAATTTGTTAGTTGCTACGAAACTGAAGAAAAAATGCACCAGCCCAAATTGTGAAAGTTCACAACTGAAGAAACAAAGTTGTCTTGAAACCAAATATAGTCATGGACAGCGAAATGGAATGGCATGTGTTGATAAAACCTTGCCCTATTATTCAGCATTGCAAAGACTATTAGATGGCTGAAAGAACTTGCTCTACATCTAATAGAAATTTGACTGCACAACATCCATCAGTTTTATACAGCAGGAAGGAGTACAAGTCTCTAGCTTTAAGAGAAAAATTTATTCGGGGGTGGTATATGTAGCCAGACACCCACAAGAATATCAGGACAGATAGCATCTTTCATTATTTACAGGCAATACATGCCACTGAGAAAAAAATGTGGCCAACAAAGCTGTGGGGGGAGCAAGCTCTCAATCGTGGTACTTTTTGTCCCATTTGTGAAGGCGTATCATCAATCTAAAAAACTATTTTCATTACCATTAGTAAAACGAAAGTATATACTTTAGGTCTAAAGCTAAAATATTTGTACAAACTTTTCTGTTCATTTATTCTAAATGTGAAAATAAAAATGCTGTTTTGCCACGTTCAGACTATTTACCATATCTGTCCCCGATGTCAAAGACCTGTAAATGACATGTTTTTACTACGAATGTTTTTGTATCTTCCTTTACACAGAACTTATTTCCTAAAAGTTAACTCTCTATCTGGCGCCTGCGGCCAGGCCATCACGTAAGAGAGAACTTGTAATTAGCAGTCAATGTGTTAACATAGCACAGTGAAACCACATAACCATAAAATTACAATGAAATGACAGTGAGACAGTGCTTCCTGTCACGAATGAAATCTTTGTACTGTCAACAGATAGATTCAAAAGTGAAGAAATTATTTGTACATTTCCAACCTTTGGGAGGAGAGAGAGAGATTTGAGAAGGGAGGATGGAAAACGTTAAAAAAAAAAAAAAAAAAAAAAAAAAAAAAAAAAAAAAAAAAAAAAAAAAAAAGGGGGGGGGGGGGGGGCTGATACTCTGTCTCCTGGCGATTTTACAGTTTTATAACGTGATTTATCCTTTTGAAACAACATGAAACTATTAAGAATTTTTCCTCTAATCACCAGACTATGCTAACCCCCTTCCCCCCAACACACGTAAATCACCACAGGTACCTGTCATTCTTCCTAACAATGTTTCATTTTGTTTAGTAAGTGTGGCCTCACGAAGCAAGGGAATGCCAACAACTTGGTAAGACACATTGCAAGAGAAAACTTATATCACTGTGTGGCATTACCACATGCTTACCAAATTCTTGCTTTTCACTTGCACGCTGCCGTTTGCTGGCCCATTCTCTGTCCTCCCCAAGCACGCTGCCTGCGCGTGTGGAGTTACCTTTGGCTGAGTGGGAGGAGCTGCCGGGGGCTTGGCGAGGGCCGGCAGAGCCGGTGCGGGGGCGGGAGCGGGGACGGGGGCGGGGGCCTGCGGGGCGGACTCCGGTGCGACTGCCGGCGGCACGGTGACGGCCGGGGCCGGCTCCGAGGGGGCCACCGGCGGAGTGCCGGAGCGCTGCGGCGGGTGGAACGCCTGCGGACATTACGGGCAACACTTAACTTCCAGCCAGTGGATGGCAATCAGGATTTGGATCTTTCCTGATTGTGGACACATAAACTGGCACTAGTACACGTAACAGCTGTCCAAGGATGAGGAACAGGTGTTTCACTGAATACTGGGCAATAGTGCCTTCACATCATTTCTTCAAACTGGGGTCACAGCTGGATACAGCTCTCAATGACAAAATTTTGCTTTTAGTTGGCTATAATTACTGGCTCGCTGTCTGTATGTTCTCACTTTTAGCCTTTTTGGTTTCGACAGCCATGTGGAAGTGATCTATACGAACAGATAATTAAAAAAAAATGTAAATAAAGACACAAACGTGAATGAATACACGCACACGGGCGGGCACGCGTGGCAACATTCACACGATACTGCTGAAACAATTTCCGTATATGGGTAGGAAGTTGATATATTTCTGTAAAAATGCCACTGTAATTTGGACTAAGTGCAATTTAGTAAGTAACAAATGTACCAGTCACTGGCGAATAGCTGTCACTGCCAAAAATCGGGTACTTGTCAAAGCATACATACACTTATATAATAATTACAGCCACATAAAGCAAAAAGTCATGCCACTTATATCAGGCCTCACCAACCTGTGGCACACTAGCAAACACACACCAACCACACTTGTGCCTAGCACTCTCGACTGCCGAGTGGAAGGGTGAATGGGTGAATCGGAACGGGAAGGCCGAAGATGGTCGCAGGCGTTCCAGCCATGCTCCCGACTAACACTCCAGTGTGGTGATGGGAGGTTGTGTGGGTGAGGAGGAAAAGGAAGGTAACTGCCACACTCCCACAGTGCTCGGAGTTCAGAGAGGTACGGAAAGAGGAAAGCTGCAGCCAGACAATTTCACGTAACAATGTTAAGTACATTCACTTGCTATATTACCATCCCACAATTAATACTATTTTTTCAGCTTTCTCTTTTACAAACACAATACATAAATGTGTACACACAGAAACTCCAGATTGTTCTTAAAGCTGTACTCAATCATGTTATTCAACTTTTAATTCACACAAACTGTAACAGCACAAGTAATGTTTTATTTATTTTTTCATAGAAACAGTGGACATAAAGAAATATTCAAAATTTATTATCCACGAAAACTGCTTGACTCTAAAATAGAACTACCCTTAATTGTTTGTATTAGGAGTGACACACGTTATTTAAAAATCCTCCTTCCTTCTTTCTATTCAACATCTTTTCTGGAAGCTGTATTTAGAAGTCAGTACTATTCAAAATTACTGTAATCATAAGAATTCTAGAATGTTAAATCCTTAAAAAGTAATCATTTTGAAAATACAACACTGTAATTTTACTACTAAAATAAAATGTGAGCTACTAAAATATTTATATCAGAAAATTTGAATCATGCTGCTCATCTCACCACTGCAAAAAAAATTATGAGACAAATTACAAAATAAGTAATTTATTGAGATCATTCTAAGTTCCATACCAGGGAAGTGATTGCCATTAATACCGTGTCACTATGTATCATTTGTGATAATATAAGTGCTGAAATACAGCAGTAATGTTTTAAACTGGTAGATCTGTAGTCAACAAAAACCATTAATTTATTTTACTTTTTTTACAATAAAATAAGAAAATATCATGGAATATTTCTCTGTTTCTCACACAAACTCATTCTTGGTATCAGATGTTGCAAAGTTTACTGTAGAATACTTGCACTTCAGAAATGGCAACATCGTCAATTGGTTTTTCTGTTTTGCAACTGATTAACATGGCTGGTCTTCAGGTGAGAAAGCACGAGATATATCAGCCAAGGTCATTATTCTTTCGAATACGACAATATTTTTCAACTGTTTTGTTCCAGAGTAAAAGTTTACAATAGTTATTTGAGAGGCAAGAATATGGGACACTTCGATCATTCTGTGTTCAAAAATCTTTCTTACATGCACTGCAACAATGCTTCAGCACCATCTTTAAAATCAGAGAATTCAGTTGCATACGCTGGAATTACATGAAAGGGTTTACAGCTTTAACTGACTCAAGAACAATCTAGCCAGCTTTAGTCTTCTGTGCCAGCCATGAAGGAAAAATTCACAATCAGTCCGCGCCATATGATCATTAAATAACGTTTGTCAAGTCAGTTTCTGCAGAGCTGCTGTCATATTCGGTCAGTCAGCGCAGAACTACTGTACAGCACTTTCAAATGTTTAGAATCATTTGTGTAAATTTATAATCCAATATTTATTGATTGTGGATAATGTATTATTGCCACTTGTTGAACATTCACAGACTCCTCGAAGTCTGTGTAGTTTACCAATGATGTGTAACAAATTTGGGGTACAATCCACACTATAGCTGTCCAATAAATTTGGAAAGTGATGTCAGATATGTATAACATCTGCGAGGGGCGCTATATAAGTAATGCAACTAGTTTTTTCTGGGCGCACATTGGTTGTTTCTACGATTTTAATACATCATATTATTCCACACTCTTATGGCTACAGAACATTATTTTTCCAAAATTATAACCGATAAATGAAACAACCTTACACCACCTTATTGGGAGGGCCTTACATACGTACGACGATGTCCTTCTGGTCGACATCAAAGCCAATATCTTGCTGCATCAATAACCGCCACATCAGCCGTGCACTGTTTCCCGTGGAGTGCACCCTGCGTTGGGCCAAAAGAAATGTATGTCTGAAAGTGCGAGATCTGGGCTAGATTGTTGGATGACTAAGAACAGTCCACAGATTTTTTGTGAGCTCCTCTCAGGTGCACGGACTTGTGCAAGGCCTCGCATTGTCACAGAGAGGAAGTAGTTTCTTTGCATTCCTATGGCGACGAACACATCGAGGGCATTTCTCCAATTTACTGAGGGTGCCACAAAACACTTCAGAGTTTATCGTTGCACAATGAGAGAGGGCATCGAACAGAATAACCCCTTCAGAATCCCAGGAGACTGTCACCAAGACTTTACCGGCTGAGGGTGTGGACTGGAACATTTTCTTTGGGGAGAGGTGTTGAGGTGTGATTTCAGTAATAAACCCACGTTACATCTCATGTAACGATGTTTGACAAAAAATTGTCACAAGCCGCCTCGTAACATGTAAGCAATTCCACAGAGAAGGTCCTTCATTGCCCTGAACAGTTCTCTCTCAGGCGGTGAGGAACTGCCCAACTGGTGGACGAATATGTCAAGCACTACCGACAGAAATGTATAGTTGTGCTGCGGGTGTGATCCGTCAATCATCTTAAATGATGGTGACATGCCTTGCCCGACGTCTCACCGCAAAGTGCCGACGAATGTCTGCAGTGCTCTGGTTTTCTGCCAAAGGACACCGAACGACAGCTCTCCGCTCTGAATGGACCTCCACTATGTCTGCCATTTTAAAGGTTGTGTATAGTGCTGCCACCTATCACAACTTCAAAAACTATAGCGATTGAAGCAGGAATATCCCATGTCATCTCTTAACAAATTCCCCATTTTCTTCAATCAAAAAACTGACCAAGGAAAAAAAGGGGGTGGGGGAGATGTTTCATTGCTTGTGAAACACCACCCCCACTTTGATAGTGTTGTGTTAGGTCACTTAAGAATGACTTTAACCTCCCAGCAATCAACATCTGGATATTTGAATATCGTGTGCACTTTACCAAATTGCCAGAAAACAAATGTACACTGAACATGCAAACCAGTATTGGGATTGCATTACACTGTTTGTCAAATAACAGAGTGTGCAATGAAGTCTGACTTGCACTTGAGAATGCATATTAAAATGGAAGGATTATTTTTCACATTGTACTATCCTCTCATCCAAACCCGCAAGTCTCACGAAATTAGCCACTTAGTATATACAACGCATAAAATTTCGTAAGCACATTTGACTAAATAAATCTAACAGATAATTTGACAAGAGGCAGAGGAAAACACTCACCACAGAGATGGGAGGAACTATCGACGCCGAAGCTTGCTGCAACGGCGCTGAGGCTGCAGTGGGCAACCCCGGCTTCTCCTGCGACACCAGCGCCGGAGGTGTCGGTGCCGACGGCGGTTTCCTCCTGGGAGAAGCCGCTGACGGTGGGCCGGTAACACCGGTAACTGTAGAGCCGGAGCCCGGAGCAGTTCCGGCTGACGAACCCTTCAGTGCTGGGAAGTGCTCACGGCGGTGCACTACCTCAACAGCCGGTGCGTCGGTGCGTGCACTCACTACGGGGGTGCCGCCGACGTCTTGCAACTCCTGCGACGAGACCAGTTTGCATCACTCGACTGTACTCTAAGCCCATTCTTGCATCTTTATTATTCACTTCGAACTGACGTTTCAGCTTTATCAGTTCCGAGCAATTGTGAAATAATTGTGTTGTACATATTTTTGGAGAAAGCTCTAATTATTTGGTACCTTCTTTGTGAATTGCATTAAAACACACGTGATGTACGACACGGCATTCCCACATACCTACTGAGCTCCATCTTTACTCTCAGTCATTCCATGTCTCGCAGACCAGAGATTCCTGCTTCACAATTCCTGAACCTACTGAAATGTTATGGAAGGTTTCCACAATGTCTGGGATGAGTATTTACAATGTTTTAGCTCGAGATCTCCTTCGGCTTCATTTCTACAGCCTCTCGTGGACAGAGGTCCCACGTTTTCATCACCTACATGCATGCGGTACTGTGAAAGGTACTCTTAGCTTGTAAGCCCCTGCTTATGTATGCTTAAACAACTGTTTGTGCTGAATTACACTACTGATGGTATTTTTAAATGTATACGGTGACAACTGTATTTTTCAAAACTAGCAGAAAATTCATTGTTCAACTTGCAGAGACCATGTTCAACTAGCCATAAATTACATTTTTATGGAAGATTCAGCCAAGAATTGGTATCATATCCTGCTATTTTCTTGGACTTTTTGTACAGGAGCCTCAATCCTTTCCTATCAAAATATGTGAACCTGCCAATTACATTAGAACATTGTGGATCCCATATTTTGGTAGTTTAGTGGCCCCACATGTCAACTCTATGTTCTTTAATCTTTTTTGTCTTGCTGTGTCTAGAAAGAGTAGTCTTTATGCTTCCGAAGTTATAGAGTTCAATTTTTGACAAATGCCTCCCAATGTCCGAAAAACATCACTCAAATTTATTACCTTCATACACGCTGCTTTTTGCTCGAATATGACATTAAAGAGTCAACAGAAAATAAGTTCCGAGGAAACTGCTTCTATGTCCTTAAAAACATAAGTGCAGTTATGTACAAATCAATTTACAGCAATAAGCAGCAATAAAATGAATGAAAATCTAGACCCAGCCTCCCGCGGCCAGGTGGTGGGGGGCACACCGCAGGTATAAAGGGACTGGCATCCGCAAAGTCTCGGCACTTCGCCAGAAGATGATGAGTATGTCACTCGTCGAAACGTCGCAGTTTGAAGACACCGCCACCCGGCTGGAAGCCCGAGAACTCTTAGCCAGCTGTATACGCCGGGAAAGCATACATATACATTCACAAAATCCACATTAAACACACTGTACAACTGGGATAACTATTCTCCACTTCAGACCAAATTAATTGCGGATACTGGCTTCTTTACGTTCTTAATAATCACACTGGCTTTCTGATGTCTATGGTGCTTTTATGGCTTTACCCATGTGTTGCTCTGGAACCCAGTATATTTACTAAATGGTCAGTGGAAAGAACAGGGAGGGGGTGAGGGTGTATAAAGCTGACTAAGACTGGAATTTATTCACCTGCTTGAAATGCATTAATTACAAATTCAGCAGCATCATTGGAAACACTGCTTACTCTGATCCTGTCCAGACCAACAGGATTGAAGAGGTGATTTTTCTTGTCTCAGCATTTTTTTAGGGTGCAAGAACAACTAGTGAGTTAAAAAAACGACTAATCAACAACTCCAATTGACATAAGAGAAGATAGCTAAAAACAGGGACACGGAGAAAAGTCTATAAAATACACCACAGAGGAACGGAGGCCCAGAACCAAAACTTAAATGGCCTTCGCCATATCGCTACGACGGGAAAAATTAAATCGCGGTCGACAGCGTGCATGTCGTTTGCTAAAACGGCCGACAAGTCTCACAGCAAATCCGAGTGGGAATGTAAAGGTTAAAAAAAGGTTATTCCGTCAGGAAATGGCAGACAGTTAAAACTCGGGTGCAATGTGTAAAAAGTGGTAGAGGAGCACCACTTGGCAAATGGCGATGGCTATGAAGACAGTACTCAGTAGACAACCTAGTTAAAATTACTTCCTCATGGTGGGAGGGCTAAGAGGAGGTCGTCCAAGCCACCGGCTTCATAACCTGGAGCTTACTCCCTTTAAGTGAGGACCAGTAGCGATGCCAAAGTGGCACCACCACCTCCCGACAGATGGCAACACAAAGATAAGAACTACTGAGCTGAGGTACAAGGACTGCAGCCTCGGCAGCAACCTCGTTCAGGAACTCGCATAAACATCACCGTGGCTCCACGAAGAGTGAACAAGTGAAAAGTTTTTCTGGACCTGTCGCACTAAGAGATTGTCAGTGTACCTGTGTCGCCGGATATACTCTGTGGCCTGATACAGGATGAACAGCTCTGCTGTAAATACTGAGCAGTGTGCCAGCCGGAAGCCAATACCGAAAAACGTCGGTGCCAATGATAAAAGCACACACGACATCACGGTCCGTCCGAGAGCTGTTAGTGTACGCAAAGGTATTATCGCAAAGTTCCGTGCGAAGGTCACGAAACTGAAGGCACTCGAGCGAGGCCTCAAAGTGTGTAGCCTTCAGCAAACTTGCCTTCAGCAAACTTTCCTTCCTGATCAAACTTAATTTGTTCTATTTGTTGCTGTGTAACAAAAAAGGATGATGCTCGAAACATTGACATTGCTTAACTTGAACCAATCGAGAGGCGTCAATATTTGGTTATCTAAGGGCCTCTGTAAACTAGGACGAGCTGCCAATCTTTTCCCTGTTCCTTTAATTGCATCGCAAGGAGATTTTCCACGGATGGTTCCAAGGAAATTCCACTCAGAATAAATGCTGAAGTTATTTTCATGCAGACATAAATTGATAACATTTTTGAAATTCTTGTCCTAAACAGCAGATTCAATACTAAAGTAGTAATTATGCTTGATTTCTCCTATTATCATCCTTCAAATATGAATCAACTTCATTATGAATGAATGAACTGCAATGATACCATGGTAAAGGCAGTCGTTAATGATGTAGATGTATAGTAGTTCTTTATCATCGAGGTAAACTACAAACGGAAGCAGTGTGGCACGAGTGTTCTCCCAATGAAACACTAAGAGCATCTTGAATGACAAAAGTTCTTACCCCATCAAAACTACCACTTCAACACCTGCAAGTTTTTCTTTCAGTTGCTGTGACACGAAATGGTGGCCTGTCAGGACTCTGTTTCAAATCACAAAATCACTATCAACTAAATAAGGAAGCAACTATAATATTTACTCAGAATCCGAACAAGACAGTATCAGCAATTTACTCAGTCTGTAGTGGAGAATTATTACAGTCTTAAGAGTCTTTATGAAGTTTCAACTTCCCGAATTTTCATTTCTTTTACTGCTGCTTACTGCGCAGTTGATTTGCACACAATTATACTCATATTTTTAAGGACATAAAATTAGTTTTCACTTAAATTATTTTTTGTTCATTCACGACCCACTCGAGCGTATACACTGTAAATGAAAAGTAGTGGCTTGGAACAATGTTAGTGTTGATATAGTGTCTGGACTTTCTGGTATGTTTGAGGGATGTTTCAGCACTAAGCAGACGTGGGTCAAAAATTAAATTATATAGCTTCTAGATATACCAAGATGATTAAGATTGAAGAACATCCGGTTGAGATGTGGGCCCCTAAAGCTACCCAAAATTGAACATTTTCATGAAACTTGCAGGTGTGTATATTCTGACAGACAACTGAAGCTACCGTACAAAAAGCACAAGACGACATGTCTGTAATACACATTGTTGGCTGCATCTGTTCATAAAATTATGATTTCTAGCTCTCCAAGTGGCACACTGAATTTTCTGCAGTTCTTGAAGTTCAGCTGCCACAAAATGTATTAAAAATCTAATAAGTACCATATTCCAATTCAGTACTATAAGTTGTTCAAATACACAAAAACAGTGGCTTTTAATTTAAGGAGTACCTTTCATAAAAGTTATGGCATGCATGTAGGTGGTGCAAATTTCCAGCTGTTGTCTGAGAGGCTGGAGAAATGGAACCAAAGGAAGTATTGAGATGAAACTTTGTATGTAACTATCAAAGGGATTGTTGTACCCAATTCATAAATTTCATTGGATTCGAAAATGGTCTTTGGAAGGATGTACCAAGATGAAACACTATATGTATCCATCAACGACACTTTGCACCCAATCCACAAATTTCATCATATTTGGAAATGACTGATTGGGTATTATAGCTAAATCTGGTCCAGTTGACATGAAATAAGTCTGGTGTAAACAGCTATAGGTACCAAAAGACGGTTTTTTTAGCACAATATTGTACACAGTGGAACATGAAATGCTATTATATGATTAACACTATTGTTCTTATCAGGATGTTCGTAAGTCATTTTGCTCTCCCCAAACAGCAAAATTCATTTACTACTTCAAGTGTCATTTCCTAATTTAATTCCCTCAGCATTACCCGATTTTATTTGACTACAAAAATTTGTTAACATCGAGTATAGATTTAAACGTCAGGAAGTCGTTTCTGAAAGTATTTGTATGGAAGTGAAATGTGGATGACAAATAGTTTAGACAAGAAGAGAATAGAAGCTTTCGAAATGTGGTGCTATAGAAGAATGCTGAAGATTAGATGGGTAGATCACATAACTAATGAGGAAGTATTGAATAGAATTGGGGACAAGAGAAGTTTGTGGCACAACTTGACCAGAAGACGGGATCGGTTGGTAGGACATGTTCTGAGGCATCAAGGGATCACCAATTTAGTATTGGAGGGCAGCGTGGAGGGTAAAAATCTTAGAGGGAGACCAAGAGATGAATACACTAAACAGATTCAGAAGGATGTAGATTGCAGTGGGTATTGGGAGATGATCAAGCTTGCACAGGATAGAGTAGCATGGAGAGCTGCATCAAACCAGTCTCAGGACTGAAGACAACAACAACAACAACAACCAACAACAACAACAACGACAACGACGTTCCATTATCCTCATTTTGCTTTTGTTGATGTTCATCATATATTCTCCTTTCAAGATGCTGTCCATTCTACTCAGCTGCTCTTCCAAGATGATACAAAAAATTATTTTAATGTCGATGAAACTGCTCTCTTTTTTAACTGGTTACAAAAAAAGACCTTACGTTTTAAGGTGAGAAATGCGATGGTGGGAAATGCAGACAGACCTGAAAAATTATCTCCTTTGGTAACTGGTAAATTTGAGAAGCCGAAGTGTTTCAACAATGTGAGAAATCTGCCACTAATTATGAATTCAATAGCACCACATGTATGAGCAGTTCCGTCTTCACATCAACCATGCATGTACTGGAAGCTAAAATGGGAGCAAAAAATGGGAAAACAATGCTGCTAGCTGACAGATGTCAAGCACACCCTCAATCTGCAGCCCAGGATTATTAAGTTTGTTCCTATCTCCTAATGTTTGTCAGAAGCCCAGATCACGTAAGAAACAGATTCACCGTCCTTACGGCGGAACAGGCAACCATAAAAATAGTTTTCCCATCGGTCAACAGATGTTGCAGGCGACGCTACAATGTTAAATGACCTGTCCATGTCGCGGAATTGGCAACGCTGTATCTTCGGTGACGAATGACGCTGATTTGCGTTCGGCTAGAGCGCTGCGTGCGAAATGCATCCGTCACACTGCTGACTGTAGCTCATGAGCGGCTGTGGTTTTTCCCGAGTTATCAATCTAAGAATGCAGATTAGCTTCTTTAATTCTACAAACCAAGTTTATTCCTCAAAATCATATGTGAAATGAAATGAATGAAAAGTAACACACAAACATTTCTCGCGAGTTACCGTTTAAGTGCAGACTGTATTGAAGTCGGATAGGTTTTACACTCGCCTACCATGCCGTCTATTTCCTCTTTGCTATACAGCTCTTCTGATGCGGATTGAATGGTAAAAAAGATCTCCACGTGCAGGTTAACACTAGAAAGTTTTCAAAATCCGCACTTGGTTATGATGCTAATTAAGGCTGGTCATATTTCACTGACAGTCATTTCAAATTTAAATTCTTTTACTTTGCATGTAACTTATCGTAAATGATATAAGAGTGGCACAAAACGATGAATTTTGAATTGTTATTGAAAGGGGGGTGCAAACGCGGTAATATACAAGTGAAAGCGTGTTTCTCGAGCATATTTTGGCGGTTGTCAACTCTGAAGAGCCACAGACGGCAAACCATAATTACGTTAAAAATTTACTTTGTACAGTTTAAAGACAACCCGCAAATATTTGCAACAGACGTATGATTTTATCTGCAACACAGTTATTACCGGGGATATCCGCACTCGCGCAGTCCTGTTACTATAAGTAGTGTTGTTATCGAGTGAAAGCTATGTGAGGATTATTAGCGCACAGATAAAAACAAATTAAAATTGGCAGCATCTATAGTTTGCATGCTATGCTCGTTCCCTTCTATTCTCGTCCCTTCATTCCAGTATAAACGCTTGTTCACAAGTATAAACGAATGGCAGTGAACATTGGCGAATTATCTATGAACACTCAATTGCAGCAGTGTTAACGAGGTTTTACACTCGTTCACTTCGTTCGCTCTAGTATATACCAGGATTTAGAGGGACCGATGACCTAGCAGTTAAATGACGGCTATTACTCATGTATTTCACTGTTGCTATTTCAGCTCTAGAGCCATTTTCAAGTACCAAGGGAAAGGTCTTGTATAGTAATGCTTCTTAAATTGTTTACTAAATGTTACCACACAAGAAGCCTGGAGATACTGACAGGTTTCAGATAGATTATATAATGGTAAGACAGAGATTTAGGAACCAGGTTTTAAATTGTAAGACATTTCCAGGGGCAGACGTGGACTCTGATCACAATCTATTGGTTATGGACTGTAGATTAAAACTGAAGAAACTGCAAAAAGGTGGGAATTTAAGGAGATGGGACCTGGATAAACTGACTAAACGAGAGGTTGTACAGAGTTTCAAGGAGAGCATAAGGGAACAATTGGCAAGAATGGGGGAAAGAAATACAGTAGAAGACGAATGGGTAGCTTTGAGGGATGAAGAGGTGAAGGCAGCAGAGGATCAAGTAGGTAAAAAGACGAGGGCTAGTAGAAATCCTTGGGTAACAGAAGAAATACTGAATTTAATTGATGAAAGGAGAAAATATAAAAATGCAGTAAATGAAGCAGGCAAAAAGGAATACAAACTTCTCGAAAATGAGATTGACAGGAAGTGCAAAATGGCTAAGCAGGGATGGCTAGAGGACAAATGTAAGGATGTAGAGGGTTATCTCACTAGGGGTAAGATGGATACTGCCCAAAGGAAAATTAAAGAGACCTTTGGAGATAAGAGAACGACTTGTATGAATATCAAGAGCTCAGATGGAAACCCAGTTCTAAGCAAAGAAGGGAAAGCAGAAAGGTGGAAGGAGTATATAGAGGGTCTATACAAGGGCGATGTACTTGAGGACAATATTATGGAAGTGGAAGAGGATGTAGACAAAGATGGAATGGGAGATACGATACTGCATGAGAGTTTGACAGAGCACTGGAAGGCCTGAGTCGCAACAAAGCTCCGGGACTAGACAACATTCCATTAGAACTACTGACAGCCTTGGGAGAGGCAGTCCTGACAAAACTCTACCATCTGGTGAGCAAAATGTATGAGACAGACGAAATACCCTCAGACTTCAAGAAGAATATAATAATCCCAATCCCAAAGAAAGTAGGTGTTGACAGATGTGAAAATTACCGAACTATCAGTTTAATAAGTCACAGCTGCAAAATACTAACATGAATTCTATACAGACGAATGGAAAAACTGGTAGAAGCCAACCTCGGGGAGGATCAGTTTGGATTCCGTAGAAATATCGGAACACGTGAGGCAATACTGGCCCTACGACTTATCTTAGAAGCTAGATTAAGGAAAGGCAAACCTACGTTCCTAGCATTTGTAGACTTAGAGAAAGCTTTTGACAATGTTGACTGGAATGCTCTCTTTCAAATTATGAAGGTGGCAGGGATAAAATACAGGGAGCGAAAAGCTATTTACAATTTGTACAGAAACCAGATGGCAGTTATAAGAGTCGAGGGACGTGAAAGGGAAGCAGTGGTTGGGAAGGGAGTGAGACAGGGTTGTAGCCTCTCCCCGATGTTATTCAATCTCTATATTGAGCAAGCACTGAAGGAAACAAAAGAAAAATTCGGAGTAGGTATTAAAATTCATGGAGAAGTAATAAAAACTTTCGCCGATGACACTAATTCTGTCAGAGACAGCAAAGGACTTGGAAGAGCAGTTGAACGGAATGGATAGTGTCTTGAAAGGAGGATATAAGATGAACATCAACAAAAGCAAAACGAGGATAATGGAATTTAGTCGAATTAAGTCTGGTGATGCTGAGGGAATTAGATTAGGAAATGAGACAAAGTAGTAAAGGAGTTTTGCTATTTGGGGAGCAAAATAACTGATGATGGTCGAAGCAGAGAGGATATAAAATGTAGACTGGCAATGGCAAGGAAAGGGTTCCTGAAGAAGAGAAATTTGTTAACATCGAGTATAGATTTAAGTGTCAGGAAGTCGTTTCTGAAAGTATTTGTATGGAGTGTGGCCATGTATGGAAGTGAAACATGGACAATACATAGTTTGGACAAGAAGAGAATAGAAGCTTTTGAAATGTGGTGCTACAGAAGAATGCTGAAGATTAGATGGGTAGATCACATAACTAATGAGGAAGTACTGAATAGGATAGGGGAGAAGAGAAGTTTGTGGCACAACTTGACTAGAAGAAGGGATCGGTTGGTAGGACATGTTCTGAGGCATCAAGGGATCACCGATTTAATATTGGAGAGCAGTGTGGAGAGTAAAAATCGTAGAGGGAGACCAAGAGATGAATACACTAAGTAGATTCAGAAGGATGTAGATTGCAGTAGGTACTGGGAGATGATGAAGCTTGCACAAGATTGAGTAGCATGGAGAGCTGCATCAAACCAGTCTCAGGACTGAAGACAACAACAACAACAACAACAACAACAACAACCACACAATGCTTTGCGTTTTGTTATCCATATCTTATATTGGTTTCAGTTTTCACATTTAAAAATTATATATGATATGATTATTGTACAGGAAGGGCTGCCACGTTATATCAGAATGTAAGATCGACAAAATCTAGATAGGATCAAATGCTTAGAGCTCTTTATTAATTCTTACTCTTAACTGATTTACTGATTTACCTGCATTTAAAATCCACTCCCGTAACCTTTCTTTATCTTTTACGGGAAATTTGAACATTTTTTGCTAAGGATTTGTCCATCTATTCCTTCCACAGTTGATATACTCACAGGCCCTCGTCATGACGACTCGATCCACTACCACGGGTATGTCAGAAACAGCTGTACTTCACAGACGCCAAACGGTGGAAAGCTGCACTCTTTCGGACAATGTTGCCACATATTTCACAGAACAGAGTGCCATCTAGTGGTTGGTGCCACAAGTAAGGGTGTGACGCTGTTGCCACCTGGTGGCCGTTCCCTGACAAGGGTTGCCTGCTAGACCAAGCGATCGGGCAATCTGTTTCTTACGTGATCTGGGGTCAGAAGGCTGTATTTATGCACAACAATGGCATGAACCCACCATCAATTACTAAATCAATTTTAGAAGTAATGCATTATCAGTGTGTATATGTTAACAATAAAAAATTTCCTGGATTTCCTGGTTAAAAATACCTTATTCCAGGTGGAAATAGGCTTTTTCCGTGTTATGTGACTGTACACTTTCCAAAGTGCTGAAATGAAAACTTATTTACTTTTGTCAGCCAATCATAGCTGATGTCACATGACAGTCAACCAATAGCAACATCATTTTTAAGTAACGTGAAACCACAAATAGGAAAAGTTACTGGTTAAAATTAACTTATGAACAGTACAGCTAAAAGCAAAGCTATGTTTCCGGATATCTGTTGGTCCTTTTTGCAAGCATTACTCATTCAGATACATCAGACACAAATCTGTCAGTAAAATTTTAAATTATGACAAACAGCTGGTCTTCTGAGGCCAAAATTTTTCTAAGTGGCTAGTCCTCAAAGTTTTAAGTTTTTAATGAGACTCCAACACACTGTGATTTAAGAAATTCATCTAAATTCTCACATGTAACTTAATTCTTTTTGTGTAAAAACTAATTTACTCCGAAAGTAATGGTTCCCAAACAACTATTTGCAATATTTTTATGCGAACTGTTTGAACAGTGGTCAGAGAGCACCAGAAAACAGGTGTTACTGGGCATGTTAACTACAATGACATAGGAAGCCTGTGCTTGGCGTTTGCTCTGTTCATCAACCTTTCGTCGGTTGCATTTCTTTGTAAAAGTTCACGGGTAGTGGAGGGCCGTATTTCTGTGTGGAATTTCATAGGTAGTGGGGCATTCTGTGTCCACGTGCAGCACTGCAGCATGCTGCTCAGAGAGGACATATGGAGGTACTGTGCTTATGGCAATTGTTTTATCATATCCTAATCAGATAAGGAATGCAAAACAAGAAAAAAGTCGCTGGAATAATTCATTTGAAAATTATACTCTCAAACTCGAGGTACCCTAGTATTTTGCCATGTGGTCACTAATAGATTATTTTTATTCATACTCTTTTCCATCAAGTTTATATCCTCAATTCACTTGAAAAAGATAGTACAGAGAAATACAAATCTCCTGCAAAAAATAAAAAGCAGTTGTTTGTGTATGCCAGAAATAAGGACAATAAGTTTTCATGACCTTTTCGAACAGTATATCAAATTAAGAATGTTATCTGTGAAGACAACAAACTGTCTAATTGCAGTTTATATTATATTTCAGGAGTAAATATAAGGACTTACGGGGAGTTACAATGATAAAACACAGTGTGCTGCCGGTCTATGCTTTACATATGAATGGTGATCCATACATTTAAGACATAAACAACACGAATTAAGAAATTAAGTCTAGAGTGATTAAACATATAAATATGTCTGCTTGTGTCTGTATATGTGTGGATGGATGTGTGTGTGTGCGCGCGCGCGCGCGCGAGCGAGTGTATACCCGTCCTTTTTTCCCCCTAAGGTAAGTCTTTCCGCTCCCGGGATTGGAATGACTCCTTACCCTCTCCCTTAAAACCCACATCCTTTCGTCTTTCCCTCTCCTTCTCTCTTTCCTGATGAGGCAACAGTTTGTTGCCAAAGCTTGAATTTTGTGTGTATGTTTGTGTGTCTATCAACCTGCTAGCGCTTTCGTTCGGTAAGTCACCTCATCTTTGTTTTTATATATAATTTTTCCCACGTGGAATGTTTCCCTATGGAAGGAAACATTCCACGTGGGAAAACTTGTATATAAAAACAAAGATGAGGTGACTTACCGAACAAAAGCGCTGGCAGGTCGATAGACACACAAACAAACACAAACATACACACAAAATTCAAGCTTTCGCAACAAACTGTTGCCTCATCATGAAAGAGGGAAGGAGAGGGGAAGACGAAAGGAAGTGGGTTTTAAAGTTTGGGTTTAAAACCCACTTCCCCTCGCCCCCCCCCCCCCCCCCCCCCCTTCCTGATGAGGCAACAGCCCGCCGCGAAAGCCTGAATTTTGTGTGTATGTTTGTGTGTCTATCGACCCGCCAGCGCCCCCACTCGGTAAGTCACCTCATATATATATATATATATATATATATATATATATATATATATATATATATATATATATATATATATATATATATATATATATATATATATATATATAATAGAAGGAAACATTCCACATGGGAAAAAATTATATATAAAAACAAAGATGAGGTGACTTACCGAACGAAAGCGCTGGCAGGTCGATAGACACACAAACAAACACAAACATACACACAAAATTCAAGCTTTCGCAACACACTGTTGCCTCATCAGGAAAGAGGGAAGGAGAGGGGAAGACGAAAGGAAGTGGGTTTCAAGGGAGAGGGTAAGGAGTCATTCCAATCCCGGGAGCGGAAAGACTTACCTTTGGGGGAAAAAAGGACAGGTATACACTTGCACACACGCACATATCCATCCACACATACAGACACAAGCAGACATATTTCTGTGTCTGTATGTGTGGATGGATATGTGCGTGTGTGCAAGTGTATACCTGTCCTTTTTTCCCCCAAAGGTAAGTCTTTCCGCTCCCGGGATTGGAATGACTCCTTACCCTCTCCCTTGAAACCCACTTCCTTTCGTCTTCCCCTCTCCTTCCCTCTTTCCTGATGAGGCAACAGTGTGTTGCGAAAGCTTGAATTTTGTGTGTATGTTTGTGTTTGTTTGTGTGTCTATCGACCTGCCAGCGCTTTCGTTCGGTAAGTCACCTCATCTTTGTTTTTATATATATATATATATATATATATATATAGGGAAACATTCCATGTGGGAAAAATTATATATAAAAACAAAGATGAGGTGACTTACAGAACGAAAGCGCTGGCAGGTCGATACACACACAAACAAACACAAACATACACAAACATACACAAACATACACAAACATACACAAACATACACAAACATACACAAACATACACAAACATACACAAACATACACACAAAATTCAAGCTTTCGCAGCAAACTGTTGCCTCATCAGGAAAGAGGGAAGGAGAGGGAAAGACGAAAGGAAGTGGGTTTTAAGGGAGAGGGTAAGGAGTCATTACAATCCCGGGAGCGGAAAGACTTACCTTAGGGGAAAAAGGACAGGTATACACTTGCACATACACACACATCCATCCACACATATACAGACACAACCAGGCACATTTAAAGGCCTTTAAAATGATACATTATGTTTCAAATAAATTTGCTGCCTCTGCAGGGAAGATTACTAATTTCTTTAGCAAATAAAAAATAATTTCATTGTTCAGCAAGACAATGCCTGCTCGATTGTCAAAAATAGGGACATAAAATAAAACAAGAAAACAAGCTAACAACACTCTTAATCGTTGATAATCATTTGAACGTATTTTAATTCAGTTGACAGCTCCCAGCCACAAAAATACATTTTGTTTTCATTTGACATGAGAGCTGTGAACAAAGAGAAAACAACAAAAATCACAAAACATAAACAGGGTTAATGTGAAGAATAGCTGCCCCACCCACCCACTATAACTCATATCGCCCCAAGCTTGCACGATCTGGCAGCATAGGCGTGCAAGGAAACTTTTTTTTGCTTGTATACGGCTGCTCACTGCTGTTACAACCATCCTTCCAGTACCCAGGAGCAGGAGAAGCCACTGCTCATACACGACTTCAGCACTGCACACGCATGTGCACACGAGCCCGCTGACAACTGATCAAATGAAACTAATGCGAACAGATATGACGTCTGCGTGTACATCTACACTCTGCAAACCACTGTGAGGTGCATGGCACACTGTATGTCCCAGTTATTACAGTTTCTTCCTCTTCCATTCACATACGAAGTGCGGGAATAATGATTGATTGAATGCCTCTGTGTGTGAAGTAATTATTATAATCTTATCCTCACAATACTTACGTGGGCAATATGTAGGGGATTTTACGAGGGTGAGTCACACGAAAACCTTAAATTTGTAATAACAAATCAAAATTTTGAGCCATTATCCTGTAAGTTGATAAGCGTGCTACAAACGGCGTGCAGAATGGCCTGTAGGTGGCAGCATAGTGCAGATGCACAAATACCATTGCAGCAACAGTATAAAGATGGCCACTCCACTTGCGATTTGCACCAGGGAAGAACAGCGTTCTGTTATTTGGTTTTTGCATAGTGAACTTATTGAAATTCATCGACGAATGAAGGTTCAGTATGGTGATGCACATTTGTCACAGCAGCAAGTCAACAAATGGAGTAGGAAGTTCACAAATGGTGCGACTTCGATGGAAGATGCTCGTCGTCCAGGTCAGGCACAATAAGTTGTGACTCCACAGAACATTGCAGCAGTTGAAGCCATAGTGAATGAAAACTGCTGAGTGACACTGAATGACATTGCAGCATGTTTACAGTTTACTCATGGGTCAGCACACCACACTGTGCATGATGAGCTCCAGTTACACAAAGTGTCAGCAAGATGGGTGCCACAGCAGCTGACTCCTGAAATGAGAGAACGACGTGCTGATACTTGTGAAGAACTTCTTTGACGCTTTGAATGAGAAGGTAATGGCTTCCTTGCAAGAATCGTTACTGGGGACGAAACCTGAGTTTACATCCACCAACCGGAAATGAAGAGAGTGAGCAAGGAATGGCACTATTCCTAACCACCAAAACCAAAAAAGTTTCGAACAAAACCATCAGCAGAGAAGGTTATGCCGACTCTTGGGACGAAATAGGCGTTCTTTTGGAGCATTACATGCTTAGAGAGACCACTGTCAGCAGTGCATCATACACAGATCTCCTAAAAAAATCATCTGCGTCCTGCAATCAAATCAAAGCGACGTGGATTGCTGTCAGCAGGTGTCCTTTCGCAACATGACAATGCAAGGCCCCACACTGCCCATACAACAGTTGCAACAATCACAGACCTGCATTTTGAGTGTCTTCCTCATCCACCAAGTTCCGTTCTGATGAAGAGGTACGCCACACGGTGCATATGTGGTTGCGC
Organism: Schistocerca americana; assembly: GCF_021461395.2. NCBI lineage: Eukaryota > Metazoa > Arthropoda > Insecta > Orthoptera > Acrididae > Schistocerca > Schistocerca americana. The sequence continues at coordinate 153,360,466 of NC_060129.1, forward strand.
GGACTACCAAAAGAATTTTTTGTAAAGGAATTTATGCACTTTGTAAGCACTGCAGGACTTGCACTGAGCGTGGGGGAGATTATGTTGAAAAGTGATACAGCTTGTACCACTTCCGCACAATAAATAATATTTTAAAAAAATATTTAAGGTTTTCATTTGACTCACTCTCGTATTATATTCCTAGAGTCATCATTTAAAGTCAGTTCTTGAAACTTTGTAACTAGACTTTCTCAGTATAGTTTATCTTCAAGAATCCTCCAGTTCAGTTCATTCAGTACCTCTGTGACACTCTTCCATGGATTAAACAAACCTCTGACCACTTGTGCTGCCTTCCTCTGTATACATTCAATACCTCTTGTTACTCCTATTTGGTATGGGTCCCTCTCTCTAACTGGTCGCATGAGTTATAACTGTCTCCTTTGTAGACTGACTGAACTTTACCAGTCTTCTACCAATAAACTGAACACTACCACCTGCTTCACTCACGAATGAAGCTACACGATCATTCAATTTCCAAAGTGTTACACCCAGGTATTTGTACGAGTTCGCCAATTTCAACAGTGACAACTTGATATTGTAGCCATAGGCTACAAAGTTTTCTTGTTTCGTGAAATGTGCAATTCATTTCTGAACATTTAAAGCAAGCTGCAAATCTTTGCACCACTTTGAAAGCTTATCAAGGTCTGACTGGATATTTATGAACCTTCTTTGAGACAGTTCATTATGGATAACTGTGTCACCTCCAAAAATGTCTAAGGTTCCTATTACCATTGCCTGCAAGGCCATTTATATGCCACATAAACCGTACAGTCCCAGCACACTTCCATGGGGCACACCTGTAGTTACTTATATATCTAGTGATGACCCTGCATCCGTGGTAACATGCTGCCCTCAACCCAGTCACAAATTTCACTTGATCCCCATACTGATTATACTTTTGACGACAAGCGTAGGTGTGGCACTGAATCAAATGCTTTTAGGAAATCAAGAAAGACTGCATCTGACAGCCTTGATCCGAAGCTTTCAGTATATCATGGTTGGCACTGAGATCATTCTATTTGAGATATCTCATTATGTTGGAGTTCAGAAAATGTTCTAAGCTACAACAAATTAATGTCAAGGAAATGTGACAGTAGTTTTGTGGATCACTGCTACTACCCCGCTTGTAGACGGCACGGTCTTTTGTTTGAGGGATCCGCGATAGATTAGTTACAGGGGGCTAATGTAGCTGCAAAGTCAGTATGAAATCTGTTAGGGATCCGTCAGGCTCTGTAGCTTCGCTCAATTTTAACGAATTCAGCTGTTTCTCAACATCACTGACACTAATACTTATTTTCAGTGGTACGAGGGTTAAATTTGGGCTGTTCTCCTGAATTTTTCTTTGTAACGGAACATTTGAAAATGGAATTCAGAACTCCAGCTTCGCTTTTCTACCATTAATTTCATTTCTTGTCTCATTCACTACGGGCTGGACATTAACTTTGGTGCCAGTAACAGCCTTTACATACAACCAGAATTTTTTTTGAGGTTTTGTGAAATATCATTTGACAGTATTCTGCTGATCTGTTTCTTTTAGAAGTTTCTCCATAGTGACAATACTATGGAGGTTTCTACCCACTATGGACCCTCTACCGAGTGCGTATCTGTCCAGTGCATGGTGAACTATTCCTTTAAATATGAGCCTGAGTTCATCTACATGCTCCTGCCCTCTGCTGAAAGTTTCAAGTTCTTCACTGAGATACAACACTACTGATTTTTATATGCTTTACTGAACATATGTACCTTTCTGCTTGTTTTAGTTGTCCTTTGTACTTTGGTAATCAATGTTACCACAACCACATCAGTCACCGACCTCGAAGAGGTCAGGTCTATGTGTTGCCATTAGATCCAATATGTTTCATAGCTATCTGTTCTATGTAGTTTTCAGAGAAGGCATTTACTAAATTGTCGGACGGTTAAAGGCCCCTCCTATCATTTTATGTCCACTCCTAATACCGAGTCTTGCCCAAACAATCTCTAATACCGAGTCTTGCCCAAACAATCTCTAATACCGAGTCTTGCCCAAACAATCTCTAATACCGAGTCTTGCCCAAACAATCTCTAATACCGAGTCTTGCCCAAACAATCTCTAATACCGAGTCTTGCCCAAACAATCTCTAATACCGAGTCTTGCCCAAACAATCTCTAATACCGAGTCTTGCCCAAACAATCTCTAATACAGAGTCTTGCCCAAACAATCTCTAATACCGAGTCTTGCCCAAACAATCTCTAGTGCAGTTGTAATTTCTACCTTGGTGGATTTGAGTTTCTCGTCTACTGCGACAAATACAACACCCCCATTTCCCTATCCTTTTCGATACACACTAATTTTCCCCAAACATCTCACTTATCCATGTCCGGTTTCAACCAACTTTTAGTACCTAATGTTATGCGAGTTTCACTGGTTTTCATGAACACTTCAAACTGTGGGGTTTGTTTCGAATGCTTCGACAGTTTAAAAAATTAAGATTTTTAATCCTTTCACCTGACCAAATTAGGGGAAATTAGGGGAACCCAGTAGTTCTCAACACTACGACTCACCTCTCAGGAATACGTAACCTAATTTGTCACAGAACCTTCAAAGTCTCTGGTTAAATTCTTCCACTCAACCCATAATCAAAGGGATATTAACAGTTGACGAGACCATGCTGCAAATTGTGAGCTTCGTTGGGGAAAACCGTGCACAAGGCTGGTCTTTTCTCAACCATCTCTTGTCAGTCAATGGTATGATCCAAGTATGACCTCTGAGCCCAGAGTACAGGCATCATTTGTTCTAACATGTGCCATCACCTCCGGTTGGTTGCATCCTGTTCCCTCAATGGATGCTGGCATAGCCTCTACAATATATTGAATAAGGCCCCCAGGTACACACACTGAGTGCACCTGGTGTCCTTTCCTGGCCCTTGCTGCCATTTCCCTAAGGGAAAGCAATTTGTGGTTACGAAATATTGCATATTTTTCGTCCTAAAGCCTTTGACACATTTTGCTGTCGGTAGACACCTGTTATTTTAAGGTTGCAGTATTATTCAGCAGTAGGAGACTAAAGCAAAACTCTTTGTTAGAATATCAGTTATTATGAGTCATAATTACAAAAATTTAACTTGAAACTAGAACAACGAAAAATTCCTGGAATTCTAAAAAATTCACCATGCTTTTCCCGGTTTTCTCCCAGATGAAAAAAAAAGTCCTGGATTTTTCCATGATTTCCTGGTTCTCATGGGATGTGAACACCCTGATTATAGCAAAGGCACAGATGGATTTGACTCCTGTAACTATTTCGAAGTGTTTTATGAAAGTAGGATTTGAGTTCATGGAAAACACATAGGAACTTTCCAAATCTGGGAGCATTGTTGGAGAAAGCTATAGTGGAAGTTAGTGACGATAGCATGAGGAATGCTGTAAGGGATGCTGTTTTAGAAAATGAAGGTTGCACTGACTTTTCCATTGTTTTAGATGGGAGCTGGCAAAAAAAGTGGACATCTCTCCCTACACTGCGTTGTTACAGCAACAAGTGTAGACACAGGAAATGGCAGACATTATGAACAAAGACTGTCAAACTTCAATAGATTAATAGGAACATAAACTGAAATGTGGTTATAACTATGACGGTAACAGTGGTGGGATGGAAGTATCTGCTTAAAAATCTGAAAGATCTGAAAGATCAGAGAGAGAGAGAGAGAGAGAGAGAGAGAGAGAGAGAGAGAGAGAGAGAGATTAGAGGAATTCCAAAATGGAATGTATCGGCCATGTACAAAAACATTTGGGGACCAGACTTCAGACATTGAAAAACAAAAGATTAGATGATGGTCAACTGCTGGCAGGGCAATGTCACTTGACTAAGAATGAAACAGAAAAACCTACAGAGATATCATGGACAGGCAATGAGAAGGATTAAGGACAAAATACAGGGTACAAAAAATTACCGTATTTACTCGAATCTAAGCCGCACTTTTTTTCCGATTTTTGTAATCCAAAAAACCGCCTGCGGCTTAGAATCGAGTGCAAAGTAAGCGGAAGTTCTGAAAAATGTTGGTAGCTGCCGCCACAACTAACTTCTGCCGTCGAATATATGTAGCGCTACACAGGCATGCTTTACAGGCACGAAGATAAATACTGGCGCCCAAACCTCTGCTTCAATAAATAAATTTTAAAAAAATGTGGAAGACGAGCTTTTTTCTCCGCCCCGAGTTTCGTCCACTGCATTATCATTATCATACATTATCCAACGAAGTAAATACAAATTCCGTATCATCGAATGTAGCAGCTTTTCAATGTACTACGAAAATCCGATTGGCAAGACTGTTTGGGATGTTTGTTAATATGGCCAACTCTACGATTCTCTTCACCATAAGAATAATACGAGTATAAACACTTTGTCATGTATTGTTTTGTGTTGTGTTTGCTGCTATCTCATTTAAATCCTGTCTGCCTAATAAACTACGAAACTAGAGTGAGACAACAGCAAACGTGGAAGAATACACATATCATGTCATGTTTATATTCATATTATTCTTATGCCTAATAGTGATACAGTCAGAAATGAAGCACGGCAATTGACTAGATTTTTAAATTTAAGATGACTAATTTCTGTGCAGAATGTAATGTACTGAAGAGGCGTCTGCAAAGATTTTCAAACGGAGAAAAATTTTCGGTAAACTCTCGTTCAGAACATCTATCATACGCAATCTATTATTTGGTTCTTGTTGATCATTATCAAAGAAAGCAGCAGTGTGAGTAACAACAATAACAGTCTCTAGCCATTGTTTCGCTAATAAGACTATTCCTCTTCTTTTTTTTTTTTAATTGTCAGCGGCAGTAGCGCGCAGAAAAGCAAGCCATGTCGCAAGCGGCGACAGGTCGTAAACACTCATTATCGGAATGCAACAAATAATGCACGACACAGTACAGCAATGCATTTTCAGCTTAGAGTGACGTAAACACCTATAACAAAGAGAACGGCACTTATCTGATCAAAGAAAAATAAGCAATCAATTCAAACCAGACGAAGCACGTGAAAAAGGAAGGGTACCCGTATAAATACGGACGGAGCACCTGACGCATAGCAATGGCTACCTGGTAAAGCTTAACTGCTAAGCTTACGACTCGAGTCAAACTACTGTAGCTGTATCGTCATTTATTTGACCTAAATTAGGTCTCATTACAATGGACCAACTTTGTTTTGATTTGGAGATGCGGCCTAAAACTTCTCTCTCCCCTTGAATTTCGAGTCTCAAATTTCAGGTGCGGCTTAGATTCGAGTAAATACGCTATGTACAGGCATATCTGCAGACTGAAGTCCATGTCATGTTTCTGCTCAAAATGTGACATTACTGTAGAAGTTTAACAGTGCAAAAGTGACAGGAGAATTTTATTCACTTAAGCATAGTCTTCGAGCAGCTGTACTTTGTGCTATAAAGTCAAAATATAAGATATCTGGCCAGGCCTGATCTATTGAAGAACTGTTTACATGAACAAACCCAAAATCCAACTGGGTGTTTCAAGAGCTTGATTTGGAACCATCTCCAAAAAACAGTGTTTGTAGGTATGCAGACATTAAAAATGATAATGTTCTCATACAACTGTGGAAATATTGACAAGTGTTGGATACTACAAAAATTAGGGGCTATTCCTGGTAAGAATATAGTTTCAGGTGTTTGCCATTGTGGCAACTGTGGAGTACAAGATGCTGAAAGATCTCTGGGAAAAAAGAAAAAAAAGGGAAGACATTCAGTTATATGTTGCAAATGAAAGCTGGAGGACACGCAAGAGGCAGACGAACAGAAAAATATGCATCAGGTGGTTTTAATCATTGAGTAATCTCTTGGGTGTAATTTTTTTTTTTACTAGAAAAGACCCTTTCTCTGAAGAGCTATTCAAGATTATTGAATAAAGTTTAGTATGTATCTAGGTAAATGCCTTCAAGCATGGGGCCTTAAATAACGTAAAATTTTGTAGTATTTTCTTCTAAATAAAATAAAAAGGAAGAAAAGTGATAGAAAATTTTTGATCCTTTTGTTTTCTAAAAATTTTTGGAAATAAGGAACTTGAACATAACTTTTTTGGTTCAGTGTAATGTATAGTACGTAGTTACTATCTGGTAGAAAATTTATTGCTGTAGGTTCAATAGCCTTCTCACAAATGGAACAAACATTTGGTGTAAACTTAACACGGATCAGAAATGGATATGTCCACATATAGGTTCCCTAACATTCTTAAGGTAAAACAGTAATTTAAATACTTGTCCTTTGTTGCAAATAATTCTTCTACAGAATGTGGCGATAGTTAACATGCTTTATAAAAAAAAATAGGGGTTTCACATTAACATGGACACTAAAAAACATTCTAATTATATCTAAAAGATTAAGAAACACTGATGTAATACGCTGATGAAGTTAGTGTTTTCTTTCTGTAGCAGCCCCAAATTTTCTCACCAGACATCTGAATGTCTGCTCGCGTCAAAGTGTACTCAGATCTGTCTCCCGTTTTACACAAATATACCGCTGCCAAAGTATAAAATACTACAAAAGAATAAGATGGCGCTCGTCTCCTTTAGATGTAGACGTCCCCTTTTCTTCTGAGCTTATGAACCACACAAAGAAGAACTGTGTACACAACGCTGTCTTAATTGTATGAGGGATAACATGTCCCCAACAAGAGGGAAAGCTCACCTTGTTAATGATTGTCGGAATAGGCTGGTGGTCGGAGTGAACTGGCATCGGCCGAAACACCTCTGCCGTCACATCATTGCCGGGCTTCACACCTGGAGGCCTGCTGGGCAGCTCTTCTGGTGTCAGCACCTTGTCATGCTCTGGTCCGTTCACAACCTGAAAGCCGAGAAGTCTCTTAACTGCCAACCCCGAACTAATTCCTGGCTATATAATAATTCATCAAATCCACAATTGCTTAAAAGTTACAATGTTCACATTACCGGTTCCGGCAACTGATTTCTGTCTTCAGATGAGATTTTTCATCAAGATACAGTAAAACCCCTTTTACACTTTTCAGCGGATTGGTCCAAGAAAGTGTAAAATGCAGGGAATAGTAAAATATAGAAAAGCATAGAAAACAAGAAGCAAAAATGAATAAATTACTCTTACTGTCATTCCCTTTACACTGTTCAACATAGGAAATTAAAACAAAATTAAATTTCGCCTATTTTACAAATCTAAAATTATTGTTTTTGTTTCTAACAGTAATTAGCTCTACTAGTTTCGAGAAACTACATTAAGAAGATAACTGTGTTCTAATGTAAGACTTATTACTGAATCACAAAATTATGGTTTATAAAACTTAAAACACTACATTGGTTAAAACATTAAAGCTGACAGCCTTTGTCAAGGGAACGGCAGGCACGAAATCTTCAGCTTGATGCCGAGGAGGAGGTAACTCAGTTGAACAACATCCTGGGTAAGAAAAAAAGTAGAAACTCTCATCATGGCACAGAGCATCTTGAGGAGGAATGCTTACATCTCACATCACGCCACACCAACCTAAGGCTGCGCACCTAGTATGCATTAGTGTATTTCACACGGAAGTAACGATTCGTGAAGCCCATTATAGTGATGGCTATCTTCAAAACATTTTGGGAAGATCTTTGGTGTGCAGCAACATGTTACAAAAGTATAAATTCGAATTCCACCAAACTCAGCACGTTAGCTTGTTGACGCATTGAAATAGAGACTGCAAAGCGCTGTTGCAAGCCAATCATAGCTCATGTCATGTGATCTCGTCAGCCAATGACAGCAGATATTTAGAGTGAAGGACACGTGATGTAGTCAGCCAATAACAACATCACTGTTAAGTAGCATAAATGCACAAATAGGAAAAGTTAATGGTTTAAATTCATGTACAGTGTAGCCACAAGGAGAACTAAACTTTCACATATAACATTGGTCTTTTTAGAGTAGGTTACACTTTACGATTCATCACACCAATGTGCCAGTAAAATTTTAAACAATGACATTAATGTCTAGTCTTGAAATTGTTCCAAGTGGCTGTTCCTGAAAGTGTGAAGAAATTAACTGCACATTTTCACACGTAACATAGTTCACCTTGCGTAAAAAAATTTCCTTTTCGAAGAACTATTAGCAATTATTTTCCCGCGATCTCTTGGACGTGGGTTAATTTCAGCAGCTGCCAGAGTGCAAGAAAACAGGCGTTACTGCTAATGGACAGCTACAGCAATGTAGGAAGCCCGTATGTTCATACACATGTAGCATTGAGAGCTCTTACATGACGCTAGAAAAGAAATAGGCCACCAGAAGATACTACAAGAGCATAGGAATTTCGTAAACCATACTAAAATGCACAATTCAGCTTAAAGGACACATTCGTATGTCCCGATTCACAATGAAATAGGCCCCAGCCTGATTTTGGGACGCAAATTTTCTTGTATTGTCTCATGCTTGATTCATTATTATGGCACAATGCCATATGTGCCAGAAAATGAAAATGTGCACTTCAAATTCAGTGACCAGCTGAAACTAGCCAATAGTGTGGAATGAAATACTTAATTTCTTATAAATTTACTGATCTGCAGAAAAGATTGATAAGAGCCACATTTATTTAGCAAACCAACAAAAATAACTTTATTGTTTGCAAGGTATAAGGTAATTAATGCTAGACTGCCAAAAATGTGCAAAATAAAATAAATTCAGAAAACAAATTAACAAGAATCTTCCGTAATTATGTGAATGTATTTTAATTCACTTGATAGCTCCCAGCCATAGAAATGTTTTTTGTTTTCATTTGATGTGTGAACTGTAAATGAAGAGGAAGTAGGACATCAGGAAAAAGCGAAATTGCTAAATGCTAATACGACTCGCTATCATCTCTACTCTAAAACCCAGACTGCTCATCTGCACATGCGCGAATAATGGGCGCACCAGAAATTTTTTTCTTTTGGCATGACTGCTACTTGCTACAGCTACACTTCAAGTAGCCAGAAGCAAAAGAAGGCTCTGCTCATATGCAGCTCAACTGCGTATGCGCACAAGCCTGCTGGCAACTGCTCGAAACCAACTTAATGTAAACAGGTGTGACGTGACACACATTGGAAATAGTTTGCTGTTATGAAGTATTTCATAGTCTTTGTCCTAAAGCCTTTCATTCATTTTGCTTGTTATCAGTTCTTACCAGTGAAAATCACAAAAATTGAACCAAGGACTAAAACATTGAAAAGTTCCGCAATTCTAAAAAAAATTCCCTGTTTTTTCTCAGTTTTCTTCCGAATAAAAATACCTTCGGTTTTTTCCCAAATTTCCCAGTTGTCTCAGAGTATATACACCCTCTCATAGCATCATACATTAATACTTGACTTTCTTGATAAGTGGCAATATTGCTGTGTACTCAATGTTCACCTAAGGGACCGGCAACCTCTCAGACACTTGAGCAACACAGAGTTGCATATGTTCAAGGCATTCCCTTCCCGGACTCCGTAAATCACAACAAGGATGACAGACAGCAGGACTGTCACATGTGCAGAACTGGATCGACACAAATTACTCCGCACCGAGGCTATATAGTGTAGCGCAAACTATGTTGCCAATTCAGTTCGCCCCACCAAAGCTCTGTGCCAACTCATGCACCGAGTCTTAGCAGTCCATCTGTCAGAGCCCAGTTGGAAGCCACCGCAGTGGAACCTACGACTATCCCGTGATGCTGCCGAGAGAAACCCGTCAGCCAACTATGACAAACACTCAACCTCCATCATTAGCTATTATCAGTGGAATATGGTTTCATGACCCACTACATTTATTGACAGTGTGTTCCAGGTGCATGTCAGTGTCTGAGGAGTTTTATTATTTTTTATTGAGAAGTGTTTTTCCTTTGTTATTAAATCTGTGGTCATAATAAACCCTTGTTCTTGTTTATCTGTGTCTTATTACTGGTTATCAAGAATCTCGCCACGGGAGATGTAGCAAATATGATGTATAAATCACTGACAGACATGTTCAGAATGATCATCTGGCAGTACTGTATAGCTTGATGAAGCTGTTAGGAAATTAATCATTATCTGATAACAGCAATTTCTGAAACTAATGAGGTGAACATCGTGATTTAAGTTGTCTTGGACATAATAAATTACTATACAAACAAAAGTTCACATAATTATTTGACAATATGTCTATTTTTAAAAATTTGTGACTGCACTTTTCAACATTCCTAGCATACAGAAAAGATACCCTTTCTATCTGTCCAAACATTTTAGAGGTCCGTGTGGTACCCAAAAGGTGTTACTAACAGATTCTCCAGAACCAGACCTGTACACTACACACAATATAACCACACTTCGGGTATCAAGAGCACTGTTTGTGATAAAATGTCCAAACCACAAACTGTATACACCATGACAAATGTATCCATTGTCATTGTCAAGAAGCAGACAAAAGTAAATATACATTTTAGTAACTACCCACCAACAAAGCTGTTAATTTATTTACATTGTAGTGTAGCACGTATCCCAGAAACAAAATTAAATTTTACTGTATTGTGTAGACATGCTTTTACCTCCATATAATATGAGACTAATGCCGAAATCAAGGCACAACAAAACTGTTTAACTACATATTTTCATATATGTTGCAAACCTATTAAATTCCAATCATCAACTGATCGCCTCAAATGAAATGTAACAGTATGTTTATTCGATCAAAAATAATTTTGAGGAAAACTAAAAATCGTAGGCATTGCCTCAGACATTTGAAATAAAGAGAAAAAAATAGAAAGAAAAATGTATCTCATTTCCTTTATCAGGGTGAACCAGGCTAGGTTGGGAAAGGCTGGAAAGCACGAGTGGGGAGAAAGCTCTTTGCCTGATGAAGACAAAGTTCAGAGCTCATGCACATCAATCTATACTGTCACCTACAGTCCACAAGCTTACGGTGCGGCATGTTTTTGGCACTAGGCCCTCTCCGCCTCCTCTGCCATTAGCAAAAGGTGTGCGGGAAGAACAGATTGTCTTCCCTCTGCACACACTTAACTTCCTTATATTTTCCACTGTCATCATTTCGCGAAATTTATGGGGGAGAAAGATAACACATATTTGACTCATCGTTATTTAATACATCTGAAACGTGAAATTTAACTGTGAGAGTAACACAAATTTCTTTTAGAAAATACAAGAGTTAGTTTTAAAAGATTCAAATGGTTTTACTGTTTTTCAAAATGTTCCCTGTAACATCAACACATTTTTGCATTCGATTAAGGCAGCTCTTAATTTAATGCTGCCTCTCTTGCTGAGGCACTTGAGAAACCAGGCTACTGTAACATTCCACTGCTTCATCTGACTATGAAGAAATGATTCTACCCCATTTTGTACTTAGTTTTTGGAAACAAAAATATATCTCAAATTGATAGCCATGTTTGTGTAGTGAGGCTCCACGGTGCTGACTTGTAAGGCATTAAGATACTCAATAGTTAGTTTAGATACAACGGTGTGATAAAAATCATTTTTTGTCAAAAGCTTTTCCAATGGCACGTCCATCTTATAATGCTATAGTAACATTACGGCCCACTTCAGAAAAAGAAAACTAGCAACCATATTCTTACGCATACTGCAAATTCATATATAAATCTCATAAGCTTAGGTTCTGTTCAAAAGACTGAACTAACATTTCTTTTCTGGATAATAAGATTGACTCTTACGATTCATTACGAGTATTGATATACCAAGCCAAATTTTAAGTGCCAGCTGGAATTTCCAAGACTTTCTGCAACAATGCGGATGCATTTTGGATCAGGAGTCAGTTCATGTGCTACCTACTGACAACAAAATTTTCTCACATCTAACTGCTGCTGTAAAATGTCTTTGAATTTACCCATACCAATGCCAAATGTGACCCGAATAAATGCGTAAGATGTCCATCTATCATTTTCAAGCACCAATTGAGCAGCAGCAGTATTTTCATCAGTAACAGCAGTTCCTGGGTGACCTTAACGAAATTCACCAATAAGAACGAAACACACTTGATTTCACTGTACAATTATAAATTGTTCACTTACAAGAGGCTTCTTTGATAAGTGCATTTCTAAGCCAACCTTCACTTTTTTAAGCATTAATGACGATTTGAAATCTTAAAAACCACGGCCCGCCCATGTTCTCTAGTCAGATTCTTTTTTTTATGCACAGAGCAAATGGAACTATATGGCAATTACCTAGCAAAACATTAGAAAGTAGCTGCCAGACAAACAAACAAAAAATCATTTGTTTTTACAACCACAACTGAAAATTTTCAGTCTCCATGATACTCAACATTGGACACCACCTCTCATTTCTGCCCTTTTTGTCTGTTGATAATCTCTATAACACTCTCTCACTCTTACTGAATGAACCTATGGACTCTTCATTGTATTTTACTACAGACACATCTTCCTAATTATTTTACAGCTGTTACTACTTCCAATGATTGATCTCAAGTGTGTAAACAGTAGAGGGACTTCCTGCCCATTATGGGGAAGTATGTTGCATTTGTTTATGTACAGGCGTAAGTGGACTACCACCAATCCTCTAAAAGTCTTCCTGCACTTTATTGCAGTTCAACAGTGTTGCAACACTCCTAACATTTGAGAGAAAGAGACTGGGTTTCAATACCCCTTCAATGCATAAGACAAGTCATTAGCTCAACTGCTTAAAACAGGAAAAGTTGCTGCCTCCTTAAGGAAACCGTCTCTGAAAGCAGTTCAGGAAATGCTAACTAGGTCTCCTAATGCTGCTTTATTCAGCAGTAGTAATGGAACGCCCCTGTAGCAATAACTACATGAATGTTTCTCACTGATAAAGCTGGTTTCACTACAGCCCGATCTGGTAAATGACGACTGCACAAATCTATACATTACCAGAATGCGTTGTGCTCAGGTCGATTCTCAACTCACTGAAGTGTGACAGAAGCTACACAGTCTGACAATAATCAATGTCATAAATGCTCCACTCACTTAACACAGTGATACCGTACATGTTAAAACGTACTTTACGGTTACCGACAATTAGCTGCAGTGTCCAGCATTCCCCGGGATGTATAATGTCTGTCACGTGAAGTGATTAGCACTGCGCCTTTGAAACACCATTTGGACTGCAATTGTCACTCAGTATGTACATGCTGATTGTTAACGGCCTGCCTCTGAGTTAGGGGTGTTGATAAAACATTGATATATCGATATTTTGGATAAAAATGGCAATACTGAGTGCCAATATTTTCATTTTTTTTTTTCGAAATTGTTGATAAATATTTGAAGCTGTTGTTTTGAAACTGCAGCAGAACAAAATTTCATGTTCACTGTATGAAGCAGTGTCACTACTTTTTGAGCTTTCATCATGTCCAGTCTCTCTCCGAATGTGCAAAGCTAGTGTATTTGGCGCAAAACAATAAGTCTGATTGCACTAGGGGTGGTGGTGTGAACACAACAACACTGGCGTTAAAAGACACTTTTTAATGCAACATTGGCATTCTTCAAAAACAGTTGCTGAAAATGACAACAAAAATCTAAATGGCAAGCTCAGTCTTTGCAGTGGGCAGACATGCGTGAGGGGAAATGCCGACTAAATTGGCGCTCGAGACAGAAACTGCAACATTTAGCTGCACCGTTCAGTTTTGACACTACAACTGCTGGGTCACTGGCATCGGGAGAAATGAAAACATAAGAAAGTCGACCGAAGCATTCTGGACAAATCCAATGTGTGATGATACTGAAAAACGGGCCTGTCGGTCACCTTTTATTGTTAGCAAAGTGGTTACTGCCCAGTGTGAACAAGTATTTTTTTCCAATTCTTGCTCTAGGGAGGAAAGGCAGGCTGCTAGCTTGTTGATGCACAGAATATCTAATAACATATCAATACTCTACAGCTGTAAAACTGGCTGTACATTTACAAAGTATAGCCGATATTTTTATATCTACTGTCGATATATTGGTACTTACTTTCAATATATTGAGGGCCGACAATGAATATCAACATAGCTATTTTCGATATTTTTAAAAATATTGACAGTCCTCGTTTCGATCAGATACACCTGGTCTATCCACTACCACGCTACTCAACTGTGATGTGGCCAGTTTACGTTTGCCACAGCTGTCAGTACAACAAAACAGGCAACAAACGATCATAAATATAATTTAATGCCTTACAAATGTTAAGGACATCAGTGAGATAGGCCTAAAATCAATTAGGACTTTCCTTTTTGGTGAGATCTTTCAGTCCCATTAAATATAAGGTTTTCTGTAAAATTAAAGGAGAAAGAATGGCCACCTAGAATTTTAAACTGCAGGACACAATTCCAAGTGCTGTAAATACATGTTTAAAATATGTTTTCCATCAGTTTCTTCCTAAAGAAGAAAAAGGTTAGGTCAAATTGATTGACGCTGTTGCTACAGCCTGAATTACCAACACTGGACCAACTACTACACTGATACGATCGCTCATTTGCCACTAGGACTTAGCTATCGGCACCTGTGCTGCGTAATACATCGCTTTGCCCTTGCCATACTCCTCACAAGTAGTTCGTGGCACAACAGTATTTCACGCAGTACTGCCTATTAAAATTTAGTACTGGCCAGCCATTCTGTTTCATTGTAACTGCACTGTTTCCACATAGGATTTTCATTTTTATAATAACTGTGTGATTGGAGTTTCTGGGTTCTCAATGGCGAGGTTATCAGTTCTCCCTGGCAGTTTTGAAGACAAAATAGAAACTATTCTGTTACCATTCTACATATCGCTTCATGGTATCAATTTACAACTGGAAAACACACACATACACACACTGCTTATTAAGCACGAGATGCTGGTCTGGCATACATGTTCACTTGTTACCGCTCATTCCACGTGACATCCCGATGCAGCTGACATCAGTAATCCCTTTCCTTTCCTCCCCCCCCCCCCCCCCCCCCCAACTCCACCATGCACTCACATAATTAATGGCCTCTGTTTTCTGAAATATAACAGGTATTATTAACGACTACATTGCACAGAGTCAGTTGTCACCCTGTATGGAGACCTGTTGCAGCATAATTTAAACGAAAGAGACAACTCATAACTGCGGCAGAAATTTCATGGAAGTGGAACTGTAGTTTAAAAAAGGTTAGAAAGTGTGAAGGCCACCTACATATTTCTGCAAAATAGCACCAATTCTTATAGAATATATGCTAAATTGGTCACTTCCATGTAAACAACTTCAAGCGATCTATGTAAGAGCAAAACTGAAGAACAAAACAACATTGCAAAACATTTAAAAATTCTATTGATAACACAAGCAACATTAATCGTCACACTGTCAGGTAAAGGCCTGGTTCAATTTCTTTCACTGACATACCAAATAGTCAACCGAAAATTCTAAAAGTGTGAAATGTGTTGTCTCCAATTCAAGAAGGAAGTGCGCTGCCACATCACTGCAACTTTTTCATCCGACAGCAACATTTCAAACATGTTCTGAAGATAACATACATCACTTTACATTGTCAAAGATTTTAGAAGGCTGAAAGGGTTCTGTACTGTATGTCCTATACAATGCAGAAATGAAGACTATGAGAAGACATGAGAGAAGAAAGCTGGTAACGTAGCAGAAAAGTGACGCCTTTTCCACTAGCTTCATCGCATATGAAGAATCTGACTGACTTCAGGATAAATTATAGGAAGAATTCATTCTCTTCAAAGAATACATCTCCTTTCATCGTACATCACCCACCTGACAGAGCAGCAACAAAACCTATTGTACATACTGGCTTCAGATGCACCCAGCTACTTGCAAATTTCTCAAGCAGTATACTAAGAGTGGATTTATAGGATGCAAAATCGAACTAGTTAATTCTGAACTGGAAGATGATTTCAACACTAATGTTCATAGAAGACTAATTACTTAGAAAAAGCGGTATGTCTTAATCTTGCACTGGTGCTTTATAGGTAGCGGGGAAATCTAAACAAGGTTGGGAAGACAAGGATTTGAAATTACCTGTGAGATTTATCTATTGAAATTTGAAAGTTCCAGTTGCTAATCTTGTTATACTCGCACAATCATTTCATACTTCATCAAATAGTGTTAAATGGAGTTCATTACAATAAACATGTAGGCAACACTTGTGAAATAATTCTGGTACTCTGGGGATTGTCATCGCAGTCACACACGAGCTTGATATTTGTTGGCTCTGCATACTTCAGAAGGAATCCATTTGAAATTTGTGGAGAACTACCTCCATTACAAATTGAACAATCTCAAAACCAACATACTTCAGCCACTTCTAGCAGCAGGAGCAGCAGCAGCAGCAGCAAATTGTCACAGTAACATTTTACAGTGATCCAGGAGCTATTTTTATTACAAATCTAGTCACAAACCAGAAGTGGTTATCAAACAAGTTACTAATTTCAGTCAATGACAACCATCTTCATACCTAAACATTAGCATACATAAATCCATTGAGGTCCAAGTATTTTGACAAATACAGAATCATTAATAATTTAAAACAAATATGACATTTCCACACCCGAGTAAATGTGTGCACATCGTGTCATTCCATATATAGATGGAACAGTTGCAATAATTAGGTACAGAAGTTTTGTCACGAAGTTACAAATTTTTAGTACCGTGAACACCACTACAACTTCATGTTGACACTTTAAGGAAACAAATTATACTGCAGAGTAGTGGCCAACACACTAGATGTCACTGTTGCACATCAGATGGAAGACTTAAATAAAAACACACTAATCTGGTATACAAAATTTTAACCCAGAATTTAATGCAAGTAGCTCTCAAAACTCAAATGACTGTTGTGACAATATTATGAGAAAGGAAGTTGCTACTCACCATATAGTAGAGATGCTGGATTTTGTGTGTGTGTGTGTGTGTGTGTGTGTGTGTGTGTGTGTGTGTGTGTGTAATACAATCAACCATTAAATTAAAACAGAAGTTAGTGACGAATTGTAACAAGGAAGGAGGCTTTATATTTTAATAAAGTTCTGAAGAAAATTTTAGCACCAACTGCAGAGACAATCTACCATTACTGAATTGCGGCTGTGGTTCATAAGAATGGATGACATCAAAAACATCAGCACTGACTATGTCCAGTGTCCTTTTTGTTACATATTATTTGTACACCATTCCATGTGCTCCTGATTGGTGGTTGGACTGTACAGATGCAGCTTGGCAATTTAAAAAACCTTTGCTCTGCTGTATTAGTGAGCTGCACACCTGTTGTTCAATGATCGACTGCACTTACAATGACACTTTGTAATTTCGTTATAGACTATTATTTTTAATAATGCCTCCATCCTCATTGTCATTATATTACAAATTACTGAGAACAATCACCTGCGTTTCGAGCCTATTTGCACTAATTTCTGAATGATAGATTTCACACACTTAATTAAAAAGAATATTTCTACTTAAGTAAAGTGAACTGACTTCCAGCAGCGTCATCTAATGTGTCAGAAAGCAGGCCCATAACTCATTGCTGTAATGCAGTATAACTTGTTTCCCTGAAAGTGTCAACATGTATGTTGTAATAGTGTTCATGATAAACTTAACTGTGACAAAACTTGTGTGGTTAATTATTGTCAATGTACGATCTACATACGTAATAACGTTTTTGTATACTGCATTTATGGAAATCGTGTCACTTATTTCGACTTGAATTCTGGCTCCTTATTTGTGTAGTTTGGTAATGTTTGTACGTCAAGATACCTCTGCCATTCACTTTTAGGTCGTAAGGTGGCCTTTGTGATCGAAATTAGTAACCTGAGTGATAAACAATTGTGGTCCACAGCTGCACTATTCTAGTATTACCATTTTTTCCACTCCTCCATTCACTATACTGATATTCTCCTAACACTATTACCTACTAAAGCATTGACACACTCGACAACAAGAATTGGCCTACCGGATGAGTATCTGAAGGGAAGGGCGGCGGAGGCCCCTGCACCTGTGTCGGCTGCGCCTGCAGAGGCGTGTTCGACACCTGTCCCTGCTGCGGGGGTGGGCTCGTCTTCTCACTCGCCGCCTTAGCCACACGTGCTGCAAACTCTGCCACCACATCCAGGCTCTGCCCAGTGTTCTGAAAATGTGTGCATTTCTCAGTCTCTTGTTATGTAGCTGACCAAAATATACTGTTAGCAAACAGTTCTTTATAATATCAGTGGGCACTCTCACATCTCAACTTTTAAACTGTCTTAGTCTTGGTATACATTAAAACAAAGTAGAAAAATCCCCAAATCATTTCACGAGTTTGCGGCATGCCAACTGCAATAAAATTTCACAATCTGAAGAACTTGCTAACTTCCCCACATACTTCAGACTGTATGCAACATGGAAAACCTTGTAAGCTAATTTAAGTAATTTTGAAACACACACCATGAACCAATACTTATAGCACATATGTGACAATACTTTAACTATGGAAATTATCTGCACAGAACACGTCCCCCAACTTCCTTACAGACACTGACAATTTCTACGAGTCATTTCTCCTTCACTAGTGTAAGAATGGGTTCTCACAGAACAGACACTGTGACACCAGTGAACACTGCCTATAGAGGAAACAGACAAGAGACAAGATACTCAAAGCGCATACCCCTTTTTATACACTCATTTTGCAAAGACAGCAATAAAATCTTTAAAAATTGAGGTTTTCAGCATCTATTGATTCCTTCTGTGAAACAAAAGGTGTCACATACCATTTTAAAAGCTAACCAAGTCCAAAAAGCTGGTGTTCTCACATAACATGCAAATGTGGCATCTGGTATTCTGTGCAGGCTTTAAGAACTGTTGAATGAGGCTCTGGACCAGGTGTATTTATACATCTTAGCAACTACATTCTTTGACATTATTATGTTATTTCATGTTAGATGTTACAATTGCAATTACATTAATCCAGCAAAAACCGACATTACAGAGTTTCACTAGAAATTAAAACGAGTACAACGACATAACATATTTCCGAAACTAACAATATTTTACTAGCGCAATTTTGAAGTGTACATACAGCTAACAATTAAGTTTTTAATATTCAGTCCAGAACATGCTCTAGTATTTTTACATATTTTAATTAATTATGTGATTTTATGAAACAATTTTGAGTTGGTAATATTTCCAACATCAAAATTACAATTCAAACGTTCAAAATGACATTTTACAACATTTGAAGGCTAAAATGCAGAATAATTACGTACAACACCAAATCTTACAATCGTGTTAAAAAAAATTAATGAATCGTTCTTCTAACATTATCTATGATGCAATTTTTTTTTTTTTTTTTTTCTGAATCAGGTTATGTCTCCAGTTTAAACTAATTCTCTCTAGTTTTCGTAATATGTGGACATTGCACTGAATTTCTCTATAGAACATTCCAGAGACATTAATTACAGAGTTGCAGATTTTTAGTTAGTGATTTCTGTAAGAACATATTTCCTTACTCGCAAAGACACATAAATGTTAAGCTTGACCAAAATTAATGGTTTACACAGTTAATTTGCATTCAGGTAAATAATCAATTTTTCTAATTGAATTACAATTACCAAACTGAATGATGAGGTCAATAACATTTATACACTATTAACACTGATTCCAGAACTTGTTCTTTCTCTTCAAAACATCCCAAAATTTGTATCAAAGTGATAACAACTTATCCTAACTGTACATTACATTACCTGATTACACACATACATTAATTGGTCTTTGACACAATTTAGCCTTTTCGTTACAACTGTTTCACACTGTTGCACTAAGTGGCCTTATTCACCAAATGTCCTTATACACTACCCACATCTGTTTTAGTGTGTATCGCATGCTACACAACCTGCTGCATCGGGTACTCTACATGACCCAATAGCCTGTTTCGTTACACCCTGAATACTGACCAATCCTCCTGGGACACACGACACTGCTTCAGCACAGAAAAAATATCTGTGCAGATGCTTCTGTAAGAATTTACAGTTATCGTAGTACTATAGTTATCATTATCAACACCATTACTGAAACAATTTCTCCATGTGAATTTCAAAATATGAGCTCCCTGCATTAAAATATATAAAAAGGTCCTTTCTATACTGCCAAATTGCTGAATTTTACACAGATGCTAGAACTTGGCTACACGCTTCTCAAAGATTATGCTTTGTCCTACAAGAGGTTGCAATCTACAAAACTGCAAATATTTTCTTTACAGATTATTTTAGTTAATTAGCTAATGCATTAGAACAAAATATTAATAAGTATTTAATGCTACAACAGCGAGAAGAAAAAAAGATTGAACTGAACTGTAAACAACCATAACACAATGATGAGCACAATAATATTCCAGCACCTGGGCTGGTAAGACATGAACAAAAATTTCAACCAAGTTATAATAAATGACAACGACACATCTACACCTAAGAAGAAAGGTGCACAAGCACAATTTCCCCAATTTCAGCTCTAGACCATATTTGTAATACACACACACTGCTTCATTTGTGGAAGAAGGGAGAACGGAGAAGCCTTGGTTCTGAACATGATCAATTTAGTGAGAGTAACTAAGATTTCTTTGTAACATCCTAGTCAGAAAAATGTCACCTTCATAATACAAATACAATCTCAACTAGAAATTATGAAATTAGATGCCACTTAACCTCTGATATATAAACAAGCACAATAGTCTAAACAGTTGCAAATACGCCAGTGTTAAATGTATTGTACCATTAAGTGTGTGTATGTATATTTATTCCATTGTCATTAGCATGCAAGAAGCTAGTTAAATGCAGCACCAGCACACCAAAATCCACTCCAAAGAAGATAAAAACAAACAGCCAAATGTGCGCAACATTACCAGAACTTGGTCCACAGATATTGCCACAACAGCACTCCACAACTATCTTATCACCAGGCTAAAGCAAAAAATTCAAATCTAAATGTGCAAAAAACACAACCAGACAGACAAGTGTTACAACTAACACTCAACGAGGCCAGTTCAATGCATGTTGTCAGCAATACTTACCTCAATGTCTGTGTAAGTGCGGTGTTACATTTCTGACACAAAACCCCGATTTTTGTGTTTGCATTCCCAATTTACTCGAAGCCTCACCAAATTATGCATTAGTTGATTTACGTTATTTTATTTGAATACACTGGTGCAATGTAAGAATAGCTCACAGGCTAGGAAAGTTAATTCTAATAATAAGAACCTGCTCATTTCTTTCTCAGGAGTCGCTACATTGTTGTTTTAACGATTCAACTTTCTGTATGTTCGAGAAGAACAAAGGACATTTAAAGGAAATGAAGAGTTATACATGTATGAAACAAGCTCCACTGACATGCATCTACCAGGTGTATAGTTCAAGTGACGGAAGCACATAATCGATGTGCGCAATGTGTTCCCATCGAGACATGTGAGGAGTGAACATTGATACTGGTCTCCCCCCCCCCCCCCCCCATCAATTCTGGTGCTGTCACAAGACTATTTCACTATCACCCGAAGTGAAAACTTTTTGTCACCTACATATAAAAAACTTTTATACATTTCCGTATCAATAAATTGATTTCAAAGATACCCAAACAACATCTTAAACAAATTTCCCTTAAATAAACATTAACTAGATAAGAGGGAAAGAGAGGAAGGGAAGACAGAATTAGGACATTTTTGAAAAATAAGAATCAGCACTATTAAGTTTCAGAGTTTAGTTTAGAAAGATACGTTTACTGATAGGTATGGAGCTGATCCTTTTTTAATTTTGGACAAGAATTCAAAATCCGAGAAGTTTTTTTAGAGCTATCATACATGGTGCACGAACTATCATACCAATCAAGTAGATATAAATTTGTAAACCAAATTGAATGAATACACTGCCATTTATTTCATATAGCACCTTTATTTA
Organism: Schistocerca americana; assembly: GCF_021461395.2. Classification (NCBI taxonomy): domain Eukaryota; kingdom Metazoa; phylum Arthropoda; class Insecta; order Orthoptera; family Acrididae; genus Schistocerca; species Schistocerca americana. The sequence goes on from NC_060129.1 coordinate 153,382,334, forward strand.
GCTAAATACTGGATAATGGCTAACTATAAATTAGTTTTTGACCGATGACATAATTGAAGTATATACAATTCTCATAAAAAAAAAGTCGTCTTAATACGTGCATCAAGAAGATCCAAAAAAATAATCTTTCTAACTACATTTTCTTGAACTAACCCCTAACCCAAAGCACCTTAATTTATAAAATTGCAACTCCACGATTGATTGACAGCACTACTACACCACAAGCCCTCCTAAGCTTGCTCCTCCATTGTCTCATGACCTATCACGACTATTTCAGTCTAAGTACTACTCTTGCCTTTAATCGTTCTTTCAATTTTTTAACTCGAAAATACTGTTCAAGTAGATACCTCTTCTTACCAACAGTGTTTGTAGTTGACATTTGAGCTATTCTTCTTAGAATTTCTTCATTTCTGACCTTTGCTGCACACAAATTCACTTCTATCATCCTCTGGCACCAAATTTTATATGCCTCCAGATACACAACCAATTCAAAATACAGACAATGCTAGAGAGCTGTAGATGAAACAACACAAACAGAATCCAGGGACACACATCACACTGGCCCCAGCAGCTACCACACCACACTGCAAACCACACCAGAGGACAGGACAGGACAGGAAACCTGGACACACATGCCGTCACCACAAACTCAACCCAAGAGAGAAAACCGTGCTCGTCTGTACCCCACTGTGCGGGAACTCCCGTGACTGCGGCCGCCTCCCGGCCGGCGGGATCCCGCCGTCGTCGCTCGCTGCCTTCGCCACGCGGGCCGCAAATTCTGCGGCCACGTCCGAATTTCCCTGAACCGAACTCTGTCGGAACAACAATCTCACTCAGTTATTGCTGAATTGGCATGTCTTCAGAGAGACACGGGACACTGCTACAATGTCGCTCAAACGTAAATGTACCTGGACCACTGATCGACTTGCACACACGTGCCTCGTGTTAACCTGAGTCCATTAGAGAAGTGAGTTACAACGCTACACGAAATAATTAGTTTGGGTACCAATAGCAGGGTAATTCTGCCAGCTGCAAGCATCTGGTTCAGCAATAGATTCAAACCAGCATTCTATCTGTCTCTTAACGAGAGAGCTACATTTTACATTCTGTTTACATTGTGATAAAGCAGACACTTTCTGCATTAATAAATGGACATTCATTCACTTTATTCAAACTGTTTTTGGTATTTTTACAACAGTACACAAAGTTAATTTTAAAATGACCACAAACCAGTCTACTGCTCACTATTTTTCCCAGTCTCTCGTACTTTCAAAACCCTCCTTAGTGATATCTAATTTTGAGAACTGCTTTGTAGTGCATAGTGAAGCTACGAGTCATTTCTGGGATTAGCAATTACGAAACATGAGCAGCAATGCCGAGTTTCATATTGAGGGAGGCTTTGTACATCTCATAACTGTGTAGGCAAACATTCCCAAGAGAAATGACAAAAATTAAGTTTATGATAATTTGTTTTCATTTTTCTGCTCCTCTGTGTCCTGACCGTGACAGCCCCAGCTGTAATTCAGTGTCAACACTGAAATGTAAGTTTCATGTAGTGTAAATAGGTAGGATAATAAAAGATCAGAATGAAATAAATTATTACAAGCTGGAACATTGTGCTGTCTTCCAGCTGCATAAGGCTGTGCACATTCAAGGACAAACTGCTATCACCACTATCTAAGCCATCATCATTAATAAGTCTCTACTTGTGACACCCAACAGCCTACAGGACTGAGTGGTCTAGGATTTGAATTGTCTTCTCATTAGGAATAATTTGATAGAAAACAAACCAAATATAAAAACCCGAAATTTAAATTAATCAGTGGCAGTTTGTTGGGCTGTCTAACAATAAAACTAAGGCCATCATTAGTGAAGGTAATTTCCATGACCTTGCATATTATAAAAGCATCTAAGCTTCATTCGCACTCAACTTTACTGCAGATACAAAATTCTGATACCTTATCACATTTTGTACATTAGATTTTTAACTTTGAATTGGTTACTAAGAAATAACTATCTAAGAAAAATGAATTTCTTATCATACAAATCTGGGAAAAGAACAAACTAAATTCATAACCAGTAAAGTTACGATGTCGACTCTAATATTAAGGGCAGCTGCCACTTTATCCATCCTTCCATTACACCTTGCTAAGCTTACATATCAATACTTTAATTTTCTAATCAGAATACTACTTAGGAGTGTTTGCAGGCTTTGACGGCAATGGAAGGGAAATTTTTGAACCCTATCAACAATTTCTGTACTAACAGGGAAAAATAGGATGAATACGTGCTAAACAGGTATAATCTTGCAAGTGGAAGAGCACCACCTGTGTTGTCATGCAGAGAAGAAACAGGATGTTCAATTTCTGCTTAATCTGTCTGAGTCACTAACACAAATGTAAAACATTTTAATGCTTTTTGTAATACTGGTCTCTAGATACAAGTCAATCAGTGGTGTAAAGACAAAATATCCTGAGAGATTAAACCTGTGTTCTAGACCACGGATGACAAACCTCGGCTTTTTGGATGATTCTCTTTCTACCTCAGACACACAGACAACTAGTGGCACACACTAATGCAACAGTATATTCACAAGAACATCTGCTAAGTGTGACAAATAGGAGAGAGATACTTGCGAAACTACAGCCACGAGGTAGGGACAGTACTGTCTACAACAAGGTGGCCAGAAAGCAGTATTCAGGATTTAGAGTTCCACCGGCAGCCAGTTCTCGTCTCCCACAAAGTTTGAAACAGGGTTGCAGTGCACTTACAGGGTCAGCAGCTCTCGTGTCACACGCCAAGGTTGGTAATTCGTTTACAGTGGTCACAGCCAATAGTGTGATAGTATACGAACCACGGAATCTGGTGAAGACTTGGTACAATATCTGGACTAACCACATTTGTTTTCAGTAAGAGGGACCCAAATTAGGTTTTAACTATCTGGTTACTACAATTAAAGGTTGGTTACTGATTTTCAAACTTATTTGGTGAATGAAAAATCTAAAAATGCTGACATACTAAAGTGTGTAATGAAGCTAGAGGTTCAGATTATGCCGAACTGCTGACGGTTTGCTTGTGAGATGGCAAAGGCAATTAATCTCAAAACAAAAATATTGCCATAATCCACTGACGTGTATGTAGTACGAGGTGTAAGTTCATCATTGCAGTAACCTAATTTATGTCTCATTTTTGATTTTGCCAGAAATTTTGACAATGTGATTAAGTTCTAACCAATAAGGAGAAGTGTCAGTCAACTTCATTTACGAACCATAGAAAATTACAAAAGGGCATTCCAATTTTCTACTGACAACAGACTCACGATTCACTGTACGTAGTTCCCACCGTCCGTCGCGCAAATTGTTACAGACATCGACACACGATGTGACAGCTGCTGACACTGTAAGTGTACTTTCACCTAAAACAGAACACAAATTTGTGCAGAACGAAATATTAATTCTATCTTACCAATCCCAATCGAGTCGAGCATCAGAATACACAGTTTTCAAACTTCCCGGCAGATTACAATTGCACACCAGACCCGGAATCCGGCCACGAACCTCCACCTTTCGTCGGCAAGAGCCCTGCCGACAGTAAACTGGGCACGTCTGCCGACCTGCCCACACAGCTCTAATTCCGCAAATATTTGTCTCCTGTAAAAATTTGTTCTGCACATATTTTCCGCTAGCTAAGACTATTTTTATTGCGGATTAACACCTTTGTAGACGGAAGTGCAAACGGCCAGAAATGGCAAAGGGTAACAAAGGAAATTTACACAGAAATAATGAGCAGATACTGCAAACAACGACAAAAATAAAGGGGAGTATACTCACGGGCTGAGGAGTTTCTCGAGCGCTCGACTCGCCAGACCTGGGAGGAGTCCCCGAGCCGCCGCTCTCGTAAATGTCCACACAGGCACCCGTCTTCGGGTCGATCACCTCCAGCGCGTTGGGCCTGCGGGACTTGCCACGCGTGCCGCCGCCCGCCACCGCGTGGTGCTGGGCCGACTGTGGGCCAGGCGGCCCCTGCGAAGGCGGACCCGACACGTCCGCCGGACCCACCGGTGGGCCACCCAGTCCGTGGGCGGCACCCATTTGCAGGAGAGGCATCTGCGCAAACGGTTTCGTAGTCGACACAGAATTTCGAGCAAATACTTGTTAAACATCCTACACAGTGCACTTGTAAATGCCTACTTTTGTCTGTGTACGTGCTACCTCTGGAATGAAGAGCAAAAATGAGTAGGATGCGACTGACGGGAACAGCAAATCGACAAGTCGTGTGACCGTGTTTCGTTTTAAACCGGCACTGACTATCCTCAGATTACGGCCGACATAAACCCGGAATACAGTACAGTTGCACTGACGCCGCTTTTACCGTTCTGTCGTAGTCTTCGTCGTATGTGTTATACCCTGTATGATCAGTTGGTACCCGATGTTTAAGGTGCATATTAGCAACTAGTACTATCTTCTGCAGGGAGCTACTTCGAGCGCCTCACTCTCCGCAGCCGTACGAAATTGCTTTCGTGTTCGTAACTTCTACTCGAATCTTGTTCCGACACCAGAAATTCACACACAGTATAGATCTCTATGGTGTATTTAAGTTAGTCAATAACCTACTCTCAATTTTAATTAGGAGCAGATGCGTATTTTCACCTGTAGAAAGTGGTGATTTGAGGTCCAGTAAATTTTCCTAACTGGGCCAGCAAGCACAAAGACTCCCAACATTGCCAATATAGTTCTTCTTGGCGCATTGCTGGGAGCAGCAGTTCAGCCCACTGTCAGAATTTAACTTGTTTAAATCAGAATTGTAAATGTGACATCACTATCCGGAAGCAGTGTGTTTTGATGATTTAAACGGTGTGTTTCCTTTGCAACTTCAGTTGTTTTTTCTTCTTTTGTTTATGTTTTACTTCTTCAGTATTATTCACCAGTAGTGGGAAACAGTAAAATTCTTTCCTGGAGTATCAGATCTTATCAGTCCAAATTCAGCTAAAAATCAAATAATGAAAAATTGCTGGAATTTAAAAATTCCCCAGTTTTTCCACGAACATAAAATTTTCGGGATTGTCCCAGATTTCTCGGTTGTCCCACAGTGTATATACTCCCTAACTGCACTTCACTGTCTATCACTCTGTTATTCTGATCCGAGTATATTTACTTTCCAATTTCTTAACTACTCGCACAAATGGAACGTCAAGTCCTTTTACAAATACAGATCACACATCTCAACGCTGCCACACTCACCGCCTGTGGAGCACCAGTAGGCCCTCCCGCCCCCACCACCTGCTGCGCTCCGGGTCCTGCTGTCGGCGGACCGGCCCCTGCAGGAGCAGGCCGCGCACTCAGCTGCTGGTAGTAATCTGCAACAAAAGAGACTAACACTGAGATTACCATCCTCAAAAAGACGTAATTCCAAGTTATTACTGGTTTTCTTAAGTAACAAAACCACGACATCAAAGTTATTAGTGAAGCAGACTTCAATGTTGAGATACAAGGAAGCACATTGGTTGTATAAAGCTAATAGCAGGAATTTTGAGACCGTTACCCCACACGTATCAAAGACACCGCAATACTACAATTGTACGCACCTACACAATAGGATGGCCATTCCGTAACAGCTCATTGTTGAGAATAACGTATGTGGGGGATTCCTCCACCTGCATGCTCACCTAACAAGATAGTGAAGAACCAGAGTGAAAAATTGATGCGTACACCACCATCAATGAAGCTGCTGTGGAACCTGACAAGTCACAAAGGGGCATATCGTCACATGTGATGGCTTGAAGAATAAGAAAATGCATTAACTGAAAGTACAAATGTGGGTGCCTGTCAGTAACACTAATGCACAGCAGAAAAAGTGTGTGAAGCTCTGTGACCAGCATATGTTCGAGGGAGGAGTCAGTTTTGAAAGAAATGTGACAAAGTGAAGTCCACAGCGTATCGGAACAAACAAAACGGTGAGACACGATGTAGTGGAGACATCCAACATCTCAGCACAATGCAAGTATCCCTCTTTCTCACAAATAATGAGTTGCAATACTTCCTCTTTTGATACTGCTAGTTCAAAACCTCTAAAATTTTGTTATAACTTTTAACTTCCATTATCCACATAATGTAATCCTGAATCCACTTAGTATTAGTAAACAATGAAGCAATTAATAATTCCGACCTAATGTCCACAGAAATTTCTTTTGCAACTGATACCCTGTGAGCATGCCACACTGGCAGTCTTGATAACTGCAATGCTAAGGATAACTACTAGATGGAAGTAAAGTGAGACCATCAGGAGGAGAAATCCTAGAAAGAAACAAGTTCAGGAGGTATAAAAAATATGTAAGAATAATTATGTCATTAAACTAATCACTGTTTACCACTTGGTAGTTTATTTGGAAAACTTGGATGCCTACTTCAGATATTAAGTAGATGGCACTTCCAGTAACCTCCAATCTAACACTGGTGTGAAGCAGCCACAGATGAACATTTGAATATTTTTCCAAACACTTTGAATGGTTCATTTCTTGAGGATGTCAAAGCTTGCAAATATCAGGTACACCGTTGTTTTGGAGAGCTATAGGTGTACCATGACTAATAATATGCTGGGAAAGGACTAGCAATGTTAACTTTTTCTGGTATGCAATACTATCAAGAAAACTTTATTGCCATTCATTGTTAACAACTATTAACACAAGTGTAACCACTTGCATTCAGGACTGGAGAGGGCACACAAAGTATTATACGCTGTGTGATACGTAAGAGATCATGAAGGGAGCACAAATGAGACAATGTGGAGGTACTGGATGCTACAACCAAGAATGGAGATGGAAACGTCACACCTCACTAACTAGTGACAGCTCAGAATCTGTATGCAATCAGTTGGGTAGCTCAGAAACTCCAGTCTGGCATGACATACAGGCTTCATCATGGCCTTACACTCACAATGGACATTTACAACACTTATCTGTCTTTTTGTTTAAAATCAAACAATTTCTAATGAATGTATTTTTGCTGGCACTCCATAAGGGTATCACATTTGATCAACATACTTGGCCTCCAAATATATGTCCCCGTTGAAAATATATCAGTACCCATTGTCCAACAATAACCAGGACCACAATGGGCTACAAGTACCTGAGTTTGTTACAGATTTTACAATTCTGCGGAACGAGGTAGCCCGCAAATACACAGAGTAGCAAGAGAAGCTCAACACTTAGAAACGAGAACACGTCTACAGCAAATCACATAAAAGGAATTAGTCACAAAACATAAAAGGAATTTGTCACAAAACACATGAACACTTTCTTGATTTCTGGTGTCCAGCGATTAGAATCTCCTCCACCTCTACTACAGCTATGTCAAGAAACATTAACTGTTACTCTTACAAATTAGCATAAATAAACTTCAATGAAAAAGCTCTGAACACTATCACTCCATCATCATTATTATCATCATACAATAATTACTTTCACTCAACTTTATTTTAAATTTTGTGATGAAATGTACTGTGTGTGCGTACACAACTCAGTCCACAGGAGAAAAAGGAATATATTGACCGCTCTACCCCATTTCACCAAGGTTGTGTATATTTTACCAAGACTTCAATTTCAGACCCACATGATGACAAAGACAAAGTTTTACTCTGTTGCAAAGTAATACAAATAAAAACTCACAGTGTGGTCCGTGTTGTCCCGTGTGGGCAGTGCTGTAGCCAGGGAAAGGCATCTGTGCCATCAAGATATGCGGCCCATGTTGAGGGTAATACGTCGCAGCAGTTGCTGCCGAATTCGCCGGGTTCTGATGTCTTGTCTGCGGTTGGAACTGCAACAATCAAAGTTTAATTTCTGCATTAAATATGAAATCCCCACCAAACACAAACAACAATTTGGGTATGTTCAAATAGCTTAAGAAAAGCCCACATTAAAAATGTTTCCAAGATCAGCTGCTTCATAATAGTAAATAAAATGAAATTATTGTTTGTTTCATTTTCATGTGCGTAGGCATACCCACTCACCGAAACACACAACTGATTTATTGGTCACTTTCCCACAGAAGCAACAAGGAGCTTTTGCATTACAGTAACAGATGGTTGAGGTGTCTGCTCAGTTGCAGTACTTTAAACTGGTATCGGTATTAAGAGAAAAACTTCTGGAATCACAATCTTTACACAGTTGTCATTACACTCTTACATTTGCACATCCAAACTGGAGTATTTAGTGGTCTTCAACTGTATAGTTGCATACCACAAAAAATATGTACTTCGTTACGTAACATTTACTGATCTCATCAAAATAACTAACTGTTTTTAAGGTCTGTTTAGCAAAAATGTAAGAACATGTGATGATGGCAAATGACTGTCACCTATATTTTATGATGGCTTATGTTGAGAAATGAATTTTCGGCAACACAACTAACAAGCCTTAGAAAAACTTGAGTGAAATACTTCTGAGCAAGTCAAAGTGAACAATGAAACCAATGGGTTGCACCTTAAAATTGGGCTGACAAATCCCTTCAGAATTGAAACAGCATTTTTTCATGCCAGTACAAACTGTGGCCACTGTCAAACATCTGCTGCTATGCTGCAAAAAATGACTTTCTTTCACTTCCTCTTGAATATATTTCTACTACGTTTGGCTCCAGTTGTACTAGCCCAGTCAATGACGACCAAAGAAGGTAAAATGGGGAAACATTTGTGCAGTAGCAAATTTTTGTACAGTGGTAGGAGGAAGTGCTGTGAACAACATTGTAAAAAATCCTGATCCAAGAGGTCTTAACAATGAGGTGGAGGGTGTTTAAAGGTCAGTTTCTTATATTGTTCTCGAATAACTAATACCGTGGGTTCTGGCGACCGACAACGACACTACCGTAAAATACATTTCCTATGAAAGAGGTCCTATTCATTATTTCCCTACCACTGAAACTTTCTGTGTTGCGTGGGATAGAAAAATAGCAGATTATTAATAATATTGTGTTAATGGTAGATATTATCGTATATTGCTAAATAACATGATTTAAGAAAACACATTTAATTTTGTTTCTACCACAATTAAAGGCATTACAATTGCATTAAAGGATAAATTGTGTTCTTGGGATAAAACAGGGTGACAAGGCAGGGATGAGAGAAATTAGGTGATTGAATTGTGGTCATGAACTTCCCACATTCAGGCCTGCAAAACAGAGTGAGCAGGGAATTCCCTACACTCTACATGGAGTGCGGGTATGAGTTACTAACACTAATGCAAGAAACGCACATGAACTCTCTTACAGGGCAACCGACTCCTAATCATCCTGTACAGCTTTACAACATGCTGTCAACAAAAGACAGCAGCAAGATGTCATATTTACCAACCCAATGCTTTTCCCACCAACTCTACATACATCACTTACAACATGGTATTTACAAATTAAAACACTTCTCAACCACTATTTACAAGAACATATTTACACAGAAGTTCACCTAATGTTCGGGAGGTATCATATCTCATCTAAACTACGAAGCAAGCAGTGCTCACGGTTAAACAAGTCTCCTTTCCCAGAAGAACACTACACCTGCCATACAGGGCGACTGAGAATCTATTTCTCTTTTAGCAGTGGAGATTTATACAGATTCTGAATTTACTTTTGTTAGAATATGGGTAGCTCGTATACACGTTCAACATAGTGTTCATGCACTTTGGAAAAATAGTGTGTGTGTGTGTGTGTGTGTGTGTGTGTGTGTGTCGCACCTGAAATATGAGACTCGAAATTCAAGGGGAGAGAAAAGTTTTAAGCCGAACCTCCAAATCGAAACAAAGTTGGTCCATTGTAATATGAGACTCAATTTAGGTCGAGTGAATGACGATACAGCTACAGTAGTTTGGTTCGAGTTGTAAGCTTAGCAGTTAAGCTTTACCAGGTAGTCATTGCTATGCGTCAGGCGCTCCGTCCGTATTTATACGGGTACCCTTCCTTTTTAACGTGCTTCGTCTGGTTTCAATCGATTGCTTATTTTGCTTTGATCTTATAAGTGCTGTTTTCTTTGTTATAGGTGTTTACGTCACTCTACGCTGAAAATGCATTACTGTGTGTCGCATTCTGATAGTGCGTGTTTACGGCCTGTCGCCACTCGCGGCATAGCTTGGTTTTGTGTGCGCTACCGCCACTTAAAAAAAAAAAAAAAAAAAAAAAAAAAAAAAAAAAAAAAAAAAAAAAAAAAACAAAGAGGAATCATCTCATTAGCGAAACAATGGCAAGAGACTGCTATTTGTTGTTACTTATACTGCTGCTTTCTTTGATAATGATCAACAAGAACCAAATAATAGACTGCGTGTGATGGAACATGTTCTGAACGAGAGTTTAGCTAAAATTTTTCTCCATTTCAAAATCGTTGCAGACGCCTCTTTAGTGTATTACGTTCTGCACAGAAATTAGAGTCATCTCAGATTTAAAAATCTAGAGAGTTGCCGTGCTTCATTTCTGACTGTATCACTGTTAGGCATAAGAATAATACGAATACTAACATGACACGATACGTATTTTCTTCTGCGTTTGCTGTTGTCTCACTCTAGTTTCGTAGTTTATTAGGCAGACAGGATTTAAATGAGATAACAGCAAACACGAAAGAATACACGGCAAAATGTTTATATTCATATTATTCTTATGGTGAAGAGAGTACTGCATGTGATTCACATTTCATCAGGTTCCTATTAGCAACCATCTCTTCTCACAGGTAGGAAAAAATTCAGAATGTAGAGTTGGCCATATTGACAAACATCCCAGGCAGTCTTGCAAGTCGGATTTTCGTAGCACATTGAAATTCTGCTACATTCGAAGATGAACAATACGGAATTTGTATTTACTTCATTAGATAATGTATGAAAATGCAGTGGTCGAAACTCGGGGCGGAGAAAAAAAAGCTCGTCTTCCACCTTTTTTTAAAAATTTATTTACTGACGCAGAGGTTTTGGCGCCAGTATTTATCTTTGTGCCTACAAAGCATGCCTGTGTAGCGCTACATATATTCGACGGCAGAAGTTAGTTGTGGCGGCACCTCCCAACATTTTTCAGAACTTCCGCTTGCTTTGCACTCGATTCTAAGCCGCAGGCGGTTTTTTGGATTACAAAAACCGAAAAAAAGTGCGGCTTAGATTCGAGTAAATATGGTACTTAAAGAGCACATTCGTATGTCCACATTCCCAATGAAGTAGGCCACGACCTGATATTAAGCTTTTCAGTGTGGGTTTCGGGACAAATTTTCTTGGAGTACCAGTACTGTAGTAACTCATTTTTGATTCTTTATTATGGCATATTGCCATACATGCTAGAAGACGAAAACGTGCATTTGAAAAGCAGCGAGCAGTTGCAATTAGCCAATAGTGTGGAATTAAACTCTTTGTTTCAAACACATTGACTGCCTCAGTGTAAAAGATTAATAAAAACCAAATTTCTTTAGCAAACCAGCAAAAATAACTTCATTGTTCTACAAGGCAATTAATGCATGTCTGTCAGAAAAGTGGAAATAAAATAAAATTTTTAACTAATAACGTATATTAGCCTTCTGTAATTATGAGAATGTAGTTTTATTCACTTGATAGCTTCCGCCCACAGAAATCCATTTTGTTTTCATTTGACGTGAGAGCAGTAATCGAAGGGGAAACAGCAAAACCACTAAATGTAAGCATCAGTCAGGTGGAGACTCACACTTCCCCACTATAACTCAGACTGCTCTGCGCATCAGACTTGGATCTACAATATTTCCGAACCGGGGCAATACTAAGACAGTGGTGCTAGGCGCTTTGTGAAACAAGTTTTTTCTCCTCAAGAATACAAATTTGCCCCCCCCCCCCCCCCACCCTCACAGATCCGGGCCTCATTGGAGGCAATTTGTTGTTATGAAGCATTGCATAGTCTTCCTAAAGCCTTTGACACATTTTGCTGTTGGCAAACACTTCTATGAGCACTGTGTTTTGTTGTTGTATACGACACATTTCCTTTACAATCCATGATTTTTTCCCCTTTCGTTCACGTTTTATTGTTGCAGTATTAGTCTGCAGTAGCGGGATACAGTAATATTCTTTGTTACAGTATAGATTCTTACCAGTAAAAATTACAAAAAATTTAACTGAAAACTAAAACAATGAAAAATTCCCGGAATTCTAAAAAATTCTTGGGTTTTTCCCAGTTTTCTCCCGGATAAAACTATTTCTGGGTTTTTCCCTATCTCCCATTGTCCCGTATATACCCTGCTGTGTCACCATCGATTTGTAAGGAGTGCTGTGGACAGTTGATGAAATGCCTAGTCAGGGTGTACATGTGGACAAGGAAGAAAAATTCCCGGATTTTTCCCGGATTTCCCGATTAAAAATACACTTTCGTCCGGGTGAAAATACACTTTTTCCGCGTTAAAGTGACAGTATACTCCTATTCGGCACTGCAAAACTCATCAATCCTTTGAATGTTTATGGTTTTATATACCGGATTAGAATTTCCCGACACTTTAGAAAACAAAAATCGAGGGGGGGGAGACACCTTTTGAAAGACCTTTGATGTGCAGCAACACTGCATGTAACTTTCCGAAGCATTGAAATAAAGATTGTGATTCGCTTTTGTAAGCCAGTCATAACTCATGTCACGTGATCTCACAACCTGATGACAGCATAGGATATGTGATGTAGTCAGCCAATACCAAGATCACTCTTAAGTAGCGTGAACACACAAATAAGAAAGGTTAATGGTTTAAATTAATATACATAGCATTCAAATATAATATTGGTCTCTAAGATTAATATGCTGGAAGAGAGGCTAAGGTTCCACATATAAAGTGCATCTTTTTGCTCTTTTTACACTTTAAGATACATCACACAAATGTGTCGGTAAAATTTTTAGTAACGACGTAAATATCTGATCTTCTGGGCTCGAAATTCTTCTAAAGGGTTGTCCTCAAAGAGTTAATTTTTAAATTAGAGTCAAATGTTTTTTGATTTAAGAAATACATCACATATTCTCGCACATAGCTGATCTTACGTAAAAGGAAATTTGCTTTGAATGTAACGCTTGTCAAACCACCATTCGCAATATTTTCCCGCGACTTGTTGGAAATAGGTTCGTTTCAGCAGTTTCAAGAGAGCGCCAGGTAAGTGTCACCGTGCTTGCGCAGCTACGATGGCGTAGCAAGCTCATATGTTCGTACGTGTAAAACATCAAAAGATCTTACATTATGTCATAAAAGAAACAAGACATCAGAGGATATTTCAAGAGCGTCGGAATTTCGTGAACCATACTAAAACGCGTAATTCGGCTTAAAGTGCATATTTGTATGTCAATTTTCTTGGAGTACCAGTACTGTATTATCTCACGTTTGGTTCTTTATCATGGCATAATGCCATACGTACACTTGAAATGCAGCGAACAGTTGAAACTAGCCAATAGTTTGAAATTAAACACTTTGTTTCAAATAAATTGACTGCCTCAACAGAAAAGATTAATAAAAGCCAAATCTCTTTAGCAAACTGGCAAAAATAACTTTAATGTTCTGTAAGGCGATTAAAGTTTGACTGTCAGGAAGGTGGAAATAAAATCTAAAACTAATGAACACGTTTTAGCCTTCCATAATTACAGGAACATATTTTAATTCATTCAGTAGCTCCCAGCCACAAAAATCCATTTTGTTATCATTTAACGTGAGAGCAATAAACGAAGAGGAAACAGCAAAATCACTGAACGTAAACACAGGTCACGTGGGGACGACCCACCTACCCACCACAACTCTGACTGCTCTGTGCACCAGCCCCAGATTTACTAATTTCCGAACCGAAGCAATAAAAGTAGTGACATTCAGCCACACTTCTGAAAAGTAGTGGCATTCAGCCACACTTCTGTAACCAGAAGCGGGAAAAGGTACTACTCATATCAGACTCAACTGCGCATGCGCAAGAGCCCACCCGCAACTGCTCAAACTAATCTAATATAAACAGTTGTCACATCACGCTCATCGGCGGCAATTTGTTGTTAGAAAGCTTTGCGTAGTCTTTCTATGGCCTTTGACACACTTTGCTGTTGGCAGACACTTGTATGAGCACTGTTCTTTTGTTGCATACGGCGCATTTCCTTTGCAATTTATGTTTTATTTTGGTTTTCTTTTCTCTTATTCATGTTTTGTTGCTGCAGTATTATTCTGCAGTAGCAGGATACAGTGATATCTTTTGTTAGAGTATTGGTTCTTACCAGTCAAAAGCACAAAATTTTAATTGAAAACTGAAACAATGAAAAATTCCCAGAATTCTAAACAATTCCCGGGTTTTTTCCCAGTTTTCTCCCAGACGAAAAAATTCCCGGGTTTTTCCCGGATCTCCTGGTTGTCCCGGGCCGTATATACCCTGACAGCAGTTGCTTCTTGGGATGCAGTAAGGAGGATACAGTGGAGAATTATCTCTCACCCTCAAAAGTTTGCAGTGTATGATAAAGGAAGCGCACGACCACAATCTGGCAACCTGCATTCCCTCACGCTTCTACCCTTTACCAGCTAACCCCTCTCCAACCTGTCACACTCCAAGAACACAACTAATTCCTTAATATGGCTCTACTCCACATTTTTAATCCATTTCATTTGAAGATAAACAATTTTATTTCATTTAAACAATACTTTTAATGAAACTTCCTGGCAGATTAAAACTGTGTGCCGGACCGATACTCGAACTCGGGACCTTTGCCTTTCGCGGGCAAGTGCTCTACCAATTGAGCTACCCTAGTTTTAATCTGCCAGGCAGTTTCATATCAGCGCACACTCCGCTGCAGAGTGAAAATCTCGTTCTGGGAATATTTTTAATAATCCGCAGTTTTCAAATCTCCGAAATGAGGAAACTACTATTCTTGGAGAAAAATGGATAGGACCCTTTTTACAGTAAATTTAATGCAGATTTTTTTTTATTGGGAAACACTTTCACTATAAGCAGCAGTTTTGGAGTCATTGGAGAAAAATGTAAGACAGTCCTCTGAATGTCCCCCCCTCCCCCAACATTTGCACCCCATCTGCAAGGATTTTTAAAATTTGTTACAAATGAATGTTGTCCCTTATTCTCCTTCACTGACTGGATTATATATTTTCTTTAACTGAAAGCCCTTAATAGGTTTAATGCAAATATATTCTCTTTTAATAGTGTACACTTTGATTGTGACGTCGAATATTCATTTCCGATGTAACACCGAAAACAATAAAAACAACACAGTGAAGAATATATAGTGCTTTAAAACTAATCCTAAAGCAAAGAAACAGCGAAGTTGGCAAAAAGTAGTAGAGAAATTAGCAGAACTATACATCAAAGTAGGCAAAAAGTGAAAGCATTTTTTATGTTCATACTTGTGAAATCTGAACAAAAGGACCATTTCCTTGCCGAACTTTTAACCATTCTGACATTTTTGATCGAGCTGGTATCTTGTAATTTTTCTACAGTGCTGAAATGAGAAAAACAAAGGATGTGCACTTACCAAAGGCATCTGGCTCGGACTGAGGTACATTGCATTTTGCCCAACTCCTAAGGGAGGTAGTCCAACGCTAGGATAAACAGCTTGCATTTGCATTGGCTGCATCTGAAACAAGTTTTTTAATTATTTTCTTTCTGATCACAATGGTTGGTTATAAAAAGATATTTAAAACAAAGTGTAAAATCACATAAAACCAAAGAATTAAAAAGAAACATTTCACTGATCAGGAACACACAAAGAAAAGGGTGATATTACCGACAAGTAGACAGACAGATACACAATTTGGGGGGTCTTGATTCACCACATGCACCTGAAGATATAGCATTATACAGAGACCATGCTAGATTTGTTATTTGCATTACGATCTGAAAGAGATGAAGAGATTATTTCTAACATGGGGAGGGACACACAACAGCCAAACAGCAATGATAAAAGTAGTCAACAAAGATTGCTTCTCTTTTTAATTGACAATTATTTTGTTTCTATTTCTGTCACAGTCATTTCCGTGTGATATTAACATTCAACGGCAAGACACAACATGGGAGACTCAAGGAGGCTCGGATCCTAAGAAAGCCCCTCCAAGTGACCCACGAAGATGCTGGCATACGTCTCACTTTCTGGGGGCTTTCCTGGGATCCATAAGCAGGTTTACGTACATTGGTGACATCTTTACCACAGTGACTCTCTGTGAGGCTGACCTGATAAAATTTCTGGAATCTCTATATACCTTCTCCCATTCAAATTTCACACAGTCCTAATACGAATCCTATTTTCCTTGATGTAGGTCTATTCTTTACCGAATGTAATCTATACATTTCTGTACATATTAAACCAACTAACAAATAACAATACTTACATTTTCACAGTTGCCATCCTTTCCATGTCAAACCTTCTCTCCCTCACAGCCTCGGTGTTAAAGGCAACCGTATTTGCTCGAATGCAGACACTTTTGAGCAGTACACCATGGTTCTCACCTCACTCTTCAGCCTAGTTCAAAAGCTGATTTCCCAGACCATCACACTACATCCTGGTACTGCTGGCGCCTCCCAAAAAAAAGGGGACAACACTTGTCACTCAGTATTATCCAGGTGTTGAATCTACTGATCGGCTACTTCGACAACCCCACGATTTCCTAAAACAGTCCCCTGAAATGAGATCCATTCAGTCTGAGACTTTGCCCACCACACATAAAATAGTTTTTAGTCACCCTCCAAATCTCCACAATACACTTGCCAGACCTTCTACACCCATCTCCCTCCCATCTGGCTGCTACCTCTGTGACTGACCGTTGCGTGACTTGCCCTATGCACCCTCCTACGACCACCTACACTATCTCTGTGACTGGCAAAACATGTACTATCAAAGAGAAAGCCACTAGTGAAACAACATATATCATATACCCGCTGTCATGTAAACACTGTTCAGTCTTTTATATTGGCATGACAATCACCAAATTATCAGTTAGAATGGGTGGACATTGGCAGAGGCTGTGTAGTGGCAACACACAATACCCTGTAGCAGAGCGTGTTCTACAACAGAACAGTCACGACCTTGGTACCCGTTTCACCACATGTGCCAGCTGGATTTTTCCACAGACATCAGTTTCGCAGTAATCCGCATGTGGGAACTGGCACTACAATGTGTCCTAGGTTCTCACCACCCACCTGGCCTTAGTTTCTCCTGTCTCGCCATTTCTTCACAGTAACTACTCCTTTCTTCACTCTGTTTTGGTTTCTATATCTTTCATTTTATGTCTATTTTTCACCGTCCCCCTCCAACCTCTATTACATAAAATGCACTTAGCTTTTCACTCATGTTAACTCTTTCACAATGTTTTAGCAGTACTCTCTGTCTTGCATATTACCCAGTCTTCCACATTAGGCTCTCAAATTCTCAAATCTCATCAGGTGCAGCCCCCAACGATATCTTTCCTTTATAGTCTTTCCTTCTCATCCTCTCCGCTAAAGCTTCCCTGACCCAGGGTTCTGGGTGACTTTCACGAACTCTGCCCCTTTTCCAAAATCTCTCTAGTCTCTTTCCTACACTCATCTTTCTCACTCTTCAACCCTTTTGCCCTAAGGAGCCACTGGCTTCAAAGGCTTCCATGCTTAAAACTTTTTTTTTTATATATGCATTCCAATAGAAGTTGCGTATGGCTAGGGATGTGTGGGTACGTAAAGAAACGAGGTATATGAAATACAAATTCTTGTGTCCCTCCAAAGAAAGCATTCTGGGCACATTTCTGCCGATACGAATGTGGTGTTCAGCATGCATTCCATAGAGTTGCAGCTATGTAAAGAGGTGTCATACGAACAGCACATACTCCAGCAAGGAAACCTCAAAACTTTGCAGCATTAAATGAACTGGGTTATAAATAATTGTCAACAAATCCTATCGTCAATAATCCATATTCTGGGCATACGAGATTCATGTAAAATGTTGCTAAATGTCTTCTTTGAGAACTACCTAGAACAGATAGTTTGGAACCCCACTCGTGATGGAAACCTACAGGATCCAATGGCTACAAATTCAAGAATGTCCACATCAAAACTGGTATCAGTGACCATGATGCTATTGTGGCAACAATGATTACCAAAATACAAAGGAAAATTAAAACAAGCAGAAAGATATGGACGTTCAGCAACCTAAATAAAAAAATCAATAATGTCATATCTCAATGAGGAATTTGAAAGAGGGAACCTCCACACGGTCTACAGTCACTGTAAAGAAACAAGTGTGTATGATTGTGTTTGTTTGTGTGTCTATTGACCTGCCAGCGCTTTCATATGGTAAGTCACATCATCTTTGTTTTTAGATATATTTTTCCTGCGTGGAATGTTTCCCTCTAGAATTTAAAAAAAAAGGTTGCATGGCATGAGATTCGATCCGGCAACCTTCGGATTATGAACCCGAGCGCTTACCGCTGCGCCACGACGCTGTAGAAAATTATTAATCGTAGTGAGTATTTCACCGCAACGGTTTCTTTTAACTGTCGATTTTCTCGACAACGGCTGAGAAGTGCATCTTGGTGCTTTGCCACATTACACCTCTGGCCATGAGCTTTTATTATGCGCAGTATGAATCAAATCTGAATTTCACAATTGGCGGCCTCCCCTCTTGAGTTGAGGACTGTTTAGTAGAGATGAAAAGACATTGCCAGATGTAGAAATAACTTTGGGTGGCCCCAGTGTTGAGATCCTTCTGTTCATATTGTATATTAATGACCGTGCAAACAATATTGTTAGTAACCTCAGACTTTTGCAAATGATTTAGTTATCTACAATGAAGTAATATCTGAAAGAAACTGAGTAAATATTCAGTAAGATCTTGACAACATTTCAAAGTGATGCATTGAATTAACTGTTCAAAAATGTAAAACCGTATATGTCAGAAAACGATAAAAAACATAACGTCATAAGACTATAATATCAATGAGTCACTGTTAGAATTGGACAAATCGAACGAATAACTGGGTGGATGAAATGCAATGATTACACAGGCTCAACTGTGGGTCAAGCTGGTACTGATAAAACTGAACTGGTACATCTTGGTGATAGACATGAACTATCCCGAGAAAGGCTATTAATAAAGTTCCAAGAAACAGCTTTAAATGATTACTCTAGAACAACACTGCAACCCCTATGTATCACTCACACAGGAATCTTGAGGATAATATTAGAATAATTACTGCACGTACAAAGGCATTCAAACAACCATTCTTCCCACATTCGGTACGTGAACAAATAGGGAAGACACCCTAGTAACTGGTACAATGGGACATACCCTCTGCCATTCACTTCACGCTGGTTTGCAGAGTATGGATGTAGATGCTTCACTGGGAAAACCTCACTTATCCTCCCCTCCATACAGTTCCGATCTCCCCCTATGAGATTTCCATATTTTTGGAGCCCTTGCTTTGGACGAAGAGATGCACACTTGGGAACAACCATGTTTCCCTAGATAGCCACAATTATTTTACCATGAAAACACTGACTGTCGCATCTCACTGTGGTATAAATTTATTAACATTTACGACAATTACTTTTTAAACAGTAAACCGTTAATACTTATTCGATATTCCTCTTTCATTTGACTCATCCTTGTAGTTGTAACTACAAATAAGAAAGTTTGTAATTGCAACAAAAACCACATAACGGACTTTCAGCAGTTAACAGAAGACTGACAACAGCAAACAACCCATATTAAAAGGGAGCTATATCAACTGGTAGCTTACTAATCTCTAGCGGCAATCTACAACGTTTGGTGGTCTGCAGTACAGATTTCCTGCCTTCTAAATTACTACTGTGTCTAGTGCTTTGTACGCGCTCTACTGTGTCTATGAAGTTTCTAGTCTGTGATCATACATTTCAGAGCAGTTGAATTTTCATTTATGGTGTGTGTCTGAAATTACATTTTATGAATAAAGAGAGACGCCTTTACATGTGCACCCCACCCCCCTCACCCACACACAGAAGCATGCACCTATACACGCACAAACACATGCAAGCACACACACAGGCACGTGCGCACAGCACCATCAGAGAAGTTTTCATTCTTCCTCGCACATCTGTTGATGACTCAATCTCTAATATTTGCCTGGAGGTCTCTTTTACGCACAAATAATTTACATTGACAAACCGTTCCTTACATTCCTCAAAATCATATTGTGTGTTCTATAACTCATTACTACAGTTTTAACTCCTTCACAAGTGTGGAGTTGTGGAATCTGCACACTGCTGACCCACCTAGCAACACTACATTAGCTTCTGGATGAACCACCAAACGATCAGAAATCAGCAACCCAGAACACTTACTGTTGTGGACTGGCAAGACAGCCAATCCACAATGACAGGTAAGCCAAAAGCCACGCGTTTAAGCTCACGCAGACTGGCGTGAGGTCTGGAACAGTTAAAGGAATAGAGACTAGCAAAAAAGGTACGTAGCTTCTGGAATACTTAACTTTAATCCATAATTGGTGAACATCGGTCTGACGGTACATGCATCACAAGATAAATAGCAGTTGATAATGAAGCCTTGCTAGGTCGTAGCAAATGACGTAGCTGAAGGCTAGGCTAACTATCGTCTCGGCAAATGAGAGCGTATTTTGTCAGTGAACCATCGCTAGCAAAGTCGGCTGTACAACTGGGGCGAGTGCTAGGAAGACTCTAGACCTGCCGTGTGGCGGCGCTCGGTCTGCAATCACTGACAGTGGCGACACGCGGGTCCGACGTATACTAACGGACCGCGACCGATTTAAAGGCTACCACCTAGCAAGTGTGGTGTCTGGCGGTGACACCACACTTACAATCATTAAAGAGCATGAAGCTATAGTTTTCTCACGTGGGTATTCGAAATGTTAGCAATATCTTCAGCAAAGTCCACATATGAAGGAATTTTATAGTTACTATCCTAGAACGGATTGTGTGGCACTGCACTTTCAGTCAGAACAGCAATCCAAACACTACAGACAGTTGTTACAAACCAAATATTCTACAAGCTAAAACGGTAAGGAAAGCTCCACATGTGTGTATGAAGGCAACAAAAGGGTGTGCATTTTGTAGTTCAGAGGCACACTTACTGTACCTTATGAAGAATGTGCCACGTGTGTGTGTGTGTGTGTGTGTGTGTGTGTGTGTGTGTGTGTGTGTGTGTGTTACAAAAATGAAACGGGAACATTTTCTTCGCACAATAATAAAATGGAAACATTTTCTTCTGAAGATGTGGCTATCCCATCGCCTGGACCAACTGCGATTTCCCCATACTTCAACCTGCGCTCAATCCATTGGTTGGTTTCATCACAGCAGTGCTTTCCCGTGCTCAGTTCTATTCAATATGCACTGAGGCCTATGTAATGTAGAATTGACAACTAGATGTCACCAGAGGCAGAATGGCCAGAATAAAAGGAGGCGGGAGTACTGTGTTGTCAATAGGAAAGCAGTAACTGGGTCGATCAAGTAAGCTCTGCGACTTCGAACAAGCTCCCAAGGTTCCCTGTTGGTGATGTGACTGTAAAGTGGAAACTTGAAGGAAGATGATGATGATGAAGATGATGATGATGAAGTCCCATACTCCAAGGAGCATAGGGAACGGTGCACAAGACCCGCACCGCCGACTAGGCAAGGTGCTAGCAAAAGTGGTTTGCCATTGCCTTCCTCCGACCGTAATGGGGATGAATGATGATGATGACGATGACGACGACACACCACCACCCAGTCATCTCGAGGCAGGGAAAATCCCTGAACCCCCCCCCCCCCCCCCAGGAATCAAACCCTGGACCTCGTGCTCGGCAAGCTAGAATGCTACCCCAAGACCTTGAGCTGCGGACTGATGATGATGATGATGATGATGTCCCACACTCCATAACAAAGTATAGCGGACCAAGCAGGAGACCTACACCGCTGTACTACGCAAGGTACTAGTGGAGGTGGTTTGCCATTACCTTCCTCCGACTGTAATGATTATCATGAAGACGACAACACCAAATCATCTCGAGGCAGGTGAAAAACCCTGACCCCGCCGGGAATCGAACCCTGGACCCCGTGCTCGGCAAGCAAGGATGCTACCACGAGGAAGAAGCACAGCCTAAATTGAGACCAGGCAGACCTATGTGTACTGGATGGGCAGGGACCACTGACCATTCCAAAGGGGTTGTAAACAATTGTATGAAGACTAACTGGTGAGCTACACAGTGCTACCAATAACCCAAATAGCACAATGGGGTGCAATGGTGGAGCAACTGCTCGGAAGTCACACATTTCTGTAGTCAATGGTAAGCGACACTTGCGATAGTGTAAAGAGTGACGCCGATGGATATTGAATAAGTGGAAACTTAATTATTTGGACTGGTGATTCTTGCCATACCCTGTGGCAATCTTGTGGAATGACTCAGGTTTGGTAAACACCTGGAGAATGTTACCTGCCCTAAGGTGTAGTACCAAAGCTGAAGTAAGGGGAAGGCCACGTTACAGGATAAGGGTGTGTTTTTCATGGTTAGGGTACAGTCCTCTTACCAAACCTAAAGAAACTCTGAACTTGGAAGGGTATGAACACATTTTACAGCAATATGTACTGTTCAGAGGCAATGGCTGGTTGTCTCAGAACAACAACCCATGTTGTCATACAGGCAGATCACCATATGTAGTCAGCTCCGGACAATAGTTAACCTCCGGTAGATGAAATATTTGCCATAATGGCATTTTCCTAATGTAAAAATCAGTCACTTTGATCTCTTGGCAATCAAGTTCCAGGGAGACTTGATATCATCCACAAAAGATTATTTTTATTATTTATTAATCCCTTTAACTCCTTACGTGGAGCATATGACCACAGAAGATAATCATCTCAAAATACGCTGTTTAGGACCCTAAAGGATTCTGGCACTAAAGCTTTCATACAACCTATTCAACTGAAAGGCAATGATTTGACTTTTTTTACGACTTATGTAAGCAGCATAATAGCTCAAAAGCAGTACTGCTACTGAAGATTTAATTTGCACCAGACAAAGCTGGATTTAGGTACTTGTGTACCAAACACAATGGTCCAACAACTTTGCTTGATCAGATGGTAGGTAGCAGTAAAACATGTTCGAAGGACAGCACACTAACACAGAATTAATACCTTGACCAACTGAGATCAGTATTACGTCCCTTATAACAGTTTGGAATCACAGGGATCATCTGTGCGAACTCATCATTTCTCAGTGAGGTATTAAAACTATGTATTAATGCCTGCATCTGCTATTGCACAAGTGTGCACCACACATTTACAAATGCTTTGGGAACTCAACTCCATTGATGGACTGCACATTTTTAAGCCAACTATATACTTTTTTTTTCTTCTAAACCACCACTACTATTTGCAGGAATGTATCAGATTCAACTACATATGTTGTTATTGTTAAACTAAATAGAACTTACTAACGGTCTTAGACAAATTTGTTTATTTCCAAATAATTTTAAGTGAAAGCACAGACTGTAAATTCCCTCACATCTGAATCATTTCTAATTTAAGATACTAACATTAGTTATACAGAATCCACAACAAAAAATATTAGTTTCTGTAGTATAACAAACCTGTCCAACAACAGTGTAGCAGTGTTATTGTCATCCTGGCAGTCAAAAAAGTATTTTTCACGTGTCATGGAAGAGTTCCTTACTACACTCACTATTGTGCAAGAGACTGTAGAGTGCTTCATTTACCAAGTAGTCTTTCGACAGCCCTCAGTGAAACAAATTCTAAGTTTACAGCTTGCCTTATTTTCAACCGCAAATTCTTGTATTCCAGTAACACCTTTCTCCTCTGTTAGCTCAACACTATAACATTTTGAGCCATTTGCCAGGATGAAACTCAGATACTCACGTGTTGTGGGAACATCTGTTGTCCGGGCACGTTCGCAGCCATGCTGACAACAGGTGGCCCGCGATTAGTCATCCGAGTTGCTGGTGCTCTCGCATTGAAGTATGTCGGCTGCAAACACCAAAAATTAAGTTAAATATCTGGCCGCAAGTTTGTTGAAATTACAGTTTTGGGAACATTTGATTTAGCATAAAGTGGCATCGTAAATAGCTGGAACAAACAGGCACACTGTTATAGCGTAAGGGACAGAAATAATCAAGTTCACGTTCCCAGCCCAAATACCGTTACTGCTAGGTGAGCTGAAGTGGACATTCTTCAGTTCCTCAATATGTGACAAGACTTCTAAACACAAAATGATTTAGTTTGGGTTTTGAAAAGAGTCTAAAGCATCTGCACAAAGTTCAATCTGCTGATAAAAATATTACTTACTGTATTATTATTTAGCACTGCATCATACACACACAGATTTGCTCAGAAACAAACAGTACACAAAAAATCACACTGATCAGCAAACAGACTGGGCCATTCGGTGTTACGGGCCACGGTACAAGTGAACAAGGAACGAAAGGCACACTTCCACCGAAGAAAATCAGAACGATACTTCACACGACAAAACAGGTCAGCACGAGTGGGACTAGAAATTGCCTAATATTAAGTCCTGACAAAACAGTGAAGCAGCCAGAACACACAGTCCGATATGAACGTAACTTTGATTACAGATGAAACACACTGTAACAAATAGAAAGCAGTCACACTGCATTAGTGTCATTCACGTTTAGTGGTGTCACTAGGCCCTTTAGAGCATATAAGGGGTGTCGACAGTAATGAACCATCACTGTGAAGGTTACAGATGCCATCTGAGAACAAGTAACGGACTTCCCGAATAATCCCACACCATTAATCAGAAACTAACCACAGCAACAGGACTAGGGAACCAGTGTCAGCTGCACAGGCTGCCAGTAACATCACAACAAATGGCAGTAGTAGGAATGGAGCCGTGACTGGGAAGCAAGCACTGTCAACTAATACCACTGCACTGTACGTGGTGACAAATAGCTGTTCTGCACAGCCCCAAATGACCACTGTCGGCAAGTACGGCAGAAACCTGGGGAGAGGTTATACTCTTCCAACATTCTGGATGGGGGTGTTAATCCCGGCATCCGGTGGGGAGAGCAGTCGCATATAACTTCACGTCGAGGCCGGTACCGAACCGAGAATCCGACAGCACAGCGGCACGTCACACACATTCCGTGTCCTCGTGCCCCCTGTCGAGCTACAGTAGTGTGGCAGCACTTTTCGACAGAGAAAACAGTAGCCCACACGTGCCACTTGTGTCTCCGACCGTCTGCACAATGTCGAGGAACTTGCACAGCCAGTGACATCCTCGAGCTCATCCCCGATAAGAAGCGCAAAACCGGCTCGGATGTCAACTCCGTACCAGTGCCGGTAGCCAGGTTATCGAGAACCAGTAATGACAGCTGTGGATCACCTCACCTCGGAAATGATATTCCTCCATGACTGTTCCCAACTGAATCGATGCACGCATCCAGGCCAAAGGGGATGCTATGTCATACTGATAAGTTGCCTCACTCTGGTAAATGGTGTGTAAATTTTACTCCGATTACATCACCAAAATAACATACCGTAACCCTCACACAGCGAATTTTCATTTCGTTTCCCTCTCCTTCTGGGTGCTTCACATTTTTTGTCAAGTATTGTAGTGTTTACTGTATGGAAAGAATTCCAGAGACGTGAATTGCAAAGACCTTGCTAACTAAACAGTACATACAATGATCCCAATTTGCCTAACAAGTCGTAACCAGCAACTTTTGTTCGACGACTATACTCAGCTGTCAACTGCTCTCATTTCTTTGTTTCCCTTCATTTAATCACTTCAAGAATGAGCAAAAGCCAAATTACTGTTTTATATTTTTCAAAATGTTTCTCAAGAAATTCTTCACGAAAGAAATAGTACATAATGTTTGTAACTTTAATACTGCTAAACTACTATAATTGGTTTTCTACTAATTTTATTTTACAGGTTGATTGAAGAAATTATTTTATGCGGGACAGCACCAACTTGTGAAATGCTGTCAAAAATAAAAATGGACAAGGTGGCTGACTGCCGTATTTTGAATTAATTCGTACTAACACCAGTAAAATCATTTCTGTTCTGTCTAATAGGACTTCCTGTCATGTGACTTATAACATATTTTGGTTTGTGAAAACCTATTGGCAAATACCTACAACAAGCTCTGTAATGAGATTACTGACTACAGAAGCACAGTAAGTAGATTAGACTAGCAAAAAAAAATGGTTCTGTGCACTGTATCGATTTGATGAAATATCGTAAAAATAATGTACAAACAATTTAATATGAGACTAAAGATTGTCACTATTAAGGAGAGTAAGTATTTCAGTTGATAAAATAGAGGGCACTGATTTCAATCTTAAAGATTGCTGTGAAAAAGCCAAAAAGCATTCTAAACAAACATTTCTAACATACAGCATGTATATTCCTGTCGCTGATTTACCAAGAAAGAAAACTGCACTTGGCCAAAAACTCAGCCAAAAAATGAATTACAAAACTGCTATTTAAACTTAAAATTTTATGTATCAAAGCTGGTTACAAAATGAAGTGAAAACTTTGAAAAATTTTGTAGTCGAGTCTGTATAGGTAGATCCCTCACAGTTGCAGCAGACTGGGAGAGGCAGCTTCACGTATCGACCTCTACCAATAATGCAACACAATTTTGTAAACCTGTATCTCAACATCCGAGTGCTGTCACAGCTCTGTAGACAGCTACTGTTATCCCCTCCAGCCATTAGCACTTCACAGTTGAAAGCTGGCAACAGAGATGCGAGTTGTCAGGGACAATCTTAAGCCTTTTCGACTATAGTTGTAGAAAAATATACTCAAATTCCTACAGCTTATACCAGAGTTACAGAAATAAATTGACGAGTTTGTTTTCCAACATAATTGAACTGCACTATTTCAATCCAGACATCCAATATAACAGAAATATCAGAATCACAAGGGTGAGTTGGAAAATAAGTTTCCCCTGTCGACTGTGGGAGAGTTGTGTGATAAGGGTGAAAGACGACACGGCAAGTGAAAGTGCACGTGCAAGACACTGATACACCACTGGGTAGAGGCCAACCGCGATCGAGCGGATAGCGCTGTCGCAGTGCCTGCACAAAGCGGAGGACAGCCGCTCAGTCTTTTCCCAGAGCTACGGAAAGAAGGTGCGTTTTGGAGTCGTGGTCAAAGGCGGAAGTAAGAGCTGTTATCTGCTATTAATGGGCATGTGGAGTATCAGGCACAGAAATTCATAACCACCTTGTTGAGGTGTGGGGGTCAGGTGTGATGTTGAGGCAAATTGTGCGGAGATGGTGCCAGCAATTCAGCGATGGACGTCAGCAAGTGCAGGACATACCGAGACCTGGATGGACGTGCACGGCCACTACAGATGCGTATGTCAAGAAGGTGGATGACACGATTAAAGTGAACTGGCGCTATCACCATTGATCGAGTAGCGGCAGAACTTGGAAATCGGATATGAGCGAGCTCCCAAGATCATCCACGACATTCTTCGATACAGGAAGGTGGCAGCATGATGGGTGCCCTGCCAATTGACCCCGACACACACGGAACAATGCATGGCGTTCAGCCTGGAACAGCTTGTGTGTTACCACGAATCTGGCGATGACCTTCTGTTTCGGATTGTGACGGAAGATAAAACGTGGGTCCACCATTACAACCCCGAATCAAATGCCACATCCGTGGAAAGCAAACGTCCATCATCACCTGTCCGAAAGACGTTCAAAAGCACTCCGTCTGCAGGCAAAGTGCTACTCACCATTGTCTGTGACACCAAAGTAGTTTTGCTGCTGCACTTTCTGGAGGATGCAACCAGCAATGCCATGCGGTACTGCGCCACTGTCAAAATTGGCGATTTGGAAAAAGCTGCCTGGCGTTCTCAGATGGATGACAATGCGATACCACACACGGTGCCGGCGACGCAAAACCATATTGCAACTCTTGGTTGGAAGCACCTACACCATCCGCCTCACAGTCCGGATCTCGCACCAAGGAACTTCAATCTGTTTCCTGCTTTGAAGAAGACTCTCGAAGGAAGGCGCTTTGGTAGCAATGCTGACGTCAAACAAGCCGTTCAAAGCTTCTTCCGTATGCAATGCCCTGATTTTTTACTGGATGGCTTTTTTAAGCTTATAAGTGGTATGACAAATGCCTATATACTTGGAAATTATGTAGAAAAATAAAGTAATGTCTTATCTTACATGTCTCATTCTCTCATTTTTTCCTTTCACACACAACTCTGACCACAGTCGACAGGGGAAATTTATTTCCAACTCCCCAAGTAGAATTTTAGATCACTCAATTCCGAGAAGAAATACACCTGTCACCTCAGATGTTAATCTTAGTCTATCTTTTACGATTCTATCAAATATGATATGCTCTTGACTAAACCACCACGCAGTTTGATAGAATTGGTCCAAATAATTCAAAGGACAGTGCTTTCTATTGCTGGCGCTGTGCTGAAACGTTAGCATAACAGTTGAAAAGTCCTGTATGATCTACAAAGTGTATACTGACCTGTGACTGGTTTTGTCTAGTCGCATTCTGCACTTGAAAGCCTGAAAGTTGGCCAGCTGCAACAGAAAGAAACCAAACAATCAGGTAGAATAGCACACAACAAAAGCAACCTAACAAGCTTGACTTCTCACATCAAATCAACTATATATAAGTAGGTGACAATAACCAATATTTTTCACTTATTCCATTAACAAAACCAGTCAGTGACCATGTGGCTCAAGATATTAAAAATCTAGTGGAGGGCAGAATTATTATAAATAGCTCAGGAGTATAAAGAATTTGTTATACTTTACCACTTTTGATTTCTTAAAGTGGTCAAACATAAAGTAATTAAGAATGTTGTTGTTAACCCAATTAAAAACATACAAGCAATACCTCTGTGCAAAGCTTACTGGCTCACTAGTAATGGTCAAGACTTCTAAAAGCATGAACTGAATTCATATCATTACCAGCACTGCTCATCACTCATACTACAGTACATGTCCCACTTAAGCTGTACCTGAACGAACTCGCTGACCGAAATAAAAAAGGTACTGTTATGCAACACAGTAGAGCGATCATTCCTTAACTTCATATTAGGTTCCGTGGGATATTCGAGATACATGTGAAAAACCAATTTTCAGTTCACAAATTGTAACTGTTTATTAGCGTAGTCTCTAGGTATTTATCTAGAGTGCAATCTTCCAGCTTTCAAAAAAATTTATCTATTATTGAGAAACAACTCAAAAACATGGTTTTTAGGTAATAACACAGAGCCGTGGATTCAAGTTGGCTGTGTACAGCAAATGGCTGTAACCTTTACAATATATACCAAAGATCCTAATCTTTAACAGCACCAAAAATTTTCCTCGATATCTTTTCCCCTTTCCAAGATACACAGATGTTCAAAGTTGCTCTACTTGAACATGTAAAATACCCATGTCATAGACAGTGAGAGAGAAAAGGTAGTTTATTGACAAATAATGTAGAAATACACTGTTAATTTCTGTGTTATCAGCAGGAATATAAGAACCCTGTGTTGTACTGAAGCACATGCAAAATTTTTATGCATTTTAAAATCCAGTCTGAGGTATGAAATGAATTTTGCATTATTTCAATTTCGCATGTGTAAAATATCAAAATTTTACTGATTCAAAGTTTGTTTCACATAACTGAATGCCCTGATGAACCAGGGAAAAGAAAGGAAACAGCAGAAAAATGCTGCTATCGGAGCACAAAAAAGTCCAACATGCTTTAGTTTAAGAAGACTAACTAGACAGTGGGGTACCAGCTGACTCACTTTATCTTCTTCAGCACCTTCAAAAATATTTCCAAACATTTTGGTACGCAAACATATTCACTTTATTTATGCAGAGAAAGACAGAGGCAGTGAGAATGACTTAAAACAGTAATAAATACTGGAATATAGTAGGCAGTGGTTGTGATAGTATATAGTAGGCAGTGGAGACAATCAGAAGATCGACAAAGTGACAGAAGAACATAGTTGACGGTTAAGAGCTGTGCTAGGCAATGAGAAAGAGAAAGTGGAAATGGGTGAGAGCAAATGATAATGAGAGGCAGAGAGTATGACAATGACAAGGAGGAGAGGGCTATCAATAATGAAAAAAAGACAACAGCGGGAAGAGACGAATGGCTGTAGAGCCACAAATAGGTAATGACAACGAGTTGGGCTGAATGTGTGTGTGTGTGTGTGTGTGTGTGTGTGTGTGTGTGTGTGGGTGTGTGTGTGTGAGAGAGAGAGAGAGAGAGAGAGAGAGAGAGAGAGAGAGAGAGAGAGAGAGAGAGAGAGAGAGAAAGAAAACAGTTAAGAGGGAGCAGACAGATACAGCAAATGAAAGCAATAGACTAATTAGACTTTTTGCACGCCAATAGGAGCATTCTTCTGCTGTTCCCTCCATACTTAACCAATTACTGCATATTTGTATCTCTCATGTGGGCACTAGCTGACAAAATATTTGGGATTCCTACTAATATTACTCGACACTTCATTAATATCCATTACATTCACATTCTGTACAGAGTGACAACCACAATTACAACAGTATCAGCCTCGGCACAGAACTGTCACAATTGTTACCAAATGCTTATCTTTTTGTTGTGTGCTACTCGATACCTTTTCTTATTCCGAAATGAGCTAAGAGACCAATCCTGGTCCACGACAGGGTTGAAGTACGATCCTCACTACACCGGTAAGGATCGGCAATCCCCACAGTCGTGTGTCACAGTGGCAGCCTATGAACACTAACGCAAACATCCTCAGCTGCCAAATGTTTTGAATAATTATGTGAGAAGACGTTTCCAGGGTACTATGCTGCAACTCTAGACTACCAGGTGATCCCATACACACACACACACACAAAACCTAAAGGACTGAACTTGTGTGCACTCCACAGGTAATATCCAATAACAGCTGAGAAATTCTTTGCGATTCTCTTTTGTAAGACACTCATTATTAGAATAAGTACAACACTATTGCAGTATGTATTTCATTTTTTTTTTTTTTTTTTTTTTTGCCAAAACAAAGCTGCATATATAGTGGGAAATAGGAAATCATTAGCTGTGTCTGATGTAAAATATTGTTACAGCAGTAACGTATCTTTGAAATAATGCGTATCTTAACATGTCCCACCTTTAAATTGCATGTTGCTTTCAGTGAACAACAAGAGGCCACCAAGTCCCACAGACAGTCTAAATTTGCTGCCCCCACCTCCCTCCAAGTGAGGGTCTTGTCTTGAAAGCTGACATACTGATAAATGAATTCTGCCAATAGAAACTGGACACACTCAAAATGTGAGCTTTCAAACAGAATGGAAAGTATCTGCACTTGTGCATTTCATAGATTCTGCACCACTCCAAACAAATCACTTATGGAGGAAGGCAGAATATGGCATCTTTGTGCCATGACCATATAATTGTTCTCGTCAAACACTGAACAGAAGCAGCATGTTCTTAGCATCAGCAGCAAATACTGCTGCAACAGAAGCAAATTTAATACAGCACCAAATGAAATGTAAGGTGCTTTAAATACTAGGCTACAAAAAGTGCAGGAAATCAGGCAAAAAATAAAAACTGTTCTCAATACAACAACAACATTGAACCCTATGGCCATGTAAAAATAGGTAATCTGCACCCCAGATGTCAATTTCAAAATGTATATTCATCTGTTTCTTGAATCGTGTAAATAAGCACTAATGGTAAACAGATGGTCTGCTTCCAAAATAATAAAAAAATAAATAAAAAACTAAACTCCGTCCGAACAGGTCTCTGAAGACCCGACAACACTTAACTTTGGTGATCTCACGCGAACCATGTTAACACTGCAGCAAGGCTGTTGGCCCTATTTCCCCCAATATCTCTGCCAAACTTTCACACATGCAACATTTCAATATTCACAGGAGCTCTACTGTAAGAGATGCTGATGCAAGAATATGCTGATTTTTACACACATTCTCAGGAGAAATTTCTCGCTCTATAAACTGTGACGCAAACACACCGTCGGCCCTTCCAGAATATTGTGGACTGAACAAAATACTTGATAATATAACTTCAAACAATTAAAATCTCAGGTGAGTGGTATGTCAGTTTTGATGCTCAAAGCTACTGTAGTGGGCTTTTGTGCAATGTGGCTATTTATGTATTCTAATTACTGCTTATTGGCCATCTCTATCCCATTACGGTGGTATTCATTATACAATTTGGTATGCGGATGTTTAGTACGTGCTTCCAGTTTTAGGTGCTTGAGGCATTCAGAGTATCTTACTCTAAAACTTACACCTGTATTTCACACATACACTGAAAATCACTGCAGGTTTAATGACTTATGGCTATATGGACCAATTTATTTTAAGCTGTGTGTGTTTGTGATAATACACATACGTAATGGAACATTTCTTTTGAAATATCATATTTGTAAAACTTGTCTGCTTACTTCAATAACCGAGAAAGGAATACAGATTGCTGCTAATTTTTTGAGACATCTCATTCACAAGGTGGAAGACGAGCTTTTTTTTTCTCCGCCCCGAGTTTCGACTGCTGCATTTTCATACATTATCCAACGAAGTAAATACAAATTCCGCATTGTTCATCTTTGAATGCAGCAGCATTTCAATGTCGCCTACTATGAAAATCCGACTGGCAAGACTGTTTGGGATGTTTGTCAACATGACCAACTCTACATTCTGAATTTTTTTCTACCTGCGAGAAGAGATGGTTGCTAATAGGAACTTTTGTGAATCACACACAGTATTCTCTTCACCATAAGAATAATACGAATATAAACATTTTGCCATGTATTCTTTCGTGTTTGCTGCTCTCTCATTTAAATCCAGTCTGCCTAATAAACTACAAAACTAGTGTGAGACAACAGCAAACGCGGAAGAATATACATATCATGTCATGTTTGTATTCGTATTATTCTCATGCCTAATAGTGATACAGTCAGAAATGAAGCACGGCAATTGACTTGATTTTTAAATCTAAGATGACTAATTTCTGTGCACAATGTAATGTACAAAAAAGGCGTCTGCAAGGATTTTCAAACGGTGATAAATTTTCGCTAAACTCTCGTTCAGAACATCATCCATCATACACAGTCTACGATTTGGTTCTTGTTGATCATTATCATAGAAAGTAGCAGTGTAAATATCAACAAATAGCAGTCCGTTGCCATTGTTTCGATAATGAGACAATTCCTCTCTTTTTTTTTTATCGTAAGCGGCGGTAGCGCGCACAAAAGCAAGCCCTGCCGCGAGCGGCAACAGGTCGTAAACACACACTATCAGAATGCGACAAACAATGCATGACACAGTACAATAATGCATTTCAGCTTAGAGTGACGTAAACACCTATAACAAAGAGAACGGCACTTATCAGATCAAAGAAAAATAAGCAATCAATTCAAACCAGACGAAGCACGTGAAAAAGGAAGGGTACCCATATAAATACGGATGGAGCGCCTGACGCATAGCAAAAGCTACCTGGTAAATCTTAACTGCTAAGCTTACGACTCGAACCAAACTACTGTAGCTGTATCGTCATTCATTCGATCTAAATTGTATCTCATATTACAATGGATCAACTTTGTTTCGATTTGGAGGTGCGGCCTAAAACTTTTCTCTCCCTAGAATTTCAAGTCTCAAATTTCAGGTGCGGCTTAGATTCGGAAAATTTTTTTTCCTCGATTTCGAGTCTCGTTTTTCAGGTGCGGCTTAGATTCGAGTAAATACGGTATTTATCGTGTAAATGTGACCGCAGCCTTAAGCTATACTCTTACAGGATGTGAAAATGCACATGCGCAAGGAGCTGGTGATGTGTGTGCGAGGAATTACAGGTTCCACTCCACTGCACGAAATGAACGATCTAACAGATCAGATCTTTGCCTCGTGGAGAAGAAAGTGGCCAATGAGATACAACATTATTTTTATGGTACAATCAGTACTTAGAATCAGCAATATTGTACGAAATTAAACTTTGTATTTAGTGGGCACGAATATACAATACTTCAAACATCAGCATATTGAGAACCTCTCAAAAATATATCATCTTATTTATGATATGTTCTAATAAAATGATGCAAAACTACATCTCTGAGTTAAAGTCTAGCCTGTATCTGATGTTTTTAGCATTAAAACTCGTGTCATATGAAAGTATACCATTTTAATGCTACAGCGCAATTATGATCTAGTAAAAATGTGCCACTTTGGTACAATTTGTCATAGCTGAGTATCAAATGACGACATTTGTGGGTACTGTGTAATTATATGCGGAGGTCCACTTGCCGTGTTGAACCCATAGCGTAGTTGATAACGTCATGAACTGAGATAAACGTAGCCCGTCTGCTTTTTTTTCCCCCGCTCACCGCTTTTCCTTTCGTAGAAGATTGTGGGTCTTTCATATTAATTTATTTGAAGTATTATCTGCAGTACTTTATGTTACTTATTACAAATGATGTACTTGCCTCAATTCTTGTTGCAAAGGTCAATGACTGGAATATTTCCCCAGTAGCTACAAATCTTTGCTTACTTTCCGACAGACTGGCAGTCATGCTAAGTTATACACTGGAAGTTCTTGCTTTTATCAAACTCTCAACCCTATCTATTGGTTTTATGGACTATTTCATGTCTGTACCTTACTAGAAAATATCTTTTTAATAATGCTGAGCAGCTCTGAAAAGCTCTCTTCTTCCATTCAAATGAAATTATGAAACTAAGCTATTTCTAAATCTATGTGATGTGTGTTACTTCAGAGTGATGTTAGCCACTGCAACATAGAGAATATGGATACTGTGCACATGCAAATGGACATTAGACACTGTACCTTGACTACACTCAATCCAAAATGAAAACGCAAAAAATTATAGAATTTAGTTACCTAATAACTTCTCCTAGAATCTACCTCAAAACATTGAATGGCATTATGTTATCTAATAACACCATTATGAAATCTAATAACTTCTACTATTATGTACCACAAATCATTGTAATGCACTGATTAGTGTTCCTGGATCACCAATTCACTGTTCAAGCCATCGACGAGTTAAGTACCTTCTTCGAAATTTTCTCTTCTGTTCTTTGACAATTTTTAACACAGTTAATGCTGCTATTTTACATGCATCCATTTTGTGAAGAAACTGTGAGATTTACGCAACACATGCAGCAGAGAACTGTCGCCAATGAGTGCTAAGGTCACAAATCACGAACATGTTTGGTGAGATCCAACAGATTTTTTGTTTCAAAGCACGCAGTTGCAACGAATGATGCAACTTCTGGCATGCTTAGGACCTATACATCAGTAGTTAACTAGCAGAAGTAGCAATCTATCCTTTCCATAATATTCTTGACATTTCAAGCAGACTTTCTATTGTTTACCAGTTACCTACAAATTTAAGTTAAGCGAGAAAACTACACTGGATGTGCCAGCGACGTTACGTTCTGAAATAATGTCCGTGTTGTTGGGGTATAAATACACAATGGTTTGGAACTGAACAACAATATAAAACCATCCTTCACCACACTCATTCTGTGCCATTAAATACTTAAACAGAAATTTAACAATGAAAATCTGTGCTAGAATGTAAAAATATCATGAAAAGGATAGCTGCTACTCGCCATATAGCTGAGACGCTGAGTTCCTGATATGCACAACAAAAAGACTGTCACAAATAAATGTGATTAAAGGTGATAAAATTTAATTGGACAATCCAGTTGCTATACAATGTGAACAAATTTAAGTTCCATTTACTTGCCACTACATTCAGAAGACAAAATATGTAGTGCTGCTGAAAGAGGCTGAAGTAAAAGGGAGAGACTATATAATCTTCAGCACTAATAATTTCTTCCTCGCTGATGGAACAGAGAGAGGTTCCTTATTAACCTCCGCAAATCTATCTACCTCCTTTCTCCCAAGAGGAGATTAGTTCCAAAGCTAGTTAGTATACAAATCACTTCTGTGATATTTTGCCAAATTCTACAGATTTTGTCTCCTGAAGATAAACAATGGTTTGACAATTTTGTCACATAAATTAGTGTATTAGTTTTCTCAACTGGCGTTTCCTTCGACAGTTATATTCGGACGCAGGAGTGGCCTATGGGTCAGAGCACTACACTCTGGTATCCGAATTACAAGGTTCACACCCAAATACATGCAGAGATTTTTCCTCGTTCCACTCCCGCCATGACACTCCTGGCTCCAATCGGCTTGCTAACAAATGAATAACAAGAATCTTGCTCCAGGTAAAAGGTGGCTGAGGTGACAGGCCCATCTCCCTCCCTTTCCTAGTGCCACAGTACAGAAATGTTGTGTTCTACCCACAGGTAGACGAACAGCCATTTCACAGGCTTGCACCACAGACTTTTACCTTACATTTTTTTACAGTTATATTTATTTTTATCAGTCTTTGTAACATATGAGTGTAAAGAAAAGCTGAACAGGTCAACTCATGGCTGTATTTACTTCTCTGTGATGTTTGATTTGATTTATATAATACATGATAATGTTAATTACCTAACATATAGATGTAATGATGTTATCTATACATGTCCATTTTTCCCTTTTTTAAATTTACAGTCAATGATTTATTTATTTTTATTTTTGTTTTACACATCCAGTTCCATAGGACCAAATCGAAGAGCAAATCTCCAAGGTCATGGAATGTGTCAGTACATGAAATTACAACATAAAAAAGAAAATGTTTATGAACCCAAAAGAAAACAAGCCACAAGTTTACATAAATGCAATCAACAATGTAACACAGGAATCAGCTTAATTTTTCCACAGGAACCCTCAACAGAATAGAAGATAAAAAGAAAAAGACAGGAAAGAAGATAACACTCCTCACCTTCTATTTGAAAGACCATGGACTACTGTTAAGATTCTTGAATTCTTGTGGTAGCTTATTAAAAATGGATGCAGCAGTATACTATACACTTTTCTGCACAAAAGTTAAGGAACTGCAATCCAAATGCAGATTGTATTTCTGCCCATTATCAACTGAGTAAAAGCTGCTAATTCTTAGGTATAAGCTGATATTGTTTAAAGTGGCTTTACTACTTAGTACTTCAATGGTTCAGGAAACTGATTACTATTAAAGGACTATTAAAGGAAAAGTTACAAGTATGACGAAGTACAGGTCTAACATGTGCAGCACAGTATTTTAATATTCTACTAGGTACTCCCCATCATAATCATGAGAGACCTTAATCTTCTGAGATTTAATTACTGACAATCTCCCGCATTTTGCGAGTTATATGAGTCCCTGTGGAAACTAAGTTTTTGCTTCATTCATCAACAATGCTCAGAAAATAATTGTTAAATACTGTACACATATCTGACTGACTAGTAACAGAAATATTTTTACTACGTACTGACTTTATATCATTGACCTTGTGCTGCTGACCAGACACTTCCTTCCCAACTGTCCATACGGTTTTAACTCTGTCCTGTTAATTAGCTATTCTATTGGCACACTACATACTCTTTACCTTCCTAATAACATTTTTAAGGACCTTTCAGTACTGCAATGGGCTACTGTAGTTGAATTGTGACTAATCTAACACATTTCCCACTTTGTTCTACACAATATCCTTATCCCATTAGTCAGCCATCAAGGCTGCCTTTTACTGCTGCTATCCTGTTTAGAACATTCTAATCGAAAGCAACTTTCATAGAGCATGAGAAAAGTTACCGGAACTATAAACATCCTGCCACTCTTGTTCTTTAACAAGGTTTAAAAACATTCTACTGTCATTGGATTAGCTTTTCAACATAGTTTTTAATTATATAACATTTGTTTGAGTACAGTAACCTTTTAGTGTTAAAATTTGTGCAGCATGGTCTTAAAGGTCATTCGCCCTTTTAGAACAGAATGCCCCTCTACTAATGAATGAATACAAATAATGACTATGACTGTGCTACTTTCCCCTGTATCCTGGTTGGATCATATGAATTTAGTGAGGACAAATAGGGGGAGGATCGCCACTTAAAAGATGCCGATGACAGTGCCCAATCCGGAGTCTAGTTAAAATTACAGTCTCCCGGTGATGAGGCTGAGAGGAAGAGGTCCAAGCACAGGGAAGAAGTTTTACGTCCCGTAATTTATTATCGGAAAGCGTAGACCAATGTGTGTGCCATAAAAGAGCAACGCGACGATATACAACACTCCGTAGATCGGCTAAGGGAACCATGCGAACAGCAGACCAAGGAAGAGACTGCAGCCTTGGCCTCTTATATCGCCTGCCTCGTTTCCGCTCATTCCAACGTGCTCTGGGATCCAGAGGAATACCACATAGAGTGCTTAAAAACTCTATTACGAAGGCAAAGAGTATGTGGTATGCAAATACAATAGCTAATTCACAGGATAAAATTAAAACCATATGGTCGGTTGCGAAGGCAGTGTCTACTCAGGACCAGAAAGTTGACAATATAAAGTAAGTACGTAGTAAAAATATTTCTGTTATTGATAGATTCACATTTATGTACAGTAGTTAATCATTTTCTGAGCATTCCTGGCGAATTAAATAAAAATTTAGTTTCTACAGGGAGCCATATAACTCTCTTGGTAAATGGTTACAATAGAGGGAAACATTCCACGTAGGAAAAATATATCTAAAAACAAAGATGATGAGACTTAGCAAATGAAAGTGCTGGCAGGTCGACAGAAACACAAACAAACACAAATATACACACAAAATTCAAGCTTTCGCAACAAACTGTTGCTCTTTCCTGATGAGGCAACAGTTTGTTGCGAAAGCTTGAATTTTGTGTGTATGTTTGTGTTTCTGTCGACCTGCCAGCACTTTCTCTTGGTAAATGCCTTTGCGAGATTGATGTCAAACTCCTCTGTGGTATAGACAAGGGGGAGATTGAGTCAACAATTAAATCACTGAAGAATAAGGACTCTCATAGGTATGATGGAGTGGCCAGCAGAATATTAAAGAACTGTGCTGCATATGTTAGCCCTGTACTTAGTCATATTTGTATTTTTTCCTTTAGGAATGGTCAGTTTCCTGAACAATTAAAGCACTCAGTTGTACAGTCACTTTATAAAAAGGGAGGAAGGGATATTGCAGCCAATTTTAGACCTATTTCTATTAGCTAACGTAATTGAAAATGCTGTGTAGGTAAAGATAATTGATCATTTTATATCACAAAATTTGCTATCAAACGTACAGTTCGGCTTTAGAAGTCATTAAACAATTGAAAACGCTATATTCTCTTTTTTTTCTGTGACGTACTGGATGGGTGAAGCAAAAGGTTTCGAACACTAGGCATATTTTTTTGATTTAAGTAAGGCGTTTGATTGTGTTGATCACAAAATATTGCTATAGAAGTTGGACCATCATGGAATATGGGGAGTAGCTCAAAACTGGATCACCTCTTACTTTAGCAACAGACAGTAAAAGGTCATTATTCACAATGTTGAGAATGGCTGTGATGTGGGGTCTGAAAGGGGTACGATCAAGTGGGGGCTGCCCCAGGGATCAGTGGAGGGGCCACTCCTGTTCCTTATTTTATATAAATGATACGCCCTCTAGTATTACGGGTAAGTCTAAAATATTTCTGTTTGCTGATGACACTGGCTTGGTAGATGGCTCTGTTTCAAATAGTGCAGTTCATGGCAAAAGTTCATGGCTTGTAGAAAATAAACTAACACTAAATCACAGTAAGACTCAGTTTCTAACACACAATTCAACAAAACCTGAAGTTTTAATTTCACATAATGGGCATATGATTAGTGAAACTGAACAGTTCAAAGATCTAGGTATTCAGATAGTAAACTGTTGTCGAAAGCCCACAGTCAGGATCTTGTTCAAGGACTTAATGCTGGCATTTTCACTATTCGAACGGTATCTGGAGTGAGCGATCGTTCGACATGAAAATTAGTTTAGTTTGCTTAGTTTTACTCACTTATGTTGTATGGTACTATACTTTGGGTTAAATCTTCCCATTCTAAAAGGATACACACACACACACACACACACACACACACACACACACACACACACACACACACACAGTTAATACTCTGGGAAATCAAACCTACATTTGGATTGGACTTCATTAACTCTTGTGCAGAAAGGTGTGCAGTATATTCCTGCTTGATTTTCAGTAAGCTACCACTAGAATTCAAAAATCTTAGCAGTAATCCACACACTTTCAAACTGAAACTAAAGCGTTGTCTCATAGAACACTTCTTTTCTGTCAAGGAGTTCCTAGGAAAATCAAGCTGATTCTTGTGGTACTGCTGACTGTGTTTACTTAAACTTATGGCTTGACTTCTTTGGGGTTCATTAACATTTTATTTTTATCTGTTAATACTTTTATGTTTTAATTTCATGTATTGACACATTCCATGACCTTAATTTGCTCCTACAGAACTTGACGTGTAAATAAATAAATAAATCCACTCACCACCTCACTGCTACCCCGCCCAGTGTGTTGAACTGCTGGACTCCTGACCTTTGCCAACCTCATTCCACCACCCTCTACAGGCCTCGTACCTGACCTACGTAACACACTAGCATAGCCTGATGTTTACATATCTGCTACATTTAACACACCTTCCGTCATATAAATCAATACTCTGTTGGTTTAGGGGGGTGGGGAGAGGGGGATGGGGAGAGGTGGGAGGGGGGGGGGGGGGGGGTTACGGTACCAAACTGCTTGGTCATCATTCCGTTGTTCCTGTTAAAACAATACCACAAGGGAAAGAATAAAACGAACTAGACTTACAGCACAATACCAGGACTAAGGAAAAGCCACAAGGATGGCAGAAGGGCGACAAACACTACAATGGACAAAACAGGACAATGAAGGCACAGAGAGATGCAAGAAACAGGTAGAAGGGATTGAAACAAGAGAGCAGATGACCATGGCTGGCTGATCATGAGAACAAAAAGGATAAGTCAGCCACTCTGCAACACATTCAAACCTCCAGCCTAAATGCACTAGAGAGAAAATACAGACGGGCAAGTCAGCTGATGAGGCGATGTCAGCTAAAATTAATAGCTAAAATAACCGAAGATTATGCTGCAGGGAA
The DNA here is from genome assembly GCF_021461395.2 of Schistocerca americana. Classification (NCBI taxonomy): domain Eukaryota; kingdom Metazoa; phylum Arthropoda; class Insecta; order Orthoptera; family Acrididae; genus Schistocerca; species Schistocerca americana. The sequence continues at coordinate 153,423,291 of NC_060129.1, forward strand.
GCCAAAGTAGCACAGTGCAACAGAATAAGGGCCACTGTCAACTGGGTACAGCACCTGCACCGAGGTGGGTCTTCACGGAGGAGGAGATAGCCAAAAATCAATACTGCAAGATGAATCAAAAAGTGTGTATTAGATAATCAACAAGAGTCCGACAAATATTTTGATGCACATTCTGAATGTAAACTATGAGAAATGAACAGGAGGAGCAACAGGGCAGGACACATTGTCTACTACATAGCTTACAAACCCCAGCATTGTCAGGTTAGTCAGAAGCTGGAAAGTGGGGTGTGGAACAGACAGAGGACACAGTAAACACTGCCAAATATTCACCATCCCTCTTTGCATGGAGTAAATCATTTCACATGCATGGCAAGCTATACTTGTCACTCTAGAGAGAGAACACTGAAATACTGCTGTTGCCATTCAAAAACGTGCATCATATATGCAGACACTGTGTCAAAGAAATTGGAAGGCAGTTCTAACAACCACTTTTTCAATCAGTCACTCAACCCTTCAACCTTATTCACACTTAGAAACTGTAATTCATACAGTATTCTACAAATCCTATGCCAGGTACACTGAAAAATGTACTTTCATGGTCAGAAATACTTTCAAGATATATCGAAACTGCCAACTGAATAAGTTATTACAGCCCATCATCAGAGCTCTCCATGTGTGCCACCATTAAGAGCGATATTTTTATACATACACATTGTTCCTTAAATTTCACCGACAAGGAGGAACTTCAGGGATCTGTAAAGTACAATAGCGAAAGGCAAGGAATTCACAGAAACTTTATCTGTAGATGACTAATAAACTATCTCCTTGAAGTTATGCTTGTATCAGCTAAATGTAATCTACTAATTAGAAGGAAGCTATTTTCAACACTGCTTTCTCAGTTATATTATTTTTAGTCTTCTATTGGTATCTTAAGATTTACATGATCAATATTTACACTGTTCAAAGAAAATACAAAATTAGAAGATCTAATACTTTAACAAGAGTGAGCAAATGTTAGGAAAAGGCCCCCATTACCCCCCCCCCCCCCCCAAATCACTGACATAAAAACATTATCATCGCAAATCCTGAACTCTGATGTCCCATTCCGTGCCTGAATGGAAATCGCTATGAAAGTGTGGTTTTACATTCCGTTCTGCGACTTCCAGTGAAAGTTAATCTTTAGACTGCAAACACAGCATATGCCAGTAAAACTGATTTTTCTTCACGTTTCAATTTCTACCACCTCAAAGAATATTGACATTTCTTGTTACAACAGTTTTAACTTCTGCCAATTAGAGCAGCCGGGCCATACTTAATCTAGAAAATCTATTCACACGAGGCATAGAAGATATGCCGACCTGACGTAATACAATGTACGCACCTTGTGGCACAGGCTGTGGCTGGAGGTGCGGACCCTTTCCGAGGTCGGGGGGCCCGGCATGGCCCGGGGGCGTCGAGGTGGGCCCCGGCAGCTGCGGGGGTCCCGGAGGTCCACCCGGGCCGGGCGCTCCCGCCTGAGGCGGCCCCCCCTGCTGCGGAGGCCCCACAGCCGCCTGCTGTGGCGGCGCCACGCGGCCACCTCCGCCACCCAGCTGCGGGGGTCCGCCCCCCGGTCCCACGCCGCCCGGGCCCCCCTGCTGGGGTCCCGCCGGCCCGCCGGGTGGGAAGTTGGCGGGGGTGCCCGCACTTACGTGATGGAAGCCCACATCGGTCCCTGTGACAGGAAATTGCCATCAATAATGTCATTCTGTCAAAACTGAAGATTAGTATTCTATACTGGCCTGCTCTTTGAACCACTCAAAATAGTCCACACCGACACAAATGTACTCATAACACATGTAACATAAATCTTTCACAATAAACAAATGGGGCAGAACTATTCAGATTCAAAGTAAGTGATACTCAAGTTAAGAATAAACTTCCAGATATGCATCGTTATTTCCTTCATAAGCCTAGATGTCAAACAAAAACCGATTAATTGAACACAAAAAATTTGATTCAAACAAAAGGCTGTGGCAATCATGTAGGATTTTTTTGACAGTTATTTAGAAATATATCAGTAATGTTGGGAAAACCTGTCTGAATCATTCATAACATAATAGTTTTTTTTAATTACGTACGTGGTTTATTAAAAATATCTGAACTTAATAACAAAATGAAGAATTGTTAATTATTTTAGTAGTATCCCCAGCACCTGTTTACAGCTAGTTTACCTACAAAATGATTATTGGACATAAATCACAGAATTTACAAGACTGAGAAATGGTATTCCTTCATTAATCTAATGACTACAGCAATAATTAACACACACAAAACAGACTTTTTTATTCAAATTTTCGTCTTAGTTGTACAGTCTCCATAAAAATGGATATTTTGATGACAACAGCCCCCAGTTAGAAGTATCGAATTGCATGTGACAATTTCTGGAAGTTGCATATGGCAAGCTCCATCAAATGCCATAAAACTATTAAATATAAACTGCTAGAATGGATCTTGCATTTTGCCCCCATACGTATTATATTCATCCATGAGAAAGGTTCTAATCAGAATTTTTGGGTCTAGCGTAGCAGGGGATACAACCCGTCGGCTTTGGACAATGACGTCACAAGTCGCCAGAGAGCAGTTTACCATTTTCGCTTTTGCTGTTATGTTTCAGTTTCGATTTTTACTGATTGCTTAATAAAGTGGATCTGTTTATTCTATCTCGTGAGATTTTTTTTTTTTTAAACCCTAAAAACACTTATCAGCTACTGAAGGGAGCTACAACACTAAGAAGAATCGCGTCTCGTTTGGCGACTTGTGACGTCATTGTCCAAAGCCGACTGGTTGTATCCCCTGCTACACTAGTCCCGAATTTTTGGCAATTTTACTCCCACAGAATTTTAATGACAATATCATGGGAAACTTATGTAACAGAAGTAATGATTCAGATCCTGCACTATTCAGCAAATAGCATTTAAAAATATATATACTGAAATGCACCAAGTCAAGTAGCCTATGTGCAACATGTAGGTCGTGCACTTTCTCCCCCCCCCCCCCCCCCCCACCCTCCCAATTCTGGTGAGAGATTCTGCTATACAACTGCTGGTCCAGTCTATGTATTAACAAATTTCTCTCATGTCAGAATAGCATTTAGACCAATTTCTTCAATCGCATGCACTTTTTACAACAAACACGAAATTGCATATGCCTGACAAAATCATTCATGTGTACTAGCATGTGAACTAGGTCTGTAAACATAAAAGCCTAATGTAAGGGAAGCTGAAGATGCGACATCTATGAACAAAAGCTTATGATCATATATCTGAAAATGTGCTTTACCATGCAAGGAATGTGAATAATGCAACTATAATTAACTGTGCTAATATCTTTCATTTTTACAAAACAAAACAAGCAAGTCTTCAAAAGATAAACAAAGAATAACTACCATGTGTGTTCTCAGGCTTTTAGCAGTACAACACTAGAAATTGACATTCTAATGCCCCAAAATACAGAAATTAAACAGCTTCAGAACAATGCTGTGCTTAACAATAACTGATTATGGCAATTTACATCCATAGAAATATGTAGGATAGTCATAGCTTATCAGCTGATGTATCAACCTCTGAATACCATTAGGCCACGAACAACACTTATGACAATTTCTTCCCACTTAAAAAAATCAGAACTACCACTATTTATAAATTATATGGCATCTCCCTCATACAGATCACCTTCTGAACTGTACTTGAAAAAAGTAAACAGTCTAATATTATTACTATTTCCAAAAACACAACAGAATTTTAGTTTCGATAAGGAAACTGACCTTTGCAATATATTACAAATTAACGACTTTACATATTCAATGTTTCAATAAAAATAATTTTTCATTAGCTCTGTAGATTTGAAAAGTTTCTATAGTTCCAGCAAAAAAAAATTGTGAAACTTAAGTGGGCCCAACAGCAATTTTAACATTTTCATTACATAGTTGATGTTACAATACTTGGATAAGGTCATTTGCAAAAACTGGAACAAAACACATTCAACATCTACCACAATGCCTTGTAAACAAGTATTACAATTCTAGATATCAAAAGAAAACATGCTATATATTGTACACGGAACAGCAAAATAAATGACAAGGGCAATTTGGGGAAATTGCTACCGGGAGACAACTAACACTATAGTCAAAACAACTATATAATACGACAGTTCAAAAGCAACTTTAAGCACTACTTCAGTACTTTCAAAATCCCAACACAAGCAGTGCAGCTAACTCTACACCATTCGTCCTCAAACTAAAATGCGAGTAATGACACGTAGCCACATAATACTCACTTTGCGGAGTGCTTGAACGTAGAAAACTGAGCCCTATTCAAGGCAAACAGGAATCAATCAGGAACAGAACACAGAAACATTCGCATTCTCATTTAACTAATCTAGCCAGTGGCAACATTTAAAAAAGAAACTGCCCATCAAGAAATAAATCAAAAAATGTATCTGCACACAGATAAATACATCAAATTTAATTAGAGCATCACAATCATTAATTGTAAAAAGAAAAAAGATAAAAACGTTAGCTGCCAAAATCTTAAAATCCAAAAAGATTCACATTAATAGTTGTTAAACAGAAAACTTTCACACATGAGAGAAAAATCACTTGCATGCAATGTGTTTGGATTTAAATTTTTGTCTATGTAATTCCGTTCTTATATTACCTTCTAGTTAGACTGAAAGACTACTATACTGACAGTGCAAACATTCAACACTGAAAGATGTTCGTCAGGTATGAGCATTAAGAATCATTTCATTGAATAATTTCATCCATTGTAACAAGTGGTTGGTAAATCAGTTACATAATGTGTTTTTCTTAGCTAAAAACAAGTATTATGTTCCTATAATGGTAGCACTGATACCAACATGGCATCAATTACACGACCTACGACAAACGATATCTCAGAGGTTGGGTTTCTATGGGAAGAGCGCCCTAAAGTCACTAACATAGCAACAAACTGCATAACATTTATCAGGGTCATTATTTACACAAAGCAGCTAATAAGAAGGCATTAAGCAGCAACTAAATCAGGTACTTCCAGTGCATAAATACTGCAGTCTTTCTCTATAATTAACTACAGGGTAATTTTTAATATCGCCCGTCCAATAGCTGAATGAATTTGATCATTTTTGAAGCAGCACACGTGTAACATTCTTTACTGTGTTATTTTCCGGCTTAGATTAGTTACTGCTCGGGTAAGTCTTAATATCACTGCCCGACGGAAATGAAAATAACTTCGTTGATTTAAAAATATATGTATTCTGTAACCACACATTGCGCAGCTGAATAATAATGTGCTGCCTTAGGACATCGGCTTCAAAGTCGTGAACTTGTTCGGAGTAATCCAATAACACGTTTGGGCCGTGAGGTACTGCGCTTGCACGACCATGCAGACCTGCCACAACTTTAATGCGTGTACGGCATACTTCCACATATGGTTAGCCCCGAGATGGTGCTGTCAGAAGGTTTACTCTCGTCATGTCTTCGTAATTTCGGTTACTACTGGCGTGACCGGTAGCAACAGCTTTCATGTTAAGAATGGCGTAGTACATGGGCGGCAACGATCTGATGTATGTTGGGCGTGTGTGAGAGAACAGAACATGAACACAGAACACGAGATGAAATTAACACTAGCGATCACAATCAGTTACATGCGTGCAACCGCAGGAAGTATCATGTGAGCACTTGTCAGTATATTACTGCACTTAAAACTGGTCCATTATCCAACGACACTTCAAACGAATGTGTGGCGGACACCCACCTAGCCACCCAGAAGTTGTCCACCAATCCATGCGAAGCTACTGCAGAACTATAAATGCTGTCTAGCGCCGTGTTCGATATTGAACCGCCGGCGCATACATGGGTAGAGTGAACCCCTCTTGCCGCAGTTCCAGCGACGATATAGGCGGCAGCACAAGCGGCCTCGGAGCGATGAAGGAGGCGCGCGCACCGACACACACACAAAATGGACGGCGCGCCCGACCACACGCGACTAATCGATAACTACTCTGTTGCACCAGTTTCGATATCTGGGGCTTCCAAACCACGCCCCACTTCCCCCGTAGTGCGCCAGCCGCAGAACGGAGAAGGGAGCAGCAATGGGACTTTGCTGCCGCGAGAGCCAGAGGCGATGCGCAGAGTGGAGTATCTTCGCGACTAGGGTGCAGACTGTTATCTGCTTTGCGCCTTCGGACTGCCTTGGAGTTTGGCAACGTCGCCAAGGCTGTGAATGGGCGCTTAGAACGTGGTGTCATTTCCTTATTCGCAAAGCAGTAGCACGTTAGGAGGCTACCTACCTAGACTTCCCAGTCTCATCCCTGTCACGTTGAAACTACGGGATACAACTCATACTCGCACATGACACTGCTGACCAAACCTGAAGTTTCCCCAAGTCCTACACTTGAAACAACTTTTGGTGCAACACAGTAGCAATGATTGGCTAAGAACGAATGTGGGCAAACAGAATTTTATGCACAATACTTAACATTTTTTAATTTTCCCGCGAGTCATATGTCATGATGAAATTCCATATTGATCTCTAACCTACGGAGCTTATGTTTAATTAATAAATACGAATGCCCACGGCCATAATGCGAATTCAAGCTGGCGGGTCTCCGAAAGGTCAATATTATTTTTCAAATTACATGTCGAAAGCGGCCGCCCTGCATTCCCAAGCATATTTGCGTATATTTGAACTCAATTTACGCCGTATCGTAACACTGATTTTTCAATACTCGGATCCGTCACTTGATCTGCTGTTCTGGTGTATTTTCGCACACTTCTCGAGGCGTCGCGCATAGCGCATATGAGAGTAAGTAATTTCATACTTGTTTTCTTTAAACACGGAATCAAAATTGTTTCCGCGTCTGGGAGAAACAAATATACTGGCTTCCTGTAATCGTAATGTCAACACAGATCCATTAGTCTGTCTTTTCTTTTTGTATCGGCGAATAAAGTATAAAATAGTTGGTATGTTACCGGCAGTCTTTTTGTGTTGCCATTGTCAAAACACTTTAATCAGTTTTCAAATCCGCTGATCGATGTATTAAAGCTGACGAACTGTGTGTCAAAACAGTTAAATGTTTTTCGTTTAATATTAAAAGACGGTCCTAGGTTGCATAAATCTATCTATTAGCTCAAAAACGATGCATTGCACCTGCACAGAGCATCGCATCAATCACACATAGCGGCGCTGAGCATAGCCACGCTTGAACTGTAAACGTAGGTCCGGACCAAATTTCTGGGGTGGCAGACCGGCGCTTACACAGTCTATACACACTTGTGTATGACTGATGCACTAGATACCTTGATTATGCACTACCCATGTGAAACGCGGCGTTTTTGAGCTAAAAAAGAGCTTTCTGCAACCTACGACTATATTCGCCGATTCAGTTTCCATGTGAGATAAGCGATTTTTACGGTAACTGTGTACTGTCGCAATTACTGTTGATAGCTGTCCGGCACGCCCTGGTATTATGTAAAAGTACAAAGAGCATGTATTTTTGCCTCCAAACACCACAACTGTTTTATAACCGTGCGTTCAATGTATCGTACAAAACTCGCAATTTAGTACCGCGTGTCGCAAAGCTCTTACTATGATTACGAAAGGCCTTAAGTTCCAAATCATCGCCGCGCAGTCACGGGCGTCTTGTAACGGTCCGCGCGGCTCCTCCCCCCCCCCCCCCCCCCCCACCCCACCGCCCCCGACGGAGGTTGAAGTCTCTCTCGAGCATGTGTATATATATGTGTGTGTGTGTGTGTGTGTGTGTGTGTGTGTGTGTGTGTGCTGGCACCACATACATGGCAACCCGCATGCATACCTTCTTTAAAGAATGCAACTCTCGTGCAAAAAACAGCTTCAATACGTTGTACCTCTGTGGATATACACTCCTGGAAATGGAAAAAAGAACACATTGACACCGGTGTGTCAGACCCACCATACTTGCTCCGGACACTGCGAGAGGGCTGTATAAGCAATGATCACACGCACGGCACAGCGGACACACCAGGAACCGCGGTGTTGGCCGTCGAATGGCGCTAGCTGCGCAGCATTTGTGCACCGCCGCCGTCAGTGTCAGCCAGTTTGCCGTGGCATACGGAGCTCCATCGCAGTCTTTAACACTGGTAGCATGCCGCGACAGCGTGGACGTGAACCGTATGTGCAGTTGACGGACTTTGAGCGAGGGCGTATAGTGGGCATGCGCGAGGCCGGGTGGACGTACCGCCGAATTGCTCAACACGTGGGGCGTGAGGTCTCCACAGTACATCGATGTTGTCGCCAGTGGTCGGCGGAAGGTGCACGTGCCCGTCGACCTGGGACCGGACCGCAGCGACGCACGGATGCACGCCAAGACCGTAGGATCCTACGCAGTGACGTAGGGGACCGCACCGCCACTTCCCAGCAAATTAGGGACACTGTTGCTCCTGGGGTATCGGCGAGGACCATTCGCAACCGTCTCCATGAAGCTGGGCTACGGTCCCGCACACCGTTAGGCCGTCTTCCGCTCACGCCCCAACATCGTGCAGCCCGCCTCCAGTGGTGTCGCGACAGGCGTGAATGGAGGGACGAATGGAGACGTGTCGTCTTCAGCGATGAGAGTCGCTTCTGCCTCGGTGCCAATGATGGTCGTATGCGTGTTTGGCGCAGTGCAGGTGAGCGCCACAATCAGGACTGCATACGACCTAGGCACACAGGGCCAACACCCGGCATCGTGGAGTGGGGAGCGATCTCCTACACTGGCCGTACACCACTGGTGATCGTCGAGGGGACACTGAATAGTGCACGGTACATCCAAACCGTCATCGAACCCGTCGTTCTACCATTCCTAGACCGGCAAGGGAACTTGCTGTTCCAACAGGACAATGCACGTCCGCATGTATCCCGTGCCACCCAACGTGCTCTAGAAGGTGTAAGTCAACTACCCTGGCCAGCAAGATCTCCGGATCTGCCCCCATTGAGCATGTTTGGGACTGGATGAAGCGTCGTCTCACGCGGTCTGCACGTCCAGCACGAACGCTGGTCCAACTGAGGCGCCAGGTGGAAATGGCATGGCAAGCCGTTCCACAGGACTACATCCAGCATCTCTACGATCGTCTCCATGGGAGAGTAGCAGCCTGCATTGCTGCGAAAGGTGGATATACACTGTACTAGTGCCGACATTGTACATGCTCTGTTGCCTGTGTCTATGTGCCTGTGGTTCTGTCAGTGTGATCATGTGATGTATCTGACCCCAGGAATGTGTCAATAACGTTTCCCCTTCCTGGGACAATGAATTCACGGTGTTCTTATTTCAATTTCCAGGAGTGTATATTACTTTTTACTTTTATTTATTTTTAATAATTTCTTTATATTTGAATATGAAAACTCAAATTATTGTACCACTGCATACTTTTTCGATTAAGAACTTACACGAGTATTTTTAGATTCGAACTCTCTTGAATAATAGATTGTGTACGAAACCATTGTAAGAATAGGCTTGTGCGCCATGTAATGTCACTAGTATATTGTACTACCCACAAAGCTAAGCTTACCTGTCACGTTACTTTAAGTAGAAGTTTTACGTTAACTATACACAGTTAGAACTATTGCTGTCTGTATAGTCAATGTTATCAAAAAGCAAAAATAAATAAATAAAAAAACAAGTTTCTCTCTCTCGTCTATTAACTGCCCGCGAACTATCCTGTCGCGACAATTAGTACTATGTTCACTTCTGCTGAAGCGTGTCGCTAATTTTTTATTAGCACCCTAAACTGGTACATTGAGGACAAAACGGTACTACCGACTACAGTTTTAGTAGTCTCATAATTTTTTCGGAACACATGGAAACAATTACCTATAATACAGCTTATTATTATTATTATTAATTTCCCGATTTTAGATCCTTGTCCCGCCGATTTTTAAGTCACCAGTCCCTTACTCCCGATTTTCTCGTGGTCACTGTGCCAGACTACGAATCCTATCGTCAGTCACTTATCACTTCTTTTTTGTCCGACAGTGTTCGTTAGCGTCAAAATTGAAGAGCTGCCCCTCGTTTCTACTGTCTGGTTATGTCAAGCCAGATTTGCACTTTGAAGCCGGATGATTTCCGGGAGCCATAAATAGAAAATAACGAATAAATGAGTCTTTGCAGCGGCATTAGCGTCCGCACACTAATGACCATACTAGCGTCCTCTCTAGACACACACCCCTCCCCCTTCCAGTAACTTCCGGTATATCTCTCAGGTGCGCGCCACCAAAACCGGCGATCCTGATGGATTTAGGACACTTTAACATGGTCATCAGTGGTATCAAGTTAACACTTGTCTTGAATGGCACTACTAGCACAAGCGAAATTGAGACGACGGCGCAAGATCATATATTGGCAGATTTCTACACAATGTGCCGCTACGTCAACACAGATTTGTTGTTTGGCTATATTAAAATTCATCAAATGCTTGGAAATAAATCCTCATGATACCTTGCTCGTCAATTCCCCCTCCGACACCTTAGATACGAGGTACGATACTTTACAAAATTTTATAAAGTTAGTTACATTGTTGCCGTTGTCAATTAGTGGTGGTGTAGGATCTGCCTTACGCCAGCATATGAAACACATGTAGTTAGCATGCACTGGTGTGTAAAACATTTACGGCTCACTTATCGTGTGTTGTGTCGCTTCCAAGTAACGCAGCTCGATGAAATTTGCAACATACATACGAGGGGCCTTCAGTTCAATAACGAATGCAATCTTTTTTTTCGGCTCATTTCGGTTGCAAAAATGTCAAATTTGTGGTGGTGATTGTGGAATATTGTCGCTCGAACTCCTATAGTTCCGTAAGTTCCCGTAAATGGTGGTGCTATATGTAGCCTTCAAAGTGGAGATGCGATCCAAGCAGAGAACTGTCATAGGAGTTTCTTTTTGCGGAAAACCAAAGCATCGCAGATATTCACAGGCGCTTGCAGAATTTCTGCGGAGACCTGGCAGTGAACAAAAGCAGTTTGAGTCATTGGGCGTGGCGTCTGTCATACTCCAACAAGGTCGCGCAAACCTTGCCGGATCTCTCTCGTGTCGTCCGGCCGCACACAGTTGTGATTCCACAGCTGCCACTCTTGCAATGCTGGGACGTGCGGACACTCTCATCCGAGTTAGTCGACGGATCCAAATCACACACTTCACTGCTCAACTGGACGTCTCAGTTGGTAGTGGTGACACACTCGTCCACGAGATGGGGTACTCGAAGGTCTGTGCCCGTTGGGTTCCCCGCCGCCTAATAGGAAGACCATAAAGAGCAACGAAGGACCATACGAGCAGAGTTGCTCGTGCATTACGAGGCTGACCGTGGCTTTTTTTTTTTTGTCGAAAATATTCACAGGCGATGAAACACGAGTTCGTCACTTCGAACCGGAAACAAATCGGGTATGGGTGGAGCGGCACCACAACGTCTCTCCTGCGAAGAAAAAATTCAATGCCGCTCCCTCAGCTGGTAAAGTCGTGGCGACGGTCTTACGGGACACCGAAGGGGTTATTCTGTTCGATGACCTCCGTCACGATGCAATGATCTACTGTGGTATAAACTGCGATAATCTCAGGAAATTGATGAAATGACTTCAGCGCGCTTGTCGCCACAATAACGCAGAGGACACACAAAACTTAATCCCACTGTTCTTCCTCGTACAACCAACAACCCAGATGTCGCACCTTCCGATCTGCACCTTTTGGACCAATTAAAGATGTACTCCGTGGGAAGCAGTACGCGGATGATGTGGAGGTTATTGACGAACCAAGCCGATGGCACCAGTAGAGTGGGACCGTGCGCGCGGGCCCTCCCCAGTAAGGCGGCGGAAGGCAGTCGCATTCAACGGAGATTATGTTGAACATGGTTTTGTACCCAAGGAAGCAGGGAATAATATGTTTATTAGAATCCCGAGTAAAACTAACTTGCTTTCCGGAAACATAATATTTTGCATTACTTATTGAACGCCCCTCGTGGAAAGAACTGCTACATTATACGAGGGTAGGAACTTTAATAGTGGTAACTATTTATTTACAGCTCGAACAAAATAGATACGTGTCTCAAAGTTTTACTGCTAGCCACTAGCATTGTGTATAACCAGTTGCCATCGATGTGGAAGTCGTAGGATATACTCTTAGCAGTGCCAGTTGTGTTGACAGTTCGAGCGGCGCGGTCTATTGCCCGACGAATTTGTAGCAGTTCTGAAGCGAATGCCCTGAAGTGTTTCCTTCAGTTTAAAAACCGAGCTGAACTCGCGAGGGTTTAAGTCAGGGGAGTGCAGTAGGTGGTATAGCATTTAGCAGCCCCATCAGTCAAAAAATAAGTAACAGCTTGCACTGTACATGCTTGAACACTGCCCTACAAAATGGTGGTCAAGTCCTGCAGAAAGTGTCAGCACTTCTGTTCATTTTTGGAACACAACCTACGGAGTGTGGGTACATTGTCACAATAACGCTGACTCGCAGTCTCGGTAAATATGGTTGCAATTGGCCCTCTGTTTGATGTGGGCCCCTTCTCGCACCCTGCACAAAGTAGTCGACTACCCCACCTCATGTCTGTGGTTCGGGCCGCTCTTCAATGCTGCAACGCGTGTAACAACGCTGTGAGCAATACCACTTGTCATAGTTCGTTCTTCTTCCAGTTTCATAAAATGTTGCCTCCGGCCATGTTGTAACGAATAACACCAGCACTACTCACTGACTGACGTTTAGTGTCCCTTCAACTGTATCATGCTGCTGGACCATCCCCATTTTGAGCTACAGCCACGCTTATCTCACACCGTGTAACGTACGGCTCTTTTTCCAAGACTGGGACGCCTCTGGCAACATGCTCCCGGACTTTCATTCTTTTCCACGGACTGGTTAATATGCTATTTTAATGTTGCTTTGCCTACCCCCTTAGTAAGTTTTGCAGAACAGTGTATGTTATATCGAAAGGATATACTACAGGTATCTTAGATCAGTGTTACTGTTTTTTTTTATCTCAATACCTACTGTACTCAAAGTTCGAGACGTCTGCATTGACGTACATGACGCACTGAAGGATTTTATAAACGTGTGATTATTGAAGACAGTGTCCATAGAGTACGGTTAACATAAGGCAAAATAAACATAAAACCTATTACATAGACTTCTTGAACAAATATAGTCTCTGCTGAAAGAAAGATATTGTTTACCGCGAACAGTCCGCCCTGGTAGCTGAGTGGTCAGCGTGACAGACTGTCAATCCTAAGGGCCCGGGTTCGATTCCCGGCTGGGTCGGAAACTTTCTCCGCTCAGGGACTGGGTGTTGTGTTGTCCTAATCATCATCATTTCATCCCCATCGACGCGCAGGTCGCCGAAGTGGCGTCAAATCGAAAGACCTGCACCAGGCGAACGGTCTACCCGACGGGAGGCCCTAGCCACACGACATTTCCATTTATACCGCGAACAGGGATCTCATTTATTCGGCTACTACGTCAGAAACGCCTTAGGTACCAGTGATACATGTGTGGTGTATTACGAGCTAGCATGGACGTAAAACGCCTTTCGTATATTTTACATTAATCAGCATTATATATATATATATATATATATATATATATATATATATATATATATATTACATTTACTTTATTGAATAATGTGCTGTAACTTTTAACGAATAGAACGCTTGGGACTGGGTGCTTCGACAATTTTCTGCGAAGCATGTTTGTTTTGTTCGGCATTTGTGCTGTGGATATCATACACATACACACATGAGCCAGTATACTGTACTTTTATTGGCAACTCTTCATTATTTTCTGACAACTCCATCTCTCATGCAACTCAACTCACTTCAGTGATAAAAGTACTCCGCAATACGCAAAACGGCCGACTAATTCTCTCTATGCTGGGAGTTCCGAAGCAGAAAGGACGAGAAATTCCTCAAACGGAAAGATGGGCCAACACTGGAATACGAGCTACCACCTAACGCGTGCAGCCAAAACACAGCCGAATGTTGTTGGCTCGTTCTCGCCAACAGCTTACACCAGCGTCATTTCATTACTACAGACGAAACATTAACAGAGCTTACAATGAATCAACATGAAAATAAAATTAAAAAGACAGGTATAGCTGAATATCAATAATATACAGATGACGTAAAATGCTGCGAGCTGTGTTGATATGCCGCTAAACAAAGGAACAGGAAGTGTTACAAGCGCTGACAGAACCTTCCTTTCCACGGAATGATCCACCAACGAGAACGCTCGTTAACTAACGTTCGTTCGCTTGTGTTCGCTCCGGTGTAAACCAGGCTTGAGGCGTACAGTAGACCATAGTAACGTGTCTGCCCATAAACAGCAACGATGCAACAAGGGCTAACCGGTTTACTTGGACGACATAGAAGAGCTGTCGGTAGGAAGATTCACTTGACGAATCGTGGATTATGATTATCTCCCGCACGTCAGTAGTTGCAAACTTTCTAGTGCGATGCGCTCACCATTTCCTCGGAAATGAAGAGCAGGCATTTTTTTCTGGTCTTTCCCCGAACACTTGTGTTCCTACAACGAATCATGACTCCTCGGAAATAAAGATCACCAACAATAATAAAAATAATTAACAACAACAGTGGGACATTCGTGGCGAGGTATAACATGATATGGTAAAGAAATGAACATTTGCTTATGGCAGTTAAGTCATTATGTTTGTGATTCCTCGTCATTTTTGGCATGTCGACGCTAGCTGGGGTAGTATCTATTGTAAAAGCACCAGTTACACCCGACCGATTTTTTTTTAAGGACTCGAAGTCCTAGATATATGTCATATCTCGCGAACTGTGTGTCGTACAATGATATAATTTTGCAGGTGTGTCCAGTCGTTTATGCGGATAATGGCTGCACGCTGTGCTGTGAATAATAGAAGTAATAAATTAAAACGTCATGCCTAATGCAGTTTTACCTTATGCACTGCGAATATGTAGGTTGCGATGATCTTTTTTCCTTTCTTTATTTTGTGGGGGATGCCAGCAAGTAAAATTTCGTTGAGGTTTGAAATTACAAGTAAAATTTGTCGCCAAACAACACATTACATATGTAAATGAGTACATTATGACAGAATTTTATTTCTCTTATAAAACGTTAGGTAGGCAACCTGCAACTGGCAGTGTATACCGTGCACCGTTTTACGCGCCTAGTCATTTGCATCAAGCACATTTTATAAATAGCTTTACCACTTTCTCGCACGCTCATCTGATGTTTCATAATGGCAGCAGAAAACACACTCCATTAATATTTTAAAACCGGTCGCCTTTCCGAATACTTTTAGACGTTACCACGCGCATTACTACAAGTTACGACTACCCGAGCTATCAACTGATGTAGTTGCAAGGAGTTACCAGAAACGGAATGGAATTTCCAGGGAAAACATGGCTCTGCACAGTGTAGGAATATTCTAGAATACTGGCCGGAGACATTTGACCGGTTGCGCAAATGCCGCTGTTTGATGGCTGGCGCTCTCGTTATGATATCCAACAGGCCCGTAAAACTTCGAGCCTCCATTTAATTATTCGACTACAGATTTCTCGAAAAAGACACCTCAGTATGTACTACAAACGCAAGAAATATAAGAAAATTCGGGTCCGTGTGACTCGAAAACTAGCGCGTACTTAGGCGGTGTTCAATGTCAGCTAGTTTTCTTCTACAAAGCTACTGTGTGATACGGCAGGCTCCCCGTAAAACGACTGATTTCTTTGGAATATAAATCTAGCCCGCGCACACTACAACAAAGTAAACCATTTTTAACTACTACTTAATGCAAACGGTGCAACCTTGTATCTAATGTTTGGCCGCAAGCAACACTAGAAAGATATCACGCCCTTTCCCTCGTAATAAGCTGTTGCGATTGTGTGGAGGTTCAATAAGCTGTTGCGATTGTGTGAAGGTTCGGAGAGGAAGACGAAGATGAGGAAAAAGAAGACTTGACATTCCAACGAGCACTCTTTGAGTCCAAATACTTAGACAATGAGGGTGGAATTTATTTATGTATACTGTCGCTGCTGTGAACGTATGTTTGTGTTGCACTCGGTGAAGGGTCACTGACAAGGGAACCTCCCCATCGCACCCCCCTCAGATTTAGTTATAAGTTGGCACAGTGGATAGGCCTTGAAAAACTGAACACAGATCAATTGAGAAAACAGGAAGAAGTTGTGTAGAACTGTGAAAAAATAAGCAAAATATACAAACTGAGTAGACCAAGGGAAGATAAGCAACGTGAGCAGCTGCGGAACGAAAGGTCCTAGGTTCAAATATTCCATCAACTGAAAATTTTAATTTTTTATTTTCAGTTTATGTGACAAACTCTTATGCTTTCATCACTTTTTTGGGAGTGATTATCACATCCACGAGAATACCTAAATCGGGCAAGGTAGAAGAATCTTTTTACCCATTCGCCAAGTGTCCAAGTTAGGTGGGTCGACAACATATTCCTGTCATGTGACGCACATGCCGTCACCAGTGTCGTATAGAATATATCAGATGTGTTTTCCTGTTGAGGAATCGGTTGACCTATGACCTTACGATCAAATGTTTTCTGTTCCCATTGGAGAGGCACGTTCTTTCGTCTACTAATCGCACGGTTTTGCAGTGCGGTCGCAAAACACAGACACTAAACTTATTACAGTGAACAGAGATGTCAATGAACCAACGGACAGATAATAACTATGCAAAAATAAAGAAAGTAAAATTTACAGTCGAGGGAAGACTTGAACCAAGGATCTTTCGTTCAGCAGCTGCTCACGCTACTACGGGACCACCGCGCTTCTAAACACACTTTGTCCATGATGTTGCTTATGTGGCCCATGGACTACTCAGTTTGTATATTTTGCTTATTTTTTCACAGTTCCACACAACTTCTTCCTGTTTTCTCAATTGATCTGTGTTCAGTTTATCAAGGCCTATCCACTGTGCCAACTTATAACTAAATCTGAGGGGGGTGCGATGGGGAGGTTCCCTTGTGAGAAGGGAAATTAAGTTGCCACCGAAGTAACTGCGAACAACACAGTCGAGGTGAAGGAGAGGGACATTTGACGCAAACCTGGCGATGCGTTGCTGTATGAGGCAAGCGCCAGTCGCATCTTTCGCGGTCTGCAATTCGAGAGTTTTTCGAATTTTGGTGGGGCTTTTGACAAGAGCCTGCCGATATGTTGCTGAACGGGGCACGCGTTTGTCCATCACCAGCAACCTCCACATTGGCTAGGACTGTCTCAGTCGCATCTTTCGCGGTCTGCAATTCGTGCATTTTTCGAACTGAGTCACCGTTCGTGGAACCGAATATGAGCCCGCAACTGTTGAAGGACAACGGTTCCGAATCCACCCCAATTCACCTCTATGTGACTGGTGCGTGGATGACGAACCCCGACCACGTCATTTTCGGCTGCCCAATGCGATACCACGCGGCAATCGAATCCCTGTTGTGCTTTGTGGAAAAACCATTGAGAAGACAATGCGCAGATGTGTTACTGTATAGTTATGTATGCAACTTCTGACTCTTGGATGTGTGTGTTTGGATAAGCCTTTTAATCTGTGACGGATAATGTACTAGAGACTGGCTGAGTGGATCATGTCCGAAGGGCACAAATAAATAAAAATCAGAGTAACGTCAATGCAGTAAGAGCCGTGCATACTGTTTTATAAAAGTGAGGAAAATGGGACATGCTTTGGATGCTGTATAACAGCACTCTGAAGCCGTTTTCCACAATCTGGTACAAGCCTTGCTTTATTCCTTCGTTTCTCACGTAATACTGGTCTGTGTAATAAGTTTCTGCTTCCTTCCATAGTGAACGTATTACGACACTTTGTTCTACCTAATTCAAGCACAAATCGTTTCTTATCTCCAATTAAATGACGCCGGGTTGTTTACAATAGTGCAATATCGCCAGCTGTACGTTATTCTAGGAAATGGTGTCGCTTTGCTTCCACAATGCGTCATTTCTGCACGAAAAGATATCTTGTTAGTAACTAGTTACACATTAAACTGCTACCGCGTAACAATTCCAACATAGTATAAAAATCTTCTAACCATCATTGGCGGTAACTGAATACTTCTGCCGGCCGCGGTGGTCTAGCGGTTCAGGCGCTCAGTCCGGAACGGCGCGACTGCTACGGTCGCAGGTTCGAATCCTGCCTCGGGCATGGATGTGTGTGATGTCCTTAGGTCAGTTAGGTTTAGGTAGTTCTAAGTTCTAGGGGACTGATGACCTCAGACGTTAAGTCCCATAGTGCTCAGAGCCATTTTTTTGAATACTTCAACTAAAGCTTGCAGAATTGCTGTGTTTAATATTTCAGCGTCGTCACATGTACCGTATTTAACGGTTAAGTTGCATATTACCGTCTATCAATCAGAAAACATATGAAGGTGAATGCAGATGTGTTAGCAAACGTGTCTTTTAGACGCGAAGTGCCGGCATTGAGTATTTATAGTAACTGTAGCTTACAAGGGAACCTCCCCATCGCACCCCCCTCAGATTTAGTTATAAGTTGGCACAGTGGATAGGCCTTGAAAAACTGAACACAGATCAGTTGACAAAACAGGAAGAACTTGTGTGGAACTGTGAAAAAATAAGCAAAATATACAAACTGAGTAGTTCATAGGACCATATGCAACATCAAGGACAACAGGATCGCAGGAGTGCCATGGTCTCGTGGCAACGTGAGCAGCTGCGGAACGAAAGGTCCTTGGTTCAAATCTTCCATTGAGTGAAAATTTTTATTTTTTATTTTCAGTTCATGTGTCAAACTCTTACGTTTTCATCACTTTTTTGGGAGTGATTATCACATCCACAAGAAAACCTAAATCGGGCAAGGTAGAAGAACCGCCAAGTGTACAAGTTAGGTGGGTCGACAACATATTCCTGTCATGTGGTGCACATGCCGTCACCAGTGTCGTATAGAATATATCAGATGTGTTTTCCTGTGGAGGAATCGGTTGACCTATGACCTTACGATCAAATGTTTTCGGTTCCCATTGGAGAGGCACGTCCTTTCGTCTACTAATCGCACGGTTTTGCGATGCGGCCGCAAAACACAGACACTAAACTTATTACAGTGAACAGAGACGTCAATGAACGAATGGACAGATAATAACTATGCAAAAATAAAGAAAGTAAAATTTACAGTCGAGGGAAGACTTGAACCAAGGACCTCTCGTTCTGCAGCTGCTCACGCTGCCACGGGACCACGACGCTCCTAAGCTCACATTGTGCATGATGTTGCCTATGTGGCCCATGGACTACTCAGTTTGTATATTTTGCTTATTTTTTCACAGTTCCACACAACTTCTTCCTGTTTTCTCAATTGATCTGTGTTCAGTTTATCAAGGCCTATCCACTGTGCCAACTTATAACTAAATCTGAGAGGAGTGCGATGGGGAGGTTCCATTGTAAGTACTGCTTACTAGCACAGAGGAATTTTTTTTCGGTATTTTAAAATAAAAATATAGAAAGAATACCACTGCCGTTCACTTCCCTGCGAGGAACTTGACTAAGCACATGACAGTACTCTGTTTTGAAGACTGGTCTAAATTTTCGCCGAATACTGCTCAGGAGGTAGAAGGCTGGCAGTGTCGTGCGATACGGTTAGTAGCGCTCCCTGCTTCACCAACATCAGAGGAAACTGTGCTCCCTTCACGAAACGCACTGAAGAACATTAAATCCGTCCATTATACGAGCGGACTTCAAAAATTAAATTGCACAGTTACTTTTAGTGTCAGCGTTCTGTATCTAGTGTTAAGCATGTGAAAGTGTGTGAACGTTTCCTAATGGTGGCGAATCGTTTAACTGAGCCGGGAAGCGGACGTGGGAACCCGCTTAAAAGCCATATCCACGCTAACCAGCACAACGGCCCTCGTTAAACCACCAGGTGGATGAGAGTCGGTGCCGGCGCCACTCCCAACATCCCGGAAGCGGCGTGGTAGCGTGCACGACTATCCGCGCGGGTCAGTCGTTCAGTTCTTCGACGACAGTAAGGTCACGGGTCCACTCGACGTCCGTGGTGTAAACGTCCTCACCGCCGGCCTAAGTGGCCGAGCGGTTCTAGATGCTTCAGTCTGGAACCGTGCGATCGCTACGGTCGCAGGTTCGAATCCTGCTTCGGGCATGGCTGTGTGTGATGTCCTTAGGTTAGTTAGGTTTAAGTAGTTCTAAGTTCTAGGGGACCGATGACCACAGATGTTGAGTCCCATAGTGCTCAGAGCCATTTGAACCATATGACACGTCCTCACCGTCGTAAACTGTGCAATTGCTGCGAATCAATTCCTCTCGACTGCATGGGCACTGTCGTCTGTGGTCGGTATGGGCTGTCCTCCCTCCGTATCAGCATCATCCACTTTCGAGTAATTTCCAAGAATGATTGCCTATCGAAGGCGTGGGGTCCAAACGATACATATCGAACATGGTATTGTAAATCGATCATGCGACCGTGGTGACGGGCGTTATGATCAATTATTTGTGATAGTCATTTTTATCTGTTTTCCGTCGTTCCCTTAACTGCTCTAAATTACATACCTCCGCGAATTAATGGCAAAAAGAGAATAGTTCCTGTAGAGTACACATCACAGGGACCTTCACATAATGACAACACCGACGACGAGTAAGGTAAGTCATCGCCTTTGTAATTATATATTTTTGTAACAGTCTTCTTTGTCATTGCTGTACTGACCGCCGTACACATACTTATAATGATCAAACAAATTTCGGGCTTGCAGCCGGTCGTCGTTCAATACTTCGCACGACATTTCAACTCGGCACTTGCCGGTCATCTTCAGGCGAGCCGTCGGAGACTGGCGAAAACGTCCTCCGTTCCGCAATATATAGCGTACTGCAAGTATTCTGCGCATGCGCCGAAAACTTGGTAGTTGAACCACACTGCCCGCCGGCAGCGCCCTCGCTGGTGGAATAGCGGAACTCAGTCGCCCTCTGCGTTGCTGTTTGCCACGGCCGTCGACGCACTCTGTCGTCTTCGATTTGAGCAAATCGTGGAGATTATGGGATTCCGTGCACTGTCCAGCTGGTAGCCGCTGTCACGGTTTAACAGATTTTCCGCCAGTCGTATTTCTACGGATTCTTTAATAATGGAGTCCCAGAAAGACGTTGCTGTGGGCAAAATCATTGTTTTCTCATGCTCCATTGAATGTCCGGTAGAAATGCAATGTTCAGGCCGGTATTACACTATCAAATTTCTTTGTCCAATATCTTTGTCAAAGATATTTTATAGTGTAATAGGGACTTTGTCAAATGTCGTCCAATATTTGATCAAATCTAGGGCCTCGCTGTAGATTTGATCAAAGATACCGCTTGTCTTCTCTTCACTGCAATGTGACATGTTACCACATGGAGCGCTAGCATCGCTGCAGCGTTCTGCCATCTGTAGTGTTTTTATAAACATTGCCGGTAAATACAATTGGTGTGTGCCGACAACTACAAAATTAATAGAGATGTCTGAAGCTGATGGGGCGCTTTACAACGTGAGGCACCCTGAGTACAAAAATATATTAAGAAGATTGGAGACCTGACCTGACCTGACCTAACCTAACATAACATAACCCTCTCCTGTAGCAAGGAATCGGAGTGTTATAGTGATCCTGTCTTCTGAAGATGTAGCAGTTCTTAAGTGAATATTGTGCTTTGTGATATGAGGATACATTTCATTGAGCACATACAGAAATGTATGCTCATCCATTCTTAAGTAATTGATGTACGACTTGACGTCTTCCACTGTAAGCTCACGTAACAAGTTTTGTTGAATGCTTTTATCGTGTCGTCGTAAAACCCACGGCTTCACCCAGATTAGATTAGTTTTTCGTTCCATAGATCCGTGCTGAGGAGATCCTCGTAGATGTGAAACATGTCGATTTTTTTAAGCTGAAATAACAATACTAATAGTACGAATAAATACAATACATCATTTGTTTCTATTAAAAATTTCGCCAATGGAGTAGAAGGAGTTGGCCACTAGTAAGTCTTTCAGGCTCCTTTTAAACTGATCTTTATTTCCAACTAAATTTTTTATGTTTCCTGGCAAATTATTGAAGATGAGTGTTCCTGAGTAGTGGACCCCTTTTTGAACTAAAGTGAGTGCTTTTAAGTCCTTGTGCAGATCCTTTTTGTTCCTGGTATTGTATGTATGAACTGAGTTGTTTGTTGGAAAAAGAGATATTATTTACAACAAATTTCATTAAGGAGTAAATAAACTGAGAGGCAGTAGTTAGTATACCCAGTTCTTTGAAGAGGTTTCTGCAGGACGTCCGTGAATTTACTCCACAAATTATACGTATTACACGCTTTTGGACTCTGAAAACTTTTGTTTGACTTGAAGATTTACCCCAAAATATTATCCCATATGACATTATGGAATGAAAGTAGGCAAAGTATGCAACCTTTTTCATTTGTATGTTGCCTATGTCTGCTAACACTCGAATTGCAAATACAGATTTGTTAAGGCGTTTCTGCAGTTCTGTGGTGTGCTCCTCCCAACTGAATTTATTATCAAGTTGTAATCCCAGGACTTTTAAGACTGTCAACCTCGTATGTATGGTTCCATTTTTTCCCCCCACTTCTTTTCCGCATGTGCACACAATGCAATTGGAGTACGTGCAACTGCTGCGGTTAATAACAAGTTGTTGTCAGCCATCTTGAACTTTGACGAAAAATTTGATGACAGTGTAATACCCCTTCTAGCGCTACGTCAAAGATCTTTGTCAAATATATTGGAGGGAATATTGGATCACATCTTTGATCAAATCTTTGACAAAGAAATTTGATAGTGTAATACCGGCCTCAGCAATAGCGGACTTGCTTGGCTGCAAAAGGCAGATGTAACGTTGATGTTCAGTGCAGCGTTCTTTCACGGTGCGTGTGGTTTGACCAATGTAAGCCATACCACATTGGCACGATATCTTGTAAATTCCGGCCTTTCGTAGGAACAGATTGTCCTTAACTGATCCCACAAGGTCCGCAATCTTCGATGGTGGCCGGAAAACCACTTTTACCTGAAATTTTCGGAGGATTCTTGCTACGTTAAACGAAGTGTTGCCAACGAAAGGAATAAAAGCTAAAGATTGTTCCGGCATGTTCTCCTCTTTATTCACTTCCTGCTTCTTAGTTTTAACTGTTAGTGCCCTGTTAATCTGCAGGATGGAATAACCATTTTCGCTGAATACTGTCTTTAGATGTGCGAGTTCTTGAGGTAAGCTATCTAGGTCGGAAACAGTATGAGCTCTATGAACAAGTGTTTTAAGCAAACTCATGGTTTGCGATGGGTGATGGCAACTCGATGCTTGCAGGTACAAATCAGTATGTGTGTTTCCGGTAAACTGAATGCCCGAGAGAACCATCATTCTTCATTCGAACCAGGACATCCAAGAAAGGCAAACAACCATCTTTCTCTATTTCCATGGTGAACAGGATGTTGCTATGAATGGAGTTGAGGTGATGTAGGAACTCCATTAAATTGTCTTCTCCATGAGGCCACACTATGAAAGTGTCATCTTTACCGCCAAAAAACTGTTGGCTTCAGGGCAGCTGATTCAAGCGCTCTCTCTTCAAAATCCTCCATAAAAAGGTTGGCCACCAAAGGAGACAGGGGACTACCCATGGCGACACCGTCAGTCTGTTCAAAATATTCTTGATTAAACATAAAATAAGTTGAGGAAAGAGCGTGCCTGAACAAAGCAGTGATATCAACAGGAAACATGTTACCAATCAGTGTCAAAGAACCTGAAAGAGGAACTTTTGTAAAAAGTGAGACCACATCAAAACTTACTAGAAGGTCTACACTGATAAGACGAAGAGCCCCCAGTCTATTGATAAAATCAGCTGAGTTTCGTATGTGATGTGAACACTTGCCTACGAAAGGTCTCAGTAAGGAAGCGAGATGTTTAGCTAAGTCATATGTAGGAGCTGCGATGTTGCTCACTATTGGACGCAGAGGAAGACCCTCTTTATGAATCTTTGGAAGGCCACAGTCCTGGAGGTACACAACCATGTGGTCTTAACCTCTTGATGGTCTCTAGCGGTAAGGAGGAGGAATTTAATAGTGCTGAAGTTTTCCGTTGCACACGTCCTGTAGGATCGTAATCAATCCTCCTATAGGTAGAGTCACTTAGCAGACTTGAAACTAACACATACTTATAATGTCCGCCACCAGAGTCGCGTGATCGATTTAGGATCGCACGTTCGATATGTATCGTTTGGACCCCGCGCCTTCGATAGGCAATCATTCTTGGAAATTACCCACTTTCGTGCGACCTTGGTCAAACCGTTTGCACCATTTGACTACGGCTGGATACGACAATTCACTCGGTCCATATATTGCAACCATTTCTCAGTGCGTCTGTATGCAATGAAGACATTTTAACCGCAAGAAACGATCTATCCCGAGTACTTCAACTTTGGCGTAGGTTTCCAGCTGCCGTGTCATTTCAACTGCTCACTGTGATGCTCCTGTTACCCGCACAGCAGGAAAAAACTGCCAGAAATCCGAAACATGCACTCTTCTGGGACTGCGCCTCTCTTGTTGCGCAACAGTCTTGGTGTGGGATGGTACGTGTCACTTTCATTAGTCCCTCGTACATTCTAGAGCACGAATTAACGCTAAAACAATGAGACTTGGCCATTTACGTTTATATCCCTGAAAGGCTCTTTTAAAAGGGAACCACAACTCAGATTGTAAGAAAAAGAAATCACAGTTTATTGCAGTAAACAAGCGAAAGGAATCACAAAATTTGTTATTCAGTTAGACGAAAGTATTTACACAAAGGTTCTTAAATTACACATTTTGAAGCCTGTAAGAATAACTCATTATTAGCTTAGTTTGTATATACCGGATAAAGTCTGTAAGACGATGTGCAAGCGGGGCGTATTTGTATCACAAACTATCCCCACAAAGCTTTGTCGTGGTCTGTTAAATCTGCTGCCATTGGCGCACAGGTTCAAGCGCGCCGACACGGTAGCTCAGCGTGTTCGGTCAGAGGGTAATGTGCCCTCTGTAATATAAAAACTGAGTTAACAAATCAACAACGAACGTAAATGGATGTCTTATGACGTCCGCCCCGAGCAGGCTAAAACGAAGTAAAGCGAACAAAAAAAGTGCTAGAACTTGCACTCCTTTTATTTCGTGAACCGTCAAGACAGCAAAACAAAGATTTCGTCATATCATAGTAAAGAATATAGTTCAGATGGATATTTAATCTACTTAACTCCTGTATCAACTGAAACACTGAAGCAAGTATTCCTTTCAACGTCATTAGGAATGTCATGAAACGACGAGTACCGGCTGTGAATTTTGTAGTTGAAATTTTTGCAATAAGCACAGTTTGTTTTGATTTAGGGCGCAAACAACAACTGGGGTGATACGCTCCCAAGTCAAAACTACAGAACACAAACACAGAGACGAGAGAAAAGACTATACGTCAGTCCCAATGGACAAAATAGGAGACAGCTAAAAAAGGCACGTCGAAAAAGGGCTAAAAAAAGGCATAGTGCCGAAATTGAAGGACAAGACTGCGAGAATCGAATACTGTTGTGTAAACTCTGCCAAATGAGGCTCTGCTTTAGCTCAACTGATTGTCTATCGCTTTCACAGTCGTGGGCTGCCCGCTTAGACGGTTTTCCCAGCGCGTGACGTCACACAGGCTGGGAACATCCGGGCTACGCGGAACCGCTACATCCGACCACAAGTGGGTCTCCCAACCGCAGAGGAGTGCAAGTTAAGAGATATTCGATGGGCACTGATATTTGTGAAATGTAATGAACTTCAAGTTGTATAGGTTCGCGTTTCGCTTTATTCTAAAGCATCTTCGGTGGCCAGGATTTTTGGTGTTTACTTTCACTGAATGTGACGTGTGCTAAAAATCTTTACAACATATATGTGGAAGAACAAGAATTACGTAGATATCAAAAAACCCGACCACTGCAGATCATTTAGAATAAAGGGAGACGCATTTGGTCTTAATAATACTTTCAAGTACAGTTGGAAAGGGCAGTATTTAACCTATACAAACCGTACATCTGCAACGGTGCATCAAAGAGACCCAAAGCAAAGAAGACAACATGTAATAAACTTCTGCTTCCACAGCCAACGTATTACCATACTTTGTTCTGCCTTACTCAAGCACTCGCCGTTTCTTATCTCCTTACTGACGCGGCAATTTATTTTCAATGCCGCAATATCGCCAGCTGCATGTTGTTCTAGGAAATGGCGTTGCTTTGCTTTCAAAATGCGTCATTTCTGTACGAAAAGACATTTTGTTCCTAACAATACTACATTACGAAAGAAAACGCATTTAATGTCAAAAAGCAAACGATATTGATAATGAAGTCTTCGATTGATCTTCTTTGGTGTATCTGCCTTGTGACAACTTTTAACTGGAGGCTCTGCTTCGTGTTCTGTTCTGAACATCCTCCTTCATCTGTTTGTAAGGGCGTCCTCTACTAATGTCCGTCAGTCCATTACTCCTACCTCTTACTCTCATTCCTACCACTCTTCCTTCTGTAACGCTTTGTTGCTGACTATTCCTTTGCAGTATATGTCCCACAAAAAACGTCTTTCCTTTTTCTGATCACTTATAATAATCTTCCTTCTTCTCGAGTTCACTCTTATTCTTCTCCACTGCCGCATTTCAAAACTTAGCAAATATCTTTCTTGCTTCTTTTAACTGTCCACGATTCAATGCTGTTGAACACTCGAGACATAACATTAAGCAACTCTTCCCTCAGCTCCTCTTCTAGATGTCAGTAACCGTTTAACCTTTTCGAAAACTCTCTTTTCCACAGATACCATCCTCCTTATTACCTCTCTATAGCTCCCGTTCCATGTCACTAAACTTCCCAGGTACAGAAACGGTTTTGGTTGTTCTAGCTTCATTCTGTCTAACGATATGTCAAGTGGAGCTTCCTTCTCGCTTATTCTCATTATCTTTTTCTTTCGTACACTTATCTTCATCCACACTTCTCGCCTTTTCTTGCAACACCCTTCAACATCTGCTGTAGCTCTTCTGTTTGATCATTCGCTTATTTTATGGTGGTTATCCTTTCTCCTTCAATTACGATGCCTGTTGAGTCCTCTACAGCCTTACCTACCAATTCTCCAAATATGCTGAATAACTTGCCTTACATCCCTTCCAATGCTAATCTCCTCCGTATCTTCATTTCCTACCCTCACTGACACTTTTTGATTTGTGTACATCTTCTTTATTAACCTCCTATCTTTCCAGTCTACACCAAAATATTTCTCAGCAGTTTATCGAAAGCCTTCTCCCAGTCGATAAAACAAATATATACCTCACCGTTCATTTCTTCGATGTCGGTATTGAAAATCAACACTAAGGCCTCATTTCAATTTATCGACACTGAATATCAGCACCGATTACATATCAGTGGCGATCTTTTCACTATCAATATCGAAAGCGAATCGACGCTGGAGACATTGAAACATCGTAACATCGATGCTTTAAGGGGAGATGGAACGCCCTATCCCGACTGTTAAATTTAGTGACATGGCTTCGCTGTATTTCGGCAACCATTGTAGCCATTGACACGAAACTTTTACAGGACATTAAACTGTATGTTCTAAGTCTACTGACCTACAATAATTGGATTTCAACCACTGCTTTCGGAAATACAATTTTTTAATTACACGGTTAAGATTTTGTGCACTTTTTGTGCGTTATCCTAAATAATTTTATTTATATATATAACATTATGTTCTTCTTTTAGTTCAGTAGCTCAGGACATTACGTTATCACTCCCTGAAAATTTGAATATTCTATTCGAAGTGGTTTCTGAGATTTAGGGGAAAATGCAGCAGAAAATGTAAATTTTCAGGAACGGTTTCTAAAGTTTCGAAAGATTGTAACTCCCTTAAATGTAAGTTAAAGTTTTAATTTTTAGTCACTCAGAAGCACCCTGCACTATACTGCGTATCACCTTCTTGATATTTTTCCAAGTTTTTTTCTTTTCTTCTTTCTGGACTCCTTAGTGGCCAACTGTGCTGCATACTCTGCTTTATCAATGCGAACCTTGTTCATCCGTTCAAGTTCTCTGATGCAGTTAGCTCCAGGATTAATTCCCATATGCTGTAGCACTTTCAGCCTATCAATGTTGCCATCATTAAAAGCAATAACAAAATCACTGACCCCCGACTTTAGTGTCTTCATAACAACAATAACATATTTTGGTAAGCGAGTTCATATCAGATTATTGAACGACTCACTGGGAGTTTGAGTCTGACCATGCAGACACTTCTTTAGTAATTCAGGATTTGTCAGGTCTCTGTAAATAGGTTTTATGATATCCATGACTGCTGCTGCGTTGGAATGTTTATGGCTGTACGAACTGTTTGAGTTCTGGGTATTGCGGTAATTGCACAATGAATCAGATCCAGGAGTGCAAAGCTAGTGCACTTGTTTTTCATCAGTTGACAGTCTGTGGAAGAAGGTAGCCCATACACCCTGCTTCATTTTCAACAAATCCGCAGTATTATTTCTAATGGCTATCCCACAATACAGCTGTAATTCATCAATCATTTTGTCTGTCAGCCTGCCTCTTACGGTTTTACCACCATCTCAAACTTTGTTTCAACTTTCTTAATCTGGTGCCCATCCTCTTCTGGACATGACCAACACATTCCAGTTTGTAACACAGGTATCCACAGCCTTCCATATCATAATTACCGATTTTATTAGATCTTGAAGTAATGCTCGTAAATATTTTAATATTTTCAACCGATGTAGATTTTATTTAAAAAAATAAAATACTCCCCATGTGAGTTTGTAAGTGATATACTATACAGGGTGTTACAAAAAGGTACGGCCAAACTTTCAGGAAACATTCCTTACACACAAATAAAGAAAAGATGTTATGTGGACATGTGTCCGGAAACGCTTAATTTCCATGTTAGAGCTCATTTTAGTTTCGTCAGTATGTACTGTACTTGCTCGATTCACCGACAGTTGGCCCAATTGAAGGAAGGTAATGTTGACTTCCGTGCTTGTGTTGACATGCGACTCATTGCTCTACAGTACCAGCATCAAGCACATCAGTACGTAGCATCAACAGGTTAGTATTCATCACGAACGTGGTTTTGCAGTCAGTGCAATGTTTACAAATGCGGTGTTGGCAGATGCCCATTTCATGTATGGATTAGCACGGGGCAATAGCAGTGGCGCGGTACGTTTGTATCGAGACAGATTTCCAGAACGAAGGTGTCCCGACAGGAAGACGTTCGAAGCAATTGATCGGCGTCTTAGGGAGCACGGAACATTCCAGCCTACGACTCGCGCCTGGGGAAGATCTAGAACGACGAGGGCACCTGCAATGGACGAGGCAATTCTTCGTGCAGTTGACAATAGCCCTAATGTCAGCGTCATAGAAGTTGCTGCTGTACAAGGTAACGTTGACCACGTCACTGTATGGAGAGTGCTACGGGAGAACCAGTTGTTTCCGTACCGTGTACAGCGTGTGCAGGCACTACCAGCAGCTGACTGGCCTCCACGGGTACACTACTGCGAATGGTTCATCCAACAATGTGTCAATCCTCATTTCAGTGCAAATGTTCTCTTTACGGATAAGGCTTCATTCCAACGTGATCAAATTGTAAATTTTCACAATCAACATGTGTGGGCTGACGAGAATCCGCACGCAATTGTGCAATCACGTCATCAACACAGATTTTCTGTGAACGTTTGGGCAGGATTGTTGGTGATGTCTCGATTGGGCCCCACGTTCTTCCACCTACGCTCAATGGAGCACGTTATCATGATTTCATACGGGATACTCTACCTGTGCTGCTAGAATATGTGCCTTTACAAGTACGACACAACATGTGGTTGATGCACGATGGAGCTCCTGCACATTTCAGTCGAAGTGTTCGTACGCTTCTCAACAACCGATTCGGTGACCGATGGATTAGTAGAGGCGGACCAATTCCGTGGCCTCCACGCTCTCCTGACCTCAACCCTCTTGACTTTCATTTATGGGGGCATTGGAAAGCTCTTGTCTACGCAACCCCGGTACCAAATGTAGAGACTGTTCGTGCTCGTATTGTGGACGGGTGTGATATAATACGCCATTCTCCAGCGCTGCATCAGCGCATCAGGGATTCCATGCGACGGAGGGTGGATGTACGTATCCTCGCTAACGGATGACATTTTGAACATTTCCTGTAACAAAGTGTTTGAAGTCACGCTGGTACGTTCTGATGCTGTGTGTTTCCATTCCATGATTAATGTGATTTGAAGAGAAGTAATAAAATGAGCTCTAACATGGAAAGTAAGCGTTTCCGGACACATGTCCACATAACATATTTTATTTCTTTGTGTGTGAGGAATGTTTCCTGAAAGTTTGGCCGTAACTTTTTGTAACACCCTGCATATGAAAATCGGAAATTTTATAATGTGATAAAAATCCAAAAATTTGAAAAAAATTTTCCGTTCTAAATCCACTTAAGAGAAAATATCGACCATCGCTCTTGGCAATAAAAAGCAGGCTACTTGTTACGACTGTCGATAACTTTTTGTCGTTTAAACGATTATTTTTCTGAACATGCCTCGAAACGGCACCAGTGCTGTGGTTACGGGAGTAGAAATGGCGTAAAAAAGTCATCGTTTTTACCCAGTGCTCAACTTGGTACGGGAGAAAAGTCTTTCCAATAGATTGACAAACTGCCTGGGTTGGTAACTGCTGTGAAAAAAAATTGTAATGCGCTTTAAACTAGGGTGAGTAGTAAGTGATGAGCTAAGAAAAGAATCAGACCTGAAACTAATTCAAGAATACCCAACCAGATGAATTCAACGTTCTATATGAAGTAATTTTGTAGGTCCGTTCGATGATCAGTAACATCATTAACGATAATTCTACAGGCTTTCTCGGCAATATGTTGACTTCTGGAATTGTCGGTAGTTCTGCTGGATGTCAGTGTCGGCCATACACAATATTTCGACCATCTGACTTGATTTCTTCAACAGGTGCTTACTACTTGAGGGTTTTTTTGTAGGTGGTGGCGACTGCTTAGGATACTGATGTGTTTACTCTGTTGGGAGCCCAGTTTACTTTCGAGCAGGTGTGTCCTGCATAGTTTTCTTCATTGTACCTTGGTTGAAACCATTCTGTCTGTTTCTCTTATAGGTTACTAGTCGAGTGGAACGGTTCCGATATTTATACTTACTGTCTCACGCCACCGTAGGCGCTCCGTCTGCGGTCCGCTACCAATGGAAACGAACTGTCGAAATCGTTAATTGCCAGGCTAGTGCAGCGCACATGCTAACGGCCGCAGATACTGTAACTGTGGCAGATGGTTGACACATTCTGTCGCCTAGCGAAATGGCTACCCGAGAAATTTTCGTAGAAAATAAATATTTATATCTAATTTTTTCGCGGTTGTCACCCCATTCTCATGTGCTCATTCAGCTTCGAGACTGGATTAATAAAAATAGAGAAACGTTAAGATAGCGCTTATAGCGCTGGAAGTGTTCTGCGTAGACTCCCCCCTCCCTCTCTTGCGTACAAATCACATTTATAAAACCATGTGAAACTGACAGAGGAGTTCTTTGGGATGTTGTTCAACTCGTCGTCACATTCGCACCTTCTTCGACTGGCGAACCATCAGAGCCCCGTTCTGTGATACGTTCCACATGTACGTCTAGGTAATTCTACATTTGCCCATCGGTAGTATTAAATAATGCACTTACTAGAGGAGAATATCAGCCAGCAATACTGACACAATTTTAAAGTTTTACTAGTGCCCTTTTTGCCGATACATAGTATGCACAAACATCAGCGGGCGACAATAAGATACTGCAACAAACTCACTATCTCAAGATAGCCTTTCTGCTGAACTTGAATCATTTGGAGTTAATCACTTTCATTCTTCAATTCTGTTAGGAGCCTCTCGAAAATGGATCCTGCAGAATAGTCCAAACCTCTCTGTACAATGCTCAAAGAAATGTTATCGGAAGGCAAATTGCTTTTCTGTTTAACGTTCACAAAGTGGCTTTTCGAATGAGTTCTTATTACCTTCCACTGCAAATTACACGAGGAAAATTATGTAAAGTGCTTTTGAGATTTGTGCTTGCAGTTCAAGAATCCAGTCACCTTGTCATTCTGACCTCATTTTGCTGAAATATTAATTGCTCTCTGTGACTACTTTTATCAACGAAGACGCAAACGCCTAATTCAGTTGATTTTATTAGTTTCTGATTATGCATCCATCGACTGATGAAAAAGTTTAGAAAAGCATTGAAGCTTGTACGAGGTCACTAAGTGCTGTCACTATCGAACACTGGACGAGTATATTTTGAGTAATTCGCGCTCCGTTTTAGGTAACGCTAGTTTCTGACGCATCTACATGTTCATGAAGTCATATCTTTTGAACTGTGTGGCGCACAATGCTACAACCTTGCACGTAAATTATGTGGTAGATGCGAATAATGAATGCAAAATACGTCGCGAATACGGTTAGTAGTCAGAAGTGATACATTAAACCGTCATGGCTGATGATGCAGGTTTACTGCATGAACAGCTAAAATGTGTTGTTAGAATGGGGGTGGGAAAGGGGGAAGGGGGGCGCCATGGAGAAAAAGTTCCGTAATCGTTCAAAATTGTTTTTTAGCTGTCGCAAAGTGCTCACATTCCCAAAAATAGTCTGTGTATTTGCGCGCGAGGCGTTATACTGTCTGAGTTACGCGTTAACTTCAGATTATTGCTCTTAACGCGTAGATTATGGACAACATTTTATTTTTTAAAAGTCCATCGATAATTATATGAAATTCGGCAAAAAAATGTTTGTTGCCCCTAAATGCAGTCGGTCAATAAACATACGAAAATCTGTAATTTTTTCCCCATTAGATAGGTAACCAGCAACTGAAATGTGCACCGTGTTAGCCGTTTAGTAATATAGATATCAATTTCTCCCATAGTCCCTATGTACGCGCACACAAAAATTTTTTCGTTTTATTTCTACTGTCCTGCACGCGCTCACAGAGCTATGCAAGCGTATGCTGAAGGTGCACGCAAACCTTACCCGCTGTTCGCTACAGCGTTAGGGGGCGTTAAAAGGCTATTACGTGAGATAAACGCTGCAGAGCGGGCTGCGCTGAAACTGTTAGCCAATGCCACTCGCAGCCGGGGCGCCAGCGAACCTCGTTTGCCTCATTCTCTTCCAATTTACAAGCTTTCTAAACGACACTCCACCTCTGCAACCAACAGGAGCACTACAAACCCGACAGCAACGTAGGTTTTAACACTGACACCGTTCGAACTTGTGTCTAACAAATTCTTTATTATAGTTTTACTGTACAAAAATGTTCCACGCTGCAGTCACCAACCTAAAACGTCATTAAAATCTGGTGTACATCGGTCGGTCCGAGCACAAGCGCACGGGTATCAGGCGACGCGAATTTTCTCTGGTGTACACAGTAGGCGAGCTCCGCGTTCGCTAGTGCTCAGTTCGCATTCGCTAGTGTTCGTCCATGTTCCGCTAGTTGTTTCGGCGCTAGCAGAAATCTTTTCTTGCTATCTTGTCAGCTTTTGTTGTTGACAAGAGTTGCGTGAGCGATGGAACGCTCTGAAAACAATATAATGTCGCTGACTGAAGAATATACACTACTGGCCATTAAAATTGCTACACCAAGAAGAAATGCAGATGATAAACGGGTATTCATTGGACAAATATATTATCCTAGAACTGACATGTGATTACATTTTCACGCAATTTGGATGCACACATCCTGAGAAATCAGTACCCAGAACAACCACCTCTGGCCGTAATAACTGCCTTGATACGCCTGGGCACTGAGTAAAACACAGCTTGGATGGCGTTTACAGGTACAGCTGCCCATGCAGCTTCAACACGATACCACAGTTCATCAAGAGTAGTGACTGGCGTAGTGTGACGAGCCAGTTGCGTGGCCACCATTGACCAGACGTTTTCAATTAGTGATAGATCTGGAGAATGTGCTGGCCAGGGCAGCAGTCGAGCATATTCTGTATCGAAAAAGGCCCGTACAGGACCTGAAACCTGCGGTCGTGCATTATCCTGCTGAAATGTAGGGTTTGGCAGGGATCGAATGAAGGGTAGAGCCACGGGTCGTAACACATCTGAAATGTAACGTCCACTGTTCAAACTGCCGTCAATGCGAACAAGTGGTGACCGAGACGTGTAACAAATGGCACCCCATACCATTACTCCGGGTGATACGCCATTACGGCGATGACGAATACATGCTTCCAATGTGCGTTCACCGAGATGTCGCCAAACACGGATGCGACTATCGTGGTGCTGTAAACAGAACCTGGATTCATCCGAAAAAATGTTTTGCCATTCGTGCACCCAGGTTCGTCGTCGAGTACACCATCGCAGGCGCTCCTGTCTGTGATGCAGCGTCAAGGCTAACCGCAGCCTTAGTCTCCGTGCTGATAGCCCGTGCTGCTGCGAACGTCGTCGAACTGTTCGTGCAGATGGTTGTTGTCTCGGAAACGTCCTCATCTGTTGACTCAGGGATCGAGACGTGGCTGCACAATCCGTTACAGCCTTGCGGATAAGATGCCTGTCATCTCGACTGCTAGTGATACGAGGCCGTTGGGATCCAGCACGGCGTTCCGTATTACCCCTCCTGAACCCACCGATTCCATATTCTGCTAACAGTCATTGGATCTCGACCAACGCGAGCAGCAGTGTCGCGATACGGTAAAAGGCAATCGCAATAGGCTACAATCCGACCTTTATCAAAGTCGGAAACGTGATAGTACGCATTTCTCCTCCTTACACGAGGCATCACAACGTTTCAGCAGGCAATGCCGGTCAACTGCTGTTTGTGTATGAGAATTCGGTTGGAAACTTTCCTCATGTCAGCACGTTGTAGGTGTCGCTACCGGCGCCAACCTTGTGTGAATGCTCTGAAAAGCTAATCATTTCGCGTCTGTAGCACGTCATCTTCGTGGTGCAGCAATTTTAATGGCCAGTAGTGTAATAGTTTTAATGTACGAAAATGTTCCACGCTGCAGCCACCAACCTAAAACCTGGTGTACATAGGTCGGTACGAACACAAGCGCACGAGTATCAGCCGACGGGAATTTTCTCTGGTGTACACAGTAGGCGTGCGCCGCGTTCGCTAATGCTCAGTTCGCATTCGCTAGTGTTCGTCCATGTTCCGCTTGTTGTTATCTTCGTTTCGGCGCTAGCAGTACAGAAAGCATTTGTTGCTATCTTGTCAGCTTTTGTTGTTGACAAGAGTTGCGTGAGCGATTTAACGGTCTGAAAAGAATATAATGTTGCTGACAGAAGAATATATGTATCATTCTTCTGGGGCCCTACAGAACCACAGAAGAAATGCCGAAGGAAAAGAAGCTAGTGATAGAAAATTGCCGAAGCACTCGAAGGTCCAACTGAAAACGTGTGGAAAGACGATATTGACTAGATGCTTGCATTAGGCGGGAACGGAGTGAATGAGCAAAAGCCATCTATTTATATTTATTAGAACCAAAAATCACATTAAATTTCCAGGAAAATGAACAAGTGCGAATGTGCCTCTGCTATTCTAGTTACAATTAAATATACACGAAAGACATTATCATTCTCGTTGCTTACGTTCGTGGTAGCCGTAATTAAATGGCTAATGTGTCACTCCTATGTTAGAAATTTTTGACGATAAATGAAAATACTTTACCGGGGATCACGCTATCTGCCTTCTTAACTAACTCGATCACTAAGCGACTGTCGCGATACCATTTGCCAGTTGGCTTATCTAACGGCTCCAGGGCCAGCAAAATCTTAGTTTTCAATATTTTGCGTGGTTACCGACCATGTTTAAAAATTGAAAATATTATCATAATCTACTCGTTAAGAGATTTAATCTTACGTTAAAGATTTAAAGCACTGTCTTAAAGTGACAGAAATACTGCAATGTTTTCCGTGAGAGCGTAACTGGTGGTGTGTAAATACACGGACCCTATTCACCTAGCATATCAGATAAGAACACTTAGGGACTTCCAATAAACTTTCAGCATAATTCCAACCTTTCTAAACTTTTCCTCGCTTATATGTGTAACGTCAAATATTTAACTCATTTACCCATTTATTACGTAGTTCGATTCTTTATTCATCAATACATGACTGGTCGTATGCACTATAATTCACATTTCAATTAATCGCATTTTAGTGACTACATCTTGGAAGTCATCAACAAAATCCTTGAAATGCTTCGTATCTATCAATGCTAACGTAAGAAATTACCAGACATATTTTTGGCGCAATCGTTGCATCTGCTGTCTCCGAAGTTTGACGGACTGCGCAGATCAGCAACGTCAAATATTTAACACATTTACCCACTTATTACGTAGTTCGATTCTTTAAATAATCTGGGGTTTATTAGCATGGCATACTTCACCAATACATGACAAGCTGTATGTACTAAATTTCACATTTCAATTAACCTCATTTTCGTGACATCTTTAGAAGTTATCAACAAAATCCTCGAAATTCTTCGCATCTACCACTACTAACGTCTGAAATTAATTATATTTTGGGCGCAATCGTTGCACCTGCTGACTCCGAACTTTGACAGACTGCGCAGATTAGCAACGGAGAATCAACATGGTTTATGCCGAAAGGTACTTCTCAACTTCCCCGCTTACCCCTTGGCGATGATAACGCCCCTCTTTTAGCGTTTGCCACTAAATTCCTCTTCGTCCCCGCCCCTAACACTGTAGCGCCCGCTAACAGGATTAAGTGATAAATGGCCCGCTCATCGTTCAATCTTTATTATTAGGTTGCCGCGTTAAGTTCGTAGCGTTTTTGTTATTGACATTGGTATTCCGGTTGCTATTCATTTACTTATCGATTTTCACTTCTTGTTTGTAGTTCACTGTTGCTATTTGAGTCTACATATTGCCATTTTATCGTTTGGCGATAGCGAGTGGAAATGTGGACGTTAGAAAATGGAATGCCAGGTGGAGAAATCAGAGCATTTCCAACATATTCTTCTGTTTTTCAGCAGCAGGATTAACAGCAGTGGAGGCAGCCAAATGTAATAAATGTGAGTTGCTTCAAAATGTCTTTCGACTAAAGCTAAGAATAACTGGTAATGATTCGTAAAACAAATATATATACTATGTTTGTTTGTTTAATGACCAGTCAATCATTTAAAAACTATATTCGTAGTATATAATTAATGTTGTCCGCCCCCGGTAGCTGAGTGGTCAGCGCGACGACTGTCAATCCTCCGGGCCCGGGTTCGAATGAATGGCTCTGAGCACTATGGGACTCAACTACTGTGGTTATCAGCCCCCTAGAACTTAGAACTACTTAAACCTAACTAACCTAAGAACATCACACATATCCATGCCCGAGGCAGGATTCGAACCTGCGACCGTAGCAGTCGCACGGTTCCGGACTGCGCGCCTAGAACCGCGAGACCACCACGGCCGGCCCGGGGTTCGATTCCCGGCTGGGTCGGAGATTTTCTCCGCTCACGGACTGGGTGTTGTGTTGTCCTAATCATCATCATTTCATCCCCATCGACGCGCAAGTCGCCGAAGTGGCGTCAAATCGAAAGACTTGCACCAGGCGAACGGTCTACCCGACGGGAGGCCCTCGTCGCACGCCATTAATTATTATTAATGTTCAGTGTTGTAGGAATTTGTTCAGATTATGTTTAGTACAGGTCCGAACAGTA
The DNA here is from genome assembly GCF_021461395.2 of Schistocerca americana. Taxonomy (NCBI): domain Eukaryota; kingdom Metazoa; phylum Arthropoda; class Insecta; order Orthoptera; family Acrididae; genus Schistocerca; species Schistocerca americana. Next base: position 153,460,999 of record NC_060129.1, read on the forward strand.
ACAAACGTGCTGTAAGTAATCTGAGACGTGAATACACATTTCGTTAGTCACGGAAAACATTGCAATATTTCTGTAGAAAACTGCATTTTGAACAATACTACTTTCCTTAAATTTAAGTACCATATGCCAACAGCCACATATAAAGTACATGTGGGCTGTGACAGGATTTTATGGAGTAACTACTACTGCGGCCGTGACGCTTTTACACCGTCGTAATCAGGGACAGCGCTGACTGAGAATTACACTTAACTGCGAGAGCAGGTTTCAGAAATACAGTGAATAGTCTGGATGGTTTGACCATTGTTTTTCCATAGCGACGATATGTATGCCCTCTAAGCGGCTAATAATGTATCACGTTTACATGAAGAGACAAGATCTGCGATCATTTTATGTAACTAACGCCCACGTTACGTTAGTTGATTATGTTCTACAGGGCATAATTCCATCTGCAAGGCAGTCGTAACAGCGGCCCGCCTGCTCGCTGCACGGTACGAGCTGTTTGTTGCCACACGGCCTTGGGTTCCCGAGCTCCGTACCATGCCAGCAGTACACCTGTCGCCCTCAGTCCGCATCTGCATATAACAACTTCGTTTCACGTACGTCTTTCCAATCGCCGACGATAAAGCGAAATAACAACCCTTACATCCCGGTATAACATAATAAAGGGCGCACCTAGCGAAGGGCAGGACAGTACGACTGCCCTCTCCTTCGTCCCCCCTCCAATCATCAGAATAACTTGGCAGCCAGTAGCGCCACCAAACGGACGCATCAGCTGAGTATCTGTCGGAGGTCAGCCAGAATATGTTACGGAAACTGACTATAGTACGTTTACAATTACTTTATGCACTGAAGAGCCAAAGAAAATGGTACACCTGCCTAATACCATGTACGGCCCCCGCGAACACGCAGAAGTGCCGCAACACGACGTGGCATGGACTCGACTAATGTGTGAAGAAGTGCTCGAGGAAACTGACACCATGAATCCTGCACGGCTGTCCATAAATCCGTAAGCGTACTAGGGGATGGAGATCTCTTGGCCAGCGGAAGTGTTTAAACTCAGAAGAGTGTTCCTAGAGACACACTGTAGAAACTCTGGGTGTGTGGGGTGTCGCACTGTTCTGCCGAAATTGCCCAAGTCCGTTGCAATGCACAATGGACATGAATGGATGCAGGTGATCAGACAAGGCGATCAGACAGGACGCTTACGTACGTGTCATCTGTCAGATTCGTATCTAGGTATATCAGGAGTCCCTATCACTCCAACTGCATACGCCTTGCACCTTTACACAGCCTCCACCAGCTTGAACAGTCCCCTGCTGGCATGCAAAGTCCACGGATTCATGAGCTTGTCTCCATACCCGTTCACACCCATCCGCTCCATAGAATTTGAAACGAGACTCGTCCGACTAGGCAACATGTTTCCTGTCATCAACTGTCCAGTTTCGTTGATGACGGGCCCAGACGAGGCGTAATGCATTGTGTCGTGCAGTCGTCGAAAATACACGAGTGGGCCTTCGTGCCCGAAAGCCCGTATCGATGATGTTTCGTTGAATGCGCGGCAATCTGCGGAACTGTTGCACTTCTCCCCAGTTGAACGAGCTCTTCAGTCTTCATTGGTCCCGTTCTTGCAGGATCTTTTTCCAGCCGCAGTGACGTCGGAGATTTGATGTTCTACCGGATTCCTGATATTCACGGTACACTCGTGAAATGGTCGTACGGGAAAATCCCCACTTCATCGCTGCCTCGAGGGTGCTGTGTCCCATCGTTCGTGCGCCGACTATGACACCACATTGAAACTCATTTAAATCTTGATAACCTGCCATTGTAGCAGCAGTAACCGATCTAACAACTGCGCCAGACACTTGTTGTCTTACATAGACGTTGCCCACGCAGCACCGTATTCTGCCTTCGCTTCCAGCGCAGACTTTTGACACCATCTGCGACAGCATGACCAATCGGAAGACGTCTTTGGGCTATATACGACCGCCACAGCGGCGGCAATTTTGTCACTTAGTTGCTCCTGACGAAGATGATGGAAATCGTCGAAAGCCAGTACCGTCGCGAAGGGCTTCATTCTCATCACAGAGAACGGCCTACAGTACACAAACTTCATACAATACCGCACGAGACCAAACTTTTTGAAGACAGCAAATCACCGTAGCAACTGGTTCTATAGAGGAACGGACATACACCATGACGTGAAGTGATAGTGTAGCGCAGAGGTCAGGTTGTAGTCCTGACGTGCATAAACTCATGGGTTCGAATCTCGTAAGCGTAATTCAGGCGCTGTGAGCTCCTGAAGATCGCCCAACGCTTAACGTTAGTATTTCATATAGTGTTTTAAACCATCAGAATTTTTTTAGTAAAGCACTGAAAATCAAATTTTCGTTGACTCTGAAAGTCGTTACATAGGCAACCTGCAACTGCGATGTCTACCATTATAAACGTTAAATTTCGACCTTTTCATCCAGGTGCGACAGTAACTCGCTCCGATGCGGCCCTGCTGCATTGTTCACTGACGACTGGTTTCAGAAGCGGCAACATTCGGCCTTGGCGCTACTCGACGCGGCGTAGCGCTCGAGGTCAGACCGCTTCTAGGCTACAGAACTAGGATGCCTCAAGGACAACGCTCCCTGCCACACCGGAAAAACACTGCTCCCCCTCTACCCTAACCCAGGGCCTGCGCGGAGGGGGGGGGGGGGGGGGGGGAGAGAGAAGGTAAGAGCAACTAAGCTCGCGCAATTTCTCTTCTCTGCAGCAACATTCGCTTTCTTCCTCTGCGCGAGGAAAATCGGCAGAAGAAAAGACAACTGGTTAGCTACGGCTGCACTCACAGTGGCACAGATATCGGTACATTCCGCCGCCGACCGACATCTTTTCAAATCAGCGCGCTACTACATGCGCGGTCACTAAGTAGCCGATTTCTCGCCCGAATGTTACAGACTTCGGACGACAACCGGTGAGATTCAAATTAGTTTGTTTTCTTCGTTCATTCTAACCGACGCAATACGAGACACAGACTGTGAGAGACTATTAAGTTTAATCAAAGAAGAAGATTATGGTATTCTGAGTATGAAAATATAACCGGGATATAATTCGGAAATTATGGACTGTAATCACAGGTGTACTGGAAAACCCAAGTAGACGATATCTTTATCGGAAATTTTAGGCACAAATTATAACCTCAAGAAATAATTTGTCCAAGTGGTGGTTGGCTCTGAGCACTATGGGACTCAACTGCTGTGGTCGTAAGTCCCCGAGAACTTAGAACCACTTAAACCTAAGGACATCACACACATCCATGCCCGAGGCAGGATTCGAACCAGCGACCGTAGCGGTCGCGCGGTTCCAAACTGTAGCGCCTAGAACCGCTCGGCCACTCCGGCCGGCTTGTTCAAGTGGGAAGGATGGTGTATCTTATGCTTGTTATGGATCTTTTTTGCGTTGTGATAAGTGGGAATTAGTTGTCTACAATCATTAGTACTGTTTACAAGCCAGTAGGGCGGTGATTGTGTGACATGCAGTCGTTTTCAAATGTGGTGTACGAGTTTCAATTTTGCAGTGCGAAAGGTGTTCAGAGTATTTTATTCTAAGCCCTATGTTTGTCTGACGCAGATACCCATTGAAGGTTAACTAACGTCTGTCTGCACAACCTGAACACAGTCAGCAAGGTCACTACGAATCATCTCCAGTATTTGACAGAACTTCCTTCCATCTCTTATACACGGAAAACTTGTCTGGTAATTCCAGGACATTGTACAGTATTCGTCACGTTCTTTTGGAGACAAATAACGGCTCGATCACATACATTCGGTATCTGTTTAATAGCGAAAGCACTTGTCCCCAACCCTAGAGACGTGGTCTCCATCCCACCCTTGGAGATTAAAACCTAACCTACTTTACACACAGGATAGATTCTATTCTAACCTAATTTCCCCAACTCCGTCAAAAACTGACGAAGGAGATCGGATTCACTGTGACCAAGCCGTCGGGCGATGTCACCGGGCTATCTCTGGCGACCGTTGACGGTGCCACTGCGAATGCAGCGTAACGTCCGAGCGTCCTACTGCAATTAGGACTTCGTCAAAATTTTGTCCTCACTACAAAGGTGTGGCATAGCTTCACTAGGCACTGCCTTACTGGAAGTTCCGTCACCCCGTAACGGAACATCCCAAATACACTCAAAATACAGCAGTCCTTGCTCGATGATAAAAGAGTTTTGAAAGGTTGGAGAGAAGTTGACTCCATAACTGATTACGCTGGACCTTTACTATGAGGTCAATCACTTCAGGCCAAATCTCGACACGACACAGGTATGTACGTTTCACTCAACGGAAGAGAGAAGCTCAGCTCGAACTGAATCCCACGTGACAAGGCAAACGACTTCAATATTAAACTGAAACTTCCTGGAAGATTAAAACTGTGTGCCGGACCGAGACTCGAACTCGGGACCTTTGCCTTTCGCTGGCAAGTGCTCTACCATCTGAGCTACCAAAGCACGACTCGCGCCCTGTCCTCACAGCTTTACTTCTGCCAGTACCTCGTCTCCCACCTTCCAAACTTTACAGAAGCTCTTCTGCGAACCTTGCAGAACTAACACTCCTGAAAGAAAGGAAGTTTCATATCAGCGCACACTCCGCTGCAGAGTGAAAATCTCATTCTGGACTTCAATATTGTCCAATATCTGTATATTTCGTCGTTACCCTTGAGCGAACACTCTCTCTCCTTCAAGACACATTGCGCAACACCGGGCTGAAGGTCAGTGCAAGGAAGGAAGCTCGCAGCTAGTTCCCACGTCCAGAGAACTTCTGTTCTTGCTTTGTGTGCGCCAGCAGCAGAGTACGCCTCAACTGTGTGGAGTAACCAGTTGGCCAAAGCCTGCAACGAGCTCCACCACTGGGGGGAACACCGGGCGTCAGCAGATGGAGAAGTAAGATGCCACCGGATATCCCAGCAAAGAAAGTTCGAGATTTCAGGGAACGATGTGCCGTGCCCTTGGTGATCGCTCAATCGTCTTTAGTTTCTTTTACGCGATCTACTTCCTTGTTGCAATTAATTTCAGGGGCATTGGAGCGTTCTTGGCGTTTTCTTCCTGTACTGAGTTTCGTTTGGCTCGGGCGGTCACTTTCGTTAACACACCAGCGACAATATTTAGGTGTTGCGTGAGCTGTATGCTGTAAACTTATTTACTCTACCAAATATATTTGCAAGTATGACTCTGGGCACTATGGGACTTAACATCTGAGGTCATCAGTCCCCTAGAACTAAGAACTACTTAAACCTAACTAACCTAATGACATCACACACATCCATGCCCGAGGCAGGATTCGAACCTGCGACCGTAGCGGTCACGCGGTTCCAGACTGTAGCGCCTACAACCACTCGGCCACTCCGGCCGGCGATTTGCAAGTACATCAGACAATATCAAGAACGCAGAAAATAGCCCCGAGTAACTTTATCACCCACCCTTTTTATTTTTTTTGCTAACTGTCAAATAACACCGAAAGTTACTTTTTCTCGCCAAATAATTATGACCTTCCCACTGCTGAAAGAATTTCCACTTGAAATTAATAATATGCCACCCCCGAAAAAGAAGTGTGTTTCCAATAGTGACCAACAAAAGGAATACCCACACATAAAAAAAGAGACTCAGACGTTCGATGCAGTTAAGTGAGCATCTAGTTTCAGCTGATGGAACGTTCGTTTACCATAACGCTCCACCACAATCAATTTTTCAGATTAATGAACTGTGCTGCTCAACTTATCCAAAGTACTTCTGAATCAAAATTTACTTGTGACGGTAGCAAAACTGTGGCAGTTATAATAAATGGTTCAGCCCACTTGTCATTGCTCACATAGAATCTGATTAACAAGGAGTTTATTTCAATAATGACAGCTGCATCAAGGACGTAACAATATTGCCATAGCCTGTTAGGTACGTTAATCCTACTGAGCGGACTGAGGTGCAAATATTGGATCTGAAATCACTGTCTGGAGAATCTTCGAAGATTACTGCTGAATTTTTTACAATGTTTGAAAAATAATAACTTAAAAGAGAAAATAATAGCTGTCTCTAGGCGCTCAGTCAGGAACCGCGCGGCTGCTACGGTCGCAGGTTCGAATCCTGCCGCGGGCGTGGATGTGTGTGATGTCCTTAGGTTAGTTAGGTTTAATTAGTTCTAAGTTCTAGGGGACTGATGGCCACAGATGTTAAGTCCCATAGTGCTCAGAGCCATTTGAACCATTTTTTTAATAGCTGTCTGCTAGATAATTCGAACTACAATTTTTGAGGTATACCTAGAACGGGCGTCAACAACGTCTTCACAGAACTGAACGGAAATTTGTGTCAAACTTGCTCGGGGTTGGGTGTTCTGCTCATATAACCCAAAATACTATCAAATGTCTGCTGATATCCTTCCTACTGATACTAAAAGCATCGTTTCTAAAATATATTCTTAATTCTGTGTTAAGTTTGAAGCTATGGCAACTCAAAGTGGCTTACTTTACTCCCTGCATTCGAAGGTCATCTGACTATGACCGCATCAAATTTCGTCCGCTCGGTCTCAGGTTCAAGTCCTCCCGCGGGCCTGTGTGTGTGTGTGTGTGTGTGTGTGTGTGTGTGTGTGTGTGTTGTTCTTAGTATAAGTTCGCTTAAGTTGTGTGTAAGCCTAGGGACCGATGACCTCAACAGTTTGGTCCCTTAGGAACTCACACACGTTTGAACATATTCAAATTTCGGATCTCAAAATAAATGTACACTTGTCATCAAACCATTCTCTGACAATCCTTTATCAGCAGTCTGGCTGCACTTTATTCACAACCAAGCAGCAACTTTTCGCACTACAGTTCAAAGAGTAGAGGGTGAAACAATAACAGTCTTTGAAGTAATTTCGGTGTAACATGATTTAAAAGCTAATATAGTTTTTCTAAGGATGGACATTGTTTCATCAGAACAGTCAGATAAATTCTTGGTAAACTGGGAAATGAGGGTTTATCATCAGACATTGCAAAATTTGAACAGTAAGTCCATAAATTTTATGAGGTTGCAGCTAAATACTGAAATGAGTGGGATGAATCCATTGGGAGTCGCGGAACTGCAGTTGATTAATACTTAATGCAGGAGTACCCCACGGTTGGACATACAAGATTTCATTCGTGAAATGGCTCCTAGACGGCACGGGTTTGTATGATAAGTACGTGCACGTTAAAGAATATGTATCACCGAAAATATTAGAGAAATGGAAACTGGGAAAAAGGAGGGGGAGGAGGAAGAGGAGATTAGTATTTGCCGTCCCGTCGACAACGAGGTAATTAGCGACGGAGCACAAGCTCGCATTGGGAAAGGAAAGCGGCAGTGCCCTTCCTAAGGAACCATTCCGCATTTGCCTTGAGCGATTTGGGGAAATCAGGAAACCCTAAATCAGAATGGCCGGACGCGGGTTTCAACCGCGGGAAAGAAACAATCACACAGCGACTGTTGGGCAGAAATTATTTCACACTGTGATGTGAACAATGTACCTTATAGCTGCTTTCTTAAAATAACAGGATATCTTTGTGTAACTGCAACTAACGTCTCTACTGAACCAGTGTTTGTCACATTTGTGGTCAAACGACAGGACCGCTCTTTTGGTACAGACTTTGAAAGCTATGTTGATTAATAAAGAAGTTAAATCACACCTGTGGAAACTTTTGCACAATGTTGTGTGGTATACTGGATTTTCTAAAGAGGATTTATTCATCAGCAAAATACCAATGAGAAGTGATTCCTGCACTAATAATTCCACAGGATTGTTTGGCTGGAGTGAATTCAGACCTACCACATAATATGCAATTTAACATTATTTATTTATTTAGTTAGTTATTATTATTAGTTTCGATACCTTCGTATTTATGACGAAACAATTTTATGCATTTCTTTTGTCTCTTGTTTCACTGAGAAAAATTTAAAACGTCCCGTTTCCTTGTTGCAAAACAATGATCACCTCTTACGTGCAGCATTTTTGGACCAACCCAAAGGAAGTGTACCCGGAAATCATAAAATAGTTGCAAATAACTTAACTCTTCCGCTGCGGTGCCCTATTATTCCGTTCCCCAGGTGCTGTGGACGTGTAAACGCGCGCCGCTTCATACGCAATGCGTTTTTACGTATGCAAAGTCTTCAAAATTTCACGCCATGCTGTACTTAATATGGTGCAGCGCAGTAAGTATGAGGGTAACGAAACGAAATTCAGTTCTTTATAGAGTAAAAATGTCAAACTGTGATGGGCGAAAATCATAATTTTTTTCACCTAATAGTTTTCGAAAAATCGGGTGATAAGTATTTCATATCGGCTGGAACGCATTTGGCAATTTATGTAGTGAATAGTACATGCAGCAGCAGGCACAGAGCACTGTCGAGTCAGAGGACGGCCACGTGCGGCGCTTTAAACGCCGCAGCTGGCGAGGTCAGGGCCGTGGCGCGGCGCGGGCTATTTTCTGATTGGTGCGCTTCCGGCTCTCCCAGCGCATGCGCACAATCACCCGACAAGCTCTTCTCACTCTCCATTTCGGCCAATAACCGGCAGCTTGGCATCACATCTCAGCGGTCACCCTCCCTGCTAGACTACCCAACGCCGGAGTGCGGAACTGAGGTACTGGAGTACGCGCCGAGCAACAGCCAAATGTAGGGTGCACGCTGCAACGTCCCCAACTCCATAAAATTCACCGATGAAGTCTGCAACTTCACCATATTTGTACAAGCCGTTCCATTGCTCTCACTGACTTATCAAGACTGCGCGATGATAAGGAGTTTCAGATAGCCTCTTTATTTCCAATACAGCCATTACCGCCTTTATTACTACGTCACCAATTCACGTGCTGTGCATTTACACATATTAATAAATCTAAGCCCCCTGGCGCGTTTTTCTATCTGATCACCGTTACGCCAGATCAAACATAGATACTTCGTGCTACGCGTGCAGATGCACGCACCGAAATTGTTGTCATGCCCGCGAAATGCGCATGCAAACAAGGTAACTTAATTTTAGCCAGAAATGATACGAAATTCACCCACTGGTAACATTTACACTCAATAAAACGAAAACAGTCAGTTTCAGTACTTGACTGGACAGTGACAGATTTATTAAGGAATTTGTACAGTAGAGGAGCATCCAACAGCTGACCAAATAATTAAATATTTGACGTATCCACAAACGTAAATGGAAAAGCCCGTATGATGTCATTAATATAGGACATGACCAGAGACGTTGCTCATTGCTACTGGCCTGGGTGCAAAAACTGTATATTTCTTTAAGAGCTTCAAAAAATGAGTTCAATACACACCCAGAAAAATCTTTGATGATTTTTACTTTCTTCGACGTTCTTCTATAACACCACATTTGAAAAGTTTGTTATCTTTTTGTCTGAACTGTTTATCGTCCACATTTCACTTCTGTACAAGGTTACACTCCACACAAATACCTTCAGCAAAGACTACATAACACTTGAATTTGTTTTCAATATTAACAGAGATCTCTTCTTCAGAAATGTTTTCCTTGCTGTTGGAAGTCTGCAGTTTACATCTTCTCTACTTCACACACTAGCAATTAATCACACAAAAGAGCTGCATGCCTTCGGGAAAAATTCCGACTGTAGCTTCTACACCGGTTTCAGCTGTTTGTAGTATCGGCACAGCAAGCATACGCTAGCTAATGTTACAAGGCCACATCAGTGAATGGTCCAGATTAGGACCCCTGCAATTACTACACACATCAAAAAGTTTTGCATCACGCCAGTTCCCAGAACTCCTGAAGGTAGACGTTCACTGTGGATATTGTGTCACAGACATAGTCCCTTTGAGTGTTCAGAGATGTCACTAAACCCGTCCAAAGATGCATACAACCATGCATGAGCAGCGCATATTAGACGGAGGGGGTCCGACAGCCAATCAGTTCCACCACCAGGAAGGAGGTACATGGCTCCTCTGTAGTTCATCCATGCCTAGACGGTCAATACCGCGGTTCTATCGCGTCCGCATTGTTACTTTGTGCCAGGAAGGGCGCTCAAAAAGGGAAGTGTCCAGGCGTCTCGGAGTGAACCAACACGATTTCGTTCGGACATGTAGGATATACAGCGAGACAGGAACTGTCAATGACATGCTTCGCTCAGGCCGCCCACGGGCTACTATTGCAGTGGATGACCTACCTAAGGATTATGGCTCGGAGGAACCGTGACAGCAACGCCACAATGTTGGATAATGCTTTTCGTACAGCCACAAGACGTCACGTTACGACTCCAACTGTGCGCAATAGGCTGCATGATGCGCAACTATACTTCCGACGTCAATGGCGAGGTCCATCTTTGCAACCACGACACCACTCAGCGCGGTGCAGATGGGCCCAACAACACATCGAATGGACCGCTCAGGATTGGCATTACGTTCTATTCACCGATGAGTGAACGGCTGAACGCCTTAGACACACTGTCCAGCGAGTGCAGCAAGGTGGAGGTTCCCCGCTGGTTTGGGGTGGCATTACGTGCAGGCGACGTATGCCGCTGATGGTCATGGAAGGCGTACGATACGTGAATGCCATCCTCCGACCGACAGTGCAACCAGACCAGCAGCATATTGGCGAGGCAGTCGTCTTCATGGAGGGCAATTCGCGTCCCCATTGTGCACAACTTGTGAATGACTTCCTTTAGGATAACGGCATCCGCTCGACTAGAGTGGCCAGCATGTTATCCAGACATGAACCCTATCGAACATGCCTGGGATAGACTGAAAAGGGCTGTTTATGGACGACGTGGCCCACCAACCTCTCTCAGGGATCTGCGCCGAATCGCCGTTGAGGAAGTGGGACAATTTGGACCGACAGTGCCTTGATGAACTTGTGGATGGTATGCCACGACGAATACAGGCATGCGTCAATTCAAGAGGAGGTACCTGTGTGTACAACAATGCGGACCACCACCTCTGAAGATCTCGCTGTATGGTGGTACCAAGGTTACTAAATAATAAGGTTGGGCAGTAAGCGCTCTGCTCTGCCACTGGCTGGCCTAGTGACGTCAGAGTGGAAGCAAGCGCTCACAAGCAGACGACACGGCATGCGCGTTTACGTCTAGTTTTTGGCGGAAGATTTTGTTTATACCAGAACTGAGATGTCTAAACTGCTTTTCTGCTGCTAAAATATCACAGTTAAAACTGATGAGTCATATTCTTTCTCAGCTTATGCCTCCCACATCGGTAAAATATCAGATCACAACCACACTGACGCACACTTGAAATTCGAAACCTCGGCTCAAATAAATCAGAAACTATTCATTTAATCGCATTGAAATGAATTTACTTAACAGCTCGAAGTTGCACACACTGGTTTGTAAGAACAGCATTCCTTCTTTCTAAAGCCACTATAGTATTCATCAAAGTAGCTTTATCTGTGTCTGAGAAAAAAAAAAACTGTCATCTGTACATGCGCTCTTATTATGATGTTTCTTACTTGGTGACGGCTTTTCCAGAGTTTCCAGAGATCTCTTATATAGTTCTCGTTTCTTATACAGTTTGGTTCCGTCTTTGTGTTGCGGGTGACACATTGACAGTCGCACTACTGCACGGCAAATTGCACGAAGGAACTGCATCTGGCTTGAGCATTCTTTTTCGGGGCAAATTAAGCATTTCAGACTGTAGATCCCTTAAGTAATTTGTTTCTGCGAAATGGTGAAGACATATTCGTGCATGCGCAACATTTACACTGTCTTTCCTACAACATTTCGACAACCATAGTTTTTGTAATGTTTCATTACGCGGGAAACTGTGATACATTACGTCAGTTCCCTTTGTGCTCCGGTTGTAGGAAAAACAGCCCTTAACAGCACAGCCTGGCATTGTAAAAATTAATTTTCTCACTCACTTGTAGATTCTCCAATAAGAATTTCACAGGACGAACCATAAACTATAGAGCTGGCGAACACAATGTTGATCCCGCTGTCCACTGTCGCTAACTATTTCAGTTCAGAATCAAATATCAATTACAGCAAAAACCGTTAACACTCCCGAAATCCGAATGTTTCCGCTGTTGACTGAGTACCTCAGAAGAAAGAACTCAATCAAAATACTCCTTCAAACACAAAACAACACAAGAAAAACAATCACACACAATTCTAACTGTGTACTGTTTGGCACAGCTGCTTCCAAAGTGACGTCATGCGCACAACTGAGAAAACACGTTGCTTTCTGCGCATAGCTTTCTGCGCCTCCCTCGGTGGTACCACATAGAATGTGTGGTTTTCATGAGCAATAAAAAGGGCGGAAATTATGTTTATGTGTATCTCTATTCCAATTTTATGAACAGGTTTCGGAACGCTTGGAACCGAGATGAGCAAACCTTTTTTTTGATGAGTGTATATAGCGTGCCCTTCCTTCTTCAGGACCGACACGTTTGTCTGACCCGCACATATAGTCCTCTATTGTGGTTGCGCCTACCGTAAGACCAACTGTATCGATTAGTCACTCAGGCCACCCCATCTCGGCAAGTTCCACGGTTCATGGAGAGTGAAATTATCTGCGATCATGGTCTTAACTCTTGGGGCAATAACATGATTTCTCTGAATTGCAATACCTCGAAAATTATGCTATACAGTTGTACTAATCGGGTACTTCCCACAGCTTCAATTATTATGGTTTAGTCTCGTTCCGCTCGTTTATGAAGCAGGGGAAGAATGATTGCTTAACGCCTCTGCGCGCGCTGTAATTATGTAATATTTCTGGCTTTACAGCCATCATATTCGGCTACAAGAAGCTCTTCTTAGAGCAGTTGAGAAGGCAGCAGTGGGAAGATGACGTAATGTGTTGTGAGATACCGTTGATAGATGGTGTCTTCGGTAAGGGTATCGTGAGAAAGCCCGCCTAAATTGTGTTCCTTCGACATTGGCTACTGCGATTGAAGTTGCGTGCCAAAATGATAATCTTCTGTTATTAATATTATAAAAACAATAGCAGGCTGTCAATACATCATTAAAAACATTAACTGCCGGCAGGGTAATAAAGATTGGTAAACGAAGACTTCGGAGTTTTTCAGATTGCGCCCAAGTTGGATGGCGGGCGAAGTGATTCGGCTGTAAGAGAGAGAACTGGTTCGGAAGACAGACATGTCTGTCGCTGTAGGTATCGATTAATGAATTACTATCAATCTGGTTATTTGGATGTGTAATTTAGAACAACTTTATGGTAACTATACAAAGGCGCAGTTCAACGGTATGTTAATTTTTTATCAAGTGTGCAGAATGCAGATTATTTGTGATTCATGAAGTGAAATATAATTGGGCAGTTTCTCGTACTCCGCTAATAAAAAGAAAGTGGCATCCCGTATAAACCAACTAATTGAAAATTCTATTATTCGTACAATATCAGTTCCTCGCTAAGGGTCTATTACAGCCTCAACGTAACGGATTCACAACCTACGTGCTGTTTTCTACGCAGGGGACAACCACTATAGAAGAATGCAGGTTGATGAGCATTGATTAAACTTATGCATTCCACTCAGGGTGCTGGAAACAAATAGGCACCTCGCGTGAACTGCAACCTTAGTACAAATGAGATCAGTGATACGTCATCTGCGGTAGAAGGAACAGAGATTTTTGACACGGAAATGGCTAATTGTTGTACCGATGTTACCTTGAACTACCTTGAGAACACGTAACTCTCTCTCTCTCTCTCTCTCTCTCTCTCTCTCTCTCTCTCTCTCTCTCTCTCCCTCCTCTCTCTACGCCTGGTGAAGTTACAGCAAGCACTTTCCGAAAATCAAAAAACACGGCATCGTATTTCTCCTATCTACGAAAAAAGATAGCGTATGATATGCGGTCTATAGTGAGCTGAGATGTACACACACTGTAGAGTTGTGGATTACGCCGTGCCGGCCGCGGTGGCCGTGCGGTTCTGGCGCTGCAGTCCGGAGCCGCGGGACTGCTACGGTCGCAGGTTCGAATCCTGCCTCGGGCATGGGTGTGTGTGATGTCCTTAGGTTAGTTAGGTTTAAGTAGTTCTAAGTTCTAGGGGACTTATGACCTATGATGTTGAGTCCCATAGTGCTCAGAGCCGTTTGAACCATTTGGATTACGCCGTATGCAGCGTAGAGTGGCCACTGAAGAGAAATCAGCCTGCCTTGTGACACGGTTCCCAACGTTTTCTCTTTTTGCAGACGCGGGGGAGGCCCACGTGAAGTGAGCCAAGGTCGAGCAATTCTGACATCAAGGACACATTTCTAAGACAACGGCCCATTCGCTATCAAATATTTCGCCTAGTGATCATTAGGAACTAGCAAAGGGCGTCCCACTACTCTTAAAGGGGCTCCACCCCTTTTTCATCGTCAAGTTCGTGGGTACCTGAACACGGGGCTACTGCATCGATGGACTGGCCGTGCTACAGAAGGGGAAAAGCGACTGCTACAGTCGGCGATGCCATTCTGGGACGGGTACGGCAAGGATACGAACACCGTATTGACGTCTGCCGAGTCACTCATGGTTTGCATATCGAATGTTTGCAAAAAAAAAAAAAAAAAAATCAGAGTTCCTCTTCAAAATGCAATGTGTATAACATCTGTACAATGTACATCTTGTGCAATAAATAACTGAAATCGTTCCCGGATTTTATGTACACCCTGGATTAATGAAGCGATTGATACGGAGCCGACGGCAAAACTCAACGCACAGTAGCGTGAAAGGTACGTACGTATCCTCTGACATCTCACTGTTGTCTAAAGGAGCGCTGTAAATACAGGGTGTTCCAGTATCTTGATGACCGCAAGCACAATGCAATATGTGCCGGACTGCGAGTGCCGACAAATCAAATACCGTGTCGATCGTATACTATCGCAGCTTTAAAATTTAAAATATATTCAAATAAGTATTGTTACTAATCCATGCCATGCAGGGAGATGTAACTGCATTTCTGACATCTACTGAAGAAATGATGCTTCACAAAGTGTAGTTCTCTTTGAGAAATTGAATTAATTCGCTCTCTGATACGAGCCTTGGGTGTATCGAGAGGTTGTAACAATGGAAAATTGTACTGAAATGCAGGAGGATCTGCAGCGAATTGACGCATGGTGCAGGGAATGGCAATTGAATCTCAATGTAGACAAGTGTAATGTGCTGCGAATACATAGAAAGATAGATCCCTTATCATTTAGCTACAAAATAGCAGGTCAGCAACTGGAAGCAGTTAATTCCATAAATTATCTGGGAGTACGCATTAGGAGTGATTTAAAATGGAATGATCATGTAAAATTAATCGTCGGTAAAGCAGATGGTTGGTGGTTGGTATGGGGAAGGAGACCAGACAGCGTGGTCATCGGTCTCATCGGATTAGGGAAGGATGGGGAAGGAAGTCGGCCGTGCCCTTTCAGAGGAACCATCCCGGCATTTGCCTGGAGTGATTTAGGGAAATCACGGAAAACCTAAATCAGGATGGCCGGACGCGGGATTGAACCGTCGTCCTCCCGAATGGGAGTCCAGTGTCTAACCAGGTAAAGCAGATACCTGGAAACCTGGGCACTTACCGAGTTTAGGGGGACAAACTTCTCGAACATATTTTTTCTCACTTTTTGATCAGTTAGACCATGTTGATCTCTAATGTCTTATTTATTTCCATCCCCGATAAAAACTTTTTAATATATCGAGAGAAAAAAAATTAATGATTTTTTTTATTTTTTGACCGGACCACGAATATGTTATTTGCAAACATCACTGAAGCTAAATCGTAGCACATCAAAGCACTCAGATAAAATCGCCTCACTCAGTTTACACTAAAGTCAAATAATAGTGTAGTTAAGTGTTAGTTCGATGTTTGTTCTGTGTGTTTGTTCAACTAACTCGTAATGACTAGAATTTTCCTTGATTTGACCGAATTTCGTATGGTAAATCTGTTCGACGTTTGCCGTGATAGTGATTCAGCTATTGAATGGGCTTTCGGTCATGGTTTGCTGAAACATGAGAGATTCTGTGATGATGGACAATGCCTTGGCGGGGCGAATAAAATGTTCTTAGAACGCAAAGAATTTGCCGACGGTCGTATTTGGCGCTGCTCTGTAAGACGCATTTGCAGGAAGAAGATTTCAATCGCAAAGATTCCTTTTTTACGGGTAGTCAGTCATCTGTCTATCAAATGCATTATCAAAATGGCTTACTTCGAACTCGATAAACAGGAATTTTTGATGCGTGAACTGTAAATCTCGGCTAATACGGCTGTGGATTGGAAACAGTTCTGCAGAGACATTTGCTGGAGTATTTAGTGCAAGAGCCAATTGTTTTAGGCGGTCCCTACAGTTGAGATCGACGAAAGCTGTTTTGCCCGTCGAAAAGACAATCGAGGTCACAAGGTTAAGGAACAGTGGGTATTCGGCGGATACGACACTAAGGCCAGAGAAAGCTTCCTCGTTCCTGTAGTTCGAACAGATGCTGCAACTTTGCTGCCGCTTCTACAACAATATGTGCGGCCCGGGACCACTATTGTTTCCGATTTCTGGGGAGCGTCCGTGTTATACGCATTTGACTGTTAATCATTCCATGCATTTCGTTGATCCAATCACTCACGCAACTACTAATCGTGTTGAAAGCGTATGGCAGAAAAGTAAACAGAAAAGCAAGCACATGTTTGGTACTCATCGTAATATGCTGTCCAAGTATTTGGTCGAGTTTCTATGGCAGCAACGCTTTGGATCAAACCCATTTCACAATTTGATTGATCACATCAGGCGCGTTTATCCGAATGCTGCGATTTAGTTTGCTGCAATTTAACTTGAACGATCTTTACGCATTGATATATTTCGATTACATGAGAATATGTTGTTTTATTGTTTCAATCACATTGTTATGTTGTATTGTTACATTTTGATTAAATGACAGTATGTTGCTTTACCGTTTCAAAACCGATTAAAAATGTCATATTCGTGATCAGCATAGTCAAATTGACGATAATCGGAAAAAAATCATGGGTGTCCCCCTAAACTCCATAAGTGCCGAAACCTGAGCCTAAATAATCTCTGGATAATACGAGCGGAATCTTTACGCCGATACGAATCGTAAATACACACTTGCTGTGGAACAAAATAATTCGGTCTTGCTACTGTTGCGTTCGCAGACTTCACTGTTACAGTCGTTATGTTTGTTTCACTGTCCGAATGTACACAAGCCGAAAAAGTGCGTTGTGCGGACACTAACAGGGGACCCATTTGACTAGCCTGTGCTGCTTGGGTGGCACGCAAACAGAACCCGGCGCTTGTTGTCATCAGATGAATGGAACACGCTGTGTTTAAACATGACATCACAATCGCTGGTTGCAGCAACCACCACCTACAAACTAAACACGGGACACGGACTACGCTACAGTTAAGACAACCTACACAACCAAACATCTCTCCTCGACAGTGTGAAGCTACGTAAGCGTCATGTGACGTCCGTCATCCTTTTCAGGTTGTGACACAGATGTTATCCCGCACATATGAATCAAACAGATTCTAGTTTATGGACGTTATGATCAGGACCAAACTGTCGTGGCCGATCTGAATCGTGAAATTCTGGCATGCACTAAGTACAACGAAGCACAAGTAGTATTGTACTGGAAACTGGTTGCCACGGATTTACCCCCGACCTACAAATGCTGCCTCTTCACTCCTCATATTAGTTGTAAATAAGTACAATTTGATAGCGGAATACATAAAAGAAACAGATTACAGCTTTAAGCATTGTACTGTATGTCCACGCGACTCATGTAGTCTTATGGAGATACTGTGGCCTGGTTAGACTAAGGTGGTGTACCTCTCGCGAACTTATATTTGTAAGTGAAGACTGAAATTACAGTTCCTTCAAATACTTTTTTAAATTAAGAATTTGCATGTGTATATGTACCCCTCATACTATTTTGAATAAGAGACTCTATGATGAACATTGTAGTAATGTAGTGTCTCTATATCATACTATCCACAAAGTTAGGCTTACTCTGTCATTCTACTTTAATTGAAAGTTTTATGAAGCTCTGTACGGCTATGCCTGTTGCTAGCTGTGCGTTTAATGTTGCCTAAAGCCAAAATAAACAACCAATTCTCCCTCCCGCTCAAAAATCACGCTCTCTGTATTTCTGTTCCTTTTTTAACACCCGTTTGCGGCGATACAGAAGTCTGCCGATCGCAACTAGACTACATTTTCCTGAAGAGGCACTACCTGTATCCCTTGATACAGTTAGCCAACTTTCCTACCAGCCAAACTAATATTTAAGTTTGGCACTTTTATTTTATAGACTTATACGGTACTAAAACGCAGACAAGAACTATATGTATTACATCAGATACTATCAACGACACCCCACGCTAAAACTTCTTGCCTTACAAAGTATGCATAACACGGAATTGCACTTGGCAACAGATGAAGTTGTCCGCTAACGTAAAACATCGAAATCACCAGATCTGTATGCAGTATAAGAACTCGTTAAGTCACTAATGAAAATACAGTCATAACAGCAAAAAGTTCTTAAGGTATGGCAGAGAGAAGAAATATAGTTTTGTTGGACGTAGCCCGAAACTAAGTAATTTCAAATGTACGCGTACCCTGAACACTTACCGGTTTTTGGATAAATATTTAGACTGTTTAGTAACAAGCCAATTTTTTTAAAATGAAATTATATTCATGATACGCATCATCTCGCAACCATCGTCCACCAACCCAACATAGTCGTCAACTTTCATTGGAAAAAAATTGCTATTTTCTAATACTTTACGTTCAGCTTTAACGGAAACCCAATCATCTACTAGAAATGGAATGAGAAAAAATAATCAATTAAAAATACTGAACCACATAAATGGAGTAATAGCTGATTAAGTCTGCTAAATTTCTTGAAGAATCCGGCTTCAAGAAACAAAACATTTATAAGCGATTAACAATCGATTTAACAAGACGTACGTACAAAGAATATATGTTTGATGAATATACAATTTCTATACATACCCACAGAACTGTTAGAACATTTATAATAACCCTAACTAACATCACTAGCGCACAAAGTCGTAAATTGGATTCTGCTTTTCATATTTGTTTTCGGAAATAAAAATACTGCTAAGATAGACAAACCGTTGGAATTAAATAATTTGAATCAAGACGCAGAATTGCAACTCACGTCATAGAAGTGAACAAATTAATTCTTTCACTAGTCAGATATAACACCTAGTCGGACTGTATCAAAACTGAATTCCAGAAAAAGCAAACGCATTCGCAATCCATTAAGTTGAAAATATCGACGCGGCACGTAAAAATACGCATTGGTCGACATGAATTACAATCAGATTGGCTGGAAATCTGGCGCCATCTCAGATCGAAACAATCGCGCAACGTTATGGCAACATGTTTCATACTTAGCAATTTTCGCAAACATGTTAAAATTACCAGTAAAGTAGTATAAAAAGTTCAAAGATTTAATCACCATATGCATAAGAATATATCAGCCAAATTTCGCGTCAATATTCCAGTGCGAATCTTTTATACTTCGTCCCAGATGTAGTATAATTAAGGTTAGCGAATCGAATATTGCAGTTTCAATGGCGTACGTATGGTGCATTGAAACAAACGAAAATCAACTCGGCGAACAAAATTACGGATAGTCACTAACGTTAGTTAACGTATAGGATTTTCACGTAAATAACTAATATCTACAAGAAACTATTTCTGAAAAGCTACTGCAAATATGGTTGTTTCAAACTGTTCTGTTGACGTTGAGCTATCACTGCCAGCAACGAACAATCATCAAAACGAGAATTAAGAATATAAACAACACGTATTACCAACAATAAATCCAATTTAAATGGGTAAGTCTATCACTAGTACTACGCATATTGCTCGTATAAATCAATTGGTGGTACAAATCAATAAAACATTGATAGCAACGCTAGCTACAAAAGCACAATTAGGAGTAACACACGTGGCTCACCACTTACGCAGCATGACTCAGACAAACGAGGCTCGAAAAAACAAAAAATGATGGGCAAATGCTACATTACCGAAAAATGTTATATAGCGAGTGATCAACTAGAGCATACGAACAGACGTAGTAGGGCGCTGGAGGCTCGGCTTCCAAGCCGTCCTGTCTGACAAAGATGTTTGCAGTCGCCCACTTGCTGGATGCGATGGTATTGTACGCGCTGTTGAAATCTATTTTGCACAGCTGAATCGTTCACGACACGAAAGAGTCTTCAAAATGGACGCCTCCCAACAATGGGAGGCGGCGACTGTCTTCTGTCATGGCCGCCGGCCGTCACTTCAAAGATGCTCTCTAGAGAGACGGCCATGGCGTTCAAAATTTATCTCAGTTTACACTCTCGATGCTCTCTATTTTCGGCATTTGGTCGTGTGTTAAGGGATATTTTTGTGCCTAACGTTTTGTGTCCTAACGCTGGAGACGTGAATATCTCTACTATTTCTAAGAAAATGGCCTACTTCAGGGCAACTAGTACGAACCTCGAAAAAATCGATCGCGCGAAACCCCACTTGAGGTTTTCTCACATTTGCATCTGCAGCTATATGCTTAGTCTACAATTCACACCTGTGTGCGCAGCGGTGGGTTCATCGAACCAGTTTCACAGTTTCTCTACCATCCCACACTGGAACACCACGCGGGAAAAACGAGCTCTTTAAATCTCTCCGCGCGAGCACTGATTTCTCTTGTTTTCTTACGGTGTCATTTCTCGCTACTTAGTTAGGTGTCAACAAAACATTTTCGCAATCACGGGAGAAATCTGGTGATTGAAATTTCATAATAAGATCCTGCCGCAACTAAGAATGCATCTGTTTTAATGATTGCCACCCCTCTCGCCTATCATATCGGTGACACGCTGTCGCCTATTTCGCGACAGTATAAAACGAGCTGACCATCTTTAAATTTTTCGACGGCCTCCGTCAATCCTATCTGTTAAGGATTCCATACCGAACATTAATACTCTGGCAGAGGGCGCACAAGCATAATGTTGGAAGTCTGTTAGCTGGACTTATTGCATCTGTCAGTAAAACACAGGCTTTGGTTCGCCTTCCTCATAACGTTATCGTGATATCCTGAAAGCCACTGATTACGGAAGTCAAGTAGTTACAGTTATTTCTAGAATTTCTTGACTCGGCATCACGTCAGTGTTTGCTCTATCAAACAAAATATGTGGCTGGGTTGAGGATTTCTAAGAAGGCAAGACGCAGCATGTTGGGTGGGCAGCCGTCGAATGACGTAACTTGAGGTGTGTCTATTAGCACTGAGATTTTTCGAAGGTGATGCAGTTTATACAATTCTGTACAGTAAATGGCATAAAACTATTGATAAATATAGATTATGAACGAAAGTCTGTTGCTAAGGCAGATAACTCAAAATTTCTGGGTGTGTGCATTGATGAGAAACTTAAATGAAAGAAAGACATCGATGATCTGCTGAAATGGTTAGTTTCAGCTACTTATGCTATTAGGGTTATTGCAAATTTTGGTGATAAACATATCAGTAAATTAGCCTTCTATACCTATTTTCATTCACTGCTTTCATATAGCATCATATTTTGTGGCAATTGGTCATTAAGAGAGAAAGTATTCATTGGACAAAGCGTGTAATCAGAATAGCTGAGCCCACCCAATATCACCTTGCTGACATTATTTAAGTAACTCTGAACATTCACAGTGGCTTCGCAATACATATATTCACTAATGAAATTTGTCATTAATAACCCATCCCAGTTCAAAAATAACAGCAAAGTGCATAGCTACAACACTAGAAGACACGATGATCTCCACTATTCTGGATTAAACCTCACTTTGCCACCCAAAGGGGTGCATTATGCTGCCACAAAAATCTTTGGTCAATTGCCAAATAGTATTAAAATGTCTGACATCGTCAATCAACATTTAAAAGCAAATTAAAAGAATTTCTGAATGACAGCTCCTTCTACTCAATAGATGAATTCTTAGATATGAAGTAGTAACTGAATTAAAATCAATTATTTTGTGTGACGAAAACTTATGTTAAAGTGACACGTTCCACATCATTACGAAACGTCGTATTCATGATCTATGGAACACGGATTAACCTATGTATGTATGTATGTATAATTAAGTGCTGCTGCTGTTAAGTATTAAGTTAGGTCTTGTTAAGATTTCAGAATGGTACAATGACGGATAAACTGCACAGAAAAGAAACATTATTCACTTCTTAAGAGAAAAAACTATAGTACCATATGACTACAATATCAACCATTCACAATTTGAATCAGTAGACTCATACAGATACATGGATGGGACAGTCTAAAAGGATTCGGAGTGTTACGATCACACAGTCTCGTACGTAGGTGAGACAGATGTCAGTCTTCGATTCATTGGCAGGATACTGAGAAAATGAAGCCAGTCTACAACGGAGACTGCTTCCAAACCACTTATTTCCCATATTACAATGCGGCTCAAGTCTGTGGCACCCGTACCGGACAGGAATAAGGGGTGATAACTGTCCACGTACGAAGGAGAGCGCTATAAATAGTCACTAATTCATCTGACTCACGAAAATCTTGAAAAACCTTAACCGGCACACAAGTGAAGATAGAAGCAAATAATCCTGCGAAAGACAGAAACAAACACGTCGGCGTGACTCCGCGGTCTTTGGCACTGGTCAGATGACGTCACGGTCCAACCGTTGCGTGGGTTCTTATCAACAGTTGTCTGTACCGAGCCTGTTAAAAGTCCATCGTTAAGTGACCACGATTTTACCGCCTCAAAGGATGTTACGGCATTAGAGGGCTAAACGTTACACGCAGTCACATGCCTGACACAACGGTCTAATGGCTATAAAACAGAAATCTCCAAGAATGTAAGTAGTGGTCGTTAACGCCGGCATTATATATTTACGGTTTGTAATTTGGCGTTTTTAAAATTGTTTCTAAAACTGAAAACAGTACAAAATGTTAAAAGTAAAAATAACTGCTCCGTTAGAAGGTGCGGTGTATATTTGGAACTGCAAGTAATTGAACAGAAAAAACCGTAGAGTCGTGTTTACTATAAGATACCAACGGATGGCTGTGATCTATCATACGCTTAACGTGGTTTCCTTGGCCTTACAATAACTGCGTATTTACAAACGAGACTAGCAACAGACATGCAGAACGCAAAGCTCAGTACATACAGCTGTTCGATATATCAGGAAAATACCGCACTTCCATTTCACTTGATATGAGGGGCAGTATGTGGCACAAAAACAGAAGAAAAATTATGGACAACTGAATGTTCACAAAACTTATATCATCACGTTGCACATCCTAAGACAATACATTCGGGATGTAATACAATATTAACAATATCTGCCTTCTCTTTGTGCCTTTTCTTAATTTCAACGTATGGGGCACACAATGCTCTTGGTTAGGTTTGTACAGGACTGTTTAGTTTATGTTAATTTGAATTCATCGCATTCCTCTTTGGTTTCAAGTGAAAATTGACGAGACACAACTGAGCGTGTTTGTTACATTTTCTCTGTTTTCTTTTACCGGAGGAAAGAGACTTCCGCGACTACGTTAAGCTTTTGGGCGTACGTCTAAGTTTTTGTGTAAATCGTTTGCCATTCACGTTTAATCTCAACCCTACATTGGAACGTATTCTAAGACTTGATTTTTAGGCTACCAACAGTCCTCGGATAAGCAAACACTTTCTTTATTTTTGTGCCTTTTTACAACTGTTTTTAACCATTACACTCGTGTTTAATTGAATTACGTATTTCTTGCAAATTTGGTTTATGTTTACATCCGCGTAAGAATTTGTTGCATGGCCTGTCAACATTTAGCACAGCTAACAATGAACACCAGAGACGCTGCATAAAATTCAAACAAGCTGGCAAGAATGTGAGGCGTGGGGTCCATGGGTGGTGTGAAGTCATCCACATGAGTGCTAAAATGAATTCGTTAAACTTCGGTCACACGATAAATCAGCCGTAAATTCAACTAAATACAATTACAATTACGAACAACTTAAATTGGAAAGAACACATAGAAAATGTTGTGGGGAAGGCTAAACAAAGACTGCGTTTTATTGGCAGGACACTTAGAACATGTAACAGACCTACTAAGGAGACTGCCTACACTACGCGCGGGGTAGCCGCGCGGTCTCAGGCACCTTGTCACGGTTTGTGTGGTTCCCCCCGTCGGATGTTCCAGTCCTCTCTCGGGCATGGGCGTGTATGTATGTTGTCCATACCGTAAGTTAGTGGAAGTTAGATTAAGTAGTGTATAAGCTTAGGGACCGATGACCCAAGCAGTTTAGCTATGTAGAATATGAAATTAACAGGTTTGATCAATTGTTCAGCCGGTCTGTTATACGCAAAATTACGGTCAACTGTCGTAGACTTTTAGTGCTTTACGTACTAGGAGTCCTAGGAAAAAAAATCAAACCATGTCAAATGAAGCATTTTCACGTTCTTCTGAAGTACAAAGAACAACTGTTCGAAATAATTTAAATTTTTTTATAAGAAAGTACAGGTGGCAACGCTATATGCCTGGCTCAGCTATGAGTACTGCTTGGCCGGACCGATGGCTGTGTCACAAGATGATAGGAGCCAACATTCCTTTGAGGCTCATACAAGCTGACAGCCCGCGTCACAGTGGATACGCCGGTTCCCGTGAGATCTCTGAAGTTAAGCGCTGTCGGGCGTGGTCGGCACTTGGATGGGTGACCATCCAGGCCGCCATGCGCTGTTGCCATTTTTCGGGGTGCACTCAGCCTCGTGATGCCAATCGAGGAGCTCCTCGACCGAAAAGTAGCGGCTTCGGTCAAGAATACCATCATAACGACTGGGAGAGCGGTGTGCTGACACCACGTCCCTCCTATCCGCATCCTCCTTGAGGATGACACGGCGGTCGGATGACCCCGGTGGACCACTCGTGGCCTGACGACGGAGTGCTAAAATACGACCCGCGTCAAGGTATATGAACGCACGACTTTGCGAAAGATGGAATGAGCCCCAAAACAGTGCTATAGTTCTAGCGGAAGCGCATGCCGGATGGAGTGTGCGCCAGGGTTTCGAACGTCAGCAACTGTGAAACAGCTGCAGTGTGTTTACGTCTGACGTAACAGTGGCGGCAAAAAGTGAGGGCGCCGTTTGGTGCAGTGTGTGGCGTAAGGGAGAGGTGGCCAATGAGGAAGCGAGGCTTACAGTGGCCACGCCCCCCGGCGGGGTCATCTTCGGGTCAGGCTGAGTCACGTGCGCGCCGTCAGCTGGAACTCTTGCTGCCACCAAGCACTAACGAACGTCAAGGGCACTGATCGCCATTAACATTGCAACAGCGTTAAAGCAGCACACAACGTATGTCATATTTGTCATAAAGTATACTTCATGCTTGGGTTTGCAAATGATAAGCAATTCAGCGAAATCGTACACAGTAGCTAGGAGAAACACAGCCTACATTCTTTGTATAATTAAAAATTTGGCGCAAATTTTTAATTTGCAAAACTCACTACAATACTGGTTAGAATGAATTTCTTTCATTTACGGCAATGATCACAAAACGTTTGGTCCCACCAGTTTCCGTCAGTAAATCGTGGGAATATGAAATGAGCGTGTGGCATTGTTGGCCGGGGAAGTTCGGTCGCCGGGTGTTATTTCAGTCGACGCCACATTCGGCGACTTATGTGCCGGTGATGAGGATGAAATGATGATGAGGACAACACGAAACGCAGTCCACGGGCGGAAAAAATTTTCAACCCGAGAATCGAACCCGGGCCAGCTGCATGGCAGGCAAGCACGTTACCACGCAGCTAAGCAGGCGGGCAAATCATGGGCAATGGAATACAAGTAGTAAACAGTTTACGTCTTAGAACAGTACAATATGCCGCAAATGGTTCAAATGGCTCTGAGCACTATGGGACTTAACTGCTGAGGTTATCAATCCACTAGAACTTAGAACTACTTAAACCTAGCCAACCTAAGGACAGCACACACATCAATTCCCGAGGCAGGATTCGAACCTGCGACCGGAACGGTCGCGCGGTTCCAGACTGTAGCGCCTAGAACCGCTCGGCCACCCCGGTCAGCAATATGCCGTAACGAAAAATTATTACTTTCATAGATATGAAAACATGAGCTTAAAACATGACGAAGCATAACTCTTTTATAAGATGATTAAACTAATACAACGATAGTGGGTGGCATCATCACAAAATCAGTATGCATCGTCGCACACATTTCAAGCGTGACGTAAACTAGACGATATTCTGGCACAGTCATACCGTCTTTATCGCTACTGGTCATAACAAACTGCAATAAAGTCGCCACGACATATGTTGGCGCCCGAAGCTCGTTAGATGTCGCTACTCTAAGTCTACATATATTCCTCAATTATAAAATCTGTACAGTATACAATAAGTGAAGAGCACATTACGTAAAATCTGTAGCGGGCTTGTCAAATGTCTAAGTTACTACAGTGATAAACTGTAATAATTAAAACACGAATAAAGTGAAAATTGTTAAAAAGGAAATGGTCAATGATAGTATATAATTTTGAAGCGCTCTCGTGGTCATTTTAGTTAAAAAAAAAACATAACAAGAACAAGCTTATAGAGCTAATTAAATAACAAGAAGCTCATAGAATAACTAAGCAAAGAAGCGAAAAAGGGTGACAACAAAATATTAAAGTAAGGGATCAGCGACACCTGATGGCGTAGTCGACAGAATGTAACATAGGCGAGAAGTCGGAGGAACTTGAGCGCCAAATAGCCTCGCGTACCGTTCCGGGAAAAGAAATTCAGTTCTTATCGAGTAAAGGCACCAGACGGCAGCGCAAAAATCAAATGTATTCACCTAATAGTTTCCGAAAAATCGGATGATGAGCTTTTCATATCGGCAGGAATCTGTCTCTGAGCACAGGCAGTATAATTTGGCCGGGAGTGGATCCACAGCACAAGCAGCCACAGCAACATATGCAAAAAGTGATTTTTGTAATATTTCTGCCATTGTAACCAGCACGATATGCAAAAAGTGCGTTTTGTAATATTTCTGCCATTGAAACCACCATACTCGGCTACAAGAAGCTCTTCTCAGAGCAGGTGAGAAGGCAGCAGTGGCAAGATGACGTAATGTGGTGTGACATAACGATGACCGATGGCTTAATGCAATTTTGTCATATGATGACATGATGGAGACCGTAGCTGTTATTTTAAGACAAATGTTGATGGTGTTGGGCAGCAACCAGCCACAAATTTACTTTCAGTTCCTTTATTCAAAGAGTGTACCGTTACCGGTTTCGAATCGTTGTGATTCATCTTCAGACGGTTTATGACATGTGGTGTGTTTTTTACAGTAATTATAAGCACGCCACACACAGATGGTTGCGTCACATGCAACGAAAATCTGTAAAAAGCACACGAAGCTCTCTCGCGAACCTTGAAGAACTAGCACTCCTCGAAGAAAGGATATTGCGAAGACCTGGCTTAGCCACAGCCTGGGGCACACAGTTTTAATCTGGTAGGTGGTTTCATGTCTAGCTTGTAAATCACAGCTGGTTCGGCAATCTGCCTTAGTCGGTATCGATTCACGAATTATTAGCAACCTCTTGTTATTTGAATGTGTAATTGAGAAGAACTTGATGGTAACTCCGCGAATACGCAGTTCATTGTTTTTTTTTTTTTTTTTGTTTTTTTTTTTTTTTTTTTTTTTACGAAGAGTGGAAATTATTTGACTCAGAAAGTGGAATATAGTTGTGCTATTTCTCGTATCCTGCTAATAAGAACAGACTGCCATCCTCCATAAACAGATTAATTGAATCTTTTATTATTCGTACAAGTTCAGGTCCTCGGTAACAATTTATTACAGCCTCAAGATAATGGAGTCACAACCTATGTTCTGTGCAGGGGACAACAACTATAGAAGACTGGAAGTTGGCGAACACTAATTAGAACTTATGCATTCCTCTCAGGACGGTGGAAGAAAGACGCCTCGGCGTGTATCTTTGTACAAATGAGATTAGTGACGCGTCATTTGTGATAACACGGAGGCGGTATGAAAGAGAGAAATTTTCGAGGGAACGGGTTTATCATAGGCACGTATGTTTCTCCGTTTCTCCCCCTCTCATTTTTTCAACTTGCAGCAGTCTGTAGGAGCGAAAGGTTTAGAGGAAGACATTGGAAGTAATTGGAAGGCGGAGCGCTAGATTTCTTACCCGTAAGTTCGACCAACAACTGTGTTACAGTGACGCTCGGTAAACTGAAATTCGATCTATGAAGGGAACATGACATTCTTTTCGCGAAAAAGGAGGGTCATTCAACAATTGAAGACCCAAATTGGTCTGGAGGAAAAAGCTTTAACTTTTACCAAACATTACTTTTTCTACTTTTCATCATAATCCCCTTGAACATTTATGCAATTGTTGCAACGGGCTGCAAACTTTTTATTCCGGCTGCAAAGAACTCTTTATTTAATGTTTGAACCAATTTCCGGCAAACTTGTTCACGTCCTTGTTGTCCTGGAACCTCTTCCCACGTAATGCCTCTTTCGGTGCATCAAAGAAATGGAAATCAGTAGGTAATAAATCAGGACTCTTAAGGGGGAAAGGCAGTACTCCCAGCCCGTTTTGTCGATAGTTACAAGGATTAGTTGAGCTCTATGAGGACGTGCGTCGTACTGGAGAATCACAATGAGTTCCACAGGACGTCTCTCTCTCATGGCTGGCTTCACCTTGTTTAAAAGCAAATCCGGGGAGTTTTGGCTGTTCGTTGTACGCTGCTCTTCGAGATAATCACAAATCACCGTCAACACTTTTCCTACTGATTCTTGGGTTTTGAATTTTTCTTGACGGGTGAGTTGGTGTACTTACACTCCACGCTTTGTCTTTTTGATTCTGGCTCATAATAGTGAACACAAGTTTCATAACAAATTAAAATTTTGTTGAGGAAGTGTTCACCTTCTCTTTCATAATGTTCCTTTAGCTTAAAAATTGTTCAAATGGCTCTGAGCACTATGGGACTTAACGTCTAAGGTCATCAGGCCCCTAGAACTTAGAACTACTACTCCGGCATGATTCGAACCTGCGACTGTAGCGGTCGCGCAGTTCCAGACCGTAGCGCCTAGAACCGCTCGGCCACCACGGCCGGCGTTCCTTTAGCTCTGTGCATACATATTACTTATGTAGCCACACCAACTCGTTTGGGACCCACCTTGCACATGTTTTGCGGTACTTCAGCTTGTTACAGATAATGTTATGAACCGTACCAGTACTAACTTGAACCTTATGAGCTATCATTCTCACAGTCAACGAATAACGTGATCAATGCGACTTTGAAGTGAGGGAGTTGAAAGTGCAACTGGTCGGTCAGAACGCTGTTCGTCAGTCACTGAGTCGCGACCGTTTTCGAACTCCACCTACTTGTAAAAATTTAAACGATTCATACAACCTTCACCATAAACTGTACACATTGAACAGTATATATTCGCTGGTTTCTCGCCTTCAGCAAGTAAAAAACGAATCACAGAACGTCTTTCAACTAATGTGGACGTTTCAAAAAAATGGTTCAAATGGCTCTGACCACTATGCGACTTAACTTCTGAGGTCATCAGTGGCCTAGAACTTAGAACTAATTAAACCAAACTAACCTAAGGACATCACACACATCCATGCCCAAGGCAGGATTCCAACCTGGGACCGGAGTGGTCGCTCGGTTCCAGACTGCAGCGCCTAGAACCGCACGGCCACTCCGGCCGGCTGGACGTTTCAAGCGGACTCGTCATCTTGAAATGTATTTTTGAGGTTATAAACAAAACAATTTCGATTCATCAGTTGATCAGGGCTCATCCCATTGATGCCAACTGAAAGCCATAAAAGTACCAAACTTGCCCTACTAACATTTTTCCCCCCCAGACCAATTTCCCTCTTTAATTATTAAATGACCCTCGTACTATTGAGGAAATTTAGCCAACTGACAACCGAAGCTGACTGCAGAATGATTGTATTGCAGAGCCACGTGACGTACCTGGAGCAGGGAATCTGCTGCTTCCGAGCCAGACGGGTAGCCACATGGAGCGCGGCGAGCCTGGAGCAGCGCGGCCGGACGGACAAAGGCCAGCCGGCAGTCCAGCGCACTGGACACGGCAGCGGCGAACAGCACAGCACGAAAGCGGACCGTGTCAGCGCGTGGAGGGGTCCTGGGGAACGCTGGGACCACGCGACGCACGCCTTCTCCCACCCCCCCTGCTCTGTCACAGTGGCGGCCAATGGTGCAGACAGTCTAATAACCCTGCGCCAAAGACATCGCGTGCCACTCTCGTAGCCCTCTCGTTGAAGAAAATAAGTATTATGTTCCTTTAGAGCACTGGTTCCCAAGCTGGGGGTAATATGATATTGTCTAAGGGGTACAAACAAAAGAATTCGATTGTGTTACGGTTACGAAACGAAGTTTTTTTTTTTTTTTTAAGATCGTTATTATTATCACTGGGGAACGGCCTTGCCGCAGTGGATACACCGGTTCCCGTCAGATGACCGAAGTTAAGCGCTGTCGGACGTGGCCGCCACTTGGATGGGTGACCATCCGCGCCGCCATGCGCTGTTGCCTCAGCCTCGTGTTGCCAATTGAGGAGCTACTCGACCGAATAAGACGGTAATTCCAAAAGTAAGGTCTGCTATTTTTATTTTTTTAATTTCATAGACCTATTTATTTCTACAATGGTTTGCATCAGTTTACAGCTTGGACATTTAGCAATTTTTCGACATAACCACCATTTCTGTCGATGCATTTTTGTAGACGCTGTGGCAGTTTCTGTATGCCCATGTCAGACTAGCTCGCCGCCATGCTGTTCAGAGAGCTATGAACCTCTTCTTTCACCTCGTCGTCGGTGCTGAGTCGCTGGGACCACAATTAACGCTGACAGGTACTGTGAGACTCTGGATAAACTCAAACGGGCAATTCAGAACCGGAGAAGAGGAATGTTGAGCAAAGGCGTACTCATTCTCCACGACAACGCTCGCCCACACATCGCTCGGCAAACCGTTGCTCTCCTGCGACAGTTCCAGTGGAACAATATCACCCACCCACCCTACAGTCCTGGCTTGGGGCCCAGTCACTGTCACCTGTTCCCTAGGTTAAAAGAACATTTGGCCGGAAAGCGATTCAGCTCCGATGACGAAGTGAAAGAAGAGGTTCATAACTTTCTGAACAGCACGGCGGCGAGCTGGTATGACATGGGCATACAAAAACTGCCACAGTGTCTACAAATATGCATCGACAGAAATGGTGATTATGTCGAAAAATAGCTAAATATTCAAGCTGTAAACTGATGTAAACCATTGTAGAAATAAACAGGTCTACGTACTTATAAAAAAATAGGAGACCTTATTTTTTGGGGTTACCCTCGTAGTAACAGAATCCACCGTCAGAGGTATGAGAACGGTATTCGCGTATCACTTTCAACTCGTTCGTTTCAGGTGCACGCACCCTTACCTCAAATTGATTCTTTTATCCATCTCCATCACGGAATCAGCCTGTGGGTGGTACATACATTAACAGGCGCCGGTACCTGCAACTTTGCCGTTCTGTGGCGACGTTGGATGACGTTTGCCGACATGGTTTCCTATGTAAAACTTGAGAACCTCTACAAGTGTAACATGAATTGTGAAACACCCTGTACGTTACTCTGAAACAGCGCAAAGCTGCAGACAATACAAGCGAGCGCGGACGCCCACCAGCCTTTCTGTTAACGCGAGGCCCACTGACAAAGGACAGGGAAAACCACCTGTCTGCGCCAGGGAGCTTCCCGTCCTTACCTGGAAACGGGAAGTACAGCCACCCTAAACAGGTAGCTGGAGCGAGCCTTCCGCGAACAAAGACGGCATTCTTCTCGCGAAACCCTGGTGGGGAAATTTGGCCGATCTGCACTCCAAGAAGACCGTGTGGTCATTATGCCGCGACCGTCAAACATCTCGCGTAGGAATCGTCAGAGTAACAGAAAGGGATACGGGCGCGCGCAGAGGGACATACACACACATTTTTCCACTCTCCCATTAAGCGAATGGAACAGAAAAAAAGGAAAATGTATAACGCTAGTACCACGTACACTCCGCCATGGACTGCACAAAAGTTTGCGAGATGTATTCACTTATTATTAAGAAAATGGTGAATCAAAGTGAATTCTCTGATACATACGCATATTAAACGATGACGGAAATAGTAAAATAAAAATCTTTCGAAAAATTAAATGAGAGACGCACCAGGACGATCGAGCGTGTAAGGTTTTATTTCAGTTTCACTGTCTGACTGACTACAACATACTTCATATTATGAAGAACAGCAATAAGGAAACGCTTGTGTGCTCATTTTACTTTCAGTTGTTTTTAGATTTAAAAGTGAACTTATTTGTAAGCATTAACATACACACAGAAGTGAGCTTCAAACACATTATAAACATTACTTTTACTTGACAGAAATCCTAGCAAATTGTTTCACAGCTTACGACTCACAGTTACTACATGAAATGTAATAATCGTATAACGTTTACAATACAAAGGCCTGATGCAAACTGATTAACTTTTTTTCTTTGATGACTGTAAATAACCCAAACAGCGATTAAACGGGTTAGAATACAATTACCACTATACTGTAGTCATGATAAATTTGCCTTCTGCTGGTTGCCCTGCCTCTTCTCAGATAGCGAGGCGTTCAGTGTATCGTGTTTATGGACTGGAAGGATACAAGAATGATTAATGAACTGTATCAGAACCAAAGCACAAAACTAAACCAACAACGTAGACAAAGAGACATGGGGGGCCTCACTGTAGGAGAAGGCAAAAGGGATAAAAAAGCCACTTGGTGGAACGGCACATCGTACCAGATTTGCTGATGACATTGTGACAGTTACAAACTATGACAAAGATTTCACGGAAAACTGAAAACTAATAGAAAACGAAGTAATGACGGTTCGGAAAAATTTAGAGAAATCAGAACCAATATAAAAACTGATGACGTCAAAACTGGTGAGGTGAAACAGTTTTGCTAACTCGATGTGCGTGACAGACTGTCAATCCTAAGGGCCCGGGTTCGATTCCCGGCTGGGTCGGAGATTTTCTCCGCTCAGGGACTGGGTGTTGTGTTGTCCTAATCATCATCATTTCATCCCCATCGACGCGCAGGTCGCCGAAGTGGCGTCAAATCGAAAGACCTGCACCAGGCGAACGGTCTACCCGACGGGAGGCCCTAGCCACGCGACATTTCCAATGACGGAGGACGACGAATGGTTAGTAGGACTGCATAATCCGCAAAACAGGTATTTACGATTAAGAAAAAGATTTTAACGGCAAACATATGAGATCAGATGCGATAAAATCCTTTACAATGCTGTAAGGAGCACGTATGGAGCATGCTGTATGGAAGTGAAACTTTGACTATTGGTAAACTGGAAAGCACAAAAATAAACCAACAACGTAGACAAAGAGACATGGGGCCTCACTGAAGAAGCTATAATGATCGTGTAGGGGAAGGCAAAGAGGATAAAGACCACCTGGTGGAAAGGCACATCGCACCAGATTTGCGGAAATGTGGATGTGGTTGAAAATGGCACGAAAGAGCTGCACGGAAAGAAAAAAAGAACCCGGAAATATTAAGGAACTCAATGTAGAGAAGAGATAATTAAAGGAAATGGAAAACAAAAAAATAGCATTTACTGGACATGCCACAAGACCAATGCAATGCTTGTACCGCCAAGCACGCAACGCCACTGACGAGGGAAACTTCCCGTCGCACCCTCCTCAGATGTAGTGGTGAGAGCCCGTCAAAAACTGAATACAGATCAAGCCTGTAAACAGCAAGGTGTACTGAACCGTGGAAAAAAAGCAAAATAAAAACAGTTAACGGTCCGCGCTTAAGTGTAAAACTGAGCGCATGAGAACAGCCTGCCGTGTGATAAATTCAAAATTTCCTCGAGCTATTTATTTTTATTTTTTTTCACAACGTTGTGAA
Organism: Schistocerca americana; assembly: GCF_021461395.2. Lineage (NCBI taxonomy): Eukaryota > Metazoa > Arthropoda > Insecta > Orthoptera > Acrididae > Schistocerca > Schistocerca americana. The sequence continues at coordinate 153,494,950 of NC_060129.1, forward strand.
CTGTCCGTTCGGTTACTGAAATGTTTGTTCTCTTTCTGTACTCCCGACAATTGTCATACTACACATTTGTTGAAGAGTAAGAATACGCTACTGTCGCAAATGAGCCTGTTGAATAGTGAGAGCAGACTAGATACCATATAGACGTCTCACAGAAATAAATAGGTATGAAATATCTTACAACACCGAAATTCAAGAGTCAAAACTTCCACAACGGAACGCAACTTCAAAAACGTATGTTTCGACGAAGCACAGGGAAAATCTGTGATTGTAAAACTGTTGTGTTCATTCGTTGCAGCTTATGTGACAAACTATTACTATTTTCATCATTTCCTTGCGAGTCATCAGATCCACGTTCATACGAACACCTACGTCGGGCAAGGAGGCGTATCTAACTCGCTCACCGGGCGTACAAATTAGGTGCGCACATAAAGAGATTCCTAACACATTACATACGTACTGTCACCGAGCCGTGTATGACACGCCAGACGAGTTTTCCGGGGACTTGTTGCCTTGTCATCAAACGTTTGCGGTTCCCATTCGAAAGGCACTTCCTTACGGCTGCTAATAGAATAGTTGTGCAGTATCAACTTCCTTATACCTCGCTGTTGCAAACGGACCGTACACAACGACACAGACACAAATTTGAATACAGCGGAAGAGAGAGAGAGAGAGAGAGAGAGAGAGAGAGAGAGAGAAGTGAGACCAACACCGTAACCAATTAACCGCGACGCCATTTCTCTTCCCGCCTGTTCTGTACTGCACTTCTTGTTCTTGAACAGTTCACTGTTCTTATTTTGCTTTTCCCTCACACTTCAGTGCATCTTCTTCCTGATTTCATGCTTGATCTGTGTTCGGCTTTTGAGGGAGTGTCAACTGAGGCCTCTAACCACTAAATCTGAGGGAGATCCATGGTGTGTTTACCTTGTGAGTCGCTACTACACTACTGTTTATTTCTCGTGTTCTACTGTCCCTGTTAACAGATATGGATGCAACGAAACTCGCACTAGACTAATCTGGGACCGCTCTATAGAGTAAGCACAAAAAACTCTTCTATAAAAATAACTTTCTTTGTAACAGGAAAGAAACCGACGCCTTCCGTCGCGGCTGCGCGTCGTATGGAACACATGCTGAGCACTATGTGGTTGGACAGACTCCACATACAAAATTCAAAAACGAAACTGCAAATGAAACGCGAAACTTGATATCAGGGCACTGCTGTTGACTGATAATTTCATTCCGAAATTGCAAGTATGTAACACCAGTCAAAATGCTCCTGACGACTCTTTAGAAGTGTCTGCGTATTGGCGGAGGGGAGAGGGGGGGGGGGGGGAGGAGATAGCCACGCGCGCCGCCCAAATTAGTGTCTCTGTGGCCAGGTGTGGCCACTCGGAGTTCGCGCCAAGCGGTAGGTGCCCGCTGCTACGTAACTGTCCGAAAACACTTTGGCGCAGAAAACTGACTAACCGGTAAGGAGGACTCCAGTACCCTCCCCATCCAGATTCCACGACTCTCTCTACACGCAGGGCAGCTGCACATGGAGGTATTTACATTGCAACAACCTATTTGGACTGCCTCCCCTCATACTTTCAGCGGCATCAACAAGAGTTAAGACCATGGTCGTGATTAGACGTGTTTTTCAATTTCGTTAAAGAGTGTATCGTTCCACTGAAGAAACCACAGCCAGCCGGTGTGCTCGAGCGGTTCTATGGGCTTCAGCCTGGAACCGGGCGACCGCTACGGTCGCAGGTTCGAATCCTGCCTCGGGCATGGACGTGTGTGATGTCCTTAGGTTAGTTAGGTTTAAGTAGTTGTAAGTTCTAGGGGACTGATGACCTCGGATGTTAAGTCACATAGTGCTCCGAACCATTTGAAGAAACCACACGTAATTTTGATAACACGGCTGACAAGAGAGTTCCGTGGATCCAACGTTAAACAAAATTACGCGCAGTTGTGCCTACTTTGACATGGCGAAAACCTCGTTTGCATAGCTTGAACCGTTGACGAAATTAAAGGAGTGTTTAGCCGGGTGTTACACTTACCTGATTACCGCCTGCCCGGGGTATTGCAGGTCACCCACGGAGCCGCGCTTGCCTGTCGAATGGGTCCCGCGGGACCGCACTATGCCCCCCCCCCCTTTTTTTGTGGGTTGCAGCCTGAAGGCAGTACAGACATATGCGCCTTGTCGGTCAGTGTCATTCGAGCAGCGAAACAGGCATCACGAGTATAACAGTGCAGTTTGCGATCGCAACAACGGCAAGAGCGAATTATTCAATTCCACGACTGTTTGTTTACGATTCATACGTGCGTACAAAGTCCGTTCGTAATGTTCGGAGATTTTTTTCAACAGAAATTTCCAGGCGTTCGAGTTCCGAGTCTTGATACAGTCCACCAGTTACTGGATAAATATCGTGAAACGCGAAGCGAGACAAGAACCGTAAATGACGACGAACAATACTCACAGAAGCTCCTCTCCATGACACTGCATACCGCCTGATGAACTCCCTAAAAAGTCTCTTAGATGTCTTTGACAGCAAACATAAGAGGTGCTAAGCCGCTCGGGGTAAGGCGTTATAAAGTATCAGTGGTACAAGACCTTCGGCCTGGTGATGCTGCGCACAGGGTTGTTTTCAGAACTGGTTTAAATGGCTCTAAGCACTATGGGACTTAACATCTAAGGTCATCAATCCCCTAAACTTAGAACTACTTAAACCTAACTAGCCTAAGGACATCACACACATCCAAGCCCGAGACAGCATTCGAACCTGCGAGCGTGGCAGTCGCGCGGTTCCGGACTGAAGCGACTAGAACCGCTCATCCACAGAGCCGGTGGTTAAGTTTTGCGAATGGGTTTTAAAACAAGTGCATCACAGTGAAATGGACCGTTACCTCATTCTGTTTTCAGACGAAGCTCGGTTCCGTTTACATGGATACGTTAACTCCCGCCGCCCGCGGTGACCGAGCGGTTCTAGGCGCTTCAGTCCGGAACCGCGTGACTGCTACGCTCGCTGGTTCGAATCTTGCCTAGGGCATGGATGTGTGTGTTATGTCCTTAGGTTAGTTAGATTTAAGTAGTTGTAAGTTCTATGGGACTGATGACCTCGGATGATAAGTCCCATAGTGCTCAGAGCCATTTGAACTATTTTTAGATAATTCCCAAACATGTCGATAGTCGAGCGCAGACAGACCTGTTGTGCTTCATGAGAAACCCCTTCATGATCAGAAAATTAGGCTGTGGTAATAGAATAATAGGCCCAATTTTTTAATGACACACTTACAAATGAAAGATGTGTGGAAAACGAACTGCAACCGTTTTTTTAATGAACTGACTAAAAGAGAACAAAGCTTCGCATTTTTTCAACTGGATTCGGCAAGGACTCATACGGCCAATGTTTCTTTGCACGAAATTCAGGACGTGTTCGATGAAAGAGTGATTAGTAACAATATCTGGCCTAGAAGTCCTGGTTTAGCACCGTGCGATTTTTATTTGTGGGCTGCACTCAAGGACAAGGAGTGCACAACAAATTCTGACACCGTAGAGGAACTCAAGGATAATACATGTGAATCGATTAATTCAATATCTCAGAGAGAATTTCGTCGTGTGATTAATAATTTCTTGAGTAGATGTCAGAAATGCGTGGAAAATAATGGCAGCCAGTTCCAGGATATACTTGTGTCACACGAGTGACCTCAGATCTTAAGTCCCGTAGTGTTTGGAGACATTTGAACAAGCTGCCCGGCACCTACTGCGCCGCACAGCCGGTGACCAGATAGATAAACGTGGGGACGGGTCGCTCGCACCGAGCAGCCGGCTTGGGGCAGATGCACGGGCGGCGACTGGCCCCATCTCACGGAGCAGCTAATGACGGCAGTGGGGGGCTGCCGGGCTCTTGCAGGCGCTTGCGCAACGCGGCGGCACCAGCGCCAGGGACTTAGCCGGCTCCCTGCAGCACTGAGCTGAGGTCGCGCCAACCTAGCGAGGCGGTCACGTCCCTGCACACCAGATTCGACCAGGACTGCGTCCAGTAAACACATGTTGTTGTGGTCTTCAGTCCTGAGACTGGTTTGATGCAGCTCTCCATGCTACTCTATCCTGTCCAAGCTTCTTCATCTCCCAGTAACTACTACAGCCTACACCCTTCTGAATCTGCTTAGTGTATTCATCCCTCAGTCTCCCTCTACGATTTTTCCCTCCACGCTGCCCTCCAATACTAAATTGGTGATCCCTTGATGCCTCAGAACATGTCCTACCAACCGATCCCTTCTTCTACTCAAGTTGTCCCACAAACTGCTCTTCTCCCCAATTCCATTCAATGCCTCCTCATTACTAATGTGATCCACCCATCTAATCTTCAGCATTCTTCTGTAGCACCACATTTCGAAAGCTTCTATCCTCTTCTTGTCTAAACTATTTATCGTCCACATTTCACTTCCATACATGGCTACACTCCATACAAATACTTTCAGAAAGGACTTCCTGATACTTAAAGCTATACTAGATGTTAACAAATTTCTCTTCTTCAGAAACGCTTTCCTTGCCATTGCCAGTCTACATTTTATATCCTCTCTACTTCGACCATCATCAGTTATTTTGCTCCCCAAATAGCAAAACTCCTTTACTACGTTAAGTGTCTTATTTCCTAATCTAATTCCCTCAGCATCACCCGACTTAATTTGACTACATTTCATTATACTCGCTTTGCTTTCGTTGATGTTCATCTCATACCCTCCTTTCAAGACACTGTCCATTCCGTTCAACTGCTCTTCCAAGTCCTTTGCTGTCTCTCACAGAATTACAATGTCATCGGCGAACCTCAAAGTTTTTATTTCTTCTCCATAGATTTTAATACCAACTCCGAATTTTTCTTTTGTTTCCTTGACTGCTTGCTCAATATACAGATTGATTAACATCAGGGATAGGCTACAACTCTGTCTCACTCCCTTCCCAACCACTGCTTCCCTTTCATACCCCTCGACTCTTATAACTGCCATCTGCTTTCTGTACAAATTGTAAATAGCCTTTCGCTCCCTGTATTTTAACCCTGCCACCTTCAAAATTTGAAAGAGGGTATTCCAGTCAACATTGTCAAAAGCTTTCTCTAAGTCTAGAAATGCTAGAAACGTAGGTTTGCCTTTCCTGAATCTAGCTTCTAAGAAAAAGTCGTACGGTCAGTACTGTCTCACGTGTTCCAACATTTCTACGGAATCCAAACTGATCTTCCCCGAGGTCGGCTTCTACCAGTTTTTCCATTCGTCTGTAAAGAATTCGCGTTAGTATTTTGCAGCGGTGACTTATTAAACTGATAGTTCGGTAATTTTCACATCTGTCAACACCTGCTTTCTTTGGGATTGGAATTATTATATTCTTCTTGAAGTCTGAGGGTAATTCGCCTGTCTCATACATCTTGTTCACCAGATGGTAGAGTTTTGTCAGGACTGGCTCTCCCAACGCTGTCAGTAGTTCTAATGGAATGTTGTCTACTCCAGGGGCCTTGTTTGGAGTTAGGTCTTTCGGTGCTCTGTCAAATTCTTCACGCAGTATCCTATATCCCATTTCATCTTCATCCTCTTCCATTTCCATAATATTGTCCTCAAGAACATTGCCCCTGTATAGACCCTCTATGTACTCTTTCCACCTTTCTGCTTTCCCTTCTTTGCTTAGAACTGGGTTTCCATCTGAGCTCTTGATACTCATGCAAGTGGTTCTCTTTTCTCCAAAGGTCTCTTTAATTTTCCTGTAGCAGTATCTATCTTACCCCTCGTGAGATAAGCCTCTACATCCTCACATTTGTCCTCTAGCCACCCCTGCTTAGCCATACACATACAGTCGTGGAGATAAGTATTCATACAGCAGGTGGTGACAAACTACGATGATGTGTTGGGATAGTAAATCAGCCACAGAGCCGATACGAATAAGAACGATGATGTAGCGTCACATAATCACGTTCTTGGCAATGAAGCTTCCCGTATGCCGAGAATCTATTCTGGGAAAATAAGATATGTTACACTCCGCACCCTTTACGACAGGGCAAAATGTATTCATACAGCGGACTACTTTCAACCAAACAAGCGGCTGACGCAGCCCCGGAATGGATGCCACACTTCAGTAGTCGTGTGGCGGCCGTGAAGCGACAGCACGTCGGACGTGGGTACCGTGGAACAGCAGAATGAGCCGCAAGGGGAAGGAAGCTACCACTGAGGAACCAAACATCGTTGTCGCCCAATATCTTCAACACATGTCGTATGCCGAAATTGCGAACATCATAGGACGAAGCCGAGCGACTGTGCAATCTATCATTAAGCGATATAGGGACAGACACGGTCGTCCACGGAAACTTACAACAAGAGAGACCAGAATGCCACTAAGAATCATCAAGAAAAACCCGAAAACGACAGCGTCGGCACTATCCGCATATGTACGTGGCCACTTCCGAAAGGACATCACTCCAAGGGCAGTTCGTACCATTCTCAATAGTTCGGACAACAGAGAGAGGGTCCCGAGAGGAAAGCTGTACTTCAGCAAAATGAACAGGAAGTGGCGGATGGAATTCGCGAAACAGCATGTATCCGAGACAGCAGACATCTGGGATACTGTATAGTTTAGTGATGAAAGCAAATTTAATATCGTGCACAATGATGGTAGGATCTTGGTCTGGAGAAGACCGAATACAGATCTCGACCGAAACAACATTCAACCCACGGTGAAGCACGGAGGTGCTGGAGCGATTGTATGGGGCTGTGTGTCAGCGTCCGGTGTCGGAAAATTAGTGTTTGTGAAGGTACCGTGGACAGATGTGTGTATATGAACATTCTCAAACAGAACATACAACAGAGTGTTGACGCCTTGGCTCTTCCCAGAAATTACTACTTCCAACAGGACAATGATCCCAAACATACGGCGCAAATTGTCCGGCTGTGGTTGCTCTACAACACCCCACACACTCTTGAAACACCAGCTCAGAGTCCGGACTAGAATCCCATCCAACACTTGTGGAGTGAGCTGGAAACACGAGTGAGAAAACACGGCATCCGCAGTAAGGCCTCTTTGAAAGAGGCTCTCCTTCGAGAATGGGAAATCCGAAAATGCAAGGAAATTGGTCCATCCCATGCCACGGAGGTTGCGAGAAGTAATACATCGGAAGGGTATGCATACGACGTGTTAAACATGTTCTGGCTTTCTTAGAAGCGTCATTTTCTGTTGGTGTATGAATACTTAATTCCCAGCGCAGCAGAGAACTTGGCAGACGTTTCTGTATTTTGTTTGGTAAAGGTTTGTTCATTCTCGTTCTATATACCAGCATAGCTCCACTGGCGCCTCTCCAATGTGTATAGTGCATATCCAGTTAGGGTTTTTTGTTTCGTATTGTCAATAAAGTCAGTTTACTTTTCCACGCTCTAGTGTATGAATACTTATCTCCATTACTGTAATAGTGGCTGTGTGACCAAATGTAGACTTCCGCTGTAACGTCTGTTTTCACGTTTTACTACGGTATACCGCGTTGCATGATGTTCTTTCTAACTCTGCAGCACGTTCCAATTCATCATGTACGTTTGGCAGTTGGTACTGAAGGGTACAGCAAAGTGCGTTATACCATAAAGTTTTCAATTCTTAAATCGGCAATATAATATAACCTTAGAATATAACTTTAAAAGTGACTCTGAGAGAAAGCATCTCGTTACAGCGAGGAGAGTATACACCCGCACAGTGGACGCTTGCCTATCAGTAGTAGTCAATAGTGACCAGGAAGTCGCTCGAGCGAAACCAACCTAATACGCGACCTTGTCCGCGGTTCAACAGCGCAGCTGGTGCGCTTTGTGCCCAGACACGCACGTGGCCGTCGGCCCAGCTGACTGCGACGTGTGTGTGTTTGCGAGGATCGCGCGCTCTATTTGTGGATGCGCGACCTTGGCGGGCGAATAGTCCGCCCGCCTTCTCCTCAGGCATGGGTTACAAAGCAGCCAGCATTCCCCCTGCCCTCTAGTGCAAACTGCAGGCGTGCGACAGCCAACTTCTTTCGCTCGTATTTGGGCTCGCGTACGCAGGCACTCTGTCGTGTCACGCTGGTTGTAGGTCCTTCAACTGTTCAGGTGCCCTCCACTTCGGCGCTCTACCCACTAGAGCTGGGCAAACTGAAACACTTAACTGTTTCGAAACAAGTGAAACAGTACACTGTAATGTTTCGATACGCTGTTTCGAAACAGTGAAACAGTTTGTGTATTGTAATCTAATAAACCTATACATTTTATCATCTTGACTGTCTACAGTATACGTATGTCCATATAAACACTAATGAGGTGCGAGAGCGCTAATCAAATGGTTCAAATGGCTCTGAGCACTATGGGACTTAACATCTATGGTCATCAGTCCCCTAGAACTTAGAACTACTTAAACCTAACTAACCTAAGGACAGCACACAACACCCAGCCATCACGAGGCAGAGAAAATCCCTGACCCCGCCGGGAATCGAACCCGGGAACCCGGGCGTGGGAAGCGAGAACGCTACCGCACGACCACGAGATGCGGGCGAGCGCTAATCATATCGCAGAAAGTATGAAACTATCACTTGGGCGTCTTGGCAGTTTCGTATTTCCTGCAGCAAATGCGCTGCTTTCGTGTCGTGCAACTTTTATACTTTTCAGTTGGCTGAGGACAGCCATAGCTGAAGACAGAAGAACCACCACGAACGGAACTGGAGGTGGGAGCAAACTGCAGAAACAACTGTGTGCCCTGGGACTCCCACATTCCGTTAGTATGGGTAATATCCCATCCTGCTAATTTCCATGCACGCAAAGGGAATCATTGTGGATAATAGGCACAGTGACTAGAGACTCTCAAATAACGCCAAATAATTCGAATAAATAACAAAATATAACAAAAATATTTTGTCTTTCAAGGTGTTTCGAACCGTTACTATAAATTCACCATGCTTCCTAGTCCTTCCCGTTCACCATTACACTATCAGTCATATGTAAAACAGATTGCTTGCAACTATACCTACATCAAATTTATGTGTATGTCTAATAACTGTCACTCTACGCCTTTTTTTTATTCAAAATGTTGTAGGCTTACTTACGTTTCTTAATATGATTACTGTACATGAACAGAGAAGCTATGTTATCAAAAAGTGTAATTTAACTGAATGATTTTCACATATTTATTATTTTGAATGTGAATAGTATGCGTTGTTTTATTGTTTGGTTAGTGTTTATAAAGCAGATGTTACGCCACTTCGGAATATGACAGTCAGCTAGAAACGAAGCTTTATTTTCGAATATCGTAAGCTTCATGCTATTGCTTGTCAAAAAGATTTCGACACTCTTGAAAGTGTTTCATGAAGTGGTACGTTAACTGTGTTTCAGTACCTGTGCCGAGCCCGAATCTCGTCCGACACAGAGCGGAATGAAACACCACTGTTTCGATAAAATTAGCCCATTCCAAGCACAGGTGGACTGAAACAGCCTTATTTTGAAACAACGATACAGTTTCTGTGTCTGGCTCGAGACCGAATGTGGCCCAGTTATCCGAGACAGGGGCGGAATGAGACGGTGAACCACAGCCGTTCCGAAACACTGAAACAGTTCCACGTATCGATACACTGTATCGAAACATAGAAACAGTGGCCAAGTCTACTACACACGTTACGGATAAAGCCCTACGCAGGCAAAGTACGTGGCTGCCATACCGGGACTAATGCGAGGCTTTATACACATTTACCGCTGTACTGTATTTAGTGGTTTTTATTAAAGACGCGACCTCAAGTATCTCACATAGCAAACGCAGACCGAAGGCTTCAAACCGAACGTCTCGAATTTTCAGCAACAAAAATATGGATGTATAACTTCCAGAAAAATATATTTTGCCATTAAGTAAAAGTTCTGCTTTCTTAGTGTATTAATAGTAGGTTTCAAACACTTAGTGTTCCCGTCAGTATCCCTAGCTTGCAACTAATCATTTCAAATCTTCAGACGCAGATAAAAGGTAAATAGTCTCCTGCAGAAATACTGAGCCACATGACGTTGTCTATTGTGGTCCATGACTGTGGAAGTGTTTCGATTTTACCCTCTCGATTATGTCCAATAACTGTCCGTAGGTGCAACCAAAATGGAGGGGTATCTGTTGAGAGGCCAGACAAACGTGTGGTTCCTGAAGAGGGGCAGCAGCCTTTTCAGTAGTTGCAGGGGCAACATTCTGGATGATTGACTGATCTGGCCTTGTAACACTAACCAAAACGGCCTTGCTGTGCTGGTACTGCGAACGGTTGAAAGCAAAGGGAAACTACAGCCGTAATTTTTTCCGAGGGCATGCAGCTTTACTATATGGAGAGATGCATCAAACCAGTCTCAGGTCTGATGACCACAACAACAACAAGTGTTCAATGGGATTCATGTCGGGCGATATGGGTGGCTAAATCGTTCGCTCGAACCCTCCACGACGTTTTTCAAATCAGTAGAGAACAATGGTGGCCCGGTGAAGCGGCACGTCGTCGTTTGGGAACATGCGAAGTTCATGAACGGTTGCGTATAGAGTAGCCGAACATTAACATTTCCAATCAATGATTAGTTCGTGAGAACTTTTAACATTTCAGCGCGTCAGCAATCGTGAGTAATTTAATGATTATAAAGAATCCGCCTCGATTGCAAATAGAAACTGGATGTTGACTTAGCTTCCGGAGCGGATAACCACGCCTTCTTCGGAACACACTAAAACTACAAACTGCAGTATTAATGTTGGACCATGCCTCTTTAGGCAGTTTGTAGTTTAAGTGTGTTCCGAAGAAGGCATGGGTATCCCCGCCGAAACCTAGGTCAACATCCGGTTTCTATTAGCAATCAAAAAAATGTCTCTGAGCACTATGGGACTTAACTTCTGAGGTCATCACTCCCGTATAACTTAGAACTACTTAAACCTAACTAACCTAAGGACATCAACACACATCCATGCCCGAGGCAGGATTCGAACCTGCGACCGTAGCGGTCGCTCGGTTCCAGACTGTAGCGCCTAGAACCGGACGGCTACTCGGGCCGGCTCCTATTTACACCACGCGTACGCGATACTACGGTCATCTGCATACTACATGCATATTGCTATCCGGAGATTTTTGTCGGCTCAGTGCAGGTCCCAAATCACCGTTTTGACAAAGAAAATTCAAAGTTGCTGGGCAACACCGGAATTCTGAACAGGTTTTCCGTGACAAAAAGAAATCAGCGAAAACAGCTTATGCTAGTACAACATCCATGCCTACCTGGTAGTAAATTTTAAATATGAGACTTTTTATTACACAGTTTTCAACTCGGCCGGTTAACATCAAGTCATAATCCTAGGTATATTATAATATGCTGTTGTATGCAGTTACAGTTTTGTATCTTATTTACAAGAATTTTTATTGAAGCGATGTACTGTGGAAAAAAATGTGTTACTGATGCTGAATAAAAAAAAATCAACTGAAACCTTACAGATGTATCGCCAAAGCACAAAGAATTCAGTGTCCTTGATTGATACCAAACAGAACGCACGTCTTGATTACAGTGCGATTGAGATGCATGTCGTGTACGGATCACTTTCTGCAAATATGAAATAACACATGTTAAACACGAAGGTAGGAATGGAAGCAGTCGCAAATATAAGTACCGCCGAAATCACTGTACTGTGCGGTTATTCGACACGAAACTTAAAAAAAACATACAATAGTCTACTTCCAATGTATAGGCGTAATTCGATGACTCGACTTCAGCCAATCATGAACCGCAGAAGACGGCACATGGCGAGAAAAATGACGGCCACAGTATCCCTATACAAAGTTTTCTAATCCGTCCAAAATTTAACTTGTCCCCGCACCGTGCCACAGATGCTAGTGCTTTTAGTAATAACGATTATTATTTCTGGACATCAGTGCTTAGTACATCGCTTTAGCATCAACTACCGAGACAATACAATCCGGAGAAGTGGATTACTTCAAGGAACATTAGTCCGAAAAAACTGAGTTACATGTTTTGTAAGAAGACTGCTTTAAAAACTCTGATAGTATGTGAAAATTACCAAACTATCAGTTTAATAAGTCACAGCTGCAAAATACTAACACGAATTCTTTACAGACGAATGGAAAAACTAGTAGAAGCCAACCTCGGGGAAGATCAGTTTGGATTCCGTAGAAACACTGGAACACGTGAGGCAATACTGACCTTACGACTTATCTTAGAAGAAAGATTAAGGAAAGGCAAACCTACGTTTCTAGCATTTGTAGACTTAGAGAAAGCTTTTGACAATGTTGACTGGAATACTCTCTTTCAAATTTTGAAGATGGAAGGCGTAAAATACTGGGAGCGAAAGGCTATTTACAATTTGTGCAGAAAACAGATGGCAGTTATAAGAGTCGAGAGACATGAAAGGGAAGCAGAGGTTGGGAAGGGAGTAAGACAGGGTTGTAGCCTCTCCCCGATGTTGTTCAATCTGTATATTGAGCAAGCAGTAAAGGAAACAAAAGAAAAATTCGGAGTAGGTATTAAAATTCATGGAGAAGAAATAAAAACTTTGAGGTTCGCCGATGACATTGTAATTCTGTCAGAGACAGCAAAGACTTGGAAGAGCAGTTGAATGGAATGGACAGTATCTTGAAAGGAGGATATAAGATGAACAAAAGCAAAACAAGGATAATGGAATGTAGTCTAATTAAGTCGGGTGATGCTGAGGGAATTAGATTAGGAAATGAGGCACTTAAAGTAGTAAAGGAGTTTTGCTATTTGGGGAGCAAAATAACTGATGATGGTCGAAGTAGAGAGGATATAAAACGTAGGCTGGCAATGGCAAGGAAAGCGTTTCTGAAGAAGAGAAATTTGTTAACATCCAGTATTGATTTAAGTGTCAGGAAGTCATTGCTGAAAGTATTCGTATGGAGTGTAGCCATGTATGGAAGTGAAACATGGACGATAAATAGTTTGGACAAGAAGAGAATAGAAGCTTTCGAAATGTGGTGCTACAGAAGAATGCTGAAGATTAGATGGGTAGATCACATAACTAATGAGGAAGTATTGAATAGGATTGGGGAGAAGAGAAGTTTGTGGCACAACTTGACCAGAAGAAGGGATCGGTTGGTAGGACATGTTCTGAGGCATCAAGGGATCACCAATTTAGTATTGGAGGGCAGCGTGGAGGGTAAAAATCGTAGAGGGAGACCAAGAGATGAATACACTAAGCAGATTCAGAAGGATGTAGGTTGCAGTAGGTACTGGCAGATGAAGAAGCTTGCACAGGATAGAGTAGCATGGAGAGCTGCATCAAACCAGTCTCACGACTGAAGACCACAACAACAACAGTTAGAGGTCTGCGCGGATGCGGATATCCGCGGTATTTGTTACTTGGCAGATAAAATCGCGACCGGCGCGGATATCCGCGCGTCATCTGCGGATAATGAGCAAGGCATCTGCCCAGTACGTACGTTGCAATGTTAGTTGAAAAGTTCAAGTCTGTTGACATTCTTGGAATGTTGCAGGGCCCGGCTAGAGCGGATGTCTGTTGTCCTCAGCCCCTGGCTACGACCGACGTAGCTGTACCCAACAGACCTGCGCCTAATCCGTTCCCGCGACCGTGTCTTTTGTGTGGCCTGTGAAGTGCTCTCTGGGTGGCACACCTGCCCACTGTCTACCATCAGATGGTTAGAGCGTCTGCCATGTAAGCAGGAGATCCAGGGTTCGAGTCCCGGTCGGGGCTCACATTTTCATCTGTCCCCGTTGGCGTATGTCAACGCCAGTAAGCAACTAAGGGTGTTCATTTCATTGAATTTCATTCTAACGAGCTGCATGGTCACCGATGCTATCTGTTCTTTCGGACATGTCCGAATGAACAGATACCATCTTAGTATATATAAAAAGTAGTTAAGCTGTCGCGGAAATGGCACCCTCACAATAACAATGTCGTTAGATATGATAATTCTAAGTACTACTGTCTATTACTATTAATTACTCATCCAAAACTTAAATATATGCGGATGCGGATAAGGAACTTGCGGATGCGGATTAATTGCCGCGGATGCGGTTGCGGATTAGGACCTTGCGGATGCGGTGCGGATTACACTTTTCTTATCCGCACAGACCTCTACTGGTAGTTATAAACTCTCGTAACTTGGACGATATTGAAGTGAACAACCACGCTTTAACTTCACACTAGAAATACGAAGACAGGTCTCCAACCTGTGGATATGGAAACGTGTACACGGTAAGGGATGAGTGAGAGCTGTTTATTTGGTTAATACTTTATATGTTCGGTGGTGAGTTTTCAGAGTGGAGCTTCTTTCCCTAGTCCACATCCGCTACTACCTGTGGATTCACTGGCCGTATCGGATTTGTTGTTTTGGCAGCGGATAGGTCAGCCTGTGAATGGGCGCCTCTGCCCGACTCAAACATTCTCCGCTGGCGGTAAGGCTGCGGAGCCCATTAGCGCTGAGTGGTGCTCAGGCAAGCAACTCAAAACCATCCCGTTTTAAATATGGCTTCTGTTTTCCGCGATCCCTTGCCGTTTCGAGAGAGAGAGAGAGAGAGAGAGAGAGAGAGAGAGAGAGAGAAATCATAACACGCGCCCATCCGCGACTGGATTCCCCAATTCCTGCTGAGTAGGTCAGTTCACCAACATAAACATCCCGCAAGCCACAGTACACTCCATAACGCAGACCACTTGCTACCAGCATTAACAACTTCTCTCCTATTCGACTCGTGTTTTGAGCGAGGGAAACGTAAGAATTTCCGAATGCCTATGTACGAACACTATTCTGCGTCATTTTGTTGTCATCGTTCCTGTGTGAATACGTTTGCGCCACCATACTGTTCGTACAGAATTGTCCCAGTGAGCTATCTCGTCTTTAAATCGAAGATTCTCATTTGAGTTCCGCGACTATCTCTGCTACACTATCATTATGGGCTGTATGGACCTGCTCCCATCGAGGCAGTGCTACTATGTCTGTTGTCATGCCTACTTGATATGAACTGCAAACTTCGGAACAATATTCTTGAAATGATCGTACTAGCGCAACTAACTTGTTGTACGGTATTTCATTAAGAGATGCACCGCACTTTCACGGAATCCTTGCATCAAATCTGATTCTTCTATCCACCTTCAGTATTTCCGGTACTCATTATACATGATCGTCCTATTCCCCATAGATCGTTAGTGATACCCCTACCTACACGATATGATGCGCTCGTGAGAATCAAATCCTACAGCGTTCCTCATCTTTCATATATACACATTTAAAGAGAGCTGCCACTCCACACATCAAAGAGAAACTAGATCGAACTGACTCGGAAATTCATTAATACTGACCATCGACGATACTCTTCAGTACACAACAGAATTGTTATGCTGCCGCTGATGCTCTCTCATAAAATATTTATATTCAGGGTGATTATAATTAAACTTTCAAACCGCTGTAGAAATAACACCACTGGTCATTCTGCAACGGAATATCATCGCAGAAAGGGAAAACGTATGGCAGAAGAAGAAAAAAATAGTTTGAAAACACCTGCCATGCGCACGACCCAGTGAAGTTGGTATAAACACGCCGGGTACACGGCTTTTCCTCCTTCCGCATCTGCACCGTTCGCCGTGACTGTCTCACAACGGGAGGCCGCCAATTGTGAAATTCAGATTTGATTCATACTGCGCATAATAAAAGCTCATGGCCAGAGGTGTACTGTGGCAAAGCACCAAGATGCACTTCTCAGCCGTTGTCGAGAAAATGGACAGTTAAAAGAAACCGTTGCGGTGAAATACTCTCTAGGATTAATAATTTTCTACAGCGTCGTGGTGCAGTGGTAAGCGCTCGGGTTTGTAATCCGAAGGTCGCCGGATTGAATCTCGCGCAATGCAATTTTTTTATAATTAGTTTTTTGTAATTCAATATATAAATATTTGAGTTACACAAAACTAATAATAAAAAAAATTTTCATGGCGCGAGATTCGATCCGGCGACCTTCGGAATTGCTTATGCATGTTGGTGAAGGCGGATCGCTCTCCAATTGTACCGCCTCCATTTTTGCGTTTGTTTAACAGGATGTACCAAAGCTCTCACGTCCGCACTGATTTTCGACGATGTTATAAGTTGCGCTAGGGCCCGCATCTACCTTCTTTCGAAGTTAGCAGGCAACTACGCTGTTATGCGGCGGCTCGTTTCGGCCCATTCGACGTCTGTCCTTCAAGTGTAACGAGCGAGTAACGGAGTTTATATTTCATAGGTGCCACAGCAAATTTGTGTTCGTGGGGTCTATTCTAATTCGAACGTTTGACTTACGCTATACGTATTCGTTTCTACGTCTTCCGTTAACTATACGTGGTTAACATTATGAAGACAATTAATAACATTTGTGAAATACAACTTTGTTTGCGGAAAACATAATGATGTTCGAAGTCGCCAGTTTTTCCACGACAAACGACTTTCAACAACTTATTATATGCATAATTGTTGCAACTGATTGCCGGGAATTATATATATATATATATATATATATATTAGAATTACAAAAAACAAACACTAAAAAAAAAAAGATTGCATGTCGCGAGATTCGATCCGGCGACCTTCGGATTACGAACCCGAGCGCTTACCGCTGGGCCACGACGCTGTAGAAAATTATTAATCGTAGAGAATATTTCACCGCAACGGTTTCTTTTAACTGTCGATTTTCTCGGCAACGGCTGAGAAGTGCATCTTGGTGCTTTGCCACAGTACACCTCTGGCCATGAGCTTTTATTATGCGCAGTATGAATCGAATCTGAATTTCACAATTGGCGGCCTCCCCTTGTCAGTGCAGGATCGCGCTCTGCTTGTAAAGCTGCATTACAAGAATGATGGCTGTGCACACGTCGCTCTGCAGAAGTTCCGAACACTGAAGGGCATGAAAAAAGGCGTTGGTCCGATGACTGCCGTGGGTCTGGAGAAAATGATTCGGTTCTTCTGGTGTGCAACCTGGTAGAGGAAGGAAACGCATTGCTTCGGCGTCAGTGGAAGCAGCGGCCACAGCAGTGCAGGAGGAGACGAGTGGTGGAGTGCAAACGTGTGGTGCACGGAGAACTGCCAGAACGTTGGACACACCCGTGAGCACGGTGCGTAAAATCCTGTGAAACATCCTTCTTTGCTACCCATTCAGAATTTCCCATGTGCACGAGTTGCTTCCTGTTGATCTAGCCAGCAAGAGAGACCTTTGCTTTAGAATTTCTTGCTCGCACGAAAGTGGTCAATGATTGACCGTGCAAGATTTTGTGGACAGACGAAGCCCACTTTCATCAGACAGGATATGTCAGTACACAGAATTGTCGAATATGGGCAACGGAAAATCCACACGCAAATCAACCAGTACCACTTCATCCTGAAAAGGTCTCTGTGTGGTGCGGGCTTACGTCATCGTTTTTCATAGGGCCATAACTTTTGTAAGAGACAGGTGCTTCCGCTCCCGTTACCTGTACCGTCACCGAAAAGCGCTATCAGTGTCTTTTGCGCAACCACGTCATTCCAGCTCTCCAACAGCGTGGATGTGTGGATGGGATCGTTTTTATGCAAGATGGCGCACCTCCACGCAATGAAAATCCAGTTAAGCAGCTGCTGAAGCGCCATTTCGGAAATGCTAGAATTATCAGCCGCCATTTTCCTACAGCCTGGCCGTCTCTATCACCTGATCTTGATCCGTGTGACTTCTGGCTGTGCGGCTGTCTGAAAGATGTTGCGTTCAGAGTTCAGACTGCAAACTTAGATGCACTGAAGGCACGCACTGCGCAACACGTTCTGAACGTGATTCCGGAACCCACTACGATCAGTTGTGGGACATACCTCGATTTCAACTTGCTGCAGAAAACGGTCGACAGCATATTGAACATATTTTGCGCCAGTCGCACGGAAACGAATAATACGATTTGATTTTGATTGATGCTTTTTATGCAGTTTTTGGCCTCAAGGCAATTAAAAACCGATGTGATTGATGCTTTTATACGATTTTTGGCCTCAGGACAATTAAAAACGGATGTGAGTAATGCTTTTTAGGCGGTTTTTGGTCACAGGACAGTTAAAAACCGATTTTTTTCAATGTATAAGGACCTATCAACTTCGATTGCGGTAATCAAACCAACCTTTACCCAGGTTTCAGCCCACGTAATTGAGCCTTCTTCAGAAGGTATACCTGATTCTATAATACGTGTACGAGGGCATGGTCTAGAAATAAAACTAAAACAGCTTCAATAGGCGTAGTCACATTTTAAAAATGATTTTTTCCATCCGATGTGATATGACCCTGCCGTGGCGGATGGGCTTAAGTAACTAACAGCGTCACACCTGTGCACCCATTCACACTGAGTAGTACAGTTTGTTTAACGTCAAACGAGCACCTTAGGCATTGTTGTACGATTAATTTGTCATTCGTGTCGCCCACTATTAAATTATGATGATTGCATTTCGTAACTATACATTTTTCTTCTGCCATACGTTTTCCCCTTCCCCGATAATATTCCGTCGCCAGTGGTGTTATTTCTACAGCGGTTTAAAAGTTTAACTTTTATTATAATCACGCTGTATATTAAAAATATTAAGTTCCGTTTCGCTTCGTTGCGAGATATCAGATGTAACTTTAGTTTCTATGGAATATTTCCCGTCCAATATAACATACTCTGCAGTATTAGTCGAATATTAATGAAGTAAGTTGAAACTTCCAGGCTGAGAGGCCGTGGTCTATGTATAAAATTTTCACCTAACGTTTCGTCTGCATCTGCGGGAGACATCTAATGAGGTCGTCCGGCTACTACCACTGAGGCTCCAGGCACTCTGGGCAAACGGCCGTGACCGGGCAAAAACTGGAACCGGTCAACGTATACAACTACCTGGGTATGAAACGCGACGATCGCGTAGGTTGAGTCGTAGGTAAGGCAGGCGGCAGACTTCGATCAGTTGCACTGGTAAAAAAAAAGTGGAAATGACGACTAGAACTTGACTAGAAGAAGTGATCGGTTGGTAGGACATGTTCTGAGGCATCAAGGGATCACCAGTTTAGTATTGGAGGGCAGCGTGGAGGGTAGAAATCGTAGAGGGAGACCAAGAAATGAATGCACTAAACAGATTCAGAAGGACGTAGGTTGCAGTAGGTACTGGAGATGAAGAAGCTTGCACAGGATAGAGTTCCATGGAGAGCCGCATCAAACCAGTCTCTGGACGGAAGACCACAACAACAACAACAATTAAACAACAAAACTGACAGATGTAGCACGGGGAAGTGTGATAGGACTGTTGCTGTTTACAGTATATATGGAAATGGAAATGAGCGTTTGGCGTCATTGGCCGGGAAGTCCCTTACGGGGCAGGTCCGGCCGCCTCGGTGCAGGTCTTACTACATTCGACGCCACACTGGGCGACCTGCGCGCCGGATGGGGATGAAATGATGATGAAGACAACACAGCAGCCAGTCTCTAAGCGGAGAAAATCCTTGACCCAGCCGTGAATCGAACCTGGGCCCCTTAGGACGATAGTCCGTGACGCTGACCATTCAGCTATCGGGGCGGACGGGAAATTCAATAATCAGTCTAAAAACGAGATTGCATACAAATCAGTCGTGGGACCCATCCTAGAGTGTTGCTCAGGTGTGTATGAACCGTAACAAATTGTGTACAGGGAAAGCAGGAATGCTTACTGGTATGTTTGACCCCTGGGAGACTGTAATAGGGGGGGGGGGGGGGGGGTTGTTTTGGGGAAGGAGACCAGACAGCGAGGTCATCGGTCTCATCAGATTAGGGAAGGCTGGGGAAGGAAGTCGGCCGTGCCCTTTGACAGGAACCATCCCGGCATTTGCTGCAGCGATTTAGGGAAATCACGGAAAACCTAAATCAGGATGGCTGGACGCGGGATTGAACCGTCGTCCTCCCGAATGAGAGTCCAGTGTCTAACCACTGCGCCACCTCGCTCGGTGTAATAGGAAATACAGTACGTGTGCTAAGGACAGCACGAATCGCTAAATGTTTGTTTGGTCCGTGGCGAAGTGTGACAGAAATGTTAAAAGAACTGAACTGAGAGACTCTTGAAGACAGGCGTTAACTATCGCGGGAAGGCCTACTTACAAAGTTTCAAGAACTGGTTTTAATACTGACTCTCTGAACACACTACAACCCCCTACTCTATCACTCGGCTACGTGAGTAATTGCAACTCGCACAGAGGCGTTTAAACAGTCGTTTTTCCCCTCCTCCGGACCTGACCGGAATGGGAAGAAACCGTAATATCCCATACCGCGCTTAGTACCCTCCGCCATGTACTAACAGAGAACGTATGTAAGCTAACAGAGGAGAGGGGCACGAGCCGGTGACTCAGCGTAGCGCGCCTGCTCACGCAGCGATGAATCACAGCAGCGGCAGAGGCAAGCAATCTGCTTCTTCCTCCTTCTCCAGTTTCGTCGGCGTGGCAAATGGCGACTGGTATCGCGTCGGCAAGTCCAGTGTCTCATACGTCACGTGGCAGTGGAGCCGTCAACACCCTCCGACAGCCAAGTGTTCTCCGCCCCATAGCGATATCTATATACACAGCCAACTCGATACAGACACCGCATTCTGTAGTCTGGCCTAGGGTGAAAGGATGCGGGATGGAAGCAGTAGCTGGTAAAAAGATGAAACGCAGCTCTGGCCATCCCCGATGTTACTCAATCTGTACAGTACGTAAGGAGTAATCCGGAAAGGGAATTACAGTTCTCTCGGGGAGGGAGAGAGGGAGAGAAAGAGAGAGAGAGAAAACTTTGCGGTTTGATGATGACACCGTAAATCTCTCAAATTTGGCAAAGTGCTAAAAAGAGCAGTGTGTTTGTAAAGATGATCGAACATTAACTTGAGCAAGAATAAGGAAGGGTAATGGAAGAATAACTAGGTACCAAATCGAACCGGTGAGAATAGGAATTTATGGCAAACAGAGAGTACGAGAAGGGATTGACTGATAGCACACGTCAATCTAATATCGGAGGAAAGAGTGAAAGGTAAAAATTTTAGAGGGAGACCGGACCTTCAATACAGAAAGCAGCTCCTATTGCTGCTGTTCCCAACCGGACGTCAATTACCCCCTGAGGGCTACAGTGAAATTTTCTGCAGGGTACAAACTAAACGATTCGTTTCTCTTTCAGTCGCAGAATTAAATTAATTTCAAAAGATCATTATTATTTCATAATTTTTCGAGACTAATATCATTTGTATAGCTTATCAACAATTTTAAATGCGAACATTTTATAGGCTTTACCGTGACTGTTATTGACATTAAATGAAACAACAATTACTTTTTCTCAATTAGAACCATTAATCCGGTGGAGTTTACAGGTTCCTCACATAGTCAACCCACTAAACGCATACACCATGTGATTAAAAGTATCCGGACAACTGGCTAAAATGACACACAAATTCTTGGCGCCCTTCATCGGTGTTGGCCCACCCTTAGCCATGAGGACAGCTTCCACTCTTGCAGGGATACGTTCAGTCAGGTGCTGGAAGGTTTCTTGGGGAATGGCAGCCCATTCTTCACGGAGTGCTGCACTGAAGAGAGGTATCGATGTTGGTCGGTGAGGCCTGGCCCGAAGCCGGCGTTCCAAAACATGCAAAGGTGTTCTATAGGATTCTGATCACGGCTCTGTACAGGCCAGTCCATTAGAGGGATGTTATTGTGGTGTAACCACTCCGCCACAAGCCGTGCATTATGAACAGGTGCTCGATCGTGTTGAAAGATGCAATCGCCATCCCCGAATTGCTCTTCAATAGTGGGAAGCAAGGAGGTGCTTAAAACATCAATGTAGCAGCATGTGCTGTGATAGTGACACGCTAAACAACATGGGGTGCAAGCCCCCTCCATGAACATCACACCGTAACACCACTGCCTGCGAATTTTACTCTTGGCACTACACACGCTTGTAGATGACGTTCATCGGGTATTCGACAAACCCACACCCTGCCATCAGATCGCCACATTGTGTACCGTGATTTGTCACTCCACACAACGTTTTTTTTTCAATAGCCCAATGTTTACGCTCCCTGCACCAAGCGACGCGTCGTTGGGCATTTACATGTTTACGAGGAGGTGTTAGAACGTTGGCAGCGGGCCCTTCTACAAGTACTCGTCGTATAGCACGTGAAATTGGTGCTGAACGTTCTAGCGTGTGGCGAGTTCTCCACGACCAACAGACGCATACCACCCACAACGATTCCATCCAATGCTTGCGGCAGACGTTGCACCAAGGGTCGCACTGTGTCAGTGGTTGCTCCGACAATGAATTGATCCACCGCATTTCCTGCAGATCGTGCTGTCTCCTCATTTGATAGTGATCGTATTTCGAACAGCAGTAACAGCCACGTGTCGCATGAAGAAAACCCTAGCGCTGTAGTAGAGTCACGCCATAAAATAAGTTTTGCTTTGAACATCTGCGCCGGCATTGTAGGCGACAATCACTATGAGCCATATCGTCTACCTGGCCATCTGAATGGTCACCTGTATGTACCTGAGGTTCTTGCAAAGAGTTCTACCTGAATTGTTGGAGAATGTACCTTTGGCTCTTCGAGGGAGGTCGTAGATACAAGATGACGGTTCGCCGCTTCGCTTCAGTGTAGAATCCCCCAACAATCTCTATGCTGCATTTCCTAGTCTCTGGATTGGAAGAGGAAGTCCTATTACGTGGGCTGAGAGGCCACATGACCTCAATACTCTCGATTATTTCCTATGTGGACATCTACAGTCACTTATGTGTGAGATCCCACTTGATACGTACATGGAATTAGTTGCCTGAATTGTGGCAACCTGGGATGTATTTCGAAACATACCGGGGGTATTTGTCAGGAGTCGTCAGTTTCTCTTGCGCCGATATCATGCTTGCACTGAGGTTGATGGTCGTCAGTTTCATCATATTTTGGAAGACACAGCACAAATGGTACGTTCATTAACTAATGTAAATAGAAGGGTACACAGTGATGTCGTTTTGTTCGTATTATCTTCTTAAGCTGGCTCTCTAGATTCCCTACCTCAGGTTGTTCAGTGGAGCCTCCGCTACGCCTGCGCGCTCTTACGTTAACACCCAGAAAGTACATAGTACTTTCATAATAAAGCGAAATAAATCGGCACACCCGCCCAATAACGTGTAGGACACCCACGAGCACGTGAAAGTGCCGCAACAGGTCGTGGCGTGGGCTAGACTGATGTCTGAAGTAGTCAATTATTCAAAATGACAGTCACAATCGCATTATTTATTTTGCCGCCAACCGGTTTCAACCCGCGATGGGGTCATCTTTAGGGCAATTTACACCTGTGCACAGGCAGGGTGACGACTCCAGCGTGCGATCAAACAGTGTAAATTGCCCTAAAGATGACCCCATCGCGGGTTGAAACAGGTTGGCGGCAAAATAAATAATGCGATTGTGACTGTCATTTTGAATAATTGATTATAAGTACATTAATCGCTGTTTATCTCCATACAACTATGTTGTCTAAAAATAAATGTCTGATGTAGTGCTGGAGGGAACTGATCCATGAATCCTGCAGGGCTGTCCATCAATGCGTAAAAGTACGAGGGGGTGGAGATCTCTTCTGAACAGCACGTTGCAAGGCATCCCAAATATGCTTAAAAACGTTCACGTGTGGGGAGTTTGGTAGCCAGCAGACGTGTTTAAAATCAGAAGAGTGTCCCTGGAGCCAATCTGTAGCAATTATGGACGTGTGGGGCGTCGTATTGTACTGCTGCAATTGCCGAAGTCCATCGGCATGCACAATTGACAGGAATGGACTCAAGTGATCAGACGGGATGCTTACGTACGTATCACCTGCCAGAATCGTATGTAGACGTATCAGGGGTCCCGAATCACACCAACTGCACACATTCTACACCATTAAAGAGCCTCCACCAGCTTGAACAGTCCCCTGCCGACATCCAGGTTCCGTGGATTCATGAGCACGCGTCCATGGGCTCGATACAATTTGAAACGAGACTAGTCCGATCTGGCAACATATTTCCAGTCATCTACAGTCCCTGTTGAAGGCCCAGGTCGATGGGTGAGGCTTCGTGTCGTGTAGCCATCAATGGTGCAGGAGTGGGCCTTCGGCTCCGAAAGCCCATATCGATGACCCTTCGTCGAATGGCTCGTACGCTGACACTTGTTGATGGCCCAGCATTAAAATCTGCACCAATTTGCGGAAGGGATGAACTTGTGTCTCGCTGAACGGTTCTCTTCAGTCGTCGTTGGTCCAATTCTTGCAGTACATTTTTCCGGCAGCTACGATGACGGAGATTCGATGTTTTACCGGATTCCTGATATTCACAGTACGGGAAAACCTCCACTTCATCGCTACCTCGGAGATGCTGTGTCCCATTGCTCGCGCGCCGAGTATAACACCACGTTCA
Organism: Schistocerca americana; assembly: GCF_021461395.2. Classification (NCBI taxonomy): domain Eukaryota; kingdom Metazoa; phylum Arthropoda; class Insecta; order Orthoptera; family Acrididae; genus Schistocerca; species Schistocerca americana. The sequence goes on from NC_060129.1 coordinate 153,519,314, forward strand.
AACTCACTTTAATCTTGACAACCTGTCATTGTAGCAGCAGTAACCGATCCAAGACATTCGCCACATACTTGTTGTCTGCTTTAGGCGTTGCCGACCGCAGCGCCGTATTCTGTCTCTGTATTAGAATACTCATGCCTACACTAGTTTCTTTGGCGCTTCAGTGTATGAAGTATGTGTTCTCCAGGGAAGCGTCCTGGGACCTCTGCTGTTCCTGATCTATAGAAATGACCTGGGTGACAATCTGAGCAGTTCTCTTAGGTTGTTCGCAGATGATGCTGTAATTTACCGTCTAGTAGGGTCATCCGATGACCAGTATCAGTTGCAAAGCGATTTAGAAAAGATTGCTGTACGGTGTGGCAGGTGGCAGTTGACGCTAAATAATGAAAAGTGTGAGGTGATCCACACGAGTTCCAAAAGAAATCCGTTGGAATTCGATTACGCGATAAATAGTACAATTCTCAAGGCTGTCAATTCAACTAAGTACCTGGGTGTTAAAATTACGAACAACTTCAGTTGGAAAGACCATATAGATAATATTGTGGGGAAGGCGAGCCAAAGGTTGCGTTTCATTGGCAGGACACTTAGAAGATGGAACAAAAATGGCTCTGAGCACTATGGGACTTAACATCTGCGGTCATGAGTCCCCTAGAACTTAGAACTACTTAAAACGAACTAACCTAAGGACATCACACACATCCATGCCCGAGGCAGGATTCCAACCTGGGACCGGAGCGGTCGCTCGGTTCCAGACTGCAGCGCCTAGAACCGCACGGCCACTCCGGCCGTTTCAAATGTATTTTTGAGGTTATAAAGAAAACAATGTCGGTACATCAGCTGATCGGGACTCATCCCAATAATGCCAACTGAAAGCCATAAAAGTACCAAACTTGAGACAACTGGTACGACTTACGGTTCAAATGGCTCTGAGAACTATGGGACATCTGAGGTCAGTCCCCAGAACTTAGAACTACTTAAACCTAACTAACCTAAGGACATCACACACATCTATGCTCGAAGCAGGATTCGAACCTGCGAACGTAGCAGAAGATGCGACAAGTCCACTAAAGAGACAGCTTACACTACACTCGCTCGTCCTCTGTTAGAATATTGCTGCGCTGTGTCGGATGCTTACCAGGTGGGATTGACGGAGGACATGGAAAGGGTGCAAAAAAGGGCAGCTCCTTTTGTATTATGACTTAATAGGGGAGAGAGTGTGGCAGACATGATACGCGAGTTGTGATGGAAGTCATTAAAGCAAAGACGTTTTTCGTCGCGGCGAGATCTATTTACGAAATTTCAGTAACCAACTTTCTCTTGCGAATGCGAAAATATTTTGTTGAGCCCAACCTACATAGGTAGGAATGATCATCAAAATAAAATAAGAGAAATCAGAGCTCGAACAGAAAGGTTTAGGTGTTCGTTTTTCCCGCGCGCTGTTCGGGAGTGGAATGGTAGGGAGATAGTACGATTGTGGTTCGATGAACACTCTGCCACGCACTTAAAAGTGAATTGCAGAGTAATGGTGCAGATGTAGATGCTATACACATAGTATTATTACTCTGGCAGGGAGCCTGCCTTTATACTGATTTACGGGTATGTCGGGGGACCGGGAAGCGCCTCGCGGTCCTGTCGCAGCCAGCCTGGGTGGCGCGGAGTCGGTGAACGGCCTTGGCCCGCTTCCCGCGGCCGCACAAAATAGACCGCGACACACTTGCCCTCCCTGACGCGCCCCGTCACCTCGATAATCGATAGCGCCACGCCGCGCCGCTCCGCGTGCCGTCACAGACCTGAACCCACGGTGGCGGTGCCTACTAGAGATGGGTAGTTCGCGAACGAACGGCTGCAAAGGAACAGTTCACCAAGATGAACGAAAGGACCGAGGAACGAATTCCAAGGAACGATCGGTTCATAGTTCGGTCGCGGCAGTCTACTTATAGTTCCCGGGAACGAGGAACGATCGTTTGATAGCTTGCTTCGGTCGAGCCGGTCTACTTATAGATCCCGGGAACGAGGAACGATCGGTTCATAGTTCACTAGTTCACTTCGGCCGCGGCGGTCACTTGGGCAGTTCTCGTTCCAGCCTCGGTCGCGTGCTCGTCTCAGTCTCGGTCTCCCTCGGCCGCACTCGTCGTTCTTCGCATGACCACCTGCCTCACTTCCACTGCCGACTGCTCCTAGTTAGTTCTTCGTTCAATGCGCTCGCCCATTTCACATGTGTTCCGAAGTGTTCTTGCACTTCGTTCTGGCTATTCAGCGTCCACGACCGGCAATCAAAAAGTATTCTATAGTTACGTAAATTGCATAAAAATTACGTTGTATGTAATAGGTACGTCTTTTCAGGTAAAAAAAGGGCATATCACCTCACTTCATTGTATCGATGAACAGAAGAAGACATAACAAGGCAAATTTTTTTTTATTCATATATTTTTTGGTTTCATCAAGGCGATGAAACCAAAAAATATATGAATAAAAAAAAAGGCTATTTAGCAACTAACTTTCAATAATTTGCTTAATTTTTAGTGTAAGAAAATCCATATAAAACGATTTTCGTGTATCTTTCATATACAAAACATATTTAGGAAGGCTCTAATCATTTTTAAGTTTGGTTGTTTCCAATTTGCATTACCTGCTAGTTTGGTTTCTTTAGAAAAAAAAAAAAAAAAAAAAAAAAAAAAAAAAAAAAAAAAAAAAAAAAAAAGATTGTGGGGTCATTTTTGGCTCAGTAGGAAAAGCGGTGCCTCTCCATTTGAAAAGACATAGATTGCCATAAAATCGTATTTACTTATTGTGGTGTCACCGCCAGACACCACACTTGCTAGGTTACCGGTAGCCTTTAAATCGGTCGCGGTCCATTAGTATACGTCGGACCCGCGTGTCGCCACTGTCAGTGATTGCAGACCGAGCGCCGCCACACGGCAGGTCTAGAGAGACTTCCTAGCACTCGCCCCAGTTGTACAGCCGACTTTGCTAGCGACGCCACACTGACAAAATACGCTCTCATTTGCCGAGACGATAGTTTAGCATAGCCTTCAGCTACGTCATTTGCTACGACCTAGCAAGGCGCCATTACCAGTTACTATTGATACTGTAAAACATGTACCGTCAAGATCTACGTTCTTCATTAACGGATTAAAGTTAAGTATTCCACCAGCTACGTCCGTTTTTCTAAATTCTTATTTCCTTGTCCTGTTCCAGACCTCACGCCAGCCTGCGTGAGCTAAAACGCGTGCCTTTCGGCTCTCCTGCCAACCCACAACACTTATCTCAAAAACATCTGTTCAGAAGCAGCTTTCAAACCAAAAACTTTATTACTGCGAATTTAGTTATTATTATTATTATTATTGCTGCATTAACTTTAATAATGCAACATAAAAACCTAATTTTTACTAAACGTGTCACGCAAGTATAATGAGAAAACCACATTTTATTTTCTGCTTCCATAAAGTCTACTTCGCCTACGAACTCAGAGACAACTTGAAGTATATATAGGATGTAAACGATTATTGTTTACAACGTAGCATAGCTATGTAGTGGAAGTCGAAACGAAGAATTTTATGGAAGACACTTGTGGTCTATTAAGTTGGGAAACAGCCACCAACAGGTTTACAAGACTACATGTGCTATAGCCCATGCGCGTCGCGTGTTCTCTTCTCCAGCTCTCTACAGATTGCCATCGATTGTTTCGCAGTTGCATTAGCTCGTTATTTCTTCACTGCCTAATTATTACATGTTTGTCTGTTTGTTGTATCTGCTCGTGACGGGCAACACATCGCCCGTAATTGGCGAGCAGTCTGTACTCGGGGCCGGTTTTCCGTGCGCCAGCCTATATTATTTCCCTGCGATCAGCCACACAACGCTACGGTTGGCTAAACGAGAGGTTCTGCAGAATCACAGAAATTACTTCTAAAAGTGTGTAAGAATTCTGTAATGAATAAAAACTCTACACTCCAGAGGGGAGGCAAGTGCCCCCTCTTGGTGCCCTCCATCCTTCAGTCACCTACGCTACTAGTTTTCAGTTATTCATAAGAACTATATACCAAGCACAAATGAACAGTGAACGAGTAAAAATGAACGGTTCCCAAAAAAGAACGATCAGCACTGAACTAGTTCCCAAGGATGAACGAGTTTGCCCAGCTCTAGTGCCTACACTCCACCCTGCCACTACAGGGCGCACGTGTGCTCTACAATCTCGAAACCCGCATCGGCCGACCTCTTACAGTTACGCCATACATACTTTCGACCGCTGTGTGACCAGGGAGATCGTTCAAATGGCTCTGGCCACTATGGGACTTAACATCTGAGGTCATCAGTCCCCTAGAACTGAGAACTACTTAAGCCTAACTAACCTAAGGACAACACACACATCCGTAGCGGTCGCGCGGTTCCGGACTAAAGCGCCTAGAACCGCTCGGGCACACCGGCCGGCGACCAGGGATAATTTAACATCCTGACAGAAAAGTGAAGGAATCAGCACGGAAAAAAAAACTCGAAAACAAACCTGACGGGTTCAGACAGGACGAGGTCTGTTGAGGAAATTCGCAATTTCGAGCCAATGGTTTGCTGGAGCGAAATGGTGATTGGCATCCCCGCTGTAATATTTCTGGCTTCGTCAGCCATCATATTAGCCTCCAAGAAACTGTTCCAAGAGCAGTGGAGATGCAAGAAGTATATAATGACGAAATGTGGTGTGAGGTACCTGTGACAGATGATAGATTCGGTACCATTCCCGTGCGAAAGACCGCCAGCATAATGCTACTGTTCTGTGATTGGCTGCTGCGTTCGGAGCAAGGGCGCCGAAACGTTAAAGTATAGTTATTATTATTAGTTAAACTACTCATTGGAATGCCGGCCGGAGTGGCCGTACGGTTCTAGGCGCTGCAGTCTGGAACCGAACGACCGGTATGGTCGCAGGTTCGAATCCTGCCTCAGGCATGGATGTGTGTGATGTCCTTAGGTTCGTTAGGTTCAAGTAGTTGTGAGTTCTAGGGGACTGATGACCTCAGAAGTTAAGTCGCATAGTGCTCAGAGCCATTTGAACTCATTAGAATGACTTCACTTTTTAATATAAATATCTCTCAACAGCTGACTATCAATCAGTCATTTTAGAATTATTAAAAACAATTTAAATAAAAAACAATAGAGTGACGAAATTGCAGACGAAGCACTTCGAAAGCGTTCTGGTCACACCTTTTCTGGTATGGCGCGCGAAGTATTTCGGGCTGTTCGTCACTCTGGATTAGGCAGTCGAGAAGAACAGACATGTTGTTTGTCGTAGGATGTGTTTCCAATTTTTATTTAAGTTCCTGTTCTTCACTCTGGATTAGGCAGTCGAGATGTACAGTCATGTTATACAGAATTCACTCCGGTGGTCATGAGGCACAGACATGTGCCACAAATAGTGTAAAGATACATTTTCGTAACATTGTGTTTGATCATGTGCACTACTGGCCATTAAAATTGGTACACCACCAAGATGACGTGCTAGAGACGCGAAATTTAACCGACTGGAACAAGATGCTGTGATATGTGAATGAATAGCTTTTCAGACCATTCACACAACGTTGGCGCCGGTGGCGACACCTACAACGTGCTGACATGAGGGAAGTTTCCAATCGATTTCTCATAGACAAACAGCAGTTGAACGGCGTTCCCTGGTGAAACGTTGTTGTGATGCCTCGTGTAAGGAGGAGAAATGCGTACCATCACGTTTCCGACTTTGATAAAGGTCAGATTATAGCCTGTCGCGATTGCGGTTTATCGTATCGCGACATTGCTGCTCGAGTTCGTTGACATCCAATGACTGTTAGTAGAATATGGAATCGCTGGGTTCAGGAGCGTAATGCGGAATATCGTGCTGGATCCCAACGACCTCTTATCACTAGCAGTCGAGATGAAAGGCATCTTATCCGCACGTCTGTAACGGATCGTGAAGGCACGTCTCGATCCCTGAGTCAACAGATGGGGACGTTTGCAAGACAACAACCATCTGCACGAACAGTTCGACGACGTTTGCAGCAGCACGGACTATCAGCTCGGAGACCGTGGCTCCAGACAGGAGCGCCTGCGATGACGTACTCGACGACGAACCTGGGTGCACGAATGGCAAAACGTCATTTTTTCGGATGAATCCAGATTCTGTTTACAGCATCATGATAGTCGCATCCGTGTTTAGCGACATCGCGGTGAGCGCATATTGGAAGCGTGTATTCGTCATCGGCATACTGGAGTATCACCCGGCGTGATGGTATGGGGTGCCATTGGTTACACGTCTCGGTCACCTCTTGTTCGCATTGACGGCACATTCAACAGTGGACGTTACATTTCAGATGTGTTACGACCGTGGTTGTACCTTTCATTCGATCCCTGCGAAACCCTACATTTCAGCATGATAATGCACGACCGCGTGTTGCAGGTCCTGTACGGGCTTTTCTGGATACAGAAAATGTTCGACTGCTGCCCTGGCCAGCACATTCTCCAGATCTCTCACCAATTGAAAACGTCTGGTCAATGGTGGCCGAGCAACTGGCTCATCACAATACGCCAGTCACTACTCTTGATGAACTGTGGTATCGTGTTGAAGCTGCACAGGCAGCTGTACCTGTACACGCCATCCGAGCTCTGTTTGAGTCAATGCCAAGGCGTATCATTTACGGCCAGAGGTGGTTGTTCGGGGTACCGATTTCTCAGGATCTATGCACCAAAATTGCGTGAAAATGTAATCACATGTCAGTTCTAGTATAATATATTTGTCCAATGAATACACGTTTATCATCTGCATTTCTTCTTGGTGTAGCATGAGTGCCCTCCCCAACACAAACTTCATTTTTGCCTTTACATATTTACACTACTGGCAGGGCTCTCCGATATTGGCAAGGAGCCCAGCATTGCACGTAATGGGACGTCCTTGCACCATCAGTGATGTTATAATTAAATGTAAAGCGAAAAATGAATTGACGTTGTCTCAGGGAAACATTTAATTATAAGATCTATAAGAAAACACAATGTAAAATAAAAATATCGGCACCCGATATTGCCGTTTGGATATCGACATATCGGGGGGGGGGGGGGGGGGGGGGGGGGAATACCGCTGATTTCATCGATATTTTTTGGGAAGAACATAGATATACAGATACTTTATCAGCAGCTACTGTCTCCTACATTCTACTACAATTTCAAAAGAACAATTTGAAATATTTACCGAAAAATAGAATATACAATATCGGCACCGCATACTGCCGTTTCGATGTCAATATATCGGTGGGAAAATATCGCTGATTTACATCGATATTTTTCGGGAAAAACATAGATACGCAGATACGAGGGACACTCTAAAAGAAATGGACACTATTTTTGTAAAAATACAGTTTTCATTCTGCATGTGTGAATGTATTACAGTTTGCAGATACATCCTTCCCGCTTGTTTTCAAACTTAGTTCAACCTGTTCCCGTGAGTGGCGCCGTCACAGCATGTCTTCAAAATGGTTGCTACACTTGACGTCGGTCAGAAGCAACGCGCTGTCATAAAATTCCAGTGCTGTGAAAACGAGACAGTGGGAAACATCCACAAGAGGTTGAAAAAGGTGTACGGAGATGCTGCTGTCGATCGCAGTACAGTGAGTCGGTGGTCAAGCAGGTTACGTGATGAAAGCGGGCACGGCAATATTGAGGATTGTCCTCGCAGCGGCAGGCCTCGTACTGCACACACTCCAGACAATGTGCAGAGAGTTAACGAATTTATGACTGCTGACAGACGCATCACAGTGAACGAATTGTCACACTACGTTGGGACAGCGGAAAGAAGTGTTTGCAGAATACTGAAAGTGTTGGCGATGAAAAAAGGTTTGTGCCAGGTGGTTTCCCAGGATGTTGACAGTGGCTCACAAAGAAACAAGAAAAACGATATGCAGCGAACTTTTGCAACAGTACGAGAATGGTGGAGATGAATTTCTCGGAAGAATTGTGACAGGTGATGAAACATGGCTCCATCATTTTTCATCAGAGACGAAGAGGCAATCAGTGGAGTGGCATCATGCAAATTCACCCAAGAAAAAAAATTCAAAACCACACCTTCTGCTGGAAAAGTTATGGCTACGGTGTTTTTCGATTGCGAAGGACTCTTGCTTGTGGACATCGTGCCAAGTGGAACCACCATAAATTCTGATGCCTATGTGGCGACACTGAAGAAACTTCAAGCTCGACTGAGTAGTGTTCGACCACATCGGCAAAAGCAGGATGTTTTGCTGTTGAACGACAATGCACGGCCACGTGTCAGTCAAAAAGCCGTGGAAGCGATCACAAAAACTGGGATGGACAACGCTGAAACACCCACCTTACAGTTCTGACCTGGCCCCATGCGACTATCGTCTCTTTGGGAAACTGAAAGACTCTCTTCGTGGAACAAGGTTTGAAGATGATGACTCCCTTGTGCACGCTGCCAAACAGTGGCTCCAACAGGTTGGTCCGGAATTTAACCGTGCAGGTATACAGGCGCTGGTTCCAAGATGGCGTAAGGCAGCTGAGAGGGACTGGAAATCGTGTGGAGAAATGAAAATATTGTTCCTAAAGGATGTATCTACACACTGTAAGACTTTCAAACAAGTAGAATAAAAGATGGATTAAAAAAAAGTGTGCATTTGTTTTGGAGTGAGCCTGGTACTTGAGCAGCAGCTGCGCGCCACGAAGGCAGGCGCCTCGGGGCCGCAGCCGAGGGCAGGCGCGAGGCCGGCTGCCCCTGCCGCAGCGGACAAGGCTGCCTGCGTTACGCCTCGGCTCGGACGACGCCCACTCCGCCTTACCCAAAAAAAACAAACGGCGCTGGGGCCGACGCACTGTTTACGCTCGCCGTCTAATTCCGTCCAGAGGCGAGGCCAGGCGCTAGGCTAGGTAGCTGCGTCTCTGGTCGGCGAACAGGCCGGCACACCGAGCGACAACCTCAAGTCGCTGGCTCCTCACATTCCTAAATGCACCCTTTTCGCTCTACAACACGAATCAGGTCACATCCTGAGACTGTACCGCACGGACGTATCGAAAATGCTCTCAGTCAAATATATGCGAGCTCGTGTGCAAGATTCACGAGACAGCCCAAATGCTCTCACACTCTGAGAAAGCGTAGAAGTTGTACACTGAAGTGCCAAAGAAACTGGTACACCTGCCTAATATCGTGCAGGGCCTCCGCCAGCACGCAGAAGTGCCACAAGGCGATGTGGCATGGACTCGACTAACGTCCGAAATAGTGCTGGAAGGAACTGACACCACGAATCCTGCACGGCTTCTCCTAGGTCCGTAAAAGAATGAGGGCGTGGAGATCTCTTCTGAACAGCACGTTGCAAGGCATCCTAGATATGCTCAATAATGTTCATGTCTGCGGAGTTTATTGGCCAGTCGAAGTGTCTCAACTAAGAAGAGCGTTCCTGGAGCCACTCTGAAGCAATAATGGAGGCGTGGGGTGTCGCATTGTCCTGCTGGAATTGCGCATTGTCCTGCTGGAATTGCCCAAGCCCGTCGGAATGCACACGAGGCGAATGGATGCAAGTCATCAGACAGGATGCTTACATACGACAGCATTCCAACTGCACACGTCCCACACCTTCCTCCGCGTAAAGAAGTGTAAGTCTGCAGAAAAAATACATTTTGCTAGTTTTATTGCCAGCCGGAGTGGCCGAGCGGTTCTAGGCGCTTCAGTTTGGAACCGCGCTACCGCTAAGGTCGCAGGTTCGAATCCTGCCTCGGGCATGGATGTGTGTGATGTCCTAAGGTAAGTTAGGTTTACGTAGTTCTAAGTTCTAGGGGATTGATGACCTCAGATGTTAAGTCCCATAGTGCTCAGAGCCATTTCAACCATTTTTTAGTTTTATTACAATCTGTTGATTGGTTAACAATACTAGCCACTGACCCAATCCACTCTGTGAAAGCTGCACGTCAACAGCACTTTCCAATTTCGCAATATTTGCGGTGCAAGTTTCAGGTGATTCGCCCTGTATACGTGTATATTACCCTGACCCCCTCCGCCCGAACACTCCACTGCGCACCATGACACTCTGAATAACTCTCATCTGCAAAAAACAGGTCAATGTTTATAGATTCGCAGCTCACGATATATTCCAAGTACACTGAATGAAAGAGGAAAGGGGGCGTGATCATACTCGTATATGGAACACCTCTGCCACGCACCGTTAAGTTGCTGCCAGCGAAGGAATCGTTTCTCCCCTGTATTACTGATGGTATTGCCCGCACTCCAAGAGACAGTGCAGCCGTGTGTGGGTGGTGGTGAAGACGACAGGTGTGTGTGTCGCTGATTCCAGTGATCCGGGTTCGAAACCCGGCGGTGACTCACCTTGCGCTACGACCTCGCGACTCCCACGCGGAGAATGCAGGTGCGCGAAGTTCCGTGAATGTACGTTGGAGAACAAAGCGAACGGAAGAACCTCTTTACTTCGTCACGTTCCGAAATGAGGACAAATGTTACCACGCGTGCTGAACAAGCAAAGCTGACGTAAGTTATTGCAAATATAAGAAGTACCCGACGTGACACAGACGGTCTGGTAATAACAGTATTTTCAAAGCATGTCACATTAACTTGCGAATTATTTTATTCGCAGTCGAAATCGCTCACCATAAGTTTGCCAGGAGTGTTTTTATACATAAACGCACTTAGGTAGGCGTGACGTGACAAGCCAAGTGATACTTCTGAATACGATATCGACTGACTGCGAATGCTAATGTTTATAATGATTTCTAACATACGTTTTTAGAATTGGGAATGTATGTAGTGACATAAAAATCGTTATTAGCTACAAAATGAAAAGACTTCTGTCGTAATTGACTTTCCTAAGGACCCTGAGAGATATGAAACGCTACACTGCAGGACTGTTTACTTACGATTGTCTTGTACCGTACAAAGATTTACTCAATAATGTTTTCCTTTAATAACAAAAATTGCTAGTACACACCAGAGTACCTGACGTTACGCAGAAACACGTGGGATGTAGTAGCTACATTGTTTAACGTACCAAATTAGCCCCGACAAGTGTAGCTTAAGGGCCGGCCGCTGGTGGCCGAGAGGTTCTAGGCGCTTCAGTCTGGAACCGCGCGACCGCTGCGGTCGCAGGTTCGAATCCTGCCTCGGGCATGCATGTGTGTGATGTCCTTAGGTTAGTTAGGTTTAAGTAGTTCGAAGTTCTAGAGGACTGATGACATGAGATGTTAAGTCCCATAGTGCTCAGAGCCATTTGAACCATTTTTGTAGCTTAAGGGGAGGCCACACAGACGTGACAGTAAATCGACGAAGTAAATATAACGGTTCCAGAATTTTTGCTAACTCTTCAACACATTTGCTTCAGAAGCAAAGGTAATTATATTCACATAAATATTCTTCAATTGGATAGTCGAGTGAAGTGTAAGAATAAACGAATGATTAGACAACATTAGGACGTGTTAAGTGTCAAGGGAACTGCGTATGATAATAACAAAGGGCTTATATTCTTCTCACGCATGAAATATGGGCCTATGTTCTCGTGCTTTCAGGGGAATGAGCTGCAAATGAACACATATTCAAAAGCATTTCTTCATGAATAAGTTGTAGCTTATGTCACTGAATCAGTAGTAATTCGGCAGTTTTTACAAAGTTTTTCACGATGATTGATGTGCCTTGGAAATTTAGTAACGCGTGGAAGGCAAAAATGTAACAATTACTTCGTTACGTAAGTAGAAAGTAGTCAAAAACAAGCATTATGCTTCCGACGCACGTGACTTTCGCACCAGCGTGTCGCGACTCTATGTATAACACTACTACACTGACACCTCGAAACATTTCAAGTTCCTTTACATTCCTGCAAAATGTTAGTAATATGTAATTTCGTTTGTAGTGCCTGCTTTCCCTTACGAGTAGCCGTGCGCAATGTAGGCTGCAAACTGTGGTTGACTAGGTAGTGCGCCCCATAATATACGCCCAGAGAACTTCAGCCCAGAAATTGGTCGAGCAAATGTCTATGCGCAACAGTAATGTAACATCGCTGGTCCCCGTAGTGATCAACAAACAGCGCGAAAATATTACACAAAAAGTTTAACGTCTTTACTGAATAATGATGATACTCTCTCTAAAATTTTAGATAAACCTACAATGAGGTTCTTTGGGAAAAAAGTGAAATATTGATCGTAAAGTAGCCAGACAATATCGTTTCCGGTAATAAATGAGCATTTATTACGAGGTACAGCTACGCTTGCGCTAGTACAAAGATCGTAGCACTTTTTAACAGTATCAAAGTAGTTCCTGAAATTCGTCTTCAAATTCAGACACAAAAAGGCAGTGCGCGACTTTCATATGCGTGACAGCATTCACTCGGAAACTTTCAGTCTTTTCCAAGTCCCCCAACCCCAAATGCGTCCCACTAGTGTATCGAACTGACCTTGCACTTATCGACGTTAAAAAAAAAAAATCGCGAGTGTCTGTTGTGCGTTAGCTAGAGGCCGTTCTCAAGCGACCAGTTGCGAACGCAAATGACCCTGCGGACAGACACCCAGAGATTTGCCAGTCACGTGGGCGACACGTGCTGTGGCCCTGTACACGCCTTAATGACAATCGTCGCCGCCGTCGCTCACGGTCGCCACCGCGCAGCGGCGCCACTCTCGAGCATGACGTCACGTCTGGCCAGCCGGTAGAGGATTGGAGGGGGGGGGGGGGGGGGGCACACAGCGGCAGCTGCGCAGATGCTCGGCCGTGTGGGTGTGGGGGTCAGCCAGGCACTGCAACCCCACGTGGACGCCTGCACGCGCTCAACTCACATCCGATACTTCATACCAAATCGTGCCCCAGCGCACGCTTCTGGAGGAAACTACTCGCTGTACCATGCAGAAGCGACTCGTACTGGTGGAGAGAGTAAAAACGTAGCTCAAGATAGGTAACTGGTTCAAACTGTGACGACAGCGGCGCAACAAGGCCTCTACAATTGTGTGTCGTGTAGCCCGTGGCGAACACGAAGCGCTGGTTGCTCCACGCAACTGAATCGTAAAAAATACACGGGTAGGGAAGTTTCAACTCAGCTGCTGTAATTACTCAGTAAAACTTTTATTTTTCGAGTAAGAAATGTAAAACCACTTTTGTGATTCGCGTCTGTTCTACACTGTGCAATCTTTCGTATTAGGTTTTAGGGAAACAATATTCCGTAAATAAATTGATTTTTTCCGACCGCAGACCACAGCTTGATAACGAACACGTTTTACGTTCCATATTGCTCACAGTTATTGTGTAATTTCCAAGTAAAACGAAACAGCACGTATATTTTGAAAATTCTGCAGTGAATAATGTAATCGCTGGCTAGTTTACGTTTGGTACATTTTAGGTCGTACAATGATGCATAGCTGACATATCGAAATTGCGTTTAACGCTGATAGGAGAGCAATACCTCTTTCCGTTCTCGAAATGTGTGTGAAAGCTTATGGGACTTAACTGCTAAGGTCATCAGTCCCTAAGCTTACACACTACTTGACCTAAATTACCGTAAGGACAAACACACAAACCCATGCCCGAGGGAGGACTCGAACCTCCACCGGGAACAGCCGCAGAGTCCATGACTGTCGCGCCTGGGACCGCTCGGCTAATCCCGCGAGGCTTGTTGCTACAAGTGATGTACACAGCAACTAGAATAATACTTTTCTTGTGTTAAACTTTAAACGTGTAAGATTACCCCCTCTTAATTTTAAATCCTGTCATCATTTGACAGGATTTAAAATTTTGAAATTCGGTCAATATTTATAGGAAGTACTGAATATAAAATTTTTGTTGCCCCTGGAAACATTCAGATAGGCAACATCCTACTGGCGTATAGTAACCCAGGTGGACAGTACGTACATGGTCGAACACTTGACGTATATGGGGGACCGTATTGGGAGGGACAGATAAGCCAGCGGCAGGGAGGAAAAAACTTGGCTTCTACGGCTGGCCAGAGGATTGCAAAGTTTGTCGGAGTGGCCGTCTTCCGCATCTACATCTACATGGATACTCTGCAAATCACACTTAAGTGACTGGAAGAGGGTTCATCGAACGACCTTCACAATTCTGAATTATTCCAATCTCGTATAGTGCGCGGGAAGAATGAACACCTACATCTTTCCGTACGAGCTCTGATTTCCCTTATTTTATCTTGGTGATCGTCCGTCCCTATGTAAGTGGGTGTCAACAAAATATTTTCGCATTCGGAGGAGAAAGTTGGTGATTGGAATTTCGTGAGAAGATTCCGTCGCAACGAAAAACACCTTCCTTTTAATGTTGTCCATCCCACATCCTGTATCATTTCTGTGACACTCTCACCCATATTTCGCGATAATACAAAACGTGCTGCCTTTCTTTGAACTTTTTCGATGTACTCCGTCAGTCCTATCTGGCAAGGATCCCACACCGCGCAAGAGTATTCTAAAAGAGAACGGACAAGCGTAGATAGATCTGTTACATTTTCTGTGTCCTGCTAATAAAACGCAGTCTTTGGTTAGCCTTCCCCACAATATTTTCTGTGTGTTCCTTCCAATTTAAGTTGTTCGTAATTGTAATACCTAGGCATTTGGTTGAATTTACGGCTTTCTGATTTATCGTGTAACCGAAGTTTAACGAGTTCCTTTTAGCACTCATGTGGATGACGTCACACTTTTCGTTATTGAGGGTCAACTGCCACTTTTCGCACCATTCGGATATTTTTTCTAAATCGTTTTGCAGTTTCTTTTGATCTTGTGATGACTTTATTAGTCGATAATAGTCGATGAACGACAGCGTCATCTGCAAACAACCGAAGACGGCTGCTCAGATTGTCTCCTAAATCGTTTATATAGATACGGAACAGCAAAGGGCCTATAACACTACCTTGGGGGACGCGAGTACAAACACGTTCGTTTAATAAACTGAAACGCGCTTTTCTTGTTGCAGTATTTATCTACATACGGGGCGTCTTTCGGCCTTTCATATTAAACGCAAAATGCGTCTCGAAAACAAGGGAATAACATGTGCGGGGCATGGAAATCCCGTTTCAGTTTATGGAGCGAATAATACAGAATTCTGTCTGGGGACACTCGAACAGAGCAGCCTTATAACTTGCGAGAACTTGCACAAAATAACTTCGAGGATCGTCGTTCAAGCGCACGAAGTTTGAATGGTCTCCATCTACCAAGATAGAGATGGCGCAGGCCGAGCGAGACTGTGGTAACATCTCACACAAGAACGCGCAAGGCATCATTCTAACCGGGCGCCAAGGCTGGGTGGACTGGGAAGAAAGCTTAACGCGAGGTACAATAGAAACCACCCTGCGCCAGTCGCTCAGATGTGTTACTCACACTCTATATGTGAACACAAGTATATCTCGGTATTTCGGCCGTACGCGGAGGGAGCTGCGATAAGCTATCGCGGCAGGGCAGGCGCCGTTTCGGAGTGGGCACACACCCGTCCCGACACTCGGGACTTTGGCACCGCTCGGTTTGCTCTCACAGATAGCCCGAGTGTCAACACACGACGGGCCCATAGCGTTCCTGTGTGCCGTCTGCTGTCCCAAGTCCAACTTTTCGCGGAGTTTCGACCGAACACTGACGCTGGGCATCTCCCGAAGCGGACTTCGAACCACATCGCCCGTGGCCGTCATATAAGACAGTCCTTTCTTTGTATGATAAGTGCCTCTACCAATGGGAAGTAGTCCAACGTAAATTGTGTGTCTCGAGAACAACTATGATTTGGAGAAATTTCTGACGATATTGCAGTATGTACGATCACCGAAGGTCCACTTCTCTAGGGCAGGGTTCCCAAACATTGCACTTTGAGTATCCCAGTCCTTTGACAGAACACCTTGTTTATTCTCAAGGTTAGTAAGATGTTGTTGTTTGGCTCTGAGCACTATGGGACTTAACATCAATGGTCATCAGTCCCCTAGAACTTAGAACTACTTAAACCTAACTAACCTAAGGACAGCACACAACACCCAGCCATCACGAGGCAGAGAAAATCCCTGACCCCGCCGGGAATCGAACCCGGGAACCCGTGCGTGGGAAGCGAGAACGCTACCGCACGACCACGAGATGCGGGGGTTAGTAAGATTCACGGCGGAACATGGGTGCCAACCCGGCATTTACCTAATCGGAAGTAGGGAACCGCCTAAAAACCACCTTCTGGCTGGCCAGCACCTCCGGCTCTCGTTCGTAATTCACAGGATGGATTCCACACACGACGGTGTGCCTCCTCGTGTTCAGGAAGAGGGCGCTGTAACGCTCTCGGCTACCCGGCCGAGTTATCTGATCACACAAGATTAATGGCGAACATCTTCGGCACGTCGCAACGAACAAGTATTTAGGGATAATACTGATCAGTGATGTGAAACAGGATGATCACCTACTGGGATTGTGAATGGGTGACTTGTTGAAACTGTTCCTGCTAAGAATGCGACGTCTGTGCCGGATATCACGTACAAGACGCTAGACCAATTCTAGAACGCTATTCCTTATCAAACACGCACGACAATAGATGTGTAACGCATTTGAACGGAAATAGATGTTGTATTTTATGTTTTTAGGCCTCTTTCGAATTCGCAGTCATACGAGTAATACATGTCTTTTGCGACTACATTAAAAGTCTGATATACACTATACGTGTTTCGCTTCATTTCAAAGAACCTTTTAGTGGTCAATGTGACGACAATGTCATTTCTCTTAAAACTCTGTCAAGATGATGAACAGTCCTGGTGTTTTAAATTATCGCTGATAATCAGTATTAAATTACTATTATTACTTACTTTTTGTTTTGTACCTCATTCGCAGTGTTCTACACATATCTGTTCCATTTTTATTACACGTGCTACTTGTGGGTCAACATATCAGAAAGAGAGTATATACGAGGCTTGGGACTTTAATAGTAGCAACTATTTATGCACAACCGATACTGCCTGTCGAATCCCTGGAGCCGGCCGTGGTGGCGGAGCGGTTCGAGGTGCTTCAGTCTGGAACCGCGCGACTGCTACGGCCGCAGGTTCGAATCCTGCCTTGGGCATGGATGTGTGTGATGTCCTTAGGTTAGTTAGGTTTAAGTAGTTCTAAGTTCTAGGGGACTGATGACCTCAGCAGTTAAGTCCCATAATGCTAAGAGGCATTTGAACCATTTTCTTTCACATGAACCAGTCTCCAGGCGCGATAAGTGGCCGCACGGTTTGAGGCGCCATGTCACGGACTGTGCGTCCCCTCCCGCCAGAGGTTCAAATGGCTCTGAGCACTATGGGACTTAACATCTGAGGTGATCAGTCCCCTAGAACTTAGAACTACTTAAAACGAACTAGCCCGCATCTCGTGGTCGTGCGGTAGCGTTCTCGCTTCCCACGCCCGGGTTCCCGGGTTCGATTCCCGGCGGGGTCAGGGATTTTCTCTGCCTCGTGATGGCTGGGTGTTGTGTGATGTCCTTAGGTTAGTTAGGTTTAAGTAGTTCTAAGTTCTAGGGGACTGATGACCTAAGATGTTAAGTCCCATAGTGCTCAGAGCCATTTGAACCATTAAAACGAACTAACCTAAGGACATCACACACGTCCATGCCCGAGGCAGGATTCGAATCTGCGACCGTAGCGGTCGTCGGTTCCGGACTGAAGCGCCGGCCACAGCGGCCGGCTGCCAGAGGTTCGAGTCCTGCTTCGGGCATGGGTGTGTGTGCTGTTCTTAGCATAAGTTAGTTTAAGTTACTTTAAGTAGTGTGTCAGTCTAGGGACCGATGACCTCAGCAGTTTGGTTCCTTAGGAATTCACAAACATTTGAACATTTTTGAACCAGTCTCCAGCATTGGTTAGTGGAGAGAAATAAACACTGCTCGTGACGGATGATGCCTGTAAGGAAATCGTTCCTTGTACAGCCTTTCAGCAGCGAGAGCATTGCACCGTTCTTCCCCTTACACAGGGTACATGTCAGTGAGTTCTGGGAAACTGTACAGATACTGCTTCATCAAATTGTGGTGTACGTCTGTGAATAGCAAAGAGTAATGGGTGGGTCTGTCATTGATTGATTGCACCTACTGCCATACGATGCAACAGAGCCACCTTATGGACATGTTGTTTGTTGTTGTGGTCTTCAGTCCTGAGACTGGTTTGATGCAGCTCTCCATGCTACCCTATCCTGTGCAAGCTGCTTCATCTCCCAGTACCTACTGCAACCTACATCCTTCTGAATCTGCTTAGTGTATTCATCTCTTGGTCTCCCTCACCGATTATTACCCTCGACGCTGCCCTCCAATACTAAATTGGTGATCCCTTGATGCCTCAGAACATGTCCTACCAACCGATCCCTTCTTCTAGTCAAGTTGTGCCACAAACTCCTCTTCTCCCCAATCCTATTCAGTACCTCCTCATTAGTTATGTGATCTACCCATCTAATCTTCAGCATTCTTCTGTAGCACCACATTTCGAAAGCTTCTATTCTCTTCTTGTCCAAACTAGTTATCGTCCATGTTTCACTTCAATACAAATACTTCCATACAAATACTTTCAGAAACAACTTCCTGACACTTAAATCTATACTCGATGTTAACAAATTTTTCTTCTTCAGAAAGGCTTTCCCTGCCATTGCCAGTCTACATTTTATATCCTCTCTACTTCGACCATCATCAGTTATTTTGCTCCCCAAATAGCAAAACTCCTTTACTACTTTAAGTGCCTCATTTCCTAATCTAATTCCCTCAGCATCACCCGACTTAATTCGACTACATTCTATTATCCTTATTTTGCTTTTGTGGATGTTTATCTTATATCCTCCGTTCAAGACACTCTCCATTCCGTTCAGGTGCTCTTCCAAGTCCTTTGCTGTCTCTCACAGAATTACAGTGTCATCGGCGAATCTTAAAAGTTTTTATTTCTTCTCCATGGATTTTAATACCTACTCCGAATTTTTAAAGTAAACAAAACCTGGGTCATGACTTCCTCCTTTTCTAGCCGGCCGCAGTGGCCGTGCGGTTCTAGGCGCTATAGTCTAGAACCACGTGACCGCTACGGTCGCAGGTTCAAATCCTGCCTCGGGCATGGATGTGTGTGATGTCCTGAGGTTAGTTAGGTTTAAGTAGTTCTAAGTTCTGGGGGACTGACGACCTCAGCAGTTTAGTCCCATAGTGCTCAGAGCCATTTGAGCCCACTTTTCTGACTCGTCCTCCGTGTTTCCTCGCAGGAAATACAGCACGTGTGTGTAAACAAACAGCACAGTACGTGTGAACTTCTACGCATGTTAGTTGTTAATAAGCTGGAAAACGGTAATGTTACACAAAGCGGTAGACAGATTAACTTCTATATCTCCTTAAGCTGGCTTCTCCATACCGGGGTTCCCTACCCCAAATTCTTCAATGAAGCATCCTCCATGCCCTGTTAAATTTTTGCATGCTCTTACGCAAAAATCCTGTACAACCCGTATTGCTCGTTTAGTGGGAATGCTTTCAGGAACGCCGAAGTAGTTCTCGCGACAAACTGTTGGCCAATGTGCGTCTCGTTTAGGGATCGTCAGAAGAAGATGAGACATTAGGGCCCGTTCGGAAGCATACAGACCGCCGTTTTCTATTTATTTTTCCCCCCTCACTACGCGAACAGAAGTTTCGGTAAAAGTAACCTCACGGGCGCTGCAGTGCGGCTTGCGGCGTACACACGTAAAGGCAGACGGAGATGAAAGGCCAGCAGGTACGTGGCAACCCCGCGTCGCGAACCGCACTCGCCCTGCCTGCAGGCGGTGACGTCACCACAGCAGCCGCCACACTGGCCTGCAGACAGCGAGCGCCTCGCCGGCCCAATTCGATCGCGCTGTGTGTGTGTGTGTGTGTGTGTGTGTGTTGGTGTGTACAGGGGCGTGGTGTGGCCTGCTGTGCCCCGGTCTAAAGGGGACCGCGAGCTCCATAGTCGATAACGCAGCAGCCGGCCTTCTCTGTGGCGTAAAATGCCACTCCACAGCCCACCTGTTCCTGCCCCAGCTGCCAAGCGTTGCATCAGCCACATCCGATAACGGATACCATCTACAGCTGCAGGTCAACTCTGCAATTCACTGTCAAGTACCTGGTAGAGGGTTCGCCGAACCACTTCCACAATATTTCTCTGCCGTTCCACTCTCGGACGGCACGAGGGAAGAATGAACACTTGGCTCTCCGTTCGAGAATTCTGGTTTCTCTTAATTTATTACGATAAATATTTCTCCCCGTGTAGGCGGGCGTCAACAGAATTTTTTCTCATTTTGACAAGAAAATCAGCGACTGAAATTTTGTGAAAAATCCTGGCGCGTTGGAAACGCCTTTGTTCTAATGACTGCCAAACCAATTCCTGTATCACGTCCATTGACGTAATCTGTCCCCTTCTTGTCCTTCTTTGAACTTGTAATGTCCTCTGTCCGTACTAGCCGGCCGATGTGACCGAGCGGTTCTAGGCGCTTCAGTCCGGAACCGCGCTGCTGCTACGGTCGCAGGTTCGAACCCTCCCTCGGGCATGAATCTGTGTGATGCCCTTAGGTTACTTAGGTTTAAGTACTTCTAAGTTCTAGGGGACTGCTGACCTCCCATAGTGTTCAGAGCCATTTGAACCATCTCATCCCTTGCAAACTGTGGTAGGTTATACTTAATGATACATAACAAACTTTATTTCACAAACATTTAAATAAATCTGGCAGGAATGCACTTTCGAAAAACTTTGAATCACAGGAAGATGTGTTATATATAATATGTTCGAAGTATGCAGCAAATTTCACTTTTTTTTTTTTAATCTGCAGTAGTTCACTGGAAAATGTTCCCTACACAGCGTAAAACAAAAGTTGCGGAAAATGCAAAAAGAAGCTTTTTAGCATTTATGTCAGAAACAAGATACTTAATGCTCCCCATAACCGTACATTTGGTCTTTTTGCTCTTCATGTAGCTCTTTTCTTTTAGTCTGATCGTTCTGGCCTGCCCTTTTCACCCTTCACTGACATTTCAGAACTAGCAATACGCACATCGTCGATCTTGCTAAACACATTTTCAGCGAAGCAGCCTGCAGCAAATCCTACTCACATGAAGGTCCTGATTCTTCCAGTGTTACCATCAGTGCACACTAGACAAGTTTCAGACGAGCAAATTTTAACAACAGGGGATAAACAAAATGTTGTCTTTCAGCGTCTCTTGTAAATGAGGTAATTAAAGCTTCCGTTCGGACTTTTTGTGTTCTGGAATGCGTCCATTACTTTAATAATCCGTAATTAGCCCCATTGTTAACGGACACATTATACAGTCTATAGTTGTCTTCTCTGATGGCAGGAAATTATAAAATATCGCAAACAAGTAGCGAGTCCTGTAAAATACACGGTGTGACACTGTGCACTGGTTGAAATAAGATAATTTTACACAATTTGTAGCACGAATTAAGCTGCGAAAACTGGAGACATCATCTCAAGCATACTACAGAACTATCTAAAAAACTAAACACCGCCGGGACAGACCATGAAGGCCCAACGCTACCGACCGGCCGCCGTGTCATCCTCAGTCCACAGGCGTCACTGGATGCGGATATGAACGGGCATGTGGTTTTCGAGACCGGAGCCTCTACTTCTCAATCGTGTAGCTCCTCAGTTTGCCCCACAAGGGCTGAGTACGCACCGCTTGCCAACAGCGCTCGGCATACCGAATGATCACCCATCCATGTGCTAACCCGGCCCGACAGCGCTTAACTTAGGTGATCCGACAGGAACCGGTGTTACCAGCGCGGCAAGGCCGTTGGCTACAGAACTCTCTGGTGGCAAATTTATCTTTAATATTTTTGACCAACATTACATACACACCCCTTCAAGCTCGCCAGCCAGTAGTCGGTCTCCGCAGCTGCCCTTTTAAGTATCTTCTCTAAATGACCAGTCTTCGAAAACGTTACAGAAATAAATGATAAGCTACACAAATCGCTACTAGCCCACACACTCATGTTGGCGCGACCGAAAAACACACAAGTAGCGCACTCTAACAGACGTACGAGTCACTTTGCTCTGTGCCTGTTTTCCTGTGACGGACCACATGAGTTTCGCTGTGGTGAACGCAGGATAAACAAGGATACAGCCATTCCGTCTGCATTGGACGAACTCTGTACATATTTCGTCTGATGCGTGGACCACGGCATCGAACTTTCTCCACACCGCACTCTTCGCCCTATGGCACTCAGGTACGCTTCAGATGAACGAGTCGGCGACTACGGAGTGACCGTAGCGGAACCACTACCTGACTCTTACAAGGGAACCTCCCCATCGCACCCCCCTCAGATTTAGTTATAAGTCGGCACAGTGGATAGGCCTTGAAAAACTGAACACAGATCAATCGAGAAAACAGGAAGAAGTTGTGTGGAACTATAAAGAAATAAGCAAAATATTCAAACTAAGTAGTCCACACGAACATATGCCACATCAAGGACAATGTAAGCTCGGGAGCGCCTTGGTCCCGTGGTTAGCGTGAGCAGCTACGGAACAACAGGTCCTTGGTTCAAATCTCCCCTCGAGCAAAAATATTTTTCTTTATTTTGGCAAAGTTATGATCTGTCCATTCGTTCATTGACGTCTCTGTTCACTGTAATAAGTTTAGTGTCTGTGTTTTGCGACGGCACCGCAAAACCGTGCGATTAGTAGACGAAAGGACGTGCCTCTCCAATAGGAACCGAAAACATTTGATCGCAAGGTCATAGGTCAACCGATTCCTCCACAGGAAAACGCGTCTGATATATTCTATACGACACTGGTGACGGCATGTGCGTCACATGACAGGAATATGTTGTCGACCCACCCAACTTGTACACTTGGCGAATGGGTAAAAAGATTATTCTACCTTGCCCGATTTAGGTTTTCTTGTGGATGTGATAATTACTCCCAAAAAAGTGATGAAAACATAAGAGTTTGTCACATAAACTGCAACAAATGAATGCAACAGTTTCACAGTCGCGCAGTTTTCCTCGTGCTCTGTCAAAACATATGTTTTTAACGTTTTCAAATGTTTCCGTGTGTAGACCGTCAAATCCTGCATATGTGCAAGCAAATCTGAACATGTCCTGGAATTTTGGAGAGCGAAGTTGATTATGTGTGAGTGCCTGAACTTTGATAATTGTCTGAAAATAAAAAATTAAACTTTTTGCTCGAAGGAAGACTTGAACCAGAGACCTCTCGCCCAGCAGCTGCTCACACTAACCATGGGACCACGGCGCTCCTGAGCTCACACTATTCTTGATGTTGCCTATCTTGCACTTGGACAACTCAGTTTGTACATTTTGCTTATTTTTTTAATAGTTCCACACAACTTCTTCCTGTTTTCTCGATTGATCTGTGTTCAGTTTTTCAAGGTCTATCCACTGTGGCAACTTATAACTAAATCTGATGGGGGTGTGATGGGGAGGTTCCCTTGTTAGTACTTGAGGAATTAAACTGGGAAGGTAGTCGACTTTAGCAACAGCGCCCCGATTTCTAACGTATGCAACACGTTAACAGTACACCCGTACTACATCCGTGTCTGATCTCGCCGGCCGGAGTGGCCGAGCGGTTCTAGCGCTACAGTCTGGATCCGCGCGGCCGCTACGGTCCCAGGTTCGAATCCTGCCTCGGGCATGGATGTGTGTGATGACCTTAGGTTAGTCAGGCTTAAGTAGTTCTAAGTTCTAGGGGACTGATGACCTCAGAAGTTAAGTCCCATAGCGCTCAGAGCCATTTTGAAGCGCCTAGAACCGGTCGGCCACAACGACCCGCCGAAGTACCTTCTACATGCACTTCACAGAGGTTAGGTGAGTATGGCTGTAGAACCAGGAGAAGGGCAAAACGAATACGACGAAAGGCAGCTTAATTTTAAATGCATGTGGAGAGTGAGCAACAGGTTGTGACTCTGCAAGGAGCGGCAGCTGAGATGTGTGTGTGTGTGTGTGTGTGTGTGTGTGTGTGCAGGCGAGCGCTGCAGGGGTTTGAAATAACGGTGAGACACGGAGGCTCCTGTTTTGGCGTGCCTCGCTTTCTCTTCCCCCCCCCCCCCCCCCCCCCACTGTGCACGGTGTGGACAGCAACGTTGCCACGTCCCCCCGTGACGTGGGGGGTTGTCCGGGCCGCCGCACGTCGCTTCCGCCGCAGCGCGCGAAAGCGGCCGCTCTGTGCGCATCGAACCGGCGCGACGCTGCCGGGGCGCCCTGTGGCGCTACTGCCGGGGCACCCTGTCGGGGATGTCCCTCCCTGCGGCGCGGCCGCCGTCTGCAGAATCCGCCCGCAAACGCGCAACGCGGTGGCGGCTGGGTCAACCACGACGCGCCGACACGCCACACCAGCTGCACTCGGTTCTGAAGCCGGGTTCACACACGCAACGGAAGTATCGCCACAAGTCAAGTCATTCTGAAGTGGCCCCGTGAGCTACCCGTTCACACAGGACACCACAAATTCTTCGTAATTCCGCAGTTTGCAAAATGGCGTCACCTGTCTCAGCTGATTAAACGGCTGTACATACTACTAAACAAGATGTTTTGGAAACATAATAAATGTAAAACATTACTTACCGAAGTGTTTCTCGTCTCTCTTGTCTCGACTACATGTTTTAAGAACCGGTCTGCAGCTTCAAACCCAGCAAGACTGGGTTTATAAATACCGTCTGTAGACGCACCACTCTTTAAGTGATTTCAGTACTTCTTTATGTTCATTCATGTAAGCATTTCGAATGCTTCGGATTTTTAATTTTGTTGTAGCTGCATCAATTCCAAGTACATATTCACGCATACTGTTTCCTATATCAATTAATGCAGCATCTCTCAAATTTCTGTCTTTCAATGATTCGCTTTTGTGGTTCCAAAGGCATTCTCGTTCTTGGTACACCTCCAAGAATCTCATAATTATCCCTGTTGACCACTTTTTCGACATATTAATAAAAAACGCACAAACAAAAGCACTATCTGCGAACGAATATGCACTAGAAAGGTTTGAATACAGCCGCGAGGTAGGAATCGAATGACGTTATTCGATTGTGGAGAAGGCAAAATGGCGCAACAAAGTAGAACCAAGTCCAACATTTTGTGGCATGACAAAAGTTGCGCTTCTTAAATGGCGCCACCGAAAACTAGTTCACACATGCAACTACAAAGCAACTGCAGTTCGCCATTAGCAGTGGCGATACTTTTGTTGTCTGTGTGAATCCGGCTTCACGTGCCAGGCCTTCGCCACAGACCACGAGTTAGCTAACGTTGACGTGGCGCTCAACGAATTCTGTGACGTCACTTCCGGCTACTTCTCAGTCAGGTGGCATGTCGTCACGTGAAACACAAACTAAATTCTGCGATATTTCGGCTACGCGCTACGTAAAGTAGCGTCAACAGGAGGCAAGAACGCCCCCTAGGTCACAAGCAGAAAGCAAGACGCCACACTGCATCTGTCGTGTGCAGCAGAAGCCCATATCCGATGGATTTTCTGTTATGCGTTACACCCCATTAACATGTGCCATTTCTAAGCACCAGTCTCGAGAACGCATCGTTACTGGTACGATTTTTTGTAATAAAATGACGCGTAGCGACCTATTAGAGGATAAAGAATTTTCAAAAATGCAAATGTGTGTGAAATTTTATGAGACTTAACTGCTAAGGTTATCAGTCCCTAAGCTTACACACTACTTAACCTAAATTATCCTAAGGACAAACACACACACACCCATGCCCGAGGGAGGACTCGAATCTCCGCCGGGACCAGCCGCACAGTCCATGACTGCAGCGCCGGAGACCGCTCGGCTAATCCCGCGCGGCAATTTTCAAATTTAGCTATTTTCGCGTTATACCTCGCGTGTAATGAGAGCGAGCCGTTTTTAAGGCATTTGAGATTGATGAAAACGTGTCGTTCTTATTTATAATATAATCGTTAATAACATTCCGGAGACGAAAGTACAGGAAAAGAAATAAATTGCAGGTGTCTCACAGAATGGCGAAGTTGGTTGAAGCACTGCGACATTATGCAGGCGTTTCAGCGGATGAGGGTCCATTTCCTGCTAATCCCTTTTTGTTTTGTTCTTCTTCTTCACCTTCGTGTTGTCCTTAAAAAGTTGTGGAAGTTTCATACGACATTAATCGAAACGATTTCTTTAATGTCTGGTGTTACGTAAACAGAAATGCGTTCTCTGTCAGGAGTGACTGTTATTGATTTGCTGAACTTTTACAGGGCGATGTCTTTACCTGAGCGGGAGACTTATCTTCTATTTATGACGTATTACATGTCCATGGATATTAAAGTTTTTATTTGTGTACACCACAGAGGTAACAACGTGAGTTGCACATGACTAGAAAAGGAAATACTCGTATCAATAGAGGTCAACAAATAAGTTCCGCATTCTCAAAAATTGGAAATACTGCAAGCCGGCACAACTTGAGGAATTCTACGCGCGTCCATTTTTCTGTAGAAACTGTATGATTCGCGAGCTAAATAAATCGGACCACCAGCTCGTGCCGTGTACCGTCGACGCCGTGTTTCGTGACGTAGCATGTCGCGTCTCCGCGTGCACTTTAACGTTAGCTGCCTCGCCCCGTGTGCGCGGCTGCACCCAACACCGCCCCTTGACCATAGACCGGCGTGGCTCCGTGGACCCCGTCGGAGGTTCGAGTCCTCCCTCGGGCGTCTGTGTGTGTGTGTGTGTGTGTGTGTGTGTGTGTGTGTGTGTGTGTGTGTGTTCTCTTTCGCGTAAGTTAAAGTTACACTACTGGCCATTAAAATTGCTATACCACGAAGATGACGTGCTACAGGCGCAAAATTTAACCGATAGGAAGAAGATGCTGTGATATGCAAATGATTAGCTTCTCAGAACATTCACACAAGGTTGGCGCCGGTGGCAACACCCATAACGTGAGGAAAGTTTTCTACCGATTTCTCATATACAAACAGCAGTTGACCGCCGTTGCCTGGTGAAACGTTGTTGTGATGCCTCGTGTGAGGAGGAGAAATGCATACCAACACATTTCCGACTTTGATAAAGGTCGGATTGTAGCCTATTGCGATTGCGGTTTATCGTAAAGCGACATTGCTGCTCGCGTTGGTCGAGATCCAATGACTGTTAGCAGAATATGGAATCGGTGGGTTCAGGAGGGTAATACGCAACGCCGTGCTGGATCACAACGGCCTCGTATCACTTGCAGTCGAGATGTCAGGCATCTTATCAGCACGGCTGTAACGGATCGTGCAGCCACGTCTCGATCCCTGAGTCAACATATGGGGACCTTTTCAAGACAACAACCATCTGCACGAACAGTTCGACGACGTTTGCAGCAGCACGGACTATCAGCTCGGAGACCTTTGCTGCGGTTACCCTTGATGCTCCATCACAGACAAGAGCGCCTGCGATGGTGTACTCTACGACGAACCTGGGTGCACGAATGGCAAAACGTCATTTTTCCGGATGAATCCAGATTCTGTTTACAGCACCATGATGGTCGCATCCGTGTTTGGCGACATCGCGGTGAACGCACATTGGAACCGTCTATTCGTCATCGCCATACTGGCGTATCGCCCGGCGTGATGGTATGGGGTGCCATTGGTTACACGTCTCGGTCACGTCTTGTTCGCATTGACGGAACTTTGAACAGTGGACGTTACATTTCAGATGTGTTACGACCCGTGGCTCTACCATTCATTCGATCCCTGCGAAACCCTACATTTCAGCAGGATAATGCACGACCGCACGTTGCAGGTCCTGTACGGGCCTTTCTGGATACACAGAATGTTCGACTGCTGCCCTGGCCACCATATTCTCCAGATCTCTCACCAATTGAAAACGTCTGGTCAATGGTGGCCGAGCAACTGGCTCGTCTCAATACGCCAGTCACTACTCTTGATGAACTGTGGTATCGTGTTGAAGCTGCATAGGCAGCTGTACCTGTACACGCCATCCAAGCTCTGTTTGACTCAGTGCCCAGGCGTATCGAGGCCGTTATTACCGCCAGAGGTGGTTGTTCTGGGTACTGATTTCTCAAGATGTATGCACTCAAATTGCGTTAAAAAGTAATCACATGTCAGTTCTAGTATAATATATTTGTCCAATGAATACCCGTTTGTCATCTGCATTTCTTCTTGGTGCAGCAATTTTAAAGGCCAGCAGTGTACATTAAGTAGTGTGTAAGCCTAGGGACCGATGACCTCTGCAGTTTGGCCCCATAGGAACTTACCACCGCTATGACCGTGTTAAACCTTACAACATTTTCTTGGAGAAAAATTTCTTTAGCCGGCGCTGTAGCGCAGTGTGTTCGGTCAGAGGATTGGTTGCACTCTGTTCTAAAAAAAACTTGAGTAGAAGAAACAACGATCAACGTGAAAGAATATGCTGAGACGTCCGCGCGGACCAAAAGCAACGAACAATACCGGAGAAAACGTACCATCGCACTGGACTCACATTCGGGAGGAAGACGGTTCCAACCCGCTATCGGCCATCCAGGTTTAGATTTTTCATCATTTCCCTACATCGCTTCAGGCAAACCGCGGGATGGTCTCCCTGACACGATACGAGCTTGTGCTCCGTCACGAATGACATCCATATCGACGGGACGTTAAACGAAATCTTCCCTTCCACTGCTTGACAACAGTATTCTTTACCATTTATACGTTCCGCAGGGTACAAGTGTATGTGGAACGAGCATCAGAATGCGCAGAACGAGAATTCTACCAGCAAGATCTACAGCTCAAGTCGCGTGATTTTTAGACGGTGCATTCTAGCCCGTATGGCACTTAGCGTGTTTCGCTGCTACAGTACCATTTTACAGGAATCTTAACAATATGATACCAGCGGCAGGAGTAGGCATTAAGATGTGAAAAGCAGTGGTGTTGCGCTTTTTCGCCACAGTGTCACAGGTCATATTCCACTTTATGTTTTTTCGCTGAGGTGAGAAGAGTGATAGCCAAGAGTCTTTTTTACGTTGTCTATTGCACTTACGAATATCGTCGAATCTCTGTTCTAATTCAACAAGTTGCAGTCACATTATAGAAGCTGCAGAAGTATCACAAAAAAACGTATTTCTAACCAAGAAATTCTTACAGTAAATAGGGTAAGCGATTTACACCACCTAACTATCCACTATATTTTTTTCCTTCATTCACCGTTCTGCTTTTTATAGAAAAATAAAATAACTGCACAATCTTTTTGCCATGTGAACATTAAAGTAAAGCCAAACACTAAGCACAAAAAAAAAAAAAGACACAAGATCAATGCTCGAATTCTGCACCAATCCAAGAAAGGAAATGAGTCGCTTAAAGTAGTAAATGAGTTTTGCTATTTGGGGTGCAAAATAACTGACGATGGTGGAAGTAGAGAGGGTATAAAATGTAGATTGGCAATGGCAAGGAAAGCCTTTCTGAAGAAGAGAAATTTGTTAACATCGAGTATAGATTTAAGTGTCAGACAGTCCTTTCTGAAAGTATTTGTATGGTGTGTAGTCATGTATGGAAGTGTAACATGGTCGATAAATACTTTAGACAAGAGAATAGAAGCTTTCGAAATGTGGTGCTACAGAAGAATGCTGTTGATTAGATGGGCAGATCATGTAACTAAATGGCTCTAAGAACTATGGGACTCAACTTCTGAGGTGATCGGTCCCCTAGAACTTAGAACTATTTAAACCTAACTAACCTAAGGACAACACACACATCCATGCCCGAGGCAGGATTCGAACCTGCGACCGTAGCGGTCTCGCGGTTCCAGACTGTAGCTCCTAGAACCACACGGCCACTCCGGCCGGCGATCATGTAACTAATGAGGAGGTATTGAATAGAATTGGGGAGAAGAGGAGTTTGTGGCAAAACTTGACTAGAAGAAGGGATCGGTTGGTAGGACATGTTCTGAGACATCAGGGGTTCAAAAATGGTTCAAATGGCTCTGAGCACTATGGGACTTAACATCTATGGTCATCAGTCCCCTAGAACTTAGAACTACTTAAACCTAAGAAACGTAAGGACATCACACAACACCCAGTCATCACGAGGCAGAGAAAATCCCTGACCCCGCCGGGAATCGAACCCGGGAACCCGGGCGTGGGAAGCGAGAACGCTACCGCACGACCACGAGCTGCGGACAGACATCAAGGGATCACCAATTTAGTATTGGAGGGCAGCGTGGAGGGTAAAAATCGTAGATGGACACCAAGAGATGAATACACTAAGCAGATTCATAAGGATGCAGGTTGCAGTCGGTATTTGAAGAACCTTGCACAGCGTAGAGTAGCGTTGAGAAGTGCATCAAACCAGTCTCTGGACCGGAACAACGACATAGAACGATTCTACTGCCGCCAGCGAACATTCCGCCTAAGGAGCGCGATGATAAGAGAAGTTAGGGATGGTACGGAGATTTTTAGACACTCGTTTTTGCCTCGCTCTATTTGCGTGGGCAACAAGAGCCGAAATTAAGAGCTGTGGTACAAGCCGTATGGTGGCTTGCGGAGTATGCAGTTCGAGCTAGAACAGCAGGCTGGCGATTCCCTTTCGCACTGCCAGGTTGTGTTTCGTCTTCGATGACACCGTCGATGCGACACGGCCGATGTTACGAGGTGTACGTGTGACGCAACACGCGTGCGGAACTGAGCGCGGCAGACTTGCGCGCGGCACGTTAGCTGGCTGGCCAAGGCGTGGGAGGCGCGGGGTCGGCGAGTACAGAGGGCGCCGCTTCCACGTGGAAGATGAAAGCCACGCCACGTGTCCGCCCGGCCTCCCCACAACAAACACCTCACCTCACACGCTGCTTCTGCTCTCTGCCCAGCAGCAGGACACTCAAAACACACGCACTACACTGCACATCACTTGTACGGAGGTGTTCAAAAAGTCTCTACGCAGTGTCGTGTGATCATTACAGGCGCGTGCCGTATGATTGTTCGCCTGCCTGGGTTACTTCCCTTTGAGTGGACTCTCCCAACATCCCACTGTTTCGTTTACCGCAGCCAGCGTCCGTAGTATCGTTGGTGTGTGTCGTTACGTGTTGACGTGAGCGTTTGAGTACAGTTCCTTTGTTCTTTTGTTTCGTTTTTGTCACTGTTAACATGCTAACCACTGAAGAACGTGTGTTTTTAGTCGAACAAGTGTTCAAAGCGGGCGGTAAATACACATTTTCACTACGTCAAAGATTTAATTCAATTTTCTCGGAGACAACACTCCCACATTGCGATCGATAAAATGTCCACGAGTCCGAACAAGTCAGTAAGAAAACTCGCCCAGGAAATCGGTGTTAGTGTCGGAACGGCCCACACAGTTGTAAGGAAAAACTTGGAAGTTTTCCCATACAAAGTGACAGTCGTGCAAGGACTGAAAAATACTGACCGTGGCAAGAGACTGCATTATTGTCAACGGTTCAAAATTTCGTTCAACAAAATGGAAGGGGTATTCTTAATGAAACGTTTTTCACTGATGAGGCGTGTTTTCGCTTATCCGTGTACATGAACTCGCTAAATTCTCGTATGTGGAATACTGCAAATCCATTGTGTATTCATGAGGAGCCACTTCATTCTGTGAAAATAGGAGTTTGGATTGCAATTTCTAGGCGTCGGATTGTGGGTCCCCTATTTTTCCTCGAAACAATAAACGCACAACGATACTGCAGTGATATTCTGTGCCCATTCATAGGAGAACTTGTGTTTAAGTGAAATACTGAACGGTTGTTTTCAACAAGATGGTGCAACCCCGCATACAGCTCGCGTTTCAACGTCACTGCTTGCTGATGTTTTTGGTGACCGCATATTTTCACAGGGACTTTGCCCTCAACCATCGCCTGGCCTAGCACCACGTGACTTTTTCTTCTGGGGTGCAGTGAAATAAAAGCCATCCATCGATGAATTGAAAACTGCATTATCCACTTTCACTGCTTGCGTTTGGAAACATGATTAGACGAATTGAATTGTGTATTCAACAACAGGGTGTACACATCGAACAAATGTTCAAATGTGTGTGAAATCTTATCGGGCTTAACTGCTTAGGTCATCAGTCCCTAAGCTTACACACTACTTAACCTAAATTATCCTAAGGACAAACACACACACCCATGCCCGAGGGAGGACTCGGAACTTCCGCCGGGACCAGCCGCACAGCGCATGACTGCAGCGCCTAAGACCGCTCGGCTATTCCCGCGCGGCACACTTTCAACATTTAATGTGAAAATTTGTATGTATAAATGAATATTCAATAAATTAGTAGCTTGTATTTCGGTATATTCACTGTGGCATACGGCACTGCAGAGAAACTTTTTGAATACCCCGCACTATGCTGCTCACTAAAATTTCAGTTTTCTGAGGCAGCTTTGTGCATTCCCTCGAAGTTATTGTTAGGCCAGAAACGAACAGCCAGAGTGATCCGCGATGTCTGTTCACCAACTGCTTTTCTTATCGAGTACGTATATTCCGCAATGGAATCAGTTGCTCACGATGTTGGCGCATTCAGAAGAAACTGGAATATTCACCGACAAGGAGAGGTGCCAAAGTCAACGAATTTTTATACCACACAACCGGGCGATATTTAATGCAACATTTATAACTCTACTGAGTGTCACACAAAATTCCAATTTTTTTTTTTCGTCAATTACTCACAAACGAGGGCTCACCGCAGTGAACGGTTGCAGTGTTCGATCTCTCGGTTCTTGAACTAGATCAGCGTATGTACGGATTCAAAAAGCCGGTCGCATCCCTGAGGACCTTCCCTTGTCAGTGAACATTAGATGGATAGACGATACGCACTTGTATATCACTACCTTAAGCACTGTAGACAGAGATGTGAACTATTCGCGAGGTTCCAAGTGAAGAAAAATTACTGATAATCCCAGGCGCTGATGACCGCGCAGTTGAGCGCCCGGCAAACCAATCATCATCATCATGTCATATGTGCGCACTTATAAAATTTCAATAACCGGCTTTAAATGGTGGGTCTAGGAATATCTACATCTACATTTACACTTCGCAAGCCACCCAACGGTGTGTGGCGGAGGGCACTTTACGTGCGACTGTCATTACCACCCTTTTCTGTTCCAGTCGCGTACGGTTCGCGGGAAGAACGACTGTCTGAAAGCCTCCGTGCGCGCTCGAATCTCTCTAATTTTACATTCGTGATCTCCTCGGGAGGTATAAGTAGGGAGAAGTAATATATTCGATACCTCATCCAGAAACGCACCCTCTCGAAACCTGGCGAGCAATCTACACCGAGATGCAGAGCGCCTCTCTTGCAGAGTCTGCCACTCGAGTTTGCTAAACATCTCCGTAACGCTCTCACGGTTACCAAATAACCCTGTGACGAAACGCGCCGCTCTTCTTTGGAACTTCTCTATCTCCTCCGTCAGACCGACCTGGTACGGATCCCACAATGACGAGCAATACTCAAGTATAGGTCGAACAAGTGTTTTTTAAGCCACCTACTTTGTTGATGGACTACATTTTCTAAGGACTCTCCCAATGAATCTCAACCTGGCACCCGTCTTACCAACAATTAATTTTATATGATCATTCCATTTCAAAAGCGCCTCTCTTACAGAGTCTGCCACTCGAGTTTGCTAAACATCTCCGTAACGCTATCACGGTTACCAAATAACCCTGTGACGAAACGCGCCGCTCTTCTTTGGATCTTCTCTATCTCCTCCGTCAACCCGATCTGGTACGGCTCCCACACTGATGAGCAATAATCAAGTATAGGTCGAACGAGTGTTTTGTAAGCCAATGAATCTCAACCCGGTACCCGCCTTACCAACAATTAATTTTATATGATCATTCCACTTCAAATCGCTTACGTAGCGAAATTAGACTAAATAAGCGTGAGCGGAGGCATTTGGGCAAACCTGCTTGCGCTGCCGGTTCATGAAAGGAACGCGAAGCAGCCCTATCTGGTACAGTAGAAGATACGGTACCCTCTGCCGTGCACTGTCAGAGTGGTCGACACACTATGGAGGCAGTTTCACGGATTTGTGTGTGTGCGTGTGTGTGTGTGTCCCGCAGCGTCACTTCGTCATGATTCTGCAGGAGGTGAACTGAGAGAGGGACAGAACTCGTGGCTGCCACGTGGCGACCCGTCACCCCGGCCAGGTCTCTGGTGTGACGCAATGCGGGGCCCACGTGTCGGCTGAGGTCGGGTCCGCGACGTGACGTCACTGCGGCCCCAACCCACCGCCGCGCATACCGCACCGGCCGAGGAGGCGGGGCTGTCTGAGGTCGCGAGGCCCTCCGGTGTGGCCACTGTGTAGCAAAGACACGAGGAGGGACATACAGCAGTGCCGAGACAGCAGCCGCTCGACTTTCACTGCAACCGAGCCGAAGTAACCGGCCAGCGCGTGTTTGTATGAACCGGCGATGAACACGTACGAACAACACTACACTCGTAAAGTTTTACGAACACTCGGTGCCAGCACACTCATCCCTTGTTCTTCACAAGAGTCGAACTCTTATTTATGAAACGCTTCCTCGTTACTGACACTTCACAATGTTTTAGAAGTAAGTATTTCCTGAACCGGGAGCGAGCAGATAAATGGAAGTCGGTGCAGGTCACACTACAGACCTCACGAGTTGCAGAGACCGACTCCACAGGGGACCTACAGCCCGCTTCAAATTACCTGAATGTTGACGTCACTTGATCGTTGATTTCTGTCACTTGTTGCCACAACGGTCGCCAGCTACAGCTCGATAGTAGGTTAACATATAAATACGACAAGACGCTTCATAAATGGTGTTTATGTGTAACGCCGAGCAATCTTGGAAGTGGCCGGCGCAAGGTATGTCGCAAATAAGAGATATTCCGTCCAACGCCGATCTGAAATCACCAATGACCGAATTGCGGCCGGAGATACGTTTTCTAGCCCTGAACTTACACTCGTGTTATAAAATGACTTTTATCTTAATAATGTGAATATTTATATATGTGTTCGGAGAGAGAGAGAGAGAGAGAGAGAGAGAGAGAGAGAGAGAGAGAGATTGACTTTTGATTGAGATTTTTACTTTGAGCCGTAAGTGGTACCTGAAGTTGTGGTTGATGCCTCCTTCAGCTTCTGCACCAGTTAGTTGGTGACGTATTACAATTTGGAGGCAGTTATTGTTCTTTAAGGCTTAAAATACGACTCTGTTAGTTACTTGGCCGTATTGCGGATAGCTTTGAGCCCAAGTTTTCGTAGCTTTTCATACCTAAGGGACCACTGTTGTAAGTAAATA
Organism: Schistocerca americana; assembly: GCF_021461395.2. Classification (NCBI taxonomy): domain Eukaryota; kingdom Metazoa; phylum Arthropoda; class Insecta; order Orthoptera; family Acrididae; genus Schistocerca; species Schistocerca americana. The sequence continues at coordinate 153,554,416 of NC_060129.1, forward strand.
AGATCAAACAGCAATCTGCTTTTCGTGAGAAGACGAGATTGCTTCGCACACAAACTTCCTTCAAACTACACGTGCTGCTACATCAAAATTGGTCAGCGGAGTTCAGCACCATACTATTGTACAAGAAGATAATCCAAATACTGTAATTAAGAAATTATGAGAGGTTTTGAAACTTCCTGGCAGATTAAAACTGTGTGCCCGACCGAGACTCGAACTCGGGACCTTTGCCTTTCGCGGGCAAGTGCTCTACCATCTGAGCCACCGAAGCACGACTCACGCCCGGTCCTCACAGCTTTACTTCTGCCAGTACCTCGTCTCCTACCTTCCAAACTTTACAGAAGCTCTCCTGCGAAACTTGCAGAAGTAGGACTCCTGAAAGAAAGGATACTGCAGAGACATGGCCTTACACCAGGGATCACAACAGCGTTTCACGAGGCAACGTCGGTCAACTGCTGTTTGTGTGTGAGAAATCGGTTGGAAACTTTCCTCATGTCAGCACGTTGTAGGTGTCGCCACCGGCGCCAACCTTATGTGAATGCTCTGAAAAGCTAATCATTTGCATATCACAGCATCTCCTTCCTGTCGATTAAATTTCGCGTCTGTACCACGTCATCTTCGTGGTGCAGCAATTTTAATGGCCAGTAGTGTATATTCGTAAGATTTATCGTGTAGCCGGAATTTAACGCTTCTCTGTAAGTATTGGTGTGGGAGGCCTCACGTTTTTCAGTGTTTAGGGCCACCGAACGAGAGCTGTCGATGTTGGTCTCGAACCTTCGACTTGTATCGGCATCAGCAACCACAGCCTGTCCTCGATAATTGCGCGACACATACTGGCAATCAATCTCTAGGAGATGATTTTATCGTACTAAACCGTGTCAGCCCACAAGTCCGACTGTCGAAACGGATTCCTCACGGGCACAGTAAGACGCGAGGCTTCGACATGAAGTGGGGCAGAGCCGTTTCGGGGTTGTTGACCAGCATCATCAGGAGGAAGGCCAGTCGCTTCCGCCTTGCGGTGGGTGGCGCTTTGCCTGATAAGGAGGCGCGCGTTTTAAGAGGCGAGGCGAGACAAGACAAGACGGGCTAAATGACGGCAACAGGGTCTTTTTGTGTGCGCTCGCGGCAGTATATCAGTGCGTGCGCACGGCATGACTCGTGGTGTGTGTATATAGCGGAGATAAGGCGGTGCGTAAAAACGGCGTCCCACATCTCAAGCACCAGAAGAACGGCCGCGGAAGGACGTGGGTGGACGCGAGGCAGCGCTGCAGCGTCTTTGGGGTTCCCCCTTCTACGGTACACAGCTCGCACAGGCATATGGGGGAATCACGCCACAGTGCCGCCAACCGCTACTGGCAGTACGCCTCCCAAGGTTGTGCGCGGTAAAAACTTCTGGTGAAAATATTGCGACAGGCGGCAACGGAATTCATGAACTTTGCAAATGTATTAACATTTCTTATATTTATTCAAGTTACATGTTGTATCAAATGAAAAACTTTTACTTGTACGCGTGTTAACAGTAATAATATCGTGTGAAGAGGGCCTCCCGTCGGGTAGACCGATCGCCTGCTCCAAGTCTTTCGATCTGACGCCACTTCGGCGACTTGCGCGTCGATGGGGATGAAATGATGATGATTAGGCGAACACAACACCCAGTCCCTGAGCGGAGAAAATCTCCGACCCAGCCGGGAATCGAACCCGGGCCCTTAGTATTGACATTCTGTCGCGCTGACCACATTTTTTTTAAATCTCATTTTGTTCACTTGTGTTCGTTGCATGTGCTCAGGGCGGACGTTATAAGACATCCGTTTAAGTTCGTTGTCGATCCATTAACTCAGTTTTCTTTTTTATTACAGAGGCCAGCTAACCCTCTAACCGAACACGCTGAGCTACCGTCCCGGAAACCACTTAGCTACCGGGGGCGGACGTACGCATGTTAAAACAGCCACACCCAAAGGACTCTGATTTGTTATATCTAACATCTGAGAGGAAACAGAGAGAGAAAGTTGAAGTCAGACATCTATTGAAGAGGATACACCTGTCGGATCGATGTGTCATGTTTTTTTATCGAAATGTGCAAAAGTACAGGGTGATTCAAAAAGAATACCACAACTTTAGGAATTTAAAACTCTGCAACGACAAAAGGCAGAGCTAAGCAGTATCTATCGGCGAATTAAGGGAGCTATAAAGTTTCATTTAGTTGTACATTTGTTCGCTTGAGGCGCTGTTGACTAGCCGTCAGCGTCAGTTGATGCTAAGATGGCGACCGCTCAACAGAAAGCTTTTTGTGTTATTGAGTACCGCAGAAGTGAATCGGCGACAGTTGTTCAGCGTGCATTTCGTACGAAGTATGGTGTTAAACCTCCTGATAGGTGGTGTATTAAACGTTGGTATAAACAGTTCACACAGAATGGGTGTTTGTGCAAAGGGAAAAGTTCTGGACGGCCGAGAACGAGTGATGAAAATGTAGCACCCATCCAGCAAGCATTTGTTCGCAGCCCAGGAAAATTGGCTGTTCCCTCTGCTCGAACAAGAAGCACAACAATTCATATTTCAGCAGGATGGATCGCCACCACATTGGCACTTATCTGTCCGTAACTACCTGAACGTCAACTACCCGAGGCGATGGATCGGCCGCCAGGCAGCCCGTGACAGAGCACTTCATCACTGGCCTCCAAGAAGCCCTGATCTTACCCCCTGCGATTTTTTCTTATGGGGGTATGTTAAGGATATGGTGTTTCGGCCACCTCTCCCAGCCACCATTGATGATTTGAAACGAGAAATAACAGCAGCTATCCAAACTGTTACGCCTGATATGCTACAGAGAGTGTGGAACGAGTTGGAGTATCGGGTTGATATTGCTCGAGTGTCTGGAGGGGGCCATATTGAACATCTCTGAACTTGTTTTTGAGTGAAAAAAAAACCTTTTTAAATACTCTTTGTAATGATGTATAACAGAAGGTTATATTATGTTTCTTTCATTAAATACACATTTTTAAAGTTGTGGTATTCTTTTTGAATCACCCTGTATAACACCTGGTATTAAGAATGAAGTAATGCGTTCTTTGTAATCGAAATCTATGCGGAGTTAAAAATACAGCTGCTGTACAATGAATCAAACAATTTTTTAAATAAGATGCCAAACGCAAATTTAGTATTCTGACAAGTGAAGTCTTGTCGAATTGTCAGGGAAAGAGGTGCGTGTTGATCGTGAGCGGCTGAAGATTTGGATAAAACGCAGAAGCTCGGTTAAGAGAGATGGAAGGACTTAGATAACAATACGACTGTGCAGCTGTGCTGTATTCTCAGTATTACATAGTCACTGTAGTGCAGGAATATTTCAACAGCTGCATAGAATAAACAATGGGACGTTCGCGACGGCTGGTCACAAGTTAACGATGGACATTTTTACAACGCGGCACCATCTCCAAATCTAATGAATTACGAGAGTGAGGGGTCGGATACTACAAGACGGCGGTACAGGACTTGCTTCTTCACCATATATGAAGCAGAGATCCTCAAGATCAGACCAACGGACTGGTAAGAGAACGGGTCGTCACTGGGTTCTCACCGATAACGTTGGCTTCTGCTCGAGTTGTTGTTTGTTTGCGCCCGGACACGTTTCCACGGCCGCATCATCACCATGTTACAATAATCATGCGATGTCCACATCTTCACCGAAGTCAAAATCGCATGTGTGTTTACTCAGTACAAAAGCAGTAACAGCAGAAAGAGTCCATCGGCAGAGCTAATGACTTCGAACGTGGGCTAGTCCTTGGAGATCTCCTGACTACAGAACACATCACAGGCCGGCCGGTGTGGCCGAGCGGTTCTAGGCTCTTCAGTCTGGAACCGCGCGACCGCTACGGTCGTAGGTTCGAATCCTGCCTCGGGCATGGATGTGTGTGATGTCCTTAGGTTAGTTAGGTTTAAGTAGTTCTAAGTTCTAGGGGACTGATGACCTCAGAAGTTAAGTCCCATAGACCTCAGAGCCATTTGAACCATTTTTTGAACACATCAAGTACATTTTAACCCTCCAAATGCTCCAAAAGTCGGCTGTAAGAGATGTGACCGTGAAGTGGAAACGCGATGGAACATCCACACTTACACCGAGGCCAGACTCACCTCATGTACTGACGGGGTAGGGACCGTAGAGCACTGCGCAGAGTGCGTGCGAAAATAGCTCGCAATCGGCGGAAGGAATCAATGACGGCGTATTCCTCAGATACTCCAGCGAAAACATTCAACGCCAATTTAAGCAACAGTTGTATTATGGTCTTTTCCAGCACCTTTCGAATTCCGTCAAAAGAGCACATCACCCAATTTTAAAAAATCTTCCTTGAGAATCTGGAATGATAGTATTAACCACCAAACATAAATTACGCGTCCCTCTCCAGTAGTTTCCTTTTCAGAATACCTCGTTTCAACGCCTCGAAGCGCTCAGGAACAGAATGCGTTGCTTACGACCATTTGCGGCGTCAACGTATTTTTCCTACAGACATTTCTCTAAACTGTTATAATGAGCCATACATACACTATGAGATCAAAAGTATCCGGACACCCGCAAAACATAGGTTTTCATATTAGGTGCATAGTGCAGCCACTTACTGCCAGGTACTCCACATCGGCGACCTCAGTAGTCATCAGACATCGTGAGAGAGCAGAATGGGGCGCTCCGCGGAACTCACCGACTTCGAACGTGGTCAGGTGATTGGGAGTCACTTGTGTCATACGTCTGTACGCGAGATTTCCACACTCCTCAACATCCTTCGGTTCACTTTTCTCGATGTGATAGTGAAGGGACACGTACTACACAAAAGCGTAGAGGCCGATCTCGACTGTTGACAGACCGGCCACAAGTGGAGAGGATCGCAATGTGTAATAGCCAGACATCTATCCAGACCATCACGCACGAATTCCAAACTGCATCAGGATCCACTGCAAGTACTATGACAGTTAGGCGGGAGGTGAGAAAACTTGGATTTCATGGTCGAGCGGCTGCTTGTAAGCCACACATCACGCCGGTAAATGCCAAACGACGCCTCGCTTGGTGTAAGGAGGGTAAACATTAGACGACTGAACAGTGGAAAAACGTTGTGTGGAGTGACGAATCACGGTACACAATGTGGCGATCCGATGGCAGGGTGCGGGTATGACGAATGCCCGGCGAACGTCATCTGCCAGCGTGTGTAGTGCCAACAGTAAAATTCGGAGGCGGTGGTGTTATGGTGTGGTCGTGGTTTACATGGAGGGGGCTTGCATCCCTTGTTGTTTTGCGTGGCACTAGCACAGCACAGGCCTACATTGATGTTTTAAGCACCTTCTCGCTTCCCACTGCTGAAGGGCAATTCGGGGATGGCGATTGCATTTTTCAACGAGATCGAGCACCTGTTCGTAATGGACGGCCTGAGGCGGAGTGGTTACACGACAATGACATGCCTGCAGTGGACTGGTCTGCATAGAGTCCTGACCTGGATCCTATAGAACACCTTTGGGATCTTTTGAAACGCCGACTTCGTGGGAGACCTTACCGACCGAAATCGATACTCTCCTCTGAGAAGAATGGGCTGCCTTTGGCCAAGAAACCTTCCAGCACCTGATTGAAAGTGTGCCTGCGACAGTGGAAGCTGTCGTCAAGGCTAAGGCTCGGCCAACACCATACTGAATTCCAGCATTACCGAGGAAGGGCGCCACGAACTTGTAAGTCATTTTCAGCCAGGTGTCTGGGTACCTTTGACCACATAAGTATATTTTCCTGCAGATAGTGTTCACCATTACTTGCCAAGATATTTTCAGTTTTCCCACTTGTGTTTTTGGACATATCATGCACATGGAGGTGAGTCCTTCCACCGCGCTTTTCTAAAACTAAATCTGCACTCGCCAAGTCACATTACTCTGTGTGGCGGAGGGTACTCACTGTGCCTCCAACTGATCCCGCCTGTCCTGTTCCACTCGCGAACGCAAGTGGGAAGTATGACTGTCGGCGGCCCTCCGTATTGGCTGTAATTTCTCTAATTTTCTCGTCGTGCCCGTTTCGCGAGAAGTATGTGGGAGGAAGTGATGTGTTGCACGACTCTTCCCGGACTTGAAACTGCAAATGTCCCCCTTCTGTAGCGCCTGCCAGTGGAGTATGTCCAGCATCTCTCTAACTCTGTCGCGGCGACTGTGGTCTCACCGCCAGACACCACACTTGCTAGGTGGTAGCCTTTAAATCGGTCGCGGTCCGTTAGTATACGTCGGACCCGCGTGTCGCCACTGTCAGTGGTTGCAGACCGAGCGCCGCCACACGGCAGGTCTAGAGAGACGTACTAGCACTCGCCCCAGTTGTACAGCCGACTTTGCTAGCGACGCCACACTGACAAATACGCTCTCATTTGCCGAGACGATAGTTTAGCGTAGCCTTCACTTACTTTGGTACGACCTAGCAAGGCGCCGTATTCAATTGATATTGAGATTCTATTAATGTATAGTCAAGAGCGATGTTCTACAAATGTGGGTTAAAGTTAAGTATTCCAGAAGCTACGTACTTTTCTTTATAGCATTCACTACGTATCCTGTTTCAGACCTCACGCCAGCCTGCGTGAGTTTAAGCGCGTGCCTTTCGGCTTCCTCTCATTGTGTCTAGGCTGTCTTGTCTAGACACAACAGCGACTACACGATCCCGTGACGAAACGCACCGCTCTTCTTTGGAACCTCTATCTCAGTTCTATTAATCTGACATAGGAAGGGTCTCACTATGCTGAGCAACGCTCAACATTTCACAGTTCCGTACGGTTGTCCCTGTCTCGTGCCCTGTACCAGCAAGTCGTGGTCTTGCAAACAAATTCGTCGTCTGCAAATAAATTAGTCAGTGTTTCAGTGTTCTAGTGCTAGGTGTACGGCGGCAATTACACGAAGGGTGGTGCCGCTAATAGCGAACCGCCCGTCACCGTTCCGCACCAGACGTTAGCCGACTCGAGACGCCAACAAGCGATGCAGTAGCTGCTGTGCTACCGGCTGTACAGCGAGAAGAGAAAAATCGAATGACAGATAAAGACGGAAAGTCCAGTCAGGACACTGAAATCGTCTAGTCAGTTACATCAATAGCTGTTGCACAGAGGCACGCAATGATTCACGAAGGTGGGGAAACAGTAGTGACAACATTACCAAAATGACAACTGGCCCTGAGGCAGTTTTACAATTAGCGGCTGTTACACATCCATCACTGAAAATCGGCAACATCATCAGCCAAATGTAAAAGGCACTGCAGAAAATTTCTATGAACGGTGTGATGTCGGCTGTTACACTGTATTTACTGAAAATGCGCAAAAAGAGATAAGGTCCGGGAGACTGCCTCAGATGGTTGCAGATCGGTTGATATACAGGGAGTTCGAGGTGCCCTTAACTGCTGCTCTTACGGAACCCGCAACGCCCTGAAAAACCATGTGCAGGTTTTCATATTCTCTTGCTGACTGCGCTCTACCTATTAGTCCTACAGAAAAAATGGACAGGACCTTTTTCTTAGGAAATTTAATGCACTTAAATTTTGTACTACGATACGTTTTTGCCAGCGGCCGTAGTATTCGAATTATTCAAGAAAAACGTACAATATTAACTTTCAAATGCGTTTTTCTTGAATAGCTAGAGGCATGTGCTGTCCTGGTGAACCGTACACGCGACCTGTTCCGCAATGCTCTGCCTGCCTACAGTACTGTCGCCCTAGCAATGGCCTAGTCTGAAATACTGCGCCCACTCCAATGGGGCGCCCGCCTTGATGAGTGTGACAAACGTACAATCCTACGTGCCCACTGCTAAGGAGGTCGTTCGTGTACTTGTAGGGTGCGTACACATTACATCCGACATGGAAAAATTAAGGAGCGGATGGTACAAGAACGTCTAAAACACGGGCAAGCAGCTCCACAAGTGAGTTTCGTACCGCAATGCAGACGTAGTGACAGGAAACCTGGCGCCATACCAAAGTTTTCTACGCTCTCAGCCTAATACAGCTAATTTCGTAATACATCCGCACCTCATAAAAGCACACAATTCTTTCGCGAGTCAGCTCCTCTACAGACACCACATGTTGTACATGTAACCGTGAACGGCATCATATAACCCGCCAGGTTAGGCGAGAGTGTTAATGCGCTGCTTCCGGGACTAGGGTAGGCGCGCCCAGATCGAATCCGCCCGCCGGATTACCGAAGAGGGTCGGTGTGCCGGGCAGCCTGGATGTGGTTTTTAGGCGGTTTTCCACATCCCTCTAGGTGAATACCGGGTTGGTCCCCACGGCCCGCCTCAGGTACACACCTCACAGACATTTGCAACAGATCCGCACTTTTCCCTGAATTCCACTACACAGACAGATGGGGTACTCTGAGTCCGTCCGGGGGGGGGGGGGGGGGGGGGGGTCGGGGTGGCGGCTGGAAGGGCATCCGGCCACCCCCTTCAAATTATCAACGCCAACCCCGCGCACAACGGGGGACAGAGGCGCAAGCGATAGATAGTGAAGGGCATCATATTCTTAACGATTCAAGGAGCAGGACTGACGGAAATATGGCTCACGCGGAGACAAAGGGAAAAAACAGTACGTTAGGTACCACATATTACATACAAAAGCGTTCGCACAGTCCTAATAGTAAACAACCCAGATCCGCGCAGGATTCACGAAGGCCCATTGCTCAGAATGGCTGAACCGATGGAATTTGTAATACAGTAATGAATGCACTCAGGCAGATAATGGATAACCCCACATACAAGAATCCACTGCAGAATCGCTTCTAAAAATGGCTCTGAGCACTATGGGACACAACATCAGAGGTCATCAGTGCCCTAGAACTTAAAACTACTTAAACCTAACTAACCTAAGGACAACTGCCCGAGGCAGGATTCGAACTTGGGACCGCAGCGGACGCGCGGTTTCAGACTGAAGCGCCTACAATCGCTCGCCCACATCGGCCGGCGCTTCTGAGCCTAGGTCTGAATAATGGCGGGACACGTGAAGAATAGAGAGAACCGAAACGCTCGCTCGTCCATTCCACTGAAATTACCAGAGACAGCCGCTGACGTTTTCTACGCTGGCCGTCAAAAGAATCGTTTCTGTCTCCTGGGTTTAATGGAATTCAGAGATGACGGATATGGGGGTGGGGAAGGGCAGGGAGACATGGGAGTACCCAGCGAGGGCCAGGGGGGGGGGCAGTTTTTCACTAGTTTACTGTTTTATTTAATAAGAAATGTTGCATGTTTTCTCGCATTGTACAAGTGCATTCCTGTATTTAAAATGCTTATTAAAAGCAGTTTTTCACTGGTTTAGTGTTTTATTTAATAAGAAGTGCTGTATGTCGTCTAGAGTCCTTGTTTCCAGAGACTAGTATGACCCCCCCCCCCCCCAGTTCAGATCCTGGGTACGGCCTTGGAGGGAGATGACTTCTCACAAGAAAAAGAAGTCAGTATAAAATTTATAAAGTGACGACAGACACGAGATAGCGCTACACTATATACGAACTTCTCGGTTTGGAGACCGCAAAGGGAGACGGTAAAGAAAGAAAAACGGAGTATGTGTGTTAATTTGGAGCGCGTCCCAAGAAGGTATTAGGTGATTTTAAAGCTTCACGGCTCAGGCCGGGAAACAAAGAGTGGGCAAAATGTGAGCAGAGACTGACGACGGCGACAAGCGAACCGCTTGAAACGGCGGTTCCCCCCGGGAGCAAGCGTCACTCGGGCGGTCGGGCAACGCGGCGCGAGGCCGGCCGTTTTAGCGCCGCTTTCTCGCGCCGCCGCGGCTTCCTTGTGGCCGCACCGCCAGCACAAGGCCGCGCAGTTTACTCGCCTTTCCCACGACTCTAGCAGCAACGAGGCGCGCCGCTCATTAAGCTGTAATTGTAGTCTGGAAAAATACACACTGCGCAACAAAATTAAAGCGTCACTTTTCCCAAACCACAAAACTGCCAGCCACTGCGACGCTGAAGTGTCAAACCCGGGTCAGAGCAACACCGACTCAAAAGGAAGGCCTCGGCGCTTGTTCGTGGCGCCACGTCAGCTAGGCACGGCCAACGCCGGGTCCGTTGCAGGCAGAAACGCCTGGCCGCGCTTATCACTATAAATCTCTTATTTTTGGACAATATGTCTTTTGGATTCTGCAGTTTTATTTAGATGAAAGATTTTCTTACTATCGTAAAGCTACAAATGAAGATCATAGTTCTGTATTACTGAATCCTGTCGAAACAAACGTAGATCAATATGAGAAGATGCTTTGGCTCACTGCAAGCTTCGGAAATTTTAGATTCAAGTAACTATATTGACTTGATCTATTTTGTTATCGAAACTTACCCCAACCCCCTTACAATGAACTCGTTTCTTTTATTTATTTTTGTTTGACATCGCCACTGGAAATGTGAACTAATTTACATGTGTAAATGTCCGAAAGGAATTCTAAACAGGAAATAAAATAGCTTCCTACATAGAAAATACTGCTGATCTTAAACTTTTTTAAACATGCACATTAGAAAAGATATTTCCCTCTTGCAACTTAAAGGAGAAACTTTATAAAATAAAAAAATGTTATTTGATAAAACAAGTATCTCTCTTTTGCCTCTTCTTCTGTCCCCCACCCCCTCCCCCAAAGTGTACAATCGCAAGATATTTCATTAACATTCAGTGCTCCTCACCCCATAGTCAACCAAGATACCTAAAGAAGAGCACCAATACGTTCACAGTTTCGTGTAAAAGCAACCCAGTACAAACGTAACTTCCTCAGATTTATAAATAAGGTAAAGAAGCACGAATTCTGTTGCTGCTGGTCCATGAAGTTGTTTTTGTATGTCAATCCTTAAAACATGTGGAAATTTAAGTTCAGGAGTACACTAGTTGCTAAGAAGTGTAATGAATTGCACAACTAATTGATTGCAGAAATCTCTCAGAACAAAGTGTGTTGGTCAACTACCGCCAATAGTTACACGTTTTCTTGTGTCAGGGAGGGAGACACCAGCATTATGAGTATGCCTACAACAGACCTGGCGTTCGCCGTGCCTAGCTGACGTGACGTCACAAACAAGCGCCGAGGCCTTCCTTTGAGTCGGTGTTGGTCAAAGGTGCCCGCAACCTTCTTCTGAACTCAAAGCGTGGCGACCCGTGACGTCATCCCTCGGGCACAGCGGCGCTTCCAACAGATAGGTGTCGACACACACGAAATAATGCCAAATCGTGTCTCGACAGGTCCGTTTGACCAGTTACCAGACAGTGCCAGGCAACAGGCTGTACCGCGCATGCGCAGCTACGATGACGTAGGCAGCTCGTGCTTGGTGCCTGCTCTCCTCATACGCTTTTCGTCGCATTTCTGTGCGGAATTTCGTGCGTGGTGGGGCATCACGTGACCATGTGCAGCCCTGCGGCTTGTCGTTGAAGGGACATAAAGAGCTGTACGTAGAGCAATTGTTTTATCATATCCCACCCAGATACATGATGGAAATAAGGAAGCAGTTCTTGGCATAATATCATTTCAAAACTAGACTCCACAGCTCAAAGCACGATAACATTTTGCTATGGGGTGCCTTTGACAGATTTTTTTTTTTTAATTAGTACTCTCTAATATTGTTATGTAGAATTTCCAACAGGTTTACATCTACACAGCACTGCAAAAAGCTAGAAGGATAGAATAGAAATTTCTTCGGAAAAAAACAGAGAGAGTGAGAGTGAGAGTGAGAGAGAGAGAGAGAGAGAGAGAGAGAGAGAGAGAGAGAGAGAGAGAGAGAGGGGGGGGGGGGGGGGACAGTTTCTTGTGTAGCTGACACCAGAACAAAGGACAATAAATTTCATGACTATTTCAAAATCTGCAAAAAATTAACAAGGTTGTCTGTGAGGCAAAGAAACTGCACACGTGACAGTTTATATTCTACTCTAGGAATAAATATAAAGCCATGTGGGGAGTTAAAACCATAAAACACGGTATACCGCCGGTCCACAATTTACCATAGAATGGCATTCTATAAATTTAAGACGTAAACACAAATTAAGAATTAACTTCAGGCCTAGAGGAAGCACTAGACAAGTGCCTTGTGATCGAAAAACACTTTCACAGATGGCAGATTTGTAAAATTCTGCTACAGCTGTCATTATATTTGAAACAAAATATTTAGTTCAAAACTACTGACCAAGTTTGCCTGCTTATCTAGCTTCAAGCCATTGTTCACGTATCTTCGTACGTATGTGGCATTAAGAGATCTTACAGTGTCATAAAAGGAACAGGACTTCAGAGACTAGTCCAGCAGCATCGGAATTTCGTAAACCATACTAAAACGCTTCATTCCGCTCTAATTGCACATTTGTATGTCCAGATGCACTCTGAAGTACCTGATATTCAGCTTTTCATGTTGTTTTCGTGATACCAATTTTCTTGGAGGTCCCGTACTGTATTCTTATGTTTGGTTCTTTATTATGGTATAATGTCATTCGTCCCAGAAAATGAAAATTTGCACTTGAAATTGAACGAAGTTGAAAGTAGCCAATAGTGCGGAATGAAACACTTCGTTTCAAATAAACTAACTGCCTCAGCGGAAAAAAATAAAGAAGCAAATTTCTCTACAAAATTGACAGAAATAGCTTCACTAAGACATTAATCGTTGATTGCTAATAACATGGAAATAATACAAAATAAGAATATTGAAACTACTAACTTATTTTGGTCTTTCATGGTTATGAGAATGTATATTAATTCAATTGATGGCTCCCGGCCACAGAAATCTGTTTTGTTTACATTTGACATGGGAGCTGTAAACGAAGAGACCAGCAATATGACGAAGACACGAAACATATACACGGGTCACGTGGGGAAGGAACCCCCCCCCGCCCAACCCAACTATAACACAGCTTGCACTGCGCATGCGCGAATCTGGCAGCGTGGGCCAGCCGGACAAATTTTTCCGGGTATCAACTGGTAAGTTGCTGCTACTGCTCATACGTCAAACAGGCACGCTTCAAGGAGCCAGAAGCGGGGGTCAGGCACTGCTCATGCGCGAATTCAGCTCTGCGCATGCGCACGAGCCCGCCAGCAACTGCTCATTCGAAGCTAATGGCACCAAATGTCACCGCCACCTTCGGGGACCTGACGCGCGATTGGAGGGTCGTGACACTCCTTCCTATCTACATTTCAGCCCTTCTTTTAACGGTTCTGCGATGGAGGTCACAACTGCGAACCACAGCGTTGAAATGACGCTGTCTTCTAGTGGCTCACAAAAGCAAACGTTTCAGACAAACGGCCGCTCAGAATCGACAGCAAAAAGGGCTCACGGGGTGGCACGAATGGCGCCAATGAGGCCACCCCATCCATTCCTTGCAGCGTTCATTCCCCCGCGGTCGGAAACGATAGCTTGCAGTGCACCGAGCAAGACGACAACGTTTTCCATACTTCTGCCGTCTCTCTGAGCGACTTAACACTAATGGCACTGCAGGGCTGCATCGCAAATGGTTCAAATGGCTCTGAGCACTATAGGACTTGACATCTGGGATCATCAGTCCCCTAGAACTTACAACTAATTAAACCTACCTAACGTCCATGCTCGAGGCAGGATTCGAACCTGCGACCGTAGCAGTCGCGCGGTTCCAGACTGAAGCGCCTAGAACCGCTCGGCCACCAGGGCCGTCAGCTGCATCGCCACTGAATGGGATCTCGCACCTTTTGGGTGTAGGTTCGGCGGCTCTGTAATACAGGCGGAACCATTAGGAGCAGTTTAAACCCATATGACGAAACCTGAACGTCGCAGCAAAGGGTGTTTATGCTTTTTCAGCCCTGCTGTGGCGTGATCACGTGGCACTGAATGAAATGGCAAAGGGTCCCTCTAAAGTTAGGTGTATAGCTGTGCGCCTTGCGGCTGCGCTCGCCCCACACACAAATAGAGGCACGCGTCTCCCAGTCTGATAATGGTGTGGAGAATCCTGTAGCCGAGTGCGCGCAGTTGAGACGCATGCGCCTCCTTGCCTCTTCGGGCAACCGCTGCATGCGGCTAGTGCGCGCGGAAAGCCGCACACGTGTAAACGCTACTAACGGCGAATGTCAACTCATCACTATACACACAGATGTATACGTACATCAAATAATTCGTACAAGTCCTCATGATTCTATTTTTATCCACTTTACCAATATGAGGCCGAAATTGCCTGATTGTGGAATACTAATAAATACAATCTAACTAAAGAAAAAAGGACGGCGTTTAGGAACAAAATGATACGTTATGGACGTACTGATTTATTTGCTACTGACTAATATCGACCTTTTTTGTTACTATCAACCAAATTTTAGATAACTCCTATGCAACACGTCCTAACATATGCAACCCACAAATCAATCCACCAGTCCACATGCAGGTCCAACTAAAAACATTAAAATGGTTTGCATTACTCATTCACTCACTGGTTATACCGGACTAGAGAGTCCATTACCGTAGCAACGTATTTTCGCCACCTGTCCCCGTCTTAGGCTATTTCCTTCCATTCACCTTCAATACCTAGGCTCCTCAAATCAGCCTTCACATTGTCCTCCCACCCACGCCTCGGTCTCCCCACAGGACGTTTTCCCTCTAGGTGCCCTACCAGTACTCTGCGCGCTGCCCTGCCCTCATCCATCCGAGCTACGTGACCCGCCCATCGCAGCCTACGTGATTTAAAAATACTGGTTATGTCAGGGCTTGAACAGAGTTCGTGAACCTCTTCGTTACGCAGTTTTCGCCACTCTCCGCTAATGTCATCTGTTGTGGGTCGGCAGGAGAGCCAACACCGGGTTACAAGAGGAAGCCGAAAGGCACGCGTTTTAGCTCACGCAGGCTGGCGTGAGGCCTGGAACAGGACAAGGAAATTAGAATTTCGAAAAAAACGGACGTAGCTGGTGAAATAATTAACTTTAATCCATTAATGGTGAACGTCGGTCTGACGGTACATTCATCACAAGATCAATAGCAACTGATAATGACGCCTTGCTAGGTCGTAGCAAATGACGTAGCTGAAGGCTATGCTAACTATCGTCTCGGCAAATGAGAGTGTATTTTGTCAGTGAACCATCGCTAGCAATGTCGGCTGTACAACTGGGGCGAGTGCTAGGGAGTCTCTCTAGACCTGCCGTGTGGCGGCGCTCGGTCTGCAATCACTGACAGTGGCGACACGCGGGTCCGACGTGTACTAACGGACCGCGACCGATTTAAAGGCTACCACCTAGCAAGTGTGGTGTCTGGCGGTGACACCACATCATCCCGTTTTGCTCCGACAATTTTCCTCAAAATTTCGTTTTCAAATACTCGAAACGGCTTTTTCATTTTGCACGGTGAGAGACCAAGTCTCACACCCATACGGCATCACTGGTAGAATAGTAGTTTTGTATATTCTAATCTTTAAATTCCTACACAATATCCGTGATGAAAGTAATCTATTCAGTGAGAAGTAGCACGCATTTCCCGCCCGTAATCTCTTCTCTTCTAACGATCTGCATCAAGAGCAAAACGTTCCCGAGGCCCGTGTAACGCTACCCTGAGACATCTTGCATAAAAGCTAGGAACACGCTCTAGCTTTTATTAAGCTGTGATAAAAACTACCTTTGCAACCTTTTTTTTATAAAATAAGTATTTGACAGAGGTCTTTTACTGCGTTCATACACCACCTGGTTCTCCCATGTGTATTATGAAAATTCTGTTACAGTGCTATGTGATACAGCTCATGTTAGCATTTAGAAGTTGGTGAGCTGATTTGTATGTTACATATGTTGCAACGTGTTGAACACCCGTTCTCCCAGTGTTGTCTGATAATCACTAAAATGTAAAATTTAGATAACAATAAATAAACTGTATAGCCAGTAATGAATAACGTTTTCTCTTTAAAGTTATACGAAAGAAGCATAAAAAAGATCAGTCACATTTTCCGTCAAAAATATGTGTGCTGTAACTGCATCCGAAGAATGCACATCGTAAATGTAAGTTGCAGGTAATTTCTTGTTAGTTTAACGCAGTGTGCGATTTTCAGGGGGGGATGGGGGCGATTTCCCCCCTCCCCCCACCCCCCACCACCCTCAGCATCAGACCATCCCCTCCTCTGGCTTTAGTTTATGCATCCCAACCTGGGATGTTTATTTCCCACGCACTGGAGTAAAACTTTACACATAATGTAAATTTGTGGAGCCGAACACTGAAAGTTTTTAATACAGTCTTACTTTTAATACTATTAATATGTTTCCTTATTAATTCTGAGAAAGTGTTCTGTCGTAGTTAAGCATTTCAAAACATTTACAACTAAATCGTCATTCTCATGTTGTCATTGTTGCTTTCGTCTAAGGTGCGTCATTCCTTTACTTGCGAGCTTGCGAGGGAAGTAGTGTGCCAGTCATAACGTAGCAGTAGGGTGATCTGGGGGCTGAAGTTCCCACCCCGGGCCCTGACACAGGGTGGTGACCGGCCCGCTACCTGTGCGAACATTCACCGTTAGGCCGCCTGTAGGCAACGGTATGGCGCGGACTAACGCGCCTCGGACGAAAGCACAAAGTAGTGCGAAGTGGGCAACGGTACCTACCAGACGGGATCGGACAGTCTGACTTCGCTAGCAGCGAACCACGTGGCTGGAGCTAAACACAGGCTCCCTAGCATCGCGTACTCCAAATTAATTCGTGCCGTTCGTTCGTTCGTTGCCTCGCGTCCGCCAAACACACGGCGATCTTCACACGTTCCCGCTTCAGTAATTTCATTAGTGAGTTGAGTGCGTCTGGGCCTGTAAGAACTACGGAATTTAGGGATGTCATTCAAACAAAGCAAAATTTCTGATTTCCTTAAGAGCAGATTCGAGGTGCTGGAACATCCACCATACAGTCCAGACCTGGCTCCAAACGATTTTCACATGTTTGGACCCTTAACGGAAGCACTACAGGGAAGAAGATTTGAAAGTGATGAAGACGTAATTGTTGCGGTGCAAAATTGGTTATAGATTTCTGATGAAATAAAAAAAACTCGTAAAACGTCGGGAAAACTGTATTGAAGTCCAGGGCGGTTACGTAGAAAAATAACGCATGTTTCAGTTTTCTATCATCAGAATTGAATGGAATGGACAGTGTCTTGAAAGGAGGATATAAGATGAACATCAACAAAAGCAAAACAAGGATAATGGAATGTAGTCTAATCAAGTCGGGTGATGCTGAGGGAATTAGATTAGGAAATGAGGCACTTAAAGTAGTAAACGAGTTTTGCTATTTGGGGAGCAAAATAACTGATGATGGTCGAAGTAGAGAGGATATAAAATGTAGGCTGGCAATGGCAAGGAAAGCGTTTCTGAAGAAGAGAAATTTGTTAAGATCGAATATAGATTTAAGTGTCAGGAAGTCATTTCTGAAAGTATTCGTATGGAGTGTAGCCATGTATGGAAGTGAAACATGGATGATAAATAGTTTGGACAAGAAGAGAATAGAAGCTTTCGAAATGTGGTGCTACAGAAGAATGCTGAAGATTAGATGGGTAGATCACATAACTAATGAGGAAGTATTGAATAGGATTGGGGAGAAGAGAAGTTTGTGGCACAACTTGACCAGAAGAAGGGATCGGTTGGTAGGACATGTTCTGAGGCATCAAGGGATCACCAATTTAGTATTGGAGGGTAGTGTGGAGGGTAAAAATCGTAGAGGGAGACCAAGAGATGAATACACTAAGCAGATTCAGAAGGATGTAGGTTGCAGTAGGTACTGGGAGATTAAAAAGCTTGCACAGGATAGAGTAGCATGGAGAGCTGCATCAAACCAGTCTCAGGACTGAAGACCACAACAACAACAACAACAACAACAACATCATCAGAATAAGTACAGCTTTTTACAAATGTGCCTTTACTTTTTGAATTCCCCTCGTATACCTGTATGTAGACGATTTTGTAAATAAGCTTTACCTCAATGCACTTTTAAAGATATAACAAGGGATGGCTTTTCTGATAGTGCATACGCGTGAATAGTGAGTTTCGGCATTAACATCTATTTATAAATAACTGTTTAACCATGGGCAACGTCACGGTCCAAGCTAGTAATATATATACTTATACTAACCGCCTAAGATATTTCCCCCACTGGTAAAAGCACAAATCGCACACTGGTTTAACGAGAAGAAGCGAATGTCACCACACAAGAGAGTTTTTGATCAAACTCAATTCTCAAGGAAACGGAGAAATAAAAATATGACATGAAAATTGTAAGTATAGAAATAGTAAGTACAGCATGCAACAATGTATGAGCGAGACTCTACCCCACAGAATGGGGAAAATTTAAAGTGCGTACGCGCGCGCGGCAGGTTCTGCCTGCGATGTTGGCAACGCGAGATGCGGCAGTCACTTACTTCCGGAATTAGCCGATATGAGGCGGAAGCCGCCGAGCGCGGCGACGGCGGCGGGTGGTGGGGGAGCCGGCGCCCCGCCCTGCGCCTGCTGCTGCTGCTGCGGAGTCGGCGGCTGAGGGGGCTGCTGCAGGCCGTGGGCGTGGTGCGCATGCGCGTGGGCGTGCGGGTGGGGGTGCGCATGCGCGTGAGGGTGGGGGTGCGCCAGGTGCGGCGGCGGAGGAGGGGGCGGGCCCTGCGGGGAGCCGGGCGGCGCGGGCGCCAGGAAGCAGTGCATGGCGGGCTCCTTGCGGCCCCCGTAGCGGGTCACCATGGCAACCGCTGCGAAACGCTACTGTCCGCTGGCCGATTCCCAGGAAAACATACGTCCTACTACGCGACTAAACAAAATTACTATAAATATTATTTTGTTATAAAAAAATAACGTAAACCGAACACACTACAATTGATGCCTAAATTCTCCGCATTGTAGATGGCTGTGTTGCCTGACTCCACGGAGGGGGCCACTGAGATCTGTTCCTGATGTGGAGACACGGGGTTTGCCTGGGTGCTGGACCTCTCGGCGACAGTTTGAGGGCCGTACCACTCCAGTCGGTTCTTCGTCCGCGGATGATGGGAGGGCGACGCCGGGCTCCGGAACCATTGCCACGAGAGCGCTGGATTCACTCGCTCTCGATCACTGCTCGCTCGCGTTCTCCAATGTCTGAGCACTTAGGCAGGCGTTAAAGAGCAGTCTACTGCTGGTGCGGCCGAGGTTCTCGAGAACGACTTTTCAGAGACGATGGGAAGCGTCGTGGCAAGCAACACGATCCTCGTCTTGCAGATACGTAGCGGGAGCATGAGACGTTTTCATTTAACTGACAAGCTTCTTGCCGCGTTCCCCTCTCCTCGCAAATACCACAGAGTTCTTCGATGCCCGGCTGGTACGTCAGTGCAAAAATTACAGTCACACGCGTCGAGAAAACTGCTCCACCGCGCTCTAAAACACGATTTATAAAAGTGAGCCTTCATAAATAGCTGTCGAGCTGTTTTGGGAACGCGGTTCGCCTTCTGCCGGCAAAAAATTCGAGCTGCCTCCGCTATTTTTCTCCTCAGGCCGCGCTCGTCCGCACGCCGTGCGATGCGTCGAGAAACGAGAGATGTGGGTTACGGTACGGCCCTCGCCTTCACAGCCGAATCGATATCTGCTGCGGCGAGACGCCTCGGCTGCGCCAGACGGCCTCACACCCACACACACAGGCACAACCCTCCACCGCCACACACTGCTACACCGGCGGCCAGGTAACGGGTGCACACGCCCTCTCTCGACAAACACCCGCGCACCGGGCCAGATAGCTCCCGGACAAAGTAGACGGGGCTGCGTAAATTCTTGTCGGCGTCCCGTCGGCTCTGCTTGTATCTCCGGTGGTCGGCCTTCTGTGCGAAATCGATCGCTCGATGCGGCTGCGCCAGATGAGATTTTTAGCGCTGGGGTCAGTCCGGCAGCGCGGCACACCACAACCACCAAGGCCGGGAGCAACGGCCGCTAGCCCGCACAACTCCCACGCGCCTTGGCCAGCCGCCACCGGGCCTGTCAAGTTCGGCGAGAGGTCACCACCGACACGCACACGCACAAAGGAGCCACCGCCGCCACTCCACACAAAGGAGCCTCCTGAAACTCTTCTGCAGTCTCCTCACTCGCGCTCACACACACCGTTCCTGTTCGGCTTCCAGTCCCGCCGCCTTAGGGGCGGAAATGCTGCTCTCCGGGCACTCGAGACGGCGACTACGCGAGCCTCGCGCACACAAACGCACAACAGTCCTACACGCGAAACTGGGCTCTCGCTGCGTCAGCGCCTCCGTGGAGCGCCATGACAGTATCTGCTGGCGAGGCTCCGCCGAGCTGCGCCGGCCAGGCCGCTTCCCCCACCACGCGCTCTTCTCGTCCCCCACCGCCGCCGACGCACGCCAGAGATGCTGCGCGCGGAAATCAAAGAGGTTCTCTCGACACAAGTCAGAGAGGTTACATCTCCCGAGGACTATCTCTGGTACGGAGGGTAATTTGAACCGATTAGCAAGTATTAACGCCGATTCGCACTGAACTTCGTAACTATTTTGAGGAGCCGATGATTTATAATTTCTAAATTCTTTTTCCAAAAATCGTGGTATGCACATAGCTGCATTGCCACTTTATTAAACAACCAGTTTTAATAAAAAAAATGAAATATCTATTAAATGAAATATTTGTTCTAGTTCTACTGTGTTTAGAAAACGTCACGTAGCACAACATACTTACTCATTTTTATCAGATGCTAAGCACATCACAATCTAGCTGGAATGGAAATTGCAAACAAATTTTCCACGCTTATCAAAAATTGCTTTAATTTTTTTTTTTTTTTTTTTTTTTTTTTTGTCTAGATTACTTGAACAGAAGAGCACCTTTGTCTTTTGTTAGTGGATTAGTGATTTACAGGTTCACTGTGACCAGTGGGCTCTTAGTCATGTCCAAGGGCAAGAAGACAACTTTTTGCTCCCTTATGATGGAACCCCCGATCGAGTAGTCTTCAGTCAGTGTAAGGATGCATTAACTGTCATCCTGCATGAGCTGTCATCCTAACTGCTGATCAGAAAAGGACCGTCAACATTTAGCTGCTCACTTGAGCACTTTTATCTATTCCGTTATTTCGTTTTCAGTTGTCTTAAAATAAATAAAAGGTGCGTATGTAGTTTGCACTCACCTGGCCGATGTACTGGGTGCACGCAAAGATTTGTTCAGCAAATGGTGACATTCTAAAGACTTTGTTCTGGACTAAGTCCACTAATAGCCTACTAGAAGAGATAAAAGCAGGCTGCAGAAAGATATTCTGAAAGAAAAGTATTCTCCATCTAGCCCATGTTTGTCACATGAGAACGTCAACGAACAGAAAAGGACGGGAGGCGAAGAAACTGTCAAACTAAACGGTACATATATACGTCACTACGCTTAGCTTAGTTCCGGGAACTACAAGAGAGGTTACCAGGTGCCACACACTCTAAAAAATGTCGAAATGTGGAGCAGCCAAAAGTCGCTTATAACTGTCGCTGTTGCCGACTGCTACTTTATTTTAACCACGTTTAGTTGCAATATAGGCAGAAACTCACCCGGTGTGGTGGCAGACACTAACACTGACGTGTTTGATATTAATGGGTTGGTCGGTTTCAAGAAACCACAGTACTGTCTCACTGCGATCAGCCACGAAACGCTATTCATATACCTGGGTAAACGAGAGGTCTATCGGAGTGACGGGATTCCTAAACCGAATAAAAGCTCTGTAGGCCTACCCTACATTCCAGGAGTGGGCAAGGACCTCCCCCCCCCCCCCCCCCACCCATCACCCTCGGACGGCAATGAATGCAGGTTAATTCTACTGGTGTTAATAACCTGTTGCATGCGCGAGATATGTACATTAACGTGCATAAAAGCGACGATTATAATTTTAATTTGTATTTCCCCTTTGTCATTTCATATGTATTTCAGTACCCGGTTGTCAATTTTAGACACGTGTGCAGTATAGGCAGTCTCCTTAACAGATCTGTTACATTTTCTGTGTCCTGCTAATAAAACGCAGTCTTTGGTTAGCCTTCCCCACAACATTTTCTGTGTGTTCCTTCCAATTTAAGTTGTTCGTAATTGTAATACTTAGGTATTTACTTGAATTTACGGCTTTTAGATTAGATTGATGTATCGTGTAACCGAAGTTTAATGAGTTCCTTTGAGCACTCATGTGGATGACCTCACACTTTTCCCACCATTCAGATATTTCTTCTTAATCGTTTTGTAATTTGTTTTGGTCTTCTGATGACTTTATTAGTCGATAAACGACAGCGTCATCTGCAAACAACCGAAGACGGCAACTCAGATTGTCTCCCAAATCGTTTATATAGATAAGCAACAGCAAAGGGCCTATAACACTACCTTGGGGAACGCCAGAAATCACTTGTGTTTTACTCGATGACTTTCCGTCAATTACTACGAACTGTGACCTCTCTGACCGGAAATCACAGATCCAGATACATAGCTGAGACGATACTCCGTAAGCACGCAATTTCATTACACGCCTTCCGGAAATCCAGAAATACGGAATCGATCTGTAATCCCTTGTCAATAGCACTCAGCACTTCATGTGAATAAAGAGCTAGTTGTGTTTCACAAGAACGATGTTTTCTAAACCCATGTTGATTGTGTGTCAATAGACCGTTTTCTTCGAGGTAATTCATTATGTTCAAGGGAAGCTCCCTGCAAAATAGGTAACGTGTATATAGGTGAATAACGATCATGTACCCTTGTTGCCGTAGTAGACCACAAAGGCTCGGTAATATCGAGATCCGGTGGGTGTAATTGCTACGAGACATCCGCCTATACATCCGAGTGCTGGACGAGGTTCCTACCGCCTTGCAACACTACATCGTGGGATTAACCTGATCACCGAGAAATGGTCAGATAATACTTGGCAGTAATGTACGACGCAGAGTAATCGCGAGATCCACGGAATACCACGATACGGTTGCCCAAATCATCGCCGGCCGGAGTGGCCGAGCGGTTCTAGGCGGACGCAGGTTCGAGTCCTGCCTCGGGCATGGATGTCTGTGGCGTCCTTAGGTTAGTTAGGTTTAAGTAGTTCTAAGTTGTAGGGGACTGATGACCTCAGATGTTAGGTCCCATAGTGCTCAGAGCCATTTGATCCATTTGAAACACGGCCAACTTACTCCCTTTTGTGTCTGACACTGGCCCTGTATACAACCAGATACATTTAACGTACGACTCTTGGCTAATAAATATAATTAATCGCGTTTCAGGTTGAATCTGTGATGCTATTTCACTTTATTTTGTTTTAACACGTTATAGTTTCCCACCTTTCTCTCTGAAGAGCGAAACATATATTAAAGAAAATTGTGCGCGACTTTTGGCTGCTCCACAATTTCATTTCTTATCATCTCCCACCCCTCCCCCCCCCCCCCCCCCTGCCCCTGCCGGAGATTTTGATCTCGTTAAAAAGTCGGAATACAATGTCACATTGAAAGGTCTAACAATGATAAACTTATTAATGGCCGAATCAAACTTTATAGCGGATGCCCTTTTCACAAAGTCTGTATGGTAAGCTCCTCAGAACTTAATCGACAAAAAAGTGGCGTCGAAATATTTCAGTACACCGACATTTATCTGCTAGAGAAATGGTATATATAAAAACTCTTCAATATACAGAAGGCAATACTGTGATTATCCTTCGTCGTTTATGTTTCTAGGTGCCAAATAACGTCTAAAACAACTGTATCTTTCTCGTTGCACAGAGCTGCGTTTTTCACTTTTAAAAAAGTTATTTATTCTAATTGCCTTTGGCCTAAGTATATAAAACCCAACCCATTTTTCATTTTCAGAAATCAGGTCTCGATTGTGGAACTTCACTCATAGAAGAAACATGTACATCGCCATGGAACATTTCCAATGCGTCCCGCAAACGAAGCAATAAAATAGACAGTAAGAAGAAACAAAACTACGAAATCCGCGGCTGTTGCATGGGAAATGAGGAGGAAGGGGCAATAAAAATTTAACTTCCACCCTTACCACACAAGTCCCCCCCCCCCCCCCCCCCACATTAACTCTTTCTGAGTAACTCAGACGATGACATTCCGTTCCGTCTGAATCAACCTTTACTGTCGCTTAGCCTTATAAATGGGAAATTACTCGTCTTTTCCACAGTCAGCAGGGACAACTTACGCCCCCTCACCTTTATTTCCTTCAAATGCTGGGTTAACTGACATATAACAAAATGTTTCAGAACCATTAGTCTTGACCTCTAGTTTGATATTCTGCGGAAACATGAAAAACACAATTTTTGTGTTAAAAATTGGAAACGACGATAGCAACGCTGTATCGCAAGACGGGACAATATCGCCTACAGCGTTAAAACAACAAATCATAAAAACATATGAGAAAAAAGACTGTTTAAACAGTGAACTCTCTACACGTACACATATTCAAGACATTAAAATATACAACTTTAAATTCCACACCTCGGATACCAATGAAAGTTCTGAAAGTTTCACCGGAAAAGACCTTAGCAAAATCCCAAAGAAATTCTGGTAGTATGTAAAGGCCGTCAGCGTCCATTCACTCGCGAATGAGACAGGAACTGAAATTGAGGGCAGCAAAGCAAAAGCTGAAGTGCTTAAACTGTTGTTGTTGTGGTCTTCAGTCCTGAGACTGGTTTGATGCAGCTCTTCATGCTACTCCATCCTGTGAAAGCTTCCTCATCTCCCAGTACCTACTGCGACCTACATCCTTCTGAATCTGCTTAATGTATTCATCTCTTGGTCTCCCTCTACGATTTTTACCCTCCACGCTGCCCTCCAATACTAAATTGGTGATCCCTTGTTGCCTCAGAACATGTGCCACGAACCGATCCCTTCTTCTAGTGAAGTTGTGCCACAAATTACTCTTCTCCCCAGTTCTATTCAATAACTTCTCATTCGTTATCTGATATACCCACCTTATCTTCAGCATTCTTCTATAACACCACATTTCGAAAGCTTCTATTCTTTTCTTGTCCAAGCTATTTATCGTCCACGTTTCACTTCCATATATGGCTACAATCCATACAAATACTTTCAGAAACAACTTCCTGACACTTAAAACTATACTCGATGTTAACAAATTTCTCTTCTTCATAAACGCTTTCCTTGCCACTGCCAGTCTACATTTTATATCCTCTCTACTTCGACCATCATCAGTTATTTTGCTCCCCAAATAGCAAAACTCCTTCATTACTTTAAGTCCTCATTTCCTAATCTAATTCCCTCAGCATCACCCTACTTAATTCGACTACATTCCATTATCCTAGTTTTGCTTTTGATGATGTTCATCTTATATCCTCCTTTCAACACACTGTCCATTCCGTTCAGCTGCTCTTCCAAGTCCTTAGCTGTCTCTGACAGCTTAAACTACATTTCCAAATTCTCCTTTACAAACTAAAACTCAGGAGAACTGTCTCAATTTGTTGCGACCGTTGCTATTCGTGTCCATATTAATCACCTTGAGGACAATATTAATAGTAACCTCAGACGATAATATACACTACTGGCCATTAAAATTGCTACACCACGAAGATGAGGTGCTACAGACGCGAAATTTAACCGACACGAAGAAGATGCTGTAATATGCAAATGATTAGCTTTTCACAGCATTCACACAAGGCTGGCGCCGGTGGCGAGACCTACAACGTGCTGACATGAGGAGAGTTTCCAACCGATTTCTCATACACAAACAGCAGCCGACCGGCGTTGCCTGGTGAAACGTTGTTGTGATGCCTCGTGTAAGGAGGAGAAATGCATACCATCACGTTTCCGACTTTGATAAAGGTCAGATTGTAGGCTGTCGCGATTGCGGTTTATCGTATTGCGACATTGCTGCTCGCGTTGGTTGAGATCCAATCACTGTTAATAGAATATGGAATCGGTGGGTTCAGGAGGGTAATACGGAACGCCGTCCTGGATCCCAACGGCCTCGTATCACTAGCTGTCGAGATGACAGGCATCACATCCGCATGGCTGTAACGGATCGTGCAGCCACGTCTCGATCCCTGAGTCAACAGATGGGGACGTTTGCAAGACAACAACCATCTGCACGAACAGTTCGACGACGTTTGCAGCAGCACGGACTATCAGCTCGGGGACCGTGGTTGCGGTTACCCTTGACACTGTATCACAGACAGGAGCGCCTGCGATGGTGTACTCGACGACGAACGTGGGTGGACGAATGGCAAAACGTCATTTTTTCGGATGAATCCAGATTCTACTTACAGCACCATGATGGTCGCATCCGTGTTTGGCGACATCGCGGTGAACGCAGATAGAAGCGTATATTCGTCATGGCCATACTGGCGTATCACTCGGCGTGATGGTATGGGGTGCCATTTGTTACACGTCTCGGGCACCTCTTGTTCGCACTGATGGCACTTTCAACAGTGGACGTTACATTTCAGATGAGTTACGACCCGTGGCCCTACCCTTCATTCGATCCCAGCGAAACCCAACATTTCAGCAGCATAATGCACGACCACACGCTGCAGGTCCTGTACCGGCCTTTCTGGATACAGAAAATGTTCGACTGCTGCCCTGGCCAGCACATTCTGCAGATCTCTCACCAATCGAAAACGTCTGGTCAATGGTGGCCGAGCAACTGGCTCGTCACAATACGCCAGTCACTACTCTTGATGAACTGTCGTATCGTGTTGAAGCTGCATGAGCAGCTGTACCTGTACACGCCATCCAAGCTCTGTTTGACTCAATGCCCAGGCGTATCGAGGCCGTTATTACGGCCAGAGGTGGTTGTTCTGGGTACTGATTTCTCAGGATCTATGCACCCAAATTGCGTGAAAATGTAATCACATGTCAGTTCTAGTATAATATATTTGTCTGCATTTCTTCTTGGTGTTGCAATTTCAATGGCCAGTAGTGTAATATAATAAAAATTTAGTCAGATCTTCTTAAAGTGGTGCAGAGATTGTGAACTTGCTTAAATGTTCAGAAATGTGTAACTGTGCACCTCACAAAACGAGAAAACGTCATAACCTATGACAATAATATCAATGAGTGACTGTTGGAATCGGTCAACTCATGTAAACACCTGGTTGTAACAGTCTGCAGGGATATGATAAGTAATCATCACACTGATTCTGTCGTGGGAGGAGTAGCTGGTTCAAAATGGTTCAAATGGCTCTGAGCACTATGGG
The DNA here is from genome assembly GCF_021461395.2 of Schistocerca americana. Classification (NCBI taxonomy): domain Eukaryota; kingdom Metazoa; phylum Arthropoda; class Insecta; order Orthoptera; family Acrididae; genus Schistocerca; species Schistocerca americana. Next base: position 153,581,468 of record NC_060129.1, read on the forward strand.
ACTTAACATCTGAGGTCATGTGTCCCCTAGAACTTAGAACTACTTAAACCTAACTAACCTAAGGACATCACACACATCTATGCCCGAGGCAGGATTCGAACCTGTGACCGCAGCATCAGCGCGGCTCTGCATTGAAGCGCCTAGAACCGCTCGGTTACAGCGGCCGCCGAAATTGTATTAACAAAGTTTCAAGAAACGACTTTAAATGATTACTCTAGGTATATATTACAAGCCCCTACGTATCTCTCACAACTGGATCGCTAGGACAAGATTAGAATAATTGCCGCACGCATATAGGCATCCGCGTACTCCATATACGTGAAGGGAACGGAAAGAAATCGTAAGAACTGGTACAATGGGCCGTACCCTCTGCCAAGCACTTCACGGTGGTTTGCTGAGTACGGAAGAGTACAGTAAGAAATACAGGGAAGAAGATAGAACTCAAGTGGATTTAAGGAGACGCTAACATGGGACAGAATAATATACTCGATGACTCAGCGAACATCTCATTATCGACATCTGACCTGCAGGTTGTATTGTATAGGGGAGTAAGACGCCAATGTACAAGTACAACCGAATATTTCGTCGAAGTGCTGGAACCAAGGCAAACAAAATATTTTAAGATCCATAATTCGAGTGACATTTAATGCTGGGCATTTACAAGCAATCTTCATCGAATATACATCTAGAGAATCCTTATTGTGAATGTCATGGAGTAGCAAGAGGAGACATCTATTACATTTCTTCCAAATGTCAACTGTATGCAGACCTTCAAACTGACTTCACACTACAGTTACTCGGCATTCATCAACCTATATTGTAGCAGCTCTTCTTCATCAAAATAATATATTAATTTTAAAAGCAGTTATGATTTTTGAAGAATAAATGGTAACCTAATCATATACTACCATAGAAAATTCGTATAAATACGGGCAGATGGCCTTGAGTGAAAAACACACTTCTGGACGATGTAGTTGGAAGAAACACCTACACACGATGCGGATAGAGAAACAAGTCCCTAGGAGTAGGCTGTGCGGAGAAGGTAATGAAAGCTGCATCACACCTGGTTATCCAATGCAAAGCGTGGCAGATCAAAAGCAGCAGAGCATTCGGGTCCTCAAGTTCAAAAATGGCTCTGAGCACTGTGAGGTCATCAGTCCGTTAGAACTTAGAACTACTTAAACCTAAATATCGTAAGGACATCACACACATGCATGCCCGAGGCAGGATTCGAACCTGCGACGGTCCTTGAGTCCTGAAGAAATTCTGTCTAATAAAGAATTAGTGAAGGGCCTCCATCCTCCTACTCTCCGAGAGCACTGGCTGGTGTTAGCGTCAAAGGGTGTAAAAACCACACCATTAATCCTACTTCGACACGGGAGATAGTAGACTAGGACCTCTGCTGTTTTTATTTCGCTGTCAACACGTCTGCAAAAAAAAAAAAAAAAAGAGCGAGGCTATAGTATACATGGATTTCAGCCAGAGGCCAAGAGCACAGAGTCTCACCAAATAACCGAGCAAATAGTCCGTTTGTCTTTACACACGGCACAAGTCACACAAGAGCCGCAAAGAGTTAAAGGTCGGCGCTTATCACTCCCCGAGACCAAAGCGGGAAATTATCTTGCGCTGCCCGTATCGACAGAATATTTCGGCGGCACACGTGTCCACTGATGCGAGATAACGCGACAATGCTATCAGGGGTCGCGTTTGCAACTAAGAGCGGAATCCGAGGGTAATGTACACTATGTGATCAAAAGTATCCGGACACCTAGCTGAAAATGACTCACAACTTCGTGGCGCCCTCCACCGGTAACGCTGGAATTCGATATGGTGTTGGCTAAGCCTTAGCCTTGATGACAGCTTCCACTGTCGCAGGCATACGTTCAATCAGGTGCTGGAAGGTTTCTTGGGGAATGAGAGCCCATTCTTCATGGAATGCTGCACTGAGGAGAGGTATCGACGTCAGTCGGTGAGGCCTGGCACGAAGTCGGCGTTCCAAAACACCCCAAAGGTTATCTATAGGATTCAGTTCAGGACTCCGTGCAGGCCAGTCCATTACAGGGATGTTACTGTCGTGTAACTATTCCGCCACAAGGCCGTCCATTATGAACAGGTGCCCGATCGCGTTGAAAGATGCAATCGCCATCCCCAAATTGCTTTTCAACAGTGAGAAGCAGGAAGGTGCTTAAAACATCAATGTAGGCCTGTGCTGTGATAGTGTCGCGCAAAACAACAAGGGGTGCAAGCCCCTCCATGAGAAACACCACCACACCATAACACCACCGCCTCCGAATTTTACTGTTGGCACTACACACGCTGGCGGAAGACGTTCACCCGGCATTCGCCATACTCTCACCCTGCCATCGGATCGCCGCATTGTGTACCGTGATTCGTCACTCCACACAACGTTTTTACACTATTCAATCGTCTAATGTTTACCCTCCTTACATCAAGCGAGGCTTCGTTTGGCATTTACTGGCGTGATGTGTGGCTTATGAGCAGCCGCTCGACAATTAAATGCAAGTTTTCTCACCTGCCGCCTATCTGTCATAGTACTTGCACTGGATCCTGAAGGAGTTTGGCATTCCTGTGTGATGGTCTGGATAGATGTCTGCCTATTACACATTACGACGCTCTTCAACTGTCTTAAGTCTATGTCAGTCAACAAACGAGGTCGACCTGTACGCTTTTGTGCTGTACGAGTCCCTTCACGTTGCCACATCACTATCACATCGGAAACAGTGGAAGTTTATGAGTGTGGAAATTTTGCGTTCAGACATATGACGCAAGTGACACACAATCACCTGACCACGTTCGAAGTTCGTGAGTTCTGCGGAGCGCCCCATTCTGCTCTCTCACGATGTCTGATGACTACTGAGGTCGCTGATATGGAGTACCTGGCAGTAGGTGGCAGCACAATTCATCTAATGTGAAAAACGTATGTTTTTGGGGGTGTCCGGATACTTTTGATCACATAGTGTATGTGGACGCGAAGCGAGATGCCGCACACGGCGGCACGCTAGGCATAGCGGTCGTCGCTCTAACATCCGGTTTTCTGTCATATGGGTTAATGGCTCTGAGCACTATGGGACTCAACATCTGTGGTCATCAGTCGCCCAGAACTTAGAACTAATTAAACCTAACTAACCTAAGGACATCACACACATCCATACCCGAGGCAGGATTCGAACCTGCGACCGTAGCATATGGGTTAGTTTGAACGCCTGTTTACAGTTGAAACAGCTTGATACAACTGATTTCTCAAATAAACGACTATCAGTTATCTATTCCTATTATTTCCTGTAAGCGTAGAAGGCGAATGAAGATTGGAAAATTTTGGCTCCCCCGGTTTCAATACAGATTGGATCAAAATACTACATTAAATAGTGAAATAAAAGAAAACTTAAGACCGCGCACCGGTCGCTGCTTTTCTCGTAAAACGATACGGTCCAATACTACAAAAAATCACCAGCATTCTCCTACTGAATTTAATTTTTTGAAATTCTGTTCAAAAATCATGTTGTAATCTTCATTGAGAATTCTGGTTATTACGAACAGACAGCGGTAAATGATGAAAACCGAAGTCGAATAACATTGTTTTTCGTGTTAATTTGTCTCTTTTCAAGTCTAGAAGCACGTAATTGCGTATCATGTAGACACAGGTAGCATATGAGCTGCTTTCCATTTGAGTTGTTAAATTTTTAATTAATTACTGCTACTAAAATTTCTTTCCTCTTTTATTATTTCATTGAAACGCCAGACATATCTTTAATGTTTTAAAGTAAATGAAGAATTGTACTTCAATGCTACGTATCCAGACTAGGGTCGGTGCCAAACTGCAGTTTGACAGATTAAAACCGTGTGCCCGACCGAGACTCGAACTCGGGACCTTTGCCTTTCGCGGGCAAGTGCTCTACCAACTGAGCTCTACCGAAGCACGACTCACGCCCGGTACTCACAGCTTTACTTCTGCCAGTATCTCGTCTCCTACCTTCCATTCTGGAAACATCCCCCAGGCTGTGGCTAAGCCATGTCTCCGCTATATCCTTTCTTTCAGGAGTGCTAGTTCTGCAAGGTTCGCAGGAGAGCTTCTGTAAAGTTTGGAAGGTAGGAGACGAGATACTGGCAGAAGTAAAGCTGTGAGTACCGGGCGTGAGTGGTGCTTGGGTAGCTCAGTTGGTAGAGCACTTGCCCGCGAAAGGCAAAGGTCCCGAGTTCGAGTCTCGGTCGGGCACACAGTTTTAATCTGCCAGGAAGTTTCATATCAGCGCACACTCCGCTGCAGAGTGAAAATCTCATTCTGCAGTTTGACGGTTGTCCGGCGACGTCAGCGGGAACCTACTGTATTATAGACCAGGCGGGGGCGACTCTTGCTCACTGTACACACACACACACACACACACACACACACACACACACACACATGTGACAGAAGTGCAACCCTTCCGCAGATTGCTGCAGATTTCAATGCTGGGCCATCAAGTGTCAGCGTGCGAACCATTCAACGAAAAACATCATCGATATGGGCTTTCGGTGCCGAAGGTCCACTCGTGTACCCTTGATGACTGCACGACACAAAGCTTTACACCTCGTCTGGGCCCGTCAACACAGACTTTGGACTGTTGATGACTGGAAACACGTTGCCTGGTCGGACGAGTCTCATTTCAAATTCTATCGAGCGGATGGACGTGTGCGGGTATGAAAAGAACTTCATGAATCCATGGACCTTGCATATCAGTACGGGAGTGTTTTAAGCTGGTGGAAGCTCAGTAATGGTGTGGGGCGTCTGCAGTTGGAGTGATATGGGACCCCTGATATGTTTAGATACGACTGTGACAGGTAACACGTACGTAAGCATCCTGTCTGATCACCTGCGAGCCGGCCGGAGTGGCCTTTGCGGTTCTAGGCGCTACAGTCTGGAGCTGTGTGACCGCTACGGTCGCAGGTTGGAATCCTGCCTAGGGCATCGATGTGTGTGATGTCCTTACGTTGGTTAGGTTTAAGTAGCTCGAAGTTCTAGGCGACTGATGACCTCAGCAGTTAAGTCGCATAGTGCTGAGAGGCATTTGAACCATTTGATCACCTGCATCCATTCGTGTCGAGTGTATATTCCGACAAACTTGTGCAATTCCAGCAGGACAATGCGACACCCCAAACGTCCACAATTGGTACAGAATGGCTACAGGAACACTCTTCTGGCTTTGAACACTTCCGCTGGCCACCAAACTCCCCACACATGAACATTATTGAGCATATCTCGGATGCCTTGCAACGTGTTGTTCGTAAGAGACCTGCACCCCGTCCTACTCTTACGGATTTTTTGGACAGCCGTGCAGGATTCATGGTGTCAGCTGCCTCCAGCACTACTTGAGACGTTAGTCGAGTCCATGCCACGCCGTGTTGCGGCACTTCTGCGTGCTCGCGGGGTCCCTACGCGATACTGGGATAGTGAGCCAGTTTCTTTGACTGTTCAGTGTACACCACGAAGTGACCATAAAGCTTAGTAACTGACATGAATTTCCACTTGATACGTGTACCCGTTGCTGAGGAAAAGGGTTTTCAACGGACAGAGAGGCAGACGGACAAAGCGACGCTGTACGGGTGTACACGGCGCAGAGCCATGTGCCAGCAGTTGCAAGACAGCAGCGCGCCACACATTCCCGAAGTTTCACACACGGCTGAACAAATGCAACGCTATTAATTAACTGCGTGTTCTACTCTTTACAGAAGAAACAGTATGCGCGACTTCACCCAATCAACATGACAAGATGTTACATTTAGGCCACGTTTATTTTTTTTCGGCAGTTAAGAAACGACTGTGATAAATTTGTTAACTATTTTTGAACGAGTATGCAAATTTTTGATGATCTGCATATATAGATAAAAGATGTCATTCAAAGCCGCTATGTATCCAACATACAACGTTGGCAGTCACTATCGGAGAAAATAGAGCATTTTAAATTTTCCGAGCGGTTCTAGGCGCTTCAGTCCGGAAACGCGCGACTGCTACGGTCGCAGGTTCGAATCCTGCCTCGGGCATAGATGTGTGTGATGTCCTTAGGTTAGTTTGGTTTAAGTAGTTCTACGTTCTAGGGGACTGATGACCTGAGACGAGTGCTCAGAGCCATTTGAACCATTTTTAAATTTTATTGTTATTTATATTTTGTTTCAAAGGACTTTAGTATACTACATGCAGAGTTGCGTGCTTCACAGATATTTAAGAACTAAAGACGTATGCCATGAAATGTAATATCGTAGTACACAAAAACCTTACATCGGAAACGACGTGTAAGAGAAAACTGTAATTTAGAAACTGAGTGAATTGATTGGTGAAGTTTCGGAGTGGTCTGTGCCACCGGAGGACGTGCAAAATGCCCTTGCACTGTCTTGATAGCCGCTCGCCCCGTTAGCCGATCAGCTTTCCGGAGAGGGAAGGAGCGCCTGGTCCCCGGCACGAATCCGCCCGGCGGATTTGTGTCGGGGTCCGGTGAAGCGGCCAGTCTGTGGGTGGTTTTTAGGCGGTTTTCTATCTGCCTCGGCAAATGCGGGCTGGTTCCCCTTATTCCGCCTCGGCTACACTATGTCGGCGATTGCTGCGCAAACAAGTTCTCCACGTACGCGTACACCACCGTTACTCTACCACGCAAACACAGGGGCTACACTCGTCTGGTGTGAGACGTTCCCTGGGAGGTCCACCGGGGCCCGAACCGCACAATAGCCCTGGGTTCAGTGTGTGGCGCGGAGGGGTGAAGTGGACTGCGGTAGTCGTCGTGGGGTTGTGGACCACTGCGGTTGTGGCGGGGACGGAGCCTCTCGGTCGTTTCTAGGTCCCCGGTTAACATACAACATACAGTCTTGCTAACGGGACTACAGGTTACGATGGTGGGTGCCTTCAGCTCAATGGTGTTCGTGGGATGTGCTCGGATAAGAAGCTACAGTTGGGTTTACTGGCTTCTCAGAAATCACATGTAACTATCTGCCGGAATTCCCCTACTGTACCTACATCAAAATCGTGTAAGAAGGGAATGATCTGACTCTAAAAGGACGTACGCCAATCTGGCTCTTGCTTAGTTTCGTTTCACGTTCGTTTCTAAACTGATTCAACGTACATCACGATTGAAACAGGTAACGACAAGTGCAATTTCACACGAAGGAACACAAAGTAATTCGTACTCTACAGCAACAAACGTCAGATATCGGCAGATGTTAATGCCGGCCATGCCCCGTGGTCCCAGCTCCACTGTCCTGTCCAGCAGCAGCCCGCCAGCTGTGTGCCGTTTGGCCGGCGTCGGGCTAGCGTGAGAAGTCTCATACAATACACCTCCCGACAATCGTGTACGGGTGTCGCTTACACGGCAGCCGGGCAAGTGTGAATCGACCCTAAAGCCTGGTCTACAACTAACGCTTTCTCGTCAGTCTAGAATAATCATGCCAGACCGGTCGAACAAGACGTTACATACAGACGGAAGTTTGTCACTCTTTCACGAACTGAATGAAGCTTGATAAAGCCGCAGAAGACTGATGGGCTCGATCTTTGTGTACTGCCGACTAGTCTGTGCATCGTCGGTCTTATCGTTCAAACTTAGCTCTGCTGCCGATCTACTCTCGGTCATTCCAACTCTCATTTCGGTGTATGTAAGGAGAAAGAAAATGGTAGACTTGCTACACTGGATTCACGAATTTTTCGAGGACTTCATAGAGCTATACCAAATTTTTCCTTGCTTGTGGCAAGCACACTCTGAGGATTACAGCAACAGACACAACGAAAAGGAAGCATACGCCACTTTGGTTAATGGGTACAAAGAGGTGGATCGTGAAGCAACGAACAGTTGCTCACCAAAAACATCTACTTTTTTGGAACGTTTTCCAGCAAAGAGCGTGCGAAAATAAGACCGTCCATGAGATCTGTAGCTGGAACGGAAGAATTTATTAACTTTCCTTGTGGTACTTTCCTTCTTGAATGTCCAAGACCGCGGTCAGACATAGAAGATTCCGAAAAGGAGTTAAATAACAAAAATCACTTTTAATTTTCGTGGTCAACAACCGTTATTTATTGCGTCCCTCGTATGAAATTACGCAATTGAAGGCTCTTGTACCTCCTACCACTCGCTAGAAACCTTAGGTCCTCTTTTTCAGTTTCTGGGGTTACAAACGTTAACAGTTTACGGTGCCTCCTGTGTCCGTACGTAAATAATTACACCAATCTTCTGGATAGTGCCCTAGTATACGGAGAAAATTCACATGGGATAGCGTCCCTCTACTCGACGAATAATCGCGGGACCATATTGAACGACGTGTACACTTGGTTTCCTTCTTCACTTTGAGAGCACATAGCGCAATGGTCGCCACACCGTCGTTCCCCCTCCATTAGTACTTGGGAACGATTGAGCAGAAGACTGAACGACAGTTTGAATAGCGCAGCTGCGCGATTTCTGTCAGTCTTGTGGCCAGTTTTGCGCGATGATACCATACTGACGACAAAACGTTGGCTGTACACCAGGCTTAAGGGTTCCGTTTTTACAGATCGATGGACGCAACCAAAAAAAAAAAAAAAAAAAATAAATAAATAAATAAATAAATAATAAAAAAAATGAAACTCATATGGATGTAGCTTTAAACAAACATAACAGTCATCCATAGTAACCGAAGTAGTCATATCGTTCTCAATTTGTTACTAATCGTCTTGCACACATTTCTGTGCTTGTAAAATATAAGGTGCATGATAACGCAAAGTGCTTTCGAGATGAGTAACATTACGCAAAGTGCTTTCGAGATGAGTAACATTACTGCCCTATCAAAATGTCACATGTAGCCGGAAGTAGCAGGTAAACAAATCACCCAATGTTTGCTACGAACCACACTACATGCACCTGTTCAAATGACTTGTCGTATGTGCATGAAAGCGTGGGCAAATTATAACCCTTAGTCAGAAAACAAAAATGCGAGGATACAGATATGAATTGAGTGTATATGTCTGCCAGAAACTAACAGCTATTGGGAGACAATCGGAGTCACACATAAGCACTGGCGCAAAAGGTCTTGGTATAACTGTCAAGACATATTTTATAAACAGAACATACACGTTTGTACCATATATGTTTGATGAACCATTGGTAACCGATACGAGACTCGAATAGAAGGGAGAACCGATAGAGGTACTCAAGGTACCCTCCGCTACACACCGTCAGGTAGCTTGCGGAGTACGTGTGTAGATGTAGATACTTAGTGTCGAATCTGGAACTTAACATCTTCATTCCACAGGTTGAACAACACGTGAAGTTATACTTGCGTTTTTATTGAATATCAACCGCTCACAATTACAGTACATCGTAAAATGAAATGGGCATCAAAAATCAAGTGTAGGGAATAGAAATTGGTAGCGAATTTCGTTTGTTTAAATACTATAATGGACTTGAGTTGTTGGGCATTGACGGTAGTCACTACAGATGTAGAGTAGAAACGATTAGCTTGAATGACAGCACGCCAGGGAAAGTAGTTGTAGTGTTTTCGAAAAAGAAGGAAACCACGAATTTACTCACAGCATTCCGTCCCGAACGCCCGAAACTTCAAAAGTTAAAAAAAGTCTTCTCCCGCTAATTCGGACATCGGTAAACTGTACTTGCTGTTTCGCAGTTTCAAGAAATCTGAAGATGTGGAAGCGACCGTCAACGCAGCCCCCCCCCCCCAAAAAAAAGAAAAAATCTATTAATTTAAATATGGCTACATCACGAAACATATTTACAACTGTCTCATATTACGACCTTATATATAGTTCACTGATCTGCCAGTCATCATGAGGAATTCTATAGGTTATCCAGGGAAAGCTGTCCAAACATGTGGTGAACACACTGCTTTTCGGCGCCGCCGTTATAAGGACAAGGTATCCTCACCCACTTGTGCAGACAATATGCACACCTGCCAGTGACTCCTCTTATCTGGTTCAGAACAGACCGGATCTTGCGGGCCGATTCAAAGCCAACTGGATTCGCGGATAAGAACGCCGCCGTAAGTCGTCCTGGCATCAACCCACCGTGTGTGTCTCGAGCAGTAATCACTGCGAAACCAGTTGACATCCTTGCAGTTTTCAGCGGGAACAGAGCCGCCCTGCGCAGGTCGCTCGAATGTTTGCGTAAACAGGGAGGTGAAGATTTTTGTGCAGTTTTCTTGTACTCCCTTGCTGGTGCATTTTCCCGTCGCACAGAACGAGGTGGTACGTGGCCAAATATGGGAAGCCATAAACTAGGCGCACATCTGAACTGCTCCAGTTATAAGACGCATGACCTGCTTGAACCGAACTGTGTCTCAACATGCCTTGCGCAAGAGCCGTTCACCCAGGCTGGACAGCAATACTGCGCAACAGGGTAAACCAATCGCAGAGCTGAAGTGCGAGAGCAACCCCACAAGGGTTTCTGTGGAGTATGTAGCTTCGAGTTGTGATTTTGGCAGCTGTTTTCTCTTTTTCCTATCAAATTCTGACCCTTAGATATTTCGGGTTTGTGTTTTGTTTGATTAGTCTTCCTTAAAAGTGGACTAGCAGCTCTTCGTTGGACAACTTGTCTTTACGTGAAACGTTGAGACATCAGTCTTAGCGACACGTCGCTGCACCCTCCTTCTGAGGAAATACTAGAAGCATCGGTTACTCACCTTGCGAATTTTAAGGCTTGGGGTGCTTTTTACAAGTTTCAATATAACACCCTGCCTCCATCCTCCATCTGAGCAAATATTGGAAGCATCGGTTACTGACCTTGCGAATTTTGAGGCTTTGGATGCGTTGTACAAGTTTCAGTATAACACCTTGCCTCCACCCTCCATCTGAGGAATACTGGAAGCATCGGTTACTGACCTTGCGAATTTTGAGGCTTTCGATGCCTTGTACAAGTTTCAATATAACACCTTGCCTCCAATCCCGAGTCACATTGTAATTAGAAACCAGCGAGTATCTGACACTCGGAAATTGTTACTATTTAGTCAGCTGTTTAAATAACTGTTTCGTCATTCAACTGTTCGCAGAACTTCTTTTGTTTCTCAGCAATATACACTCACAAGCCAAAACACTCCCCAGAGCGACGTTCGATGGCGCGTGGTGGCGTTACGGTCACGCGACGTGGTAGCAAAGGTGTGTAATCGGAGCAGACACGGACGGGGGATCACTCTAGCGAAGGTAAGGGCTGCAAATGGGGAAATCCACCGAGATAACAGACTCTGACTAAGGGCAGATTATTGCTACGCAGAGGCTTGAAGAAGTATCCCAAAGACGGCGAAACTGGTCGAAAATACACGTGAACATCTACGGAAAGAGGTAGAAAGACAGTGAAACGACCACCACGCGCTGAATGGATGGACGTCCACGACTCTTCACAGAACGTGGGGTTTGGAGGCTTATCCGCTCTGTAAAGTAGGCTCTGTGGCACCTATGTGGAAAGAGGACAACGCTGGTGCATTCACAAGCGTTTCAGAGCAGGCTGTTCATAGTGTATTGTGAAGCACGGATCCCTGCCGAAGACCATCCCTACGTGTCCACATGTTGTCCCTACGACACCATCAATTACGATCCCAGTTGGCATGAGACCATCGGTATTTGGCCTTTGGTCAATGAAAACGTGTCGGTCCTTCGGGTGAACCACATTTTTGCTACACTGGGTCGATGGTCCTCTCCACAAACGCCGTCATGGAGGTGAACGGCGGTTCGAGACGTGCAGCGTGCCACCAAGGCAGAGTGGTGGGAGCAGAATTATGCTACGGGAGACATTCTCCTGCGCTTACATGGGACCTGTGGTAATAATCGAAAAACGCTGACAACTGTGAACAACTTCTGTCGTGTCACCGCCAGACACCACACTTGCTAGGTGGTGGTCTTTAAATCGGCCGCGGTCCGTTAGTATACGTCCGACCCGCGTGTCGCCACTGCCAGTGATAGCAGACCGAGCGCCACCACACGGCAGGTCTAGAGAGACGTACTAGCACTCGCCCCAGTTGTACAGCCGACTTTGCAAGGGAAGGTTCGCTGACAAATACGCTCTCATTTGCCGAGACAATAGTTAGCATAGCCTTCAGCTACATTTGCTACGACCCAGCAAGGCGCCGTATTCAATTGATATTTATTATGTGAAGCATGTATCATCAAGAGCGATGTTCCACAATTGTGGATTAAAGTTAAGTATTATATCGACTACTTACTTTATTTGCAATTCTCAAGATATTGTCCTGTTCCAGACCTCACGCCAGTCAGCGTGTAATTAAACGCGTGCATTTCGGCCTCCTCTAGAAAAACAGTGTTGGCTCTTCTGCCAACACTACACCTTCCATCCCGTCATGCTCGATGTTTTCTCCGACGGCGATGTCATCTTTCAGCAGTCTGAGTCTCTTGAGTCTCAAGCACCATCTAGTGGACCAACCATAGCGCCATCTGGTTTCCCCCTTCAAGCTAGACGAGTTTCATTCTTTGTAGTTCTTTCGTTCGATGCTTATTTGCTGAGATATTTGGCACGGTGACTATCAATGGACCACCCTGTATAGTGAACTCATGTTGATGTCTCGGCGAACAAATTCGCCTGAAGCAAATCCTATGCAACCCATCTGGGTCGCTATCCGGCGTCATGACCGCGCACGTAAATAAGAGGCCCGTTATTTACGCGAATTATGTGAGCTGTGCGTAGACATATAATGTCGCATACCTCCACAAACATTCTAAAATTCTTTCGGACGCCTGATACACACAATCAGTGATGTATTTCGCTCCAAGGACAAACAAGCTATTAAGCATTTGGTCATAATATTTTGGCTCATGAGTGGATGAGTTACTGGAGCAGACAGATCAGTTAGAAAAATGATTTCAAAGACATTGGTGAAGATAGATGGTAAGGAGGGAGGAAATGCAGCCAGCGAGGTCAGTTTAGGCGAGCTGACGGAAAAAAAAGAGGGTTCAAATGGCTCTAACCACTTCGGGATTTAACATCTGAGGTCATCAGTCTCCTAGAACTTAGAACTACAGGGTGATTCAAAAAGGATACCACAACTTTAGGAATTTAAAACTCTGCAACGACAAAAGGCAGAGCTAAGCACTATCTGTCGGCGAATTAAGGGAGCTATAAAGTTTCATTTAGTTGTACATTTGTTCGCTTGAGGCGCTGTTGAGTAGGCGTCAGCGTCAGTTGATGCTAAGATGGCGACCGCTCAACAGAAAGCTTTTTGTGTTATTGAGCACGGCAGAAGTGAATCGACGACAGTTGTTCAGCGTGCATTTCGAACGAAGTATAGTGTTAAACCTCCTGATAGGTGGTGTATTAAACGTCGGTATAAACAGTTTACAGAGAATGGGTGTTTGTGCAAAGGGAAAAGTTCTGGACGGCCGAGAACGAGTGATGAAAATGTAGCACGCATCCAGCAAGCATTTGTTCGCAGCCCAGGAAAATCGACTCGCAGAGCTAGCAGAGAGCTGCAAATTCCACAATCAACTGTATGCAGAGTCCTACGAAAAAGGTTAGTTATGAAACCTGAACGTCAGCTACCCGAGGCGATGGATCGGCCGCCAGGCAGCCCGCGACAGAGCACTTCATCACTGGCCTCCAAGAAGCCCAGATTTTACCCCCTGCGATTTTTTCTTATGGGGTATGTTAAGGATATGGTGTTTCGACCACCTCTCCCAGCCACCATCGATGATTTGAAACGACAAATAACAGCAGCTATCCAAACTGTTACGCCTGATATGCTACAGAGAGTGTGGAACGAGTTGGAGTATCGGGTTGATATTGCTCGAGTGTCTGGAGGGGGCCATATTGAACATCTCTGAACTTGTTTTTGAGTGAAAAAAAAAACCTTTTTAAATACTCTTTGTAATGATGTATAAGAGAAGGTTATATTATGTTTCTTTCATTAAATACACATTTTTAAAGTTGTGGTATTCTTTTTGAATCACCCTGTACTTAAACCTAACTAACCTAATGACATCACACACATCCATGCCCGAGCCAGGATTCGAGCCTGCGACCGTAGCAGCAGCGCGGTTCCGGACTGAAGCGCCTACAACCGCTCGGCCAAAAGAGAGTTGAAGAAAGCCGAAGTCAGTGTGGAAGTCAAAAACATACTCGCCGTGTCGCCGCTAGCGAAGTAGCTCAGTAACTAAAAAATAAATTTGAGAAAATTCCCTTTTTGATGACAGTTTCTTCAGCGTGGGAAATGGATGTACATGAAGCTTTTTTTTTTCCAGAATGTTGCATCTGTCTTTCGTCCGAAATTTTAAAATAAATGAGGGGGAAACCGCGACGAGAGCGTGACTCCGAAAATTCGTGACCAGCTTGACACGAGGCTGTCGTAGCTGTTGTTTCGGCTGTCCTACAACGGCCCGGCTGTTTCTGCCACACGTGCTGTGCGTTATGAGCTGGTTCGAATGGCTCTGAGCACTATGGGACTTAACATCTATGGTCATCAATCCCCTAGAACTTAGAACTACTTAAACATACCTAACCTAAGGACATCACACACATCCATAGCCGAGGCAAGATTCGAACCTGCGACCGTAGCGGCAGCGCGGTTCTGGACTGAAGCGCCTAGAATCGCTCGGCCACAGCGGCCGGCTTGCGTTATGAGATTCACATTCTGGCCGGCCGCGGTGGTGAGAACCGCGCAGTCCGGAACCGCGCAACTGCTACGGTCGCAGGTTCGAATCCTGCCTCGGGCATGGATGTGTGTGATGTCCTTAGGTTACTTAGGTTTAAGTAGTTCTAAGTTCTGGGGCACTGATGACCTCACATGTTAAGTCCCATAGTGCTCAGAGCCATTTGAACCATTGACATTCTGTGTCGAGTCTGTGACATGCCACCTAGCCACGCTTTCTTATTCCCTCCGACGAAGAAACCACTGCGTGGCAGTCATTTCCAGAAAAATAGCGAGGTGTTTTCCGGAGTGGTACGTCTCCTGAACGACAAAGACGCAGTCTTCTACAGAACAGGTCTCGCCCAGCCGTCAAACTTTGTAAAAACTGTGTCGCACTGTAGGGTGAATACGTGCGGCAGCACAACAATACCGTTACCAAGTCTGCTGCTCGCAGCTCGGTATCTGCGAGGCGGCAAGTGAGAGTCGGTGACCAGCTCTGCTACGTACCTGTCCACACGGCCTCTCAGCGCAGCGAGGCGCGCTAGGAATGCTGGCGTGGCGTGCCGGCTGATTCACCGCATGAGCTGCCGCTACCTGCCAGCTACCAGGGGCTCCACCGTTACACCGCACTGCTCAAGGGTGCTCGTTCCGCTTAGGCACCAGAATATTTCGTAAATGGTTCCAGGCACCCCAACTATGTTTCCGGGGAATGAGAGTACTGCGGGCGATTGATGTCATGGACCTCGTTCCACACGGTCGCTCCATTTAAATCGCTCCGTACGCATACTGGCAGACATTTAATCGACGTGACTGCCAGCTTCCGGTCATTGTTCTGCAATCCTACAACCCCACAATGACGGCTCTTTCAGTCTATTTATGGGGCATACATCACATTTGTTTATGTTGACAGTCAGCTACCAATACCTTCACCTAGCGCCCATCAGCTTGTAATATATCTTTATATTCGATGAATTATTCTGATACAATTCTACCCTTGAACGACGTTTACTAATTTTCTATATTCATACTCGCAGAATCCACGCGCAAAGTAGTTTCATACAATAGCTATGCCATGAGCGCATAATTATTCTTTGTAGTGCTCTCTCTGGTGGTGGTTAGAAAAAAAGTTTCCGACATTGTCTTCGTACCGACTAGCCTGAGTTTGGTTTGAAAAATTGTAATCTGAATATTGAGATTTATGACAAAAGATAACTGAGACGAAATTGTACGATTAAAAGGGAAATATATATATATTGCTCCTTCATACAAAAGGTGTGAATTTGACATTTGAGAATTAATGATATTCATCGATATGTTGCGTAGTTGTTAAGCAGAAGGGAACTTCCGAAAGACTGGATACGAACCTGCATTTAATAATCCAAGAGCTCCATTACCTCTTCGGAAGGTTAAACTTCATCAAAGCCAAATATCCGCTTGATCTGAGGTTTCCCGACTGATTATACGACACTCCCAAAAATACGAGGCATTTTATTTGTACAGATTAGCAGACTGCCGCAAAGCACGAGCCTGCAGAGAAGAAGAATCATCGCATGATTTCATTCTAACAAGTAAAATTTCTGAATCATTTTGAGTGACTGAGCTATAACTGTTTTTCCTATTATGAATGATTGATTGCTCGAACGAATTGAGAACTACATAATTACATAGATAGAAGGAAAAATTACACGCTGCTGGTCTTCTAGCGTTGTGGCCTTCTCTGTGTGTACAGTCTTATCAAGCTTGTGTTATCAAAAATGCTCCAAATGTCTCTGAGCACTATGAGACTTAACTGTTGAGGTCATTAGTCCCCTAGAACTTGGAACTACTTAAACCTATCTAACCTATGGACATCACACACACCCATGCCCGAGGCAGGATTCGAACCTGCGACCGAAGCCGTAGCGCGGTTCCAGACTGTAGCGCCTAGAACCGCTCGGCCACTTCGGCCGGCTACCACTTACTTCGAACAACCCTTTTTTATATGACAGTGCTTTCCAGTCACTGCACATCGTAAGTCATACTGAAAATCCATTCAGTTCCTTGGACGAGGAGTTCCGCTTTACGGCTTTGTAACACGCAGAACAACGCGATACATACTCATTTTCGTTCGGAAATGCATAACAAACAAAAAGAAAAATTACGTTTCGATGTTTGCAGATGACAAGTTGCAGACTCACAGCTACCAACATTAAAATTCAATAGTTTCATGTAAGGTATGTAAACTAACGCATACATGCATCTATTTTGCAAGTAAGCTACAAAACCAGAACTTCAGACATAATGTAATAAGTAACATACGATGCGGCAGCGCTGTAACACATGTTTCAACTGTGAACCATGTATAATACTTGACAATATTCACTTCCTTCAAAATGTACATATTCTGTACCAAATGCTTTCTCTAAAAGTTAACAGATAATAACTATTTTACACAAAGGAAATGAAGTTAACCCACTGAACACAGCACAAAAAATGCTGAAACGTGTTTTAATATTTTTTGTGGGATCTGAGATCTAAAAACCTCTCTCACACCGGCCTGATTTAGCTTCACTGATCAGGCTAGTAAAAAAACATTCGTATATTAAGGGAATTTTCATTCGCAGAGCAGGCTTATAACATTCACACATTTCAATACTGTTCTATCCTGATTAAATTGAGCTTAACTTAAATTCCATAAGGCAGTGAAGCAATTTCGAAGTCTCGGTGCGACGGAAATTGTCAGTCGATCTCCTGAAAACGTTCGTAATAAGTATTAACTTTCGGTGACAACATGGGGAAGACCGGAGATCTGCTGGTAAGACGGTGTTGGCCCATTTATTGAAAGTAATAAACTGGATATCTTGAGCGTACAAAACGGCAGGTTCGTCCAGTGTAAATCAGACGTTCCCCACTCATCCCGTGCAACACAGCGTAGTAAGCAAACACCGTCAATAATAATCAGTTAAATAACACGGGAACACACTTACTTTAGTTTAGTTCATGTATTAAATTCCTTCTCATACAGAATCTCATCAAGATGGCGACTAGCTCAACAATACACACATATACATCTTCGTTGTTTCAGGGCTGATCGGCAAGATCTCAATCCTTCTTTTCATAAGACAAAACGTAGATAGCAGAGGAACTATTCCATGGAGTAAATGCACGCTCCGAGGAATAATAGGGCTTGAAACTACTTTGCATTGATAATCACCGTATATTAAAGTTTAGGAATCGGTAAGATAAGAAGAGATATTTCGAGATATGTACTGAGTTATATAATTTATAAAAAATTCTGAAAATATCGCGGAGAGACCGCTGCAAGAGACATTACAGTGTGCCTAAAACAAAAATCAAATGGGGTCTTGCATAAGGCGAAGTCTTCATCCAATCTGCTTAGCGAGCACGGAAATATGAAGAACTCCCAACACCACAAGACGATTATTCAGTCCCTTCTTGTTATTTTCATCCCTATTACAGTAAAAAAAACCCTACTTCCACATCTATGAATCATCAATGGAATATTTCTTTCCATGTGTAGTCGGGTAGTCTCTCTCTCTGTCTGTGTGTGTGTGTACCCACACTGAGGGTAGAAACTTGTTACAAAACGTGCTTTCCCTGCACAACTTCTCTCCTAAACGGTGCTTGATTGATTTTAAACAGGATTGCCGAGTGCAGGTATTGTTGTTGTTGTGGTCTTCAGTCCTGAGACTGGTTTGATGCAGCTCTCCATGCTACTCTATCCTGTGCAAGCTTCTTCATCTCCCAGTACCTATATCCTTCTGAATCTGCTTAGTGAATTCATCTCTTGGTCCCTCTCTATAATTTTTACCCTCCACGCTGCCCTCCAATACTAAATTGGTGATCCCTTGATGCCTCAGAACATGTCCTACCAACCGATCCCTTCTTCTGGTCAAGTTGTGCCACAAACTTCTCTTCTCCCCAATCCTATTCGAAACTTCCTCATTGTGTGCAATCACTTGAATGCTAGATTCCTTGTACTGGCAGAAACTTACATTCTTCAGGTTGCCAATGCTGTGCCTCACCACTCTAATAATAATAATAATAATAATAATAATAATAATGTGTGCAGTACAAAGTACCCCTTGTGTTCTTGGCCTTGTGTCCTGTCGTCAAACAGTTCATTTATCTGTTTCAAACTGATTAATGAAGCAATTTCTCGTGTGCTGCTGGAACTGTGTACAACTTAGAGAACATACTTTCGAGAGATATTTAGCGATTCTTACTTACAAGCCTCGCTTTTAGCGTCATCAATGATGGTGTAAACCAAGAACTGCACCATGAGATCAAAAGTATCCGGACATCCCCAAACACAAACGTTTTTCTTATTACGTCCATTGTGCTGCCACCTACTGTCAAGTAGTCCATATCAGCGACCTCAGTAGTCATCAGACATCGTGAGAGAGCAGAATGGGGCGCTCCGCGGAACTCCCGAACTTCGAACGTGGTCAGGTGATTGGGTGTCACTTGTGTCATACGTCTGCACGCGAGATTTCCACACTCCTCAACATCCTTCGGTTCAGTTTTCTCGATGTGATAGTGAAGGGACACGTACAGCACAAAAGCGTAGAGGCCGATCTCGACTGTTGACAGACCGGCCACAAGTGGAGAGGATCGCAATGTGTAATAGCCAGACACCTACCCAGACCATCACGCAAGAATTCCAAACTGCATCAGGATCCACTGCAAGTACTATGACAGTTAGGCGCGAGGTGAGAAAACTTGGATTTCATGGTCGAGCGGCTGGTTGTAAGCCACACATCACGCCGGTAAATGCCAAACGACGCCTCGCTTGGTGTAAGGAGGGTAAACATTAGACGACTGAACAGTGGAAAAACGTTGTGTGGAGTGACGAATCACGGTACACAATGTGGCGATCCGATGGCAGGGTGCGGGTATGACGAATGCCCGGCGAACGTCATCTGCCAGCGTGTGTAGTGCCAACAGTAAAATTCGAAGGCTGTGGTGGTGTTATGGTGTGGTCGTGTTTTTCATGGAGACAGCTTGCACCCCTTGTTGTTTTGCGTGGCACTATCACAGCACTGGTTTACATTGATGTTTTAAGCACCTTCTTGCTTCCCACTGTTGAAAAGCAATTTGGGGATGGCTAACACGATCGAGCACCTGTTCATAATGCACGGCCTGTGACGGAGTGGTTACACGACTATAAGATCCTTGTGATGGACTGGCCTGCACGGAGTCCTGACCTGAATCCTATAGAACACCTTTGGGGTGTTTTGGAAAGCAGACTTCCTACCACACCTCACCGACCGACGTCGATACGTCTCCTCAGTGGAGCACTACGTGAAGAATGGGCTGCCATTCCCCAGGAAAACTTCCAGCACCTGATTGGACGTATGCCTGCGAGAGTGGAAGCTGTCATCAAGGTTAAAGGTGGGCCAACACCGTATTGAGTGCCAGCATTAACGATGGAGGGCTACGAACTTGTAAGTCATTTTCAGCCATGTTTCTTGACACTTTTGATCACATAGCGTATTCAAAAGGGGTGCTCATTTCATTAATTCCTTTCTCTGGGCGGAGTGTTAAGGTCAGAAGCAACTATGGCGCTACTTTACTAAGCCAAGGTGAATGGAAAGAAGATTAATGGAGCCTAATATGCTATCATAATTAGATATGGATCACAAGATAAAATTACGAGTACACGAGAAAGTAAATTGGACACGAGCATTTCTTTGGAGTCATCCCAGCATTAACCTACAATGATTTAAGTTAGCCACATTAAACCTATATGACGATGGTGAGATGGGAATTTGAATCATCGTCCTCCCAAACACAAATAAAACATGCTAACCACTGTGCCATCTCGCTTTGTTTTAGTAAATCACTGACCCTCGTAATCCCTCATGTTATTTAGGAAAATGACGTTTAGCGCCAGAAATCTGTATTACTCTGCTCCTAAGAGCTACTTCCGTGTGTTTATTGTACGAGCAGGTTCATGCAGCAATCTTACTATCTTGTGCTACAGACTGTGGCGCCTTACCGGAAAACGTCTCCTCATGCTAGCAGTTGCACTCTGACTGAAACTTCTTTTCGATATTTGTGGCAGATTCATACAAGACAAGAATGAAACATGTGTATGTGAAGTATTCAGTCAATGAAAGAAAATATATGTTTCCTTTAACTAACACATGTACTATGCTTTTGCCGGCCTGGGTGGCCGAGTGGTTCTAGGCGCTACAGTCTGGAAACGCGCGACCGCTACGGTCTCTGCCTCGGGCACGGATGTGTGTGATGTCCTTAGCTTAGTTAGGTTTAAGTAGTTCTGAGTTCTAGGCGACTATGAGCTCAGAATTTAAGTCCCATAGTGCTCAGAGCCATTTGAACCATTTTTCTAGAGGACTGATGACCTCAAATGTTAAGTCGCACAGTATTTAGAGCCATTTGAACCATTTGATTTTGCTGGTAATACTGACACAGTCGTCCACCATATGGGGTATTCAAGTGTGTGTAGCCGCTGGGTTTCTCGCCTAACAGAAGACGATGAAGAGCAACGGAGAACTATTTGTGCAGAAACGGTTGAGTATCACTAGGCTGCCGGCCGGTGTGGCCGTGCGGTCTAGGCGCTACAGTCTGGAACCGCGTGACCGCTACGGTCGCAGGTTCGAATCCTGCCTCGGGCATGGATGTATGTAACGTCCTTAGGTTGGTTAGGTTTAAGTAGTTCTAAGTGACTGATGACCACAGATGTTAGGTCCCATAGTGCTCAGAGCCATTTGAATGATCACGAGGCTAACTGCTACAGATTTTTTTTTTATTTTTTTACATCGTTGCAGGCGATGTAACAAGGGTCATCACTTCGAACCGGAAACAAAAACGTAATCCGTGGAGTGGCTCCACACTGTCACTCAAGCAAAGAAAATGTTGAAAACTACACCCCCAGCGGCTGAAGTCATGGCGACAGTTTACTGAGCGTCTGAATGGGTTATTCTGTTTTGATGTCCTCCCTCGTGGTGCAGTGATCACATCCGCAGTCTATTGTGCTACGCTTAGGAAACTGAAGACGCGACTTTAGGGTGTTCGTCGCCGCAAAAAATGCAAACGAACTTCTACTTCTCCACGACAGCGTAAGGTATCGAAAAAATCTATTCACGTGAGAGGAGATCACAAAACTTCATTGCACTGTTTTTCGTTATCTACCCTACAGCCTGAATGTCGTACCTTCCGAGTTCCTTCCGTTTGGTCCAATGAAGGATGCAGCCCGCGGGAAGCAGTATATGGATGATGGGGAGGTTACTGATGCAGAAAGGCGTTGGCTGCGATGTCGACCAGTACAGTGATACCATACGCGCATACAAGCCCTCCCGGGAAGGTGGCGAACTGCGGCAGTGAACGGAGATTACGTTGAAAAACAGAGTTTTGTAGTCAAAAGTGTTGTGAATAATGCGGTGTACTGGAACCCCTTACTACAAAGTAGCTGCTTACCGGACGCCCGTCGTACAAGTGCAGGACGGGAGTTGGGGAAGGCGGTGCAGCGGGAAGTTTGCGGGCTTTTCCCGTGTGCAGACCGCCACGGCTTGGGTAACGGTGCGGCAGGACTTTCCTCGCAAACACGCGGGCCGCTTCCAGCTGACACGGGGCGGGGGTAGGAGGTGGCTGGTGGGCGGCGAGGGGGCGCTGGCCCACTACTGGCCGCCGGCCGCGGCTGTTACACTGGCAAACTCATTGGGCAAAGAAATCTGGTAAAATGCTGAACACGGATCATTCACGTGGCGCAAAAAGGTGGTATTACACTGGCTCGTATACATAAAAATGAAGATTCTCAAAAATGGTTCAAATGGCTCTGAGCACTATGGGACTTAACTGCTGAGGTCATTAGTCCCCTCGAACTTCGAACTACTTAAACCTAACTAACCTAAGGACATCACACACATCCATGCTCGAGGCAGGATTCGAACCTGCGACCGTAGCGGTCTTGCGGTTCCAGACTGCAGCGCCTTTAACCGCACGGCCACTTCGGCCGGCGATGATTCTCAACCGGCGAGGTAGTTCCTTCTCACTATCTCTCTTCTCCTCCTTCAGAAAGCTCTCGATGCACTGTGAGATCAAAAGTATCCCGACACTTGGCTGAAAATGACTTACAAGTTCGTGGCGCCCTCCATAGGTAATGCTGGAATTCAGTATGGTGTTGGCCAACCCTTAGCCTTGATGACAGCTTCCACTCTTGCAGGCATACATTCAATCAGGTGCTGGAAGGTTTCTTGGTCAATGGCAGCCCATCCTTCACGGAGTGCTGCACTGAGGAGAGGTATCGATGTCGGTCTGTGAGGCTTGGCACGAAGTCGGCGTTCCAAAACACCCTAAATGTGTTCTATAGGATTCAGTTCAGGACTCTGTGCAGGGTAGTCCATTACAGGAATGTTACAGTCGTGTAACCACTCCGCCACAGGCCGTGCATTATAAACATGTGCCCGATCGTGTTGAAAGATACAATCGTTATCCCCGAATTGCTCATCATCAGTGCTAAGCAAGAAGGTGCTTAAAACATCACGGTAGGACTGTGCTGTGATAGTTACACGGAAAACAACAAGGGGTGCAAGCCCCCTCCACGAACAACACGACCACACCATAACACCACCGCCTCCGAATTTTACTGTTGGCACTACACACGCTGGCAGATGACGTTCACCCGGCATTCGTCATACCCACACCCTGCCGTCGGATCGTCACATTGTGTACCGTGATTCCTCACTCCACACAACGTTTTTCCACTATTCAATCGTCTAATGTTTACCCTCCTTACATCAAGCGAGGCTTGGTTTGGCATTTACCGGTGTGGAGTGTGGCTTATGAGCAGCCGCTACACCATGATATCCAAGATTTCTCACCTCCGCCCAACTGTCACAGTACTTAGTGGATCCTGATGCAGTTTGAAATTGCCGTGTGATGGTCTGGAAAGATGTCTGCCTATCAGACATGACGACTCTCTTCAACTGGCGGCGATCTCTGTCAGTCAACAGATGAGGTCAGCCTGTACGCTTTTGTGTTGTACGTGCCCCTTCACGTTTCCACTTCACTATCACATCGGAAACGGTTGACCTAGGGATGTTTAGGAGTGTGGAAATCTCGCGTAGAGGCGTACGACACAAGTGACACCCAATCACCTGACCACTTTCGAAGTTCCTGTGTTCTGCGGAGCGCCCCATTCTGCTCTCTCACGATGCATAATGACTACTGAGGTCGCTGTTACGGACTACCTGGCAGTACGTGGCTGCACTATGCACTTAGTATGAAAAAAAGTATGTTGTTTTGGGTGGTGTCCGGATACTTTTGATCACATAGCGTATGTCTATTACCGTGGCGGTACAGAACGCACGCGTAATGTTACATTTCATTCAACTCGCTCAAACAGGCCTACCTTTACGTTAGAAAAACGATATGAACTTATGCACCAAATCAACACTATGTCATGAGCTGTGATGTCGTATAGCTATACCTACTATCCGTAACAAGTAAAATGGTCCATATGTCAACAGACATTGGTTATCGGACACGTCATTACAGGACGTATTCTCCTAGATGTGGCGCATACCTTTACCTCCCGCAGAAACACGCGACACTTTTTCTGAACACCTTCTATGTGGCTGCGTCTGACTGTGTCAGTTCGCATAAACTGGTATTGTTCTTTTTCTGCAACAATAAATGAGGAGTGTATTGACTTGCGTCGAAATAGATTATCAATTCAAACACCTTTCAGTCGTCCAAATTCGCAAATGGTTGTTTTATTGGGCTCCCAGTTTCGGCGATATATTATGCCGTCTTCAGTCCCACTGACCGACGTGTAGGGCGACTCCTACCTCCGTTCCAGTCCCCTATTTTTGACTCGACATTTGATGATCGAAGTGATCGTTGACTCATGTAGAAATCTGCGGATACCAATCACTGAATACTGGTCCCTATTTTGACTGGACCTACACGTTGAAGATGTCGTAATATATGGCCTAAACCGGTAGCCCAATAAAATAACAATCTGAAAATTTAGACGACTGAAAGGTGTTTGATTTGACGTTCTGCACTGAACAGCCGACGTCCCACAACCATCTACGAAAAGATGGACACAGAGAGACTCGATGTGTGTCGAAATGTGTTGCGATAGGAGGAACAGCCTTGACTCGTTTCCACACGCCAGAGGTTGCCCTGGGCTACTGTGAGTCACGCAATGTAAATAGTCGGCCAGCATCTTTCAGCGACGCACGAAATCTCTCAAACGCGGCAGTCGTCTGAGGGACTGGCGCAGCGCTCCAACAGGTGGCAGCACGGGTCGCGACTAGGTGCGCGCCGCCAACAGATGTCGCGGCGGTCGCGTCGCGGCCACGTGCGGCGCCAATTCCGAGCAGCAAAAGGCCACGTGGACGCGCCGCACGGCTGCGAACTCGCTTCCGGCGGGCCGTAAGCAGAACGTCGTCCCCCTCTCTCTCCTGCGCCAGAGTCTACTCGGCGACGCATTTAAATTTTAAATATCAGCGCACGGCACCAAGCTCGGCCGATAATTGCAGTGAGTCAGCCGTTTTTCATATAGGGAGTCAATCTGCAATTTGTTAAGAGACAGCTCCATTTTCCACATTCGCTTAGGAAACTGATGAGTCATTTATTTTCACACTGCTGCTGATTCCGTCGCAGATTTTAGTCACTCCACTGCAATTACACAGGGTGTTCGGAAATTTCCGTAACCAACTTCTAGAGGGGTGGGTATACATAATATTTTAAATAGGAACCCATGTTCGGAAGCGTCGTCCAGCGACGCTACAGGGCGTTAAAGTCATAGACGCCGGCGCGTGTAAATGTACCCGTATACAGAGTGAGTCTGTAACGACGTCGGAAACTTTCAAGAAGAGGTGATTTCCAACATACTGGTAACAGCGCTGTCAGCAAACGTGTTCGTTCTGCATCTCGTACCTCGACTTTTCGAGGATGGTGGAGAAGGATAAAATGTATCAATTTTAAGTATGGGTCCCTGGACCGGAAACGAAAGGGTCGAGAGTTTTAAGCGAAAACCCTTCGCGTACCACTGGCAGTGGAATACGTGTGACGGTACTGTTGTTGCTAAGATTGTAGGGTAGGTAATTCTGAGGTGCTGCCTATCATATCCAATAGTAGAAATGACGCACGGAAGTAACAAAACTATCGTGAATATTGGGTACAGATACGTTCATGTTCAAAACTGGCGCTCAATTGTAGCACTGAATAGAAAATTAAATTACACCCATTGTAAGACGTTTACTGTTAGATTGCGAAGATTGGTAGTAGCTGGAATGGACAAGAAATCTGTCGATGAGAACTATGGTGCTTATGAGTCAAGAAAATGTAGATAATCACTTTTGATACCCTATGTATAATACCGATTTATCACAAGTTTAACATACGTGTGATGTACATCGATTTTATTACGGAAAAATATAGATTTTATTACGGAAAAATATCGATTTTTTCCCCCATCCCTAGTTCATACGATGCACAGACGTACAGTGGACACGTCTGCCTCTCTTCCTTTACGACGAGTCCGCAAAGCCTTACATTTGAAAACAGCGCAAGCACACATGCGTAATTTGGAGAGAATCCGCCATTCAGCACATTGTTTTCCGTCTCGGATTGAGTTCGTAGCGTTGCTTAGTGCAACCAAATTTTTCAAACAATTTTGTTTACTGCAGCTCTGTAAACAAGGTTTTTTTTCATCGAGGTACGTTCCGTCTTTGCAACTAAAGAAAAGAGGTTTTTTTTGCCATACGCGTGTCGTTTCTGATATTTATTAAGCACAGTGACTGGTCTGCAATACTTGTTTGTTTTTACACACCTACATAATAAATGCGTTACG
The DNA here is from genome assembly GCF_021461395.2 of Schistocerca americana. Lineage (NCBI taxonomy): Eukaryota > Metazoa > Arthropoda > Insecta > Orthoptera > Acrididae > Schistocerca > Schistocerca americana. Next base: position 153,607,890 of record NC_060129.1, read on the forward strand.
TAGTAGTATGTTATTTTTTCCTCTAGTTTTTTTTTTTTTTTTTTGTCAGAACAATTCTGGCGCACAAATTTCGTGAGGTTAAATTTTCGTTGGTGTTACTATTTTCAATGGATTACCAACAACGCAAATCGAAACACCAAACGATAATTTAAACTGGCGAAATTTGTGGTGCAAAAGCAGTCTCTAAGTTTAAAAAAAGATAAAAACATGAGAAAAAGTAACAGAATAATGTGCCTTAACTATAATATAACGCATTTATTATAAAGAGTGGCTAAAAAGGAATCGGCGCGAAAATTTATGTTTGTCGGTTGGTTACATTGTTTTGATTCCCTTCTATTTCCAGGAATAAAAAAAATGGCTCTGAGCACTATGGGACTTAACTTCAGAGGTCATCAGTCCGCTAGAACTTAGAACTATTTAAACCTAACTAACCTAAGGACATCACACACACCCATGCCCGAGGCAGGATTCGAACCTGCGACCGTAGCGGTAGCGCGGTTCCAGACAGTAGTGCCTAGAACCGCTCGGCCTCTCTGGCCGGCTTTTCCAGGAATATTGCCATTGTTGACACGGCTTGAATTTCTCGCATTCTATGCCAAACCATGGAGCAGTTCCCTTGTGCGCAACGTGTGCTAACCCTGAAACCATTTTATCAGAACGGAGAATGTTACCAGACGACTTTGCTCGATTCTACGGCGTAATGATTTACCGAATGAATCGACAGTTCGCAGACTTACGAGAAAGTTCTTCTTTGAGACGAGTTCAACAGTGAACATTAGAAGGCCTCAGCAAAACATAATCCTGGAGTGTGTGCGTGCGGTACACCTGTTACCGAGCGGTTTTATATTGTGATTATTTCGGTTAAGTTTTAAGTAGCAGCGTTCCCGTGATCAGTATCTTTCAAATGGTTGCACTGCTGAACATCCGTTTACAGCTAACGTCAGTTGGACAGCTTAACAGAGAGCAGCAGGACGTTGAAGTGACTTGGGGTATAACTGTCCACGACGCGCTTTATCAACGTAACAATTTCTTAACGCAGGTGTTTTCTCTTTTTTTAACATTTTTCATACTAAATTCGTTGTAAGTACAATATTTAAAATTTTTATTAATCTCAATAAAATAACTGTTAACCATAGTGATTACTTCTGCAGTCTTCAACATGTACTATAATTTACAGAAATTGTTACTCTTAAACGCGTTTTTATTGTAGTATATTTTTTTTTTTTGAAATTCTTGAAAACATAACGATCTTAAAACTTGTTAAAATTAAAATTTAAAACAGTCTTGATCGCAATCTTGTTAAAAATAAAATAATAAAAAGATATTTTCACAAGATTGCCATCAAGACTCTTTTAAATTTAAATTTTATTGTAGTGATGTCAGATCCGAAGGAAAGAAATGTGGATGCGTCTTGCGACCCTTAAGTGTAGAGGAGGTGGCTCCAAGAAGATGCAGAGAGTATCAAAATGACACATTTGATCCTGAAGAATCTGATTCAAATGAGAGAGATCAACTAATGGAAAGCGATCATGACACTGAAACTGAACAATCTGCAGATGAAAACGATAATAAGAACGGAGAGTCTAGCATTTCTTATTACCTTGGGATGGGCAGTAAAACAAAATGGTTTAAGTCTTTACCTAAGAGAAACGGCCGGCCGGAGTGGCCGAGCGGTTCTAGGCGCTACAGTCTGGAACCGCGCGACCGCTACGGTCGCAGGTTCGAACCCTGCCTCGGGCATGGATGTGTGTGATGTCCTTAGGTTAGTTAAGTTTAAGTAGTTCTAAGTTCTAGGGGACTGATGACCTCAGAAATTAAGTCCCATAGTGCTCAGAGACATTTGAACCATTTTTGTTAACTGCCTCTGAAATAAAGTACTGGAATATTATTTTTTTGCAAATTTGTGTTTTACTTCCATCCCTAACACAGAAAAAGCAACTAAACAACGTCTGATAATTATTTCAACGGGTAATTAAGAAACAAATGAGCGACAGAAGTCCCCCACGCGCCTAAGCCCGTAACGATACAGCACGCGCACAACTGCAGGGATAAATGGTTTTGTGAACTGCCGCATCTTGGGGTCAGAAAATCCTCCCGCGACCCAAGAGAGGAAAACGAGTGATGGTTTGGTGCGCGGTAGGACTTGCTGTGACAGTCAAAGAAGACCGACACTGTACGATGATGAGGGAGTTTTTGTGGCCTCATCCGCATGGACGGTGCCTGCCACATTTCCCGGCAAACAATTCAGATCCACGAGTGGATCACGGAGCGCCTCATTTCGCGCAAAGCTGGTCATCAATGGTCACCGATGTCATGTGACTTAACTCCTTGCGACTTATTTCTTTAGGGTTGAGCGTTTGGCGTCATTGGCCGGGAGGCCCCTTGCGGGACAGGTCCGGCCGCCTTGGTGTAGGTCTTATTACATTCGACGCCACATTGGGTGACGAAATGATGATGAAGACAACACAACACCCAGTCCCTGAGCGGAGAAAATCCCTGACCCAGCCGGGAATCGAACCCGGGCCCGTAGGACGGCAATCCATCACGCTGACCACTCAGCTATCGGGGCGGACTTTCTCTGGGGTCATCTCATGTCAATGGTTTGTGACAATAAACCCCGAAACATCCGTGACTTGAAGAAGGAATGTCGACGAGCTGTCAGCGAAATGGATGTGGAAACTTGTCGTGCAGTCACAGTGAATTTCATATTCTCGCATTCCAGTGCATTATAGGGGGTCATTTGACTCACATTTTTCACACATGAAATTTGAAGGTTAGATGAACATGATTATATATTTTGTTTGCGTTTTTTGTAAAAATAAACTTCTTACTTTGCTCTATCAAAACCGGCGCTCTTTTGGAATCACCTTGTAAACACACACAAAAAAAAGTATTGCAGGGCACTGTACATGCTTAATAAATATCAGAACGAAGCGTGTATGCCAAAAAACAAACTACAGTTGCAAAGGTTGAACTTACCTCCACAGATTTAAAGCAATTACGAGGGGACGCTGATGAAATTGACCAAAAATGTCAACTCTCTGTTTATTTTTTATTTGTTAGTACAGCTCATGGACAATAAGTTCCCAAGTTTAAATGTTGAAATCGCATCCGAACTGCCTAACTGCCACGCCCACCTTTTGAAACAGCACTTCAATACCAGCTCAGCGAACGATTCTGTGCAATACTTTCAACCGAACGCGTGCCGGATACATCTTAGAAGGCAGTGATACATGCTCTTTGGTTTCACAGATCATCTTTGACTGTTCCGTATCTTACAAACAATAACAAACTAGCTCCATCGTTTATGGCGAGGCAATTCTTTTTTTGCCTTGTGATACTGACGGAGATTTATAAAAGTGTTCGATTCTTTCTTCATTCAGTTATGCCTCGATCACAAAGAGTGTATGAAAAACTGGATAAACTGCGTTTGAATAAATTAGCGGATGGAAGACGTGAGAGAGAGCGGCAAACCTGCAATGAAGCTACGTCCGAAGTAAGAACATCTGCTAAAAATGTGAACTGGTCTCCTAGCAGCTCCAAGCAAAAAATTGGTGAGGTGAATCGTGCATACTACAGTGATGAATCTGGGTACACTGGATTTAGATTAACTGACCTTAAATTACTGACTGCAGCAGTGAAATTTTCCTGTGTTTATAAGACGTGTGGTAGTGATAACATTCAGATTATAAATGATGGTAAGGAAGTAGGCTTGGCAGCCAATCTGGATAATGTGTGCAAAATATACGAAGCTGATAGCTCAATCAAAACTTCTAAATGTAAAAACTGGTACTATGAAGCTAATATGAGCTTTACCTATGGATTTAGGTGCATTGGAGTTGGGATAGAAGGGGGAAATTTATTGTGTGGAATAATGATTCTTGCGAACAAACTCCACCGTCACTTTGTATAAAAATAAATGATTTAGGAGACAATCTCAGCAGCCGTCTTAGGTTGTTTGCAGATGACGCTGTCATACATCGCCTAGTAAAACCATCAGAAGATCAAAACGAAGTGAAAAACGTGTTGCCGGCTGGGGTGACCGAGCGGTTCTAGGCGCTTCAGTCTGGAACCACGCGGGTGCTACGGTCGCAGGTTCGAATCCTGCCTCGGGCATGGATGTGTGTGATGTCCTTAGGTTAGATAGGTTTAAGTAGTTCTAGGGGACTGATGACCTCAGATGTGAAGTCCCATAGTGCTCAGAGCCGTTTGAACAATTTTTTTTGAAAAACGTGTTGTAAAAGATATCTGTCTGGTGCGAAAATTGACCCTGGATAATGAAAAGTGTGAGGTCATCGACATGAGTGCTAACACGATAACTCTGTCAAATCTAAAGGCCGTAAATTCAACTAAATACCTAGGAATTACAATTACCAACAACTTAAATTGGAAAGCAGAGTAAATGTTGTGGGGAAGGCGAACCGAAGATTGCATTTCATTGGCACAACACTTTAAATGTAACAGATCTACGTGAAGCTTTTGGAAGATGATTTCGTCCCCATTACCCAAAGTGACCCTGATTACGACAATATGTGGTTCATGCAAGACGGACCCCAACCTATCCAAGCAGGAGAGAGTTTGATGTCCTGGAGGAGCATTCTGGGGACTGCATTCTGACTCTGGGGTACCCAGATGCCTCAATTGGCAGCTATATTCTCCGGATGTGAACACAAGCGACTCATTTTTGTGGGGCTGTATTAATGACAAGGTGTACAGCAAAAACACCTAAACCACAGCTAAGCTGAAAACAACCACTGAGGAGATGTTCCGACACTTCACCGGGTCATGCAGAATTTCGCTATTGGCCTGCGCCACACATCGCCAGTGACTGCGTCATAACGATCATGTCATAACTTAAATCTGAATATCTGTAGTGACATTTACATGTTGAATAAAGCATGAGCACGCCGCAGTTTGTAACTAATTTACTTTTTTCATATAGTTCAATAATTGTCATCCTGTATTATTCTACTCTGAATCCAGTACGATGTATTAATTGTTTATTACAGACTACGTATTTAGTGAGCTGCGAATGAGCATTTCGATCGCTGTCGAAGTGTTAGAATACCGTGTAACAAGTTACCAGTCTTTAATTAGCTTTCAAACAAAATGAGAACGTTCAGACACATCAACGAAGAATATTAATTGGAAATTCAACGTCTAAAGAACGAAATAAATCATATTAAATTAACTGTAATTGTGATCGCGAGACTAAATAAGAGGCAAAATTGGTTGTGGAGATAATGCCGGCAGATGTCGCTAGATCGCAGAACAAGCTACAGTTAGGGAATTAGATTGAATCATGATTAGCAACGCTTATTTATTTATTAGTAACTGTGTCGAGAAATATCCAGAAGTCTACAACATATTGCAGTACGACTTGCACGGTGATTTTAAGAATAAAATTCATATCAATATTAATAATGCTATGACATAATAACGCTATGACACAATAACGATTCGCACACGACGGAGATACTACCACCAGAAATTCCTGGATTGTGCTGCTATCGAAAGCTCGACTAATACCAGATATTTTTCGAGCTGTGGCGTCAACTCCTCGAACAGCACGCGACGTGCTCAGAGAGAGAGAGAGAGAGAGAGAGAGAGAGAGAGAGAGAGAGAACACACGGCGAGGAGCCTCAGCCCGCTATCAGACGACAGACAGTCACTTGTTCGCGAGTGGGTCGGCCATTGCCGCCGGTGGCGCCGCTCTTGCGTGGCGGCCGGCACTGCGTGACAGATGACTGGCGCCGACCCACGTGGGCAGCCACGTGCACGTCCTTGGCGCTGCGGCCGGCACCTCAATGGCTTCCCGGCTCTGACGGACAGTCAAGTGTATGTAACGAAGCACGGTTGGCCTTAGTCCAATGAATGCACAATTGTGTACCTGCAGCTCTATTCTAAAGTAGGGACGGCGACTGTCGCTGAAACGACTGGCTTCCTGTTATATCTTTTTTTACCACGCCGATTAAGCTTCACTATTAAAACCGCTCAAAATAACCGGTTTCTGAAACAACCATTTTCGGTTTTTATATTCCACATTATTTTCTGTAATTAACGTAGAAATGGAACAAAGGCTGAAAAATTATGACTATCTCTGTTTCAAGATACTCAGAATAAAATATTAAAATCAATAGGGAAATAAAAGAAAGCTTAGTCTGTCCACCGCTTGCTGCTTTTCGTGAAAAGTGAGAAGTAGCTGAATACTACAAAAAATCTCGAGTACTCTCCCAATGATCCCAATTTTTTGAATCTCGGTTCCAAAATGATGTTGTAATAGGGGATCATACCACTATTTGGACATTGTGAATAGTCATCGGTAAAGTATGGAAACTGAACCAGAAAAAGCAATTACATCTGTTGTGGAATAATGTTTTCAGTTAACTGAAGAAAAGTAAAGATTTTTTGTGTTCTGAGCTAAATATTTCCTGTGACATGAAGATCAATGATAAAGTGGAGTAGTATGCAAATATAAACAAATATGGATAAAGGTCTTAAACATACACAGATTTATTTAATTGGCTTCAACATTTCTATCAGTTGTTTATTGTTCTAACGGAACCCTCTAAAATTCCCAATGTTTCTCGGTATACAGGACAAAAATAAGCTGCAGTCGGAAACGTATGCAATGGAGCACCGCATTCATAGGAGACAAGGCCTCTCTACGCAGCAGCCAGCTGCGCCTCCTCCACTGGCGATCGTGGTAATCAGCCGCGATCACAGAATAACAGACATCATTGGCAAACGTACTCCTACGGTCCGTCAGCGTAGAAAGTCACGTTTGCTGCAGAACGGGTAGTCTAACGGCAGGCGCCGGTGCCTACAACTTCGACGCCGTGTAGCGTCGCCGGATGACATTTCCGGACACGGGTTCCTATCCTCGATTTGTACCTAGAGACACCCTCTCCACCCCTCGATGTTTTCGCAACATTTCTGGGGCATCTCTATAGAACTACCAATCTCATATTTGTTTCACGTGGAATTCGTGGTGTTGCAATTTTACGGGGAGCAGTGTTTTCCAATGGCACCTATTCAACCATTTGTTGTTGTTGTTGTTGTTGTGGTCTTCAGTCCTGAGACTGGTTTGATGCAGCTCTCCATGCTACTCTATCCTGTGCAAGCTTCTTCATCTCCCAGTACCTACTGCAGCCTACACCCTTCTGAATCTGCTTAGTGTATTCATCTCTTAGTCTCCCTATACGATTTTTACCCTCCACGCTGCCCCCCAATACTACATTTGTGATCGCTTGATGCCTCAGAACATGTCCTACCAACCGATCGCTTCTTCTAGTCAAGTTGTGCCACAAACTCCTCTTCTCCCCAATCCTATTCAATACTTCCTCATTAGTTATGTGATTTACCCATCTAATCTTCAGCATTCTTCTGTAGCACCACATTTCGAAAGCTTCTATTCTCTTCTTGTCCAAACTATTTATCGTCCGTGTTTCACTTCTGTACACGGCTACACTCCACACAAATACTTTCAGAAACGACTTCCTGACACTTAAATCTATACTCGATGTTAACAAATTTCTCTTCTTCAGAAACGCTTTCCTTGCCATTGCCAGTCGACATTTTATTTTGATCCCCAAATAGCAAAACTCCTTAACTACTTTAAGCGTCTCATTTCCTAATCTAATTCCCTCAGCATCACCAGACGTAATTCGACAACATTCCATTATCCTCGTTTTGCTTTTGTTGATGTTCATCTTATATCCTCCTTTCAAGACACTGCCCATTCCGTTCAACCATTTGAGGTATCAAATTTCTTTGATAAGTTCTGACTCAACCGCATGTCCCCAACCTTCCTACACTAAGTATTTTTTTTTGTTTTTTTTTTTTTTTATATCCCTGAATATGTCCAACAGATCTCGGCGAAAATAATATGGTCAAAACACACTATAAAAGTTCAGATGCAAAACATCGGTAGCAGTTACTGTGATTTATGAGATGTTATCTATATATCTCATCTAGAAGATAATCAGCACTAATGCAGCGAAGCTGTACATGGCTTTGGGTGCTTGAGATAGCAGGGAGGACGCAGCAAGTTATCTCTGATGGGAAGTCACTGACGTATGCAGAAGCAGCTTCGGCCGTGTGCCAGGAAAGTTGGGACATTTCCTGTTCATGTTCTACACTGACGGCACTCGGGATAATGTTTGTGTTATTCTCAGACTTTCCGCATAAGATGCAGTTATCTGTATTGAAGTACTGTCTGAATAAAAGGTGCAGAAACATTGAATCGGACCTCGATAAGATTCCAAAAACTTACAATTTATTAACTTGTTTCAAATGTACAATTTTGCACTTCACCATACGAAAAACTGCAAACGTAAACAGCACTCTGGGATTAGGCCTTAGGGCTGTTCCGATTGTTCGACTGGCGCCTACAAGGTAGTGAGAGGAGCGATCCATGATCGAGGGGCGTGCGATCAGCATAGCATGAAGCCACAGCCTCTCGCCGTTACTGCCAGCAAAGGAATCCTTTATTCGAGCACACCCTCTTTTGGCCTCGCAAGACTGGGTCGATGCCGTTTGAAATCTCCGTATCTCAGAAAAAAAAAATCCAAAGGCGTACCTGGAATCGAACGCACGTGCTTCCGCACCTAAGCAGCGTCGCTGTCTGTTCGGCTACGGGGACAGCCACGGTCAAACCTAATATCATTAAAATATGCTTTCTACAAGTAAAACTAAAGAAAAAAGTTCACATAAACATACGTCCGCAAATGTTTGGTTACTGAGTTGCGGCTAATAAAAGATTTTGCCTCAAACTGAGCAGCGTCGCTAATATGAAGCCATCTCAAAACTGCCCGAGGTTAAAGTAATGCACGATTTCTATTTATTTTGTTGTTATTGCTCTGCTGAATCTAATAAAACAGGTCCCAGCCGTGAATCTGCAGCAGTTTTCCAGAATATCCAGAGAAGCAAAGACGTAATTTCGAAAAATTTGTAATTTATTAACTGCTTGCCCCAATTTGCCTTTTTTTTTTAAATTCCAGACAATTGCACAAAGTTTTCAACAGAAGTTGTAGAGAATATAATTTTGGATAAATGATGGTAATAACGTTAAGTGAAACTGTATCAATGTGTCAAATAATCTGCTTTTATTGTCAGATAATCTGCCTCCATTAATACCGTAGCACGCGTGAATCCATGTTAAACCGGAAAAAAACAAAGCTCAGTGTTCAAATGGTTCAAATGGCTCTGAGCACTACGGGACTTAACAGCTGTGGTCATCAGTCCCCTAGAACATAGAACTACTTAAACCTAACTAACCTAAGGACATCACCCACATCCATGCCCGAGGCAGGATTGGAACCTGCGACCGTAGCAGTCGCGCGGTTCCGGACTGCGCGCCTAGAACCGCGAGACCACCGCGGCCGGCAAGCTCAGTGTTAAGGAAGCTGCATAGTGTATATACAATTTCATAATAAATGTACAAAAATGTCACCATGGAGTTCAATGTATTTAGCTGCACGTGTGTGAACAGATTTTGTTGCTCGTTTCAGTTTCACAGGGTTTTTCTTAATTTGCGCTATTGCATTCATGATGCGAGCAAGTAATTCCTCTCGTCTATCGACTGTGTGCTCATAAACTATGTCTTTCATCCATCCCCATACGCAAAAATCCGTTGGTGTTAAACCGGGCGATCTGGGGGGGCACAGACGTCTAGCACCACGACCAATCCATTTCTGGGGCTTGCCAACAGTGACATAAACGTTTCTACATTCTTAACGGAAAGTCTGGAGCAGAAGCCTGCACGCCAAAAAGGTGGATGTAAAACCAAATGCCACTCTGAGAACCGTCACCGGCACTCTCAGGCCAACCCCCGTCGAGTGGCTTCCGGTGTTGGCAAACATCGCTCCTGCTTCCACACGTAGAGAGAAAGCAATCCAGGACATAGTAGAAAAAACTGAAGCAAACCCAAGGCTACCCATACATGCCAACATGGGAGGCCCAACGAGTCTCAAGTCCAGGAAACCTACCGTCTGGAGCAGAACATTGGGCACAGAGGGTCTCGATGCTGAATGGAAGAATGCATGGCAGGGTCTGAGAAGAGGCGTCGTGGAAAACCATCACCTAATCCACGACCCAACCAAAAGGGTTGGAGGCTTCAATCTCAACAGGAAACACTGGTCGGCTCTAAACACATTTCGCACGGGAGTTGGACGATGAAGACAGCAGACAACCAAATGGGGCTATACAGACGATTCGTGTTATGACTGTGGCGAGGTACAAACAATGGATCATCTTCTGGTTTGTAAAATTCATGGTTTCAGAGACGACTCTCTGATGTCGCTCCACAAGTTGACGGACAATGCCAGAAAATGGCTCCATAATCTTAATGTCACTGTGTAATTAATTGTCTTCAATTTATGCGATTTTTGTTCCATTTAATGTAAAAATGTAGCCTCCCTGACATAATTTAATGTAATAACCGATATAATTTGTTTCCACATTGTAAGTTCCAAACGTTTATTGTGTTTTATATTAATCTCATATGTTCTTTGTAAAATGTATCTGGCAGATCTAACGAGAAAAGATGGAAATCATGCTCTACTTTAACCTCGGACAGTTTAGCGATGGCTTCATATTAGGGAAGTTGCTAAATTTCAGGCAAAATATTTTATTAGCCGTAACTCCGCAACTAAACATTTGCGGACCTATGTTTATATGAACTGTTTTCTTTACTTGTAGAATAACATACTAGAATATTTACATATCTTCGTGAATCACTCTGTATACTGATTCAGTGATAGGACACTCGAAAACGGTCCGTCTACAGATAAGATTGCTCACAAAACACTTGTGTCACCAGTCCCACAATATCGCTTATATGCGTACGACCCAACGAAATAGGGCTAACAAGAATAATGAACTTATGCAGAGATTAGGGGCACCAATGGTTACTGCTTTGTCTGTCGCGTGGGAGCGTGCCACGCAGATGCTGAAAAACCTGATCGGACGGATAAATTATAGAGTGAAACTTACTTGCAAAATTTCAAGAACCAGAATCATGTGTCAATCTAGAGATATTCCTCCACCGACTACGTACTGTTACAGCAGGAACTGCGAAGGGAACATCTAATTATAGCGCACGCAGAGGCGTTTAAGCGGTGTCTTCCGCTCCATACGGGAAGAACCCCTAAATAACTGGTACAGTGCGAAGTGCTCTCTACCAAGCTCACACAGCGGTTTGCTGGGTGTGTATTCGGTTGGTGCCAAGTTAGTAGCGTTTTTTCATAAAAAACAAGACAGATGCACGTAACAGAGACTTTAGTGGTCAATAATACGGGGGTTCAAAAAGTCTCTCCGCAGTGCCGTATGCCGCAGTGAAATACCGAAATGAAACTCATTGAAATACAAGTTACTAATTTAGTGAATATTCATTTTATTTACAAATTTTCATATTAAATGTTGAAAGTGTCCCCCCTGTGGTTGAATACACAATTCATTTTCTCTAATCATGTTTCCAAACACAAGCTGTAACATTTCTTCTGTAACGTAAGTAGTGAAAGTGGATATTGCAGTTTTCAATTCATCGATGGATTTTGGACTGTTTATATAGGCAGTTGCTCGGTGCACCCCAGAAGAAAAAAATCAGGTGGCGTTAGGTCAGGCGATCGTGGAGGCCAAAGTCCCTGTGAAATTATGCGGTCACCAAAAACATGAGCAAGCAGTGACACTGAAACGCGAGCAGTATGCGGAGTTGCACCATCTTGTTGAAGATAACCGTTCAGTATTTCACTTAACACAAATTCTACTATGAATGGGTACAGAATATCACTGCAGTATCGTTGTGCGTTTATTGTTTCGTGCAAAAATAGGGGACCCACAATCCGACGTCCAAAATTGCAATCCAAACTCCTATTTTCACAGAATGAAGTGGCTCCTCATGAATACACAATGGATTTGCAGTTCTCCACATACGAGAATTTTGCGAGTTCATGTAGACGGATAAGTGAAAACACGCCTCATCAGTGAAAAACGTTTCATTAAGAATATCCCTTCCATTTTGTTGAACGAAATTTTTGAACCCTTGACAATAATGCAGTCTGTTGCCACGGTCAGTATTTTTCAGTCCTTGCACGACTGTCACTTTGTATGGGAAAACTGCTAATTTTTTTTCCTTACAGCTGTGTGGGCCGTTCCGACACTAACACCGATTTCCTGGCCGAGTATCCTTACTGACTTGTTCGGACTCGTGGACATTTTATCGGAAATATCGAGTAGTTTATCCTCAGTCAAAACGCTAGGCCGACCACTTCTCGGTGCACCTGTCACTGAACCCGCACTTCGAAATTTGTTAATCAGATCTCCCACAGTGTCGCGATGTGGGAGTGTTGTCTCCGAGAAAACTGAATTTAATTGTTGAAGTAGTGAAACTGTGTTATTTACCGCCAGCTTTGAACACTTGTTCGGCTAAAAACACACGTTCTTCAGTGGTTAGCATGTTAACAGTGACAAAAACGAAACAAACGAACAAAGGAACTGTACTCAAACGCTCACGTCAACACGTAACGACACACACCAACGATACTACTGACGCTGGCTGAGATAAACGAAACAGTGGAATGTTGGGAGAGTCCACTTGAAGGGAAGTAACCCGGGCAGGCGAACAATCATACGGCACACGCCTGTAATGATCATACGACACTGCGTAGAGACTTTTTGAACACCCAGTATATTCTCATTCACTATTTACAACAAACTGCCAATGCTGGGGTAACTCTTCGATTCAGGGACTGCAGAAATCGTGTGGTTTTGAGGCGAAGAACTTGTCAAGCCATGGTTCGGAGCGCACTTCCATCCGGAAAGAAAGTTCCTTGCAGGTCGTTCGACAGAGGGCGGAGAAAGTTAAATCTGAGTGCGCAAGATCAGGTGAGTAAAGTGGCTGTCGAATGACTTCCCAAGCCAACTCCTGCATGTCTTTCTTGTTAGTCTAGCAGAGTGCAAGCGAGCGTTATCGTGGAGTAGCACCACTTCACACAGTCATCTTGATCTTTTCTCACCACTAGTAACGATACAAGAGAGACAAACAGATATGGCCACCCGCTGATTTCTGTGATTTTGGCTTGGAGCATGCGGCACCCATACACCTTCCCCACTGCAGGCAAATTTCGCACGATGGTGGAATGATCACAGTTGATGACGTTTGATAGTTCACTAGTACACTAACGTGGCCCATTGTGGATTAATGCGTTTAAACGATCTTCGTCAAAGGCCGAAGGTCTTCCTGAATATGGAGAGTCATTAATGACGAAACCGTCCTCCATAAAACGAGAAAACCATTTTCTTGTCGTGATCTGTCCAGTGGCATTATCCCCATACTGGCGCAAATGTTTCTGGCAGCCTGCGCTGCTTTCACCCATCTGCTGAACTCAAACAGAAAAATTTGTCGGAAAGGTTCAGATTTCTCCAACTGGCTCTCCATTTTCTAGCGTTCACAGATCCAATCACTAACGACAACATGTAAACTCAAACAGCAATAGTGAACTACGAATGTCCGGAACAGCGCTGCTGCTACGGTCGCAGGTTCGAATCCTGCCTAGGGCATGGATGTGTATGATGTCCTTAGGTTAGTTAGGTTTAAGTAGTTCTAAGTCTACGGGACTGATGACCTTCTCAGAAGTCCCATGGCGCTTAGAGCCATTTGAATCATTTTTGAACTACAAATGAAAAATGTAAATCAATAAATAAATCCATACTACGTGAAGAGTTTGACAGAGCACTGAAAGACCTAAGTCGAAACAAGGCCCCGGGAGTAGACAACATTCCATTGGAACTACTGATACCCTTGGGAGAGCCAGCCTTGACAAAGCTCTTACCACCTGGTGAGCAAGATGTATCAGACAGGCTAAATACCATCAGACTTCAAGAAGAATATAATAATTCCAATCCCAAAGAAAGCAGGTGTTGAGAGAACTGTGAGTTCAATAAGCCACCGCTGCAAAATACTAACGCGAATTCTTTACAGACGAATCGAGCAACTGGTACAAGCCGACCTCGGGGAAGATCAGTTTGGATTCCGTAGAAATGTTGGAACACGTGAGGCAATACTGACCCTACGACTTAGCTTAGAGAATAGATTAAGGAAAGGCAAAATACATTTCTAGCTTTTCTAGACATAGACAAACCTTTTGACAATGTTGATTGGAATACTCTCTTTCAAATTCTGAAGGTGGCAAGGGTAAAATACAGAGAGCGAAAGGCTATTTACAACTGTACAGAAACCAAATAGCAGTTACAAGAGTCGATGGGCATGAAAGGGAAGCAGTGGTTGGGAAGGGAGTGAGACAGGGTTGTAGCCTCTCCCCGATGTTATTCAATCTGTATATTGAGCAAGCAATAAAGGAAACAAAAGAAGAATTCGAAGTAGGAATTAAAATTTATGGAGAAGAAATAAAAACTTTGAGGTTCGCCGATGACATTGTAATTCTGTCAGAGACAGCAAAGGACTTGGAAGAGCAGTTGAACGGAATGGACAGTGTCTTGAAAGGAGGATATAAGATGAACATCAACAAAAGCAAAACGAGGATAATGGAATGTAGTCGAGTTAACTCGGTGATGCTGCGGAAATTAGATTGGGAAATGAGACGCTTAAAGTAGTAAAGGAGTTTTGCTATTTGGGGAGCAAAATAACTGATGATGGTCGAAGTAGAGAGGATATAAAATGTAGACTGGCAATGGCAAGGAAAGCGTTTCTGAAGAAGAGAAATTTGTTAACATCGAGTATAGATTTAAGTATTTGTGTGGAGTGTAGCCGTGTAAGGAAGTGAAACACGGACGATAAATAGTTTGGACAAGAAGAGAATAAAAGCTTTCGAAATGTGGTGCTACAGTAGAATGCTGAAGATTAGATGGGTAGATCACATAACTAATGAGGAGGTATTGGATAGAATTGGGGAGAAAAATTTGTGACACAACTTGACTAGAGGAAGGGATCGGTTGGTAGGGCATATTCTGAGGCATCAAGGGATCACCAATTTAGTATTGGAGGGCAGTGTGGAGGGTAAAAATTGTAGAGAGAGACCAAGAGATGAATTCACTAAGCAGATTCAGAAGGATGTAGGTACTGGGAGATGAAGAAGCTTGCACAGGATAGAGTAGCATAGAGAGCTGCATCAAACCAGTCTCTGGACTGAAGACCACAAGAACAACAACAAATCTATAGTAACCATAATGGCAACATAAAACACAAGAACGCCACGAACTTGTGCACCAGCCTAACGGATGCCTGGACCCGGTGTAAGACGCGCCACTTGACGCCGGGGTGAAGACGTCTGCCAGGGCCGCGACTGGTGGGGGGAGCGTGTGAAGCGCGCTCGGCCACTCACCGATCTGCTGGTGCTGGTGCTGGTGCTGGAACATGATGACGTCCGGCTGGAGGGCCTCCTCGCTGCCCATCATGGCGGCGCTCCGGCGCTGCGCTGCGGTGCGTCGTGTCTCGCGGCCAGAGGCTGCCAGTCTTCCGCGCTCCTCTACTGTGCTGCTGCTGCTGCTGCTCTGCTCTGCTGGGTTCCTGCGGTGTCTCTGGCGCTGGGGCCGGCTCTCAGAGGTGGTGGTGCTTAGCGGCTCCCGCCATGGGCCACGCTGGCCTCCGCTCCGCGCCTATTCCATGAGTCCCGTCTAGCACCCACCATCAATCACCATCGTGGTACGCGCAGCTGCTGTACACAGCGCAGAGTCCGCACCATCACCGCACAACCGCTCCAGGACCGCCAAATTAGCCATACACGCACAACCGCACTCTCTCTAACGCCTATTCCTCCTTCGGAAAATTTAGAAAATTATCCTCCACTCTCTTCACTTTGATGCTCCTGCTGTTAGATGTACCGAACTGCCCAGAGATCCACGGGTCAACTTCGCGACGCAATAAACGTAATATCCTCGGTCGTCGTGTAAAGAGATTAGCTTCGGCGCAGTATTCTCCGTTCTCACCTCGGCGCCAGATACAAATTCTCTTTTCACTCTGACACTGTCGTTGAGCGGAAACTGCACAGAAGGGAAGCTGTTGGTGCTGGTACGGCAACTGCAAACGAAATTGTGATTCAAGTCGGTTTTTCGTTATTGTTGACAGAAACAAAACAGAAGTGGTGTTAGTAAAACCCAGCCTTGTGCGTGCGTATTGTACGGCCGCGACTTGAACTGACTGAAGCTTCAGAAGAGTGACTCTCTGTTCAAAATTGGCTAGATACAGATACAAGTATGCGTTGCGTTGACAAAGAGCTTACATTGCTACACGCCCTGAAGAAAATTCAGCATGCCAATCATGCGGGTGGGGACGAAAGTTCCGCAACATGCCGAGCAGTATATAATGCATTAACGTCTGGTTCCCATTCCCACCAACTTAAGGATGAGGTCTCATAGTCCACTAAATTTCAACACTTTTCTAATATCTGAATCACAATCGGCGACGATGCTGGAGGGCTGCTCCGATATCAGCATACATGGTGGTCCATTGATCGTGACCCGTCCAAATATCTCACGAAATAAGCATCAAACGAAAAAACTACAAAGAACGAAACTTGTCTACCTTTAAGCGGGGAAACCAGATGGCGCTACAGTTAGCCCGCTAGATGGCGCTGCCATATCAACTGCTTTTTTTTTTAATACTAACCCCCATTTTTTATTACATAATCGTGTAGTACGTATAGAAATATGAATGTTTTAGTTGGACCACTTTTTTCGCTTTGTGATAGATGGTGCAGTATTAGTCACAAACGTATAAGTACGTGGTATCACGTAACATTCTGCAGTGCGGACGGTATTTGCTTCGTGATACATTACCCGTGTTAAAATGCACCGTTTACCAATTGCGGAAAAGGTCGATATCGTGTTGATGTATGGCTATTGTGATCAAAATGCCTAACGGCCGTGTCCTATGTATGCTGCTCGGTATCCTGGGCGACATCATCCAAGTGTCCGGACCGTTCGCCGGATAGTTACGTTATTTAAGGAAACAGGAAGTGTTCGGCCACATGTGAAACGTCAACCACGACCTGCAACAAATGATGATGCCCAAGTAGGTGTTTTAGCTGCTGTCGCGGCTAATCCGCTCGTCAGTAGCAGACAAATTACGCGAGAATCGGGAATCTCAAAAACGTCGGTGTTGAGAATACTACATCAACATCGATTGCACCTGTACCATATTTCTGTGTGTCAGGAATTGTATGGAGACGACTTTGAACGTCGTGTACAGTTCTGCACCTGGGCACAAGAGAAATTACGGGACGATGACAGATTTTCTGCACGTGTTCTATTTAGCGACGAGGCGTCATTCACCAACAGCGGTAACGTAACCGCCATGATATGCACTATTGGGCAACGGAAAACCCACGATGGCTGCGACAAGTGGAACATCAGCGACCTTGGCGGGTTAATGTATGGTGCGGCATTATGGGAGAAAGGATACCTGGCCCCCATTTCATCGATGTCAATATAGATGGTGCAATGTATGCTATTTCCTACGTAATGTGTCGTTACACGTATTGCGAAATGCATTGAGGTTGACGGACATCAAAAATGGTTCAAATGGCTCTGAGCACTACGGGACTCAACTGCTGAGGTCATTAGTCCCCTAGAACTTAGAACTAGTTAAACCTAACTAACCTAAGGACATCACAAACATCCATGCCCGAGGCAGGATTCGAACCTGCGACCGTAGTGGTCTTGCGGTTCCAGACTGCAGCGCCTTTAACCGCACGGCCACTTCGGCCGGCTGACGGACGTCATTTTGAGAATTTATTGCATTAATGTGGTATTTACAGGTAATCACGCTGTAGCAGCATGCGTTCTCAGAAATGATAAGTTCACAAAGGTACATGTATCACATTGGAACAACCGAAATAAAATGTTGAAACGTACCTACGTTCTGTATTTTAATTTGAAAAACCTACCTGTTAGCAACTGTTCGTCTAAAATTGTGAGCCATATGTTTGTGACTATTACAGCGCCACCTATCACAAAGCGAAAAAAGTGGTGCAACTAGAACATTCGTAAGCAGAAACTCGTTCAAGCGGCCACGCCTGTGTGGTCCATTTAAGCGACCGCGCTATGTTTTCTGTAA
Organism: Schistocerca americana; assembly: GCF_021461395.2. Taxonomy (NCBI): domain Eukaryota; kingdom Metazoa; phylum Arthropoda; class Insecta; order Orthoptera; family Acrididae; genus Schistocerca; species Schistocerca americana. The sequence continues at coordinate 153,625,963 of NC_060129.1, forward strand.
CCTGCAACAATTCAGTCCCCCACAGACACCTGATGCGTCTGTCACAAAATGAGATAACGGCGTGCAGCGGGATGGGACACCACACCAATATGCTTCCTTGGCGGCTTTACCGGCCATGTTGCCCTGTATCTCAATGTGACCAGGAATCCAGCAAAAGCTCACCTCCTTGCCAATGTGTTGGAGCCGCTATAAGGAGTCACGGATGAGCTGAATCGACTGGTCTACTGGAGACATTCGGTCACGTATACTCTGCTGGACACATCTGGTGAAGTGCTAGTAATGCACTAAGCGTATCGGAACAGACAAGAACCTTGTATGGTGATGTCTCTGCATCTTCTCCAGTGCCATCATAACGCCATATAACTCGGCACGATAATTTGTAAACTGTTCCGGAAGACGCACTTTGGAAACACTATCATGGGAATTAGCGGTACAGCCGAGGACATCCTTTTGCTGTGATCCGTGCAGATAAACAACGGTGAAACATTGGTACCTACTCAAAATGAAAGGAACAAAGTTGTAAAAACCTTATCTGGAGTACAAGCTTTCTTGTACCGCGTCAAGCTTAAAATAGTCTGGGCAGCTGAAGGGCGGCAACGCGGTCCATCCCTGGCCGTGTATTTGGAGGTGTGATACATTCAGATCCTTGAGACAGTCAGTAGCACGCACGCCGAATGGCTCGGTCCCAGGGTACGATTCCTGAACAGCGTTTCAAAGTTGGGTTGGACCACTGCACTAAATGCCAATGACTGAGGAGACACTGCCTCTGGAGCCAACGGCATACGTCGCCGAATCCAGAAGGGTGGTTCACCAGCCTCTGCACACAGACTCAGATCTGGGCTGCTCCGAGAGGCTCCTCTTCATATCCGAATGCCCTCATGTGGACAGTGTCTAATATCTTGAGGTAGGAAAAACGGGCTGATCAGTAGACGACGCTGCCGTAATCTAAACGAGATCGAACGTCCTATTTTATTTATTTACTCGTTCGGCATCGCAGAGGCATAATTTACAATATTCTTATCACTATATACTAAAAAAGAAAACAATATAATTCTACACTACATTAGATATGTTTTTGAGCCAGTCTATGGCTGAGTCGCTGAGTCTATGTATGTCCATGAGTTCTCCACCATAGCCATACACTTTGCACACGAGTAGATGGTCCATTGTCTGTATTTCACCGCACTCACATACAGCGCTGTCTGCCAGGCCCCACTTGTTCATCAGGTCTTTACATCTCCCAACACTCGTTCTGACCCGGTTTAGAGCTGTCCACACTCTTCTTGGTAGGTTGAAGCCATCAATCTGCTTGTTCGGATCGTGTACTAAATTTTTGTTCTTAAATTCACTTGCCGACCATACTTCGTTCCAGGCCGTTCTCGGCTCAAAGGCTTGCAGTTCTTCACCGATTTTCCAAAAGGGTGATCTGGATTTAAGCCTGTTTGTCGGTGTCAGATCTTGGTGGATAGGGAGGTCCGGGTTGTCTATAATTTTCCTGTAGGTTTTTAGGGCTAGCTGTGATCGCCTGATTTCTGGAGGCTCTATGTTCGGTAGTACAGGAAGCCATGCACAGGGGGTGGCCCTAAGAGTTCCCGAGATTATTCGCATTGTCTCCCTCAGCTGGACATCCACTTTAGATACGTGTGCACTTCTCCTCCAGACTGGTGAACAGTATTCAGCTACACTGTAGACAAGGGCTAGTGCTGAAGGTCTCAAAGTGTTCGCTCCACATCCCCATGTTGTTCCAGCCAGTTTTGAAAGGATAGCATTGCGGGATTTTAGTTTTTGCCTTGTGTCTTCGAGGTGTGAGCTGTACGTTAGGGTCCGGTCTAGTTTCACTCCCAAATATTTAGGCTTATCCTCATGTCTTACGCTTTGGCCATTCGAAAAGATCTGCAATTTTCTGTGTGTCTCTCTGTTGTTGAGGTGCATTATAGTGCTGGTTGTTTTGTTGGGGTTGGGAAGTAGGTGCCACTTGGAGTAATAGGTGTTCAGGACTTCAAGGTCTGCATTCAGTGTTTCGTCGAGATCGTTGTAGGTTTTACTCTGATATGCGATGGCCAGGTCATCTGCATATGCAAATTTGCGTGATTTAGTTTCTGGCAAGTCACCTATATACAGATTGAAGAGAGCGGGTGCTAGTGCCGAACTCCGTGGCAGACCATTATTCAGAACCATGCTCTTACTGTTCGTGCCATGGAGTGAGACCTTGATTTTCCTGTTCGTTAGTATGTTCTTGAGTAGTTTGTAAGTCTGCTTGCAATTTATGATTCTGAACGTCCTATAAAATAGCGGGAGGCGGGACCTGTCAGTTCCCCATGCTTTACCGCTAGCTAGAATTTAATACAGCTCCAGTGCGCGATGGAATGCCTAGCAGTTTCTATACGGAATTTGCAGCAGAGTTCCATCTTCGCAAAGCACTACGCGGGAACAACAACAGAGCCACGTCACCGCCACAGCTCTCTCCCAAGCGCACTGACGTGGCACGCGCTTACAGGCAAAACAGTCCAATGAATATCACGTGGACGACTCACTGAGCTAGCGCTGACCTCTCGTGGTGATCCCGAGAACGTTTCAAACCACACTCATATTTCAGGATCCTTCATTTGAAGCCGGTTCTTGAAACTTGACTTGTAGGTTTTTCCCGATCATCATCAGGTGTCTGCTAATTGACTTTCTTCAAGGTTTCTCCGACACACTCCCACATTAGTCGTATTTGGTACGGGTCCCTCACACTTGAGTAATACTCTAGATCTGGTCGCTCGAGTGACGTGAGTTACCCAGTATTCTAACGATGAAGCTTAGTGTGCCACCTGTTCTATTTACGGCTGAGCGTATGTGATCGTTCCATTTCATGTTCCTACTAAATGTAATAGCCAGGTATTTGTATGGGTGGGCCGATTCCAACAGTAGCTCGTTGCTATTCTAGACGTAGGAGTCTACGTCTCTTCATTTTGCGAACTGCACAGTTTATCAATTGCGAATAAAAGCAAGTCGCCAAAGTTTGCACCGTATTGAAATCTTATCAAGATCGGACTGAATACTTGTCAAGCTTTTTGCAGACGGTATTCTGTTATAAGTTCATCGTCTGTGAAAATACTGAGGTTACTATTAACATCGTCTGCAGAGTTATTAACACATTGCCGAAAGGCGACACCACAGTGGTGTCGTGAGCATAGTATCACGCAGTGGCCGGTGACAGCACTTCAGTATCTTTTTCATTGTGATGGTGTTTTGTTTAGGTAACAATGTCAGAAACGTCAACAACTTTTTTGTTTTTATAAGTACTTGTGCACTTTCATCATGGCAGACGAAAGAGACGATACGAGTATTTGCGATGAATGCGCGGTCGTCTCGTCTGTCGTTCCGGACGACTTGGCCGATTGGGAAGAAGACATTGGACACCAAAAAAATGAAAGTGAATCAGAATCGTCGGAGGATAGTGAAATAATGCCAAGAAGAATTCGGCGAACGCTACGGTTGCCAACTGATTCGGATGAATCAGACGAAGACAGACTATGATTTACTGAGCACCAATAATAAATTTGAAGGATCTCCGGGTCCACACATATTTCCCAAAGATACACAGAGTGTCGTGGATATCGTAGAATTATGTATTGGGAACGATCTACTTAAATATGTTAGCAACGAAACCAACAAGTATTACGGACAAAATTGCAGTAGAAAGAAACACGATTAAAAAAAATGACAAATTTGTCGACGTTACGACTTAGAAAATGGTTTGAGCTTGCTATCCTTATGGGAATTGTAAAAAAAGCAAGTATTGATGATTACTGGTCAACGAATCCGTTGATAGACACGTAAAAAAAGCAAGTATTGATGATTACTGGTCAACGAATCCGTTGATAGACACACATATTTCGGAAAACGATGTCCCGCAACCGATTCAGGCAAATATTATCATTCTTGCATTTTTCCGACAACAACAATAAACGGGGTAGTACCGACCGGCTTTCAAAGTGCAATTCGTAATTGGTAATTTTTCCAAAAAGAGCCAAAACATCTCAACTGATGAAGGAAATTTAAAGTTTACAATCCGTCGAAAATTACGAAATACGGCATACTCATTCGTATACTGTGTGATTCGAGTACGGGATACAGCTGCTCATTCAAGATACACGACTGGCCATTAAAATTGCTACACCAAGAACAAATGCAGATGATAAACGGGTATTCATTGGTGGTGGTGGTTAGTGTTTAACGTCCCGTCGACAACGAGGTCATTAGAGACGGAGCGCAAGCTCGGGTTAGGGAAGGATTGGGAAGGAAATCGGCCGTGCCCTTTCAAAGGAACCATCCCGGCATTTGCCTGAAACGATTTAGGGAAATCACGGAAAACCTAAATCAGGATGGCCGGAGACGGGATTGAACCGTCGTCCTCCCGAATGCGAGTCCAGTGTGCTAACCACTGCGCCACCTCGCTCGGTGGGTATTCATTGGACAAATATATTATACTAGAACTGACATGTGGTTACATTTTCACACAATTTGGGTGCATAGATCCTGAGAAATCAGTACCCAGAACAACCCACCTCTGGACGTAATAACGGCCTTGATGCGCCTGGGCATTGAGTCAAACAGAGCTTGGATGTCGTGTACAGGTACAGCTGCCCGTGCAGCTTCAACACGATACCACAGTTCATCAAGAGTAGTGACTGACGTATTGTGACGAGCCAGTTGCTCAGCCACCATTGACCATACGTTTTCAATTGGTGAGAGATCTTGAGAATGTGCTGGCCAGGGCAGCAGTCGAACATTTTCTGTGTCCAGATAGGCCCGTACGGGCCCTGCAACGTGCGGTCGTGCATTATCCTGCTGAAATGTAGGATTTCGCAGGGATCGAATGAAGGGTAGAGCCACGGGTCGTAACACATCTGAAATGTAACGTCCACTGTTCAAAGCGCCGTCAATGCGAACAAGAGGTGACCGAGACGTGTAACCAATGGCACCCTACACCATCACGCCGGGTGATACGCCAGTATGGCGATGACGAATAGACGGTTCCAATGTGCGTTCACCGCGATGTCGCCAAACACGGATGCGATCATCATGATGCTGTAAACAGAACCTGCATTCATCCGAAAAAATGACGTTTTGCCATTCGTGCACCCAGGTTGGTCGTCGAGTAAACCATCGCTGGCGCTCCTGTCTGTGATGCAGCGTCAAGGGTAACCGCAGCCATGGTCTCCGAGCTGATAGTCCATGCTGCTGCAAACGTGGTCGAACTGCCCGTGCAGATGGTTGTTGTATTGCAAACGTCCCCATCTGTTGACTCAGGGATCGAGACGTGGCTGCACGATCCGTTACAGCCGTGCGGATGCCTGTCATCTCGACTGCTACTGATACGGGGTCGTTGGGATCCAGCACGGCGTTCCGTATTACCCTCCTGAACGCACCGATTCCATATTCTGCTAATAGTCATTGGATCTCGACCAACGCGAGCAGCAATGTCGCGATACGATAAACCGCAATCGCGATAGGCTACAATCCGACCTTTATCAAAGTCGGATGGTACGCATTTCTCCTCCTTACACGAGGCATCAACAACGTTTCACCAGGCAACGCCGGTGAACTGCTGTTTGTGTATGAGAAATCGGTTGGAAACTTTCCTCATGTCAGCTCGTTGTAGGTGTCTCCAACGGCGCCAACCTTGTGTGAATGCTCTGAAAAGCTAATCATTTGCATATCACAGCGTCTTCTACCTGTCGGTTAAATTTCGCGTCTGTAGCACGTCATCTTCGTGGTGTAGCAATTTTAATGGCCAGTCGTGTATATTCCGGCGGTGGACAAAGTTTACCAAAAACAGTGATGGAACTATTGACACCTTATTATGGAAAGTCCGCCCCCGGTAGCTGAGTGGACTACGCGACAGACTGTCAATCCTGAGGGCCCGAGTTCGATTCCCGGCTGGGTCGGAGATTTTCTCCGCTCAGGGACTGGGTGTTGTGTTGTCCTAATCATCGTCATTTCATCCCCATCGACGCGCAAGTCGCCTAAGCGGCGTCAAATCGAAAGACCTGCACCAGGCGAACGGTCTACCCGACGGGAGGCCCTCGTCACACGACATTTTTTAAATGGAAAGTGGCATCACCTCTACATGGATAATTACTATAACAATGTAGAACTTGCAGACAAGTTACTTGATAAGAAAATTCGAGTTTGTGGAACGATACGGCGAAATAGAGGATTTCCGGAAAAATTAAAGCGCGCAAAAGTCAACGTGTTTGAAGCTTGGCGTCAACGAAAAGGTGACAAGTAATCCGAATTAGCGCTGCCGGCGCCAAGCGAATACATCTGTACGAGACATGCGGAAGGTAAAGTGTTAATACTCGACGTGGGCAGCGAGCGTCTCGTCACGCTTGCCTGGGACACACATCAGCTTCCTCCAACTCTGCCGACGCCTGTCAGACCGAGACAACACGGTGCGTCCTTCCTACCGAGAAATCGTCACCCCAGTCGCAGATTTCTCTGGACAGTTCACTGCGGACGGAGACAAGGAAGTCGCTGATATAAAACGGCGCCTCTGTTTAGTTTAGCAGTGGCGAGTTTAACCTGTGGGCGACCACTTCCGGCGGACGTCGCGACGCCGCAGGACTGGTGCTACGAACTTCCGCGTCGTTCGCTTCACTGCAAACGCGGCGACAGGGAACAGAAGGGCTGCAGCGGCGAGCACGCATGCAGCTCGCCTACTCCGACACTAGTAAGGCGCTGTTTGGATGGCTGAGGTCGGAAATGCTTATTTAGGTGTTACGGGCTCAATCATGGGAACCTGGCCACTGGCAAAATAGCTAAAGCCACTCCCGTTTCCAACAAAAGTTGTCGGATATGTACCCGTTATTATACGCGTATACTGACTTGGAAGATCAGTTGAATGGACAGTGTCTTGAAAGGAGGGTATAAGATTAACATCAACAAAAGCAAAACGAGACTAATGGAATGTAGTCGAATTAAATCGGGCGATGCTGAGGGAATTAGATTAGGAAATGAGACACTCAAAGTAGTGGCCGAGCGGTTCTAGGCGCTACAGTCTGAAACCGCACGACCGCTACGGTCGCAGGTTCGAATCCTGCCTCGGGGATGGATGTGTGTGATGTCCTTTGGTTAGTTAGGTTTAAGTAGTTCTAGGGGACCTCAGATGTTAAGTCCCACAGTGCTCAGAACCATTTGAACCATTTTTTGAAACAAGGACGATAAATAGTTTACACAAGAAGAGAATACAGGCTTTCGAAATGTGGTGCTACAGAAGAATGCTGAAAATTAGATGGGTAGATCACATAACTAATGAGGAGGTATTGAATAGAATTGGGGAAAAGAGGAGTTTGTGGCACAACTTGACTAGAAGAAGGGATCGGTTGGTAGGACATGTTCTGAGACATCGAGGGATCATCAATTTAGTATTGGAGGGCAGCGTGGAGGGTAAAAATCGTAGAGGGAGACCAAGAGATGAGTACACTAAGCAGATTCAGAAGGATGTTGGCTGCAGTAGGTACTGGGAGATGAAGAAGCTTGCACAGGATAGAGTAGCATGGAGAGCTGCATCAAACCAGTCTCAGGACTGAAGACCACAACAACAACAACAACAACAACATCGCTAACGTTACACCGTTGAGGGCTTATGAACATGTTTTATACCCCTGCGCTATAAACACACACACACACACACACACACACACACACACACACACTAACTCCTTGTTTCAGAAAACGACTAAGTGAAAAGTACAAGACGTAACAAAAACGACATTGCAGCGTGTAACAACAAACATCATCGGCTGTGTACTATCGCACAGGTTGGTACATAGCCCATTAGCGTCCTCTTTCATGTTGGTATTACGGTTGCTACAGGTTTATTTATCGATCGCCATTTTTTATTCGCAGCTCACTGTTCCTATCCGAGTTTACATGTTGTCATTTTCTTATTTGGTGATTTGAGTGGAACTGTGGACGCTAGAAAATGGAGTAGATGGGTGACAGCAACGCAGAGACATTGGTGCCGCGTGTGGGGATAATGCCACTGGACAGATCACGGCAACAAAATGGTTTTCTCCTTTTAAGGAGGATGGTTTTCATCATTGCTGAGTCTACACGTTCAGGGACACCTTTGGGGTTTGACGAAGACAATGAAACACGTCAATCTACAAAGACGCACGTCAGTATACTCCAGAACTGTGATCGTTCCACCACTGTGCGAAATTTGCATGCAACGGGGAAGGTTAAAAAAATCAGTTGTGTGGGTACTGCACGCCTTAAGCCAAAATCACATAACTCAGTGGGTATCCATATGTGCAACTCTCCTTCCTCGTCATCAAATCGATCGTGCACAAAACCGATCATGCCAATACATATGTTTTTGGATGGAGTCCGCCTTTAGAAAAACACAATTTTGTTTTTTTATCCCAACCATGATTCACAGCAGTTGCCACATCATCAGTGTTTTTTTTATTTTATGGCTGTTAAACATAAAGAATGTTCTTTACTGTTTGATTTCACATAAAATAAAATTTCACATAAAATTAATCAATTTCAGGCATGGCCGTAACAGTTTCGAAATCGTAATTATTGAGTGAATATTTTGTCTACATTAAGTTGTATACGGTTGCAGATGACAAACTGTAAAAGAAAACAGACACTCTAAAAACGTAATACAACTGGAAAACCACATCACCTGGTACGAAGGTATGAATACATAATTCTATGTTCTCATCAAAAACCTATAATTACGATTTCAAAACTAATATTTACATGTATATAAACAGTAAAGAACATTCTTTATGTTTGAGAGCCATAAAACAAAAAAAAGAAAAAAAAAAAACGCTGATGAAGCTGTACCTGCAGTGAAACATGTTTCTATATCTTTACGGGTGACGAGAAATAGTGTAGTTACGTTAACATAAGGGAAAGAAAGGAATGGTTGGGCCCAAACAACGAAGCAACTCCCCGTACAAAAAGCTGCGCGGATCCACAAAAGACAGTGCTGTGCATCTGGCAGAACAGTGACGGTGTTGTGGAATACGAATTGTTTCCCTGAGGTGCAACCATCACTGATTACATTCATTTTCAACAGATGAGACATCCTGAACACGCAGCCCAAGGAAAGCGACGTGGAACACTGCGCGAAGTAACGCCACTCCATGATAACGCTCGCCCGCATTCTGCTAGACTGACAGAACACACTATACAGGAGTTGGGTTGGGAAGTCATTCCGCCCTCAGATTTTCACTTTTTCCGCTTTCTATAGAACAAGGAACTTCCTTTCCGCATGAAAACGCGCTCCGAACACGGCTCGACGAATTCTTCGAATCAAAACCACGTGATTCGTACAGTTATGGAATCGAAAAGTTACCCCAGCGTTTGCATACTGTTGCAAATAGTGAATGAGGATATAGTACGGATGGCTTACGTCTCTCTTACGTGTATCTGTTGTGTTTATCAGACTTATGAAAAAACGCACCGAAGTTATGCACCGACCCAATAGAATCCACTACACTAGTAGTTCGCGCCTGCAGATACGAAGGCCAACAAACACATTTTCAAAGCGGGATGCCGTCGCTGCAGCTACAGTGCACGCATGTACTGTTTCGCCCGTCACAAAATTAACCCATACAGACGACCCGTAATGTGAGTTAAAAACTTGGAGAGAAGCCCTATCCACTGACATATCTCTATTTTATCTTTTGTACTTTCCCTGCGTTCGTGTTCTGAAGCCCAATAGCTATGTATCAATAATTGTATAAAGAATATGGCAGTCAAATGAATTTGAGACAGACACGCAAGTACACTGTTTACTTCAAATGGTTCAAATGACTCTAAGCACTATGGGACTTAATATCTGAGGTCATCAGTCCCCTAGAACTTAGAACTACTTAAACCTAACTAACCTAAGGACATCACCCATATCCATATACGAGGCAGGACTCGAACCTGCGACCGTAGCAGCAGCGCGGTTGCGGACTGAAGCGCCTAGAACCGCTCGGCCACCACGGCCGGCTACACACTGTTTACTATCTCAAAAGTAATCGCCATAAGTGTTTACACATTTACCGCACTGTGACAAAATACGGATAATGCGCTCATGAAAAACTGTTCGGTGTTGCCTATCGTTATGAAACTGGTATGAATACAGCATGTTCTATGTACCAAGTGTTATTTCCGGTACAAGACGTTTAATCACGCATTTTACGAAACCGTTTTTTAATTGTCATTAAATTTGTGAATAAATCTTATAAAAAACTAATCTTCGTCATTGTGATGAATGAAAATGTCACTCAAGTGTGTAAGCATGGAGAAAGTTAATAACCAGTGGCTTAAGTATGTTAAATGCTGGGGAGTAGTTTGCCGAGAGAAGTTACGTATGGACGGCATGTGGTCAAACTTGGGCGAGTGTTGCCTAACAATGCTCAAACGAATCTTTTTGTAATTATGAACCACAAAGAAAAAAGTGTGTTTAAAATTTGTGAAGTGATTTTAAGAAAAATCAACGAAGTGAAAATTAAAACGGGCTCACTAATTTGGTGAAAATTGATGCAACAAGATCAAACCTAATTCCTGCAAATCGAAATATTTTGTGAACATTTTACAGGAATGCGGGAAAGAAGACTCCTAGACGTGGACCACGGGAAACGATGAAGAAGAGTATTACCACGCACGTACCAACTATTTTGATCAATCAGCATTTTTTAACTTTCCACCCTGCATGCTCAGTGTGAGACCTGAAGTCGACAGAGAGAGAATTTAAATACTTAATGCGAATCGATTAATAAATAGTTTGGACAAGAAGAGAACAGAAGCTTTTGAAATGTGGTGCTACAGAAGAATGCTGAAGATTAGATGGGTAGATCACATAACTACTGAGGAGGTATTGAATAGGATTAGGGAGGAGTTTGTGGCACAACTTGAGTAGAAGAAGGGACCGGTTGGTAGGACATGTTCTGAGGCATCAAGGGATTACAAATTTAGCATTGGAGGGCAGCGTGGAGGGTAAAATCGTAGAGGGAGACCAAGGGATGAATACAGTAAGCAGATTCAGAAGGATGTAGGTTGCAGTAAGTACTGGGAGATGAAGAAAGTTGTACACGACAGAGTTAGCATGGAGAGCTGCATCAAACCAGTCTCAGGACTGAAGACAACAACAAACAATCGGAATCAGTAACTGCAGGGTGCGGGGCCAGACTGTGGAAGCAAGATTGTAGGCACGCGCGCATCCCTTCATCCGAAGCCAACTGACGGTCACGAAATGTATGTGTTCACGGCTCTATAAATTTGTAAATCGCATCGAGAGAGATCGACTATATAGAGGATGCGTAAGGGCCGCCCAATCGAACGACTGGAACGTTGTCGAAACAACACTGGGAACATGTGGGCGGGCATCATCCCGCAACAGAACGATGTAGTTTTGACTACGCTGCAGAGGTTTCACGATTGGTCCAAAAACTGGTAGTGTACTCTCAATGTAAGTAAACGTCACGTACTGCGCGTAAATAGCAGAGGAGATGCATCTCTATTCCATTACTCTATTACAGAGAAATGACAACTGTGAAATGCTTAAAATGGTTCAAATGGCTCCGACCACTATGGGACTTTACTTCTTAGGTAATCAGTCCCTTAGAACTACTTAAACCTAACTAACCTAAGGACATCACACACATCCATGCCAAAGGCAGGATTTGAACCTACGACCGTAGCGGTCACGCGGGTCCAGACTGCAGCGCCTAGAACCGCTCGGCCACCCCGGGCGGCTGAAATACTTAGCAGTAATCAAAAAGGTCGACGTAAAATGAAATGACCACGTCAAATCTTTTTTAAGAGAAACGAGACCGCAGACCGAGGTTGATTCAGAAGGGCGTCGCTTTCGGCCACGGGGTCCTTCAGTAGGGGCCAGAGCGCTACTGACAAGGGAACCTCCCCATCGCACCCCCCTCAGATTTAGTTATAACTTGGCACAGTGGATAGGCCTTGATAAACCGAACACAGATCAATTGAGAAAACAGGAAAAAGTTGTGTGGAACTGTGAAAAAATAAGCAAAATATACAAACTGAGTAGTCCATGGGTCACATATGCTACATTATGGAGTTCGTTGGTTCAGGAGCGCCGTGGTCTCGTGGTAGCGTGAGTAGCTGCAGATGAAGAGGTCAGAGGTCCTTGGTTCAAGTCTTCCCCCAAGTGAAAATTTTACTTTCTTTATTTTTGCATAGTTATTATCTGTCCGTTCGTTCATTGACGTCTCTGTTCACTGTAATAAGTTTAGTGTCTGTGTTTTGCGACCGCATCGCAAAACCGTGCGATTAGTAGACGAAAGGACGTGCCTCTCCAATGGGAACGGAAAACATTTGATCGCAAGGTCATAGGCCAACCGATTCCTCCACAGGAAAACACATCTCATATATTCTATACGACACTGGTGGCGGCATGTGCGTCACATGACAGGAATATGTTGTCGACCGACCTAACTTGTACACTTGGCGAATGGGTAAAAAGACTCTTCTACCTTGCCTGATTTAGGTTTTTTTGTGGATGTGATAATTACTCCCAAAAAAGTAATGAAAACATAAGAGAAATAAAAAATTAAAATTTTCACTCGATTGAAGATTTGAACCAAGGACCTTTCGTTCCGCAGCTGCTCACGTTACCACGAGACCACAGAGCTCCTGCTGCCACAGCGTCCTTGATGTTACATATCTTCCCATGAACTACTCAGTTTGTATATTTTGCTTATTTTTTCTCAGTTCCACACAACTTCTTCCTGTTTTCTCAATTGATCTGTGTTCAGTTTTTCAAGGCCTATCCACTGTGCCAACTTATAACTAAATCTGAGGGGGGTGCGATGGGGAGGTTCCCTTGTGAGAAGTGTCTATCTTTGCCCGAGGCGCGGGTGGGAGATCCCAGCGGCGGCGGAGTCCACGCCTGGACGCAGATAAGGCGGCCCTCGGCCCAGGCCGGGCAATCTATCTATCAACACCGGAGCGGCCGTTACGTAAGGCGCGGCCTGATGAGCGTGACGTCACAGCAGCGCGCCGGTCACGTGAGGAGAGCGGGTCACGGCCGCGCCGCGCCTGCTCTAGCGTGGCGGGCGGTGTGTTGTACATCCCGGTCCTCGCGTCCAACGTACGGAACCTCACCAGGCCGCACGGCAGACGCTACATAATCCGCCACGATACGAGACAGAGAACAGCATATACCACATCATTTCCGCGAACTGATTCTGTGCCGGCCCCCCGCCCATTATCCAACAGTATCCTGTTGTAGGAGGTCTCCTCCAGCCTGGAGGTGATGACACCAACTTTCCCTGATCTTGCCGCCGGAGCCAATCAGGTGGTTCACAGGCTCACACTTTCCACGGCGAGGAAGTAGCGCCTTAAGCCGTCGGCACACGGACCGTGCTGTCGAAAGTTAACGTTGAGCGTGCCGAGTTCGACGTGCTGCTGAACGCTCAGGAACGATGTGACTCGTGCACACGGTACGTGGGCCCCAACGTGGTATACGCGATCGCAACGCACTCCAGCGGCAGTTGAGGGATGTTTCTAGTACGGAAATCACACTGTTTACTGAACGGGCGCGCGTAAAATTCCCACGTTAGCTCTATTAAAACGCACGTTTCCTCCATTGTCCACCAAAAGGAAAGTACAATGTCCAATCCATAAGGACACAGGCTCATAAAAGTTACATTACAAATAGTGCGTTACAAATTTCGAATACTTCTCCGCATAAGATAAGCATTATTTCATCATTTCCACATTTTAGTAAAACCCCAAGGTCAGTCTTACTTGATCAGTGTTCCTACCCAGTAGCAAAATGTTTGCAACATGTGATTTACGAAGCGAAAAACAAAATATCTTTATACAAGTAGCGCAAGCTGTCCTGTAACATTAAGCCAATCGAACAAAGTCAACCCTCAAAAAAAGGTGAACTTGTATTTACATAACATCCAATATTATAGTCTATACTTATATTAAACTAATAGTAAACTATCAGAACCTAATAAAAACGCGAATGTTAGGGAAAAAAAATTGGTTGTGTCAGGACGCGAACCACCGCCCCAACAAAAAATCTCATTACTAGACAGTGACGCTATTCATTACGCTAAATCAACATCACAGCTTTAGTAACTTACGATAGTATGTTGCCACTCGCTAAAAAACTTAATCGTAGTTATGTTACTAATTGAAATTTAATTATAACACATTGTACCAAGAACAATGCGTTTTGGGTGGTTCTTCAGTGTGTCGCTGCCTTCAAATAGCCTACTCTCATAGTACCCAAGTTACAATAATTCTTTTTCCACGAATATGATGTTGCTCATTATTGTATTGGAACGAATCACACAGTTACGAACGGATTTTGCAGTGATTCTCAATTTGCTGGTGCTCGGAACGACATATATACATATAGGCTTCAAATGAATGCCAATATGGCGCCTCACAACTCTGTACTGAAGGGAGGCGGCGGGATTGTGACGTAGGTGGCGTTGTGCCATTTCATTGGTCAACGCTCAGAATATCTGACATGCCAGATACTGCTCTGCACGATCGGAAAGACTCCCGAGCGTGCTGTTCCATGCTGTGACGTCAGAAACTCGGCACGCTCAATGCTCAACGTTCGGATGCTCGGTCCGTGTGCCGACGGCTTTACACTCATGGGCTAGGAGGTAGCGCCTTATTCTCATGGAGTAGCAATACGCACACATAAAGATGACGTTACTCTCACGTACACGAGCTGTCAAAGGACAGGGCATTGGCGAAGCTCTCATTTGTACTCTGGTGGTTCATGTGAAATGGTTTCAGACGTCATTACGAAATTAACACTTTGAACGAGGAATGATAGCTCGACCTAGACGCATGTGACATATCAGTAGCTGAGTGGTCATCGCAATAGAATGTCAATCCTAAGGGCCCGTGTTCGATTCCCGGCTGGGTCGGAGATTTCCGCCACTCAGGGACTGGGTGTTGTGTTGTCCTAATCCTCATCATTCCATCCCCATCGACGCATAAGTCGCCGAAGTGGCGTCAAATCGAAAGACTCGAAACCGGCGAAAGGTCTACCCGACGGGAGGCGCTAGTCACACGACATTTATTTTAGTTGGACCCCAGGAAACTGGAAAAATGTGGCCTGTTCAATTCAACCCCCATTCGTTGGTCTCATAGTAGGGTGCGAGCGTCACACAGACCCCATGAGCCCATGAACCCAGGTTGACAACAAGGCACTGTGCAAGTTGGTGGTGGCTCCATAACGGTGTGGGCTGTGTTTACCTGGAATGGACTGGTCCTATGGTCCAACTGAAGCCATCATTCAGTGGAAATGGTTATGTTCGCCTAGGTGGAGACCAATTGCAGCCATTCATGGAGTTCATGTTACCAAACCGCGATGCAATTTTTATGGGTGACCGTATCACTGGGCCACAATTGTTCATGATGCTTAGGGACCGATGACTTCAGCAGTTTGGTCCCATAAGACCTAACCACAAATTTTCAAAAATTTCGCACTGGTTACGTTCGCCTAGTTGGAGACCAATTGCAGCCATTCATGGAGTTCATGTTACCAAACAGCGATGCAATTTTTATGGGTGACCATATCACTGGGCCACAATTGTTCATGATGCTTAGGGACCGATGACTTCAGCAGTTTGGTCCCATAAGAACTCGCCACAAATTTCCAAAAGTTTCGCACTGGTTACGTTCGCCTAGTTGGAGACCAATTGCAGCCATTCATGGAGTTCATGTTACCAAACAGCGATGCAATTTTTATGGGTGACCATATCACTGGGCCACAATTGTTCATGATGCTTAGGGACCGATGACTTCAGCAGTTTGGTCCCATAAGATCTCACCACAAATTTTCAAAAATTTCTCAACGGTTACGTTCGCCTAGTTGGAGACCAATTGCAGCCATTCATGGAGTTCATGTTAGCAAACAGCGATGCAATTTTTATGGGTGACCATATCACTGGGCCACAATTGTTCATGATGCTTAGGGACCGATGACTTCAGCAGTTTGGTCCCATAAGAACTCGCCACAAATTTCCAAAAGTTTCGCACTGGTTACGTTCGCCTAGTTGGAGACCAATTGCAGCCATTCATGGAGTTCATGTTACCAAACAGCGATGCAATTTTTATGGGTGACCATATCACTGGGCCACAATTGTTCATGATGCTTAGGGACCGATGACCTCAGCAGTTTGGTCCCAT
Source organism: Schistocerca americana (assembly GCF_021461395.2). NCBI lineage: Eukaryota > Metazoa > Arthropoda > Insecta > Orthoptera > Acrididae > Schistocerca > Schistocerca americana. The sequence goes on from NC_060129.1 coordinate 153,642,163, forward strand.
AAGAACTCGCCACAAATTTCCAAAAGTTTCGCACTGGTTACGTTCGCCTAGTTGGAGACCAATTGCAGCCATTCATGGAGTTCATGTTACCAAACAGCGATGCAATTTTTATGGGTGACCATATCACTGGGCCACAATTATTCATGATGCTTAGGGACCGATGACTTCAGCAGTTTGGTCCCATAAGACCTCACCACAAATTTTCAACAATTTCGCACCGTATACGTAGAAGGCCCCCGTGCTGCTGTGGCGCAGTCCAGCGGGCAGACGGGCGGCTCTTGCTTTATACGCCGGCCCTGCTCACTGCCTCACGTGAGACAATCAACCGCTAGCGAGGCGAGTTCACTGATTACGGACCCACACGGAACCGGTGTAGGAACACCACTGGCGGACGATGTCAACCTTTGCTCCGCAAAACTGCATTAGCGCTCTGTCCACGGTTGACGGGTTTCTCGTCGCTTAAGATAGCCAAGTTAAGGAATAGCTACTCCTTTTCCATTTTGTGGTGAACTGCGTAGTTACCAACCGTGCACAGGCAGGGTGACGACTCCAGCGAGCGACCAAATGGTGTAAATTGCCTGAAGATGGCGGCAAAATATATAATGCCATTGTCACTGTCATTTTGAATAACTGATTATAAGTAAATCAATCGCTTTTATTCTTAACACAACTATGTTGTCTAAAAAAACTGCGTTTACGACAATAACGACGGAAAAATGCCTATTAAACGTTACGTCACTAGTATTTATTACAAAACAGCTAAAACGGCCGTGCAGTCCCGCTATATGTTGCCTGTCTAGAGGTTTGCTGAAGCGACAAGAATGTTACTTTCAGAATCCATATAAATAAAAATCAAATTGTCCAATGTATCAACAATTACCGCCTGAGAACGCCTTGACCGATCTGCTTGATTTTTCTTTTCTTGTGTTGGTAATTTCAAAACAAGGTTTACACGAACGTAAATATTTCGAAAATCCACCGGAAAAATAGCAAATTAAAATCGATTGTGAAACCTCATCACCAGAGAACTGCTCAACCGGTTTGGTTGACTGATAACGTCGTTCTTTAGTCCATCTAATCTCCAAACCAACCAAACGATTTGTTCTTTCTTTTCTTTTTTTGCGTTCGTAATTGAGGATGATAATGGTGTATTTGGTACGAAAAACAAAAAAAAATCCATTCAGTTTCGTAGCTCTACTTGTACATATTTCAAACAAAAGAAAACGAATTATATATACATATATATATATATACTACTGGCCATTAAAATGACGAAGATGACGTGCTACAGCCACGAAATTTAACCGACCGGAAGATGAAGTGATATGCAAATGATTAGCTTTTCACGGCACTCACACAAGGTTGGCGCCGGTGGCGACACCTACAACATGCTGACATGACAAAAACGTTGTTGTGATGCGTCGTGTAACGAAGAGAAATGCGTACCATCACGTTTCCGACTTTGATAAAGGTCGGATTGTAGCCTACCGCGGTTACGGTTTATCGTATCGCGACACTACCGCTCGCGTTGGTTGAGGTCCAACGACTGTTAGCAGAATATGGAATCGGTGGGTTTAGGAGGGTAATACGGAACGCCGTGCTGGATCCCAATGGCCTATTATCACTAGCAGTCGAGATGACAGGCATCTTATCCGCAAGGCTGTAACGGATCGTGCAACCACGTCTCGATCCCTGAGTCAACAGATGGGGACGTTTGCAAGACAACAACCATCTGCACGAACAGTTCGACGACGTTTGAAGCAACACGGACTATCACCTCGGAGACCGTGGCTGCGGTTACCCTCGACGCTGCATTATACAGACGAGCGCCTGCGATGGTGTACTCAACGACAAACCTGGATGCACGAATGGCAAAACGTCATTTTTTCGGATGAATCCAGGTTCTGTTTACAGCATCATGATGGTCGCATCCGTGTTTAGCGACATCGCGGTGACCGCACATCGGAAGCGTGTATTTGTCATCGCCATACTGGCGTATCACCCGGTGTGATGTTATGGGGTGCCATTGGTTACACGTCTCGGTCACCTCTTGTTCGCATTGACGGCACTTTGAATAGTGGACGTTACATTCCAGATGTGTTACGACCCGTGGCTCTACCCTTCATTCGATCCCTGCGACACCCTACATTTCAGCAGGATAATGCACGACCGCATGTTGCAGGTCCTGTACGGGCCTTTCTGTATACCGATAATGTTCGACTGCTGCCCTGGCCAGCACATTCTCCAGATCTCTCACCAACTGAAAACGTCTGGTCAATGGTTGCCGAGCAACTGGCTCGTCTCAATACGCCAGTTACTGCTCTTGATGAACTGTGGTATCGTGTTGAAGCTGCATGGGCAGCTGTACCTGTACACGCCATCCGAGCTCTGTTTGACTCAATGCCCAGGCGTATCAAGGCCGTTATTACGGGCAGAGGTGGTTGTTCTGGGTACTGATTTCTCAGGATCTATGCACCCATATTGCGTGAAAATGTAACCACATGTCAGTTTTGGTATTTGTCCAATGAATACCCGTTTATCATCTGGATTTCTTCTTGGTGTAGCAATTTTAATGGACAGTAGTGTATATGACGCTGAAAAATTTGTTACCGAAACATTTTTTTACACGACACTCTAATGAACCTTCGGACAGAGATAAGCTAGGCCAGCAGAGGTCAACGAACGAGACACAATGAATTCGCCCGAACGTTGGCCACCAATGCATTGGCACCGTGCTCGACTCCTCGTCCTCGAAGGGCGTGCAGCCAGGGAATTCGGCCACGGGGAATCACATTTGTCTCTGATAACTTGCCGATCTTGCTCCCGTTTTGTTATCGCTATAAAGCGGCGTTTCAATTAGGATCTGAACAGCTGACACTATAAGGGGAGGATTTATCAGTTGGGACAGGTGCAGCACATATTTTACTGCAAGACGTTGATTATCAGAAAAAGAAGGAAACGACCTCTCTTTTAAAAAGTAGAGAGCCGTGTGGTGGGAAAAAATTAGTGTCTACCTTAAAGCTGAATAAAAATAAGGGCTGTTTCATACTTTCTCCGAATAAAAGCTACAGACTACGAATTGTTATTGAACTGTGCTGGACGTCACATTTCCGAAGAGACTACCTATTTTAGGAGAGCAGTACCTGCAGCAAGAAGTTAATATTCTCTCCCAGTATTTATTTGTTTCTCTTCGTCGTTCGCGGGAAAAAAATATATCCATAAAGATATCATTTTCTTTTTCACATCGTGTACATTATTTTCTAACAGTCGAATTATTTCCCTCAAATCGCTGTCTTTTCAGTTTCGTTTTTCAATTGCAGCTCTTAGGGACGTGCTTGTCCACGATAAACCTAGCACCTTTAATGCTCTCTTCATATAACACTCCATACTCCAGTATTTTTAAACACAATAAACACACACCCTTTGCGAGAACAGGCAATCAGCGACTGTTTTTCAGGACAGCTACAAGTCGCAGCCAGTCTGTCTTATTGGCTGGTTTCGCTCTTTAATTCAACAGCCAACTATTGTCAATAAAATCTTCGTTTACAAATCACGTCATATCTAAGAAAACACCGGAGGTTTCGACAGCTGTCTCCGCCATCGTCATCAGGAGTTGAAATGACTGACTGCCGCCGGGGTTGGCGAGCCCTGACAGTCAGTAGTTTCAGGCCCCCCCCGGGCAGTCAGTCATTTCAACTCCTGATGACGAAGGCGGATACAGCCGTCGAATGCTCGGATGTTTTCTTCGAAATGACGCGGCTTGCAAACATAGAAGATTTTATCTGCGATAATGGTGAAATCTGAAGAAATGACTTAAAATCTGTGCCTCGGCCGCGACTTGAACCCGGGTCTCCTTGCTTATAGGAATGCTGACAATTACACCACCATAGCACTACGGCAGACATTCCTACAAGGACTATTAAAGTCCAGTGCCCTTCCCAACACATATCTTCAGCTTATTTTCCCCCTAAAGGCTCTCCGGCGCTGGATTAGCACCCCCAGGTCATCTAATTTTTTTGTTTTATTTTATTGAAGCATGCCACCACGAAAGACTTCGAGGATATAAGCCAACTACTGTACTCTAAACTAGAGTTTCTGAAGATGTTCGTGTTAAATTAAAATCTGGAACCGATAAAAAAAGGGTGCAAGTGCAACTTGTGGCTGTCCTGAAAAACTAGACATCCGCTCTGGAGAGACAACAAGGCGCTACTGAACCAACGAACATTCGATCTGACGTCCGAACTAGGAGAGGGGTCCTAACGCCGACCAACCGACACTCCTTTGATGCCATTGCCACAGCAGATCTAGCCGCAACGAAGGCCAACCGCTTGGTCGGGTACGATTTGCAGCCCGTACACACTAAAGCCGTCGGCACACGGACCGTGCATCGGAATGTTGAGCGTTTAGCCATGCTGAGTTTATGACGTCACAGCGTGGAATAGCACGCTCCGGAATCTTCCCGATCGTGCAGAGCAGTATCTGGCATGTCAGATATTGTGAGCGTGCGTCTGAGCGTCGACCAATGAGATGGCACAACGCCACCTACGTCACACGCACGCCGTCCCCCTTCAGTACAGAGTTGTGAGGCGCCATATTGGCATTTTTTTGAAGCCTATATGTATATCTGCAGTTTCTGAGCACCAGCAAATTGAGAATCACTGCAAAATCCGTTCTTAACTGTGTGATTCGTTCCAATACAATAATGAGAAACATGATATTCGTGGGAAAAGAATTACTGTAACTTGCGTATTATGAGAGCAGGGTATTGGAAGGCAGCGACACACTGAAGATCCACCCAAAACGCATTGTTCTTGGTACAATTTCTTATAATTAAATTTCAGTTAGTAATATATTTATCTAAAGTTACCGTTTTCAGCAGGGGTAAGATAATACGATTAGATACAAGGCGAGCCCGCATCTCGTGGTCGTGCGGTAGCGTTCTCGCTTCGCACACCCGGGTACCCGGGTTCGATTCCCGGCGGGGTCAGGGATTTTCTCTGCCTCGTGATGGCTGGGTGTTGTGTGCTGTCCTTAGGTTAGTTAGGTTTAAGTAGTTCTAAGTTCTAGGGGACTGATGACCATAGATGTTAAGTCCCATAGTGCTCAGAGCCATTTGAACCATTTTTGATACAAGGCGATTGGTGTTCGTTTAGCGTAACGACCAGCATCACAAGCTACTACGCATGAATAATTATTATGATACATACGCCAACTTCCTCACAAGAACAGTCATGTGAACTCCATTTTCGATGATGCGATTCAGAACATGAAGAAACGAGAGACAATTTGATCTTTGAAAAACAAATACGATCAAGTGACGAACATCACTATCTGGTTTAGACTTGGATTTTTTTTCTAAAATGCCAAGGAACCTTTGTTTTATTACTTTTAAATGTCAATTGAAAAATATGTACTACTGTGGAATGTTATGACTAATAAAAAAAATGGTAGAGCATTTAAAAAAAAAAAAAAAAAAAAAAAAAAAAAAAAAAAAAAAAAAGGAAAAGTAGAGTCGCTGTCCAGTTGAGAGATCTTTGTTGGGGCGGTGGTTCGCGACCCAATACTACCAAAAATTTTTTCCCTAACATTCGAGTTTTTATTAGGTTTTGATACTTTGTTATTACTTTAATATAAGTATATAGAATAATATTGCATGTTATGTAAATACAAGTTCACCTTTTTTTGAGGGATGACTTTGTTCGATTGGCTTAATCTAAAGGACAGGTTGCCCTACTTGTATAAAGATATTTTGCTCCTTTTTGTTTTGCGCTTCGTAAATCACATGTTGCAAACATTCTGCTACTGGGTAGGAACAGTGATCAAGTAAGACTGACCTTGGGGTTTTACTAAAATGTGGGAATGATGAAATAATGTTTATCTTATGCGGAGAAGTATTCGAAATTTGTAACGCACTATTCGTAATGGAACTTTTATAAGCCTGTGTCCTTATGGATTGGACTTGGTACTTTCCTTTTCGTGGACAATGGAGGAAACGTGCGTTTTAATAGAGCTAACGTGGGAATTTCAGTCTCGCCCGTTCAGTAAACAGTGTGATTTCCGTACTAGAAACATCCCTCAAACTGCCGCTGGAGTGCGTTGCGATCGCGTATACCACGTTGTGGCCCACGTACCGTGTGCACAAGTCGCATCGTTCCTGAGCGTTCAGCAGCACGTTGAACTCGGCGCGCTCGGTCCGTGTGCCGACGGCTTAAGCAAATAACGCCCAACGAAGCGACTGGCTGTCGTTGGTCGGCCTGGCGCGTTAGCGCCTTGAGACTTGGCCACGTGCGTCGCATATCTCGGGTCAGCTCTGGCAGAGGTAGCCAGACAGCACTGCTGCCTGCCTCTCTACGTTGCAACTGCCAAGTAGAATGAGACTACAGAGGCCGGTGAGCTGCGTCCCCTACCGGCCGCGGCCTGTGTACTGCGTCCACGGCGTGTGTGTGGCTGTCGGAACACTACTCCAGCCTGCGAGCGCGCCTGTGTTCGCAGCGCAACGTCCGCAATTAGCCCACCAGTTAGCGGCCGCTTGCAGCATTCCTCGGTTGTCTGCTTCACGGCCGCAACGGCGCAAAGGGCGCGCTGCCTATCCACGTCGGAACAATGTGCTAAAACATTACAAATTTAAAGAAGAGACACTCCAACTTGACAATGGCGTTGTAACTTCATCGGAAAAATATTACACTATGTGATCAAAAGTATTCGGACACCACCTAAAACATACTACTGCCAGGTACTCCATTTGAGCGATATCAGTAGTCATTATCGTGAGAGAGCAGAATATTGGGATTTTAACGCTTTATAATATTTATTACATTACACTTACGGTTGTAAATGATATGTCAAATGAAAGAGCAACTCAAACAGTTTTACCAAGAACCTTATAAATGTTCAATGTGAGGACCATTTGCCACACAGCACACATCAAGTCTATAACCGAGTTCTTCCCAAACGTTCATAAGTGCGTCTGCAGTGATTGTAGCAACAGCTGCTTCAATCCGGTTTCTTAATTCAGGGAGGTCTGGTGGTAGCGGAGCCACGTACACACGATCCTTGATGAAGCCCCAAAGGAAAAAACTCGCATGGCGTTAAGTCGGGTGAACGTGGACGGCATGCAAAGCAAGCCCTGTCATTGGGTCCCTTGCTGCCTCTCCAGCACGCGGCTATAGACGGCATGTGACAAATGGTGCTCACATTGAACATTTATAAGGTTCTTGGAAAAACTGTTTTGCATTGCTCTTTCATTTGACATGCCATTTATAACTGTAAGTTTAATATAATAAATATTATAAAATGTTAAAACCCGATATTCATTTATAAACACCCTGTATTTATGCAACCTCTTTAAGACAGTACTTCATCATAGATAAATGCATCATCAGCTAAAAGTCTTAGGTTCCCATTAATGTTGTCTGCAAGGGCATTTATATACAACACGAACAGCAAGGGACCCAACACAGCTCCCTGGGGCGCACCCGAATTCACTTCTGCATCTGACGATAACTCTCCATCCGAGATAACGTACTGTGTCCTCCCTAAAGCCGTCGGCACACGGACCGTGCATCCGAACGTTGAGCGTGCCGAGTCTCTGACGTCACAGCGTGGAATAGCACGCTCCGGAGTCTTTCCGAACGTGCAGAGCAGTATCTGGCGTGGGCACGTGATCGGGTGTCGCTTGTGTCATACGTCTGTACGCGAAACATCCCTAGGTCCCCTGTTTCCGATGTGACAGTGAGGTGGCGATACGTACAGCACAAAAGCGTACACGCCAAACTCGTCTGTTGACTCACACCACCGACAGTTCAAATGGCTCTGGCCACTATGGGACTTAACTTCCGAGGTCATCAGTCCCCTAGAACTGAGAACTACTTGAAACCTAACTAACCTAAGGACATCACACACGTCCATGCCCGAGGCAGCATTCGAACCTGCGACCGTAGCGGTCGCGCGGTTCCGGACTGTAGCGCCTAGAACCGCTCGGCCACTCCGGCCGGCGCAAATGTTAGGAACAAAAATTTGGCAGCATTGGGTCGCGAACCACCGCCCCAACGGATGTCTCAACTGGGCAGTGACGCTAAACCAACAACACCCCTCTCATAACTAATCATATTATGTTACGCCTTCCTGAAAACCTTAATCGTAAATATCGTACTAATTGAAACGTAATTATAATACATTGTACCAGAACAATGCTTTTTGGGTGAATCTTCAATGTGTCGCTGCCTTAAAAATAGCCTACTCTCACAATACACCAGTTGCAATAATTCTTTTGCCACGAATATGATGTTTCTCATTATTGTATTGGGACGAATCACACAGTTAACAACGGGTTTTCCAGTGATTCTCAATTTGCCGATGCCGAGAAACGGCATATTTACGTACAGGCTTGAAATGAATGCCAATATGGCGCCTCACAACTCTGTAATGAAGGGGGACGGCGTGCGTGTGACGTAGGTGGCGTTGTGACGTCTCATTGGTCAACGCTCAGACGCACGCTCACAATATCTGACATGCCAGATACTGCTCTGCACGTTCGGAAAGACTCCCGAGCGTGCTGTTCCATGCTCTGACGTCGGAAACTCGGTACGCTCAACGCTCGGATGCACGCTCTGTGTGCCGACGGCTTTACTGTTATGTGGTAAACGCTGTGTACCTCCCTAAGGCCGGTATTACACTATCAAATTTCTTTGCCAAAGATATTTTATGGTGTAATAGGGAACTTTGTCAAATGTCGTCCAATATTTGATCAAATCTTGGGCCTCGGTGTAGATGTGATCAAAGAAGTTCACTGCAATGTGACATGTTACCACGTGGAGCGCTAGCATCGCTGCAGCGTTCTGCCATCTGTAGTGTTTTTGTAAATGCTGCCGGTAAATACAATTGGTGTGTGTCGACAACTACAAAATTAATAGAGATGTATGAAGCTGATGAGACGCTTTACAATATGAGGCACCCTGAATACAAAAATAGATTAAGAAGGTTGGAGACGTGGCCTGACCTGACCTAACCTAACCTAACCTAACCTAACCCTCTCCTGTAGCAAGGAATCGGAGTGTGACAGTGAGCCTCTCTTCTGAAGATGTAGCAGTTCTTAAGTGAGTATTGTGCTTTGTGATACGAGGATACACTTCACAGAGCACATACAGAAACGTATGCTCATCCATTCGTAAGTAACTGATGTGCGACTTGACGTCCTCGACTATAAACTGACGTAACAAGTTGTGCTGAATGCTTTTATCGTGTCGTCGTAAAACCCACGGCTTCGCCCAGGTATGTTTCCTTTTTTCCCCCCGCTTCTCTTGCACATGTGCACACAGTGCAGTTGTGGTACATGCAACTGCTGCGGTTAATAACAAGTTGTTGTTGTAAGGCATCTTGAACTTTGACGAAAAATATGATGACAGTGTAATACCGCTTTTTAGCGCCACGCCGAAGATCTTTGTCAAATATATTTCACGAATATCTAATGACATCTCTGACAAAGAAATCTGATAATGTAATAGCGGCCTAGCGCCATTGGTTCCTGTGGTGGGCGTACTGTAAGACCTTCGGTACACACACCATCAGATTGTTTGACTTGTCGCTGTAACAAAGTAGGCGAGTGCCAGCAATATGTCTCGTTGTCTTGTCGTGGTGTGTTTATCTTCAGCCGTTAGGTCAGACGATAGAAATGCCACTTGCACACTTAGAGTAGCAGATTGACGGTGACCAACTTTAAACAGAACTTGATTTATTTTCACTCACATTTATTAAAATAATAACAATCATAAACGTTACGTAACTCGATTCTGGATGCTGTTTACAATTTACAATCTGAAGTTCCTTTGGTCTTGGTACGTTAGTCTTATTCTCACATATATCTCTGATACATTTATCTTCATGGCTGTGTACAGGAATATGATAATCTTATTAGGTGCAGACTGAAACTTGACTACAGACTGGTACAGAATAATGCAGACCGACTAATCGGAGGTCTGAGCACTCATAATACCTCGCGCGTTCAGGTATCACTGCGCCAGTGTGATCCGCGAGGAGAGAAGGTTCTACGTTAGCAGCAATCTCATTGGCTGCATTACATATTAATACGCGGATCGGCGGAAGCAGAATTTCATCCGTCCCATCCTCTGTTATGTCTGGATATCTGCCCCCCCCCCCTAATTCTATAAGTCCCTCCAGATCCTTGAGCATCATGCAGTCCACCTCGCCTCCCGTATACGCCTCCCGTCCCGTACGCGGATCCTCATTCCTTTCCCCCATCTGCTGCTATTCCTCGAACATATCCGCATCCTCTACACCTCCCACCGCCCTGATCCTCCTCACCCCCTGGTTGTTCCTCTCCTCTCCCATCCCCGCCCCCTGCCACGCCTTCACTGTTGTGTCCCCCCTGCCCTCCACCTCTACAACCTACATCTCCTTTCCCAAAGTGGCTTCCATCAACTCCCCCTTCCGGATGATGCCCTCTCTCCCTCCATTTATCCCTCCTGTCAACTCTGAGCCTCACTCCCCCTCCTTTCCTCTGTCCTTTTCCCGGGCTGCCTCTCCCCCCCCTTCCATCCTCTTTTTCCCCCACCTCCCCTCTCTCTCTGCCTTCTCTCCCCCAAGTCCTTTTGCATTTCCCTCCTCTGCCTCCTCTTATTCCCTCTCGCGTCTGCCCTTCTCCCCCTCTATGAGTCTCTCCTTGGTTCCCCCCCCCTTTTTCGTTTTTTCCTTCCTCCCTCCTTGTTCTTCCTCCTCCTCCTCCAGGTCCCCCCCCCCCATCTGCCTTTGGCTCGGGAGTGTCGTCTTTCTGGCGCCATTTTCGTGCAGTGTTTTACAGTGAGTGTTCCGTGTTGTGTTTTTTGGGAAGTGTTGCGAATGGCCATCATACTGTCGCTGGGTGTGCTTTTTATCTCTAGCGAACAGAAACTGTCGCCACGTTTTTTAATTGTCTGTGTACTACGTTACTTGCCTGATTCCTGTGTCTTTTATTAACATTGCCAACCCCTTTTGCTTTCTGCATTTTTCTGCCATTTTACACTTTAAGTCACCGTTTTATCGCCTGTTTTTCTTGTTTCTTTTCTTCTTCCGTTTTTAAAACAGAAGTCTGTAGGCTGTAGACCAGCGTATTAAGCTGCTGCCAGCCCGCCCCCTTCGGGGGAATTGAAATTCAACAAAGGAATATAAAAAAAAAGAAAGAAAAAAAAAAGAAACAGAATTTGGTCCGTCTCTAATGCAGCGCCATCTCGTATTGCGGAGACGGACGAGCGCTGCGCCTGCGCTGTTGTGCTTAGCTGGGTGCGCTCTAGTGGGAAAGTTGTGTACGCGCTGACTGCGGGGAACTATGTACACGACAGTTCCGTATGTCAAGGTAATCGCTAGAGGACCGACTATCAGCGCTTTCAATGTGTCCCAAAATGTTTGAGGCAGGCCGTATGCAGCGCCCTCTACAACCCCTGAGAAGGCAGTGACGGGTGCTGTGGGCTCTCCCCCTGTGTACGACTTTATACACTGTTACCAGGGCGTCGGCAGTACGGTGCAGCGCGCTGCCTTCGGCGCTGCGGCCGTGCACTGGGGTGGCGTGTCGTGGCCGGAGCGGCTGGCCGGCTGGATTGCTCGCTTGCTTCGAGTGGGCTCTCCCCCCTCGACGAGAGCCGGTCGCGGCACGCCTCGCCGCTCCGGCGCGCTGACGGGCTGAACCAACACCGACTCAAAAGGAAGGCCTCGGCGCTTGTTCGTGGCGCCACGTCAGCTAGGCACGGCCAACGCCGGGTCCGTTGCAGGCAGAAACGCCTGGCCGCGCTTATCACTATAAATCTCTTATTTTTGGACAAAGTGTTTGGTATTATTTTGGCTTCAGCAATTTTATTTAGATGATAGATTTTCTTACTATCGTACAGCTACAAATGAAGATCATAGTTCTGTATTGCTGAATCCTGTCGAAACAAACGCAGATCAATATGAGAAGATGCTTTGCCCCATTGCAAGTTTCGTAAATTTTACATTCAAGAGAGTATATTTACTTGATCCATCTTTTTATCAAAACTTATCCCAACCCCCTTACAATGAACTCGTTTCTTTTACGAGGGTTATTCCAAAAGTAAGGTCCGATCGGTCGCGAAATGGAAAAGACTATGAAAATCCGATAAAGCTTTGCACAGATGTGTTGGGTAGTGTCTCTAGTATAACCCCAGTTAGCATCACGTCGCTCTTCTCATTTCTGAGCTCGCAGTGAGTGCGTAAAGATGTCTAGAAAATAGTGTCTGCCGCCAAGTACGAGGGCCTGGTGAGAAATTTCGCCTGAAGCTATGCAGCCAACATTACATAACTGTCGTGCTGTTTCGTCTTCACGACAATTCTCAGCCGCATTCTGCAGGGGCAATGAAGATGTCTTTGAAGACAACATTTTGACACAGACAACGAGGTGTAGGCCAGCGTGGAGAATTGGCGGAAAGCACTGGCGGCTGCCTTCTATGATGAGGCTATTGAAAAGTTGGTACAACGCTATGACAAAAGTCTAAGTCAGAACGGCGACTACGTAGAGAAGTAGCTAAAAGGTGTAGCTAATTGTTACAAGTAAAACATTTCTGATGTTCACTGTGGTTTCAATTTGGCAATCAATCGGACCTTACTTTTGGAATAACCCTCGTATTTATTTATTTTTGTTTGACATCGTCACTGGAAATGTGAACTAATTTACATGTGTAAATGTCCAACTATTGCCAGTCATTAGATTACAATCGTTTTCAACGAAAGGAATTCTAAACAGGAAACAAAATAGCTTCATACATCAAAAATACTGCTGAGCTTAAACTTTTTTCAAAAAAAAAAAAATAAAATAAAATAAAAAAAAATGGCTCTGAGCACTATGGGACTTGACATCTATTGTCATCAGTCCCCAAGAACTTAGAACTACTTAAACCTAGCTAACCTAAGGACATCACACAACACCCAGTCATCACGAGGCAGAGAAAATCCCTGACCCCGCCGGGAATCGAACCCGGGAACCCGGTCGCAGGAAGCGAGAACGTTACCGCACGACCAAAACGTTTTTAAACATGCACATTAGAAAAGATAAATATTCCCCTCTTGCAACTCAAAGGAGAAACTTTATAAGACAAAAAAATGTTATTTGATAAAACAAGTATATCTCTTTTGCCTCCTCTTCTGTCCTCCACCCCCTCCTCCAGCGTGTACAATCGCAAGATATTTCATTAACATTCAGTGCTCCTCACCCCATAGTCAACCGAGATACCTAAAGAAGAGCACCAGTAAGTTCACAGTTTCTTGTAAAAGCAACCCAGTACAAACGTAACTTCCTCAGATTTGCAAATAAGATAAAGAAGCACGAATTCTGCTGCTCTGGTCCATGAAGTTGTTTTTGTATGTCAATCCATAAAACAGGTGGAAATTTAAGTTCAGGAGTACACTACTTGTCAAGAAGTGTAATGAATTGCACAATTAATTGATTGCAGAAATCTCTCAGAAGAATGTCTGTTGGTCAACTACCGCCAATAGTTTCACTTTGTCGGAGAGGGAGACACCACTATTACGTTTCTGCCTGCAACAGACTTGGCGTTCGCCGTGCCTAGCTGACGTGACGTCACCAACAAGCGCCGAGGCCTTCCTTTGAGTCGGTGTTGGGCGAACACGGCAAGTGCCATCACTCCATCTGCCAGGACCTTCGCTCTGTGCAGGGGCAGTCAGAGCAAGCCGACACGCGTCTCGTCATATCCGTAGACACTGGACCGCTTCTCAAAGAGTGGCGCTCGAAGTTCTAGTGGTACTTTATCTGCCTCTTTGCGGGAGATACGATCACATGAAATGCTGGATGTGGTGACCGTCACGGCTTTTAAATCTTGAGCCCCGCGCTCGAAATTATTGTTTGTATTTTAGTTTTACTGGTTTCATTTACCTACCCGTGTCCGTAGAATGGTACTACACAAATTTTTCTTTCGAAGCGCGGGATTAGCCGAGCGCTCTAAGGCGCTGCAGTCATGGACTGCGCGGCTGGTCCCGGCGGAGGTTCGAGTCCTCCCTCGCGCACGGGTGTGTGTGTTTGTCCTCAGGATAATGTAGGTTAAGCAGTGTGTATGCCTAGGGACTGATGACCTTAGCAGTTAAGTCAGATAAGATTTCACACACATTTGGACTTTTTTTTTCTTTCGAAATGAAGCGATACAATCGCATTATATTAACTTTTAAAATTACAACTGGACGACAATAACACACACACACACACACACACACACACACACACACACACACACACACACACACACACACACACACACACACAAGTCCATCCGCGCCATACAATTTGCAACGAGACTCGTCCGAGCAAGCAACAGGTTTCCAGTCATCAACAGTCGAATGTCAGTGTTGACGGAACCAGGCGGCGCGTAAGCTTTGTGTCGCGCGGTCGTCAAGGGTACACGAGTGGGCCTTCGGCTCCGAAAGCCCATAGCGATTATGTTTCGCTGAATGGTTCGCAAAAATCATTCAAATGGCTCATCAGTCCCCTAGAATTACAACTACTTGAAACCTAACTAACCTAACGCCATCACACACACCTGTGCCCGAGGCAGGATTCGAACCTGCGACCGCAGCAGCAGCGCGGTTCCGGACTGAAGCGCCTAGAACCGCTCGGCCACAGCGGTCGCCGAATGGTTCGCACGCTGACACTCGTTGACGAGCCAGCATTGAAATCTGCAGCAATTTGCGGAAGGGTTGCACTCCTGCCAAGTTAAATAATTCGTTGGGCCCGTTCTTGCAAGATCTCTGTCCGACCGCAGCGATGCCGGAGATTTGATATTTTACCGCATTCGTGGTGTTCGCGGTACATTCATAAAATGGCCGTACGGCAAAATCCCGACTTCATCGCTACTTCGGAGATGCTGTGACCCATCGCTCGTGCGCCGACTATAACACCACGTTCAAACTCACTTAAATCTTGATAACCTGCCAGTGCAGCAGCAGTAACCGATCTTACAACTGCGCCAGACACTTGTTCTATTATATAAGCGTTGCCGACGGCAGCGCACTGTTCTGCCTGTTACATATGTCTGTATTTGAATATGCATGCCTATAGCAGTTTCTCTGCCCTTATATACAGTGGCGGTCAAAATAATAGAGCCACCTGGCAAAGGTTTGGAATAAAGTGCACATTTATTACTTGACATGTTTGAACTATGATGGAAACCATTACAACCGAGTCACATTGTACTATAGTCAGTTATATCGATAACACAACACAAAATAATCAGTAATAATCGATAATATTCAAAAGAATACCGGACCACAGGGTCAAAAAAATAGAGCCAATTGAAACAAATATATTGTACTTGATCTCAGTCTTATGAAACGTACAGGAACAGTCTTTTTTGCATAGGACTGCATTAGTACTTCGTGGGGTAACCCTTATTTTTGAGGATTGCCCTGCACCTCTTACCCATAGAGTCTACTAAACGCCTGCATTCGTCACTACTGATCGCATACCAGGGTCTCTGGATTTCTTCCCACAGTTTTTCTGACGATGTAGCTTTTGAGCGGTCAATTCTCTTGTCTAAGATCTCCCATAAGTTCTCAATGGGTGATGCGTCAGGGGACTGAGGTGGCCACTCTAATACTTCGATATTGTGCTCTTGAACAAACTGCCTTATGATCCTTGCAGTATGCTTTGGATCGTTATCGTGCTGAAATTTCCATTTCAGCGGCATTTCCTCTTCAGCATAAGGCAGCATCACATTTGCCAAGATGTCTTTGTACATTTCTGCGTTCATTATGCCGTTGATACGGTGTATTGGACCAATGCCGTACCACGAAAAACATCCCCATACCATAACACTTCCGCCACCGTATTTCACAGTTTTTAAAGTGTACTTGGGATTAAATTCCTGGTTTGGTGGGCGGCGCACATAGACTTTTCCGTCTGAGGCAAACCTATTAAACTTGGATTCATCGGACCAAAGGATGTTCCTCCACCAAGTATTAGGTTTGTGTTCATTTCTCCGGGCAAAGGCTAACCTTTTCCGAACATTAGCTTGTGAAACATGTGGCTTCTTTCTTGCAATGCGCCCATTCAATTTTGCAGATCTCAGTCGTCTTTGAATCGTTGAGGTTGATGGTTGAACATCATGTTCGTCGCTAAACAAAATGGCTTTCAGTCGTGGTGTTGACAAAAATGGGACTTTCTTCACTTCCCTAGTGATGAGTCTGTCTACGCGAGGAGTAGTTACACGAGGTCGCCCCCTGTTCTCCACCTGCGGCTTTGTTTGTTTTGACCGTCTCATGGCGTTCTGGACTCGTTTTCGCGAAACGTGCAAGACATTGGCTATTTTATTCATGGACATCGCACTTTTGAACATCCGGAACATTATTATACGCTCATCGTCACTGGTATGCTTTGCTCTGCCCATCTAGACGAATGTAAACAAAACCACACGTCAATTTACATACAAAACAACTGCATAAAAATCAATTTAAAGGCACATGTGTAAAGCGGCTCTATTATTTTGACCCATAAGATTCTTACCTTTATGCCTCTTTTCACACGTCTAGCTCAAACGCTTCCTTTCGGACGACTAAAGATAGCAGCAACGTCTTCCCTGATGTTGTCTACAAGGGACTGACAACACGGCACTCGTGGCGATTTCGCGAACTAATAGATATCCTAGTTCTTAATCTCGTCAATAGAGGTGGCTCTATTATTTCGACCGCCACTGTATATGTATAGGGTGAAGCGAAATTCGCGCACTCGGTCTTCGCAAAGCGACTCTTCACGTGCCAACGATAAAAAAAATGTCTCTCACTAAATTTCGTCCGTCGAGTACATTCGCCAGAAAAAGGACTTTAAAGAGTGGCAATCTGGCAACCCTGCAACCACATCCAGGGTAACTACCTCCGTCAGCACAATTCTGTTGTGCTGTACTGTTGGTACAGTGGATAGAGTTCTGGGTTTGCGTGCAGGAGGTCGATGTTTCGATGCTGAGTTGACGCATAGGTTTTTTTATTTCGTAAATTTAGTCCAGGAGGTATGGCATGTGGCATCTTAATCGTCAATAGCCATTGCATCGGGTCCTCTACAAAACATGTGCACTTAGATACTGCAATATATACCTCTAAATTATCATATTCTGATATTTCATTCTCATTTCAATTTCATTCTTATATTAGTTCTTACGTGTTATTCATACGTTTGTTCTGCAGGAAGATTTCGTGGATCCCCTTGGATGATACCGATCGTAGGAACATTCGAAGCACGAGTATTCGCAACAGCACGAGCATCGGAAGAAGGCTGGTTTGCCGCAGTGGCATTTCTTCGCATGAATCTCACTCGGAACAGAAACGTCGCTAACAGTGACGAAGATTTGCCCGTTGGGAAAAAACTCGCGGGAAACCATGCGCTACCTTTTCGCAGAACTAGCACTTGCAATTGTAATGAATGATGATAAAGGTACAGTAATCCGAGCGAAAACAAATCGAAATGATTTCTCTCTTTTTAAAAAAGATTTATCATCTGACGTACAGTTAGTACACGAATAAGGACTGGAAAACATTGGTGTAGTGAACTTCAACAGGGATAGATGGCAATATAAGTGAAAGACAAAAATAGAAGAGATAACTGGGTTTCGAAAATGGCGCGCAAAGTTAAGAACGCGCCACGCTAACCACTCTGGCAACCGAGCGAGGTGGCGCAGTGGCTAGCACACTGGACTCGCATTCGGGAGGACCACGGTTCAATCCCGTCTCCGGCCATCCTGATTTCCCTAAATCGCTCCAAATGCCGGGATGGTTCCTTTGAAAGAGCACGGCCGACTTCCTTCCCCGTCCTTCCCTAATCCGATGAGGCCGATGACCTCCCTGTCTGGTCTCCTTCCCCAAAACCAACCCAACCCCACTGTGGCACCATATCGCTTGCGGATATCACGCGGTCGAAGGCACATATAGTAGCGGAAAATACGTGGAGACGTCTGACCGTCGTTTTCTCAGAAACGGTCGAGTACGTAAGGATAAGGAGGGACTCGTGCTGGCTTGCTTCCACAGCCAGCTTATGGCACTTGTGGGTGGCGGCAGCGGCGGGGCGCTGCGCTGCTGTGTCCCAGTTGGCGGTAACGGTGCCGCCGCCGCATTCCTGAGGATGCGCGCGCTCGGCCGCAACGCCGCTCGCTTCCCGCTGCCAAAACGTGGACCCGAGCTCTGCTGTCTGCCCCCGCGACGTCCCTCCCACCACTACTGCTGCGACGGCACTGAACACAACGTTTATGCTGATTGCTAGCCTCCAGCAAGAAGTTCTGTACAGTTCTGCAGCGCCGCATGCTGAACATACCGACCTGACAGACTATTCGACTAGGTTCGCATCTGCATCCAGGATTTCGCCACTAAGCGCCCCCCCCCCCCAACCCACCTGGTTATAGAATCGCTCTTGTAAAACAATGTATCACGTGAACTGCACTACTCGCCATTAAAATTGTTACACCACGAAGATGACGTGCCACAGACGCGAAATTTAAACGGCAGGAAGACGATGCTGTGATATGCAAATCATTAACTTTTCAGACAATTCACTCAAGGTTGGCGCCCGTGGAGCCACCTACAACGTGCTGACATGAGGAAAGTTACCAACCGAATTCTCATACACAAACAGCAGCTGACCGGCGTTGCCTGGTGAAACGTTGTTGTGATGCCTCGTGTAAGGAGGAGGAATGCGTTCCATCACGTTTCCAACTATCATAGGGGGTATTGTAGCCTATCGCAACTGCGGTTTATCGTATCGCGACACTGCTGCTCGCGTTGGTCGAGATCCAATGACTGTAAGCAGAATATGGAATCGGTGGGTTCAGGAGGGTAATACGGAACGCCGTGCTGGATCCCAACTAGCAGTCGAGATGACAGGCATCTTATCCGTATGGCTGTAACGGATCGTGCAGCCACGTCTCGATCTCTGAGTCAACAGATGGGGACGTTTGCAAGACAACAACCATCTGCACGAACAGCTCGATGACGTTTGCAGCAGCATGGACTATCAGCTCGGAGACCGTGGCTGCGGTTACCCTTGACGCTGCATCACAGACAGGAGCGCCTGCGATAATGTACTCAACGACGAACCTGGGTGCACGAATGGGAAAACGTCATTTTTTCGGATGAATTCAGGTTCAGTTTACAACATCACGATGGTCGCATCCGTCTTTGGCGACATCGCGGTGAACGCACATTGGAAGCGTATATTCGTCATCGCCGTACTGGCGTTATCACCCGGCGTGGTGGTATGGGCTGCCATTGGTTACACGTCTCGGTCACCTCTTGTTCGCAATGACGGCACTTTGAACAGTGGACGTTACATTTAACATGTGTTACGACCCCTGGCTCTGCCCATCATTCGATCCCTGCGAAACTATACATTTCAGCAGGATAATGCACGATCGCATGTTGGAGGTCCTGTACCGGCCTTTCTGGATACAGGAAATGTTCGACTGCTGCCCTGGTCAGCACATTCTCCAGCTCTCTCACCAATTGAAAACGTCTGGTCAATGGTGGCCGAGCTACCGGCTCGTCACAATACGCCTGTCACTACTCTCGACGAACTGTGGTATCGTGTTGAAACTGCATGGGTAGCTGTACCTGTACACACCATCCAAGCTCTGTTTGACTCAATGCCCAGGCGTATCAAGGCCATTATTACAACCAGTGGTTGTTCTGGGTGCTGATTTCTAAGGATCTATGCACCCAAACTGCAATAAATACCTGTTTACCATCTGCATTTCTTCTTGGTGTAGCAATTTTAATGGCCAGTAATGTATCGTACACTGATATTAATTTGCTAGTACATTCACCGGCGTACGAGGACTGGGCAAAAAATTCCGGCGTAGCTTTGTCCCCAAAATTTTTTACGTATCGATCATTGCCTGCTTCAGAATTCTCCCCTTCGCAGTTTATACACTGCTCCTTATACTATTTTTCAATTCCGAAAGCAGGCTTGGTACGCCCCTTGCTGGATCGCGCATTGCGCCGTCTGCGAATTTTCTTTTATCACGTCTATCGTTGCTAATCTTCGTCCTGTCAACGGATGTTACAAATTTAAAAATAAAACGAAGTCTGCGTGGGCCAGACAGTAAGATGAGGCAGCACAATGAAAATTTTGTTCAAATGGCTCTGACCACTATGGGACTAAACATCTGAGGTCATCAGTCCCCTAGAACCTAGAACTAGTTAAACGTAATTAACCTAGGGACATCACACACATCCATGCCCGAGGCAGGATTCGAACCTGCGACCGTAGCGGTAGCGCGGTTCCGGACTGTAGCGCCTAGAACCGCTCGGCCACTCGGGCCGGGCAGCACAATGATTTCGTTTTTTTGTGCAGCAGTCACGCACCAACAGGGATGAATGAGAGGAAGCGTTATCGTGTGGCAAGAGCCACGAATTGTTCGCCACATTTCAGGCTGCTTTCTTCTCACACTTTCTCGCAGGCGTCGCAACGCGTCCCAATAGTACCGACGGTTAACAGTTTGTCCTTCTTGCACGAATTCACGATGAACTGATCCTTCAAAGAAAACTATGAGCATGGCTTTGACATTTCACCAGACCTGACAACCTTTCCTTGGTCTTGGAGAACCTTTCGGACCGACTGTGAAGACTGAACCTTGACCTCAACATCATAGACGTAGGGGCACGTCTCACCACCAGTTAGGGTTCTTTTAAAGAACATCTCCCTCTCATCTGCGCATCTAAAAGCTCTTCACAGACTGCGAGCCGTACGTCTTTCTGCTCTTGACTCATGGGCCTCGCTCCAAAGATACTGTCTCAAGATTTCACGACGTATACAACTGAAATGCTACGTCCTTCTGCGGACAGTCAGTCTTCGATTGGCTCGCACGATTTCGTTGACGTTCCCGACATGAGCGTCGTCGGCAGACGTCTAAAGGCGCTCTGAACGAGGTTCGGCAATTTTTAAACCGTGTGAACCATTCGTCACACAGAGCACGGCTTAAGGCACTCTTCACGGTAGGCTTCCTGCATCATTTGGTGTGTCTCTGTGACGGTTCTCTCGAGTTCCACGCAAAATGTAATTGAGACGCGTTGCTCCTGTAACTCTGCCATCTCGAAATTCGCAGCCGAGCGGTGTGGCCGTGCGGTTCTAGGCGCTACAGTGTGGAACTGCGCGACCGCTACGGTCGCAGGTTCGAATCCTGCCTCGGGCATGGATGTGTGTGATGTCCTCAGGTTAGTTAGAAGTTCTAGGGGACTGATGACCTCCGGCGTTCGGGCGCGGTGTTGAGCGCTCTGACTGGAGGAGGGCAGTGGGAAAATTAAAAAGCGCAGCGAGAAACAAGTTTTCCGGTCTGAAGGTCGCGGCGACCCACCTGTTGCGGGTCGGCGGCTGCGCGCATGCGCGGAGCCCCTCTTGGCGATCTGCTGCTACGGCTGGCCAATTAATTATTCGTGGCGGCCGTAGCGGCCGCTGCACGAGTAGGGCAGCACCAGGGGTGACGGATGAGCAGCAGCTTCCTGCAGGTGAGCAGCAAAAACGACGCTCTGCTGGTCGAATACGGTTGCAGAGCTGTGTTGACCGATGCAGTCACCTAGTTAAAGTACCTAGGCGTCCGCTGCAAAGCCTTAAGCTGTCGGCACACAGACCGTGCTGTCGAACGTTCACGTTGAGCGTGCCAAGTTCGACGTGCTGCTGAACACTCGGGAACGGTGCTCGTAAAATTCCCCCGTTAGCTCTATTACAGCTTACATTTCCTCCATCGTCCACGAAAAGGAAAGTACCATGTCAAATCAATAAGGACACAGAATTATAAAAGTTCCATTACACACAGTGCGATACAAATTTGGAATACTTCTCCGCATAAGATAAACATTGTTTCATCATTCCCACATTTTAGTAAAACCCCAAGGTCAGTCTTACTTGATCAGTGTTCCTACCCAGTAGCAGAACCTTTGCAGCATGTGATTTACGAAGCGTAAAAGAAAAAGGAGCAAAATATCTTTATACAAGTAGTGCAAGCTGTCCTGTAGATTAAACCAATCGAACAAAGTCACCCCTCAAAAAGGTGAACTTACATTTACATAACATTAAATATATTAAACTAATAATAAGTTATCAGAACGTAATAAAAACGCGAATGTTAGGAAAAAAGGATTTGGAAGTGACAAGACGTGAACCACCGCCCCAATAAACATTTCATCACTGGACAGTGACACTACTGTTCACGCTAAACCAACAACACACCTCTCATAACTAATCATATTATGCTACGCCGTGCTGAAAACCTTAGTCGTAGATATATTAGTAATTGAAATTTAATTATAACAAATTGTACCAAGAACAATGCTTTTTGGGTGGATCTTCAATGTGTCGCTGCCTTCCAATACCCTGCTCTCATAATACGCAAGTTGCAATAACTCTTTTGCCACGAATATGATGTTTCTCATTATTTTATTGGAACGAATCACACAACTGACAACGGGTTTTCCAGTGATTCTCAATTTGCTGGTGCTTAGAAACGGCATATATACATATAGGCTTGAAATGAATGCCAATATGGCGCCTCACAACTCTGTACTGAAGGGAGACGGCGTGCGTGTGACGTAGGTGGCATTGTGACATCTCATTGGTCAACGCTCAGAATATCTGACACGCCAGATACTGCTCTGGACGTTCGGAAAGACTCCCGAACGTGCTATTCCACGCTGTGACGTCGGAGACTCGGCATGGCTAAACGCTCAGCGTTCAGATGCACGGTCCGTGTGCTGACGGCTTTACGCTCACGTAAGGTCGTTAGTGGCGAAGGGAAAGCACTCGATTTCAGTTTTTTGGAAGAATTCGAATAAATTGTACCACAGCTGATCTATAAATGTTGCCGCGTGCCCAACATTTGTGTGATCCATTGCCGAGAACTGCTAGTTTATTTGGAATCGCCACCAGGTCAGATTACAAAAAAAATGGTTCAAATGGCTCTGAGCACTATGGGACTCAACATCTTAGGATATAAGTCCCCTAGAACTTAGAACTACTTAAACATAACTAACCTAAGGACATCACACACACCCACGCCCGAGGCAGGATTCGAACCTGCGACCGTAGCAGCCTCGCGGTTCCGGACTGCAGCGCCAGAACCGCGAGACCACCGCGGCCGGCCCTCAGATTACAGGAAGACATACAGCAGTAGGGTGCGAATTGATTCGGACAAGCTCACATTTTAAGGAGGTGCTGAAGTCGGAATGCTGTAACCAATTTTATCCGCTGGTGAACTATTGTTGCCTTGTCTGTGAACAGCGATTGCAGATCACTTCCAGTTCAGTTGTGTGCTTGTACATTATGTGATCAAAAGTATCCGGACGTCTGGCTGAAAATGACTTACAAGGTCTTGGCGCCCTCCATCGGTAATGCTGGAATACAATATGGTGTTGGCTCAGCCTCAGCCTTGATGACAGCTTCCACTCTCGCAAGCATATGTGCAGCGAGGTGCTGGAAGGTTGCCTGGGGAACGGCAGCCCATTCTTCACGGAGTGCTGCACTGAGGAGAGGTTTCGATGGCGGTCGCTGAGGCATGGCACGAAAGTGACGTTGGAGAACATCCGAAAGCTGTTCAATAGAATTCAGGTCAGGACTCTGTGCAGGCCAGTCCGTTACAGGCAATGCATTATGAACAGGTGCTCGATCGTGTTGAGATATGCAATCGCCATCCCCGAATTGCTCTTCAACAGTGGGAAGCGGGTAAGTGCTTAAAACATCAATGTTGGTCTGTGCTGTGATGGTACCACGCAAAACAACAAGGGGTGTAAGATATTCCATGAAAAACACGACCACACCATAACACCACCGCCTCCGAATTTTACTGTTGGCACTACACACGCTGGCAGATGACGTTTACCGGCATTCGCCGTACCCACACCCTGCCATCGGATCGCCACATTGCGTACTCTGATTGGTCACTCCACACAACGGTTTCCCATTGTTCAATCATGCAATGTTTACGCTCCTTACACCAAGCGAGGCGTCGTTCGGCATTTACCGACGTGATGTGTGGCTTATGAGCAGCCGCTCGAGGATGAAATCCAGGTTGTATGACCTCCCTAACTGTGATAGTACTTGCAGTGGATCCTGATGCAGTTTGGAATTCCCGTATGACCACCACTCTTTATGACGACTGTGCATGACCAGTGTATCTAGATGCACACCATGTGATCAAAAGTATCTGGACACCCTCAGAAACACACGTTCTTCATATTAGGTCCATTGTGCTGCCACCTACTGCCAGTACTCCATATCAGCGACCTCAGCGGTCATTAGACATCGTGAGAGAGCAGAATGGGGCGCTCCGCGGAACTCACGGACTTCGAACGAGGTGAGGTGATTGGGTGTCGCATGTCGTACGTCTGTACGCGAGATTTCCTAGGTCCAATGTTTCCGACGTGATAGTGAAATGGAAACGTGAAGGGACACATACAGCACAAAAGCGTACAGACCTCGTCTGTTTGCCGGCCGCGGTGGCCGAGCGGTTCTAGACGCTTCGGTCCGGAACCGCGCGACTGCTACGGTCGCAGGTTCGCATACTGCCTCGGGCATGGATGTGTGTGATGTCCTTAGGTTAGTTAGGTTTAAGTAGTTCTAAGTTCTAGGGGACTGATGACCTCAGAAGTTAAGTTCCATAGTGCTCAGAGCCATTTGAACCATTTTGAACTAGTCGCGTAAGAGGTAACACCGCTTTTATTACGTAATTTTGTTGTGTTGATACTGACGACGTAATTTTTCTGCCCCGCATTCAAAAACCCTCCAAAATAACAGCACAGCGTTACGGAGCTTGTTAATATTGGTTTTTTAAAAGTCTTAGGAAAAACAGGCTATAAACTTGCTGAAGCTGAAAGGAGAAGTGGCCGGAATGGGTTAGTGCGGTGTAAACAGCGCCAGCAGAGGCTGACTGCAGGCTGTGACGTAACAGGGAGCAGGAATACAGGCGGAGGAGGAAGGCGGGCAGCGGAGGCGTGCGGGTCCCACGGGCGTCGACCAAGGCGAAGGCGCGCCGTACGACGCCCGGTGCCATCCGGCACTGTCACGGCGTCGCTGTTCTAAGGGCTTGCTAACACTGCGGCGGGGCACGCGCCACAAGAGCACACCGGCCTAGTCTCCTGACGCACCGACCCCTACTCGTCTGACAGTGCAGCCAGTGTCTTCTTCACGTTTTCTCAGAAGACGACACTACTGACAAGGGAACCTCCCCATCCCACCCCCCTCAGATTTAGTTATAAGTTGGCACAGTGGATAAGGCCTTGAAAAACTGAACACAGATTAATCGAGAAAACTGGAAGAAGTTGTGTGGAACTGTGAGAAAAATAAGCAAAATATGCCAACTGAGTAGTCCATGCGCAAGATAGGCAACAACAAGGAGAATGTCGCAACAGGAGCGCCGTGGTCCCGTGGTTAGCGCGAGCACCTGCGGAACGAGAGGTCCTTGGTTCAACTCTTCCCTCGAGTGAAAAGTTCAATTTCTTTATTTTCGCAAAGTTATGATCTGTCCGTTCGTTCATTGACGTCTCTGTTCACTGTAATACGTTTAGTGTCTGTGTTTTGCGACCGCAACGCAAAACCGTGCGATTAGTAGACGAAAGGACGTGCCTCTCCAATGGGAACCGAAAACATTTGATCGCAAGGTCACAGGTCAACCGATTCCTCCACGGGAAAACACGTCTGATATATTCTATACGACACTGGTGACGGAATGTGCGTCACATGACAGGAATATGTTGTCGACCCACCTAACTTGTACACTTGGCGAATGGATAAAAAGATTCTTCTACCAAAACTGGCGTAGGGGGAGAGGTCCGGACTGTATGGAGGGTGGCCGAGAACCTCCCATTTGAATTTCTGCAGGAGTGCCGCGACTGTGTCGGGCGTATGAGGCTTTGCATTGTCGTGGAGCAGAATGGCCCCACGGGTGAGATTGCCCGGTCGTTTCGATTTGATCGCTTGGCGAAGGGTGGTCAAGGCTTGCGAGTAACGCCGGTCATTCACTGTTGTCACTGAAGGATTAATAAAATAAAAAAAAAATTTGTTTTGCAATCAAGTCTGTCTGTTACTTTTACATCTGAAAATGTCTCTCTGTTGAGAACAACGTACTGCCCGTGCTGCAGGGAGTGAATCAGAAGGGGGACATTTTTGGTCCCCTTAAAAACGCTCTGAGGGGCAAACGATTCATCTACATCTACATCCATACCCCGCAAGCCACCTGACGGTGTGGCGGAGGGTACCCTGAGTACCTCGGACGACGACGTCCAGCGGTACGTGCGGAACTGTTTAACATCGCAGCCCCGGGAATTTTATGAGACAGGCATTCACCGCCTTGTGTGACAGTGGGACAAGTGTCTCAACAGCCAGGGTCAGTGCTTGTAACACACATGTACTGTCAGCTCGTGCCTTTTTGAACGCCCCTTACACTTTGTTCTAACAATCTATTTCATTTTCTCTGTAGTCGCGTTTCTGTTTTCACTATTTACTGCCGGTTTGGTGTCTAAAACCATGACCAGGTCATTGCCAGGATGACTTGAGTTCGGCAGGTGTGTAAGGTAAGCGTGCCTGCGACAGCGCGGGTGTTTACTTGGATGCTCAGTCCCGCCAGCTGTGAGTGTTGCGGCCGGCTCACACGCGGCTGGCTCGTATTTCCTGGAGGCGGCGTGCCACGGCCGCCGTTTGATCGATAATGTGGCGTCTCGCTAGCGCTGCCGGCTGCCACGCTCTGCGATTTTTGTCCTCCGCTGCCCGCGGACGGCAACTCTTGCAGAGCGGCAGCCACCAGAACGATGCGAAACGAGACGCCATCGGTCAGGCAGCTGTCAGCCACAGTCTGTACGATCAGCCCTGCACAGAGCATCGGCATGTTCTGTTTCCCGCGCGCATTTATATCTGCAGTGTGGAAATAAAAAGAACGGGCTAAGAGCCAAGAAACTACTGTCGGCTCGACCACTTTTATTCTGACAAAAATATTTTAATCAAAAAAGTTCAGCAATATTTTCTACTTACTGTCTATAGTAAGTCACACATTTTTTGCAATTATTCTAAGTTCTCTTCCTTTTATCAATGGATATAAAAACGTCCTGATAGATTAGAACTGTGTGCCGAACCCAGACTCGAACTCGGTACCTTTCCCTTTCGCGGGCAACTGCTCTACCATCTGAGCTACCCAAGCACGACTCACGCCCCGTTCTCACACCTTCATTTCTGCCACTACCTCGTCTCCTACCTTCCAAAATTCACAGAAGCTCTTCTGCGAACCTTGCAGAACTAGCAGTCCTGGAATAAAGGAAGAGCACTTTCTCGCCAAAGGCAAAGGTCGCGAGTTCGAGTCTCGGTCCGGCACACAGTTTTAATTTGCCAGGAAGTTTCATATCAGCGCACACTCCGCTGCAGAGTGAAAATCTCATTCTGGAAACATCCCCCAGGCTGTGGCTAAGCCATGTCTACACAACATCCTTTGTTTCAGGAGTGCTAGTTCTGCAAGCTTCGCAGGAGAGCTTCTGTAAAGTTTGGGAGGTAGGAGACGAGGTACTGGCAGAAGTAAAGCTGTGAGGAGGGGGCGTGAGTCGTGCTCGGGCAGCTCAGATGGTAGAGCACTTGCTCGCGAAAGGCAAAGGTCCCGAGTTCGAGTCTCGCTCCGGCACAGAGTTTTAATCTGTCAGGAAGTTTCATATCAGCGCACACTCCACTGCAGAGAGAAAATCTCATTCAGGTGTCATATTGTGTACCGTGTTATAGGCACGTTATTCAGTCTGGACTGGATTTTAGAACAGCTAATACAACTTCCTGGAGAGAAACCAGTGAATACGTATTGTAGAATGTCTAAACTTTGTGATGAAGGTTGTATCAATCAAAAATGGTTCAAATGGCTCTGAGCACTATAGGACTTTACATCTGAGGTCATCAGTTCCCTAGCACTTAGAAGTGCTTAAAACTAACTAACCTAAGGACATCAGACACATCCATGCCCGAGGCAGGATTCGAACCTGCGACCGTAGCGGTCGCGCGGTTCCAGACTGAAGCGCCTAGCACCGCTCGGCCACACCGGCCGGCTTTAAAATTTCATCCGTACAAACCACAGATGGTGCCACAATTGAAGAACAACGATTACCGGTTACGATTAGGATTCTGTCAACAAATGATAACAAAAATAAACGATGATAATGAATTTGTAAGCAAGTTGTGGATCTCATGAGGCACATTTTCATGTCACAGGTTTTTCAAGGGCACCCTTTACACGATAGTAAAGTGACAGTACGGTGTGGTGTTTCATCACATGGGATGACGTATGTGCGAGAATTGTTTGGCAACCGTGTGATCTCACGATTCTGTAACATTCTCTGCCCCCCTAATCGTTACATTTATCCATTAGTGATTTTTTCTTCTGGGGCTACCTCAAGAGCGAAGTCTACACGACTCGACCAAGAAGCCTGGACGAATTAAAAATTCACAGTATCCCAGCTGAGATGTCGCTGAGGAATCTCAACAGCAGAATGTATTCGTACAGGAGGACGCCGTCCAAAGTGCATAATAATAAAAAAAAAAGGATAAATTCACTCAATGTTTCGTAAATGGCAAGGTTGTAACGTTTCAATTACTATGAATGCAATTTCTTTCCTCCACCACTTCTAGCTTTGTTGGATTGTGCAAATGTTTCCGTTTTTTGTGTCACCTTGTACTTCTAAATAAACATTCCGCGACAAGATGGAGAGAGCGTGGCGTTGGCTACACGGTCACAATACTAGCCTGCCCAGACCGGCGAAACTGACTGACCTCGTGTCTCTGTACGCACCCTAACCTCTCCCACCCTACCACCATGCTTCCTACGCGAGATACGGGATGGGGTCAGCGTAACGGCAACACACTCATCGCTCAAAACAGCTGCTTTAAATTTCGCAACGAATAAGTCAGCTTTCTTGCAAGAATCCCGATTTACTTCCCCCCCCCCAGTATTTCTGCTGCTCCTTCGTGCGGGCGATAGCGACCTTTTACCACGATAGCAGCGCGCGCCTCTAAACTGGATGTCGGTTGTCCATTACATAAGGATTCCAAAAAAGGGAACGATACCGGTTGCACTATATTTCGGTTAAGGGACGCCACACACGAGCGACAGACCGCAGCGACCCGCCCACACAGCGTACGTGTGTGGACAGAGAGTAGATTGCTAATCGCTCGGAATTCCCACGCAAGCTGACGAGGCTCAAGTGACGTGTCGTAACAGCGCGGTTAGGCTGCGACTAGCTTCTCTAGTTACTAAGCGTGCTCATGTAGTTTTCTTTCGTTCCGCTTTAACCACGTTACGCAACAACTTTGCATTAGAATTTATAATTATACACTGTCTACAGACCACTCCGAGAAGTGAGGTGGAGGGTGGAGTCGACACTCACGTCTCGCTGCGATTAGAGTTGTGAAGGTTTCGCTGCAGAATGCACGGCCAATTGATAACAGTGGGCGCGACGCAGGACTACTGGGCCCCATCTGGTGCTGCTGACGACATCTCTGTACACACACTCAGACTGCAGGACAGACTCTGTCAAATACTTGCAGTTTAAGTATAGCGCTAATGTATGAAAAAGAAACTCAGGTCTCATAAATGAAAAACGAACTGTATTAGCACACTAGAAACATGTACACTATCCACTTCCCGTCACACAAAAACATAATACACAGGGTCGTCCATTGATAGTGACCGGGCCAAATATCTCCCGAATTAAGCAACAAACGACAAAACTGCAAAGAACGAAACTCGTGTAGCTTGAAGGGGGAAACCAGATGGCGCTATGGTTGTCCGGTAGATGCCGCTGCCATAGGTCAAACGGATATCAACTGCGTTTTTTTAAAATAGAAACCCCCATTTTTATTACATATTCGTGTAGTACGTAAAGAAATATAAATGTTTTCGTTGGACCACTTTTTTCGCTTTGTGATAGATGGCGCTGTAATAGTCACAAACGTATGGCTCACAATTTCAGACGAACAGTTGCTAACAGGTAGGTTTTTCAAATTAAAATACAGAACGTAGATACGTTTGAACCTTTTGATTTCGGGTGTTCCAATATGATACATGCACCTTTGTGAACTTATCATTTCTGAGAACGCATGCTGTTACAGCGTGATTACCTGTAAATACCACATTAATGCAATAAATTCTCAAAATGATGTTCGTCAACCTCAATGCATTTCGCAATACGTGTAACGACATTCCTCTCAACAGCGAGTAGTTCGCCTTCCGTAATGTTCGCACATGCATTGACAATGCCCTGACGCATGTTGTCAGGCGTTGTCGGTGGATCACTATAGCAAATATTCTTCAACTTCCCCCACAGAAAGAAATCCGGAGACGTCAGATCCGGTAAACGTGCGGGCCATGGTATTGTGCTTCGACGACCAATCCACCTGTCATGAAATATGTTATTCAATATAGCTTCAACGGCACGCGAGCTATGTCCCGGACATCCATCATGTTGGAAGTACATCGCCATTCTGTCATGCAGTGAAACATCTTGTAGTAACATCGGTACAACATTACGTAGGAAATCAGCATACATTGCACCATCTATATTGACATCGATAAAATGGGGGCCAGGTATCCTTTCTCCCATAATGCCGCACCATACATTAACCCGCCAAGTCCGCCGCTCGTGGTCTCGCGGTAGCGTTCTCGCTTCCCGAGCCCGGGGTCCCGGGTTCGATTCCCGGCGGGGTCAGGGATTTTCACCTGCCTCGAGATGACTGGGTGTTTGTGTTGTCCTCATCATTTCATCATCATCCAGGAAAGTGGCGAAATTGGACTGAGCAAAGATTGGATCATTGTACGGGCGCTGATAACCACGCAGTTGAGCGCCCCACAAACCAAACATCATCTCATCAACCCGCCAAGGTCGCTGATGTTCCACTTGTCGCAGCCACCGTGGATTTTCCGTTGCCCAATAGTGCATATTATGCCGGTTTACGTTAACGCTGTTGGTGAATGACACTTCGTCGCTAAATAGAACGCGTGCAAAAAATCTGTCACCGTCCCGTAATTTCTCTTGTGCCTAGTGGCAGAACTTTACACGACGTTCAAAGTCGTCGCCATGCAATTCCTGGTGCATGGAAATATGGTATGGGTGCAATCGATGTTGATGTAGCATTCTCATCATCGACGTTTTTGAGATTCCCGATTCTCGCGCAATGTGTCTGCTACTGATGTGCGGATTAGCCGCGACAGCAGCTAAAACACCTACTTGGGCATCATCATTTGTTGCAGGTCGTGGTTGACGTTTCACATGTTTCCTTAAATAACGTAACTATGCGGCGAACAGTCCGGACACTTGGATGATGTCGCCCAGGATACCGAGCAGCATACATAGGACACGGCCGTTAGGCATTTTGATCACAATAGCCATACATCAACACGATATCGACCTTTTCCGCAATTGGTAAACGGTGCATTTCAACACGGGTAATGTATCACGAAGCAAATACCGTCCGCACTGGCTGAATGTTACGTGATACCACGTACTTATACGTTTGTGACTATTAAGCGCCATCTATCACAAAGCGAAAAAAGTGGTCCAACTAAAACATTCATATTTCTTTACGTACTACACGAATATGTAATAAAGAATGGGGGTCCCTGTTTAAAAAAAATAAAATAAAATAAAAAAATCGCAGTTGATATCCGTTTGACCTATGGAAGCGCCATCTAGCGGGCCAACTGTAGCGCCATCTGGTTTCCCCCTTCAAGCTAGACGGGTTTCGATCTTCGTAAAATGGTTCAAATGGCTCGGAGGACTATGGGACTTAACATCTTAGGTCATGAGCACCTAGAACTTAGGACTACTTAAACCTAACTAACCTAAGGACATCACACACATCCATGCCCGAGGCAGGATTCGAACCTGCGACCGTAGCAGTCCCGCGGTTCCGGACGTAGCGCCTAGAACCGCACGGCCACCGCGGCCGGCCGTTCTTTGTAGTTTTTTCGTTTGATGCTTATTTTCTGAGAGATTTGGCCCGCTCACTATCAATGGACCACCCTGTATTCTGTAAAGCAACTTTTATTTTCCAAGGAAGACATTTCAGAGTAAGTTTAATAAATCGGAATTCCGGATTTTCAATTTACGTTTTTCGAGTAGTTCTCGGGATACAGTGATCAACTGCCACTCCTGCTAGTTCCATTTACCACAACACACTCCCAAGAGCCTCGTGTGTGGCGCCGACTGCAGGCTGCGATATATCGCCGGCGACATGCACAGCCGGGCAACGTTAGTCAAAAAGTTAACTTCACCAATCGTTAATCCATTACTAAAAAAAGTTAAATGCATTATGCGTTAAAGTGTTACTTAATAGTAAACTTTATGTTGTGGGTGTAGCGAAATGAGGAAATGTATTATAGATGTTTAAATAAAAATTTTTGTGGTTGGAGAGGTTTAGGTAGAACGTCGAACATAAATAAAAGGCAGTCTAATCATTTAGTTTTACAATTACTTAGCTATCAATGTTGAATCACGGGAGAATCAAAATTCAGGAGAGACAGATCGCATTCGACATAATCTTGCAAGTACCCCCCCCCCCCCCCCCCCCCACTCGTACTAAACCTTCAGAAACGTCCCGGTTTAACCGGTGAGTCCGGAGATTGTGGAACAAGTGCCGTACAGTGTAACTGGCCACGCTTTCCCACCCGAGTTCTGCCATGATTAAGACGGTCCGTCCTTGAACTGACTTAGTGAGCCGCCGCGTAGGGCATCTGCCCGCCTGTTACGTGGAGATCTTCTCGTGGTTTTATGTCCCCTTGCAGAGCCGCAGCACCTCCGTCGGATTCGGAAAGTGCAATATACTGTCTACGTTTTACGTAATGAAGCGGGAAGATTTTTTTTTCCGTGCAAATAATTTTTTATACGCCATGCCTTCAAGGTGTCTTTATTTACGAAACTCCGTAAAATGAACTTGTGCAGACTGTTTACAAGCTGCCTATTACCGGTACGAGATCATGGTGTACCGCATGACTAGATCACAAGACATCCTATCAATGACTGCCCACTACGGCGCACAATGTGTAACTCGATCATACAATCGGTATAGTTCGTGTAATATCGTGCATCTTCGGTTATACCAACGTGATTCATATCTTTATTAATACCTTTCTGTGCGATTCCTGATTTCTCTTATTTTATCGTGATGATAATTTCTCCCTATATGGATGGATGCCAACAGAATGTTTTCGCAATCGGAGGAGAAAACTGGTGATTGAAATTTCATGAGAAAATCCCGTCGCAACGAAAAACGCCTTTGTTTTAATGATTGCCACTCCAATTCACGTATCATGTCTATTTCGCTGTAATACGAGCTGCCCTTCTTTGTACTTTTCCGATGCTATCCGTCAGTCCCACCTGACGCGGATCCCACATCGCACAGCAGTACTCCAGAATAGGGTGGATAAGCGTGGTGTAAGCAGTCTCTTTAGTAGACCTGTAGCACCTTCCAAGTGTTCTGCCAGTGGATCGCAGTCTTTGGTTTGCTCTACCCACAACATTGTCTGTGTGATCGATCCAATTTAGGTTATTTGTAATTCTAATCCCTAAGTATTTAGTTGAATTTACAGCCTTCAGATTTGTGTGACATATCGTGTAATCGAAATTTAGTGGATTTCTTTTAGTACTCGTGTGAATAACGTCACACTTTTCTTTATTCAGGGTCAATTGCTACTTTTCGCACCATACAGATATCTTATCTAAATCATTTTGCAGTTCGTTTTGGTCATCTGATGACTTTACAACACGATAAATGACAGCATCATCTGCAAACCATCTAATAGAGCTACTCAGATTGTCTCCTACGTGGTTAATATAGACCAGGAACAATAGAGAGCCTATAACACTTGCTTGGGGAACGCCGGATGTTACTTTTGTTTTACTCGGTGGCTTTCCGTCTGT
Source organism: Schistocerca americana (assembly GCF_021461395.2). Taxonomy (NCBI): domain Eukaryota; kingdom Metazoa; phylum Arthropoda; class Insecta; order Orthoptera; family Acrididae; genus Schistocerca; species Schistocerca americana. The sequence goes on from NC_060129.1 coordinate 153,676,072, forward strand.
TACTACGAACTGTGACCTTTCTGAGAGGAAATCACGATTGCACAACTGAGGCGATACTCCGTAGGCACGCAGTTTGGTTAGAAGACGCTTGTGAGGAACTTAAGTTGTAACTCCATGCAGGCAAATTTCTCTTTTCGCATAAACATTCTCACTACCGCCAGTACGTATTTTGTATCTTCTCTATTTCGACCATCTCCATTTATTTTGTGTAGCCGAAGTAGTAAAGCTTATCTATTACTGTGCCATTTCTTAATCTTCATTTCGGATACTAGCGGATTATTTCTCTTTTAGTAAAAAGGATCTGCTATTCAGGACGTCAAATGGAAATTCTGTCCGTGCCTGTCTGGTTTCCTGCCATCACGGTGAGACCCAAGCCCGACAGATAACTGAGAATCTTTAATGGCCGCCCTCCAAGTGATTGGCAGCGGCTGATAAAGAATAGATAGCGAACGGCCGCCAGTCAAGGGAAGGACGCCAAAGTCCTATCTATATACGTCTTATCTGTGCACCGTCGTCGGGACTGAATCTCCGTGCGAACATTTTCTTTCAGCGCGAACACAGAACTACGAAATACTCCTAGCCCCCATTCAGCTACCGAGATAAAAAGGTACTAATCATGGAAAACCTCCCATGATTCGCAACGATACCGCATACGCGCCTAAACCACGGCAAATGTCCAATCCACCTTTCCCCAACAGCACTGTAATATGATTCTTGAAGTTTTCCTGGCTGTTGAATGTTCGATGAAACTTCGGGATTGCTGCCGGATCATGTTGACTTCTTGCCACGATATTTCGGTTGGCAATCGTCCAGCCATCTTCAGGTGAGTGTCCGTCACTGGAAACTACAAGTTCCCGAAGTCAACTTTATAGCAAAAAACTGGCGCGAAAACGCATGCTCATTGGCCTCCATCACAGGAGTGTCCTCTACTATCTGTGGAGTGCAGGCGCATGCGTAAATGTGAAAACTACGTGTCCGCCCTCTGTCGGAATGCGCGCCCGCGTCGCTAAAAACAGACGTCAGATGTCGCCAGACATGTCATTATCTACATCTACATGACTACTCTGCAATTCACATTTAAGTGCTTGGCAGAGGGTTCATCGAACCACAATCATACTATCTCTCCACCATTCCACTCTCGAACAGCGCGCGGGAAAAACGAACACCTAAACCTTTCTGTTTGAGCTCTGATTTCTCATATTTTATTTTGATGATCATTCCCACCTATGTAGGTTGGGCTCAACAAAATATTTTCGCATTCGGAAGAGAAAGTTCGTAAATAAATCTCGCCGCGACGAAAAACGTCTTTGCTTTAATGACTTCCATCCCAACTCGCGTATCGTATCTGACACACTCTCTCCCCTATTACATGATAATACAAAACGAGCTGCCCATTTTCGCACCCTTTCGATGTCCTCCGTCAATCCCACCTGACAAGGATCCCACACCGCGCAGCAATATTCTAACAGAGGACGAACGAGTGTAGTGTAAGCTGTCTCCTTAGTGGACTTGTTGCATCTTCTAAGTGTCCTGCCAATGAAACGCAACCTTTGGCTCGCCTTCCCCACAATATTATCTATGTGGTCTTTCCAACTGAAGTTGTTGGTGATTTTAACACCCAGGTACTTAGTTGAATTGACAGCCTTGAGAATTGTACTATTTATCGAGTAATCGAATTCCAACGGATTTCTTTTGCAACTCGTGTGGATCACCTCACACTTTTCGTTATTTAGCGTCAACTGCCACCTGCCACACCATACAGCAATCTTTTCTAAATCGCTTTGCAACTGATGACCTTACTAGACGGTATATTACAGCATCATCTGCGAACAACCTAAGAGAACTGCTCAGATTGTCACCCAGGTCATTCATATAGATCAGGAACAGCAGAGGTCCCAGGACGCTTCCCTGGGGAACACCTGATATCACTTCAGTTTTACTCGATGATTTGCCGTCTATTACAACGAACTGCGACCTTCCAGACAGGAAATCACGAATCCAGTCGCACAACTGAGACGATACCCCATGGGCCCGCAGCTTGATTAGAAGTCGCTTGTGAGGAACGGTGTCACAATAAAATGTCTTCTCTCTCAAGGCCGGGATCTATAAAATTCCTTGCCAGTGTGGCTTAGCTTACATCGGTCAGATGACACGCACAGCGTGTGAAAGGTGAGTTGAACACGAACTCCGCACTCGCCTTTCGCAGCCCAGTAAGTCGGCCGTAGCAGAGCAATGTATTACCATAGGACACGCTATGGATATTTCTGCCACGAAAATCTTGGCCCCAGCGAAAAATTTTTGGGATTCAGTAATTGAAGAATGTGTGAAGATACGCCTAGCGCAAAACCTTATAAATCGTGATGGCGGTTTTCAACTGGACAAGGCTTGGGACCCGGTGATCTCTCTAATTATCTCTGAGAGGAGACATTTTATTCATAATGACACGTCTGGCGACATCTGACGTCTGTTTTTAGGGACGCGGGCGCGCATTCCGAGAGAAGGCGGACATGTAGTTTTCACGTTTGCGCATGCGCCGGCGCGCCACAGATGGAACAGTAGCTCCAGAGGGCGCGGATTTCGATAGAGGACGCTACTGTGACGGAGGCCGATGCGCATGCGTTTTCGCGCCAATTTTTTGCTATAAAGTTGACTCCCAGCCGAAATATCGTGGCAAGAAGTCAACATGATCCGGCTGCAATCCCGAAATCTCATCTAACAGCACTGTAATAATCTCGTGGTCCTTACGCCACATTCGGTGTCAAATGAAACAGACAGGTATGCCACCACTACGACAGACACCTCGAGCTGCAGTGTGCGGATGTTTTGGCCGGTAGGAGAGTTGTCCCTGAGCCACGGCAGACCGCACAAACTCCTGTACAAAAGTGACGGGAATACCCATAGTTTGAAATGTTAACGATCAATAAGTGACTTACGAGATCTGTTCAATAAATTCCGGACTCTTTGTCCACAAAACGTTTGTGCGCTTAATTTCTACTTATCGTGCATGGTCTCCTTCGAGACAATCTCCTCCAAGATTGGTGCACTGCTTCCAATGCTGTTTCCACTTCTGGAAGCACTCTTGCTACGCCTTCTAGCAAAGTAGCGCGAACTGCCATCTGTGAATTTTCTTTTACCTCCTCTATCGTTGCAAAGTTTCGTCCTTTCACAGGGGTTTGGAAATAAAAAAAAAATAATAATAAAAAAATATCCGCAGGTGTCAGGAGACTATGCAGGATGAGGCAGCACACCGATTTCGTTTTCTGAGCAACACTCACGAATCAACAGGCATGAATATGCGGGTGCGTTATCGTGACGCAAGAGCCACGAATTGTCTGGCGGCATTTCAGGCCGCCTCCTCCTCACCCTTTCTCGCAGGCGTCGCAGCACGTCCCGATACTACCATCCACTAAGAGTTTCTCCCCGTGGCACGAATTCACGATGAACTAATCCTTCAAAGTCAACAAAAACTATCAGCACAGTTGTGACGTTTCACCTGACTTGACGAGCGTTTTTTGGTCTCGGAGAATCTTTTCCGACCCATTCTCAAGATTGGACCTCGATCTCAACATTATAACCGTACATCCACGTCTCATCACCAGCTAGCTATAATTCTCTTAAGGAACATCTGCTTATCATTTGCGCGATCTATAAGCTCTTCAGAGATTGCGAGGCGATGGTCTTTCAGGTTCAAATGGCTCAGAGCACTATGGGACTTAACATCTGAGGTCATCAGTCCCCTAGACTTAGAACTAACCTAAGGGCATCACACACATCCATGCCCGAGGCAGGATTCGAACCTGCGACCGTAGCAGTCGCGCGGTTCCGGACTGAAGCGCCTAGAACCGCTCGGCCACCACGGCCGGCCGATCTTTCACGTCTTGCCCTGTGAGTCGCGGGACGAACACGGCGGCAACACGATGCACTCCAAGATGCAGTGTCAGGATTTCATGACATGATCCATCTGAAATGTCACAGTGTTCTCTCGAACAGTCAGTATTCAATTGGCACGCACAATTTCGCTGACGTTCCTGATAGGAGCGTCGTCGGTAGACGTCGAAAGCCGCCCTTGAACTAGGGTCATCTTTAATTTCCCTCTGGCCATTTCTAAACCGTGTGAGTCTTGCTAACACCGAGAACGACTTAAACACTCATACCGCAGCATCAATTGGCGTTTCTCTCTAAAGGTTTCCTCTCGAGTTTCACGCAAAATTTAATGGAGACGCGTTGCTCCTCTAGCTCTGCCATCTCGAAATTCGGAAACTGCGCGATGCAACGTTCTACTCAATACAGCAGTGAACAACAACAGACATACAAAAACGAAACTTTCCGCAGTTACACATTAAACACATGGATGTCCAGGAATGCGAACTGCATTTCGCTCCAACAGACCATTGGCGCGAAATTAGATATGTTGCGGGACTTTTTGAGGCGACATCGTATTACAATGTAACCTGCGAAAACAAGCAAGGTCTGGAAAACCGTTAAGAAAAGGGGTAATGGAAGGCTGAACACGAAACGAATAATGGAAATATATCAAAGAACGTAGTATGGTTTGAACAGAAATATCGCCTGAAACGAAGGAGCGCAGGATGCCCGCTGCATTTCATCGCCGTTAAAGCGAGATAATGACAAGAGTGACAGCTCGAAATGGAGCGGTCACAGGCGCTGCAGTCATGGACTGTGCGGCTGGTCCCGGCGGAGGTTCGAAACCTCCCTCGGGCATGGGTGTGTGTGTTTGTCCTTAGGATAATTTAGGTTTGCTAGAGTGTAGGCTTAGGGACTGATGACCTTAGCAGTTATCTCCCATAAGATTTCACACACATTTGAACATTTTTTTTTCCCCCGAAATGGAGTGGTAACATGAAAGCAACGGTGTTTCCAGATAGTTTAATGGTGTGGAGAAATGGGGGGACAGTTCGAAATGAAATTTAATACAAAGAAATGTGAAGTTACGGTAAATGGAAGTGAGCGTTTGGCGTCATTGGCCGGGAGGCCCCTTGCGGGGCAGGTCCGGCCGCCTCGGTTCAGGTCTTATCACATTCGACGCAACACTGGGCGACCTGCGCGCCGGATGGGGATGAAATGATGGTGAAGACAACACAACACCCAGTCGCTGAGCGGAGAAAACCGCCGAGCAAGCCGGGAATCGATCACGGGCCGGTAGGATGGCAATCCGTCACGCTGACCACTCACCTATCGGGGCGACAACGAGAAATACGGGGTGCGCAGGTTTCGCGGATGATATTGTGATAAGTAAGAGCTATGGGAACTGTATTTATGGAAGAAACTAAGAAAGTAGGTCTAAGTATAAATGAAAGTGAAACGAAGTTCATTGTAACAGGAAGAAGGGCTCAGTTGGGAACAAACAATCTCACAATCAAGAAACTAACACTACACAAGACACTCACATCAACCAAAAAACCTTATAGAAGAAGAGATCGTAATGAGAATTCAAGGCGGGAAAAGATGTCTAAGAGCTTTACATAACATTGTAAGATCTAAGTGTGCTACGCAAGCGAGACTTGGAACCTGAATGAACAGTGCAGAATAAGGAAAATCAGACACAACATGACATCCAGGAGAGTGTGAAAACTAAATGAGCTAGTAAGGACTTGTGAGAAGGAGAGTGCAGTAATAAAGGCAGTGATGGATGGAGAAGCCGAGGAAAGGAGAGCAATAGGACGGACGAGAACGAGGTGGAAGGATGATACCGTGGGAGACGGCTGCGATCCTAACACCGAACTTCAAGATTTTTACTGGCTCTCACCCCACACTGATTAAATGATATCGCCAGAAAAGTGGTTTCCTTACTGCAGGCAAGTGGAATAATAAAGAAAGTAGTATGCATTTTCAGAATGAGATTTTCACTCTGCAGCGCAGTGTGCGCTGATATGAAACTTCCTGGCAGATTAAAACTGTGTGCCGGACCGAGACTCGAACTCGGAACCTTTGCCTTTCGCGGGCAAGTGCTCTACCAAGGTTCTGCAAGGTTCGCAGGAGAGCTTCTGTAAAGTTTGGAAGGTAGGAGACAAGGTACTGGCAGAAGTAAAGCTGTGAGGACGGGGCGTGAGTCGTGTTTGGGTAGCTCCGTTGGTAGAGCACTTGCCCGCGGAAGGCAAAGGTCCCGAGTTCGAGTCTCGGTCCGGCACACAGTTTTAATCTGCCAGGAAGGTTCTTAGGTTTAAGTAGTTCTAAGTTCTAGGGGACTGATGGCCTCAGATGTTAAGTCCCACAGTGCTCCGAGCCATTTGAACCATATTTAAATAATTTAGGAATTCAAACGGAACAAAAAAATTGATCACAACAGGTTTCAAACCACCGCCGAATACTCCGCCCGACTGTCAAACAACGATGCTAGCCGCTGCGCCAAGATTACGTGTACACCGTCGCTTCTTATATTTATTACATCATTCCTCTCAATAAACGTTTTCACTACGAAGCAGGAAGCAGTGTCATCCATTTTCACGGTACGTATTAACAGTGAGACAATCAGAGCACAAGTAGTGCTTTACAGAGACTGTGACTGTACACTATTTTTGAAATAAAAATTTCTTAGCTAAAGCATGATTAAGGAAAAAGTTGATGGCCGTTAATAAATCAGAACGTCCTAAAAGTTTCACTTCCAGTGACGCAGTAATAAAATATGTAATACGAGAAATGATAATGGTTTTCATAGACATAGAAAAGGCATAGGACTCAGTTAACAGGGAAAGACTCTGGGAAGAAATGAAGAAGATAGATATAGAAGATGGATACATTAATGTAATAAAGACAATGTACAGAGGACACAACTGTAGAATTAGAACATCACTGGGGAACTCTGAATACTTCGAAATAAGACAAGGACTTAAGCAAGGAAGTATTATATCTCCTGCACTTTTTAATGTTGTAACGGAGGGAATGAATAGGGCAGTTAAAGATACAAAAGAGAAAGACAACAAGATGATTTTTGCAGATGATGTGGTAATATGTGGTGATAAATAGATGTACAGTTACAGCTTGATGCGTGGAAGGAAATAATGAAAAGGTATGGATTAAAAATAAATAAAGATAAGAGTGAAGTAATGGTATTTGGAAGAAAGAAAGGGAAATGAAAATATTACCATGAATGGAAAACCCCTCAGAGTGGTAGACAGCTTCACTTATTTAGGGAGTGAAATATCTAGGGATGGAAGAATAACTAACTAAATTAATAGGAGGTTACAGAAGGGAGGCAATTTCTAGCAAACAATAAAACACCTGATTTGGATAAGGAAGTTTCAGAAGAAGCAAAACTCCTTATGTATAACAATTATTACTTGCCTACTGTCACCTTTGGTGGAGGAACATGGACAATGACAGAAAGGGACTGGAGCAAACTGCAAGCAGGGGAAATGAAATTTCTCAGAGCAGTTAAGGGAAAAACAAGAATGGACAGAGTAAGCAATGTAGAGATTAGAAAGGACCTTAAAAAAGAAAGTATGAGAGAAGAAATTGAAAAAAAGAGATTAAGAAGGTATGGGCATGTTAAGAGGATGCATGGGCAGAGAGGCCGGTCGGAGTGGCCGAGCGGTTAAAGGCGCTACAGTCTGGAACCGCACGACCGCTACGGTCGCAGGTTCGAATCCTGCCTCGGGCATGGATGTGTGTGATGTCCTTAGGTTGGTTAGGTTTAAGTACTTCTAAGTTCTAGGGGAATGATGACCACAGATGCTAAGTCCCATGGTGCTCAGAGCCATTTGAACCAATCATCGCGTTCGTGTTTGTTTACATGAGGTTTATTCTCGTGATGAACGGAGTATGGCGCCTCTGCGTAGCCGCGGCCGGTCGACGGCTGTGACAGACCTGGAGCAGTGGAGCGTGGACCGCCCCCCCCCCACGAGCAGCTAGCGTAGCGGTGGGAAAGTGTGTTCCGGCGCGGCGAGAGGGAGAAAGCGGCGCGCAGCCCCGCAGCCGGATCTCGGCAACTGGCCGCTCTCCTCGCGAATTCTGCAGCCGCGGACACACCGTTGCACTCTCACCGGAGCTGCCACTGACTCCCCGAAAGCTGCACAAATAGCCGGCACCGCGCGCACATCCTGCTGTGGTAGCCGGGCTACCTCGTACCATACAGGCCTTTCTCAAAATCTTGTCTGGCATGTTACAAGGTGACTTGTGAGAAAGTGCAGTTTCTCGTACTCTGCTAATAAAAAGCGAGTGGCATCACGACGCACGTACTGATTTCTGCGCAGGGGACATCCACTATAGAAGCCTGCAGTTTTGTGTTCAAATGTGTGTGAAATCTTATGGGACTTAACTGCTAAGGTCATCAGTCCCGAAGCTTACACACTACTTGACCTAAATTATCCTAAGGACAAACACATACACCCATGCCCGAGGGAGGACTCGAACCTCCGCCTGGACCAGCCGCACAGTCCATGACTCTAGCGCCCCAGGCCGCTCGACTAATCCCACACGGCACAGTTTTCTGAAATTGTGCATTCCACTCAGGGCGATAAAGGCAAATATGCACCTCGCGCTGTACAGCAATCTCAGCAGAAATGGGATCAGTGACACGTCATGTGCGGTAACACGGAGCAGGTATGAAGGAGAAGGAAGCGGTTTCTCGCACCCAAGTATATTTTCTTTATTGCCCTTCCTCTCTCTTTTTTTCAACTTGCCCTTAAGGAGACACCTCCGGAAGTTACTCGTGTATCGTATCTCAACACACTGCCAAACACGAGTAACATGGAATCTGCAAACAGAGGTCAGTGGACAACGGCGCTCTCGTTGATGCCGTGTTCTTTGATTTCACTAAGGCATTTGACAAAGGCTGCATTGCCCTATAATGAAAAAAATACGAGCTTACGGAGTATCGGAGCAGACCTGCGATTGGATTGAAGACTTTCTTGCAGACAGAACTCAGTACGTCGCTCTTAACGGAACTAAATCGACAGATGTAAAGGTTATGGCTCTGAGCACTATGGGACTTAACATCTAAGGTCATCAGTCCCCTAGAACTTAGAACTACTTAAACCTAACTAACCTAAGGACATCACACACATCCATGCCCGAGGCAGGATTCGAACCTGCAACCGTAGCAGCAGCGCGGTTCCGGACTGAAGCGCCTAGAACCGCTGGGCCACAACGACCGGCGTAAAGGTTATATCTCCACTATTACAGAGAAGGGTGCTAGGACCGTTGCTGTTTACAGTATGTATGAATAATCTAGAAGAAAGCGTTGGATCCTCTTTAAGGCTATTCACAGATGATGCAGTTGTCTATGTCAAAGTAGCAAGTGATGAAATGGTGCAGACTCTGACAGTCGACCCTGAACGTAAGTAAATAAATGTAACATATTGCGCATACATGGGAAAAGAAATCTACTAGTGTGCAGCTACACTATTGATGACAAACAGCTGGAGACAGCGCCTGCCGCAAAATATGTTGGCATAACTATCCAGAGCGACCTTAAAAAATGGTTCAAATGGGTCTGAGCACTATGGGACTTAACATCTGAGGTCATCAGTCCCCTATAACTACTTAAACCTAACTAACCTAAGGACCTCACACACGTCCATGCCCGAGGCAGGATCCGAACCTGCGACCGTAGCGATCGCGCGGTTCCAGACTGAAGCGCCTAGAACCGCTCGGCCACAGCGGCCAGCTATTGCCTTGTGGGCAAAAAGTCTATAGTCCAGTTGCTCAGTGGCGTTTATCCACTCCCCCCTCCTTCTCCCTCCGCCCTATTTTCCTTCTCAGTCCCCACTTTCACTTCGTACTGCGAGTGAATTTTCTCATTATGAGAGAACTTACGGGCAATCTTTTCAACTGGTAAAAAGCACTCAACAGCCAAAATCGCAAAAAAATATATTTTCTTATTTAAGACAACCGGTTTCAAGAGACTATGCTGTCATCTTCAGGCCTTAAAAATCTTTCGTCGTAAAACATGTTGATTTTACGCTACATGCGCAGTGCGTCAAAATAGCACATTATAAAAGGTTTGTCATAGATAAAACATTTAAAACCAGCAAGCTATGTCCAATAAATATTGCTGACATTTCGTTGTTATATTCTATTATACAAACACAGTACACAATAGCACAACTATTTACATATGCTGGACACAATAATATCCGGAGTACCAGAGGGAAGTGTGATACAACCGTTGCTATATATATATATATATATATATATATATATATATATATATGCAGATTATGCAGTTGTCTATAGCAAAGTAGTAACGCCGGAAGATGCGAGAATTTGTTGAACGACCTTCATGAATGGCACAGACTCTCGCAGTTGACCCTGAACGTAAATGAATGAAACATATTGCGCATACATAGGAAAAGGAAGCCACTACTGTACAGCTACACTGCTGATGACAAACAGGTGGGGACAGCGTCTGCCGTAAAATATGTAGGAGTAACTATCCAGAGCGACATTAAGTGGGATGACCATACAAAACAGATAGTGGGAAAAGCAGACACCAGACTCGATTAATCGGAAGAATCTTAAGGAAATGTGACTCATGCACGAAAGAAGTGGCTTATAAGGCGCTTGTTCGCCCGATTCTTGAGTATTGTTCATCTATCTGGGATCCCTGTCAGGTAGGACTGACAGAGGAGATAAGAGAAAACCCAACGAAGAGCAGCGCGTTTCGTCACGGGATCGTTTGGCTGGCGAGAGAGCGTTGCCGAGATTCTAAACAAACTCCACTGGCAGACGTTACAAGAGAGGCGTTGTGCATCACGGAGAGAGTTACAACTGAAATTTCGAGACAGCACATTTCAGGAGGATTCGGACAACGTATTACTTCCCCCTAAATACAGCTCGCGTATTGATCACACAGTGGCTGACCGACAATCATTCTTCCCACGCAGTATTCGCGAGTGGAAAAGGGTTGGAGGGATCAGACAGTGGTACTGAAAGGAGCCTCCGCCACACACAGTCACGTGGCTTGCGGAGTATGATGTAGGTGTACACAAAGAGCGGTAGAACGAATGGCGACGTGTTTGTTTCGCACTCTGGGGAGCTCTATGACGGTGTCCACAAAAGTGAACTGTGCAGGTCACGAACACGAACGAACGTTATCTGTCTCCCGAAAGCTTAGTCACGACTTTTGAGGACTGAGTATCGAGTAAAGCAGCTAGGGATGAACTTCGTGCCAGTACGCGACTGATAGGGGAGGGAATGGTGCTGCCGCGTCCACAGCGACGCCGCCAGACTGAGAGGAAGAAGTTTGGCGCAGCGAGGCAAGTCGACCATACCGCTCAGCGTCGGCACATCAAAGGAAACCTCCGTTGGTGCGCCACTGTGTTCCGAGGGCGCTTCTCGCTCCCCGTTGTTACAGACGCGCGCGCGTACACATACTGCAACACTGCCGCTCACCTCCGGTAGGAGTGTGGGAACACACATCTACATCTATACTCTGGAAACCTCCGTGAGGTGTATGGCAGAGGGTACGTCCCAAATTACCAGGTATTAGGGTTTCCATTCATGTATGGAGCACGGGAAGAATGATCGTTTCAATGCCTCTCTATGTGCAGTAACTATTCTCATCTTATCCTGGCACTGACATCGTAATTCTGTTAGAGACGGTAAAGGACCTGGCAGAGCAGCTGAACGGAGTGGACAGTGTCCTGAAAGGAGGATATAGGATGAACATCAAGAAAAGCAAAACGAGAATAATGGAATGTAGTGGAATTAAATTGGGTGATGCTGAGGGAATTAGATTAGGAAATGAGACGCTTAAATGTTGAAATGTGTGTGAAAGCTTATGGGACTTAACTACTAAGGTCATCAATCCCTAAGCTTACACACTACTTAACCTAAATTATCCTAAGGACAAACACACACACCCATGCCCAAGGGAGGACTCGAACCTCCGCCGGGACCAGCCGCACAGTCCATGACTGCAGCGCCCAATACCGCTCCGCTAATCCCACGCGGCTAAGTCGCTTAAAGTAGTAGATGAATTTTCCTATTTGGGGAGCAAAATAACTCATGATGGTCGAAGTAGAGAGGATATACAATGTACACTGGCAATGGCAAGCAAAGCGTTTTGAAGAAGAGAAATTTGTTAACATCGAGTATAGATTTAAGTGTGAGGAAGTCGTTTCTGAAAGACTATGGAGTGCAGCCATGCATAGAAGTGAAGCGTGGACGATAAATACTTTACACAAGAATAGAATGGAAGCTTTCGAATGTGGTGCTGCAGAAGAATGCTGAAGATTAGATCACATAACTAATGAGGAAGTATTGAATAGCATCGGGGAGAAGAGACATTTGTGGCACAACTTGACTAGAAGAAGGGATCGGCTGGTAGGACATGTTCTGAGGCATCAAGGGATCACCAATAGGACCATCAATAGGTTTAAGTAGTTCAAAGTCTACGGGACTGATGACCTCAGATGTTAAGTCCCATACTGCTTAAAGCCATTTTGAACTGAAAAAGGAAAGGGGGGCGGGAGGAATTAACAGTGGCAGACGGAGTATCCTCGGCGACACGCCATGAGGTGGTTTGGGCAGCGTCGACTTCCTGACAAGCAGTAAGTTATTTTTGTTACTTCCTCGCCGCAGTACTCCGTACGCTGGGGTGCGACTGAGCACATAGCAGTGCTGGCAGGCAGCTCGCCGTGTGACGTAGTCTGCCTAGAGACGCGTGGCGATAAGCGTACGAGCTGTGACGTAAGGACGGGTCGATGCGCGCAATTGGTCGACACGGCTAAGGTCGACCCCGAAATACGCGCACCGCAGCATGCCGCTGACCTCGCCTACTCCACTACTCGAAGAGGGACTCGACCGCCGGGTGAGTCGATCGTCCACAACTTTACCTGCTCCTCCACCGCAACCCCTCCCACGTGGGGTCACGTTTCCTCGTTCCCCTACCCAAAACGACTCTGCGCTCCACTGCCAGCACCGAAAGATGTTCAGAATCATATCAGAGGGGGACTGTGGTGTCCCAGAGTAAGTACCGATCAATAATGAACGTCGGTTTCGGAAGCTGTAGTTCCCCCGATACGGCGCATTACGACAGAGTAGATGAATACCTTATAATAAGAAGAGTCCCTTCTGATGCAACTGCAGATACGCATCAAGTGCTCCACTTGCCGTCGTTCGTCTGATCGCAGGCTTCATCATAGATGCGATCGCAAGAGCCAGCCGTGTTCCGAATGGACTGACAACCATTCAGAAGGCGTTGATCGACGCTACTAAGCCGGCCGGAGTGGCCGTGCGGTTCTAGGCGCTACAGCAAGGATCCGAGCGACCGCTACGGTCGCAAGTTCGAATCCTGCCTCGGGCATGGATGTGTGTGATGTCCTTAGGTTAGTTAGGTTTAATTAGTTCTAAGTTCTAGGCGACTGATGACCTCAGAAGTTAAGTCGCATAGTGCCCAGAGCCATTTGAACCATTTTGACGCTGCTAACAGTACTGGAATACACCAAAGCTTCTGATTATCGCCACACACAAAAAATCCAACTTTTTTAAGTCCCGAGAGGCCGCGGTACTGGCGAGCACTTGTGTGAAAAGCTGTTTACCAGTAAGTAGGTATCAGGAATGACCATAACATCGAACGAGGGCAGTTTACCACTTTGTAATCTACGCCTGACTTGCGGTGTTTAGAAATAAACGTAACGTTAGCTATTAAGGCTGGTGTGATAAGTGCACTTTGCACTTTGGTATACCTCGTATCGGGGAAAGCATTGGTTCTTGTTGCTTTGTGATATACTCGCCAATTTCGTTTGTACGTATAAGAGTCAAACGCCTTTTGCAATTGGAGGCAGACCAACCAATTGATGCAGGATTAATAAACTTGCCAGGAACCATGATGTGGTTAGCCATCTCGGGATTCCCCTGGTCATTCCGAACCGGAAGCCGGTGTTGCTGAGGGAATTAGATTAGGAAATGAGACGCTTAAATGTTCAAATGTGTGTGAAATCTTATGGGACTTAACTACTAAGGTCATCAGTCCCTAAGCTTACACACTATTTAACCTAAATTATCCTAAGGACAAAACACACACACTCATGCCCGAGGGAGGATTCGAACCTCCGCCGGGACCAGCCGCACAGTCCATGACTACAGCGCCCAAGACCGCTCCATGTCTGAGGCAGGTTTCGAACCTGCGACCGTAGCGGTCGCTCGGCTCCTTGCTCTAGCGCCTAGAACCGCACGGCCACTCTGGCCGGCTTAGTAGCGTCGATGAACGCCTTCTGAATGGTTGTCAGTCCATTCGGAACACGGCTGGCTCTTGCGATCGCATCTATGATGAAGCTTGCGATCAGACGAACGACGGCAAGTGCAGCACTTGATGCGTATCTGCAGTTGGATCAGAAGGGACTCTTCTTGTTATAAGGTATTCATCTACTCTGTCGTAATACGCCGTATCGGGGAAACTACAGCTTTCGAAACCTACGTTCATTAGGATTATTTGCTCGTTTCGTAGTAGAGATTGAGCCCTTTTACTTTGCAACTGTAATAGTCAGAAGACCCCTCTGATGAGGAAAAGTAGCCGCGTACCCCTGCGGAATGCGGGATTAACCACTACATGTTACGAAGCTACATGCGGACGAATATTGACCAATTTCACATCGACGTTTATTGCATACGATAGATGGTTGATTGTATCGCCATGGCAACGCACGCGGCAACGGCTTGTACACAATATTATTCCTTACATCGATGGTTCCCAACCTTTTCTTAGACCATTACCCTCGAGTGCAATCAGACGTTACCTACTACCCCTGCTCCCTCCCCCACGCCGCGCGGGGTAACAGCACAGTCTCAGGCGCATTGTCACGATTCGCGCGGCTCCTCCCCCCACCCCCGTCTCCCGACGGAGATTCGAGTCCTCCCTCGGGCATGGGTGCGTGCGTTGTGCTTCGCGTAAGTTAGATTAAGTAGTGTGTAAGCTTAGGGACCGACGACCTTGCTCCCACAGGATCTTACCACTAATTTCCAGGTTCCCTCCCCCACTTTAGCACCTAACTAAACTGTAAAATGAAAGACTTTTATTGGAACATTTATTACTTTTAAATTGATGAAAGATGAATGGTATTTAGTTTGCGTGTGCGTGTATGTGTTAGAATGCATGACGAAGGTATTCGTGGTGCACTGCAAGTGCTACTCACGGCTCCTTTTCAGATGAAAAGCTAACAATCCACACTGGGGGTAGACACTTGTTACAATACATACTCCCCTGCGTTACTCTTCTACGCCGCGTCACTTAGTTGGTTTTCACACTGCAACCCCGTTTAAAATCAACCACATTAAAATGTGTGCGCTACACTTACTGTTCGTTTATCACTTGATGGCTGCACTCCTTACTTCTGAACTGGCTGAAGTTGGAAGACTTCAGGCTGTCTATGCTTTGGGTCTGCCCACAGCCAGTAGTAGTAATAATGTGGTTAGCACTATGGCATGTAGTTACTGCTGTGTTATGCTGTCATTAAGTAATTTATCTGTTTCGGAGCGATAAATGAAGCAGTTTGCAGACTACTCCAGGTTCAAATGGCTCTGAGCACTATGTGACTTAACATCTGAGGTCATCAGTCCCCTAGAACTTCTAACTACTGAAACCTAACTAACCTAAGGACGTCACACACATCCATGCCCGAGGCAGGATTGGAACCGGCGACCGTAGCGGTCGCGCGGTTCCAGACTGAAGCGCCTACAACCGCTCGTCCACATCGGCCGGCACTACTCCAGGTATTATCTGCAACTTGGAGAAGGCATTTTCTTGAGATATTTAGCATTTGTTACGTATATGTCTCACTCTGATCTACTGGATACAGCACAATACATGTGCATATTGGGTGGGCTATGTGAGGAACCTTTAAAGTGCACGGCATTAATGCTACTAGTTGAGAAAAAGTAATTATTGATATATAATCAGTTTCAGAGTGTTACAAAATTGTGATAAGTAATGAGCTTTTCAAAATAATTTAGTTTGGTGACTGAAACAGAACCGAATCGTTTAATTTTTACTCTTCAGAAAATTCCGTTTTACCCCTCAGGGATAATTACCCCCCAGGTTGGGAACCACTGACTTAAGTAGACTGGTCAGAATCGAACGGAACACTTTCGGTGTAAGAACATGGGCTTCGTTCCAGACCTCGACTTCCAAACGTGCAACCTTCTCTGGTTGCTTATCTCGACGAAGAATTGGTAGCCATTCCTCCACTGCCGTCCAGACACCTCACTGAAAGTGTACCTCGGCAGAGTCGAAGCCGCCATGAAGGTAAAGTGATTTAAAAACTAACCTCCTGTATCAGGCGGCCGCACATGCCACGCGGGCGATATGATGACGTCGTCTTATCTCGACAATCAGGTCAGGGCTATCCGAAGGACCTCTCCAAATTACACCGCTGACACTTTGTCTCGTAGCTACAGCCAATCCTGAGTGCAGCTTACAGTTTTATTACTCTTTTCTGCTTCGCTTTGCCCTCAACACTGCACTGTGGATCACTGGATAGCGTGCCGCCTGCTCGGATGAATAACATTTCTCGTTACACCATATCGATCGTGGTCTCCAGGTATGCCGTCATCGAAGCGAGCGGCTGCTCGATACGTGCGCGACGCCACAGGTGCAGAACTTTTCCTGCCCCGCAGCCGTCAGTTGCCTGTAATATTACACTGAAGAGCCAAACAAACTCATACACCTACATAATATCGTACAGGGCCCTGGAGAGCACGCAGAAGCGCCATGGACTCAACTAATTTCTGAAGTAGGGCTGGAGGGAATTCACCATGAATCCTGTCCGTAAGAGTACGAACAGCACGTAGCAAGGCATCCCAAATATGTTCAATAATGTTTCTGTCTGGGGAGTTCGGTGGCCAGCGGAGGTCTTTAAAACCAGAAGAGTGTTCCTGGAGCTACTCTGTAGCAATCCTGGATGTTTGGGGTGTCGCGTTGCCCTGCTGGAATTCCCCAAGTCCGTCGGAATGCACAATGGACACGAATGCATGCAGGTGATCAGACAGGATCCTTACGCACGTGTCACTGGTCACAGTCGTATTTAGACGTGTTAGGGGTCCCATATCGCTCCAACTGCACACACCCCACATCTTTACAGAGTCTCCTCGAGCTTGAACAGTCCCCTGCTGACCTGTACAGCGCATGGATTTATGAGGTTGTCTCCATAGCCATACACGTCCCTTTGCTCGATACAATTCGAAACTAGATTCATCCCGACCGGTCGCTGTGACGGTCGGTTCTACGCGCTTCATTCTGGAACGGCGCTGCTGTTACGGTCGCAGGTTCGAATCCTGCCTAGGGCATGGATGTGTGTGATGTCCTTCGGTTAATTAGGTTTAAGTAGTTCTCAGGTCTAGGGGACTGATGGCCTCGGATGTTAAGTCCCATAGTGCTCAGAGCCATTTGAACCACTGCTGTTCCTCTAAAACAAATAGTACGTCTTTTGTGCATCCACACCACGACATATCACCATCAAACAATACGTATAAACCGACATTCATCTAAATCATTGCTCTGTGAAGCGTGTGAAGGGTGATTACACAGCTCTCTGCGAGCTACTATGGGCCGTATTTTAGACGCATTAGCTTTTGACAGAGTTGACCAGGCTACTCTCTACAATCCTGAAGACAGCAGGGATAAGGTAAGGTTATCTACTGCTCATACAGAAAAGAGGCTCCAGTTCTAAGAATTGACAAACGTGAAAGACAAGGAGTAACTGACAAGGAAGTGAGACAGGCTTGTAGCCTATCGCCGATGTTAGTCTGTACGTTGAACAAGCAGTAAACCAGGGAGAAATTTGGAAATGAGACTAAAGTTAAGAGGGAAGAAAAAGCAACTTCGAGTTTGGCTGATGGCGTAAATTGATGTTATAACATGAACATAAAGAAAAGAAAAGGAAGGGAAGTTGAATGTAGTCGCAATATATCAGGCGAGACTGAGGGAATTAGATTAGGAAATGAGACACTAAAATAAATAGAAGAATTCCGCTATTTGCGCAGCAAGTGCAGAGTGGCCACGGCAGAAAAGCATTTCCGAAGATCAGAAATTTATTTAACATTGAATTTATATTTAAGTGTTTGCAAGTCTTCCCTGAAGTTATTTGTACGGAGTGTAGCGTTGTACGGGTGCGAAACGTGGATGATGAAACAGTTCAGACAATAAGGGAATAGCAGCATCTGAAATCTGGTGATATAAAAGAATGCCGAAGAGCAGTTGGTTATGTTGCGCAGCTAATGGCGTGGTGGAGAATGCAACTGCGGAGAAACGAAATTTCTGGCTTAACTTGATGTGGTTGGTTTGAAAAATCTAAGAAAAGGACGATGTTAATTACAGGGCTTGCATGCAGTCCTGATCATTTGTATCTAGGTCGTCACACAATAATGAATCAGACTGACAGAATACAAGTACACGATTTGTACATAGTGGAATGGTCAAACTAAAAAATTCTCTCCCTCCGAACAGGCCTCGGAAGGTTCAACGGCACCGACCGGCCGCCGTGTCATCCTCAAGACACAATTGCCTCACAAGGGCCGAGTGGTCCTCCGCCAACAGCGCTCGGCAGACGGGGCGGTCACCCATACAAGTGCTAGCCACGCCCGAGAGTGCTTAACTTCGGTGATCTGATAGAAACCAGTGTAACTTGTTCGACAAACACTAGTAGCTTTAATAAAGTGCAATACAGCTATTGTACCAAATCATGAATTACAAAAACCTGTAGTTCATCGCCTCCTAAGAACAACGGAGAAATCTTGATACATCAACGGAGCCTGGTACAAAAGAAGTGGGAAACAATACGTACGTCATTGATCGTAACTGATCGACATCAGACTAGCTACATTTCTTTTTCGCTGCGCGGGCGTCATTATTGATTGAATTCAAGAGCTGTAAACTCAAGTTGGTAGTTTGACACAATACAGTAAGTACAGTTAGAAGCTGTGTACATGCACAGAGGCAGATTTAACTCACAGCGCGCAAATTACTCGGAGTATATTCATCCAATCTTTGAGAAAGACGGTGCTCTGCGACTTCCCACCAACTTTACAGATGGTTTCAAACCTCTTCGAAATTACTACTCACTGACACCAACAACATAATGGTGAGAGGAACCCTGTTTATCGCTTATTATAGTTTAGTTTCAGGTATGTCGTTTTAATTTACTACTTCTTCGCTGCTAACTCTACTCGCAACATATTTCGCTGACAGTATTCACACATAACACTGAACGTACCTGCAAACTTGTATCATTCTACAGGAGTTCGATTCTTTAAGGAACTGTTTGTAATTACGGTTGTTACTACATTATAGTTGATACATTAAAGTCTTACTGTTACGTAAGAAACAACTTCTTAAGGCGCAAGGTTTAACCTTAAGCAGCCGTTTGCTTCTGCGATACGATACAGAGGCAGTAGGCAACACTATAAGCGAAAAATACGCGTAAAAAAAAAGTGAAGGTGAAATGTCTAAATGAAACGTGCTTGAGAAAGCCGAAAATCGGACATACTGGTGTAAACAGGACAACTAGGTGCAATTCCAGAGCGACACTCGTATATATAACGCAAATAAAACAAATTTAACCTTTAGTATATATAAATCTAAATATGAACGCATCATCGAGCGTCACGGAAATGTGAAAAACTTGAACAGACTCTTGAAGATACCTGCAAATTATCCCGCGACGGCCTATGGACGAAATTTGGTTTCTTAAATTCCCCTTACTGTAAAAACCGAATGTATTTCTGTTTACTCAACATGTTCCGAGACACAATTATCAGTTTTTGTGGGTCTCGGAATTTATTTCTGTAACTTCATTAATAGTGAAAGTAGGTTTCTACAGATCGCTTTGTTTTTATGTCGCGCCTGTAAGAGGAAGTGGAGAATACTGTATATAATTACAACAGAAAAAGATAAAACAGCAACGATCCACAATAAGACGGAAAAAATGACATGCGGTGAAACTATGAACTTTCAAAATTTATGTGGTTTCAGAAATAAATGAAGACTCGCGAAAGATAACAAACACATAGGTGTCAAAACATGTTTGAGTTAACAATAAAAAAAAAAAAAAAAAAAAAAAGAAACGTCAATAGGAGCTTCCAGCTTGAACACGATGATTACTGATGTACATTTCAGTAACCATTATTAAGATAGGAATCTTGACGTGTTCTTCAACCTGCCCTAGGGACCGTGAGGACAAAATCACGGGCAGTGCCATTTAAGAAGTCGTTTTTTTTTTTCCCGCTCCACACGCAGTGGAATGGGAAGAAAATCCACACGCTAAGTACCCGCTGGCACGCAATTCATGGTGGTATGCCCAGTAAATATGGAGGTAGCAGATTCAAAACGTAATCTTAACTCAAGACTTTGACCTTTTTGCCTGCGTGGAATTTGCGCCGCGACTGCACAACTTTCGCGAGGTGTTACGTCATCCGCAGGAGCCTACGTAACACAATTTCCGCCCACGACTGCAATTTTCAGCCCGAGGGCGGGGAGGCAAGGGAAAAAGATGAGACGACAATTATCTGATGCACAGCGAAATGGGGGGGGGGGGGGGCGGTTGCGTAGCAGATCCACACAAGGACAAGGCTCTGCCGGCAGCCTTTAAACGTCCGTGACCTAGGACGACATGCGCCGACATATGGTACGTTCCGCAGGACACGATGTGGGGCCGTCCGAGCCGAAAAGCCGCACAAAAAGCGTGTCGCAGCACGCGACCTAGACAGCAAAAAAAAAAGTAAAATAAACCGAAGCCGCCGAAAGCAGCGCCAGTTGGCACACTTCTCGCCTCTATTGAGACACCTGACTGTCGCCACGGCGCTAGCGGCGGCGCACGGCTATTCCTGAGAGAAATAAAAATGGTCGCCCGACACGGCTACAACGCACAGCTGTTACACACCGTTCACGCATCAAACTAGTCAGCTGTAACATTACCTTGCCTGCTATTCGAACTGAATACGCAAAGAGCGACTAAGCAAAAATGTCGCTAAACGTGGCCAGACGAAACAGCTGTTACACGAGATTCGCGTATCAAACAATCCTGCGACGGTTTTCTTTGAAATACAGCAACACCGCAAGATATACTTCACTGACAGCTCCCTTTGTGCTCTCAAAGAAAACTGCGAACGTTGATCCCGAAACGAATTTTAACAGGGATATTCTCATGCATTGCTCTTCCTGATAGAAACGAACTTAAGGACGAAGCTGTTCGTGTATTAAACAAGTGCGTAACAATACTCTCTCGACTGTTATACGTGAGAGACATGAAATACAAAGCAGAAAAAGAAGTTGTTCAATACGGCTATAAGACACAGTTGTTATTCTACAGTAGATTCACGTATCAACGTCAGCGCCAAATTCTCTGAAACATACCAAAAATCCAATACATACATCACCACGTCATTAACGAAACTTGCATATCGCGAATAAGATTTGACCGTAGGGAGGAGAGGGAAGAGAGACGACAATATCTATCGCACAGGTATCAGGACAACTTAACGAAAAATAATGCGCTAATTTTGCTGACACGGTTTAAACACTTAGACGCACGGGATGCAGATAGTTTTTTACAAAACACACCGAATTCACGAGAACGTCAACAGCAGAAGAACGCACGCACAAAACTGGGCAGCAGTTACTAATCATACTTGTCAGGCGGAGCAAATATCCTTTTCCAGAGCACGATCATTACAACACACACACACACACACACACACACACACACAGTGTCACCTGCAGAAATACTAATAATGAGACTACAAAACCCAAATACTTAATAGTACACAAAATACGGTGCCACTTCTTTTACCTTCAGCGCCGTCGTAGAAGTCACCGCTGAAGAACATCAAAAACTTCACTTATCCCGGGGTACTCCAACACGTCCCCCGGGGTTGCGAAACACACACACTCACACTTTTTTTTTACTCTCGGATGTTTTTTTTTTACTATTTTGAATCTTCCTGTGCCACTTTCTTCGGACACTTATCTTTCTTCGGTTCTTTACACTGTGGTGCGCACAATACGTGTTTCCGCCTCGTCGGACAGTGATTTCGCGACGGCAGAAAGCGGCTCGCGGAACCCGTCTGGTTTGTTAACGTGGCAGCCGCGTTGCTAGGTTATAAGATCGTCCACACGGCACACGTAAGCAGCACGCGAGCTAGCAGCCGGGCCGAGCCAGCGGCGCCGGGAGGGGAGCGGAGGCGTCCAATAGCGCGCGGCTACGAGCACGGGGGGAAGCGGAATTAAGCGCCGCTCGGCGCTAAGCTGCGGTCCCGGGACTCACCGCCTTCTAGCGTACCTGCGCCTCCCTTCCAGCAAACCTGTCTACTCACCACAAGAGCGTCCACGTGAGCCACGTAACACTCGGAAATAAACCTACTACTGCGCTTTTTTTTGTTTTCCATTTGGGTTCTGCCGCAATTGTAAGCGTAATCGGCGAAATGATTTTCTGTTTAAACAAATCGGACACCGCCTTCTAAAAAACGAGCTGTCTTCCAAATCACAGAAGGAAGGCAGAATACGAAAACTGTCGGATATTCTTGAGCAGCATCGGCAACAATCACACTGGCGGAAGTTGCAGCAGCGGCCCGACCTCAATGGAAGTAATATTAAGCTGACAAAAAGTAAACGATGTCTAAGAACGTAAATTAAACATATACAATGATGGGCAGCACGAATGGTGGTAGGTATGCTTGCCTTACGCAACTGCGTGTATCAACTCGTACGGAACGAAATGATTTGACATAAAGGGTCTAATGTGCCCCAGGCAAGAAGCAGATTTCGCTTTGTTGGGAGATATATGGAAAAGGGAACCTACATCGGAGACAGCTCACAAATTACTAGTACGTCCCATTTTAGAACGGTAGTTCGTAATTTCAAGTGTTGTTTTAGCACGAGTCGCGCAATTTCTTCGTCGCTGTGTTACTGAACATGTCTGAAAAGCTTCTGTACAGTGTTTGTTAGCTCTCGGCTGTCAAAAATGTTCCACGTGTTTTCACAGTACCGGCTATTATCTATTTTTTGTAATATTGGATCAGTGAATTTGCATTAATGTTTACATAAGAAAAAGACGCAGCAAAGGTTTAGAAATGTTAAAAATACGGCTTTCGGTTAGTCTGCTACGCTTGACGCAAGTGTTTACGAGCGCTATAAGCGTCTCCGAGGCCAGCAAGACGTTGAAGATGAGCACCTTAGGAACCCCAGCACATCATCAAGACATAAAATCGTGGAAAAAACTGTAGGAAATGGTTGTGAAGTTCGCCGAATCACAATCAGAAAAGTCGCTGATGATGTTGGCATAACAACTGACGCATGTCCTGAAATTTTTTCGCATGTTTACGGTATGAAACGTGTGACAGCAAAACTGGTTCAAAAATTGTTGAGTTTCAAGCGAAACCATCTGCGAATGGGGGTTGCTCCGGAATCGCTGAGATCGAGTGAACAACGATGCATAATTAATGCACCGTGTGATATCATGCGTACGCAGACATTAAGCAGAAACTAAGGCTCTATTCTCCATGTAGATACCTTCTAGATCGCTAATGCTGCCTTCACACGGAGCTACTCAGAAGCGCTTCCACTGACAAAGCATTGCTTTAAAACAGGAGTTTCCATCCTTTTAGCTTACGTGCGCCACATAGGGAAGAAGAATGTTTTCGGGTCGCACATGATCTACTTGACACCAACAATAACCGCTAAAAAAAAAAAAGGAGAGGGAGAGAGAGAGAGAGAGAGAGAGAGAGAGAGAGAGAGAGAGAGAGAGAGAGAGAGAGAGACGGTCTAATGAGAGAATAGCATCGTCTGGTGGGAATTCCAGATTGAAAATAATCAATTTATCATTACAATGTATAAACGGAATTTCATCTTTTTATTTTTTACCGACCGTGTGACATACTTCTTGGGACGCATTTATACTTGCTTCGGCCTCATGCGGCCCGCGAGTTGGACAACCCTGCTTTAAATGGACGCGCTTTTGTGGTGACTTATTGGGGCCGCTGCTCTGTTATTTGGTGGCACGGTCGTGAGGTCATACTGTTGACTAGAGGGGGAAGTCAATAGAGATGATTTCATTTGTGAAGCTGGGAAAACATCCATCGATATGCAACATGGCCTGTGAAGAGTATTCGGGTAAACCGCAGAAAATTAAAGTTTTCACCGGACGTTGGAGGCAAACGTTCTTCACAGATGACGACAGATGGTGAGAGTCACTCACTCTGTTGACATCTCATAGAACACTCAACTACTCAAAGAGTCTTCAAATCTGTATATGTCTTGCTCACGAACAAAAGTGTGCAACACACAGCAAGTTTTTTTGTTTTATTTTTTGTAATACCTTCAGAAAATTCCAAGGATACATCAGAAGCCGACAAAAAAACATTAGAAGCTGAGCAAAAAAACTGCAGTCTAGCAAGAAGGCCAAAAATACACTCAATATATCTTCTAGCCCTACAGAGACCATATCTGAAAACTCCTTGAAGAAAAAAAAAATTGTCTCCGTGTTAGGGCAGTAAGAAAGATGACATACCGAAACGTTGATCGCCAACGATTTTATGGGAAGTAATCAAAAACTTCATAAATCAGCCTGCTTTGAGGAAATTTAATTTCACTGGCAATTAATTTACGGTGAAACAATGAACCCTTGAACACAGACCAACGTGGCCATCTTCTATTTGGTCTATCGTCAATTTGCTGTGGTACGAATCACACATGGCCAGCAACTATACTGAGAAAACGTGGTCAGAATGCGACGTGTGTTCAAAAATGCCGGCCGCTGTGGCCGAGCGGTTCTAGGCGCTTCAGTCTGGAACCGCGCGACCACTACGGTCGCAAGTTCGAATCCTGCCTCGGGCATGGATGTATGTGATGTCCTTAGGTTAGTTAGGTTTAAGTAGTTCTAAGTTCTAGGGGACTGATGACCTCAGAAGTTAAGTCCCATAGTGCTCACAGCCATTTGAACCATTTTTTTCCTCACAGATTGTGAGCCGAATGTCTTTCTGGTCTTGATTTGTGGGTAGTGGGACGAACTTGGCGGCAACACGATGCATTCCATGTTGCTGTCTCAGGATTTCACGGCATGATCGAACCGAAATGTTAAATTCTTCTGCAGTCTCTCGGACAGTCAGTCTTCGATTGGCACGCACCATTTCGTTGACGTTCCTGATACGAGCGTCGTCGGTACACGTCGAAGGGCATCCTGATGGACGGTATTCCTTAACTTCCGTCCGGCCATTTTCAAACCGTGTGAACCATTCTCAACACCGAGTAGGCTTAAGCATCCATCAGCGCTGGCTTCCTGCATCATTTGGTGTGTCTCTGAAAAGGTTTTCCTGAGTTTCACCAAAATTTAATATAGACGCGTTCCTTCTCAAACTCTGCCATCTCGAAATTCGGAAACAGTGCGACACAAAGTTCTACTCAATGCAGCAGTGAACAATAACTAACAGACATACAAAAATGAAACTTGAGGCAGTTACACGTTAAACGCGGCCGTGTGCATGGATGTCTCCCGCATTTTGTTCCAACGCACCACTGGCGTGAAATTACGGATGTTGTGGTATATTTCGAACAGACTTCGTGGAGTGTCCCACAGTCACTAGATGACACGACCGTTCTTCCTTCGATGAATGGCCTCTTCTTGATTTCGTTGTTCAGTAATACGAGGGCTACCCACAAAGTACATTACGTTTTCGTTTGTGTCCGTTAGGGGCGGGGCTAGCGCGCTCATCTTGGTGTCATGGCATTCCGCCGCTCAGTCGCATCCTGCCGTGCTAGTGAGAGGTTCGTGCTGTACTCTGTTGAGTTACTGTGACGGTTTGAAATGTCAGCGTTAATTGAAAATGCCGCGAAGTGTGAAGTGCGTGCTGTAATAAGGTTTATGACTGCAAAAAACTGTAC
This sequence comes from Schistocerca americana, assembly GCF_021461395.2. NCBI lineage: Eukaryota > Metazoa > Arthropoda > Insecta > Orthoptera > Acrididae > Schistocerca > Schistocerca americana. Next base: position 153,701,900 of record NC_060129.1, read on the forward strand.
ACCGATAGAAATCTATCGGCAGCTTTGTGAAGTGTATGGGAACAACATAATCACTGAAGGTGGAGAGCGTCAATGGGTCATAAAATTTAAAAATGGCCGAACTGACGTTCACGGCGAAGAGCGAAGTGGAAGACCCAGCATAGTGACTGCCGAACATGTCGAAAAAGTCGATGCCGCGGTCCGTGAAAACCGTAATTTCACAGTAACGGAAGTCTCTACGAGTTTTCCACAAATTTCACGAAGTTTGTTGCACGAAATCATTAGCGAAAAGCTCGGTTACCACAAGTTTTGTGCAAGATGGATACCAAAAATCTTGACAGAGATTCACAAAAATCAGCGAGTGGCTGCAGCGTTAACGTTTTTGGACGCTTACGAGAAAGATGGCCACTCATTACTCGATCGCATCGTTACTGGTGACGAAACATGGGTTAAGCGTGTGAACTGCGAGACAAAATTGCAGTCAATGCAGTGGGGGCACACAAATTCCCCCCCAAAACCCAAGAAATGCATGGAGACAATGTCGGCAAGGAAGGTGATGGCGACTGTCTTTTGGGACAGAAAAGATGTGATTATTGTGGATTTCCTGGAAAGAGGCACTACAATAAACTCTCAAAGGTATTGCCAAACTCTGCACAACCTCAGGAGAGCAATACAAAACAAGCGCAGGGCAAAGTTGGGCTCAAAGATCTTGCCGATTGACGACAACGCCCGGGCCCACACGGCAAATGCCACTCGTGAAGTTGTCGAATCTTTTAAGTGGGAGTTGTTTCCTCACCCGCCGTACAGTCCCGACCTGGCACCGAGCGACTTCCACTTATTCCCAGCAATGAAGAAGTGGTTGGCTGTGCAGCGTTTTGATGACGACGCACAGCTTCGAGAAGAGGCAACCACGTGGTTGAAGGCGCAGGCGGCCGAATTTTACGACGAAGGCATTTCTGAGCTCGTCTATCGCTACGATAAGTGCCTTAATTTAAATGGCAACTATGTAGAAAAGTAGTATTTAAGTGTGGCTTTCATCTGTATATAATAAAAAAAAATTCCAATACTTTATTTATTTTTAATTCCAAAACGTAATGTGCTTTGTGGATAGCCCTCGTAGAAGTGGAAAGACTAGGATCCTAGTCGCCAGACTCCACAAAGGACCGAAACTCGGGGGCGCCGCAGCTGCGGCAGATCAAAGCGGCGACGAAGGGGGCGTTGTCTGCAGGCGAGCCGTGTGTAGGCTGAGTGCGCTGCGCAGCGGAGAAGAGCTTGCCACCGTGTCCCGTGTGGAGCGGCCCTAACACTGTAGCAAGCTCGACAAGTGCGCTCAAATGCGAAGGTTATGCCCAATGCTTTTTTTTCTTCCATTTTAACGGTATAGCGCTGCACGAGTTTGACAGACAGTTACAGGTCCACGGCGTCTGCGTGAACCAATCCGGTAGGAGCGCTCGGATTTGTGGTGAGACACTTCACGGGTTTTGCATCGCGACAACGCCCCTGCCCACACTTCGTTAACTGATCGTGAATTTTTCACCAAAAAGAACGCTGTAATGATGCCCTAGCATCCATTTTAGTCAGAAATAACACGCAGTGATTTTTTTTCTCTTCTCAAATAATACAGAAAAAAAACTCAAAGTAAACGTCGTTTTAACATGAGAACGGTCGGTTTATGACCTAAGTGACACAAGCAGCCGGCTGTCATAGCTGTACACACTGTGTGTCACAATATATAAAGAATCGTCGCATTTAAAAAACAAACCATAGCTATTATGTTATTAGACATATGTGCGTGAACTACGTACTGTTGAAAAGAGCATACTCTCGAGTTTTACGTGTCACACTGGCATCTGGAAATGCGGGAATTTTTAAATCAAAGGATTACTGAATGATGGATTGGTCGCACTGGACCAAATGATTCAGCTTTACTTTACTGGCCTGCGAAGTCACCGGACCTGACTGTATGTGGAGGTTTATAAATCGCTCCGTTGCCAACAACAATGAATGAAGTGAGACACCGCATAACAGCAGCTGTGGAAGCTGTAACTCAAAACATGCTCCCTGCAGTGTGGGAACAATTTGAATACCGCACTGACATATGCCGTGCACACGAAGCGGGACATATTGAACACCTATGAAAAGATATGGAAATAAAAACTTTTTGAGTTTCCCTTTCATCAAAAAACAAAATTCATTGTTTATTAGTTTCAGAAATAGAGACGTGCCAAATCGGATTAAAAATGGTTCAAATGGCTCTGAGCACTATGGGACTTAACATCTTAGGTCATGAGTCCCCTAGAACGTGGAACTACTTAAACCTAACTAACCTAAAGACATCACACACATCCATGCCCGAGGCAGGATTCGAACCTGCGACCGTAGCAGCGCCTAGAACCGCACGGCCACCGAGGCCGGCTCAAATCGGATTATTCTTCTTGATATACCATGTACTAGTAGCAAAGATTGACACTGCTGAAAGTGTTCGACAAAAAGGGGGAAATGATAAATCAGTCGAGTTCAAAATATTTCCGAACCAGATCTCAAGATATGAGTAACAACATGTCGGTGAAAGAGCTAATAACTATTCCAGATAAGAGTTCCACAAATATTTCGGGAAATGGGAAAAGCAATGGCATTAGTTTGTAATATCGAATGAGGGCAAACAAAGACGAATAAATAAAAAAAATTCTAGATATCTGTTGAAGACGCCTGGTAATGCGGAAGTGTGTGGGATTCGCGCTCCATAGGAGTAACGAGGGAAAGTGAAATGCAGAAAGAAAGGCAACAGAAATGGTGACGTTTTTTTTTTTTTTCTTTTTCTTTTGACTGACGAGAGAGCGCAACGGGTATCCTGAAAAACCTGAACTGGTAGAGGCTCCAAGATAGACGCCAATTATGCCGGGAAAGCCTACTTATTCAGTACCAAGAACCGGTATTAAGTGAAAAATCTAGAAGCACCAAAAAGCCCCTGCCTCCATCCTTTAAAGAATCGGACTCTCCCACTTATAAAATCTGCTACGGTACATCTACATTTATACTCCGCAAGCCACCCAACGGTGTGTGGCGGAGGGCACTTTACGTGCCACTGTCATTACCTCTCTTTTCTGTTCCAGTCGCGTATGGTTCGCGGGAAGAACGACTGTCTGAAAGCCTCCGTGCGCGCTCGAATCTCTCTAATTTTACATTCGTACAAAGTCGGTTCACAACGATTAAATGTGCAAGGCGCTAAACTATTTAGTAATACTAACAACAATTCTGTTACAAATGATACGTACTGTAAACTTACAAATTCACTAATAGTGTCTGCCTTTTTCTTTAGTGTATCTCTCGTATTACAGGTTTCATATCGATACTGTCCATCGTGTCCTTTTCTGGACATCTGAGCATTCTTCACGTGTTTGTACGTTCGCCGTCTTCTAATGGCGTCCATCATCCCAATTCTCTCGCCACCTCTTCCTCTCGCTGCTTCCACTTTCCACTTTAGTGTTGTACAATGATATGATTTTGCTGATACATTTAGTGGTATATGTAGATGCTGCCGGAACAACGTGTTGCCAATGCATTAGTAAAAATACATCAAAACTTCGAGCACGATGCTGCAGTTCTACTGCATCAACAGGGAGAACGTAGTAAGCGATAAACGTTTTATCCTTTTGTGATTTTTTTGGAGGTATGTCACTTAGAAAAAGTTTCGTAAGTGTTTTAAATTATGTGTAAAGTTTGTTGCAAGTCGCTACAAACAAGGGGACCTCCCCACAGCACCCTCCTCAGATTGAGTTATAAGTTGGCACAGTGGATAGGCCTTGAAAAACTGAACGCAGATCAATCGAGAAAACAGGAAGAAGTTGTGGGGAACTATGAAAAAAATAAGCAAAATATACAAACTGAGTAGTCCATGCGCAAGACAGGCAACATCAAGGATAGTGTGAGCTCAGGAGCACCGTGGTCCTCTGGTTAGCGTGAGCAGCTGCGGAAAGAGAGGTCCTTGGTTCAACTCTTCCCTCGAGTGAAAAGTTTAACTTTCTATTTTCAGACAATTATTATCTGTCCGTCCGTCCGTCCGATGCGAGGTAACTGCGCCGTCGTATGGGGAGACGCTACACCTAAACAAACATCGAAACACACGACGTCAGTCGACTACAGCGCACGGAGGAGAGACTATTCCTGCTAACGAGGCTCCCTGGCTGGCAGTAGACTGTTCACTACTTTGGACGAGAGTGCATTAAATACGTGACATGTATTCCGTGGGCAATATGACTCCAGCAAATGTAGCTCGCGACTTCAATAACAAGGTCAATGATTATTTTCCGAACTGTAAGGAATCGGAAAGTTCCTTAAGGGATCGAACGATTGTCGAACAAGGTAGAAGAATCTTTTTACCCATTGGCCAAGTGTACAAGTTAGGTGGGTCGACAACATATTCCTGTCATGTGACGCACATGCCGTCACCAGTGTCGTATAGAATATTTCAGACGTGTTTTCCTGTGGAGGAATCGGTTGATCTATGACCTTGCGATCAAATGTCTTCGGTCCCCATTGGAGAGGCACGTCCTCTTGTCTACTAATCGCACGGTTTTGCGGTGCGGTCGCAAAACACAGACACTAAACTTATTACAGTGAACAGAGACGTCAATGAACGATCGCACGGATCATAGCTTTGCGAAAATAAAGAAAGTAAACTTTTCACTCGAGGGAAGACTTGAACCAAGGGCTTTTGGTTCCGCAGCTGCTCACGCCAACCACGGGACCACGGCGCTCCTGAGCTCACACTATTCTTGATGTTGCCTATCTTGCTCATGGACTACTCAGTTTGTATATTTTGCTTAGTTCCACACAACTTCTTCCTGTTTTCTCGATTGATCTGTGTTCAGTTTTTCAAGACCTACCCACTGTGCCAAGTTATAACTCAATCTGAGGGGGGTGCGATGGGGAGGTTCCCTTGTAAGTGCTGTCATAGCCCGCTCTTACGCACGGCTTTCCGAGCGGGAAGGAGCGCCTGGTCCCCGGCACGAATCCGCCCGGCGCATTTGTGTCGAGGTTCAAATGGCTCTGAGCACTATGGGACTCAACTGCTGAGGTCATTAGTCCCCTAGAACTTAGAACTAGTTAAACCTAACTAACCTAAGGACATCACAAACATCCATGCCCGAGGCAGGATTCGAACCTGCGACCGTAGCGGTCTTGCGGTTCCAGACTGCAGCGCCTTTAACCGCACGGCCACTTCGGCCGGCCATTTGTGTCGAGGTTCGGTGAACCGGACAGTCTGTGCATGGTTTTTAGGCGGTTTCCCACCTGCCTCGGCGAATGCGGGCTGGTTCCGCTTATTCCGCCTCAGCTACACTATGTCGGATGCGCAGAGAAGTTCTACTAGTACGCGTAGAGCACTATTACTCTACCATGCAAACACAGAAGCTACACTCGTCTGGTGTGAGACGTTCCCTGCGGGGTCCACCGGGGGCCGAACCGCACAGTAACCCTGGGTTCGGTGTGGGGCGACGGAGGCGTGAAGTGGACTGCGGTAGTCGTCGTGGGGTTGTGGACCACTGCGGCTGCGGCGGGGACAGAGCCCCTCCGTCGTTTCTAGGTCCCCGGTTAACATACAAGTGCTGTCATTCGCGAATACTGGATGAATACAGTGTGGGTAATTTATGCTCCTTGAGTTACGCCGCAACAGGATACACAAAGAGATTTTCGAACTGTCGTACTTGTCTTTGTGTATCAAATCTTGGACATAACATTACTCCTCTATATGAGCAGATTATGACAGCACTTTGGAATCTTTAAAATCGGGCAATAATTACGAGAAATATTAAAAAGTGCTGCCCCTGGAACCCGTTAGAAAGGCGAGCTGCGAGCGGCGCATCGCAACGCTTTTGTAACGTTGGGTGCCGGTGCTCCTGGGTATCGCTCAAGTAAGAAGCGCTAACACAAGATGAGGCTAATCACGGCGCATGCTGAGACATTTGTGGAGCTGGTTTCCCAAAGGTTCCACATCCAAAAAATGACTTAGACGTGGCAGCCCTTAACTAACAGCTTGCCGGTTCTAACAAGTAAATACGAGGGTTGGAACTTTAATAGTGGCTACGACTTGTTTACAGCTCATACAGAACAGATACGTGTTTCAAACCTTTACTGACCGTCAAAGTAGTCACCAGCATTGTGTATAACCCGTTGCCAGCGATGTGGAAGTCGTAGGATACTCTTAGCAGTGCCAGTTGTGTTGACAGTTCGAGCGGCGCGGTCTATTGGCAGCCGAAATTGTATCAGTTCTGAAGCGAATGCCGTGAAGTGTTTCCTTCAGTTTAGAAATGGAGTTGAACTCGAGAGGACTTAAGTCAGGGGAGTGCAGTAGGTGGTATAGCACTTAGCAGCCCCATCAGTCAAACAAATCAGTAACAGCTTGCACTGTACGTGCTTGAGCATTGTCCTGCAAAATGATGGTCAGGTCCTGCAGGATGTGTCATCACTTCTGTTTCTACGCTGTTCATTTTTGGAACACAACCTACGACCAGCTTAGAAGCGATGACACTTTCTCCAGGACCTGACCATCATTTTGCAGGACAATGCTCAAGCACGTACAGTGCAGGCTGTTACTGATTTGTTTGACTGATGGGGCTGCTAAGTGCTGTACCACCTACTGCACTCCCCTCGCTTAAGCCCTCGTGAGTTCAACTCGATTTATAAACTGAAGGACACACTTCACGGCATTCGCTTCAGAACTGCCTACAAATTTGTCAGGCAATAGACCGCGCCGCTCGAACTGTCAACACAACTGGCACTGCTAAGAGTATGCTACTACTCCCACATAGCTGGTAACGGGTTATACACAATGTTGTTGACTACTTTCAAGGTCAGTAAAACTTTGGAACACGTATCTATTTTGTACGAGCTGTAAATATACAGTTGCCACTATTAAAGTTCCAACCATCGTAGTTTCTTGCAAAAAGTACCGAACTCTTATATAGAGGTCGTCATATCCATCATTTTACACCAAGGCCCTTTGATCATTGAAATAATGAAAACTGTATCAGTTCCTTAGTTTTTGATGCTTAGCACAACGCGTTTCGTGAATTTATTCTCATTCTCATTGTTTACATGAATATGTTTGGTGATGTTTGCATGTGTGATTTTCTGCCTATCTTGCGTCATTTTAAGTTATTAGACCGCAATCGGGAAATGGAACAAAATGAATCTTCGAGAGTTTTTTAAACGCTAGTATTACAAATGGTATTTTTCATTGACTACTTAAGCCGGCCGGAGTGGCCGAGCGGTCCTAGGGACTACAGTCTAGAACCGCGCGACCGTTACGGTCGCAGGTTCGAATCCTGCCTCGGGCATGGGATGTCCTTAGGTTAGTTAAGTTTAAGTAGTTCTAAGTTCTAGGGGACTGATGACCTCAGAAGTTAAGTCCCATAGTGCTCAGAGCCATTTGAACCATTTTTGAACTTCATTCTGTGAAAATAGGAGTTTGAGTTGAAATTTCTAGACTTCGGATAGGGGGGCCCATATTTTTCAACGAAATAAACGCACAACTATAGTGCAGTGATGTTCTGTTCCCATTCATAGGAGAACTTGTGTTAAGTGAAATACTGAACGGTTGTTTTCAAGAAGACGGTGGAACCGCGCATACAGCTCGCGTTTCAATGTCACTGCTTGCTCATGTTTTTGGCAATCCCATAATTTCACAGGAACTTTGGCCTCCACGATCGCCTGACCTAACACCACCTGACTTTTTCTTCTGGGGTGGAGCGAGAGCGACTGTCTATAAAAACCGTCCATCGATGAACTGAAAACTGCAATATCCATTTTCACTGCTTCGGTTAAAGAAGAAATGTTACACCTCGTATTTGGAAACGTGATTAGAGGAATTGAATTGTGTATTCAACAACAGAGGGGACACCTTCAACATTTAATGTGAACATTTGTAAGTAAAAATGAAAATTCAATAAATTAATAACTTGTATTTCACTGTATTTCGGTATATTCACTGCGTCATACGACACGCGCGGCCAACACGCATGCGGCACTGCGGAGAGACTTTTTGAACATCCCGTATCAGTAATGGTTCAAATGGCTCTGAGCATTGTGGAACTTAACTGCCGAGGTCATCATCAGCCCCCTAGAACTTAGAACTACTTAAACCTAACTAACCTAAGGACATCACACACATCCATGCCGGAGGCAGGATTCGAACCTGCGACCGTAGCGGCAGCGCGGTTCCAGACTGTAGCGCCTAGAACCGTTCGGCCACTGCGCCCGGCTATCAGTAATGCGAGTTATTAGTTCCTGAAGTACAATTTGGACACTCTTAAAATAATTTTTATGAGAAAAAGTACTAAATCCAAAATTAAATTTCCACTAATTCCACAATAATAATAATGAGGAACACCTCAAATTTTTATACAAGACTTATGGGTGAGGCCCAGACAAAGTGTACATCCACTGTGGTTTGCATATGAGAACCATTATGGCTACAGAGAATTTTCGTGCTCTACTAAAAAATCTGCACAGTAAGATTTGTTATCTTTAGGAAGTAAGCACCAAATTTATTCTCCCCACACTTCATACGGAAATGGAACGCGATGAACCCCTGACGTGAGATGCCATGGAAAGTACTCCCTGCTCTGCACTTCAACGGCCCTTGGCACAGTACTCGTATGGGTATCGCCGCGACTGTGTCGCAGAGCTGTGGACGTTATATAAACTTCTCAGTTTTCAGACATCTTCTCTAACACGCGCTATGTTCTTCCGTCTGCGTAACCCCGTAAAATGGACCCACATAAAGATAACCCACGTGCTGACAGTCTTGCACATAAGAAAGTGTGTAGAAATGCGCTAACTCGTATTTTACAACTTAACAGGCACTGTTTGAAGACACACAAAGCGGTTGAGTACTGTACCGAAGATCGGAATCTTTTACAACGCATTGTGCATGAAAATGCATACTGTAAAATGAGGTACGAACGTCTTGTCTGTTATGTGCACAACGTTGCTTCAGCTTTATAACACTGCGAAATAGATTCGCGGAAAAAGTAAAACCTGCTTACACAGTGCTGAACATACGAAAGTTGGTAACGGTTGTTATCAAGTTTCAACGAACAATAAAGTATAATAAAGAGCATGTAAGTTACTGCCTTCAAATAAGATCCACGGCTGTCACGTATCCTACACAGAAACTGTGTTATGAAAACAGTGCTTATTAAAATGTTCTGTCGCGTTACGTAAGTAATCTACAAATATGCAGCATTTTACTTTAATAAGAGACAGACACGGATCTGATACAAGGAGCTCCTTTCGAACCACATCTTCCCGATATTTATGTTTTCTTTTCAGGAGTTATAACAAAAGCGTAATGACCAAGTTTGTATGGAAATACATACACTATGGGATGAAAAGTATCCGTACACCACAGAAAACATACGTTTTTGATATTAGGTGCATTGTGCTGCCACCTACTGCCATGTACTCCAATCAGCGACCTCAGTAGTGATTAGACATCGTGAGAGAGCAGAATGGGGCGCTCCGCGGAACTCACGGACTTCGAACTTGGTCAGGTGAAAGGGTGTCACTTGCGTTATAGGTCTGTACGCGAAATTTCCACACTCCTAAACATCCCTAGGCCCACTGTTTCCGATGTGATAGTGAAGTGGAAACGTGAAGGGGCACGTACAACACAAAAGCGTACAGGCCGACCTCGTCTGTTGACTGACAGACGCTGCCGACAGTTGAAGAGGGTCGTAATGTGTAGTAGGCAGTCATTATCCAGACCATCACAAAGGAATTCCAAACTGCATCGGGATCCACTGCAAGTACTGTGACAGTTAGGCGGGAGGTGAGAAAACTTGCATTTCCCGGTCGAGCGGCTGCTCGTAAGCCAAACGTCACGCCGGTGAATGCCTAACGACGCCTCGCTTGGTGAAAGGAGCGTAAACATTTCACAATTGAACAGTGGAAAAACGTTGTGTGGAGTGACGAATCACGGTACACAATGTGCCGATCCGATGGCAGGGTGTGGGTATGGGGTACGCCCGCTGAACGTCATCTGCCAGCGTGTGTAGTGCCAACAGTAAAATTCGGAGGCTGTGGTGGTGTTTTTCATGGAGGGGGCTTGCACCCCTCTTGTTGTTTTGCGTGGCACTATCACAGCACAGACCTACATTGGTGTTTTAAGCACCTTCTTGCTTCCCACTGTTGAAGAGCAATTAGGCGATGCTGATTGCATCTTTCAACACGATCGAGCACCTGTTCATAATGCACGGCCTGTAGCGGAGAGGTTTCACGACAATAACATCCCTGTAATGGACTGGCCTGTACAGAGTCCTGACCCAAATCCTATAGAACACATTTGGGCTGTTTTGGAACGCCGACTTCGTGCCAGACCTCAGCGACCGCCATCGAAACCTCTCCTCAGTGCAGCACTCCGTGAAGTGTGGGCTGCAATTTCCTAAGAAACGTTCCAGCACCTGATTGGACGTATGCCTGCGAGAGTGGAAGCTGTCATCAAGGCTAATGGTGGGCCAACACCATACTGAACTCCAGCATTACGGATGAAGGGCGACACGAACTTATAAGTCGTTTTCAGCCAGGTGTCCGGGTACTTTTGATCACATAATGTACCTGGGATGCAACTGAGCGCTAACTATTCGACCACGGACCACCGACCGCACTTCCCAGGAACAGCGCGACCTATACGTATACTCATAGCCCCACATACCTCTGGGAACGCAGCAATCCGTAACAGGGAGGAACAGTTTCCACCTACATATACGAGGTGGCCAGAAACGGTGTGGAAGGCGTGTAAGGCTGTTGCAGGGCAGGTTGTGCTGAGAAACAACTGTTAAGAAAGAAACTCCATACGTCGCGCCGTCTCAAAGTTAATTAACGTTGAAGTTAGGCATCAGGCCGTTGCGCGCACGAATTCGAGCGGCTCACCAAATAACAATATTAGCGTCAGTTGTTCCCATAGCGTACGAGACTGCTCAGCTTTCGGCTGCGGCTCGAGCCTTATTATCGTCCCAAGTCTAATTTTTGTATCGCTCTGCTGCTCCGTTTTAGAAGATCAAACGAACGATACACTGGGGATCCCGTCTCCCGCGGGCCGCTTAAATTTGCGCGCGCAACGGCCCGATTAACTTGCTTCAGTGCCAATTAGCTAGAAAATGGCGCACGTAATACATTTTTTTCTTTGAATTATTTTTCAGGACAACCTACCCAGCAGCATCCTTACAAGCGTTTGAGACCGTTTCTGACCACCCTGTGTACAAATGCGCAAATGTGCCACGGCTGTGGCTATGAAACACACGACACAAACAAACTGAACGATGTACAACCTTTCAACTCCCCTAATGTTGCCATGACTATCGAAACGCACAGTAGTGTCGAACTGACATTATCTTACGTTCATGCTCCAACGAGAATTTGTACGATTAACTGCAATGCTGCGGAACGGGTAATTTCACATTTACATTACACAATAAAGACGCAAATACAGCTACGTCCTGACCGTTTACAAGTGATTCTTTTGAACTGCAGTGGGTTATTTACAGCAAACTACCTTAGGGAATAAGTCAGAACAAAGCAGATCCCTGCAAGAGGAAAGCCGTAGCCTGCCTCCAGGTGTTCCAGGCAGGCGGGGAGCGGCCGACGTCAGCGCGCTTCCTGGAACACAGGGCCCGCCTGGTTGCCTCACTTCTGGAGAAATGCTGCTCCTCCGTCTCTTTTCAATCCGGAGCTAAAGTTAGCTCTGTTTGCCGGTGACAACAGCGCTGTTGTAATGTGGAGCAAAGAAGCAGCGACAGGCAAAATACTAAACATTTCTGTCAAAGTTGCTGGTTTGCACAAACAGCCCACCTTGGGGAAAAAAGCATTTCCAGTTTTATACAACCAAAAATGCTGCACCTCATATTTACCTAGTAAGGCAACAACAAAAACAGAATACAGAATTCCAAGCTCTTAGTTACGCATATTGATGATCACACACAAACTATGTAGCAGATCTGCTAAAACGTCCGAATTTGGCTACTTTGCCATAAGATTAACCGCGAAGCTTGGGGGTATGAAAGTAAGTACGTTAACATATTTTCATTTACTGGTGTCTAGTGAGATAGTGTTCTTGGGGAACTCCACGCTCAACCAAACAGTATTCCAGCACAAAATAGAGTACTTAAAATTATATCTGGGGTTCACACACAAATGGCTATATCGACCACGAAACAGTGCATACATTCACTTATGATACTTACTATTGGCATTCCCTCTGAGTTTCAGTTTAAGAAAGACACTCCCGAGTACAACATTACTGATCTATAAAACTCTTTAATGAACCTAACATAAAAGGCTGAAATATGCAGCTATGAAACTCTCGTGTCAATCTAGCCACGAAAATAAAATGTCTGACTGACAGCAGACGGATTTTTAAAAAATGTAAGTCAAAAATGTTTCCTCTAACCAGCTACACCTTACAGAAATTCCTGAACAAAAATTATTAGTCTTGAAAAAAAAGTAATTAGTCCTTTTTACAGAACAAAATCTATTGCAATCGCGCGCGTGTTTTTCTGTGTTTGACAGTCTATAGAGCAAGAAACAAACTAACTGCTTCGGCACCCCTGCTAATAGAATGCATCCTACCCATTTGCCTCTCGCTTCAAGTTGCGCTGATTCAATCTATCTGATGCTCAAATGATTGCAGATATACACTACTGGCCTTTAAAATTGCTACACTGCGAAGATGACGTGCTACAGACGCGAAATTTAACCGACAGGAAGAAGATGCTGTGATATGCAAATGATTAGCTTTTCAGAGCATTCACACAAGGTTGGCGCCGGTGCTGACATGAGGAAAGTTTGCAACCGATTTCTCATACACAAACAGCAGTTGACCGGCGTTGCCTGGTGAAACGTTGTTGTGATGCCTCGTGTAAGGAGGAGAAATGCGTACCATCACGTTTCCGACTTTGATAAAGGTCGGATTGTAGCCTATCGTGATTGCAGTTTAGCGTATCGTGACATTGCTGCCCGCGTTGATCGACATCCAATGACTGTAGGCAGAGTATGGAATCGGTGGGTTCAGGAGGGTAATACGGAACGCCGTGCTGGATCCCAACGGCCTCGTATCACTAGCAGTCGACATGACAGGCATCTTATCCGCACGGCTGTAACGGTTCGTGCAGCCATGTCTCGATCCCTGAGTCAACAGGTGGGGACGTTTGCAAGACAACAACCATCTGCACGAACAGTTCGACGACGTTTGCAGCAGCACGGACTATCAGCTCGGAGACCATGGCTGCGGTTACCGCTGCATCACAGACAGGAGCGTCTGAGATGGTGTACTCGACGACGAACCTGGGTGCACGAATGGCAAAACGTCATTTTTTCGGATGAATGCAGGTTCTGTTTACAGCATCATGATGATCGCATCCGTGTTTGGCGACATCGCGGTGAACGCATATTGGAAGCGTGTATTCGTTGCGTTGTGGCCATACTGGCGTATTACCCGGCTTGATAGTAAGGGGTGCCATTGGTTACACGTCTCGGTCACCTCTCGTTCGCATTGACGGCACTTTGAACAGTGGACGTTACATTTCAGATGTGTTACGACCCGTGGCTCCACCCTTCATTCGATCCCTGCGAAACCCTACATTTTAGCAGGATAATGCACGACCGCATGTTGCAGGTCCTGTACGGGCCTTTCTGGTTACAGAAAATGTTCGACAGCTGCCCTGGCCAGCACATTCTCTAGATCTCTCACCAATTGAAAACGTCTGGTCAATGGTGGCCGAGGAACTGGCTCGTCACAATACGCCAGTCACTACTCTTGGTGAACGGCGGTATCGTATTGAAGCTGCATGGGCAGCTGTACCTGTACACGCCATCCAAGCTCTGTTTGACTCAATGTCCAGGCGTATCGAGGCCGTTATTACGGCCAGAGGTGGTTGTTCGGGGTACTGATTTCTCAGAATGTATGCACCCAAATTGCGTGAAAATGTAATCACATGTCAGTTCTAGTATAATATATTTGTCCAACGAATACCCGTTTATCATTTGCATTTCTTCTTGATGTAGCAATTTTAACGGCCAGTAGTGTATATTTTCCCAAAGAAAGCGGTTCTCCTGCCTCAAACGTATAAATATTTTACATTTGATTCAAATACGTGACTACTTCTGTTCAGCTGACAAGTTCTAAGTGATATCGTTTACCGTCCATATGATCTACGGAACAAAACCTCCCCGCCCCCTTTTCCTTCACTTCTCGTGGAAAATAATCTCCTATTCCGGACGCCTTCACCCTCTTCACTACCCTGTCAGTTTGCTCCATGCTTTTGCAGGCTCGAAGTAATGTGGACGACGGCACTCACATTTCTGCCGCTTCAACAACGCACGTTAATGACAGGAAGCTAGTTTACATAACAACGCTAGATTGCAAAACTCGTTGCAGAAACCGGTTTCGCGAAATTGGTTTCATGTGTGACGGTAGACACAGTGAAGCACTGTACGCTTCAGTTTCGAGGTTCTTTTACTGTCGGTGTCGTGCCTGAAACGAACGTTTCGGCAGCTGCACGAGTAGCGGCGGAGATAATGCTTGTCTGCATGAAATAGCCGCATAATAAATGAAATGACAGACGCGATTTGGGTGGGGAAAAAAAAGCTGCGCGGTATTAGCCGAGCGGTCTGGGGCGCTGCAGTTATGGACTGCGCGGCTGGTCCCGGCGGAGGTTCGAGTCCTCCCTCGGGCATGGGTGTGTGTGTTTGTCCTTAGCATAATTTAGGTTAAGTAGTGTGTAAGCGTAGGGACTGATCACCTTAGCAGTTAAGTCCCATAAGATTTCACACACATTTGAACATTTTTTGGAAAAAAAAACACTTTAGCTCTGTTGCTCAGCGACCTGATTCAGAGAAATTGTTCTAGAAGACCTGAGAAGATATTTCGACCATACGAAAATGTCACCGCAACAGCTCAAGTTTCTTTTTTATAGAGTTAACTATGTGATAAGGAAGAGAGACAATGTAATGCATGAAAAGCATTGTCTCCTGAACAGAGCTACACATCAACATTGCATTTTTTTTTTTAGATGCGGGGGTTCATATTCGTCTCTGCAGTACGTATTTCGTGTTCCACAAATCAATAATTATTAAATTTGCACTAACTGTTTGCGATGTCGTGAGCACAATTTGTGAATATCATGCACTGCGCTGACGTCAGATAAGTGAATACTGAATAAAGAATTTAGATTACTGCACTTGTAGCTCTCCTAGGACAGAATTTGCCTACTCGAACCACAGTATCCTTGTTTTTTAGGTGTGGTCTGTTTCACAGCCAGATCTTAGACTTGCTTGTATTTCTTGGTAATTAATCTGCGTGTCTGTTCCTAATGGAATGAATTTTGATCTATAGCTGTCAGGTGATCCACGTGGAGAGATTTCGGACGTATGGCCGCCCGCAGGACGGGAATAAACACACCTTGAATGCATAGGGGTATATGGAGCTACACGCATTCTGAAATCGTTACGGAATTCAATAATCCGAGATCCACAGTGTCAGAGTGTGGCGATAATACCACAATTCAGGCATCACCTCTTCACGACAGACAACGCAGCGGCCGACGACTTCACTTAACGACCGAGAGCAGCGGCGTTTGGGTGGAGTTGTCAGTGCTGACAGACAAGCAGCACTGCGTGAAGTAATCGCAGAAGTGAATGTGGGACGTGCGACGAACGTCTCCATTAGCACAGTGCGGCGAAATCTGGCGTTAATGCGCTACGGCAGCAGTCGACTTAACTTCTGAGGTCTTAACTTCTGAGGACTTAACTTCTGAGGTCATCAGTCCCCTAGAACTTACAACTACTTAAACCTAACTAACCTAAGGACATCACACACATCCATGCCCGAGGTAGGATTCGAACCTGCGACCGTAGCGGTTGTGCGGTTCCAGACTGTAGCGCCTAGAACCGCTCGGCCACTCCGGCCGGCCAGACGACTGACGCGAGTGCCTACGCTAACAGCACGACATCGCCTCCCCTCGGCCCGTGAACATATCTGTCGCACCCTAGACGACTGGAAAACCGTAGCCCAGTCAGCTGAATCCCGATTTCAGTTGGTACGAGCTGATGGCAGGGTTCAAGTCTGGTGCACACCGCACAAAGCCATGGCCCAAGTTGTCAACAAGCCACTGTGAAGGCTGGTGGTGGCTCCATATCGGCGTGGACTGTGTTTTCATGGAATGGACTGGGTTCCTCTGGTCCAACTGAACGGATCATTGACTGTATATGTCCGGCTACGTGAAGACCATCTGCAGCCATTCATGGACTTCATCCTCCCGAACAATTCTCCAAGCCACAATCGTTCGCGGATGGTTTGACGAACATTCTGAGCAATTCGAGTGAATGGTTCAAATGGCTCTGAGCACTATGGGACTTAACATCTGAGGTTATCAGTCCCCTAGAACTTAGAACTACTTAAACCTAACTAACCTAAGGACATCACACACATCCATGCCCGAGGCAGGATTCGAACCTGCGACCGTAGCGGTCGCGCGGTTCCAGACTGAAGCGCCTAGAGCCGCATGGCCACTGGGCCGGCTCGAGTGAATGCTTTGGTCACGCAAACCACCCGACACGAATCCCATCGACAATAACCCAGAGGTCAGTTCGTGCACAAAATCCTGCATCGCACGCACTTGCCCAACTATGGGCAGCTATAGATGCAGCATAGCTCAACATCACTGCAGGCGACTTGCAGCGACTTGTTGAGTCCATGCCACGTCGATTTCGTGCACTATTCCGGGCAAATGGAGATCCGACAGGATATCACGAGGTACCGCATGACGTTCAGTGTATTTCTCGCTTTGCGTTTCACCACCACCGAACCAGATGGCAGCCGAGGGCACTTCTAACCTCCCAAGTAAACCACAGACGATCGGCACGGCTTGCCCGCATAAGACGCCGCACTGCGAAACTCTCATCGCAAGAGGATCGACTTGGTCCGACTGCATCGTCAATCAAGGTTATTACACTCATAAGGTGGAACATTACGACCTCTTAATGGCGCGCTAGACCTCCTTTGGAATGCTATACAGCCAAGATTCTGCGTTGCTTATATTTGGGAAGTCCTTTGTAAGCCTCCGAAGGAATGTGCTCGTACACTATGTCATCTAAAGTATCCGGACACCTGGCTCAAAATGACTTACAAGTTCGTGGCGCCCTCCATCGGTAATGCTGGAATTCATTGTGATGTTGGCCCACACTTAGCCTTGATGACAGATTCCACACTCGCAGGTATACGTTAGATCAGGTACTGGAAGTTTGTTGGGGAATGGCAGCCAGATCTTCGCGATGTGCTGCACTGAGGAGAGGTATCGATGTCGGTCGTGTAACCACTCCGCCACAGGCTGTGCATTATGAACAGGTGCTCGATCGTGTTGAAAGATGCAATCGTCATCCCTGAATTTCTCTTCAACAGTGGGAAGCAAGAAGGTGCTTAAAACATCAATTTAGGACTGTGCTGTGATAGTTACACGCAAAACAACAAGGGGTGCAAGCCCCCGCCATGAAAAACTCAACTACACCGAATTTTACTGATGGCACTACACACGCTAGCAGATGATGTTCAGCGGGCATTCCCGATACCCACAACCTACCATGGGATCGCCAACTTGTGCACCGTGATTCGTCACTCCACACAACGTTTTTCCACTGTTCAATCGTCAAGCGAGGCGTCGTTTGGCATGTACCAGCGTGATGTGTTGCTTATGAGCAGCCGCTCGACAGTGAAATCCCAGTTTTATTACCTTCTGCCTAACTATCATAGTACTTCCAGTGGATGCAGTTTGGAATTCCTGTGTGATGGTCTGGATAGACGTCTCCCTACTACACGTTAATACTCTCTTTAACTGTCGGCGGTCTCTGTCAGTCAACAGACGAGGTTCAAATGGTTCTAATGGCTCAGAGCACTACCCCTAAAACTTAGAACTACTTAAACCTAACTAACCTAAGGACATCACACACATCCATGCCCGAGGCAGTATGCGAACCTGCGACAGTAGCAGTCGCGCGGTTCCGGACCGAAGCGTCTAGAACCGCTCGGCCACCGCGGCCGGCAAACAGACGAGGTCTGTACGCTTTTGTACTGTATGTGTCCCTTCACGTTTCCATTTCACTATCACGTCGGAAACATTGGACCTAGGAAATTTCGCGTACAGACGTATAACGCAAGTGACACCCAATCACCTGACCACGTTCGAAGTCCGTGAGTTCCGCGGAGCGCCCCATTCTGCTCTCTCACGATGTCTAATGACTGCTGAGGTCGCTGATACGGAGTACTGGCAGTAGGTGGCAGCACAATGGACCTAATATGAAGAACGTGTGTTTCTGAGGGTGTCCAGATACTTTTGATCACATGGTGTGCATCTAGATACACTGGTCACGCGCAGTCGTCATAAAGAGTGGTGGTCATACGGGAATTCCAAACTGCATCAGGATCCACTGCAAGTACTATCACAGTTAGGGAGGTCATAAAACTTGGATTTCATCCTCGAGCGGCTGCTCATAAGCCACACATCACGTCGGTAAATGCCAAACGACGCCTCGCTTGGTGTAAGGAGGGTAAACATTGCACGACAGAACAGTGGAAAAACGTTGTGTGGAGTGACGAATCACGGTACACAAGGTGCCGATCCGATGGCCGGGTGTGGGTATGCCGAATGACCGGTGAACGTCATCTGCCAGCGTGTGTAGTGCCAACAGTAAAATTCGGAGGCGGTTGTGTTTGGGTGTGGTCGTGTTTTCCATGGAGGGGGCTCGCATCACTTTTTTTGCGTGACACTATCACAGCACAGGCCTACATTGGTGTTTTAAGTACCTTCTTGCTTCCCACTGCTGAAGAGCAATGTGGGGATGCCGATTGCATTTTTCAACACGATCGAGCACCTGTTGATCATGCACGGCCCGTCTCTGAGTGGTTACACGAAAGTAACATCCCTGCAATGACTGGCCTGCACAGAGTCCTGACCTGAATTCTATAGAACACCTTTGGGGCGTTTTGGAACGTCGGCTTCGTGCCAGGCCTCACCGAATGACATCGATACCTCTCCTCAGTGCAGCACTCCGTGAAGAATGGGCTGACATTCCCCAAGAAACCTTCCAGCACCTGATTCAACGTGTCTCTGCGAGGGTGCAAGCTATCATGGAGGCTAAGGGTGGGCCAACACCATACTGAAATCCGGCATTATCGATGGAGGGCGCCACGAACTTGTAAGTCATTTTCAGCCAAGTGTCGGGATACTTCTGATCACATAGTGTAGGCGTTGGACCGAGTAATGTGACTCGGCGGTATATAACTCTCTACTAACACATCCACGGCCGTGGCGCTCTACCTGGAAACCACGGAGGTCGGCTCAGGCAATTCTCACCCACCTACACCAAACTCGCCCGAATGCGCTGTCTACCAGATGCAGTTATGAAGCCGGCCGCGGTGGTCTAGCGGTTCTAGGCGCTCAGTCTGGAACCGCGCTGCTGCTACGGTCGCAGGTTCAAATCCTGCCTCGGGCATGGATGTCTGTGATGTCCTTAGGTCAGTTAAGTTTAAGTAGTTCTAAGTTCTAGGGGACTAATGACCACAGATGTTAAGTCCCATGCTGCTCAGAGCCAATTGAACCATTTTTTGCACTTATGAAGTTTTAATCACCACCTCGATAACGCCAAGTTGCGTAATTCTACAGGGGTTACGGCCCGTTGTTATTCTTGGTAAAATACACCTGAACGGACGCCATCGCGTGCACACTAGGTGTAGCAGTTATCGCTGAAACAACCAGTTTTTGGTTAGATTTCTTTTTCTCTTTCAACGTCAGTTTAACTTGACGGCTAAAACCACTCAAAACAACCAGTCTCTGAATTAACCGATTATCCGTTTTTATTCCTATTATATCCTACGATAAGCGAAGAAGTCGAAGAAAAAATTGAAAAATTATGAGTCCCTCAGTTCCAGGAAACACAGAATCAAGATATTAAGTTAAACAGGCAAATCAAAGAAAAATGAGCCTGTCCACTGTTCGCAGTTTTTCTCGAAAAGTGATAAGGGTTTCAATGCTACAAAAAAATCACCAGTATTTTCCTGCTGACTTTTAATTTTTTGAAACGCTGTTCAAAAATCTTGTTGTGATCTATTTGTGTATTATGAATAGTCAGCGCTAAAGGGTTTTTAAGGGGTACAAGAACATAAAGGCATATTATGTAGGCACAGGCAGCAGGTCAGCCGTGTTATGTTTTTTGTTGTAAGCTGAGAATGAATTATTAGGTTTTACGTTTTCTTCCCATTTGCCGCAAGCTCACTGTGGCTCTTGCGGTTTTTAATCTTTTAAAAGAAACGTAGCCTTCTACTTCACTGATACCGCACCACTTAGTAAAATACCTCTAAGTCTATGGATTGTGCTGTTCTGTAATACAACTGATGTTCGACAGCGACAAATTACCATAGCGAATAGAACGCAGCAGATCTTGCACACTGAATGTTCCCGTGTGCCATCTAATATTAGGCCTCGACACATGGTAACAGGTACATTATCATCTCAACGAAGCTGTATCAATTCTTATGCAATGCGATTGTTCTTCGTTTCTGTCGGTATCGTTATTAAAATTGCATCTATCGCTATTCATACTTCCTAAAATAACGCCATATTTCAAACCAATCGAAATTTAACGAATGAAAAAACCTCACACGTTAAAAAAGAATTATTTAAAAAATCAAAAATTTTAGCACTGTTGCTGTGACTAATTCACAGTTCGGTTTTTCTACCAGGTTATTAGCAAAATCAAAATACTAACGCCAATTCTTTACAGACGAATGGAAAAAGTGGTAGAAGCCGACCTCGGGGAAGATCAGTTTGGATTCCGCAGAAATGTTGGAACACGTGAGGCAATACTGACCCTACGACTTATCTTGGAAAATAGATTAAGGAAAGGCAAACCTAAGTTTCTAGCATTTGTAGACTTAGAGAAAGCTTTTGACAATGTTGACTAGAATACTCTCTTTCAAATTCTGAAGGTGGCAAGGGTAAAATACAGGGAGCGAAAGGTTATTTTCAATTTGCACAGAAACCAGATGGCAGTTATAAGAGTCGAGGAACATGAAAGGGAAGCAGTGGTTGGGAAGGGAGTGAGACAGGGTTGTAGCCAGTCCCCAATGTTATTAAATCTGTATATTGAGCAAGCAGTAGGAAATAAAAGAAAAATTCGGAGTAGGAATTAAAATACATGGAGAAGAAACTAAAACTTTAAGGTTTGCAGATGACACTGTAATTCTGTCAGAGACAGCAAAGGACCTGCAAGAGCAGCTGAACGGAATGGACAGTGTCATGAAAGGAGGGTATAAGATGGACATTAACAAAAGCAAAAGAGGATAATGGAATGTAGTCGAATTAAATCAGGTAATGCTGAGGGAATTAGATTAAGAAATGAGACACTTAAAGTAGTAGATGAGTTTTGCTATTTGGGGAGCAAAATAACTGATGATGGTCGAAGTAGAGAGGATATAAAATGTAGACTGGCAATGGCAAGGAAAGCGTTTCTGAAGAAGAGAAATTTGTTAACATCGAGTATAGTTTTAAGTGTCAGGAAGTCGTTTCTGAAAGTATTTGTGTGGAGTGTAGCCATGTGTGGAAGTGAAACATGGACGATAAATAGTTTAGACAAGAAGAGAATAGAAGCTTTCGAAATGTGATGCTACAGAAGAATGCTGAAGATTAGATGGGTAGATCACATAACTAATGAGGAGGTATTGAATAGAATTGGAGAGAAGAGGAGCTTGTGGTACAACTTGACAAGAAGAAAGGATCGGTTGGTAGGACATATTGTGAGACATCAAGGGATCACCAATTTAGTATTGGAGGGCAGCGTGGAGGGTAAAAATCGTAGAGGGAGACCAAGAGATGAATACACTAAGCAGATTCAGAAGGATGTAGAATGCAGTAGGTACTGGGAGATGAAGGAGCTTGCACAGGATAGAGTAGCATGGAGAGCTGCATCAAACCAGTCTCTGGACTGAAGACGACAACAACATTAGCAAAAGATAAAAAAAAAGAACACCCGTCATAACCGAAACCAAACAAATGCCGAAAAATGTCGGTTATTCAGAACCAACGTCGGTCTGAACCGGTCGGTTTTTGCCATCTCTGCCCCGACCTCGCCATCAAAGAAGGAAGCAAGGAGCCACGGCCCGCGGTGATCTTGGAATCTGCTCGCCATCGAAGATACTTCTCGTAAACATTTCTCCTACCCTTCGGCGTCTGATTTCAGTATTTATTCAGTGGCCACAGCGCACCAATGGCAGCCCGAGAATATTACCCAGTACTTCGGCATCATGAAGAAAACCGACGCGATACTGTTTTTCGACAGCGAAAGCCTTACAGGGACATGAGTAGAATCTTGAAGAAGATTGCAGCAGAGATGTCAAAATTGGCACCCGTGGAAAAGGTCACCAGATGGATACGATTCGGCCTAGCAACCCACAGGGTGACCTTCAGGGCCTGGCCTCTTCCATTTGCTCCATGCTTACAAGACTTGAAGGCCAATGGCTCGACATAAAAAAATTAATAAATAAATGAGAGAAAGACTGGTATTTTTTAGAACTGACCTCGAATGCAAGACAGCAGATAAAGCAGAAAATACCATGAAATATTTGTGAGACAAGAAGTTAACAACACGGTGAATCCACGAAGTCAAAAAGGATTTACAAGAAAATAATTCGAAAGCTGAAGAAAAAAAAAACTGACAGAAGTGTTGAGGGGAAAAGTATAGAGAATATGGAGCGATTCCAAGATAGGTGACTGGAAAAAAAAACCTGTTCTGAAGTGGTCAGAAGACAGGGAAAAAGAACGACCTAGGGAACAGGTGAAAAAAAATTACAGAAAAGGAAAAGGACAACGATGAAGCACGTGCCTTAGTTGGCCTATCCGAGAAGAAAAAGAAGAAAATGTATTTGGAAGATACGATTTCAGAGCGTTTGTTAATTCAAAACATTTCGAGGTTTTTAACCGAGTAACCGGTAGATGGAGAACTAACTGAATAGAAATACCCAACACGATATTGCAGTCCCTGTGCTGTTCCGAATTACGGAGCAAAGTCCGACGAACAGGCACTGCGGCGACTACAGCCATCATGAAGTACGTTAAATGTATTCGCAGTTGCGAACGTGGCAGAACCACCAGCTGTATAATGGAATGACGGGGGCTCGGACCCGAATTTCCTGCTTATCGTTTGCGGTCTGCTTACCATTTGGCTCAAGACCAGGCGCAAACTCCCAAATGTCGTCAGCCATGTGTCTATCACACTGCGACGTAATTTGGAATATCACAGACACTGCAGTATCGTATTTGTGAGACCTGAATTTCTCCTGGTGTATACAACTTCCCAATAACTTCCGGGAATTATGCCAGGTAACACTTTAAGCGACCGCCAATACTTCGTACCCTGGTACACAGGGCACATGTCGTTTCCGACGTTGAGACTTCGCCAGCTGAGCTATCCCATCTTGAAGTTACATTTCGTCAAAATGGTTACAGTGAAAGACAGATTGAACGTGCGTTGCGCTATCGACCAACTGTACATCGGGTGATTGATTATAATTCTGAGTCGACACCTACGTCTACTGCTTTTTGCCTTGGTAGGAAACACTTCCAACAAGATCGGACGTCCAGAATGAGATTTCCACTGTACAACGGAGTGTGCGCTGATATGAAACTTCCTGGCAGAGCACTTGCCCGCCAAAGGCAAAGGTCCCGAGCTCGAGTCTCGGTCGGGCACACAGTTTTAATCTGCCAGGAAGTTTCGTATCAGCGCACACTCCGCTGCAGAGTGAAAATCTCATTCTGGAAACATCCCCCAGGCTGTGGCTAAGCCATGTCTCCGCAGTATCCTTTCTTTCAGGAGTGCTAGTTCTGCAAGGTTCGCAGGAGAGCTTCTGTAAAGTTTAGAAGGTAGGAGACGAGATACTGGCAGAAGTAAAGCTGTGAGGACGGGGCGTGAGTCGTGCTTGGGTAGCTCAGTTGGTAGAGCACTTGCCCGCGAAAGGCAAAGGTCCCGAGTTCGAGTCTCGCTCCGGCACACAGTTTTAATTTGCCAGGAAGTTTCAAGATCGGTCGTATTTTACGGAAATACGATGTGAAATGCGTTTTCCGACCTCCATCTAAAATTAGAGCGCTTTTGAGTTCTGTTAAGGATGATCTTGGTCTGCGTAAGGCGGGTGTACATCGGATTCCTTGTAGTTGCGGCATGGCATATATTGGTAAGCTTTAAGGACCGTGGAGGACCAATGTACTGAGCATAAACGGCACACACGATTACAGCAGCCAAGTAGATCTGCTACTGCCGAACATTGCTTGGATACTGGTCACTCCATGTTATATAATAACACCGAGATATTGGCATGCACGTCCAGCTATTGGGACAGTGTGATTCGGGAGGCAGTTGAGATTAAATTAGCGAGCAACCTTGTTAACAGGGATGGAGGTTTCTGTTTAAACTCTGTTTGGAATCCAGCCCTCTCCCTTGTCAAGAAACAAAGGGACAGAGTCAATGCCAACTCACCTGCGAATTCGTAGTCTCCCTATCGATAGCTCTGACTTTGGTCATCTTTGGTGGCACTAGTGTTGAGCGTGTGTGTTATCTTCCCTGCATCAGCCCGAGGTTTCAAATTTGCATGTACGTCGCCTGTCCGTTGCAGTTTGCCTTAAAAATGGCGGGGTGTTCTCCCGCCGAAATATCGGCGGTCGCTGAAAGCGTTACCTGGCTGAATTCCCGGAAGTTATTAGAAAGTATCGTATGTATCCGATGAGACTGGGCAAGCGCCTTCCACGTCAAATGTCTCACCTGTAAGGGAATATACACAACGGATGTACGAGCACAGCCGGCCGGTGTGGCCGAGCGGTTCTAGGCGCCACAGTCTGGAACCACGCGACCGCTACGGTCGCAGGTTCGAATCCTGCCTCGGGCATGGATGTGTGTGATGTCCTTAGGTTAGTTAGGTTTAAGTAGTTCTAAGTTCTAGGGGACTGATGACCTTAGAAGTTACGTCCCATAGTGCTCAGAGCCATTTTTTTTGTACGAGCACAGGTTGCAGACTAGGGGCAACGTGTGCTACCAACAGAGGACCTGTAACCCGGCCGGCCCGTTCCCCAGATTTGAAGCGTGTGGGTTTTTTCTGGGCAGAAAGCTGAAAGACGCTGTCTAGAAGGACATCCACACTGTAAGTCATGATATACAACGACGAACTACTACGTCATGGTCGCTCACCTCCGTTGAAATGGTAACACGAGTGCAGCTTTCGCTCCGTACCAAGACTGGAAGCTGGAAGCGTGTATTGACGCTACCGCTGGTCATTTTGAACACCACCTGTGGTGGTCAATTGTCTCGTTACTGGTCAGAATCCACGTAAGTAGTGTTCGCACTGGTGTTGTTCTTTAGTGTGTGCTACGACAGGTACTGCACAAGTATCGGTGTGGGAACTTTTCAAAATACGATATCCCGTAAACTATTCGCGCCAGAGTGTCTCAACAAACACCGCTGACATTTTAATGTTGCCCACTTAAAAAAGTGTATCTTCGCATAACAAATACACTTTCTAATTATTACAGGGTATACATAAAGTTCGGGAACACTTTCAATTATTTACTGCACAAGAACTAAACTCTGAACAAATGGCATACGTATTGCATTTTGAAGAGAATGAATTTTTTTTTTTTTTTACAAACATTCGACATGAGAACCATGACTGACCCGGGAGACGTCAATACGGTTATCTAATTCTTGCCAAACCCATCCCAGCATGGCATCGTCGACTGCGGCAGTCGCTTCCCGTATTCTCTCCCGGAGCTCTGCTACATCACGTGGTAGAGGCGGTACACACACCAGATCTTTAATGACCGCCCACAGAAAAAAAGTCACACGGAGTGAGATCTGGTGATCTCATGAAACAGCTGTTCCCTTCTGTAGCAGAGCCGATCCATGGATGCGACATGTCCGTGTTGAGCTGCCCACGAACTTCACGATGAAAATGGGGTGGAGCCCCATCCTGGTGAAAGATAAACGGAGAGTCCGATTGCACTTGACGCGTCAGCCATTGCTGCAACATGTCCGCGTAGGTATATCCAGTGACACTGATCTCGGCGAAGAAGAATGACCCGTACAGTTTACGACGTGACAAGGCACAAAAGGCATTTACCTTTGGAGAATCACGCTCAAATTCAATGCATTCGTGTGGATGCTTTGCACACCCCTGATTCGACAATTATGCCTGTTCAAGTTCCGATTAGTGTCGCTAAAAATTAAGCGTTCGACAATGCCATCCCCATCCTCATTCAATTGTTGCAACTGCAAAGAAAACTCAAAACGCTTGTCCTCGCAGTCGTCCAATTTGAATGGTTTCATATACAGCTTCTGTCGCAGGACTTTCCACACTGTCACTGGAGCCATTTCGAGTTCACGGAATGCACGAAGCACCGATTTCTTTGTACTTATGAATGTCTCTCGTACGCGCTCCACATTCACTTCACTCACACTGGGACGTCCTTTTCTCTTTGGCGAGCAGAAGCAACCCGTCGTAACGAATTTGTTGTGCCAGTGGTAAATGGCCTTCGTTGTTGGTGGCTTCTTACCGTACTCGGTTCTGAATATCCGTTGAATAGCTGCAGCACACTTGTTTGATTGAATGATTTTTATTGTTGCAGAGACCTCAGAAATCATCTGAGACATTACAAAAGTCAATATTACACAGTATAAATGTTACACAAATAACTACACAAACAAGAAAAATATTACACAATATAAATATTACACAAATAATTATGCTACCTTCACACAAATACAAAACAGAGAAACTTCTGGTACAAATTGATATTGCATAGTAAATTTAGCCAATTACAGACTTACTCATATATAGAAGCACATAAAAACTGATCAGAAAGTGTAGTCATAGCATATTCTTTGCCTTTCTGTCGAACTCCAACACACAACACACAGAAAGCTCGCTCCGCACCTCAACTCGCCATGTTTGCGACTAGCGCTGACTACCGGCAATTTACCGAACTACGCTGTGCCGGTATACATGGAAAAAAAAAGTCTGGGCTTCTCTTCAAAATGACAGATGTATTATATCTGTCCAATGTTTGGTTCTTGTGCCGGAGTTTATGTACATCCTGTATTACAAAGTTGGCTAACAATAGCATTTGCATTTCCGCATTATTTGCAGTCTTAGTTTTTGGTTATTCCCCTTGCATACAGAAGAAGACAGGGATAAATACACTACTGGCAGTTAAAATTGCCACACCAAGAAGAAATGCAGATGATAAACGGGTATTCATTGGACAAATTTATTATACCAGAACTGACATGTGATTACATTTTCACGCAATTTGGGTGCATACATTCTGACAAATCAGTACCTAGAACAACCACCTGTGGCCGTAATAACGGCCTTGATACGCCTGGACATTGAGTCAAACACAGCTTGGATGGCGCGTACAGGTACAGCTGCCCATGCAGCTTCTACACGATACCACAGTTCATCAAGAGTAGTGACTGGCGTTTTGTGACGAGCCAGTTGCTCGGCCACCATTGACCAGACGTTTTCAAATGGTGAGAGATCAGGAGAATGTGCTGGCCAGGTTAGCAGTCGAACATTTTCTGTATCCAGAAAAGCCCGTACAGAAACTGCAACATTCGGTCGTGCATTATCCTGCTGAAATGTAGGGTTTCACAGGGATCGAATGAAGGGTAGAGCCATGGGTCGTAACACATCTGAAATGTAACGTCCACTGTTGAAAGTGCCGTCAATGCGAACAAGAGGTGACCGAGACTTGTAACCAATGGCACCCCATACCATCACGGCGGGTGATACGCCAGTATGGCGATGACGAATACACGCTTCCAATATGCGTTCACCGCGATGTCGCCAAACACGGATGCGACCATCGTGATGCTGTAAACAGAACCTGCATTCATCCGAAAAAATGACGTTTTGCCATTCGTGCACCCAGGTTCGTCGTCGAGTACACCATTGCAGGCGCTCCTGTCTGTGATGCAGCGTCAAGGGTAACCGCAGCCACGGTCTCCGAGCTGATTATTACCCTCCTGAACCCACCGATTCCATATTCTGCTAACAGTCATTGGATCTCGACCAACGCGAGCAGCAGTATCGCGATACGATAAACCGCAATCGCGATAAGCTACAATCCGACCTTTATCAAAGTCGGAAACGTGATGGTACGCGTTTCTTCTCCTTACTCGAGGCATCACAACAACGTTTCACCAGCCAGTACCGATCAACTGCTGTTTGTGTATGAGAAATCGGTTGGAAACTTTCCTCATGTCAGCACGTTGTAGGTGTCGCCACCGGCGCCTCCCTTGTGTGAATGCTCTGAAAAGCTAATCGTTTGCATTTTACAGCATCCTCTTCCTGTCGATTAAATTTCGCATCTGTTGCATGTCATCTTAGTGGTGTAGTAATTTTAATGGCCAGCAGTGTAGATAAGAAAGTATTCCGTATTTTGCAATTGTTTATTTCATTTGTGTCTACTATACATGTTTCCCCTGTTCGCCCTATGCACCTTCAGTGGTGTATAGTGTGAAGAAAATTATCTATTTATACATTTTTTTATAGGGAATTTCTTGTGATTCTTGGAAGCTTATTTACATTATCTGGCTGTTCAGAAATATTTTGTTGTGTTTTTTCCCACTTGCATTCATTTGTGTGTCCTTTTTGCACTACTCGCCATTAAAATTGCGACACCACAAAGATGAAGTGCTACATTAGAGAAATTTAACCGACAGGAAGAAGATGCTGTGATATGCAAATGATTAGCTTTTCAGAGCATTCACACAAGGTTGGTGCCGGTGGCGACACCTACAAGGTACTGACAGGAGGAAAGTTTCCAACAGATTTCTCATACACAAACAGCAGTTGACCGGCGTTGCCTCGTGAAACGTTGTTGTGATGCCTCGTGTAAGGAGGAGAAATGCGTACCATCACGTTTCCGAGTTTGATAAAGGTCGGATTGTAGCCTATCGCGATTGCGGTTTATCGTATCGCGACATTGCTGCTCGCGTTGGTCGAGATCCAATGATTGTTAGCACAATATGGAATCGGTGGGTTGAGGAGGGTAATACGGAACGCCGTGCTGGATCCCAACGGCCTCGTATCAGAAGCAGTCGAGATGACAGGCATCTTATCCGCATGGCTGTAACGGATCGTGCAGCCATGTCTCGATCCCTGAGTTAACAGATGGGGACGTTTGCAAAGCAACAGCCATCTGCACGAACAGTTTGCAGCAGCATGGACTGTCAGCTCGGAGACCGTGGCTGCGGTTACCCTTGACGCAGCATCACAGACAGGAGCGCCTGCGATGGTGTACTCGACGAAGAACGTGGGTGCACGAATGGCAAAACGTCATTTTTTCGGATGAATGCAGGTTCTGTTTACAGCATCACGCCGGTCGCATTCGTGTTTGGCCACATCGCGGTGAACACACATTGGAAGCGTGTATTCGTCATCGCCATACTGGAGTCTCACCCGGCGTGATGGTATGGGGCGCCATCGGTTACACGCCTCGGTCACCTCCTTTAAGTTTTAGCAGTGATGTCACTTTTCACAATGTAGGTTGTAATGTTATGTGAACCTCGCTGCCCTTCTTTTAAACTAATTTGTGTCTGATTTTATTCTGAGAATCTCAGTAATGTATGTAAACACCATAAATGTAAATGTGATTCAAGAAGTATTTGGAGTGAAAAGTTGTGAATCTTTTAGTATTGACTCTAATTTAAAAAAAAAAGACGATTTATTAAAAAAAAAAGGAGAACTGTTAACATGTATTTTGTGGAAACAGGACGTGTTGCTAGGCAGTCGCTCAGAACGTATTGTTACGTTTAATGAAAATTGATATTTTAGTGATAAAACCGAGTAAAGTAAGTGTAAGAGTTACACACATTGGAAGCGTGTATTCGTCATCGCCATACTGGAGTCTCACCCGGCGTGATGGTATGGGGCGCCATCGGTTACACGTCTCGGTCACCTCTTGTTCGCACTGATGGAACTTTGACGTTACATTTGAAGAAAATGGTTCAAGTGGCTCTGAGCACTATAGGACTTAACATCTGAGGTCATCAGTCCCCTAGAACTAGAAGTACTTAAACCTAGCTAACCTAAGGACATCGCACACATCCATCCCCGAGGCAGGATTCGAACCTGCGACCGTAGCAGTCGCGCAGTTCGGGACTGAAACGCCTAGAACCGCTCGGTCATCGTTGCCGGCGACGTTACATTTCAGATGTGTTACGACCACCCGTGGCTCTGCCCTTCATTCGTTCCCTGCGACATCCTACATTTCAGCAGGATAATGCACGACCGCGTGTTGCAGGTCCTGTACGGGCCTTTCTGGATAAAGAAAATGTTCGACTGCTGCCCTGGTCAGCACATTCTGAAGATCTCTCACCAATTGAAAACGTCTGGTCAATGGTGGCCGAGCAACTGGCTCGTCACAATACGCCAGTCACTACTCTTGATGAACTGTGGTATGGTGTGTAAGCTGCGTGGGCAGCTGTACCTGTACACGCCATCCAAGCTCTGTTTGACTCAGTGCCCAGGCGTATCAAGGCCGTTATTACGGCCAGAGGTGGTTGTTCTGGGTACTGATTTCTGAGGATCTAAGCACCCAAACTGCGTGAAAATGTAATCATACGTCAGTTCTAGTATAATATATTTGTCCAATGAATACACGTTTATCATCTGCATTTCTTCTTGGTGTAGCTATTTTAATGGCCAGTAGAGTATATGACAGCGCATAAAAGCCCAGTCGCTCCACTACTAAGGTTTTGAGGTGACAGTAATAGGCAAACGCTGGAGGCAGGATCGCATGGAGGGATCGCAGGCAGGCAGGCAGGCGCGGGCGCGCGTGCCTGCGACACGACGCACGCCAGACAGATTTCCGCTCCGTCACGCCCGACGTCAGCGCGTAGCAAGGTCAGCCCCGGCCGGCCACGCTTTTTTCTTTTTACGCCTTTTACTTTTTCTGCTCGTCACTTTTTTCCACTACATCTACCTGTAGGTGCGTGGCGCGGAAAACGTGTGGAAAGCTCGCCAGAAAAAAGGGAGAGGAATAAAAAGTCTCACACGCTGGTGTAGACGGCACAAGTGACGAGAGCTGGAAACTTGTCGAGTGCACTCACGCTCAATGCCTGCCGTATTGCTTTCCGAGGGCGGACAAGGCGCTATTAATCCTCGCAATGGAAGGGGCGGGGGGTACTTTATAGCCACGTTTGCTCAAAAATGGCTCTGAGCACTATGGGACTCAACTGAGCCACGTTTGCAAAATACAATTTAGTCAGTTATTTTGTATTTTAAAACTTTGGAAATTCTTTAACATATTTAATGAATTCTTCTATGAATTTTTCCAGTTAATTCAAAAATTTAAGTTTTAGCAGTGATGTCACTTTTCACAATGTAGGTTGTAATGTTATGTGAACCTCGCTGCCCTTCTTTTAAACTAATTTGTGTCTGATTTTATTCTGAGAATCTCAGTAATGTATGTAAACACCATAAATGTAAATGTGATTCAAGAAGTATTTGGAGTGAAAAGTTGTGAATCTTTTAGTATTGACTCTAATTTAAAAAAAAAGACGATTTATTAAAAAAAAAAAAAGGAGAACTGTTAACATGTATTTTGTGGAAACAGGACGTGTTGCTAGGCAGTCGCTCAGAACGTATTGTTACGTTTAATGAAAATTGATATTTTAGTGATAAAACCGAGTAAAGTAAGTGTAAGAGTTGCCAAACATTTATGTAAACGAATTTTCTAGAAGTGAAGAATAGAAATATCTTGTTTTTCGAAAAGGAGGTGAACTTAATTGTCGTCGCCGTCTGTCAATCAACAGAATTGTAAGTGTACAAAGTTCACTAAAATACAGGAAAAGAAATGCATTCTCTATAGTTTTCATTCAGTAAGTAACAAGCTCTCATAATTTCTTGATTACAGTAATTGGATTATATTCTTGTACAATAGTATGGTAAAAGTATGTGTGCCAAGCAATCTCCTTTTCTCACGAAAAGCAGATTGCTGTTTGATCTTGTTTACTTACAACAGGGGTCCCTTAGGTATGAAAAGCTACGAAAACTTGGGCTCAAAGCCATCCGGAATACGGCCAAGTAACTAACATAGCCTTATTTTAAACCTTAAAGAACAATAACTTCCTCCAAATTGTAATACGTCACCAACTAACTGGTGCAGAAACTGATCATTCAAGAAGGCAGCAACCAAAATTCAGGTACCAGTTACGACTTAAAGTAATAATCTCAATCAAAAACCAATCTCTCTCTCTCTCTCTCTCTCTCCAAAAACACATAAATATTGATGTTATTAAGATAAAAGTCATTTTATAAGGTCACATTCAACATTTTCAGCTTCAGAACCATACTTACACATCAATATCTGTTGAAAAGGTTCGTCGTAAGTAAGCGTAAACAATAATTAACGAAATTTGCATTTTTTAAATTTTTTGTGGTGGAGGCAAAGTTATTGAATATTGCTCTGAGTATTCTAAAAGATATTTTGAGACTCTGTACCCAACTTACGCATTAGTACCTCCTTAGCAGTTGATCATTATGTTTCGTCTGATCAGTGTAACGCGTCCATATTATAGTTCGTATGGAGATTTCGAGGTTGAACGGAAATGTACGCGTAGTCAGCTTCAAGTTACAAACTTGCAACACATTTACTTAAAATGAAATATTCATTTCGTGTACGGTTACATAACCCACAGTTTGCAGTATAGAGGAAAGAAGAGATGAGGACGAATGATCCAACAGGCTTTCTGTTCCGCCATTTACGATCGCCACCTCTCACACACACACGCGCTAAGTGGGTCACGGCAACTCAAAGCCAGCCGCCAAGTGTTCGCCCAGAGCAGAAGGTCACGTGCGGTAAACACCTGTATCAGGTTCGCCACATGTGCCGATAGGCACGGAGCGAAACAGTGGCGTTTGTGCGAATGAATGGCTCGAGCGGAAGTAAAGCCTTCCAACGCGCAGGACAGCGAAGCACAACAGTACAACGACGGATGTGGCCGGGCCATTCTCTCGTATGACCCGAAAGGTCTCAGTTGGAGCGGTTAATTTCAGAGCCCACGCCTCCGCCACATCGAAGGGTGTCTCGTTATCACACTAGGAAGAACAGGCAGCAGACAATCATCCGTTTCTCACGTTAAAGAAAGGACGGAAGACGACGTAGAGACAGGTTTTCACGTCTCGTCGACAATGAGAAAAAGAAAACTATTTTAACCCATTACCGGCCAAAACTCTATCTGATCATTTTTTGCAAACTTTTATACATAAATACGTTACACTGAGTGATTAACTGAATAAAAAGTTGTTTTGAGAACTTTCAGTTTGTTGTTGTTGTGGTGGTCTTCAGTCCTGAGCCTGGTTTGATGCAGCTCTCCATGCTACTCTATCCTGTGCAAGCTTCATCATCTCCCAGTACCTACTGCAGCCTACATCCTAAATCTGCTTAGTGTATTCATCTCTTGGTCTCCCTCTACGATTTTTACCCTCCACGCCGCCCTCCAATACTAAATTGGTGATCCCTTGATGTCTCAGAACATGTCCTGCCAACCGATCCCTTCTTCTTCTCAAGTTGTGCCACAAGCTCCTCTTCTCCCCAATCCTATACAATACCTCCTCATTAGTTACGCGATCTACCCATCTAATCTTCAGCATTCTTCTGTAGCACCACATTTCGAAAGCTTCTATTCTCTTCCTGTCCAAACTATTTATTGTCCATGTTTCACTTCCATACATGGCTACACTCCATACAAATACTTTCAGTTTATTAGAACAAAAACTACAGACAGTCCCATTTTTGGGACATTGGCCAAATGTGCTCTCCAAATTCACAACCTTATTCTCCATGCATAATATTGTAAAAAACAACACAAACAATAAATAAAGAATGTTTTAATATTATTGAATCTCTATTCAGTATGAAATGCAGCATAACACTTGTCGTGTACACCAACATTGCACCTATCACAAATTTTTGTTGTTTTTTTCTTGCAGTAAGCACATCTCTTCTGTGTTTTACTCTCTTCTGTGTATTACTTGACACAATGAAATGATTTCCTGGATCTAGTCGTACATCTGTGCTCACCCGTCCTTCCCATTAATTAGCTTCCTTGTGGTCCTCTGCGTTTTGGTACTGATCCTGTTTTCTTTGATAGTTAAAACATCACTATTCTCTGTCGGACATCCAAAGAAGTGAGAGCTTCTCTCTAAAGTACCGGCTACATCTTGCACAACAGACTCATTGTTCAATACATTTTTGTCAATGTCTTCTTCATCTGTATTACATCTGCATCGGGTGGAATAATCGCCAATTCTACGTCATCATCTTCATCGTCATTCTCTTGATGGTTCGCTAGTTCTGTTAGAATTTCTTCAAGTGTAAGTCCACGCAGCATGTTTTTATCCTATTGGAATCTTAAAATTCGAATAGAACATGAAAAAAAAGCAGATATGAAGAACGTAAAATGCAATTCTTCTCTGTATAATACGTGTATAGAAGAATAGGGCACATCA
Organism: Schistocerca americana; assembly: GCF_021461395.2. Classification (NCBI taxonomy): domain Eukaryota; kingdom Metazoa; phylum Arthropoda; class Insecta; order Orthoptera; family Acrididae; genus Schistocerca; species Schistocerca americana. The sequence goes on from NC_060129.1 coordinate 153,736,485, forward strand.
ACAATAAATGATAGTGTAACATGCCATTGTCCCATAATTGGAACGCATAAAATATATCGATATTGCACTTACTTCAAAAAATCTGAAGTATACTTAACCTTACATGGACATCCGTATGTTCACAACAAACACGCCCAGACAACTAAATCACAGCTCATTGTCGTCCAGGAACTACCAGCAGACATACAGTGCTGCCAAGTGCGAGAACAAAAAATCGGCAAGTTTATAATATTCCTGACGTGAGGTACTTAAAAAGAAGTTATTTATTTTACATTTACAGGCATTATAGCAGTTAGCAGGTGCAACAATAAAGGTTTAAGAGCTCCATTTCTTACGTAGAAATAAGTAAAATATACGCGTCCCAAAAAAGGGACAATGGCCAGTAATGGGTTAAGTAAACTGAACAACTATACTCAGGGTGTCTACGTGGACAAGGAAAACAAATTCCCGGATTTCCCGGTTAAAAATACACTTTCTCCTCGGTGAAAACGTACTTTTTCCCTGTTAACCTTTGAATGATTATGGTTTTATACACGGGAGTAGAATTTCCCGGCGCTTTATGAAACTAAACACAGGGGGGAAAACGCGTTTTGGAAAGATCTTTGATGTGCAGCAACATGTACGCTGCATATTTTCGTATTACGACAGCATAAATTTGAATTCCACCAAACACAGCATGTTACTTTCCGAAGCATTGAAATAGAGACTGCGATGCTCTTTTGTAAGCCACGTGATTTCGCCATCAGATAACAGCGGGTATTCAGAGCTTAGGACACGTGATGTAGTCAGCCAATAGCAACATCACTGTTAAGTAGCGCAAACACACAAACAGAAAAAAGTTAATGGTTTAAATTAATATACATAGTGTTGCTACACGAAACGCAAAGCTTTCACATATAATATAGGTCTGTAAAATTAATACGCTGCAAGAGAAGCTAAGCTTTCACATACAATGTTGGTCTTTTATGCGCGTATTACAATTTAAGACATATCACACAAATGTGATCGTAAAATTTTTAATAACGACTTAAATGTCTGATGTTCTGGGCTCGAAATTCATCTAAATGGCTCGTCATCAAAGAGTTGATTTTTAAATGAAAGTCAAACGCTCTGTGATTTAAGAAATTCATCGTACATTATCGCACGTAGCTCCGTTGTAACTGCCAGAATGGTACTTTGATGGTAACGCTTTTCAAACCACCATTCGGAATATTTTCCCGCGACCTGTTAGAAACAGGTTCGTTTCAGCAGTTGCCAGAGAGCGCCAGAAGACAGGCGTCACCGCGCTTGCGCAGCTACGATGTCGCAGGGAGCCCGTATGTTCGGACGTGTAAAACATTAAAAGATCGTACGTTATGCCATAAAAGAAACAAGACATCAGAGGATACTCCAAGAGCATAGGAATTTCGAGACCCATACTAAAATGTGCACATTTAAAGTGCACATTCGTATGTCCAGATTCCCAGTTAAGTAGGCCACGACCTGATATTAAGCTTTTCAATATCGTTTTCGGGATGTAAATTTTCTTGGAGTACCAGACCTTTGGAGATAAGAGAACAACTTGTATGAATATCAAGAGCTCAGATGGAAACCCAGTTCTAAGCAAAAAAGGGAAAGCAGAAAGGTGGAAGGAGTATATAGAGGGTCTATACAAGGGCGATGTGCTTGAGGACAATATTATGGAAATGGAAGAGGATGTAGATGAAGATGAAATGGGAGATACGATACTGCGTGAAGAGTTTGACAGAGCACTGAAAGCCCTGAGTCGAAACAAGGCCCCGGGAGTAGACAACATTCCATTAGAACTACTGACGGCCTTGGGAGAGCCAGTCCTGACAAAACTCTACCATCTGGTGAGCAAGATGTACGAAACAGGCGAAATACCCTCAGACTTCAAGGAGAATATAATAATTCCAATCCCAAAGAAAGCAGGTGTTGACAGATGTGAAAATTACCGAACAATCTACATCTACATCTACATCTATACTCCGCGAGCCACCTTACGGTGTGTGGCGGAGGGTACTTACTGTACCACTATCTGATCCCCCCTTCCCTGTTCCATTCACGAATTGTGCGTGGGAAGAACGACTGCTTGTAAGTCTCCGTATTTGCTCTAATTTCTCGGATCTTTTCGTTGTGATCATTACGCGAGATATATGTGGGCGGTAGTAATATGTTGCCCATCTCTTCCCGGAATGTGCTCTCTCGTAATTTCGATAATAAACCTCTCCGTATTGCGTAACGCCTTTCTTGAAGTGTCCGCCACTGGAGCTTGTTCAGCATCTCCGTAACGCTCTCGCGCTGACTAAATGTCCCCATGACGAATCGCGCTGCTTTTCGCTGGATCATGTCTATCTCTTCTATTAATCCAACCTGGTAAGGGTCACATACTGATGAGCAATACTCAAGAATCGGACGAACAAGCGTTTTGTAAGCTACTTCTTTCGTCGATGAGTCACATTTTCTTAGAATTCTTCCTATGAATCTCAACCTGGCGCCTGCTTTTCCCACTATTTGTTTTATGTGATCATTCCACTTCAGATCGCTCCGGATAGTAACTCCTAAGTATTTTACGGTCGTTACCGCTTCCAATGATTTACCACCTATGGCATAATCGTACTGGAATGGATTTCTGCCCCAATGTATGCGCATTATATTAAATTTATCTACGTTTAGGGAAAGCTGCCAGCTGTCGCACCATGCATTAATCCTCTGCAGGTCCTCCTGGAGTACGTACGAGTCTTCTGATGTTGCTACTATCTTGTAGACAACCGTGTCATCTGCAAATAGCCTCACGGAGCTACCGATGTTGTCAACTAAATCATTTATGTATATTGTAAACAGTAAAGGTCCTATCACGCTTCCCTGCGGTACTCCCGAAATTACCTCTACATCTGCAGATTTCGAACCGTTAAGAATGACATGTTGTGTTCTTTCTTCTAGGAAATCCTGAATCCAATCACAAACCTGGTCCGATATTCCGTAAGCTCGTATTTTTTTCACTAAACGTAAGTGCGGAACCGTATCAAATGCCTTCCTGAAGTCCAGGAATACGGCATCAATCTGCTCGCCAGTGTCTACGGCACTGTGAATTTCTTGGGCAAATAGGGCGAGCTGAGTTTCACATGATCTCTGTTTGCGGAATCCATGTTGGTTATGATGAAGGAGATTTGTATTATCTAAGAACGTCATAATACGAGAACACAAAACATGTTCCATTATTCTACAACAGATTGACGTAAGCGAAATAGGCCTATAATTATTCGCATCTGATTTATGACCCTTCTTGAAAATGGGAACGACCTGCGCTTTCTTCCAGTCGCTAGGTACTTTACGTTCTTCCAGCGATCTACGATAAATTGCTGATAGAAAGGGGGCAAGTTCTTTAGCATAATCACTGTAGAATCTTAAGGGTATCTCGTCTGGTCCGGATGCTTTTCCGCTACTAAGTGATAGCAGTTGTTTTTCAATTCCGATATCGTTTATTTCAATATTTTCCATTTTGGCGTCCGTGCGACGGCTGAAGTCAGTCCTTGCGGTATATATTCCATTCTGTGTCTAGGATTTCGTTACTGTTCACTTCCGGTTTTAACCAACTTTCCGTTCCTAATACTATATGCGCACTATTTCCTTCAATAAGAGATACTAAATCAGGAACCTTGCCCTGGATACTCCTGCAGTTTACCAATATTACGTTGACTTTTCCTGTTTTTGGTCTCTGAGGACGGACGTTCTTTATCAACGATGATAATGTCCTCTCTGGTAAGCCGTCAGGTATTTTATCGTTTCGCCCAAGGGGGGGTCCCTCTAACCTAAAAAACCCCCGTGTGCACGCCACACGTACTCTGCTACCCTAGTAGCTGCTTCCGGTGTGTAGTGCACGCCTGACCTGTCTAGGGGGGCCCTACAGTTCTCCACCCAATAACGGAGGTCGATGAATTTGCAACCATTATAGTCGCAGAGTCGTCTGAGCCTCTGGTTTAGACCCTCCACACGGCTCCAAACCAGAGGACCGCGATCGACTCTGGGCACTATGCTGCAGATATTAAGCTCAGCTTGCACTCCGCGTGCGATGCTGGTTGCCTTCACCAAATCAGCCAGCCGCCGGAAGGAACCAAGGATGGCCTCAGAACCCAAGCGGCAGGCGTCATTCATCAGTTTAATAAGTCACAGCTGCAAAATACTAACTCGAATTCTTTACAGACGAATGGAAAAACTAGTAGAAGCCGACCTTGGGGAAGATCAGTTTGGATTCCGTAGAAATACTGGAACACGTGAGGCAATACTGACCTTACGACTTATCTTAGAAGAAAGATTAAGGAAAGGCAAACCTACGTTTCTAGCATTTGTAGACTTAGAGAAAGCTTTTGACTATGTTGATTGGAATACTGTCTTTCAAATTATAAAGGTGGCAGGGGTAAAATACAGGGAGCGAAAGGCTATTTATAATTTGTACAGAAACCAGATGGCAGTTATAAGAGTCGAGGGACATGAAAGGGAAGCAGTGGTTGGGAAGGGAGTAAGACAGGGTTGTAGCCTCTCCCCGATGTTGTTCAATCTGTATATTGAGCAAGCAGTAAAGGAAACAAAAGAAAAATTCGGAGTAGGTATTAAAATCCATGGAGAAGAAATAAAAATGTTGAGGTTCGCCGATGACATTGTAATTCTGTCAGAGACAGCAAAGGACTTGGAAGAGCAGTTGAACGGAATGGATGGTGTCTTGAAGGGAGGATATAAGATGAACATCAACAAAAGCAAAACGGGGATAATGGAATGTAGTCGAATTAAGTCGGGTGATGTTGAGGGAATTAGATTAGGAAATGAGACACTTAAAGTAGTAAAGGAGTTTTGCTATTTGGGGAGCAAAATAACTGATGATGGTCGAAGTAGAGAGGATATCAAATGTAGACTGGCAATGGCAAGGAAAGCGTTTCTGAACAAGAGAAATTTGTTAACATCGAGTATAGATTGAAGTGTCAGGAAGTCATTTCTGAAAATATTTGTATGGAGTGTAGCCATGTATGGAAGTGAAACGTGGACGATAAATAGTTTGGACAAGAAGAGAATAGAAGCTTTCGAAATGTGGTGCTACAGAAGAATGCTGAAGATTAGATCGGTAGATCACATAACTAATGAGGAGGTATTGAATAGAATTGGGGAGAAGAGGAGTTTGTGGCACAACTTGACTAGAAGAAGGGATCGGTTGGTAGGACATGTTCTGAGGCATCAAGGGATCACCAATTTAGTATTGGAGGGCAGCGTGGAGGGTAAAAATCATAGGGGGAGACCAAGAGATGAATACACTAAGCAGATTCAGAAGGATGTAGGTTGCAGCAGGTACTGGGAGATGAAGATGCTTGCACAGGATAGAGTAGCATGGAGAGCTGCATCAAACCAGTCTCAGGACTGAAGACCACAACAACAACAATCAGTACTGTGTTATCTCATGTTTGGTTCTTTATTATGGCATAATGCCAAACGTGCTAGAAGTTAAAAACGTGCACACGAAATGCAGCGAACAGTGTGTGGAATTAAAAAGAAAATTTCTTTACCAAACCGACAAAAATAACTTCATTGTTCTGCAAGGCAATTAATACTTGGCCGTCAGAAAGGTGGAAATCAGAAATCTGTTTTGTTTTGATTTGACGTGAGAGCAGTAAACGAAGAGGAAACAGCAAAATCACTAAATGTAAACACGGGTGACGTGGAGACTACCCACTGTAACTGAGACCGCTCTGCGCATCAGCCGCCGATCTACGATATTTCCGAACCGGTGCAATACCCCGCCACTCCCTCGAGCGTTTGAGATGGGACGTCAAAAATTTTAAAAAATCGAATTTTCGAAAATACGTTCATTTTGTAGCGCACATCTTTGTGAAGAATGATGCATAAAACGTGTGTTCGAGGAAATGTAAGACATGTTATTTGGTCGTAAGTGTGCCAAAGGATTCCCCTGACAGAGGCATCATGTACACTATGCACGCATTCAAAAATCAACTTACGATTCATTCAGAAATCAACCTAGAATGTGTTCAAAAATGTTAAAAAACCGACAGGGATGCGTTTCAAAGTCATATGAATAATCGATAGACTTATGTGCGCTGGATGCCAGTCGCTTTGTGAAACAAGGTTTTTCCCCTCAATAGTATGAATTTGCCCCCCACCTCCCTCCTAGTTCTGGGCCAGCAGTGCATGCAAGAATATGGCAGCTGGGGCGCCCCAGTAGAATTTTTCCCGGTAGCATCTTGCTGCTTACTGCGACTGCTTACACAGCCAAACAGCCACATTTCTGTAGCCAGACGCGGGAGAAGGCACTACTCAACTGCGCATGCGCATGACCCCGCTCGTAACTGCTAAAACGAATCTAATGTAAACAGATGTGACGTCACTCTCATCGGAGGCAATTTGTTGTTACGGAACATTGCATAGTCTTCCGAAAGCCTTTGACATATTTTGCTGTTGGCAGACGTACTGTGTTTTGTTGCTCTATATGGCGCATTTCCTTTGCAATTTCAGTTTTATTTTCGTTTTTTCTCTCGTTCATGTTATATTGTTGCAGTATTATTCTGAAATAGCGGTATACAGTAATATCCTTTGTTAGAGTATCGGTTCTTGCCAGTCAAAATTACAAAAATTTAACTGAAAGCAAAAACAATGAAAATGTCCCGGAATTCTAAAAAATTCCCGGGTTTCTCCCGGATGAAAAAATTCCCGGGTTTTTCCCGCATCTCCCGGTTGTCCCGGGTCGTATACACCCTGTATATTTTATACCTTGTTTCAAATAAACCAGAGCGCGAGAAAGACGAGGAAGTCTTTACCTTTCGGCGGTATGTGTTCTATGGGCTTTTGACAATGTTGACTGGAATACTCAAAGATCGGAGCGTAACAGGGGTAAAATACAGGCAGCAAAAGCTATTTCCAACTTGTAGAGAAACCAGACGGCAGTAATGAGTGGAGAGGGTGCTAAAAGGAATCCGTTAAATTTCGGTTACACGACACATCAGTCGAATCTGAAGGCCGTAAATTCAGCTGAATACCTAGGACTTACAATCACGAAGACCTTAAAGTGAAAGTAACACACAGAAAATGTTGCGTTTTATTGCCAGGACACTCAAAAAATGTAACAGATCTACTAAAGAGACTGCCTACAATAAGCTTCTCCGTCCTCTTTTAGAATACTGCTGCACGGTGTGGGATCCTTATCAGATAGGACTGGCGGATTACATCGAGAAAGTTCAAAGAAGGGCAACACGCTTTGATTTATCAAGAAATATGGGAGACAGTGTCACTGAAATGATACTGCATTTGAGGTGGACATCATTAAAACAAAGGGGTTTTCGTTGCGATGGAACCTTTCACGAAATTCCAATCAGCAACTTTCTCCTACGAATGCGAAAATATTTTGTTGACACCGACCTACATAGGAGCACAATCAACACGATAAAATAAGGTGCTGGTGAGGTCTTATGGGACCAAACTACTTAGATCATCGGTCCCTAAGCCTACACACTACTTAAGCTAACTTACGCTATGGACAAAACACAGACAGGACTCGAACCTCCGACGGGGGGAGCCGCACGGACCGTGACAAAGCGCCTGAGACCGCGCGGCGATAAAATAAGGGAAATCAGAGCTCGTACGGAAAGATATAGACGTTTGTTCTTTCCGCGCGCTATACGAGATTGGAATAATAGAAAATTGTGAAGATCGTTCGATGAACCCTCTGCCAGGCACTTAAATTTGCAGAGTATCCATGTAGATGTTGATGGTTGAAATGGCTCTAAGCACTATGGGACTTAGCCGGCCGGAGTGGCCGTGCGGTTCTAGGCGCTACAGCCTGGAGCCGAGCGACCGCTACGGTCGCAGGTTCGAATTCTGCCTCGGGCATGGATGTGTGTGATGTCCTTAGGTTAGGTTTAATTAGTTCTAAGTTCTAGGCGACTGATCTCAGAAGTTAAGTCGCATAGTGCTCAGAGCCATTTGAACCACTACGGGACTTAACATCTGAGGTCATTAGTCCCATAGACTTAGAACTACTTAAACCTAACTAACCCAAGGATACCAGACACATCCATGCCCGAGGCAGGACTCGAACCTGAGACCGTAGCAGCAACGCGGTTCAGGACTGAAGCGCCTAGAACCACTCGGCCACAGATGTAGATGAATGGGAGGCAGTGGTTGACAAGGGAGTGAGACAAGCTTGTGGCCTGTCCCCAATGTTATTCAGTACGAACACTGAACAAACAGTAAAGGTAACCAAGAAACATTTGGACAAGGAATTAATTAAAGTCCAGGGAGAAGAAATAGCAAGCTTTGAGGTTTGCCGATGGCGTTGTACTTGTCTCAGAGACGGCAAAGGGCTCGGAAGGGCACTTGACCGAAATGGACAGGGTCTTGAAAGGAGGATATAAGATGAACATCTAAGAAAGCAAAAAAAGATAATGGAAAGTAGTCGAATTAAATTACGGAGAAATTTAAGAGTCAAAACTTTTAAAACGGAACGGAAGAAGCATAAAATGTTGTATATGTGTAGAACAAGTGGGAAGTACTTCGCTGTTCCAAATTGACATTACGCCACGACACACACACACAAATTTGAATACAGGGAACAGGCACGTCAATGACCAGACAGATAGTTCGTAAAAAAAAAAGGTTGGACCGAGTGAGAACTGAACCCGGATCTGCCCCTTGACCACACAGCCACCAAACGACGGAGGCTGACGTTCCTCAATATTGCGTAGATCATATCTGGCCCGTTGTTTCTGTTTTTCTTCTTTCTTCCACAGTGTAGTACACCTTCTTCCTGTTTTCGTGCTTGATTTGTGTTCAGGTTTTGATGGGCTATCCAATGGGACAACTTGCCACTGGTGCGACGGGAAGTTTCCCTTGTAAGGTCAGATACGGATCTAGTGCCCACAACAACAAGAGATAATGCTGTTGCCCAGCAAAAAATAATTAAAAGCTACTCTTTCGTTGAGTTTTGCAACAGCATGTCGTTCTTAACGGAGAGAAATCGTCAGAGGTAGCATTAAGTACGGCCGTACACCGAAGCACTGCTGTTAAACCATTACGCTTCAGAAATACGCACCGGCGGCCATTTAAAACGCAACACACTGAGAACGCAATGCAAGAGACGTCAAAACGGCTCGGAGACGGAAGTGGTTAGCATTTCAGCGGAACAACATAGGGTTGGTGCGAGTCAAGCCGTCGACATACGGACAGTGCTTCTGAACATCAAAGTTGAGCGTGACGAGTTTTACTTGCTGCTGGACGATGCGACTTGTACACACGGTACGTGAGGCCCAACGTGGCATGCGCACTCCAGCTGCGGTTGTCGGCTGTATCTGGCTCGTAAATCACACTATTAACGAAAGGGACCGGCGTCAAATTCCTACGTTAGCTCTTTTAAAACGCACATTTCCTCGTTTGTCCATGTGATAGTCAACTTGTTTTGTCCGTACTATACATAAATAGAAACTTCAGAATCCATGGACACGTTATAAGGCAAAAAACACAGTACCATCTCCAGCCAACAAAGACCATGTGTGTGCCGGCCGGAGTGGCCGTGCGGTTCTAGGCGCTACAGTCTGGAGCCGCGAGACCGCTACGGTCGCAGGTTCGAATCCTGCGTCGGGCATGGTTGTGTGTGATGTGCTTAGGTTAGTTAGGTCTAAGTAGTTCTACGTTCTAGGGGACTGATGCAGAAGTTGAGTCCCATAGTGATCAGAGCCATTTGAACCAAAGACCATGTGCAAAGACATCAGCTTATAGAAGTTCCATTGCAAATAGTGCGATAGAAATTACTACTCGATCACTGTTCCTATGCAGCAGCAGAATCTTTGCAACATTTGAAATACAAAACTTAAACCAGAAACATCAGTTGAGATATCTAAGTTCTGAAGTATTGTCGTCGGCAGAATGAGCTAAAATCGTTTTAAGTCTTCCTGACGGTTCTGCGGAGTGGCGTCAACATTATGGTCACCGACAAAGCGGTAATAACGGAAGGTTGCTGCAGAGGGGGTTGGTGTCGACTTGTGTTTATCAAACGAATTACACAAGCAGTTGGGTCCAAAATGGTTCAACTGGCTCTGAGCACTATGGGACTTAACTGCTGAGGTCATCAGTCCCCTAGAACTTAGAACTGCTAACTAACCTACGGTCACCACACACATCCATGCCCGACGCAGGATTCGAACCTGCGACCGTAGCAGCAGCGCGGTTCCAGACTGTAGCGCCTAGAACCGCTCGGCCACCCCGGCCGGCCAAGCAGTTGGATTCAGATAGTGTAGTGAACGGCTAGTGCAATGCAGCAACAACGAGACGTACCGAAAGTATGGCATGGGGAGCCATAGGACGGTTGGAGGCGGGACAGACACAGAGGGAGGCAAGTTAGAGGCACTGCTATATTTGTAACACGAAGGTTACTGTATTGAAGCAGTTTAGGCCTGAAGATGACGTAGTGTAACGTCGAAACTGGTTGCCTACAAATAAACCTACACAACGGCGATTGGAGTTGTTTTTATTGGACAGAGGGAGGTGGCTGCAGCTATTGGAGACCCTAAGTGTAATTCGCAGGACCTGGACGGGATTTCAGACAATAGGAACCGTTAAGGAGCTCCGGAAAGGCTCAAAATCATGAAAAGTTCAATTTTTACTTTTTTGCGTTTTCTGAATCTGCACACTATTACCTTTTAATAGATATATAATTTATTCAATTCCGAAGACTACAACTATTTTTAAATTTTTTTTTAAATGTGTTCTACATGGGCGTGACCCACTGTGGCGCTGTTAAACTGCTGTCAAATGGTGTTATTATTAACGTCCGTGTTCATCAGGTACATTTTGGTGATGTGAGATAAAGTATGTGTTGTGGCTAACCTGTGATGGTCCAATATATATCGCTGGTGTGATTGTCGATTGTTTCATGTTTATTTACTCTGTCGTTATCTCGAAAATATTCGTAATTAATTCTGTTTCTTGAGTCTCTGTTTTGTTGAAGTATAATAATGAGTAAAAATAAAGTTATTAGAAATCCTCTGGAGGCTTTTAAGAAAAGGAGAAATGCTGGAAAGCCAAAGGTATGTGTTATTACTGTAAACAATAAAGACGATAACCAATTGAGTGAACCTAACCTCTCAAATACACCTGCCCATAGCAGTCAAAGTGGGAAAGAAAATACTTCACAGAAGAAGCTAGGTTCAATGAGTGGAAACTATGAATGTTTTATGGGCGAATCGGATGTGAATGAAATATTTGATACGTCGGTTATCAAAGGAATTTTTTCAAACTGTGTAAGATGTATTCATTGTAGTGAAGTTGGTCTGGAACTCTCCATAATAAAGGACGTAGGACTTGCTAGTGAAATACAACTGAAATGTGATAAGTGTTCATACACGACCACCTTTTGCAACAGTGTTGCAGTAACTGCAACTGAAGAAAATGGTAGCAAAATCGACGAACACAACAACGAGCGATGCTTGCTTTAGACAAGGAACGCCTTCGGGCTGCAGACAGGGCTGTAAAGATTCTAGAAATACAAGCAAGAGTAAACAGGAGGAGGAACAAGAGGAAGCTGGAGGAGGAGTTTGCAGAGGATGAAGATAATCCATCCTATGGACCTGGAATGCACTAAATAGTTAATCCAATCTTTGTCGCTCGATTCCCAAAACTTTTATTTTCTCATACTAATTACATGTTTTGTAAGGATCTTCCAAATATATTTGTTTCAAACTTTCAGTAAATGTTACACAGTACCTTCTGCATAATTTAACACAGCCTTTTTCCAAAAAACTGTATATTTTTGAATATATAAATAAAAAATTGCAAAAAAAATGTTGTGAATTTTTATTTACAATTGAAAAAAAATCGTCTTTAATAACTGAACTAAAATTTTGTAAAATCCCTGTGTTAAGTTGTAGCCCATATTCCAATAAATAATCTGTAAAAAGTTCAACTTCCTACCTCAAATACTTTGTGAGGAAAGATGTAATTTATAATCGTTATTTTAACATTGCAAGTATAGGGCGTTCCGGAGCCCCTTAAAAGAAGGCAAGGCCAAGGTATTCCGCGGGTAACATCAGCGAGAGATGGCCGTTATCTCCCAGCCCGTCGAGACAGGAGGCTGAATGCAACTCAGCTGCAACGCACCCTCCAGGCTGCAACAGGGCTCGCGATATCAACACAAACAGTCCGACATCGCCTTCGAGAATGTGGCGTCTACGCTCGGAGACCTACGGTGTGTGTCCCATTAAAACCACGACACCGTGTAGCCCGCAGAAACTGGGCGGAGGTTTTGTATCCCGCCTGGGAGGCGACGCGTGGGTATAACGGGAACAGGAAAAGGTACTAATCTCTCGGTACTGCGGATACAGTTTAAATCACCTTTACTAGTGTATAAACATATGCAAACATATTACATAACTTGCAAGGTGGTGCGAAGTCGAAGCTAAGTGTCGTGGCTGGCTGCACCTGATCAAATGTCGCGGAGCTCGTAGACCTCGACAAGCACCGGCTAGAGGCCGCTGTCGTCTGTGTCTCTGGTAGTAGTGCCAACCTCTGAAACTACTATCGATACCACAATAGGTGCATCAGGATTCGAGTCGTAACGCATGGCGCTGGGTGCTGTTCACAGATGAATCAAGATTTTGTGTTCAGCCGGACAGTCGTCCTTCTCTCATCTGGAGAGCACGTGGAACTCGGAACAATCCTGCTTATGTGCAGGAAACATCACCATATCCAATTCTGATACATGCGCTTCGCAACTGTGAGGGGCTTTACTCATCCGACACTTACGGCGCTGTTTGTAGATAAACAAATTTGGAAATTTGTGGTGAGTTCCTATGGGACCAAACTGCTGAGGCTTACACACCACTTAATCTAACTTACGCTAAGGACAACACACACACACACACACATGTCCGAGGGAAGACTCGAACCTCCGACGGGGAGGGGGGGGGGGGGGCGGAGCCGCGCGAAACGTGGTAAGGCGCCTCAGACCGGGCGTCAAGACCGCGCGGCGAAGTTCAGCACAAATGCCACGCGGAGAAATAGTCGGCAGATGGCAAAAGTTATCCGGAGAGACTAATGTGTCGTCAGCGCGTCGCAGAATTGTATCTGACGTTTATATGGAGTGTCCAGAGCCACCGCTGTGGATCCCCCCCCCTCCCCCCCTATTCAGTACAAATCTGTTCCGGCTTAATTGCCGTTAGCCGGCCGAAGTGGCCGTGCGGTTAAAGGCGCTGCAGTCTGGAACCGCAAGGCCGCTACGGTCGCAGGTTCGAATCCTGCCTCGGGCATGGATGTTTGTGATGTCCTTAGGTTAGTTAGGTTTAACTAATTCTAAGTTCTAGGGGACTAATGACCTCAGCAGTTGCGTCCCATAGTGCTCAGAGCCATTTGAACCATTTTTTAATTGCCGTTATCGAGAGAACTGCGGTTCAACCTGGCTGACATTTTCACTATACGAGGGTCACTCCAAAAGAAATGCACATTATTTTTTTTTAAATCCATCTTTTATTCTACATATTTGAAAGTTTTACAGTGCGTAGATACATCCTTTAGGAACAATATTTTCATTTCTCCACATAATTTCCATCCCTCTGAACTGCCTTACGCCATCTTGGAACCAGCGCCTGTATACCCGCACGGTAAAATTTTGGACCAACCTGTTGGAGCCACTGTTTGGCAGCGTGCACAAGGGAGTCTTCATCTTCATACCTTGTTCCACGAAGTCTTTCAGTTTCCCAAAGAGACGATAGTCGCAAGGAGCCAGGTCAGGACAATAAGGCGGTTGTTTCAGTGTTGTCCATCCGAGTTTTGTGATCGCATCCATGGTTTTTTGACTGACACGTGGCCGTGCATTGTCGTTCAACAGCAAAACATCCTGCTTTTGCCGATGTGGTCGAACACTACTCAGTCGAGCTTGAAGTTTCTTCAGTGTCGTCACATATGCATCAGAATTTATGGTGGTTCCACTTGGCACGATGTCCACAAGCAAGAGTCCTTCGGAATCGAAAAACACCGTAGCCATACCATTTCCAGCTGAAGGTGTGGTTCTGATTTTTTTTCCTTGGGTGAATTTGCATGATGCCACTCCATTGATTGCCTCTTCGTCTCTGGTGAAAAAATCTTAGAGCCATGTTTCATTACCCATCACAATTCTTCCAAGAAATTCCTCTCCACCATTCTCGTACTGTTCCAAAAGTTCGCTGCATATCGTTTTTCTTGTTTCTTTGTGAGCCACTGTCAACATCCTGGTAACCCACCTGGCACCAACCTTTTTTAACGCCAACACTTTCAGTATTCTGCAAACATTTCCTTCCCCTATCCCAACGTAGCGTTCACTGTGATGCGGCTGTCAGCAGTCACCAACTCGTTACCTCTCTACACATTGTCTGGAGTGTGTGCAGTTTGAGACCTACCACTGCGAGGACAATCCTCAATATTGCCGTGCCCACTTTCATCACGTAACCTGCTTGCCCACCGACTAACTGTACTGCGATCGACAGCAGCATCTCCGTACACCTCTTTCAACCTCTTGTGGATGTTTCCCACTGTCTCGTTTTCACAGCACTGGAATTTTATGACAGCGCGTTGCTTCTGACGAACGTCAAGTGTAGCAGCCATCTTGAAGACATGCTGTGACGGCTCCACTCACGGGAACAGCTTGTACTAAGCGGGAAGGATGTATCTACACACTGTAAAACTTTCACGCATGCAGAATGAAAACTGTATTTTTACAAAAATAGTGCGCATTTCTTTTGTAGTGACCCTCGTACATTTTTAGGTTGTGGTAGAACATTGAGCATGGGTTGCCACTTACCTATACAGTATATTGTGTAGACGGACTCACATACCACCACTGCAACTGTATTTTAACTATCGGTCTATATTTACTGAAATAAAGCGGTAACTGATTTGTTATGACAGTATTGTGACAGTTCTGCGCCTACGATCTCATATGTTTACAAAGTATTAGCACTCTCATACAGACGATGTACAGGTGTGGTATCATAATTAATGGCGTAAACGCAGACAGTTTAAAGTACACGATACCAGAAGCAAAAAAGTCTCGGTAAACACAGGGTCGAAAATGCATACGTTAAGAGCTATTTTTCATCTTCGATACTGTGAAACAAATCTCTTCTATTGCAAGTTCTTTGCTTACTACGTTTTCGGAAATAGTAGTATGCGCCAAAACAAGAAAAAATGTCCCGTAAACATTTGCTCTAAAATGCATACCTTAAAAGTTATCAGCAAATGTTCGTTAGAACAGTTGTGTTTCCAAGTAGTCAAAATGAGCACGTGATCACAGCTCGTAATGTATGGATTTTAGACTTCATGTTTACTAGACTTCTTTTTTGCTTTGGTCCATACTACTACATCCCAAAATGTGGAAAGCAAAGAGCTTGCAGTAGAAAAGACTTGTTTCACAGTATCGAAGATGAGGTTTGGGGGTTGATTTGGGGGAGGAGACCAAACTGCGAGGTCATCGGTCTCATCGGATTAGGGAAGGATGGAGAAGGAAGGCGGCCGTGCCCTTTCAAAGGAACCATCCCAGCATTTGCCTCAAGCGATTTACGGAAATCACGAAAAACCTAAATGAGGATGGCCGGACGCGGGATTGAACCGTCGTCCTCCCGAACGCGTGTCCAGTCTGCTAACCACTGCACCACCTCGCTCGGTATCGAAGACGAAAAATTGCTTGTAGCTGTTAAGGTACGCATTTTCGACCCTACGTGTACTGAGACTTTTCTGATTCTAGTATCGTGTACTGTCAACTGTCTGCGTTTACGCCATTATGATCCCCCCTTGTATACATTGCTGTATGTTCGTAGTAGTCTGTGTGTATTGCGGTTCCAGTTGCTATTAATTTACGGGTGTTTATTTTGTAGGTGCTTTTTATTTAACGTTAATGCTTTTGTTACCTTACGTTTTCGATAATTTTTCGAACATGCAGCAACCATATACACTCAAGAGGCAAAGAAACTGGTACACCTGCCTAATGTCGCGTAAGCCCTCGCGAGCATGTAGAAGCGTAGGAACACGGCGTGGCATGGAATCGACTAATGTCTGAAGTCATGCTGAAGGGAACTGACGCCATGAATCCTGGAAGACTGTCCACAAATCCAAAAGAGTACGAGGAGGTGAAAATCTCTTCTGAACAGCACGTTGCAAGGTATCCGCATGCCAGATATGCTCAACAATTTTCACGTCTGGGGAGTTTGGCGGGCAGCAGAAGCCTTAAAACTCACAAGAGTGTTCCTGGAGGCACTGTAGCAATTCTGGACGTGTGGGGTATCGCATTGTCCTGCTGGAATTTCCCAACTCCGTCGGAATGCACAATGGACATGAATCGATGCTTAGGTACGTGTCACCTGTATGAGTCGTATCTAGACGTATCAAGGATCTTATATCACTCTAACTGGACACGCCCCATAACATTACAGAGCCTCCACCAGCTTGAACAGTCCCCAGCTGACATGCAGGGTCCACGGATTCACGAGGTTGTCTCCAAACCTCCATACCCGTACACGTCCATCTGCGCGATAAAATTTGAAACGAGACTCATCCGACCAGACAACATGTTTCCAGTCATCAACAGTCAAGTGTCGGCGTTGACGGGCCCAAGCGTAAAGCTTTGTGTCATGCAATCATTCACGAGTGGACCTTCGGCTACGAAAGCCCATATCAATGATGTTTCGTTGAATGGTTCGCACGCTGGCACTTGTTGATGGCCTAGCGTCGAAATCTGCAACTATTTGCAGAAGGGTTGCACTTCTGTCACGTTGAATTATTCTCTTCAGTCGTCGTTGGTGTGGCTCTTGCTGGATCTTTTTCCGACCGCAGCGGTGTCGGAAATTTGATGTTTCGCCGGATTACTGATACTCACGGTACACTCGCGAAATGGTCATACAGGAAAATCCCCACTTCATCGCTATCTCGGAAATGCTGTGTCCCGTTGCACGTGCGCCGACTGTAACACCACGTTCAACCTCAAATATTGATAACCTGCCACTGGAGCAGCAGTAATCGATCTAGCAACTGCACCAGACACTTCTTGTCTTATGTAGGCGCTACCGACCGCAGCGCCGTGTTCTGCCTGTTTACATATTTCTGTATTTGAATACGCCCACCTATACTAGTTTCTTTGGGGCTTCAGTGTAGGTACGCGTGAGCTGCAAGTGGCACTCGGCAGGTCTGCCGACGTCCTGGTGCGGGAGCTCAGGGTGGGTCTGGATGACGGCGCTCGATCTAAAGGTAGTAAGAGAAATACGCTGACACAGGGTGAAGTAAGACACTGTAATGATGATGTGTTGGTTTGCGGGGCACCCAACAGCGCGCTCATCAGCGCCCGTACAAGTTGCCAATATTTCCATTTCGAGACTGGCCACGTCTCGAAGGATGTTGAGATGATGAGGACAACACAAATACCCAGTTCCCGGACGGAGAAAATCGCCCACCCGACCGGGAATCGAACCCGGGACCCCACGATCCGGAGGCAGCAACGCTAGCCATTAGACCACGAGCTGCGGACGCAAGACACAGCGCAATGATTGTAAATATTATTACGTGGGCCAGACTGGGAGAAGGTTCGAGGACAGAATCTCCACATTTTGCATAAGGCACCTGGCAGGGGTACCAGGCTGGCGAGAGACGTCGGCGGCCGCTGACGCAGATGCCACTGTGTCCCACGCTTCTGTCTGGCGTCTCTGCCAGCAGACCTGCCGCGGCACCGCGGTGCGGTAGGGCCCCCAGGCAGCAGTCTGAAATGTTCCTGACGGATTTGCTGCTCCGGTGACATCCAGTAACTGCGCCGTGTGTGAAGTCCATTCTGCGTTACTGCTGCTGGCCGGTGTGGCCGAGCGGTTCTAGGCGCTTCAGTCTGGAACCGCCAGACCGCTACAGTCGCAGGTTCGAATCCTGCCTCGGGCATGGTTGTGTGTGACGTTCTTAGGTTAGTTAGGTTTAAGTAGGTCTAAGTTCTAGGGGACTGATGAGCTCAGATGTTTAGTGCTCAGAGCCAATTGGCCCATTTTTTGCGTTACTGACAGCAGAACACTCCCCATCTCGTTCTGTATCGGGAGTCTTCCTCTCGTGGCGCCTAATGGTCAGTTCCGCGTTACATAGGAATGCCCGGATGCTGCTGATAACAGACGGAGTACATTCCGTACGTCTTTGTCGGCTACAGGACTCTGCTGCTTGCTGCAGCTGCACCGGTGTGCAGGCTCCGACCACGGACAGCAGGCCAGCGGCGTTGCGTAACGCGGCAGCACGGCTCCGCACGCACACTCGTGTGGCGGCCGGAAGCGCGGGCTCGCGTGTCGCCCCGTGTCACGCGCGTGCCACGCGCCCACACGCACCTGGTCGTACCCGGGCGCTGCTTGGCGGCGGTTCGCGCTCGCTACTCTACATCTACAGCACTGGCCATTAAAAGTGCTACACCACCAAGATGACGTGCTACAGACGACAGGAAGAAGGTGCTGTGATATGCATATTATTAGCTTTCCAGAGCATTCACACAAGGTTGGCGCCGGTGGCGACACCTACAACGTGCTGACATGAGGGAAGTTGCCAACCGATTTCTCATACACAAACAGCAGTTGACCGGCGTTGCCTGGTGAAACGTTGTTATGATGCCTCGTGTAAGGAGGAGAAATGCGTACCATCATGTTTCCGACTTTGATAAAGGCCCGATCGTAGCCTATCGCGATTGCGGTTTATCGTATCGCGACATTGCTGCTCGCGTTGGTCGAGATTCAACCACTGTTAGCAGAATATGGAATCGGTGGGTTCAGGAGGGTAATACGGAACGCCGTGCTGGATCCCGACGGCCTCGTATCACAAGCAGTCGAGATGACAGGCATCTTATCCTTATGGCTGTAACGGATCGTGCAGCCACGTCTCGATACCTGAGTCAACAGATGGCGACCTTTGCAAGACAACAACCATCTGCACGAACAGTTCGACGACGTTTGCAGCAGCACGGACTATCAGCTCGGAGACCGGGGCTGCGGTTACCCTTGAAGCTGCATCACAGACAGGAGCGCCTGCGATGGTGTACTTGACGACGAACCTGGGTGCACGATTGACAAAACGTCATGAATCCAGGCTCTGTTTACAGAATTACGATCGTCGCATCCGTGTTGGGCGACATCGCGGTGAACGCACACGGGAAACGTGTATTCGTCATCGTCATACTGGCGTATCACCCGGCGTGATGGTATGGTGTGTCATTGGTTACACGTCTCGGTCACCGCATTGACGGCACTTTGAACAGTGGACGTTACATTTCAGATGTGTTACGACCCGTGGCTCTACCCTTCATTCGATCCCTGCAAAACCCTACATTTCAGGAGGATAATGCACGACCGCATGTTGCAGGTCCTGTACAGGCCTTTCTGGATACAGAAAATGTTCGACTGCTGCCCTGACCAGCACATTTCGCAGATCTCTCACCAACTGAAAACGTCTGGTCAATGGTGGCCGAGCAACTGGCTCGTCACAATACGCCAGTCACTACTCTTGATGAACTGTGGTATCGTGTTGAAGCTGCATGGGAAGTTGTACCTGTACATGCCATCCAAGCTCTGTTTGACTCAATGCCGAGGCGTATCAAGGCCGTTATTACGACCAGAGGTGGTTGTTCTGGGTACTGATTTCTGAGGATCTATGCACCCAAATTGCGTGAAAATGTAGTCACATGTCAGTTGTAGTATGATATATTTGTCCAGCGAATACCCGTTTATCATCTGCATTTCTTCTTGGTGTAGCAATTTTAATGGCCAGTAGTGTATTATTTGTAGTGCCCTGAGTGAGTGCGCCAAGTTTCCGTCACTTCTGACAGTGTAGCTGCAGACAGTTTCAAAATGGCGTCTGTAGGTGATATACGTTACAAGCAACGTGCCGTCCGTCAATGATTTTTTCACTGCTGAGAAAGGAACTGTACGGAATATTCTCAAACGCCTGTGCAAAATCTATGGAGCATCTGCTGTCAACAGAAGTACAGTTAGTCGCTGACCACGGAGGGTGAGGCCATCAGTATACGGCTCGGCGGAGCTCCACGATTTGCGGCGGCCGGGGAGACCACCCAAGGCTGTCACCCCTCACACGTTGCAGCCAGCTGATGCCGTCATTCGCGAGGGCAGACGCATTACGACTCGGCAGTTGGCGCTGCAAAGGAATCCTGGATGCAATAGTCCGCACTGACATTAAAAAGAGTGTGGAAGATGGGTCCCGCGGTGTCTAATGGTGGATCACGAATCGCACAGAAAATACATTTGTCTTGATTTATTACAACGTTTTGAAGCTGAGCGGGAGGCTTTCTTGTCCCGGACTGTGACAGGTGATAACCTGGGTTCACTACTTTGAGCCCGAAACAAAACGACGGTCGATGACATTCCCATTCCTCACACAACAAACACTTCAAAACTACTGATAAATGAAAAGCACCAGTTTGCTTTTGTTCCGCCGCTAAGGTTCAAATGGCCCTGAGCACTATTAACTTCTGAGGTCATCAGTCCCCTAGAACTACTTAAACCTAACTAACCTAAGGACATCACACACGTCCATGCCAGAGGCAGGATTCGAACCTGCGACCGTAGCGGTGGCGCGGTTCCAGACTGTAGCGGCTAGAACCGCTCGGCCATCCCGGCCGGCCGCCGCTAAGGTAATGATAACAGTGTTCTGGGACTGTGAAGGTGTGATTCTTATTAATGTGATGCCAAGACGCGGTACCATTAATTCAGAAGCGTATGACAACACATTAACAAGACGCACTTCTGGGGACTTCGGTGCCATAGCAACCCAGAAGATGTTTCGCTGCAGCACGATAATGCTCGGCCCCACACAAGTTGAGGACTGCCCAAAACATCGCAAAACAGTTGGACAGTGTTACCCCATCCTCTCTACACCCCTGACTTGGCCAACCCGGACTTCCACCTGTTTGGGCCATTAAAGGATGCCATTCGTGGGAGACATTTTGAGGACGAAGAGGAGGTGATTCACACAGTGAAGCATTGGCTCCGCCACCAGGACAAGGATTGGTACCGACAGGGCATACACGCCCTTGTTTCGCGCTGGAGGAAGGCCACAGAACGGAATGGAGATTACGTGGAAAATCGGGTGTGAAGATAAAACCACCAGTCTTTCATGTGTGTAATTCTCATTATGTATAATAAAGAATTGCTGAAGCAAAAAATGCGGTGCATTACTTTATGGGCGACCCAGATAGAAAACTACGATCTGTAAATGTGGGCTGAACGCGGAAGCGCTGCAATTTCATCATTATTAAAGTACGAACGTCATGAATCAGGAAAAAATAGGAACCTGCCTGGCCCCTGTGTTGTAAGGAAACCTAATGTACATTGCTAAACGGCTGAAACACCATACATTGTTCACGATCCTAGTTGCTGGTTGCCTTTCCAACGGCTTTCTGAGGCTACAAAGATTTCATTTTCACTATTTCATACAATTTATGATCTGATGAACATCAACAAAAGCAAAACGAGGATAATGCAATGTAGTCGAAATAAATCGGGTGATGCTGCGGGATTAGATTAGGAAATGAGACGCTTAAAGTTGTAAATTAGTTTTGCTACTTGGGGAGCAAAATAACTGATGACGGTCGAAGTAGAGAGAATATAAAATGTAGACTGGCAATGGCAAGGAAAGCGTTTCTGAAGAAGAGAAATTTGTTAACATCGAGTATAGATTTAAGTGTCAGAAAGTCGTTTCTGAAAGTATTTGTATGGCGTGTAGCCATGTCTGGAAGTGAAACGTGGACGATAAGTAGTTTGGACAAGAAGAGAATAGAAGCTTTCGAAATGTGGTGCTACAGAAGAATGCTGAAGATTAGATGGGTAGATCACATAACTAATGAGGAGGTATTGAACAGAATTGGGGAGAAGAGGAGTTTGTGGCACAACTTGACAAGAAGAAGGGATCGGTTGGTAGGACATGTTCTGAGGCATCAAGGGATCACCAATTTAGTATTGGAGGGCAGCGTGGAGGGTAAAAATTGTAGAGGGAGACCAAGAGATGAATACAGTAAACAGATTCAGAAGGATGTAGGCTGTAGTAGGTACTGGGAGATGATGAAGCTTGCACAGGATAGAGTAGCATGGAGAGCTGCATCAAACCAGTCTCTGGACTGTTGACCGCAACAACAACAATGATCTGACGTGACTTCAAAGTCCTATTTCATAAAAATGAGTGCAAAACATTCTCCGTCATTTGAATTGCGGCGGAAATTTAGCGCGCCACTTATTCTTCCTTTGGTACATTGCTAATACATCGCAGTTCTTTCATAGGTGTGTTACCTGTGACGCCAAAGCAATTTCAGCTCGCGCAGTCCTCGCGGTATTTGGTTGTATGCTGTTGCAGGGTGATCGTTCAATGTTTATTCCGTGCATTTCCTGTGAGAATCCAATCTTCATAATTGTTTTCCTGTTAGTCGGTAACAATTTATGCTAATAATAGACTAGAAGCGGAATATATTATGAATCCTTAGAATAAATTTCTAAAGATAATTTGCTACTTGTAAGTCCCGTTAAGCCTATAAATGTGTGTTTTTGCATGACTGGCTATGCCGAGAAAGTTGAAAGATGAAGAGATACTGGAGTTACTCCTGGAGTATTTTGCATCTGCATCGATACGCCTGATGACGAAAGCAGTGATTCTGATACAGAACAAATTTTTAGAAAAATTTGAACTCAACAATGTAAAAGCGCAAAAAAAAAAAAAAAAAAATATGCCACACCATCCACCAGTCAACTAGACAATATTTCCACTTGTTATCGAACAGCTGAAGAAATACCTTTTGAAGACAGTAGTGATTTTGAAAATGACATGACGGACGACGAACAAGAAAGCAGCAATGTACAAGCGCAACAAGAGGGAAATAATAAAAAGCAAGCTGCTAGTCGCAGACGATACAAACTCTCCCTCCGCTGGAAATGAAAGAAATGCCGAAATTGTGAAAAGCAATCTAAATTTTTTTTCGCAAATTTAGGAGACAATACTTTTAACACTTGTGAATTCATACGTTATAGACCCAGATTTCGATGGACGAATGTCTTTCCATCAGTTCAACCATATTTGAATAAAAGAAAGAAGAAAAGTTTTTCACCTTCACATGAAATTCGAACCCAAAATCTCGGAACTCATTGGCCAAATTTTGTTGCAAATCGTGGTAGATATGAAAACTGTGCTATTTATAACATAGAATCAAGGCCTCATCCTAAATGTTTTCATTGTAAAGAATTTTTCTATGTCAATGAAAGAAAAATATGCTTTTATGAGTACCACTTCTTATCAAGTAATGTTTGTGACTGTCTGTATCGTGACCTGACAGTGCTCTTAAGTCCCTTTTTTGAAAAAAAAAAAAAAAAAAAAAAAAAAAAAAAAAAAAGTAAATTATTATTTGATCTGGTTTTTCTTTATACTACATCTATTTCCTGACAACTTGAATACCAGAGAAAAATTTCGAATGTCAAAGCCAAAAAGTAAAAACTCAGGTTATAAAGGGCTGTCATAATCTATTTATTAGGAGGTATAATCTTATGATAAAGCTTTAAGACAGTAATACAAGCACTAATCTTAGGAAGTCTGTATATGTTGCCAGGCAGCGTGACTCAACGCGTGGATATCGCCTGTATGATCCAGTATTTGAGAACGAGAGGACTAAACGACCTTCAACAAACTTTTTACATAATTTCAAACTTTTTCTAAACTTTTCTCCCTTACAACCCTCCTCCCCTCCCCTCCCTCCACGAAAATTATGAAAGGAAAACAAGTTTATCGCTTACCACATTTTTCGATGTTCATGCACTTAAACTTTAGCATAGACCATGGAGTTTTAATGCAGTACATCACAACTGTTTTCGAAATATGTTTTGCCCACCATTCTGTGTGTGTGTGTGTGTGTGTGTGTGTGTGTGTGTGTGTGTGTAGGGGGCGTGTTCACTGGTGCTCACTAATTCTTTTAACTATGCGCTTCGTAGCCAGTGACTTTTTCTGCTACCAGGAAAACAATGTCAGTGTGTAGTTAAAAAGACTCAAACACCCGTATCCCCCCCCCCCCCCCCGTCCCTACTGCCCCCACACATTCAAATTATCATACGTCAAAGACGTTGCAGATACAGCAAAGAGTCGCAAGACAGCTTTATGAGCTGTACTTGAATTATGACGACAACTTCTCAACTAGACACTCAAGCAGAGCCAATAATTTGCCCGAAGTGTGCCAACTTTGTACATAATATTTTATCAGGAAACAGTTATCTAATAACGTTTTTCTCTTTCCAGACAGCCTCAGTAGGCGAAGAATGGTTAGCGGCGCTGGCTTTGCTGAGGGAGGACCCAGGTTCGATTCCCGTTACTTGGAATTTCCTGTCGTGTGGCGAGGGCTGGAACGGGGTCCACAGAGCCTCGCAAGTCCACACCAGCAGCAGCTTGCATAAACAAGCAGCGGCAACACCAGGATTCACCTGCTGGCAACAACGGCTGCAAGTATTGCCGACATGCTGACTGTACGCCCTTTGTACTGCCTTGTAGGTTCAAATGGCTCTAAGCGCTATGCTGAGGTCATCAGTCCCCTAGAACTCCATGCCCGATGCTGGATTCGAACCTGCGACCGTAGCGGTCGCGCGGTTCCTGACTGAAGCGCCTAGAACCGCTTGGCCACAGCGGCCAGCTACTGCCTTGTGGGCGAAACGTCTATAGTCCAGTTGCTGAGTGGTGTTTATCCACTCCCCCCTCCATCTCCCTCTCCCCAATTTTCCTCCTCAGTCCCCACTTTCACGTCGTTGTCGTGCGAGTGAATTTTCTCATTACTTTACGGCCAATCTTTTTAATTGGTAAAAACCACTCAACAGCCAAACTAGCAAAAAAATATTTTCTTATTTAAGACAACCGGTTTTAAGAGACTATGCTGTCATCTTCAGGCCTTAAAAATCTTTCGCCGTAAAACATGTTGATTTTACGCTGGGCCCTACGCACTACATGTGCAGTGCGTCAAAATAAGACATTGTAAAAGGTTTGTCATCGATAAAATATTTAAAACCAGCAAGCTATGTCCAATAAATATTGCTGACAGTTCGTTGTTATATTCTATTATACAAACATAGTACACAATAGCACAACTATTTACATATGCTGGACACAAAATATCCGGAGTACCACAGGGAAGTGTGATACAACCGTTGCTGTATATACATATATATATATATATATAACTCCGCCTAAGCCGGTCCCAAGCCCGGTTGTAAAAGGAGGAGGGGGAGGAGTAACACCTCGTAAAAAAAACCTTGGTTCACCTGGCCCGGGTGATAGTACCTTGTGAGGGTCCCTTGCCAGGGATACGGCGAAGACCTCAACGGTAGTGAAGACGGAGATGAAGATCATCGGTACGGCGGAACTGGCGGAAGAGGCAAGCATTATCAACAAGATAAAGCATATTGAAAAGCCCAGACACGTCTGTGTGGCAACCACCGGTACTCTGGCCAGCGTCTGTTCACCATGTGAGGTGCGGCTGAACACCAAGCTCCAGGAACTAACAATCCCTGGTTCTAACTACCCAGCATTAGCTGGAACTTAATTACAAGCAGTATGATTCGTACAAGTAAAATTAATATTACCCCAGGTGGCCAATCCACTCGCCCTGTGGCGACAACCAAGCTATCGGATTCTGGGGAGCTTGGGCTCGTACGACAGAGAAAGTCGGAGTTCTCTAGTAAACGTCCACGAAAGTCCCATACATTTATTGGCACTTTTAACATTCAGACACTAATTCAGACAGGCAAACTTCATAATCTTACAACAGAACTCAACAAACAGAAAATTCAAATCCTTGCTCTCCAAGAGACCAGATTCACTGATTCAGAAACAATGGACTACAACAATTACCGTATCTTTAAAAGTAAAACAGACAAGAAAATTGGCAAAGGAGCTGCAATATTTGGCATGGCTTTTATTGTAAATAAGGACACCCTTGACTCTGTTATAGACATGAATCAAATCAGTAACAGACTAATGACCATGCGAATCAAGCACACCAACAAAATATATACATTTATTAATGTTCATGCACCTACCAACATTGCCAACAAAAAAGAACCGGAGAAGACAGAAAAATTTTGGGAAAAACTCGAAACTGAAATGTCCAAAATTCCAAAGGAGGATGTAAAAATTCTTCTAGGGGATTTCAACGCGCAAATTGGCAAAGAGAGGAAATATAAAAAAACAGTCGGTAATTACCCAGCACACAAATTCACAAACAAGAACGGCATGAGACTCATCGAGTTATGTCAGCAAAACAACCTAAAAATCGTGACAACATCACTTCGAAAAGACCCCAAGAAACAAAAAACATGGAGATCACCAAACCTTCAGCTTGGTGAATTTCAAATAGACCATGTTGCGATCTCCTATGACTTCCAGAAAGAAATACACGACGTTCAAGTCCGCAGAGGGGCAAATATAGATTCTGACCACTACCTTACCAGAGTTAAAATTAAATTCACTCCAAAAAGGAAACGCCAAAGGAAATCACCACTAATTCCCAAATTTGACTTGAAAAATATCAAGGAATCAGAAATTACAGAAGCATGGGATAAACAACCAACAAACAACTGGAAAGATTTCCGAACGAAAATTATACAGAAAGCAAGAGATTTGATTCCGTTAAAGAAAATATCCAAGCATCCATGGTGGAATTCGAATTGTGATAACGCATTAGAAGAGAGACAACAAGCCTTTTTAAATTACAATTGTGACAAATCAGAAACCACACAACAAACATTTTTCAAAGTGAGAAAACAAACAGCTAAAATACTTAGACAAACTAAAAGAAAATACCTTAATGAACAGCTAAACACAATTGAAGAAAACTTTAAGAACCACAACACTCAAGATTTTTATAAAATATTCGCAAATCAAATCAAAGGATACACTCCACAAAATCTCTGCTTCCGGAAACAGAATGGAAAATTGGCACTAACTAACAAAGAAAATTGCCAAGAACTAGCTAAATATTTCTCACAACTCCTAAATTGCCCACAACCAAGTACAAGATTCCCCAGATTACAACCAGAACACACGAATGAGACTTCACTACCACCATCTCAAGAAGAAATTTATAGTCACATTAGAAAACTCAAAAATAATAAATCATCGGGAGAAGATGGAATTGTAGCTGAACTACTGAAAAACCTTGGTCCAAATTCGTTAAAAGAGATCACTAGCATCATCAAAGAAATTTGGCAGACAGAAAATATCCCAGAGGAGTGGAAGTGTGCACTAATTCACCCATTGCACAAAAAGGGAGAGAGATCAGACGTAAACAACTACAGAGGCATTTCACTTTTACCAGTTACCTACAAAATTCTATCTGCATGTCTCCTAAAGAGGGCACAAGAACAACTAGAACATACAATTTCAGACTACCAAGCAGGCTTTCGTCCTAATAGATCATGCCCGGAACAGATATTCAACCTTAAAACTATTTTAAAGATTAAAGCAATCAGGTCAAAACCAATAATCTGCACATTCGTTGATTTCAAAAAGGCATACGATTCCATAGACAGACAGTCTCTATGTCACATTCTCGAAGAACGAGGCCTAGACACTAAAACCCGAAAACTAATTGAACAAACACTAACAGAAACCAAATCAAAAATTAAATTCAGAGGGGAAATTTCGGAACCATTCTCAATTAAAACAGGAGTAAGACAAGGAGATGGGATCTCACCACTATTATTCAATATAGTTTTGGACAAAGTTATGAAAGAGTGGGAAGTAACACTAAGGAAACAAAGCTTTTGGAAGCCAATTGAACTAGGAAGAGGTAAAGGAAAATTGAACATCCCTTATTTAGCGTTTGCAGATGACTTGGCAATTATAACTGACAGTGAAGAAACAGCAGTAAAACAAATTGAGACACTTAAAGAATGTGCTGAGAAGGTTGGCCGGCAAATCTCCTTTGAGAAGACAGAATTCATCTGCTCAAAATTAGATATTTCGAAACTAAAAACAAAGTATGGTGAAATAACTAGAGTCAAGCACTTTAAGTATCTCGGTGAAGTTATTGAACCAACAGGACTTGAGAAAATAGCACAAAAAAAAAACCGATTACAGAAAATCAAGAAAGTATTCGGACTTATTCAAAATATATATAACAAGAAATGTCTATCAAAAGGCACTAAAATCAGACACTACAACACAGTCATCAAACCAACAGTCACATATGCAAGTGAAACACTCTCCCTGAATAGAAAATTAGATTTACACGAAATTAAGAAAGTAGAGAGAAAAATTATTAGAAAAATCCTAGGACCACGATACACACAAGATGGATACAGGCTGCAGACTACCGAGACAACCGAAAAAATATCAAACATCGAGGCAGATATCAGGAAGAGGCGGATGAAGTTTTATGGACATATAGACAGATTACCTGGAAACAGGTTAACTAAACGTCTATTGGACTATATGACATCACTTAAGGCAACAATACCCTGGGTAACTGAAGTTAAGAAGGATTTGAAAAAGGCAAAAATTGACATAACAAACACATCAGACCGGGATACATTCAGAAGAAAAATCGACAAGTGGAAGTTTACTCCAGAGACGGAATCTAAACCTTTCCGACCAAAGTGGACCGAAGAAAGGAAGAAGGCCTTTGGGGAGGCAATGAAGAAATACTGGGGAAATAAGAAGAACATTAAGAAATGTTAATCACCTGCTTATCGTTCTCCCATGGGGACATTCGCTAATAATAATATATATATATATATATATATATATATATATATATATATATATATATATAGAGAGAGAGAGAGAGAGAGAGAGAGAGAGAGACAGAGAGAGAGAGAGAGAGAGACAGAGAGAGAGTAGAAAGCGTCAGATGCTCTTTAAGGCTATTCGCAGATTATGCAGTTGTCTACACCAAAGTAGCAACGCCGGAAGATGCGAGAATTTGTTGAACGACCTTCATGAATGGGACGGACTCTCGCTGTTGACCCTGAACGTAAATAAATGAAACATATTGCGCATACATAGGAAAAGGAAGCCACTACTGTACAGCTACACTGCTGATGACAAACAGGTGGGGACAGCGTCTGCCGTAAAATATGTAGGAGTAACTGTCCAGAGCGACATTAAGTGGGATGACCATACAAAACAGATAGTGGGAAAAGCAGACACCAGACTCGATTAATCGGAAGAATCTTAAGGAAACGTGACTCATGCACGAAAGAAGTGACTTATAAGGCGCTTGTTCGCCCGATTCTTGAGTATTGTTCATCTATCTGGGATCCCTGTCAGGTAGGACTGATAGAGGAGACAGAGAAGACCCAACGAAGAGCGGCGCGTTTCGTCACGGGATCGTTTAGCTGGCGAGAGAGCGTTACGGAGATTCTAAACAAACTCCACTGGCAGACGTTACAAGAGAGGCGTTGTGCATCACGGAGACACTTACAACTGAAATGTCGGGACAGCACTTTTCAGGAGGAATCAGACAATGTATTACTTCCCCCCAGATACACCTCGCATATTGACCACGAGAAATTAGACAAATTGGAGGCAATACAGAGGCTTACCGACAGTCATTCTTCCCACGCAGTATTCCCGAGTGGAAAAGGGTTGGAGGGATCAGATAGTGGTACCGAATGTACCATCCGCCACACACCATTAGGTGGCTTGCGGAATATGATGTAGATGTAGTTAGTACAAACAGTGCAAATCCATTTTAAATACCGTATCAGATAGAACAACAACAACACCCCCCCCCCCCCCCCCCCCCCGCCCCAGAAAATAAAGAGAGGAAAAAAATGTTTATCGTTTACCACATTTTCGATGTTCATGCAGTAAAACTTCAGCATGCACCACGAAGTTTTAATTTATTACTTGTTGACAGTACAGTTGAATGTGTGTTTGTGTAGGGAGATGGGCGTGTTTATTGGTCGGTAGTAATTCTGTTAATTATGCGCCGCGTGGCCAGTGATTTTTCGCTACTACGAGAAAAGCACTGCCAGTGTGTAGGTAGCTGATGGATAACAGACGTATGCCGCTCCCCCTCACCCCGCCAACTTGGACATAAAATTATTATAGGCCAAAAACGTTGAAGATACGCAGCGAAGTGTTGCATTAAACTGCCAAGCCAGCTTTATCAGATCTGTCTGAATTATGACAACTTCTCATGAGAACAAGTTCTCAGCTAGACACTCAAGGAGAGCCAGTAGCCGGCCGCTGTCGCCGAGTGGTTCTAGGCGCTTCAGTCCTGAACCGCGCTGCTGGTACGGTCGCAGGTTCGAATCCTGCCTCGGGCACGGATGTGTGTGATGTCCTTAGGTTAGTTAGGTTTAAGTAGTTCTATGTCTAGGGGAATGATGACCTCAGATGTTAAGTCCCATAGTGCTCAGAGCCATTTGAACCATTTGAGAGCCAGTAATCTGCCTGAA
Source organism: Schistocerca americana (assembly GCF_021461395.2). NCBI lineage: Eukaryota > Metazoa > Arthropoda > Insecta > Orthoptera > Acrididae > Schistocerca > Schistocerca americana. The sequence continues at coordinate 153,766,943 of NC_060129.1, forward strand.
CTGTACCAACTTATACATAGTATTTTATAAGTAAACCACTATCTAATAATGGGAAATTTACGTCGTCTTCCTCTTTGTAGACCGCCTCCATAGGGCAATGGTTAGCGGCGCTGGCTTTGCTGCGGAACGAGCCAGATTCGATTCCCGTTACTTCAGATTTTCTCTGGTGTGGCGAGGTCTGCAACGGGGTCCACATGGTGTAATATTTCTGGCTTCGCAACCATCATATTCAGGTACAAAAAGCTCTTTTTAGAGCAGTTGAGAAGTTAGCACTGGTAAGACGTAATGTGGTGTGAGGTACGGGTGACAGATGGTATGTTAGATACGGGCATCGTGAGCAAGACTGCCTAAATTGTGGTCCTTCTCCGGGATTGGCTGCTGCATTCGGAAGCTGCGCGCCAAAATGACAACCTTATATCATTAATATCAAAGTAAACAGCGTATTTATTTGCATTTCATATTTAAAGCATCTCTCAAAAGCGTGCTGTCATTCCATTATTTCACGAGTATTAATAACCAGCATAATAATAAACAACTGCAATAGGAGCGGCAGACGAAGCACTGTGATGTTCGGATCGCGCCTAACTTGGATGGCTGGCGAAGTGGTCCGGGTGCGAGAGCAGAGCTAGCTGGGCAGTCTCGCAGAACGGACATGTCCGCCGCGGTATCAGTAAAAGCAATGCCTAGTGTGTAAATGTGAGAGCTGGTTGGGAAGCCTCGGAGTACAGGCATGTTGTCTGCCGCAGTATCACTTAAGATTTAACTTGCAATGTCTAGTTGAGAACAGAGTGATTGTAGCTCGAAGAGTCCACGGGTGTACGGCCGGTCCATGGTGTCCAACAGGCGCAATATTTCGGCGACCAGACATGGCGCTCAGTTCGTGAGCGCACCTGACGATGGCGACATGTCTGATCGCCGAAATATTGTGCGCGTTGGACACCATGGACCGGCCGTACACACGTGGACTGTTCGAGCTAGAAATACGGCGGAAGGCTCTGAGCACTATGGGACTTAACATCACTGGTCATCAGTCCCCTAGAGCTTAGAACTATTTAAACCTAACTCACCTAAGGACATCACACACATCCACGCCCGAGGCAGGATTCGAACCTGCGACCGTAGCAGCCGCGCGGTTCCGCTGAGCGCCTAGAACCGCGAGACCACCGCGGCCGGCTACGCCGGGAGAAACTGAAGAAATTCATCATATACCTCTACGGGGAAGAGTATGGTTGTAATTATAGAAATACACAGTTAATTGTTTTGTTGAAGAATGGAAAGTATTTCTGAGTCTAAGTGTAATGTAATTGCGCAGTTTATCGTGTACTGCCAATAAAAAGGAAGTGGTTCCCAACTGATCGGAAATTTAATTATTTCTAAAACAAAAGTTCCTCGCTAAGAGTTTCTTACAGACTCAAGATTACGGACTCACGACCTACGTGCTGTTCACTGCGCAGAGGACAACCACTACAGAAGACTGCAGTCTGAAACTTCCTGACACATTAAAACTGTGTGCCGGACCGAGACTCGAACTCGGGACCTTTGCCTTTCGTGGGCAAGTGCTCTACCAACTGAGCTACGCAATCACTTGCCCGCGAAAGGCAAACGTCCCGAGTTCGAGTCTCGGTCCGGCACACAGTTTTAATCTGTCAGGAAGTTTCATATCAGCGCACACTCCGCTGCAGTGTGAAAATCTCATTCTGAAGACTGCAGTTTGGTGAACATAATGCAATCCGCCGGCCGCTGTGGCCGAGCGGTTCTAGGCGCTTCAGTCCGGAACAGTGTTGCTGCTACGGTTTCAGGTTCGAATCCTGCCTCGAGCACGGATGTGTGTCATGTCCTTACGTTAGATAGGTTTAAGTAGTTCTGAGTTCTAGGGGACTGATGACCTCAGCGCTCAGAGCCATCTGAACCTTTATGCATTCCACTCAAGACGGTGGAAGCAATTAGGCACATCGCGTGTACTGCAATTTTATTACAAATGAGTTCAGTGACCCGTCGTCCGTGGTAACACAGAGGAGGCATGAAGATGAGCAACATTTTTCAGGGAAGGAAGATGATGACGATGATGATGATGTTTGGTTTGTGGGCGCTCAACTGCGCGGTTATCAGCGTCCGCACAAAGTCCCAACCTTTGCTCAGCCCAATTTCGCCACTGTCCAGGACGATGATGAAATGGTGAGGACAACACAAACACCCAGTCATATCGAGGCAGGTGAAAATCCCTGACCCCACCGGGAATCGAACCCGGGGCTTGAGGGAGGGTATCTGTCACACACACGTGTATCTCACGCTTCTCCCTCCCTCCCTCTCTCTTCTACAACTTGTCGTATTGACCTCGTGTCCACACTAGAAGCAGCCGCATCATCAGGACTGATCTGCTGGCAGCAACGACTGAAGGCAATGGCGAAGCTGACTGCACGCCCGCCCACCACAGACCGCTCCTCGCACTGCCCAGCAGGCAACAGGCAGTCCCAAGGTCCAGTCGCTCAGTGGTGTTTATCCACCCCGTCCCTTTTCCTCGTCCTCCCTCCCCCGTTTTCTTTCTCAGCTGGTCGTTGTATCGTCGAGTTTTTAAAGCACCCCTCATCACATCGTCCATCCTAGTTCCCCCCCCCCCCCCTCCCCGCTCCTCCTGAACACTGCGACGTCGCGACCCGACCCGGCCCGCGGCCGCTGGCTGTGGCGTCGCGTCGGCGTCGCCGCCGGGTCGATACCGCCGGCGCCCGCCGCAGGGTCGACGACCGCCGCCTCACCACGTGCACACCACGTGGCCCGCTGCCCGCACTGCCGGCGCTCCACAACACGGCACACACTCAGCCGTAATACGAGGGCTAACCACAAAGTACATTAGGTTTTGGAATTAAAAATAAATGAAGTATTGGAAATATTTTTTATTATATACAGATGAAAGCCCGACTTAAATACTACTTTTCTACATAGTTGCCATTTAAATCAAGGCACTTATCGTAGCGATGGACGAGCTCGGAAATTCCTTCGTTGTAAAATTCGGCCGCCTGCGCCTTCAACCACGTGGTTAGCTCTTCTTGAAGCTGTGCGTCGTCACCAAAACGCTGCATAGCCAACCACTTCTTCATTGCTGGGAATAAATGGAAGTCGCTCGGTGCCAGGTCGGGACTGTACGGCGGATGAGGAAACAACTCCCACTTAAAAGATTCGAGAACTTCACGAGTGGCATTTGCCGTGTGGGCCCGGGCGTTGTCGTGAATCGGCAAGATCTTTGAGCCCAACTTTCCCCTGCGCTTGTTTTGTATTGCTCTTCTGAGGTTGCGCAGAGTTTGGCAATACCTTTGACAGTTTATTGTAGTGCCTCTTTCCAGGAAATCCACAAAAATCACACCTTTTCTGTCCCAAAAGAGGTAATATTTTACAATGCAACAAACGGCACTGATTACGTATTTGTTTATATGTTCAGATGTGCTAACAAAACTAACGCGGTTCCATTTAAAAAAAACGTAGGTTTGTGTTGAAAAACATACTTCCGTGCATTTTTGTATGGTTTGTATTAACCAATTACACTATCCCCTCTCCTCACGTTCGGTCTGTGGAATCGGTTCGTCAGTATTTGATGTGGTTTACGTAATACATCCAGCGGCAACGTTAGGTGACCCACCCTGTATACTCCGCTAGCCAACAAGCGGTGTGTGGCGAACGGCACTATTCGCGCCAGTCATATCCCCCACCACCACTGATCCACTCGCGGATCGCGCGAGGGAAAAACGACTGTCTGAACGCCTCAGTACGAGCTCTAATTTCCCTTATGTTTGAATGCTGATCATTGCGCGATTTGAAAGTTGGTGGTAATAATATATGCTCTCCATCCTCGGTGAAGATCGGATTTTGGAATTTAGTGACCAGCCCCTTTCGTTTAGCGCGTCGTCTATCTGAAAGTGTATCCCACTTCAAACTTTCTATGAAATCTTTAACACTCTCGCGATGGCTAAATGTACCAGCCACGAATCTTGCCGCTCTTCTTTGGCCCTCATCAATCTGTTGAGTAAGACCCAACTGGTAAGGGTCCCATACAGACGAACAATACTCCAAGACTGGACGAACTAATGTATTGTAAGCAATTTCCTTTGTTGAAGGACTGCATCGCTTCAAGATTCTACCAATAAACTGCAATCTAGAGTTCGCCTTACCCGTTACTTGTGTAATCCATTCCATTTGAGATTATTTCGATTAGTCACACCCGGATACTAGACGGATGTTACCGCTTCCAAAGACTGGCCATTTATTTTGTACTCGACATTAATGGGGATTTTCGCCTTGTTATACGCAGTAGGTTACACTTGCTAATATTGAGAGATAACTACCAGTCATTACACCACGCATGTATTTTCTGCAAATCCTCATTGATTTGTTCACAACTTTCGTGGGATACTACTTTCCTGTAGACTACAGCATCATCGGCAAACAATCTAATGCCGCTGACAATACCACCAACCAGATCGTTTATGTAAATTGTAAAAAGCAGTCGACCTGTTACGCTGCCCTGGGGCACACCTGATGATACACTTGTTTCTGTTGAAGACTCCCCGTTCAGGACGACATACTGCTCTCTGTTACAAAACTATCTATCCAACCGCATATGTCATCGGATGGGCCGTAAGCGCGCACTTTTTGGAGCAGGCGACAGTGTGGAACTGAGTCGAACGTCTTTCGAAAGTCGAGGAACATGGCATCAACCTGGGAGCCGGTATCTAGGGTCTGTTGTATGTCATGCACAGAGAGGGCCAGCTGTGTCTCGCATGACCGCTGTTTCCTAAAACCGTGCTGGTTTCTGCAGATGAGCTTCTCAGAGTCTAGAAAGGTCATTATGCCTGAACTCAAAATATATTCCATGATTCTAGAACAAATCGGTGCCAGTGAAGCTGGCAGGTAATTATGTGCATCCGATTTTCTACTCTTTTTATAGATTGCTATGACCTGGGCCTTCTTCCAGTCTCGTGGAACTTTCCATTGTTCCAATGATGTCTGATAGATGATGGATAAGAATGGTGCTATATTTGCAGTGTAGTCAACATAAAATCTTACAGGGATACCGTCTGGGCCAGATGCCTTCCTGGCGTCTAAGGATCTTAGCTGTTTTACAATCCCAGATACACTAAACACTCTGTCAGCCATACTTGCGTTTGTTAAAAAAATTTTAATCGTTACTATATTACTAACTACAATTCTATACCAACAAATTTGTACCAATAACAATGCGTTTTTGATGTTTCTCAATGTACCATTGCCTTCAAATGGCATACTCTCATACGCCAGTTACACGAATTCTTTTACGACGAATGTAACGTTTTCGTCATTTTATTAAATCGATGGCTGGTGCTCAGAAAGGGCATATAAACATATGGGCTTAAAGCCAATATGGCGCCTTGCGACTCTGTGCTCATGGGCTTGCTTACGACGCAGGTGGAGTTCTGCCATCTCATTGGTCAACGTTCAAACGCAATTTCAGAATATCTGGTCTCCATATTCGGAAAGACTCCCCAACGTGCACTTCCACGCTACGACGTCAGAAGGTCGACAATGCTTAGCTGTCTGCATGTGCCATGCATCGCTATTCACGCCTCTCCGTACGTCGCACGAAGAGTTCCATTTTCAACTGTAGTACAGAGTGAGTACAAAGTCTTTCCCTGATTACAACAACGTATTTCTAAGGAACGAACTACGCTACAGATGTCCGGTTTCTTGCAAATGGTTTACGTGCACACTTAACACATGTCTTCAAGGTGGCAAATAACCACCTGTCTGCCCGGAACAGTTTCTTCAAGGTGGCGAATAACCACCCGTCTGCCCGGACAGTTTCATCCAAGAACGGGCGAACAAATAACCCTCAGTGTGGCAGTGCACCATCTTGCTGAAATACAACCTGTGTTTGAAATTCCTGTAACCGAAGTGCAATGCCCACATGTCGAATGGTATCCATAAAAAAGTCAAGAGTTAAGAGACCTTTTGCAACAAACAGCATGGCTAGATCTGACACAGTTCGTTACAGAAAACTTTTCGTAGTCAGGGAAAGACTTTGTGCTCACTCCTTGTATACTCTCGTCGGAATATATCGCTAAATTCTGACCATTTACATGATACGACCTGATTCTTTTCCCCCATCTGCTCCTTTTCCTCGAGCATATCCGCATCCTCTACACCTCCCGCCACCTTGATCCCCCTCATCCCCTGGTTGCTCCTCTCCCCTCCAACCCCCACCCTCTGCCGCGCCTTCACTGATGTGTCCCCCCTACCCTCCATCTCCTTTCCCAAGGTGGCTTCCGTCGACTCCCCCTCGCAGGTGATGCCCTCTATCCCTCCATTTATCCCTCCTATCAACTCTGATCCTCACCTCCCCCTCTGTCCTTTCCCTGGGCTCCCTCTTCCCCCCCCCTTCCATCCCGTTATTTCCCCACCTACACTCTCTCTACTTCCCTTCTCCCCCCTGAGTACTTTCTGCTCTCCCCTCCACTGCCTTTCCCACACCTTCTCCCTCGCCACCCACCCCCCTTTTCTATATCCCCTCACTCTATCGCCTCCCCTTTCTTCTTTTCCTCTCCTCCCCCCTTTTACCCCCTCACAGGTCCCCCCCCCCATCTGCCGCCTGTATAGTGCTGTTATACAGTGAGTTTTCAGTGTTGTACATCCACTGTCAGTGTTGAAAACAGTCGCCATACTGTCACTAGTTGTGTTTTTTATCTCGTGCGAACAGAAACCAGACTGTCGCCTGTTTTTTAATTATGCCTGTCTACATCTTGTATGTCTTCATCCGCATCGTCACCACAGTGTTTTTATATTTTTAATTCCACAATTTTCCGCCATTTTACAGTTTTTCACAATGTCACCGTTTTATTGTCTGTTTTTCTTGTTTGTTTCTTTTCTCATTACGTTTTTTAAATTTTCTGTGGCTGTAGAGCAGCATATTACACTGCTGACAGCCCCCCGCCCTCTGGGGTAGGGGGAAATTGCAATCCAATAAATAAAAAAATTTACATGATTTATTAAGTTATATACTACTAAACTATGTTCAACACAAACATATTGAGATACCTTGAACAAAATCGCCTCCTTCATGCCTGTATTGCAAAACTATCGGTACGGGAAAGCAAGCTCTCACTTCTCTCACAGGCAGACTGAAAGCCACGCATCAGGTAGATGCACTGTTTTTCTTATCTGTAAAGCGTTTCACTACGAACCACGGCTACGCTTGTCTGTCGTACGATTGTAAGGGGTATAAAGCGGAATTTGTGAGTGGATTAGATTTGTGTTACGCCGTCGGCACACGGACCGTGCTGTCGAAAGTTAACAGTGAGCGTGCCAAGTTCGACGTGCTGCTGAACGCTCGGGAACGGTGCGACTCGTGCACACGGTACGTGGGCCCCAACGTGGTATTCGCGATCGCAACGCACTCCAGCGGCAGTTCATGGATGTTTCTAGTTCGTAAATCACACTGTTTACCAAACGTGCGCGCGTAAAATTTTCACGTTAGCTCTATTAAAACGCACGTTTCCTCCATCGACCACGAAAAGGAAAGTACCAAGTCCAATCCATAAGGACACAGGCTTATAAAAGTGCCATTACAAATAGCGCGATACAAATTTGGAATACTTCTCCGCATAAGATAAACATTATTTCATAATTCCCACATTTTAGTAAAACCCCAAGGTCAGTCTTACTTGATCACTGTTCCGACCCAGTAGCAGAATCTTTGCAACATGTGAATTACGAACCGTAAAAGAAAAAGGAGCAAAATATCTTTATACAAGTAGCGCAATGTTGTTATAATGTTTCTCATTATTTTATTGGAACGAATCACACAACTAACAACGGGTACTCCAGTGGCTCTCAATTTGCTGGTGCTCAGAAACGGCATATATACACATAGGCTTGAAATTATTGCCAATATGGCGCCTCACAACTCTGTACTGAAGGGAGACGGCGTGCATGTGACGTAGGTGGCGTTGTGCCATCTCATTGGTCAACTCTCAGACGCACGCTCAGAATATCTGACACGCCAGATACTGCTCTGCACGTTCGGAAAGACTGCCGAGCGTGCTATTCCACGCTGTGACGTCAGAGACTCGGCACGCTCAACGCTCGCATGCACGGTCCGTGTGGCGACGCCTTTAGCGAGGGCGACTTCCAGCACTCTAGTACTGTGCGTCGCGGCAGAGATGGGCGCAGGTGCGCCAGTTTGTGGTCAGCCCGCTGGCCGCTGCCCCGCCAAGGCCGCGCGGTGGCTACGTCACTGCTGCCACCCCCCCCCCCCCCCCCTTTCCAGCACCTGGTGGACTTCCTGCGCCTGCGCTCCCGCGCCGCGCCAGGGTTGAACGCTCTGCACTTCCGGCCAACACACACACACACACACTGCTGCCATCCATCCACTCACTCACCCGACCGCCAACACAAGTCACGGTGCTCGCGCGAGTTCCGCATTTGTTGCCTACAAACTGACAAACCCAGTATTGCCCGGATATTGATTTTGCCAATTTTCTAACAGAAAAAAAGAACCCTCTTTCTGCACTGGGGTGACAAAAGTCATGGGATGCCTCCTGCCGTCGTGTCGCACCTGCTTTTAAGGCCGGTACCCACTAGGGCTGCCGCGCGTCAAAACGGCGCGTCAGCGGCGTGGTTGCCATGGAAACGGCGTCAGCGGCAAGGCGCGGCGGGCTCTGCGTCGCGGTTTGACCGTGTCGAACCGCTGCCGCTGCCGCGTGCCGCGCTCCAGGTGCGCGCCGCCAATCACAGAACGCGCTGAGCGTGACGTCAGGTACGGACTCCCGGGCCACACGAACTTTCGCCGAACCGCTGGCGCGGACGCGGCGGCAGCTATGAAATACTTATCATCCGATTCCAAGGAAACTATTCGGTAGAAAAATTTGATTCTTGGGCATGTTACAGCCTGATATCTTCTCTCGATAAAGGACCGAATTTCTTTTCGTTATTCGTCGTGGTTACTTGCTGTATCGCATTTACGTAAACCTTTACACTAAATTTTAATGAGTGTGCAGAGGTAAAAACGCATTGCGTGGGCTTTGCGTACAGTTCATTTTAGGTAATACATTATTGCGTATGAAATTTAGTCAACATATCGAAATTGTTTTTAAAGCTGAGAGCAGATCGATAGCTATCACCGTTCTCGAGATATTGTCTGATATGTCGGCGGACGGGCTATGCCGTGACCGCGCGCGGGTTGCTCGGCGACGCGACCGGTACTTCGTCCTGCTCGTCGTAAACCATGTGGTTGTATCAACCGCAAATTTCGTAAACGGTTCAAGAAATCGAATTATATTTTTTTTTTTTTTTTTTTTTTGCAAACGATAACTTGTGAAAAGTCATGTATTTCGTCGCATGATAAATATCCTAAATCTGTTTATCTACCAAGATATGAAAGTAACTACAGTTTTTCAGAAGGGATAGATGAATTTTTTTAAATGGCATTAATAGCATGTCGAATGAGAAGTTAAACCGAAACTAATTTGCTGGTATGTCATAAGATGTAATTCACTAAATATGTAGAGCTATTGATTATTTCCTTTCTTTTTTCTTTATCCAGTGTACTTTACTGATTCAAGACGCGTTTCGCCTTTTACTTTAAGGCATCTTCAGTGGAATCTAGAATGACTCAGTTTTGTTTTGATCTGTGATACTTGGAGATTATAAAACAGTTTACATCTTTTTTTACGTGAATGACTGATTACTTACAGTGAATTGAGTTTTTGGCGGACATATACGTTTCCCCTCACCTGCTCACATGCTGGAGGTTGAACTAAAACTTAGATTATGGAAGATAAGCACATTTTCATGTTCGCTCTTTTTTCTTCTGTCACTAGCAGTAGACGTTTTACCGAAAACTCTGATTTGAAGTCGTAACTACAGTGTGTTCACCTCATGTCCCTTCCTGTCTGGTTTGTTTATGTACATGTTGCCAACCTGCAGAATTATATGCTGAAAACTAATGTTTGTTTATTTTTGTTCTCCTTATATCTGTATGTGTGTGTGGCTAGCCAGTGATAGTTATAGAAAGTTGAAAGTGAATCCAGTAGTTGTCGGACAGTGGTTGAAAGATTTGGTGTTCAGCTGATTTCAATTTTGGTTTAAATGTTTTAAGGAGTGCATGGAAGAGTAAATTCATTGCTTACATTAATAGATAAAATAGTAGAATAGTATTTCAACAGATGATTATTATCAGAATACTATCACCCAACCCCTTTGTCCTCACTCTTTGACGCCCCACAATACGCCCTGTCAACTAACCCCTATTGTCGTCAAAGTTGTACCGTAATTTCCTCTTCCTCCTCTATTTAATTCCGTACCTCTTCTTTAGTCACACGATCCTCGTATCTAAAGTTCAGCATTCTTATGAATCACCACGTTTTGAAAGCGTCCATTGTCTTCTTGACAGAAGTGTTCATCGTCCACGTTTCACTTACATACGAGGCTGCACTCCACACAAATACCTTTGTAAAATAGTATCCAACCATTAGCATTTATATTCGGTGTGAACAAATTTTCTTTTTCAGAACGCTTTTCTTGCTATTGACAGTCTTCAGTCAGGTTTGCGTCTGCACCAGGAAATGCCTTACAATTTAAAATCTGGTTTCGAAAACTGTTCCAAATATATATTATTCTTTCGTGATTCTTAAGCAAGGTGCTGGCGATGATTACATTATGCTCTGTGGGAAATTCTATCAGGTGGCTTCCACTTTCATCCCTTCCACCTAGCCTTTGTGTTCTTACTGTTTTCGTGTACCTGCTACCGTATCACATTTTAAATTTTTGTCTCGCTTAACTATCTGAATAATCTCTTTTGTCGTACATTGTTTCAATGTGTTAGGAGATAGTGAACAATCGTGAACGGTAGTCATGAAATCTGTTTATGGTGAAATGAGAAAACATGAATAATGAAATAGGTGAAAGAGTACATTGTACAGAAAATGAAAAATTGGTATGTCTTCACCCAACTTCGTCTTTCCTTTATGTAGGTGTAAGATATAGCTAATCAAACGCACAGGGCGTTTCAGTGGGTCCATCCCCGTACCTCAGTTGCTGTCCGTCATTGGCTACCGCTAGCATCTGCCGCTTCCAGATGGGAACGCCAATTCCGCGAGCCGCCGCGTCAAAGCGGAAAACGCTTGCCGCTGCCGCTGCCGCACGACGCGCTGCCGCGCTCTAGTGGGAACCGGCCTTTACTCGGCACAGTGCAGCAGCCGGCCGGAGTGGCCGAGCAGTTCTAGGCGCTTCATTGTGGAACCGCGCGCCCGCTACGATCGCAGGTTCGAGTCCTGCCTCGGGCATGGGTCTGTGTGATGTCCTTAGGTTAGTTAGATTTTAGTAGTTCTAAGTTCCAGGGGACTGATGACCTCAGATGATAAGCCCCACTTGCGCTCAGAGCCATTTGAACAGCGCAGCAACTGGACGTGGCACGGAGTCAGCAAGTCGTTGGAGGCCCTCTGCAGAAATTTTGATCCATGCTGCCTCTATTGCCATCCATACACTATGTCATCTAAAGCACGCGCACACCCGCAAAAAATACGTTTTTCATATCAGGTGCACTGTGGTGCTACCTACTGCCACGTACGCAATATCAGCGACCTCAGTAGTCATTAGACATCGTAAGAGAGTACAGCACAAAAGCGCACAGGCCGAAAAAAGATGGTTCAAATGGCTCTCAGCACTATGGGACTTAACATATTAAGTCATCAGTCCCATAGAACTTAGAACCATTTAAACCTAACTAACCGAAGGACATCACACACATCCATACCCGAGGCAGGATTCGAACCTGCGACCGTAGCGGTAGCGCGGGACTGAATCGCCTAGAACCGCTCTGCCATTAACGGCCGGCGTACAGGCCGACCTCGTCTGTTGACAGACAGACATCGCCGACAGTTGAAGAGGGTCGTAATGTGTAATAGGCAGACATCTATCCAGACCATCACACAGGAATTCCAGACTGCATCAGGATCCACGGCAAGTACTGTGACAGTTAGGCGGGAGGTGAGAAAACTTGGATTTCACGCTCTTGCGGCTGGTCATAAGCCACACATCACGCCGGTAAATGCCAAACGACGCCTCGCTTCGTGTCAGGACCGTAAACATAGGACGACTGAACAGTGGAAAAAGTTGTGTGGAGTGACGAATGACGGTACACAATGTGGCGATCCGATGGCAGGGTGTGGGTATGCCGAATGACCGGTTAACGTCATCTGCCAGCGTGTGTAGCGCCAACAGTAAAATTCTGAGGCGGTTGTGTTTGGGTGTGGTCGTGTTTTCCATGGAGGGGGCTCGCATCACTTGTTTTGCGTGACACTATCACAGCACAGGTCTACATTGGTGTTTTAAGTACCTTCTTGCTTCCCACTGCTGAAGAGCAATGTGGGGATGGCGATTGCATTTTTCAACACGATCGAGCACCTGTTGATCATGCACGGCCCGTCTCTGAGTGGTTACACGAAAGTAACATCCCTGCAATGACTGGCCTGCACAGAGTCCTGACCTGAATTCTATAGAACACCTTTGGGGCGTTTTGGAACGTCGGCTTCGTGCCAGGCCTCACCGAATGACATCGATACCTCTACTCAGTGCAGTACTCTGTGAAGAATGGGCTGCCATTCCCTAAGAAACCTTCCAGCACCTGATTGAACGTATGCCTGCGAGAGTGGAAGCTGTCGTCAAGGATAACCGTCGCTCAACTCCATACTGAATTCCAGCATTACCGATAGAGAGCGGCACGAACTTGGAAGTCATTTCCAGCCAAGTGTCCGGGTACTTCTGATCACATAGTGTTACTGCGACAGTGTCGTGGATGCTGGAGATCACGCATGAACTGCCGTCTCGATTACGTCCCATAAATGTTCAGTGTGTCGACAAATCAATGGCTGTCACTGTCCAGATTGTTCTTCAAACAAATCGGTAACAATTGACATCGCGCATTCTCATCTGTAAAAATTCCATCGTTATTTGCTGCAAATGCTCTCCACCTAGCCGAACATAACCATTTGCAGTGATTTACCGGTTAAATTGTACCACATAAACACAGCCCACACCACTACACAGCCACCACCAGCTTGCACAGAGTCTTCTTGTTGGCGGGGTCTGCGCCACCCTCCAACTCCACCACGAGCTCTGACCAACTGAAATCGGGACTCGCACATGTGCCAGTCGTCTAGGGTCCAGTGGATACGGTCACGAGCCCAGGAGAGGCGCTGCAGGCGTAGTAGTGCTGTTAGCAAAGGCAGTCGCCTCGGTCATCCGCTGCCATAGCCCGTTAACGCCACATTTCGTCGCACTGTCCCCAAGCATACGTACCTCGTACATCCCACACTGATTTCTTGGCTTATTTCACGCAGTGTTGCTTGTCTGTTAGCACTGACAACTCTACGCAAACGCTGCTGCCCTCGATATGTTAAGTGAAGGCCGTCGGCCACGGCGTAGTCCGTGGTCCGAGGTAATGCCTGACATTCTGTATTCTCGGCACACTCTTGACGCTGTGCCTCTCGGAATATTGAATTTCCTAACGATTTACGAAACCGAATGTCCCATGCGTCTAGCTCCAGCAACTATTCCGCGTTCAAAGTACCTCTATTCCCGCCGTGCGGCCATGATCACGTGGGAAATCGTTTCACTACACATGAATCACGTGAGCAGAAATGTCTGCACCTTTACTACGTTGTCTTCGCTGTACTACCGCCATTTGTCACCTCAGTGGAGATGTTCCCAACTTTCATACGACATTTCCATACGGGTTTATAATCTGACGGAAAATAGTATGACATTCAAAAAATGGTTCAAATGGCTCTGAGCAAAATGGGACTTAACATGTGAGGTCATCAGTCTCCTAGAACTTAGAACTACCTAAACCTAACTAACCTGAGGACATCACACACATCCATGCCCGAGGCAGGATTCGAGCCTGCGACCGTAGCAGTCGCGCGATTCCAGACCGAAGCGCCTAGAACCGCTCGGTCACTCCGAGTATGACATTCATTCAACCCTGTTTCTTGATGACTTAAGTATGCACCTCCATGTATGCATTTCTTAAGACACACAACTTTTTTCTTGAAGTTTTATTCTTCGTAACGATTTTTCCTCACGAATAATATTATTACAACGGTGGCGCCTTCTTCAGTTTTTAAGCACGACACTGTAAACGTTAATCCGCGACTGTGGTGCAAATAGTTCTGTTAAGTACTTGCAGTTCGCTTCTGAACCCAACCTACCGTAGCAGCTTGCAAATAATGCACTGTTTTTCTTGATCTGTGACTACAGCGCCCTCTACAGACAGCTGTCAGCTTTATACTCGTACGTTGCGCACACCAAACAGCTCTATTACGAAAATGGACGTGAGTAAAGTCGCTACACTGGCGCTATTACAACGCACGTTTATTCCCCTCTCCGTATGCTGGATATTTTGTCGTTTTTAGCGTGATACAAACGAGAAAGAAGTTCCATATCCGGTGACTGACGACACCAGATTTCAAAACTTCAGTTACAAATAGTGAGATACAAATTCACAACAGTCTTCCACTTGGCTAACCAACCTTACTGCACACTCAACAAGAAAATCATCTTGCTTGTGGTATATGTACTGGCACCAAGCAGCTGTGCCAGTCGTGCATCTGGCAATGGCAGCACGCGGCCAGAAGGCGTCCGCATACACTGAACACTGCAAGTGCACCTCACTTCGCTGTAAAACCATAACACACTTCACCTAGCTTCCAATTAAGCTAAATTTCTATTCCAAGCTAACAAATTTCTCATTTCTGGAAACGCTTCTCTTGCTACTGTCTGACTGCATTCTACATTGAAGAGCCAAACAAACTGGTACATCTGTCTAATATCGCGCAGCGAACACGCAGAAGTGCCGTAACACGACGTGGCATGTCTAAAGTAGTGCTGGAATGAATTTACGCCATGAATCGTGGAGGGCTGTCCATAAATCCGCAACAGTGCGAGGGGTGGAGATCTCTTCTGAACAGCACGTTGCAAGGCATCCCACATATCCTGAATAACGTTCATGTCTGGGAAGTTTGGTGGCCAGCGGAAGTCTTTGAACTTAGAAGAGTGTTGCTGGAGCCACTCTGTAGCAATTCTGGACGTCTGAGATGTCGCATTGTCCTGCTGAAATCGCCCTAGTCCGTCAGAGTCGTATCTACACGTATCCGGGGACCCATATCACTCCAACCGCACACGGCCCACACCATTACAGGGCCTCCACCAGCTTGATAAGTCCCCTGCTGACATACGGGGTCCATGCACTCATGTGCTTGTCTCCATACCCGTACACGTCCATCCGCTCGATACAAGTTGAAACGAGACTCGTTCCACCAGGGAGTATGTTTCCAGTAATCAACAGTCCAATGTCGCTGTCGACGGGCCCAGGCGAGGCGTAAACCTTTCTGTCGTGCAGTCATCAAGGGCACACGAGTGGGCCTTCGGCTCCAAAAGCCCATATCGATAATGTTTCGTTAAATGGTTCGCACGCTGACAGTTGTTGATGTCGCAGCATTGAAATCTGCCGCATTTTGCAGAAGGGTTACACTTCTGTCACGTTGAACGATTCTCTTCAGTCGTGGTCGGTCCCGTTCTTTCAAGAGCTTTCTCCGGCCGCAGCCACGTCTGTGATTTGATGATTTACCGGATATTCCTGATATTCACGGTACACTCGTGAAACGACGGTACCGGAAAATCCCCTCCCCACTTCATCTGCAATTTTGCCGCGCGGTCCGAGGTGGCTTACCACGGTTCGAGCGGCTCCCCCCGTCGGAGGTTCGAGTCCTCTCTCGGGCAAGGATGTGTTTGTGTTCTCCATCGCGTAAGTTAGTTAGATTAAGTTGTGTAAGGTTCAGCAGTTTGGTCCCATAGGAACTTACCACAAATTTCCAATTTTCCCACTTAATCGCTAGCTCGGAGATTCTGCGTCGCATCGCTCGTGCGCCGACTGTAACACCACATTCGCACCTGCGCCAGATACTTGTCTTATATACGCGTTGCAGACCGCTGCGCCATATTCTGCCTTTTTACGTACCTCTGTACTCGAATACGCATGGCTAGACCAGTTTCGTTGGCGCTTCAGTGTATATCCCTTGGACTTCAAGTCAGTCTGCTACTCAAAGAGCAAGGCCGACCGCGTACTTTCAGTATATCATTTTCCAACAATTTTCTCAGTGTTTGTTAGAAGCTCCACGTGGTTAAAAAAAAAATTAAGGGAGCAGGAAGCTGATGACTACGAATGCGTAGTCAAACGTAATGCGTCCGAATTTTTTTATTCTGTTCTGAATACAGGTAGAGTTTCCCGCTTCGCTGACGGAAGCTGCAACCTTCTGCCGCTAGGCGGCTCTGAATTGTAGCGTGCAACATGGCGCTGTGTAACGTAACTAGGCCGATGGCTGTGAAACAGCGCGCTGTAATCGAGTTTCGAGTTCGAAGAGTTCGCCCACACATGGAGCACACTGACCTCCAACATGCCGATGCCACACGACATAGGCAACAATCCGACCCCTTGGGTTCACTGTCATCAAAAGTCCTCCATACATTTCCGATTTCGCCCCATCTGTTTGCAAAACTTAAAGACACAGCTCGGGGACTTCCCTTTGATAGTGAGACTGCCTCAACTAAGTAAAAAAAATGCTGTGCCGGTATCGACAAACTTGCCCATCGTTGGGAGAAATGTGTTCGTCCTCAGAGTGTCTGTATCAAGAAATAAATATGAAGAGAACAGATGTAGACTATTAATAAAATTTGTAATCGTTTAAAAAGGTTTAAGAGTTTTGAAATAAAAAATTCGGAAGCATTATTTTCCAGCAGGGCCGCGGAACTGGGTACGAATGAATAATACTAACCCTGGTTCAAGTCATTCCCACTTATGTCGGACGTCCATCAAGGACAGCCCTTTCTACGAATTGCCACAACGCGGAAAGCGAAGTCGTAAACGAATTATTGTTTTGCTGCAGTTTCTTGGAAGCACAGCAAGATCGTTTACGGCAAAATCTTGTGGCACTGAAAGTGTCCTTCCCAAGAAATTCTCCTCTTCTATTGTGTCACAAAGATAATTAAATATACAACGCCTTTTTTTGTGCTTTATACGAGACAGTAAATTTTGTGTATGAAGAATGAGATTTTCACTCTGCAGCGGAGTGTGCGCTGATATGAAACTTCCTGGCAGATTAAAACTGTGTGCCCGACCGAGACTCGAACTCGGGACCTTTGCCTTTCGCGGGCAACTGCTCTACCATCTGAGCTACCGAAGCACGACTCACGACCGGTCCTCACAGCTTTACTTCTGCCAGTACCTCGCCTCCTACCTTCCAAACTTTACAGAAGCTCTCCTGCGAACCTTACTGTAGTATTTGTGATTGCATAAACACTCTACAGGGTGAAAAGAATTTAAACCGACAAACTCTGGGAGGTTGTAGGGGACATCAATACAAATATTTTTCCCTAATGTCATTTTTTCCTATGAAGAGTATTTAAACCGGTAGAGGAAGATTTCTCTGGCGGCAAATTAATTAAACCAACAAACACTTTTCCATTTTTTTTATGACCAAGAGACGATACATTAACACAATTTCAATTACAGTAGATTTTCAAAAATGCCTCCATTGACACGTAAACAAAGGTTACACCGTCGGATCATATTCTGTGTGACACGGGCAAAAACCCCAGGAGTATCCTGAATTGCTGCTGCTGGTGCTACTATCGGGGAAACCAGATCCTCTTCTGATGCAACAGGAGTTCCGTAAACAACTCTCCCCACACAAAAAAGTCCAGAGGGGACATATCTGGGGATCGAGCAGGCTATGTTACAGGACCGCCTCTGCCAATCCACGTTTCTGGGAACCGTCGGTCCAGGAATCGACGCACACGACGACTGAAATGTTCCGGCGCCCCGTCATGTTGGAACCACATGCGTTGTCTTGTAGGTAGCGGGACGTCTTCCAGCAATTCTGGCAATGCTCTGGCGAGAAAATTGTAATAGTGCCTGCCACTTAATGGCCTAGGCAGCACACACGGCCCAATTAAACAGTCACCAACAACACCGACCCACACATTAACGAAGAACCGCACTTGATGAGCGCTAGTAACTGTGGCATGTGGGCTATCCTCACTCCAAACATGCGAATTGTACATGTTGAAGACTCCATCGCGCCCGAACGTTGCTTCTTCGGTAAACAACACACAGGATGGAAATGTAGGATGCATTTCACACTGTTCCACGTACCACTGCGAAACTGTGCTCTGGGTGGATAATCAAATGGTTCCAGGTCGTGGACACGCTGTAAGTGAAATGGACGTAACAACTGCTCTCGAAGGACTGTTCTTACATTCGTCTGATTCGTCCCCACGTTACGTGCAATTGCACGAGTGCTGATTGAAGGATCCCGCTCCACATGCTGCAACACAGCTTCCTCAAATTGCAGCGTTCTTACCGTGCGACGGTGTCCCTGTTCAGGTAATCTGCTAAATAACCCGGTCTCACGCAGACGTTGGTACACAGCAGCAAAGGTCGTATGATGCGAGATACGGCGATTAGGATATTGTTGTCGATAAACCCGCTGTGCAGCTCGTCCATTGTGTTGCGCTACGCAGTATGCACCAACCATATCAGTGTACTCGTTCCAGGTGTATCGTTCCATTAGTAAACAGAGACAAAACACTACTACACTGGTGGACAGCAGTTGCCTACAACTGAAGAGCGTAATACGGCCTCCACCGGTTTAAATAATCCTCATAGCAAAAAATGACATTAGAGAAAAATATTTGTTTTGATGTCCCCTACAACCTCCCAGAGTTCGTCGGTTTAAATACTTTTCACCCTGTATAGTGCGTTTAAAATTTCTTGCGGCTTTTGACAATTCAGTGCGGAGCGAGTGAAGGGAAGCATAGTTGCCAGCGTCTGACAGGCGCGTCACCAGGTGACCACACTACAATGGCAGGCTCATTTGACTACGTACTACGATCTTCCTCAATCGGTAATCAATTTTCATTCTCGCACATCTTAAAGGTTAATAATAGTCAGCTGCATGGTGAAAAGCCAGTCATTCCCTTAACGCCACGGTTACCGTGATATTTCGTTAGTAGGTAATTACCGCTAGAAATTCTTAGTTTCCAGTGAAATATAGGCGTCGCTATGAATTTCTCTTTGGTACGTGTTATGTTACATGCTGCTGCGTTTAAATGAAAATGGAATATTGAATTATTCGTTACACTAGGAGCGAGATCAATGTCGGTTTCCAATCTCGAGAAAATAGGATGTATTTAAGGCGCTTCGTCAAGAACTCGTGATCAGCGAGAAAAAAATTATATATACACTACTGGCTATTAAAACTGTTACAGCAAGAAGAGCTGCAGATGATAAACGGGTATTCATTGGACAAATATATTATACTACAGCTGCCATGTGATTATATTTTCGCGCAATTTCGGTGCATAGATCCTGAGAACGGCCTCGATACGCCTGGACATTGAGTCAAACAGAGCTTGGATGGCGTGTACTGGTACAGCTGCCTATGCAGCAACACGATACCACAATTCATCAAGAGTAGTGACTGGCGTAGTGTGACGAGCCAGTTGCTCGGCCACCATTGACCAGACGTTTTCAATTGGTGAGAGATCTGGAGAATGTGCTGGCCAGGTTAGCAGTCGAACATTTTCTGTATCCAGAAAGGCCCGTACAGGACCTCCAACATGCGGTCGTGCATTATCCTGCTGAAATGTAGGGTTTCGCAGGGATCGAATGAAGGGTAGAGCCACGGGTAGTAACACATCTGAAAAGTAACGTCCACTGTTCAAAGATCCGTCAATGCGAACAAGAGGTGACCGAGACGTGTAACCAATCGCACCCCATACCGTCACGCCGGGTGATACGCCAGTATGGCGATGACGAATACACGCTTCCAATGTGCGTTCACCGCGATGTCGCCAAACACGGATGCAACCATCATAACGCTGTAAACAGAACCTGGATTCATCCGAAAAAATGACGTTTCGCCATTCGTGCACCCAGGTTCGTCGTCGAGTACACCATCGCAGGCGCTCTTGTCTGTGATGCTGCGTCAAGGGTAACCGCAGCCACGGTCTCCGAGCTGATAGACCGTGCTGCTGCGAACATCGTCGAACTGTTCGTGCAGATGGTTGTTGTCTTGTAAACGTCCCTATCTGTTGACTCAGGGATCGAGACGTGGCTGCACGATCCGTTACAGACGTGCGGATAAGATGCCTGTTATCTCGACTGCTAGTGATACGAGGCCGTTGGGATCCAGTACGGCGTTCCGTATTACCCTCCTGAACCCACCGATTCCGTATTCTGCTAACAGTCATTGGATCTCGACCAACGCGAGCAGCAATGTCGCGATGAGATAAACCGCAATCACGATAGGCTACAATCCGACGTTTATCAAAGTCGGAAACGTGATGGTATGCATTTCTCCTCCTTACACGAGGCATCACAACAACGTTTCACCAGGCAACGCCGCTCAGCTGCTGTTTGTGTATGAGAAATCGGTTGGAAACTCTCCTCATGTCAACACGTTGTAGGTGTCGGCACCGGCGCCAACCTTGTGTGGATGCTCTGAAAAGCTAATCATTTGCATATCACAGCATCTTCCTCCTGTCGGTTAATTTTCGCGTCTGTAGCACGTCATCTTCGTGGCGTAGCAATTTTAATGGCCAGTAGTGTATAAATTCCTCTCGTATCTCATAAATGGTGTAAATGGTGTGAGATATCGAAACAAGATGTTGGCGACTGATAGCGCGCAAAGACGAGAGTGTTTTGCCTTATGATTACTATGAGAAACTTCCATATCTACTGCGTTAATCAAACGACTATAGATTTTTTGAATGAAGTATTGTCATTATTGAGAGCAATCTATAGCTGGTGAAATGAGAACTGCTATGGGTTTTGTAACAATATAAGAAGTTAATCTTTTTCTATACTGACAATGTGCCAGTTCATAAGTTATTGACCTGACTCCCACACAGTTGCCAGTTTAATAGTGCATTCAGGATTCTGACTGAATAGTGAGATGAATTTCTTTTAAACTCTGCTGTGTTTCGACAAAAGAAGCAGATATAAACGTGGCAACAACAGAAGCTACGTACTCCTCAAAACTCGTACAGTGCTTCATGAATGAGTGTCTCCTCAGCGATGTTCTTGGTACGACTGACAACTCAAAACCAGTCCTATCGTGTAAAATTTGCAGCTGCTTCTTTTGTCAGCATTCCAGCGTAAACTTGCTGCTGTTTTTTGCCACATTACTTTTCACCTAGGCCCATATATTCTCCGTCGAATTAAAATGAGCATGATACGGAGGAAGCCTGGTTAAACTATGCCTTTTACCGTTAGTCTGTTCGTTGACCTGGTAACGTGAAGTTTTGACGTGTACAGTAGAACACCATGTACATGCTAGGTGAAACTTTATCTCGTGGAACTTTTATTTATACCCATAGCAAAATATTCGCTTTTCTCCATCGCATTGTTGCAGCCTTATGCATCACTACACGGTGGTATAGCGTTTCGTCCATTACTACAGTCGAATTCTGAGGAATGTTTTGCAGCAGAACGGTATCTTCCCAGCCGCTGAACGTGCTCTTGGATAGCACTTACATTGCAAATCACATATCCAAAACGGCTCTGAGCACTATGGGACTCAACTGCTGAGGTCATAAGTCCCCTAGAACTTAGAACTACTTAAACCGAACTAACCTAAGGACATCACACACATCCATGCCCGAGGCAGGATTCGAACCTACGACCGTAGCGGTCGTGCGGTTCCAGACTGTAGCGCCTTTAACCGCTCGGCCACACCGGCCGGCCTCACATATCCAGATGTAGTGCACTGTTGTTATTAATGCAACGCCAACACAAAACACTTGTTCAGAATACCTGACGACTGCAGAACACTTTAATGCCAGAAAATACGACTTTCAACGTGAGCTGACGAGCACCGATGGCCCTAATGCATGACACCACGTGGTACTGTTTACTCATGGCGTGGCAACAGAGGCGCTTTACCAGCAGAACCAATGGCGGCGTGGTAGGGAAAGCCGGCTCGCCGCCACTGGTGTTACCCGGGCAACGGCGTCACGCCCCTTCCGCTCCGCCAAACGCCAAAAGTAGCAATTAATTTTAAACGCACTATAATTTCCCGGTGTAAGGTTCGAAATGTCCTGTCCAGTCCCGAGAAAAAAATTTAATAAGCAATACTCGTCAGATCAAATGAAAGGAGAATGCGGCAAGAGGCACAAACCGTGACGCTAAAGGAAGCTTTCCAGTATATGTAAAAAGGTAACATCGAGTGGAACCCCATAACAGAAATCGAAGGAGCTGACTGATGGAAATATCCCGAACGGCTATTATAGAAGCTCGGCCTCGACCTAGGACGGTATGCCAGGCGTGTTTTTTTAAGTAAGTACCGTTTTGAAATTAAAAAAAGACGTACTAAGATATCTCAATAATTTTATTTTTACTTGAAAGCCTGTACCTTAATCTACGCACTGACGCCATTACAGTCTGAGACTTCATTGTTTACGTTGTGTACTGAGTGTTTAAGATGCCTCCGATAATCGTTGAGTCCCGCCGACTGTGAACTACGGGCTGTTATAAGATTTCTTACTGCTAAAGGCCTGAAAGCTATCGATATTCGTCGTGAGATCTGTGCAGTTTACGGAGAAAACATTATGAGTGATGGAATGGTAACAAAGTGGGTGCGAGCATTTAAAGATGGCCGCACAAATGTGCACGATTAACAACGAAGTGGACGTCCTTCAGTCGTTAACGAAACTTTGGTGCAGGAAGTGGACAATAAGGCGAGAGAAAACAGACGCTTTACGATTTCTTCCTTGCGGGATGACTTTCCTAATGTTTCTTATAGGGTTTTGTATGACATAGTGACCGAACACTTGAATTACCGAAAATTGTGCGGACGTTGGGTACCGAAAACGTTGACGGATGTGCACAAAACCAAACGTTTAGACAGTGCATTGACTTTCGTTGAGCGGTACCACAACGACGGTGATGATTTCTTAAGCCAAATTGTTACGGGCGATGACACGTGGGTGACCTACGTCACACCAGAATCAAAGCAACAGTCCATGGAAGTTGAGCAAGGGCATCGTTTTGCTGCAAGACAATGCCCGTCCGCATGTGGCCAATCACACCAAAGATCTCATCACATCTTTCCGATGGGAAACTCTAGATCATCCTCCGTACAGCCCCGATCTTGCGCCCAGTGACTACCATCTGTTCCTGCACTTGAAGAAACACCTGGTCGGTCAGCGTCTTCAAGACGATGACGAAGTCAAAACAGTGGTGATGCAGTGGTTAACAAGTCAGGCGGCAGACTTGTGCGAGGAGGGCACTCAAAAACTGGTACAACGTTATTTCAAAACGGTACTTACTTTAAAAAACCCGCCTCGTATAACAAAAAGATTCTGAGAGAGGATATATATATATATATATATAGGGTGTTACAAAAAGGTACGCCCAAACTTTCAGGAAACATTCCTCACACACAAAGAAAATATGTTAAGTGGACATGCGTCCGGAAACGCTTAATTTCCATGTTAGAGCTCATTTTAGTTTCGTCAGTATGTACTGTACTTCCTCGATTCACCGCCAGTTGGCCCAATTGAAGGAAGGTAATGTTGACTTCAGTGCTTGTGTTGACATGCGACTCATTGCTCTACAGTATTAGCATCAAGCACATCAGTACGTAGCATCAACAGGTTAGTGTTCATCACGAACGTGGTTTTGCAGTCAGTGCAATGTTTACAAATGCGGAGTTGGCAGACGCCCATTCGATGTATGGATTAGCACGGGGCAATAGCCGTGGCGCGATACGTTTGTATCGAGACAAATTTCCAGAACGAAGGTGTCCCGACAGGAAGACGTTCGAAGCAATTGATCGGCGTCTTAGGGAGCACGGAACATTCGAGCCTATGACTCGCGACTGCGGAAGACCTAGAACGACGAGGACGCCTGCAATGGACGAGGCAATTCTTCGTGCAGTTGACGATAACCCTAACGTCAGCATCGGAGAAGTTGCTGCTGGGCAAGGTAACGTTGACCACGTCACTGTATGGAGAGTGCTACGGGAGAACCAGTGGTTTCCGTACCGTGTACAGCGTGTGCAGGCACTATCAGCAGCTGAATTGCCTCCACGGGTACACTTCTGCGAATGGTTCATCCGACAATGTCAATCCTCATTTCAGAGCAAATGTTCTCTTTACGGATGAGGCTTTATTCCAACGTGATCAAATTGTGAATTTTCACAATCAACATGTGTGGGCTGACGAGAATCCGCACGCAATTGTGCAATCACGTCATCAACACAGATTTTCTGTGAACATTTGGGCAGGCATTGTTGGTGATGTCTCGATTGGGCCCCACGTTCTTCCATCTACGCTCAAT
Organism: Schistocerca americana; assembly: GCF_021461395.2. NCBI lineage: Eukaryota > Metazoa > Arthropoda > Insecta > Orthoptera > Acrididae > Schistocerca > Schistocerca americana. The sequence goes on from NC_060129.1 coordinate 153,791,364, forward strand.
GGAGCACGTTATCATGATTTCATACGGTATACTCTACCTGTGCTGCTAGAACATGTGCCTTTACAAGTACGACACAACATGTGCTTCATGCACGATGGAGCTCCTGCACATTTCAGTCGAAGTGTTTGTATGCTTCTCAACAACAGATTCGGTGACCGATGGATTGGTAGAGGCGGACCAATCCCATGGCCTCCACGCTCTCCTGACCTCAACCCTCTTTACTTTCATTTATGGGGGCATTTGAAAGCTCTTGTCTACGCAACCCCGGTACCAAATGTAGAGACTCTTCGTGCTCGTATTGTGGACGGCTGTGATACAATACGCCATTCTCCAGGGCTGCATCAGCGCATCAGGGATTCCATGCGACGGAGGGTGGATGCACGTATCCTCGCTAACGGAGGACATTTTGAACATTTCCTGTAACAAAGTGTTTGAAGTCACGCTGGTACGTTCTGTTGCTGTGTGCTTCCATTCCACGAATAATGTGATTCGAAGAGAAGTAATAAAATGAGCTCTAACATGGAAAGTAAGCGTTTCCGGACACATGTCCAGGTAACATATTTTCTTTCTTTGTGTGTGAGGAATGTTTCCTGAAAGTTTGGCCGTACCGGCAGCAGCAGCAGAAGAAGAAGAAGAAGAATGCCGAAGTAATATTCTCAGCGAGAAGTAGGTGATCAGATCTGGTGACACGCACATCACCTGCAAGATAAGTAATCATTATCTGTTCTGGGGAATAGGTTTGAACATAGACGATCTGTCTTTGTCTCAAAGAATTGATAGCATTTCTAGTTTCGTAATTAACAAGAACAATTTACGGAATAGTAATTGTCTCCTGTAAGCTTAGGCGAGTGGCATGTTGATAAGAATAAATTGAGTCTGACATTTATTAAAGAAGGGGTTAGGAACTGGCACCTCTTTGGAAAGTTATCAAAGAGATAATAAATGAATTACTTAAATAAATACACGGTTTTCCGAAACTACTTCACCAAAGAAGAGTAAGTAAATATTGCTGAATTCCAATCAAGAACAACTGCCAAGATGAGAAACAAAAAAGCAGTGTGCGATCTGCAGGGGGGGGGGATGGGGGGGGGGGATTTCCCCCCCCTCTGCATCAGACCATCCCCTCCTCTGGCTGTAGTTTATGCATCCCAACCTGGGATGTTTATTTCCCACGCATTGCAGTAAAACTTTACATATAATTTAAATTTGTGGGGCCGAACACTGAAAGTTTTTAATACAGTCTTACTATTAATATGTTTGCTTATTAATTTTGAAAAAGTGTAATGTAGTAGTTAAGCACTTCAAAACATTTAGAACTAAATCATCATTCTCATGTTGCCATTGTTGCTTTTGTCTAAGGTGCGTCATCCGTTTACTTGCGAGGGAAGTAGTGTGTCAGCCATACCGCAGCAGTCGTACCGCAGAGTTGGGTGATCTGGGGGCTGAAGTTCCCACCCCGGGCCCTGACACAGGGTTGCGACCGGCCCGGTGCCTGTGCGAACATTCACAGTTAGGCCACCTGTAGGCAACGGTATGGCGCGGACTAACCCGCCTGGGACGAAAGCACACATCACTAAATAACGCACCACAGTCTGCTTCTAGTTCCTGGGATACTATTTCGTGGACCTTCTTTAAATACTCTTCTCTTCCACCATCGTTTTCTTTACCTTTGGTTTTCATTTCCGTTGTTGGCTGCATGTGCACGTACCAAGTAGGCCGCCGCTGCGATACTTTATCATCCTTTATACTGCACGACTGACGCACATGTGGCACAAATTCTGTTGCTTTGGTATAAATTAACATGCAACATACGCCGCAAGACGACGCACGCCACATTTCCGTAGCATGCCACAACGTTGAAAGACGCCGCCCCAGCGTAAACGAGGCTTTAGAGCCAGGTCTGTATTGTATGGTGGATGTGATGTGTTGCGTACGAAACTAAAACCTGCTATCAGATCCAAACGTCGTGGAAAACGGTGAAGAGGTGTCATCCTGCAGCAAGATAACGCTCGCCCACATTCTGCCCGACGCAATAAAGGAGTTGAGATTCGAGGTGCTGGAACATCCACCATACAGTCCATACAGCGATTTTCACGTGTTCGGACCCTTAACGGAAGCACTACAGGGAAGAAGATTTAAAGGTGATGAAAACGTCATTGCTGCGGTGCAAAATTGGTTACAGATGCAACCGAAAAACGTATTTTCTGATGAAATAAAAAAAAAAAAAAAAAAAAAAAAACCTCGTAAAACGTCGGGAAAACTGCAGGGAGGTTACGTAGAAAAATATCGCATGTTTCAGTTTTCTATCATCAGAATAAGTGCAGCTTTTCACAAATGTGCCTTTACTTTTTGAATTCCCCTCGTATACCTGTATGTAGACGATTTTGTAAATAAGCTTTACCTGAATGCACTTTTAAAGATATAACAAGGGATGGCTTTTCTGATAGTGCATACGCGTGAATAGTGAGTTTCGGCATTAACATCTATTTATAAATAACTGTTTAACCATGGGTAACGCCACGGTCTAAGCTAGTGACATATATAATTATACTAACCCCCTAAGACATCCCCCCAACTGCTAAAAGAACAAATTGCACACTGCATAGAAGTATATATCCTCGGTATAGCAAAGCAGCTTAAATCAATGAAGGCAAGGCTTCCGGTCCACATAGTATGCCAGTCAGGCTCCTTTCAGAGTATGCAGATGCAATAGCTCCATATTTAGCAATTATATACAACCGCCCGCTCACAGAGAGTTCCGTACCTGTTGTTGTTGTTGTTGTTGTTGTGGTCTTCAGTCCTGAGACTGGTTTGATGCAGCTCTCCATGCTACTCTATCCTGTGCAAGCTTCTTCATCTCCCAGTACCTACTGCAACCTACATCCTTCTGAATCTGCTTAGTGTATTGATCTCTTGGTCTCCCCCTACGATTTTTACCCTCCACGCTGCCCTCCAATACTAAATTGGTGATCCCTTGATGCCTCAGAACATGTCCTACCAACCGATCCCTTCTTCTGGTCAAGTTGTGCCACAAACGTCTCTTCTCTCCAATCCTATTCAATAGCTCCTCATTAGTTACGTGATCTACCCATCTAATCTTCAGCATTCTTCTGTAGCACCACATTTCAAAAGCTTCTATTCTCTTCTTGTCCAACTGTTTACCGTCCATGTTTCACATCCATACATGGCTACACTCCATACACATACTTTCAGAAATGACTTCCTGACACTTAAATCTATACTCGATGTTAACAAATTTCTCTTCCTCAGAAACGCTTTTCTTCCCATTGCCAGTCTACATTTTATATCCTCTCTACTTCGACCATCATCAGTTATTTTGCTCCCCAAATAGCAAAACTCCTTTACCACTTTAAGTGTCTCATTTCCTAATCTAATTCCCTCAACATCATCCGACTTAATTCGACTACATTCCATTATCCTCGTTTTGCTTTTGTTGATGTTCATCTTATATCCTCCCTTCACGACACCATCCATTCCGTTCAACTGCTCTTCCAAGTCCTTTGCTGTCTCTGACAGAATTACAATGTCATCGGCGAACATCAAAGTTTTTATTTCTTCTCCATGGATTTTAACTCCTACTCCAAATTTTTCTTTTGTTTCCTTCACTGCTTCCTCAATATACAGATTGAATAACATCGGGGATAGGCTACAACCCTGTCTCACTCCCTTCCCAACCGCTGCTTCCTTTTCATGCCCCTCGACTCTTGTAACTGCCATCTGGTTTCTGTACAAATTGTAAATAGCCTTTCGCTCCCTGTATTTTACCCCTGCCACCTTCAGAATTTGAAAGAGAGTATTCCAGTCAACATTGTCAAAAGCTTTCTCTAAGTCTACAAATGCTAGAAACGTAAGTTCGCCTTTCCTTAATATAGCTTCTAAGATAAGTCGTAAGGTCAGTATTGCCTCACGTGTTCCAGTATTTCTACGGAATCCAAACTGGTCTTCCCCGAGGTCGGCTTCTACTAGTTTTTCCATTCGTCTGTAAAGAATTCGTGTCAGTACTTTGCAGCTGTGGCTTATTAAACTGATTGTTCGGTAATTTTCACATCTGTCAACACCTGCTTTCTTTGGGATTGGAATTATTATATTCTTCTTGAAGTCTGAGGGTATTTCGCCTGTTTCGTACACCTTGCTCACCAGATGGTAGAGTTTTGTCTGGACTGGCTCTCCAAAGGCCGTCAGTGGTTCCAATGGAATGTTGTCTACTCCGGGGGCCTTGTTTCGACTCAGGTCTTTCAGTGCTCTGTCAAACTCTTCACGCAGTATCGTATCTCCCATTTCATCTTCATCTACATCCTCTCCCATTTCCATAATATTGACCTCAAGACCCTCTATACAATCCTTCCACCTTTCTGCTTTCCCTTCTTTGCTTAGAACTGGGTTGCCATCTGAGCTCTTGATGTTCATACAAGTGGTTCTCTCATCTCCAAAGGTCTCTTTAATTTTCCTGTAGGCAGTATCTATCTTACCCCTGGTGAGATAAGCCTCTACATCCTTACATTTATCCTCCAGCCATCCCTGCTTAGCCATTTTGCACTTCCTGTCAATCTCATTTTTGAGACGTTGGTATTCCTTTTTGCCTGCTTCATTTACTGCATTTTTATATTTTCTCCTTTCATCAATTAAATTCAATATTTCTTCTGTTACCCAAGGATTTCTACTAGCCCTCGTCTTTTTACCTACTTGATCCTCTGCTGCCTTCACTACTTCATCCCTCAAAGCTACCCATTCTTCTTCTACTGTATTTCTTTCCCCCATTCCTGTCAATTGTTCCCTTATGTTCTCCCTGAAACTCTGTACAACCTCTGGTTCTTTCAGTTTATCCAGGTCCCATCTCCTTAAATTCCCACCTTTTTGCAGTTTCTTCAGTTTTAATCTACAGGTCATAACCAATAGATTGTGGTCAGAGTCCATATCTGCCCCTGGAAATGTCTTACAATTTAAAACCTGGTTCCTAAATCTCTGTCTTACCATTATATAATCTATCTGATACCTTTTAGTATCTCCAGGGTTCTTCCATGTAGACAATCTTCTATCATGATTCTTAAACCAAGTGTTAGCTATGATTAAGTTGTGCTCTGTGCAAAATTCTACCAGGCGGCTTCCTCTTTCATTTCTTAGCCCCAATCCATATTCACCTACTACGTTTCCTTCTCTCCCTTTTCCTACACTCGAATTCCAGTCACCCATGACTATTAAATTTTCATCTCCCTTCACTATCTGAATAATTTCTTTTATTTCATCATACATTTCTTCAATTTCTTCATCATCTGCAGAGCTAGTTGGCATATAAGCTTGTACTACTGTAGTAGGTGCGGGCTTCGTATCTATCTTGGCCACAATAATGCGTTTACTATGCTGTTTGTAGTAGCTTACCCGCATTCCTATTTTCCTATTCAATATTAAACCTACTCCTGCATTACCCCTATTTGACTTTGTATTTATAACCCTGTATTCGCCTGACCAAAAGTCTTGTTCCTCCTGCCACCGAACTTCACTAATTCCCACTATATCTAACTTTAACCTATCCATTTCCCTTTTTAAATTTTCTAACCTACCTGCCCGATTAAGGGATCTGACATTCCACGCTCCGATCCGTAGAACGCCAGTTTTCTTTCTCCTGATAACGACATCCTCTTGAGTAGTCCCCGCCCGGAGATCCGAATGGGGGACTATTTTACCTCCGGAATATTTTACCCAAGAGGACGCCATCATCATTTAATCATACAGTAAAGCTGCATGCCCTCGGGAAAAATTACGGCTGTAGTTTCCCCTTGCTTTCAGCCGTTCGCAGTACCAGCACAGCAAGGCCGTTTTGGTTATTGTTACAAGGCGAGATCAGTCAATCATCCAGACTGTTGCTCTTGCAACTACTGAAAAGGCTGCTGCCCCTCTTCAGGAACCACACGTTTGTCTGGCCTCTCAACAGATACCCCTCCGTTGTGGTTGCACCTACGTATCGCTGAGGCACGCAAGCCTCCCCACCAACGGCAAGGTCCATGGTTCATGGGGGGAAGTTCCGTACCTGAAGACTGGAAAATAGCTCAAGTCGCACCACTACCCAAAAAGGGAAGGAATTACATATTCAGACGCATCTACATCTACATCCATACACAGCAAGCCACCTGACGGTGTGTGGCGCAGGGAGGGGCAATCGCAACCGCCTCGTGAGAACAGTGAAATTGGAGCGGTTTACGTGGAGGGGATAGGCAAAATAATGTGAACAGTGGTAACAATGGTCTGGTTGTGTTTGACGGTCAACAACGCGTCGCGCTGGCGTCTGCTTGTTCAGTACGGACTAGGCATCAGTGCAGGTTGTTCACGAGTATTGCACACTTCGTATTTGCATTCGGAGGCCGAGATCGACATGCAATGAAAGACCTGACGGAGTTTCAAAGAGAGCAGATTGTGGGGGGCGAGGGTATCTGCAGCAACTTTGACGAAGAAATATGATAGTGTAATACTGGCCTTACGTCAGCAGCACTACCAAAATGTTCCTTAACATTACATGGTGATTTCAGAGAACATATGTTCCTTGGATTCCGTAGAAATATTGGAACACGTGAGGCAATACTGACCTTACCACTTATCTTAGAAGAAAGATTAAAGAAAGGCAAACCTGCGTTTCTAGCATTTGTAGACTTAGAGAAAGCTTTTGACAATGTTGACTGGAATACTCTTTAGGTGGCAGGGGTAAAATACAGGCAGCGAAAGGCTATTTACAATTTGTACAGAAACCAGATGGCAGTTATAAGAGTCGAGGGACATGAAAGGGAAGCAGTGGTTGGGAAGGGAGTAAGACAGGGTTGTAGCCTCTCCCTGATGTTGTTCAATCTGTATATTGAGCAAGCAGTAAAAGAAACAAAAGAAAAATTCGGAGTAGGTATTAAAGTTCATGGAGAAGAAATAAAAACTTTGAGGTTCGCCGATGACATTGTAATTCTGTCAGAGACAGCAAAGGACTTGGAAGAGCAGTTGAATGGAATGGACAGTGTCTTGAAAGGAGGATATAAGATGAACATCAACAAAGGCAAAACGAGGATAATGGAATGTGGTGGAATTAAGTCGGGCGATGCTGAGGGAATTAGATTAGGAAATGAGACACTTAAAGTAGTAAAGGAGTTTTGCTATTAGGGGAGCAAAATAACTGATGATGGTCGAAGTAGAGAGGATATAAAATGTAGACTGGCAATGGCAAGGAAGGCGTTTCTGAAGAAGAGAACTTTAACATCGAGTATAGATTTAAGTGTCAGGAAGTCGTTTCTGAAAGTATTCGTATGGAGTGTAGCCATGTATGGAAGTGAAACATGGACGATAAATAGTTTGGACAAGAAGAGAATAGAAGCTTTCGAAATGTGGTGCTACAGAAGAATGCTGAAGATTAGATGGGTAGATCACGTAACTCATGATGAAGTATTGAATAGAATTGGGGAGAAGAGGAGTTCGTGGCACAGCTTGACAAAAAGAAGGGACCGGTCAGTAGGACATATTCTGAGGCATCAAGGGATCACAAATTTAGCATTGGAGGGCAGCGTGGAGGCTAAAAATCGTACACGGAGACCAAGAGCTGAATACACTAAGCAGATTCAGAAGGATGTGGGTTGCAGTAAGTACTGGGAGATAAGGAAGCTTGCGCAGGATAGAGTAGCATGGAGAGCTGCATCAAACCAGTCTCAGCACTGAAGACCACAACAACAACAACGTCCCTTGTCGAAATATATTTGTTTCTATGTTCCGTACCTACCATATTAATTTGAACTAGAAGCTTCGGAACACCGAGTATATAAAAAAGTTCCAGCATCGACTAGTTCAATTCCACTGCACTCAGTTACCTTTGCTTTAGTTTCGTTCTGGCCGGCCGGAGTGGCCGTGTGGTTCTAAGCGCTACAGTCTCGAACCGGGCGACCGCTACGGTCGCAAGTTCGAATCCTGCCTCGGGCATGAATGTGTGTGATGACCTTAGGTTATTTAGGTTTAATTAGCTCTAAGTTCTAGGCGACTGATGACCTCAGAATTTAAGTCCCATAGTGCTCAGAGCCATTAGTTTCGTTCTGCTTGTGGAGTACAAGATCCTATCGCAAAAACTGGCCAAGGGACTGCCGTAAACGTCCTTGTGTGGCTTTTGGGGCCGTCATTCGCACGCCACGTGCCGTTGGTGATAAGAGGCGAGTTAAAAGACAAAAGCGTCATTCGAGGCAGGAGAAGCACAACGGCCGGGCGGAGTTTACGTGTGTCACTCTGCTCTTTTAGAGGCAGCCGGTGCATACGGGTAGATCGCGCACGCCTCCACTTCTGCCGTGCTGAGGTTTGAAACCAACACCTGAGTCACGTGACAGAGAGCGAACACTGCAGTTCCTGTCGTAACGCGCAGACCGGAGTGTAGCACACTTGCAATCCGCCTCATTTACAGCCCAAAATCAAGCGCTGATTTTAACACACGAACGCCCTGTCGTATTAGTGTCACTCGTGCTGTAGTACGGACGGCCCGATTTCTCCGGAGTTCCCGATATTAATGTCGTGCTTATCGTTTTTACACTCGGCCAGGTGAAGCGGTAGCTAAACAGTTTGGTACACAGTATTCACAGGCCTTCCTTTCACGAACCGACAGAATTACTGCACTTCTACGAGTTCCACTATTTGTTGCTGTACGAGTCATTTAGTTCACCGCTGCTAGAGTAGTAGTAGGTGACGAAAAATCAGTCTGGCAGGAAACGTTTTCCGACGATTCCTCAACAATGCGCGCAACATCTTTATTATGCTTTTATAACAAATGACATTTCCACTTCTACCCATAATTCCCGGTTTTTTTTCACAAAAATGTTTATAATGTTTTACGACTTTGGCTTAATCCAGTACAGATGCCGGAATGACGTCAATATAAGAAGCATCGATTACGCGATAAGTCACACAAATCTGAAGGCTGTAAATTCAACTAAAAGCGATCACAATTACAAATAACCTAAATTGGAATTGCATAGTTAATATTGTGGGTAGAGCAAACCAAAGACTGCGATTCAATGGCAGAACACCTAGAAGGTGCAACAGGTCTACTGCTTTCTGCTTGCACCACGCTTGTCCGCCCTATTCTGGAGTACTGCTGTGCGGTGTGGGATCCGCGTCAGGTGGCACTGACGGACAGCATCGGAAAAGTTCAAAGAAGGGCAGCTCGTTTTGTATTATCACGAAATAGAGGAGATAGTGCTACAGACATGATATGTGAATTGGAGTGGCAATCATTAAAACAAAAGCGTTTTTCGTTGCGACGGGAACTTCTCCCGAAATTTCAATGACCAGCTTTCTCCTCAGATAACGTTGGCACCCCCACCTACATAGGGAGAAATGATCATGACGATAAAATAAGAGAAATCAGGGCTCGCACATGAAAAATTTAAGTGCTCGTTTTTCCCGCCTGCCGTTCGACAGTGGAACGGTAGAGAGACAGCTTGAAGGTGGTGCACTGAACCCTCTGCCAGGCACTTTATTGTGAATAGCAGACTAATCACGTAGATGCAGATAGCAGAACAAAAGGTGTTGGTTACAGAGAAACTCTAGTAGCGAGTTAGATATTCGATTCAGTACCACCTCAATAGTTATTAGAGCTACCCATTTAATTTTCAGCATTCTTCTATAGCACCATATTTTGAACGCTTCCAGTCTCCTCTTGCCTGAACTGTTTATCGGCCACGTTTTATTTCCGTGCCTGGTTACACTCCAAATTACCTTCGGAAAACATTACCTAGCACTTACATTCATATTAGATGTTAACCAAATCCTGTTTTTCCCGCGACTGGATTTTATATCCCCTCTAATTAATCCATCATCAGTTATTTCGCAACCCAAATAACATACTTCCCTAACTTAAGAGTCTCCTTTCCTAGTTTCATTCCCTCAGCATCACCTGATTTAATCCGCCTACATTCCATTACCCTCGTTTCGCTTTTGTTTGTTCATCTTATACAGGGTGTTACAAAAAGGTACGGCCAAACTTTCAGGAAACATTCCTCACACACAAATAAAGAAAACATGTTATGTGGACATGTGTCCGGAAACGCTTAATTTCCATGTTAGACCTCATTTTAGTTTCGTCCACCTACGCTCAATGGAGCACGTTATCATGATTTCATACGGGATACTCTTAACTGTGCTGCTAGAACATGTGCCTTTACAAGTACGACACAACATGTGGTTCATGCACGATGGAGCTCCTCCACATTTCAGTCAAAGTGTTCGTACGCTTCTCAACAGCAGATTCGGTGACCGATGGATTGGTAGAGGCGGACCAATTCCATGGCCTCCACGCTCTCCTGACCTCAACCCTCTTTACTTTCATTTATGGGGGCATTTGAAAGCTCTCGTCTACGCAACCCCGGTACCAAATGTAGAGACTCTTCGTGCTCGTATTGTGGACGGCTGTGATACAATACGCCATTCTCCAGGGCTGCATCAGCGCATCAGGGATTCCATGCGACGGAGGGTGGATGCACGTATCCTCCCTAACGGAGGACATTTCGAACATTTCCTGTAACAAAGTGTTTGAAGTCACGCTGGTACGTTCTGTTGCTGTGTGTTTCCATTCCATGATTAATGTGATTTGAAGAGAAGTAAGCGTTTCCGGTCACATGTCCACATAACATATTTTCTTTCTTTGTGTGTGAGGAATGTTTCCTGAAAGTTTGGCCGTACCTTTTTGTAACACCCTGTCTAATACTTTTAGGACACTGTCCACTTTGTTCAATTGCTATTCCCAGTCCTTTGCTGTCTCAGACATAATTACAATGTCTTCAGCAAACCCCAGTCTTTATTTCTTCTCCCAGAATCACAATTCCCTCTCTCTGCAAAATTCTTTGTTTCCTTCACTGCTTGTTTCTGCAGAGATTCAGTAACTTCAGGGAGAGGATGTAACCCTGTCTCACTTCCTTCTGAAACACTGCTTAACTTTAATGTCCTTCGAATTGACCTACCATCTAAGGTAACACGTGCAGTGCGTATGGCTTCACATGTACTTAATTTTCTGCAGAGCCAAAATTGGTGTTCCCCGACGTCGGCTTCTACCAGTTTTCCCTTTCTTCCGCAAATAATTCGCCTGATTATTTTACAACCATGGTTTGTGCAACTGGTGGTTCGGCAATATTCACATGTCAGCACAAGCCTCATTTGCAACTGGAACTATCAAATCCTGTCAGAAGCTAGACAGTTATCTCGAGTACCAGGTGAAATAGTTTTATCATGGATGGCATTCCCAAGGAACGGAGCACTGACCGTACACAATTTACGCGTTATTTATACAGTCCTAACCTAAGGGGCGTGAAATGCAATCATAAACTAGGCTCTGTTGTGGGTGAAACGGATGGTAGGTTTCAGTCTATTGACAGAATACTGGGGTAATGGAATCATTCTACAACGAATCACGCGTGCGAAAGTATCCTACAGTATTCCTGAAGTGTGTCGGACTCGTACCAAACAGAACAGTGGGTATTCAAAGCACACAAAGAAGGGCAGCACGAATGACCACGGGCTTGTTAGACCAGTGGGAGAGTGTTACAGAGATGCTGAAGAAACTGGACTGGTAGACTTTTAAGTAGACACCGGATTACATGCATTTGGATATTTGGCTCCTTTTCATCGGTTATTGCATATTTTAACTAAAAACTAGTGACGATGCATATTTTCGCTCTGTGTTTACAGTATTTTAAAAATTTAGATGGGCGGTCTCTAGCTCGATCTAGTTTTGATGTCTCACAGATTGACCGCAACCTACAACTGCGTGCAATCGCTAACCGAGAGGCCGCTGCCTAGCGAATTCATTACGAGGGGGGTTTGAAAAATCCGTGCAAAAATAAAAACTACTTACGTGTTTGGGGTAAACCTTTTTTATTTTTCGACCTAGTCTCCTTTTAAACTTATACACTTCGTCCAACGCTGTTCTAATTTGTTGGTCCCTTCCGAATAATGGGAATTGTGCACAAAATAGCTGTAAGTTGCTCCAATCACCGTTTGAATAAAATCTTTGTCCCGTCTGCCATTTCTTCAAATTGGGGAACAAATAGAAGTCCGATGGAGCCAACTCTGTAGAATAGGGGAGGGGGGGGGGGATGTGAAACGAGTTGCAATCCTATTTCCATTAATGTTGCGATCACAACTGCTGAGGTGTGTGCTGATGCACTGTCGTGATGGAAAAGGGCTATTTTTTTAAGGTCCAATTGCCGGCGTTTTTCTTGCAGCTCGGTTTTCAAACGGTCCAATAACGATGAATAATATGCACCTGTAATACTTTTACCCTTTTCCAGATAGTCGATGAGGACTATCCAGTGCGAACCCCAAAAGACAGTCGCCATAACCTTTCCACCCGAAGGAATGGTCTTCGCCTTTTTGGTGCAGATTCTCCCTTGGTAACCCATTGTTTAGATTATTCTTTGGTCTCAGGAGTATAGTAATGTATCCATGTTTCATCTACAGTCACGAAACGACGCTTTAAGTCCTGCGGACTGTTCCTGAACAGCTGCAAACCATCCTTGCAACACTTCGCACGATTCCGTTTTTGGTCAAGCGCGAGCAATCGCGGAACCTATCTTGCGGATAGATTTCTTATGTCCATATGCTTACGCAAAATATTATGCACCCATTAATTCGAGACCCCAACAGGACTAGCAATCTCATGCATCTTAGCTCTTGTGTCATCCATCACCATATCATGGATTTCATCAATGATTTCTGGAGTCGTAACCTCCACAGGGTGTCCAGAACGTTCAGCATCACTTGTGCCTATAGGGTCTACTTCTACTTCTACTACTACTACTACTACTACTACGTGATCAGGCCCAATGGACCGCACGCATCTACAAGTTTTCCTCCTATGGGTCACTCCGAAAATTTTGAAACCACTTATAAACTGTTCTTATCGAAGGAGCAGAGTCACCGTAATGTTTATCAAGCTTCTCTTTAGTCTCGTGAAGCGTTTTGTCTTTCGTAAAGTAATGTTTAATCACCACATGAAATTCTTTTTCGTCCATTTTTTGACAATCACTCGACTTCCTTGATACACACGAATGCCAAACACAAAGAAACAGACCAATATGGCTGAAACTTGGTGTGCGTTCTTTCCAAAGATGCTACTAACTAAACATGACCTCGATACGCGCCGGTGTGCCATTCTCGGACTTTGCACGGGCTTTTCACACGCCCCTCGTACAGAAGAGAAACACGAAGAGGAAACGTCCATTGTTTCAGTTTATCTTTTTATTTGCTTGCATACAGTTGGATGTGTTTACAACGTGTAGAGAGTAACGTACTGTGCACAATGCCGCCCGAAAAATGGTTCAAATGGCTCTGAGCACTATGGGACTTAACATCTATGGTCATCAGTCCCCTAGAACTTAGAACTACTTAAACCTAACTAACCTAAGGACAGCGCACAACACCCAGCCATCACGAGGCAGAGAAAGCCCGAAAAATGAATGTCGTTTCGTGGATAGCTGACCATCCTGAAACATTTACATGTGATGGGATTGTTTTATACTGACGAGTTTGCGAGAAAAATGTTTCGCGCAAAAAAAAGGGAAAAAAAATTCAAATAGACCAGCATGTCAAGACAAGTCTTCATATCGCAGGAACGCAGAAGAAAGGACCACGACAACAACTTCTGATAACCGCAAGTTGCAGTAGCAGCGATTTGTCCAAAGGTAACAAAAAATTCGATTTAACATGGATCTACGTGATCTAAGCAAAGAAGGGAAAGCAGAAAGATGGAAGGAGTATATAGAGGGTCTATACAAGGGCGATGTACTTGAGGACAATATTACGGAAATGGAAGAGGATGTAGATGAAATGGAAGATACGATACTGCGTGAAGAGTTTGGCAGAGCACTGAAAGACCTGAGTCGAAACAAGGCCCCGGGAGTAGACAACATTCCACTGGAACTACTGACGGCCTTGGGAGGGCCAGTCCTGACAAAACTCTACCATCTGGTGAGCAAGATGTACGAGACAGACGAAATTCCCTCAGACTTCAAGAAGAATATAATAACTCCAATCCCAAAGAAAGCAGGTGCTGACAGATGTGAAAATTACCGAACTATCAGTTTAATAAGTCACAGCTGCAAAATACTAACGCGAATTCTTTACAGACGAATGGAAAAACTGGTAGAAGCCGACCTTGGCGAAGATCAGCTTGGATTGGAACACGTGAGGCAATACTGACCCTACGACTTATCTTAGAAAATAGATTAAGGAAAGGCAAACCTACATCTCTAGCATTTGTAGACTTAGAGAAAGCTTTTGACAACGTTAACTGGAATACTCTCTTTCAAATTCTAAAGGTGGCAGGGGTAAAATACAGGGAGCGAAAGGCTATTTACAATTTGTAGAGAAACCAGATGGCAGTTATAAGAGTCGAGGGGCATGAAAGAGAAGCAGCGGTTGGGAAGGGAGTGAGACAGGATTGTAGCCTGTCCCCGATGTTATTCAATCTGTATATTGAGCAAGCAGTAAAGGAAACAAAAGAAAAATTCGGAGTAGGTATTAAAGTCCATGTAGAAGAAATAAAAACTTTGAGGTTCGCCGATGACATTGTAATTCTGTCAGAGACAGCAAAGGACTTGGAAGAGCAGTTGAACGGAATGAACAATGTCATGAAAGGAGAGTATAAGATGAACATCAACAAAAGCAAAACGAGGATAACGGAATGTAGTCGAATTAAGTCGGGTGATGCCGAGGGAATTAGATTAGGAAATGAGACACTTGAAGTAATTAGGAGTTTTGCTATTTGGGGAGCAAAATAACTGATGATGGTCGAAGTAGAGAGGATTTCAAATGTAGACTGGCTATGGCAAGGAAAGCGTTTCTGAACAAGAGAAATTTGTTAACATCGAGTACAGACTGAAGTGTCAGGAAGTCGTTTCTGAAAGTATTTGTATGGAGTGTAGTCATGTATGGAAGTGAAACATGGACGATAAATAGTTTGGACAAGAAGAGAATAGAAGCTTTCGAAATGTAGTGCTACAGAAGAATGCTGAAGATTAGATGGGTCGATCACATAACTAATGAGGAGGTATTGAATAGAATTGGGGAGAAGAGGAGTTTGTGGCACAACTTGACAAGAAGAAGGGACCGGTTGGTAGGACATGTTCTGAGGCATCAAGGGATCACAAATTTAGGATTGGAGAGCAGCGTGGAGGGTAAAAATCGTAGAGGGTGACCAAGAGATGAATACACTATGCAAATTCAGAAGGATGTAGGTTGCAGTAAGTACTTGGAGATGAAGAAGCTTGCACAGGATAGAGTAGCATGGAGAGCTGCATCAAACCAGTCTCAGGACTGAAGACAACAACAACAATGTGAAGCGTTCATTGCAAGCAATATTCCTCTTCACAAACTTACAAACCCTATCCTCAAAGGCTTAAAAATTACATACCGACAATTTATATAAATGATCTGGAATCAATACACAATGAACTGAAGAACAGTGTTATCTGGATTTCAACTGACGAAACTACAGACACCTGTGGCCGTTACACTGCAAATCTAATTGTTGGTGCTTTAAAAGAAGAGCCCTCTTCTTCCTATTTAGCGGCTTGCAAATAACTTGAAAAAGTAAATCATTCAATCATCGCCAGATTTGTGAATGAGGGTATTAGAAAAATATTTCCAGAATCTTCTGCAGATGAAACGGTGTTTGTGTTTACTTCAGATGCTGTTCGCTATGTGATAAAAACAGGAAAAGCCTTGCGAGTATTTTATCCCAATTTGATTCATGTGATGTGATGTGCTGTTCTGTGCTCACGGAGTACATCGTCTTGCTGAAGAAGTACGTTCCACGTTTGTGAATGTAAACGAACTAATTTCATCCACAAATAAAGTGTTTCTAAAGGCATCGCATTAAGACCCACAAAGAAAAAGTCCAAAATGTGCCTTTAACTCCCGAAGCAGTGGTAACTCGCTGGGGTACGTGGGTCGAAGCTGTGTTGTTTTACAATGAATATTTTGACGGCGTTAGAGGGGTAATAAACGACTTCCACAGTACAAGGGCTTTGGCAGTTTGCCAGTGCAAGGAAGCTTTTAATGATTCCGGTATTAAAAAAGACATTGCTGTGATTAGCAATCATTTTCCCCATATGCTTGTAAGTATTTAACTGCTTAATACTCAAAAGTTTTGGCGTTTAATGAATCTGTTCAGTTAATAAATACAATTCTTCTAGTGAACTACTCATTCTCGGAGGTATTCCCAAGAAAACTTAAAGAAAAGTTTGAAAACATTTTAAACAATAAACCAGGCTTTGAAGCCTTGCGCCAAATTGTTATTGTTAATGGAACGGAACTTTTACCAGAAACAATAAGTGCCGACATAGCACCCAAATTCAAATACTTCCCAGTTACCTCAGTTGATGTAGAACCGTTATTTTCTGCTTACAAAAATGTTTTGAGTGATCGAAGACAAGATCTTACTACCGAACATTTGGAACAGTACTTGGTCGTTTATGTTTACAACAGTAGAAAAATAAATTGTAAATGATGGTTTGGTCCAACAGCATTTATCAAAAGTTAATGCTGTTCAAAAAATTCTTGACGGTATGTTGCTTTTAAAATAAAATATTACGGAGTTATTGTGCGTGCCCTCTGCATGCGATGCATCTCAAAGTTGGTCCTGTATATATCGATTGTTTCGCTGCGACTCACTCGCATTACATCTGCTCGTTACCGACAACAGCAGCAAATAAGGGACAATTGTTGAAACACGGTATGCGTCCCCATTTTGCAAATTTTTAGAAAATAATTCCAGAGAGGCCCCCTTCCTAACCTCTACCGATAAGTATTCTCAGAAAATTATATCAGCGCTCTAAATATACCGATTTTCCTCGTGGCCGGCGCTCTACCTCCTAACTGATATGCACAGATTCGACTTTGAGATACAATGCACGCAGGAACTACCATGGTTTTTTATTATTTGATCTTGCATATTTCGACACTTCTCATGCATTTTTAAGCATTTTTCATGTATATTTTAAGTCTTTTATTATGTATATAACCCGGTCTCAACTTATAAGGTAGGCGGAAAGTACCCCCAGAAGCCGGCCGCGGTGGTCTAGCGGTTCTAGGCGCGCAGTCCGGAACCGCGTGACTGCTACGGTTGCAGGTTCGAATCCTGCCTCGGGCATGGATGTGTGTGATGTCCTTAGGTTAGTTAGGTTTAATTAGTTCTAAGTTCTAGGGGACTGATGACCACAGATGTTAAGTCCCACAGTGCTCAGAGCAATTTTACCCCCAGAAAGTCTGATAACGAAGTCTCACGAAGCGGCTTTAAATGATGGCTCTAGGAATACACTACAACCCCCTACGTATCGCTCCCATAGGGATCGTGAGGAGTAGATTAACTACAGCACGCACAAGGCGCACCCTAACAGCTATTACAATGGCAAGAACCCTCTGCCATTCACCTCAGTGGTTTCGGGGGCACAGATGCTGATCCAGGGGCAGCTGGGCGGGGCGCAACGGCACTTGCGGTGACGTCAAAGCCGTGACGTCACTCACCTGTACCCCGGGGCACCCACGTGCAAAGGTCGCCCATCTGCGCTGCGCTCGGCGGCCTTGCCTCGAGCTAACGTTAAAGGGAAAAGAAGGAGAAAAAAAAGAAAGGAAAAGCCCCAAATAAAGGCCGCCCAATACGTGACGTCATCTGTGCGTTCCACTGTCCGAGAGCCGTGCCGCGGCACTTGCTGAAAACCATGCACTGCTGAGTATGTTGTTCGTGACAAGTAACAACACTGCCTGCCAAAAGGTGAAGCTCCTAGAAGACGTGGTTGGGTGCCAATGTAACTTCACACACGTACAAACCTTCGACAGGTACACTATGTGATCAAAAGTTCCGGACACCCCCCAAAACATACGTTTTTCATATTAGGTGCACTGCGCTGCCAGGTACTTCACATCAGCGACCTCATTAGTCATTAGACATCGTGAGAGAGCAGAATGGGGCGCTCCGCGGAACTCACGGACTTCGAACGTGGTCAGGTGATTGGGTGTCGCTTGTGTCATAAGTCTGTACGCAAGATTTCCACACTCCCTAAACATCCCTAGGTCCACTGTTTCCGATGTGATACTGAAGTGAAAAAGTGAAGGGACACGTACAGCACAAAAGCGTGCAGGCCGACCTCATCTGTTGACTGACAGATGCCGTCGACAGTTGAAGAGGGTAGTAGTGTGTAATAGCCAGACATTTATCCAGACCATCATATAGGAATTCCAAACTGCACATCCACTGAAAGTACTGTGACAGGCGGGAGGTGAGAAAACTTGGATTTCAGGATAGAGCTCCCACTCATACGCCACACATCACACCGGTAAATGCCAAACGACGCCTCGCTTGGTGTAAGAAGCGTAAACATTGCATGATTGAACAATGGGAAAACGTTGTGTGGAATGACCAATCACAGTACACAATGTGGCGATCCGATGGCAGGGTGTGGGTATGGCGAATGTCCGGTGAACGTCACCTCCTGGAGTGTGTATTGCCAACAGTAAAATTTGGAGGCGCTGGTGTTATGGTGTGGTCGTGTTTTTCATGTTGTTTTGCGTTGCACTATCACAGCACAGGCCTACACTGATGTTTTAATGCCGCGCGGGATTAGCCGAGCGGGCTAAGGCGCTCCAGTCATGGACTGTGCGGCTGGTCCCGGCGGAGGTTCGAGTCCTCCCTCAGGCATGAGTGTGTGTGTTTGTCCTTAGGATAATTTAGGTTAAGTAGTGTGTAAGCTTAGGAACTGATGACCTTAGCAATTAAGTCCCATAAGACTTCATACACATTTGAACATTTTTATGATGTTTTAAGCACCTTCTTGCTTCCCAATGTTGTAGAGGAATTCGGGGATGGCGATTGCATCTTTCGACACGATCGAGCACCTGTTCATAACGCACGGCCTGTGGCGGAGTGCCTACACGACAATAACATCCCTGTAATGGACTGGCCTGCACAGAGTCCTGACCTGAATCCTATAGAACACCTTTGGGATGTTTTGGAACGCCGACTTAATGCCAGGCCTCACCGACCAACGTCGAACCTCCCCTCAGTGCAGCACTCCGTGAAGAATGGGCTGTCATTCCCCAGGAAACCTTCCAGCGCCTGATTGAACGTATGCCTGCGAGAGTGGAAGCTGTCATCAAGGCTACGGGTGGGCCAACGCCGTATTGAATTCCAGCATTACCGATGGAGGGTGCCACGAACTTGTAAGTCATTTTCAACCAGGTTTTCGGATACTTTTGATCACATAGTGCACCTTCATAAAAAATTGTACTACCTATCAAAATGAGTGGAAAAAATGAAAAGCTAGAACTTTTTTAATTTAACAAATTTTGTAAGTCTATAATTTTCAAATTATTTCACTTTTATCGGAAAAAGTGGGACAGTAATAAAGAAGACATCTAATTTTAAACTTATGTGTTAAACATAACATACGGCATCTCCAGGAGCTAAGTACAATTTTGGAAGCAACCTTATAAAAACATCTTTTTCAAACCACAATTTATTTTTTACAAGAAAGAGCACTTCTTTAACTATTTTTCAACATAGGCGTCACCACTGTTCATAGCGGGACACCGACATTTCTATCCCCTCTTCGTATCAAGATGCCGTCAGTGAAGAGAGAGTTTTATTTTTTTTAAATTTTTTTTGATTTATTTATTTTTGTCGTCTTCGCTGTCAAAGCACCTTCCTCCAGAATCACGCTTCAAATTCAAGAGCAAGCAGTGGTCAGAAGTTGCGAGATCGGAGCTTTACGGTTGGTGGACGGACTGCTCTCAACCGAATAGTTGAATGAGGTTTTGAATGGCACCAGTACAATGGGGCGTTCGTTGTCATGACGCAACACAATGCCTCGACTGAACATTCCACGCCTTTTGTTTTGAATTGTGCACGGAAGGTTTCTCAATGTTTTACTGTAGCTTATCGCATCGACGGTTTCACCTTTGCGAAGGAACTCAACGATATTTTCTGGTGACAACGTTGTTCTGAATTTTTGCTTTTATGGGATCGTGAGTGCTTTTATTCTATCGAATATTCTGATTCTGGAGAGACGCGACATATCCAAGGCTCATCACTGGTCGCAATTCTGTCTAAGAATTCATCTAATTCGTCACTGTATGAGGTTAAGAAATGTCAAAGTACTGCCAAGTCGCTTCGTTTTGTGGACATCCGTAAGCATTTTTCGAACCCGATGGGAACACAATTTGCAAAAATTTATGCGATTTGTGACAGTCTAGCGCAAAGCAGTTTTGGAAATTTGTGGAAGCTCATGGCAAAGGGTTCTTACTGCGAACCGCCTGTTTTCATGGCTTTTCTCATTCATTTTCCCAACCGCACCATCACTTACAACGGAAGGCCTCTCACTCTGTATTTCGTCGTGAACATCGGTTCATCTGAATTGTCTCGAACACTTTCTCACCATTTCGTAAGGATCATAACAGTTTCACCCTAAATCTATACAAGCTGACGATGAATTTATGCTGGTTTAATATTCCCTGCGTTCAAAAAACGTACTACAGGTTACTTAGAAGTCGGCGAGCTTAGAGATTGTATTCCAAACTGAACGATCACTAACAAATGTAGTCCGGCTGTAATGGCGTCAGTGGAAAAACAATGGACCAGAAATGAACCAGAGGGACACGTGCGAATGTGCGGTGGCGGTAAAACGAAACGGCACCTACTTTACGGACATGTCTAACACATTTTTAAATTATTCATATATTGTATTTTACATGTGAGGGCAACTAACCGGCAAATTGTCACGATAATTTGCTGAAGCAGCACACTTCTACACTGTTAAAAATAAAACATCAAAACAAATTTTATTCTTGTAATCATTAACTTGGTTACGCACCAAACCAGGACTACTTATAATTCGCTGTTTTGCGTACTTTAAAAAAAAAAAAATTATAAGTCAATTTTTTTCTCCTAATAATTTATGAACATATGACGTTCTCCAGTTTTAAAATATTTAATACATTGTTGAATCATCTGGATCACACTGTACGTTAGCACTATATTATTTATTCATATAAAATTTCGTTTTTGTAGCTTTATTATTGGATGAGATAATTATAATTATGTGTGCAAAAATGCTGCTTATGGGAAACAAACTAAAGATTTGCATGTCATTTTCTTCTCAATCATAACATGATAACATGTCAAAACATTCCAGTTCTGCACTCGTAGCAGCCTAATATTCATGTTGTCCCTAGTTTTGCCACCTCATCTGCTCATGATATTTTATTCTGCTTGTCACTCCACTGTTAAAACATATTGTAGTAACCAATACACAAATATTTAAGCTGACATCGCAACAAAAAGTTTTGGGTAAGTGTTCCCAAATGCAACTACTGAAGCTTTCATTTAGATTCTGTGTTTATCCATGCAAACATTTTTCCAGCACTTTAGAATCCAATATATTTCTATATATATTGGTTTTCATTGTGCCATTACTGTTTTTAGCATGCAGTGTGCACATAACGAGACACTGCAGGAAAGATTATGTGTTTGACAGCTAGGCATTCACATGCCACATCTACTCTAAAAAGGCAATTAAACACGAAAATGATGAGCTACTGTACATACAGAGTATGTTTTTAGGATGAGGAAGAATCACCGAATTTTATTAAATTAAAAAATTACAGGATGTATATACAGCCACATCGGTTGCACAAAATTGTTGTCAACTGACAATGGTTTCGATTGCACAAGGGCAATCTTCACAAGAATAAAAAATTCCAAGCAAAAGCGCTCTCATCAAACAGAAATGTCACAGGAATGGAGTATTTTACCTAGTCGACAATCATGTTATACTTTCACATTTTAGTTTTAATTCCTGTGACATTTCTGTTTGATGTGAGCACTTTTGCTCAGACGTTTTTAACTAAGGTGTGATTAAATGTAGTCCATGTAATTTTTTATTCTGGTGAAGATTGGCCTTGTGCAATCGAAACCAAGATCAATTGAGAAAAATTTTGTGCACCCAATGTAGCTGTGTATGCATCCTGTAATTAAATAGCGTATGGTTGCTGGATCACGGCCAATAAAAATGTTCAAAATTTCTAAATTAAAAAAAAAAAAACATTTTTGGGCTCTTGAGACATCTAGGTCCCTCTAAACTGGAGCTGCACACTCTGTTCATCTCTATGCACTTCATAATAATCAGTGGGGGTAGTTTAATCCAGGCCAACTGGTGGTCAGCCCTCACAGTGCCACTTTTGTGACTCCCTCTCCCTGAATGGCTTAGCTACTGCACAACGGTTGTTTCCGGGCTCAATCTCTCCCCAGAAAGTCCTTTGTGCAATGTACACAGGAGAACTTCTGAGGAGTCTGAAAGGTAGGACGAAGGGAAGTGCTGGAAGTGGAGCTGTGAGAGCATTATCAGCTGTGCATGGGTAGCTCAACTGGTAAGAGCACTGATGTAGACTGCTAGCTTTTCTGAAGCTTTTCGCTGACAGTCCTGAGAACATGCCCAAAAAGAAACTGGTAGTTTTGAGGAGTTGGCAAAGAGCCACTATTTTGTAGCTGAATCTGGGTCTTTCTAAGTTTAATGCAACAATCCAGAAAGCAGCATGGAACTGGGGGCTAATCACCTTCATATGGAGCTTCAAACTGAGGCTACTGACTTTCACTGAGACCATCTATGGGCATAGAAATGTAGGTCGAATTCGTACAGCCACAAGCGATTTTGTTTTGCTATTGTGACACAACTATGTCACATACCAAAACGACTTGACAATTATACAAATTTAATTTGAATGCGTGAGGGTGGTTTGAAAAATTCTCGAAATCACCACGAGAGGTCACCGCTAGCACGACAAGTTGTTCACATGATATTCATTTGACTGTTGCCTGTAAACATGTGCCATGTCGGTGCTCTTGGAAGACAGTTCCTTTGCAAGGGCACAGCCGACTTCCCTCCCTGTCCTTCCCTGATCCGATGAGACCGCTGTCTGGTCTCCTCCCCCAAAACAACTCAACCCAACCCAACAAAACAACAGTCAAAGCAGTGGATACATGCAGATTCTCCACCACCAAAGATAGCAAAGACATTTCCTTCGGTGGGAAAAGTCACGGTATCGGTGTTCTCGGATGCAAAGGGGATTCCATTTGTAGATTATCTCTCCACTGGGCAAACAATTACTGGAGAATACTATGTTAACCTCCTGGACAAATTGCAACAAAAGATACGCAAAAAAAGGCCAGGTTTAGCCAGGAAGAAAGTCATCTTCCATCAAGACATTGCGTGCCCGCACACAAGTGCTGACGCCATGTCAAAATTACACGAACTAAAGTACGAGTTGTTGCCACACCCCCCTTATTCAGCTGATACGGTTCCGTCAGACTTCCATCTCTTCCCAAAACTGAAAATATTTCTCGGTGGACGAAGATTCACTTCAAACGAGGATCTGATAGCCGGATTTGACAACTATTTTGCAGGCCTGGAGGAAACTCATTTTCGAGATGGGATCTAGGCACTGGAACATCACTGGACTGAGTGCATCAATCTAGAAGGAGACTACATTGAAAAATAAAACACTTTTCAGTTATGTAAGACATTATGTCATAAAACCACCACAAACTGCTAAATTTTTTATCATTCGCCAACTAGTTCAAACATTACAGTCATCATCTGAAAAGCTTCAATTTTTTAGTGTATATGCCATAAATCTACAATTTTAAAATATATTAAAAACCTATCTAGTATTGTAATTGTACATACCACAACCAGGACGACATACACTAACAGTCCTGTACGGATATTCAATATATTTTACGTAAATAGACATGTGGTGTATACCATTTAAAAAATTTGAAATCTACCAGGTAACATCTTTTATGTCAGGACTAAGTGCAGTGTAATAAAAAAAAAATTGCAGCTCGTGGTGGTTTTATGTGAAAATATCTTCTAAAAAAAGTGTGACTGGACTACCAGCCTGAGCACAGGTAGAGATCGGCCCTTCTATCCACCGTGGCACTAGGAAGGGAAAGGATGGCAGGTCCCTTTGCCCCAGCCGTCTTTTACCTCAAGGAAAGAAGTCCGGCACTCAATTCGAGTGGACATGTGACTATCCTGGAGTGACTCGAACAAACAAAAATTGCTGCCCCACCTGTGACTTCCAAGGCAGAGTCCAGTGATTGGCCCAATAGACTATCACAACTACATAAAAAATACATAGTGCTGATATTAAATAGGAAACACTTTTCTAATTTGCAGAACATTAGGAAAGTGTTTCCTAGCTAACTCTGCTACAAAGCACTGTTGGAAAATTAACTTAGCATTAAAACACACACACACACGCGCACACACACACACACACACACACACACACACACACACACACACACACCACTAAGCCTTTGGAACCTCACCATGTGAATGCAGATAAAAATCTCCTTTTGTAATTAGTTCACACAATGTAAGAAAATATATAAAGAGCTAACTTTAAAGTCAAAATTATGTCTAGCTGTCAAGTAATACTGAACACAGATAACAAATTTAAAGAGATGTGGAGAGTCTTCAACCAGTTGGTGAACAGTGCACCTAGTTTATACAGTGATTGCAACAAATTAAATTTTTTTAGATTATAATATAATAGTTATGAGCTGGGATGCTGACAGGCAGAGAGTAAAGAATGACAAAATTGTGGGGTGCATACAAATTTGTTTGGAAACTATATAATAAAAGATGTCTCCTACAAAAGGTTAAATTATTACAGTATGTTATAAGCAGTTTAGAACCTGAAACTATGGTAGACATTGAGAGGTCTCAAATCGAAAACAATGGAAAACAACAAAGAAAAAGTTTGAGAAATTCCTAAGACCAACATACAAAAATAGGACCTGGACGAACAGCAAGTCAAAGGAAATCTAACATGGGGGGGGGGGGGGGGGGGGGGGGTCCTGGATGAACAATAAAACAAAGGAAATCAATGAAGTTACAGACACAAAACAATCATTACAACTGGTTGTAACTTATAACAAGTTCAAAAAGAAAATACTGCACTTAAATTGGTTAAAGAAGAAACGTAATAGGTGGACCAAGAGATATTGGGAGGATAAGCAGTGTTACATAAAATCAAACATAGTCCTCAGTTAGACATAACTGGTAGAAAAAAGAGCTTTATGTCTGATATAAAGCAAATGTGGGAAATCTTCAGTAGCTTCCTCATTCAGATTGTGCTGTAGCAGCTTCTCAGTTTTCAGATCTGCCATGCCTGTCTTCAGATTTGACTACTACACTCAGAATTAGTAAGTGTTAGATACTGTATCTCTGAAATTCCTAAATACATTGGGAAAAACCATAACCACATGTTTATTAGTGCACAACCTACTTACATGAGACATGCCATCAGACTTCCAGAAGAATATTGTCCACACAATCGTGAAGAATTGCAAGCACAAATAAACACGTGAAATTTGGCAAATAAACAAGTGAAATTTCACAGGTGGTGTAACAGCTCGTATGCCTCCGAGAATAATATACAGAAAATGAAAAAGAACAATGGGGATCTGTCAGATGATGCTCGGTTTGGCTTTAGGAAATGTAAAGGCAACAGACAGTCCCGGTGATGCACTTGATAATGGAAGCAAGGCGTAAGAAAAATCAAGATGTGTTTTTAGGATTTAATGACCTACAAAAAGTGTTCAACAAGACAAAATGGCACAAGACGAACAAAATTCTCAGAAACACAGGTATAAGCAGTGGGAGAAACGGGTAATATACAACATGTATAACCCTTAACTACTATGGTCATTCACAGGAACACAATTACTATGGAGGGGTCTCACAGACTGCATTTTTCTATTTTATATATCAAACCAGAATTTTGCTGAATATATAATAGTTTCTTGACGTCCAGTATTCATTACACTTCTTAGAGGTGGCTTTTGTAGAAATTTGATTTTTTGTAAACACTGCGGTATTTTAAACACTTCGACAACTAAAACAAAGCGAAATCTGGAGTATATTTTTATTTTATGAGTTACGAAAATAACAACAAATAGTTAGCTCTCTACTCACACATAGATTTTCATCACAGGGATTATATTACAAATTGGCAATATAAGTAGGTGGAAAAATCCGACATGACTTACGATAAATTGTGTGCGAAGTCAGCTTTCAGTTTTCGACTCATTTTGCAATGTAGAGCGAATATTTCAGTCCATAAGTCTATGAATGGAGAAACTTTGCCACCATTTTACTTCTAAAATTACAAGTAAAAACTAAATACTTGCTCTCATGTGCCACTGAATCATACTTTAGTCAATTTCCACCTGCAAACACTTCACGTAGACCTTCCTGGAACACTCCAAACAAATCGGAACACCACGCTGTTGACGTGGATACCTAGTTTTCCTCTTCAGACGAGGAGGGCAAAAGGCGCACGTTTTTCGATTTTCGAATTCTTCTTTCGGTGTCTGAGGCTCATCTTGCAAGTGAAGACATCTGTCACACAACACACGTTGCACAGAAGGCGCACTTTTCCCCGCCATGGAGAAACAGTAGCATGCAATAAAAACGCGGCACGCAAACACTATGGTACTTCTGTGAGACCTCTCGAGGCTAATAATTACGAAACGAAGAGCAGCAACAATGCAAGAATGCTGGCACGTATGGCTTGACAGCCAATAGGAAGGTACATGGAAGAATCCATTTGGCTTTGCAGGGGTGTGAGAATTATCTCGACACAAAAATTAGTAGCGGTCTGAGAGACGGTCGATAGTAGTTAAGGGATAAGAAACAATAAGAACGGAAGACCAAGAAGAGTTCAGATTAAAAAGGGTGCAAGCCAGGGATGCAGTCCGTTGCCTCTTGTGTTCAATCTGTATGTTGACGAAGCAGTGTCAGAAATAAAAAAATGGCTTGGGAGTGGGATTAATATGCGAGGCAAAAGGATACTAGTGTGAAGGTTCATTTGTGACGCTGGTACCACTGGTGAACACAAAGAAGAATTACAAGAGCTGGCGAATGGAAGTAATAGTCCAAGGAGCACGTCATACAGACTGGGAGTGAACCAAAGGAAGACAAAATTAATGACAAGTAGCAGAAATGAAACTAGCAATAAACTTAACATCGAAACTGGGAACCACGCGCTGGACAAAGTACAGGAATTCTGTTAATTTGGGAGCAAAATAACGCGACAGGCAGAGCGAGGAGGATATAAGTGGCAGACTGGCACCAGCAAATAGAGCATTTCTGGTCAAAACAAGTCTACTATTATCAAAATTTGGTTTTAATTTGAGGAAGAAAGTTCTGAGGACATACGTTTGGAGCACAACATTGTGTGGAAGCAAATTGTGGACTGTCTAAAAAACTGAAAAATGAGAGAATTGAAGCATTTCAGATGTGCCATTACAGAAGGATGTTGGAAATTATCAACTGATACAAACTGAGGAGGTAGTCCACACAACTGGGGACGAAAATGAAAACTCTGACAAGAGAAAGGGCAGGATGGTACAACACATGATAACCGTCCGGAATAACTTCCACCGTACTACGGGGAGCTGTAGATGGTAAAACTGTAGGGGCAGACAGAGTTTGGAATACAACCAAGAAATAATTGAGAACACTGGGTGCACGCACTGCTCCGAGATGAAGAGGTGGCACACGAGATCATGGTCGTTGTGGGCCTTTTGTGGTTTCAGGACAATAGAAGCTACCACAGTACTGTTTGTACCACTCTGTCAGTCCACAACACGTGATGCCGCACTGTCTACGTAGACAGCTGCACACTGCAGGAGTGCTAGAGTACTGTGGATCAGACAGTGGTAACTCAGTGCCACAGTGATACACTGCAGTCACTCAGACACGCACCCACCGTGTACGACACTGTGCTGCCGACCATTTCGACACGCGGTACTGTCGTAGCGGCAGTTGAGATACTGTACGTCAAAACCGTTTCGCACACAAAAGTCATTACCCCCGTTCCAGCTCACTCGATATTGGTCTACTTCTACTGCTGCCGATTGCCAGCCTGAGCTTATCTCACTGCTGATGTCATCTGGAATGCTTCGCCTACTCCTATATACAATGCTAACTCCTAATTCCATCTTTATACCATTATTTACTTTCCTAGTTTTTTATTCAAGGCATCTTACATTCACACCTCGTACTTTCAAGCTTATTTTTAATTGAAACTTCCTAGCAGATAACAACTGTGTGCCAGACTGGGACTCAAAACCTGGGATCTTTTCCTTCTAAGGGCAGCCCTCTACCAACTGAACTACCTGTTGTCACAGGCATACTTCCTCCATCACCAGATCTCTTATCTTCAGCTGGAAAAGCACTTTCCCGTGAAAGGCAATGGTCCCAGTCTAGTAAACAGATTTAACCTGCCAGGAATTCCCATATCAGCACACACTCCACTGCAAAGCAAAACCTCATTCTGGTCATTTTAAATTGTCTTTACTATCAATATAATATCTTACAATATATATTATCTTGTAGCTGTGGTGTGATGTACCATTCGTCATGTAACATCATGGCCTTCAACAAGTAGGCTACATGTCAAATCGTTTTTACGCTTTTAACTTTAATCTTACATAACATGTTACACCCTCTTACTACAGATAAGAGAGCATGTTTATTTTTTACATGTATTAATTTTAATAACTATGTTCAAATACAGTATGGAGAAAAATTGTGTCACGAAATTTTAACCCCGGATAGCTGATGATGCAGGTAGGAACCGAAATTACTAATGTTGTGTAGGTTGACAACGCACCATTTTTAAACCACAGAAACTCAGTGCCACGTTCTCCGATCGGCTGTGGGGTTGTCCCGTTGCTGTTTGTCAGTTGACGGGCAGTGCTACAGCTGTCGGTTCCAATCGGAGCGCATGACATCACGTTTCCGTAGTTTAAAAATTGTGCATTGTCGATCTAATGGTAATTTTTCTTCCTACTGGCATCAGCTATCCAGGGTTACAATTTTGTGAGACAATTTTTCTCCATCCTATATACAGATTTCAGCTCATTTTAGAAAATATGACACGTATTCCTCCTCTAAATTTCTAATATATGCTATAAATATTTTATTTTATATGTTATACACGTATCCTGTAACTTGTCTGTACCTGGTATTTTACTAGCTCCAATAATTGTAACCTTTAAATAAATCATATAAAATATGCTTCACACTCTTGCTGTTTTATTTACTACGTACTCATGTGTTGCTGCAGTAAATTTTATGTAATGTGTTAATATTATTCACCACACACAGATGTAAGCAGACATGAGGCTGCCCTCAAAAGTCAGTATCAGTAGTATTGCACAGCATCAGCAGCACCTAATGACAGCATCAGGACCACATCTACAGTGGCTGCCAAGAAGAGCCACAATGGACAGTCTACAGCTGATTGAAGTTATCATTCACTGGAGTTGGAACCAAGCCAGAGTTAAACACAAATCAGTGCAAGTGAACACTGGACTGTTACACCCCAGACTGAACAGAGTCTGCAATTAAATTTTTGAATTTGATCGGCGAACTCAGAGACAAGGAGGTGTATCGATCAGTATGTCAGCACAGTGTGATACCAATGTAGCAGAAGGCGAGGCACTAGTCAAGTGTTGCCTCACAACCTCTGAATCAGGGAAGCAAAAGAGCAAATATCACAGTACATCTGGGACAGTATGAAATAATGGACCGTAGCTTCCGAGCACCGGAGCCTTCCCGCAACAGTCCGACGTAGCAGGCAGACCCGAGCTCGACGATCGAGAATTAAGGAAAGGGGCACGGAAGAGCTCAATAAAGCAGGGCAAATTCGCTTGTACCCCTAGAGTTAGGGAGCCTGACCTTTTTAAGCTTGAGATCTACTACGTGCAATTTAGCCCATTTAGAGATCTACTGATATAAAAATTCACAAAGGTTTCAACACAAAACAACACTGTAGCCAAAATTAACCATTCTAATTACATAAAATACATAAAAGGTAATTTTCTCTGCACCAAAAGTTGTAGCCCTAAGACTAAATTTTCATGATATTGTAATTGTGAAAAAAATTGAAAGTTTATTACAATCTGGTGAATAGTTTGTCAGAACCAACCTCACATAGTCTGAAAGATGAGGCGGCTATTTGACACGGCAATACAAACGGCAACCTCGATTTCGATAACACAAAGTATTTAAGTGATAAATTACCACCGTCGAGCACATAGCCGTTTCTCGGAAAGTCGAAAACGCAGGTTCTTGTTGCCTACCGGAGGCGGAGCTCGTTCTCTCAAGAACCGCACATCGTCCTGCAGAAAATATTAAGTGTTCTCCCCTGTCACCGCTACGTACCACGTTACACCTCGCAAGTAGTACCCTCACTGTGTAGGAGGAAAGACTGTCGCTTAGTGCGAGCATTAAAGGCGGTGAAATCGAGATAGAAACGAAGGAAGCAGAGACACTGCTGTCAGATTTACAACGAACAAATACCGTGCAAAACACTCATTGTCAACAAACTGGTATTTTGCAAAACACACCTCATTTAAACATATTTTGGATAAGGTACCAAAAGATTGAATCGTAAAGCCGTGGCGATCGACCGGTCGAACATCCCTGTCCTACAGCCGCCACGTCACGGGGAACGAGCTCAGCCACTTAAATAACCGACTTTTCAGAGCTCACAGTCACACTCAGTTATGCCGCCATTCGGTCTGTGTCACCGACATCATCGAAAAGTACGATTTACAGAGTTTCAGTGAAACCGTGACGAACTGATCGACGGCGGTCTACCCACTTCCCGAGTTCAGTGTCGAGACGCGCGGCAATTACGATGCGAGCCACAGCCGTGATCTGCCACTGCAACCTACTCGGAGGTCACAGATGGGGAGGAGACTGGTGCGGTGTCAGCTCTCCACCTACCTAGTGTCGTCTGTAAGCTGTCATCCCCACAACCTGTAGGTGCGGTGCATTCCATCAGCTGTCCCGTGAGCACCTGCTGCAATCTCGGTCACCCCCTGATGGGAGAGCAGGACTTGCCCTTCACAACCACCACTGTCCCAGACTGCACGGTCGGCTACGTTCACTTGAGCAGACGAAAGGCAATCCACGAGGTATAGAGCCACCCTCTGCTGCAGAACGTCCAGTAATGGAGAATACCCCCACGGCATCCCACGTGCCATCGTACCGGCTGTCATTCAATGACCTGCAGTATCAGCATCACGACTAATCGATGAGACGCTTTAACAGTTCTTCCTGGCACTCTCTGGATGCCTGCGCCCAGTACGACACTAGGCAGCAGCTACTTTCCGTATTCATCCTGACAGTAAAATACCACTCCTTATATCACCAAGTGTAGCACTCGACTTCTCCCACACCACAGCTTGTGTCTCTGACCCGTAGTGACCTCGAGCGACCCGGTGACTACAGAACTAAAGTCTGCATACTAACCTCGTGCTAAATTTGAGTAACACTATGTTTATAGTAATAAAATGTTGCTAACCTGTTTTTCAAAAATTTTTGTTGTAGCTGTTGCCAAATCCTATACGGCACTGTGGTGAGACTGTATAGTCACTTCGTGCGAGTGAGCCACTTCGCTGACAGTAACCGCTTTTGATGGTAAGAGGGTTCTCTTCCAGCCATCTATTTATTTTTGAGCACATTTGGTGAATACAACACTAAGTGCCCCTTTCCAGGCTTTAGAATGAACTTTTGTACTCTGGTACAAAACGCTATTACGGTTTCTCAGTAGACACCAGGCAGGAAATTGAAAATACCCAGATATTACGAAACAAACTAAGAGGATATTGACAATTTCTTTCTGCAAGGTAGGTGAATATTTGGACTCAGTGATGTCAATCCCACTTAACTTACAATGTGTGTATTAAACAGGCTCAACTTTTCCAGTATACAGACATCTAATAGTGATATCCGAAAACAGCACAGCAGCGTAGTGCTTAATATGATACAGTATCTAAAAACAGAACATAATCTGTGAATGAGTGTACATAAATGTTCTAATGGTCCAACTATATTTGCTGTACATGCGCTTTTTTATTACTTGGCAAAGTGTTAGCATAAGATGTGGTATTGAAATGATACACTGAATACGTTTGCTGACTGATGGAAAAAGTGCTGCAAGTGGGATAAAATCCTACCGTTAATTGTTCTCGAAACTCTGTTGCACGGGAATTTATGAACGACCTTGCATTATTACAACCTCACTGGACAGAGTACTCGGACAGAGGACGCGTGAGCGATGGTGGCAAGGTAAGGAATGGGGCAGACAGCGTGGAGTCTACAGGTACCAATGCTGAGCTAAAAGAGTAGTTGCAAACACCGGCCACTGTATTGCATTCTTTCCTGACTGGTAACACTGTTACTTGCACAAGGCCACACTAAAGGATAATATTTTAAGTTAACAATGGTGCTGAATAAATAGACTTTTTTCAGGGAGACGTGTGGTGGACTTATTTTCAATTTATTACAATACATTTATTACAATACAGTGCAGTTAATGTTTGACACTTTGTAGTAGGGAGAACTGTCTACTCTTTGGAATCATTTTACACCTGGAGCAGCGGAACTTTGGTTTCTGTAGAAAGTTGGACACATATGCATTCAGACAGCAAACTTTGGCCCCAGTAGGGTTTTTTGTACTGGTTCTGCTGCTACAATATGGGATTTTCATGTTAGGTCTCTTATTATGGCCAGTTTGTCTCAGTAAAATCAGTTGTACTCATAGTCCATTAAGTTTTGGGCATGCAGCTGTGCAAATAAAATTTCCTCCGCTGATATTTCGGCACCAGTCATTCCCATTTACAAAAAGGATAAAAGAAAGGCTGCACAGAATTACAGCCCAGTATCATTAACATCTGTATGTTGGAGAATGCTAGGGCGTATTGTCAGTTTACCCCTTTAGCTGCTACAGATGTCCTTGCTGCATTCTGTGCTAAGATCGGCTTAGTCATTGCTGTACTGCTCGCCTAATACTGCCACCTGCACTGGCAGATACCATTCTGGGCACTATGGTATGCTTCATCAAATTTTAAGGAAACTACTCAGTAAAAAAATTTGGTTTTGCATATCTTATAGTCTGATATCTTTGCTCAATAGGAGACTGAATTTCTTTTCCTTATTCATCATAGTTACTGCGCAGCATCAAATCAAATAAAGCACAGCACAAAATTTTAAGGCGTCCGTGGAGGTAAATAGTGCACTGTGTGAACTGCGTATGGTTGATTTTAGCTCACACACATTGTTGAATATGAAGTGTAGATTACATATCGAAATTTTCTTTAAAATTGAGAAGAGAGTGATATCTCATTTTGCTCTCAAGTTATTTGTTTTTATATCTGGCGGACAATTGCACACTATGTGCTCACTGTCGTTCCTGTGCATCAGGAACTGAGATCATAACAATTACCATACTAAAACAATGGAAAATCCAGCATGGAAGAACGACAATATTATGAGACGGACAGTTGTTATTCACCATATAGCAGAGATGCCGAGTTGCAGATAGGCACAACAGAAAGACTTGGGGAAATAAGCTTTTGGCATAGTTCAAGATAAGGAAACGTGTTTTTTCCCCAAATGATAGTACATAAACAAGGAGGTATGTTGTATGATAAATACTCATAACATTTTTATTCATCGAGATACGGAAATAACTTGTCCGCAGCAATTACAAGGTCAGCAGAACGGTATGCGCTTTAAAAGGTAAACCCAGGGGCCACGTTTAAACATGTCCTCAGCACGTGGAGTTACTCGTCCAGAGCAATAAAAGAGTTAAACATAGTGGCATGCCTGGGGGAACACAAGCTTCACTCAAAGAATGACCACAGATTCAGAAACACAACTCATTTTATCCATACACAATACCTTGGAAACAACATAGTTCAACATCATTTGCTAAAGTAATAACTAACAGAACCCACTACATTATTCTAGACGAACGTAACTAAAATAAGATGTTGCTGAGGGAAGTGTTATATTATATCCAAAGCATTCAAAATACATAAATCATTTAGCAGTGAGCATCAGCAGCACTGTAAAAGTTTTTGCTGCTAATAGTGTTGTCTACAGGAAAGTGTCATAGATGGCTGATCTTAAGAAATTGTGGACAGGCTCAGCGAAAATTTCCACTCACGAGTGGATACTCAATCTTCGGGGTCAAAGAGACAGACAGAGAGAGAGAGAGAGAGAGAGAGAGAGAGAGAGAGAGAGAGAGAGAGAAAATCAAATTCCAGGTTGATCATGTCATAAAGCTCCTGAATGTGTAGAAACTAGGGTGAAGGATCTCACATTACATGAAAGACTACTCTTTCCTCAAAGCTGAAACATAGTAGCCAATAGACAGTATTGTAACCAGAGTTTTTAAACATCAATAACTTATACGGAATAGTACTCATATAATCAACACACTTTGAAATATTAAATATTTTAAAATTTTTGATGTACAAAGTTCAGTAAAATTAAATTACAATGCTAGGTTGAAACCACAGAATTCCCTGAGTTTTTGTTAAATTTTCTGAAAATTCTAAGTTTTCTAAAAAATATTTGCCACCCAGACTCAGTGTGATGAATAGCAGCACTGTTGAAATGGGAATAAATGTAATGCATACCTAAAACAAAGAGATAGAACCCAACATAATGCAATGACGACATTAATAGTGAACAGCCTTAGCATGTCACGTATAGTAATTAGTAGTAATATTAAGAAGCAGTACCGAGAGGACTGTTACCAATAAGGATGCCGCTTCCAGGGTTCAGGAAGGCCCCAGCTCAAATCCTCCGGCAGATTAACGACGAGGGCCGATGTGTCGGCGAGTCAGAATGTGGCTTTGAGGCAGTTTCCCCACATCCAACTAGTGAGTACCAGGCTGGTACCTATGGCCCATCTCAGTTACACAATTTGCAAAAATTTCAAAAACGTTTTCACACTTTTCCATGGTGTGCACAAATTCCATCCCGGGTGGGGGTGCGGGTCATAAGGGGGAAGGGTGCGGGGACAGGATGGACAAGTGGAAACGTTCCACCACTGACGAAGCTAAGTCCAGAATAACATTCCAACACCACAATAACATGGGTTAAGGCTAGAAAAAAGAAGAAAGAAGGATAAAATTTTACTTACGGCAGTGGAGGTGTAGTGTGCTGATGTTGGCAATGGTCTTTTGTGTTGATCACAAAGTAAATAATTAATGCTATTCCTGCTTTATAGCTGACAGGTTCTTGTATGTACCCTCATCCACTCAGTAAATTAATTATCTTTGTGAAGTGAACATTTCACAAAGGAACGTTTGCATTAATATGAAGAGATTAACACCGTCACATAGTGCCCAGCATTCAATGGTTGTTGTAAACATCAGCACACTATGCTGCTGCTGCTGCAAGCACAACTTAACTGAAAGAAGACTAAGAAGCAACACAGAATGAAACCATCACATAAAATTGGTATTAGGGAAGGCAAATGGAAGACTCATTGTGTTTTAGGAAAATGTCATGCAACCACTACAGAAACCACATACAATACACTAGTGTGACCAATTTTAGACTACTATTGCAGTGTTTCGAGGCCGTATCAAATATGCAAGACGGCGGAGACAGAATATTCAGAGATGTGCTGCTGGGATCGTAACACGTCTGTATAGCCCCTATGAAACTGTAACAGAAATTCTTGGAAGAAAGAAGGCATTATTCTTGCGAAACTCTGTTGTACGAATTTAGAGAAGCTGTACATGAAGAAGACTGTTTAACTATTATGCTACACCGAGATATGCCTTGCCTACCGATCATGAGAATAAGACCGGCTGATTCGGGGTAGGGGACCAAACAGCGAGATCATCGGTCCCTGAGAATAAGAGATTATGGTATATATATAAAAACAAAGATAATGTGACTTACCAAATGAAAGTGCTGGCAGGTCGACAGACACACAAACAAACACACAAAATTCAAGCTTTCGCAACAAACTGTTGCCTCATCAGGAAAGAAGGAAGGAGAGGGAAAGACGAAAGGATGTGGGTTTTAAGGGAGAGGGTAAGGAGTCATTCCAATCCCGGAAGCGGAAAGACTTACCTTAGGGGGAAAAAAGGACGGGTATACACTCGCGCACACACACACATATCCATCCACACATATACAGACACAAGCAGACATTTCCCCCTAAGGTAAGTCTTTCCGCTCCCGGGATTGGAATGACTCCTTACCCTCTCCCTTAAAACCCACATCCTTTCGTCTTTCCCTCTCCTTCCTTCTTTCCTGATGAGGCAACAGTTTGCTGCGAAAGCTTGAAATTTGTGGGTATGTTTGTGTGTCTGTCGACCTGCCAGCACTTTCGTTCGGTAAGTCACATCATCTTTGTTTTTAGATAACAGGTATTCACTGAACAAATATATTATGCCACAACTGACATGTGATTACATTTACACACAATTTGGTGCATAGATCCTGAGAAATCAGTACCCAGAACAATCACCTCTGGCCGTAATAACAGCCTTGATACACCTGGGCATTGAGTCAAACAGAGCTCGGATGGCGTGTGTAGGTACAGCTGCCCATGCAGCTTCAACACGATACCACAGTTCATCCAGAGTACAGACTCGCGTATTGTGACGAGCCAGTTGCTCGGCCACCAGACGTTTTCAATTGGTGAGAGATCTGCGAAATGTGCTGATCAGGGCAGCTTTCGAACATTTTCTGTAACCAGAAAGGCCCGTACAGGACCTGCAACATGCGGTCGTGCATTATCCTGCTGAAATGTAGGGTTTCGCAATGATCGAATGAAGGGTAGAGCCACGGGTCGTAACACATACGAAATGTAACGTCCACAGCTTAAAGTGCCGTCAATGCGAAAGAGATGACCGAGCATGTGTAACCAATGGCACCCCATACCATCACGCCTGGTGATACGCCAGTATGGCAATGACAAATACACGCTTCCAATGAGCGTTCACCGCGATGTCGCCAAACATTGATGCGACCATCATCATGCTGTAAACAGAACCAGGACTCATCTGAAAACAAAAAACAACGTTTTGCCATTCGTGCACCCAGGCTTGTCGTCGAGTACACCATTGCAGCTGCTCCTGTCTGTGATGCAGCGTCAAGGAACCGCAGTCACAGTCTCTGAGCTGATAGTCCATGCTGCTGCAAACTTCGGCAAACTATTCGGGCAGATTGTTGTTGTCTTGCAAACACCCCCATCTGTTGACTTGGGGATCGAGACGTGGCTGTACGATCTGTTGCAGCCACGCGGATAAGATGCCTGTCATCTCGACTGCTAGTGATACGAGGCCATTGGGATCCAGCACGGATTGCTGTATTACCCTCCTGAACCCACCGATTCCATATTCTGCTAACAGTCATTGGATCTCGACCAATGCGAGCAGCAATGTCGCGATACGATAAACCGCAATCGCGATAGGCTACAGTCCGACCTTTATCAAAGTGCGAAACGTGATGGCACGCATTTCTCCTCCTTACACGAGGCATCACAACAACGTTTCACCAGGCAACGCTGGTCACCTGCTGATTGTGTATGAGAAATCGGTTGGAAACTTTCCTCATGTCAGCATGTTGTAGGTGTCGCCACCAGTGCCAACCTTGTGTGAATGCTCTGAAAAGCTAACCATTTGCATATCACAGCATCTTCTACCTGTCGGTTAAATTTCGTGTCTGTAGCTCGTCATCTTTGTGGTGTAGCAACTTTAATGGCCAGAAGTGTATGTAAGTGTAAATACAAGTCTGGTGTTAAGAATACTGCATCACCTGTTTTTTGTTGCCTAAAACAATAAGGGTACAACTACAATGCTATTGGTTACATAGAGGGAGTCACAGCAGACCTTCAACATAAAATTAAATATAACATATTTCATAAAAAGGTGTAAAGATTTGCTATTGTTCAATTACACAGCTATAAACCAATTAGCCTAATGGAAAGATTAACACATGCAAATATCAGGAGGAAGTATACAGAGAAATTAAACATGCAACGGCCACATGAAACCAATCGAAGCCACAGCAGATACAAGACTGCGTTTCAGTTAAAGAATCCTCAGAAAGTGTAGTGCACCCAAGAAAGAGGCAGTATAAAAAATACTCATTCCAATCAATACCCGGACATTCCTTGTCAGCCGAAGACTCTCACAACGTACGCTTGATATACAAATTAGAACTATGCAAAGCTGTTCAGTTTGGGTTCCAGAGAAATGTACAAATGTAAGAAGTAATACAAAGAAACCCAGTTTATAGCATTTGTAGATTTGGAGAAAGCATATGACAACACGGACTGGAATACGCTATGTAAAATTGTGAAGGTAGCAGCAATCAAATATAGGGTGCAAGAAATTATCTACAATTTGTAAAAAGGGTACAATGAAGTTATAGCAGTCGCACAATAAACAATGGAGGTGGGAGTTGGGAATGGAGTGAGACAGGTTTGTAGCCTATCCTCAATGTTATTCTACCTGTACACTGAGCAGTAAAAACAGAGTTTTGAAAGGAAATTAACAGTTCAGGTCAACATACAAAAATTTTGAGAATTACTGGTGACATTGTAATTCTGCCAGAGATCACAAAGGGCTTTGAAGAGCAGTGTAAAACAGAATGAATGGATATCATAAAATGGGGTTATAAGACGACCATCAACAAAAGTAAAATAAGGAAAATGGAATGTATCCTAATTAAACCAGATGATGCTCAGGCTATTAGTCTATGGAATGAGACATTAAAAATGAGATTTGCCATACGGGTAACAAAATAACTGATGACGAGCAAAGTGGAGGGAATGTAAAATGCAGACTGGCAACAGCAGAATATCATTTCTGGAAAGGAGGAATTTGTTAACATTAAATATAAGCCTAAGTGCATGAAACTCTTTTCTGACAATATTTGTCCGATATGTAGCCTTGTATAGAAGGTAAATGTGGACAATAAGCAGTGAGGGCAAAAAGGGAACAGAAGCTTTTGTAATGTGGAGCTACAGAAGAATGGAGAAGATTAGATGGGTAGATCAGATAACAATTGGGAAGAAACAAAATTTGTGGCACAACTTGACTTTTGGTAATGGAGAGGGAATTGTGAGGGTGAAGGAGAGGGAGAGGGGGGCGGCTTGAATCAAAAGCAACACAATTTATCGTTATTCCTATATGCCTAACCACAGCTCAGCTCAACATTTCTGATATTTGACGAGCAGTGGTCTATCCTTATATAATGTATATTCCTTGCTGGATTTACTATCAATATATTTAGAAACACGTAACTGTTATATAAATAACTATGCAGATTTCATATACTGCTTGCACACGATCTCTGTAGACTACTGAATCTACACAGTATTTGTTAACAATACATGTCCTGGTTTGTACTGAGTGTGGCTTTTTTTGCCAACAGTACCATTTGGTTAAAAAGTCTTGGTTCCACAAAGGCAGTATTTTATATCGATAGCATGTTTTATTTACCACTACTGGCTAATTCCAAATTTTCAAATGTACCTGGTAATATGGTGGCATACATATGAGAATGAAAAACTAATAAAAGCACATTGCGCACGCGAGTACACACACACACACACACACACACACACACACACACACACACACACAGCATGATATTCTTCTTGTTGATATATATTAACAGGGACACTTAAACATGAAGAATAAACACCAATCCAGCAGACACTCAATAGCGCTGCCTGCTTGAAGGTAGCAATCACTGGGGACAAGGCAGTAGAGTCGCTGCTGGAGTACTGGTTATTCTTCGAGTCATAGTGTCCCTTTTAATAAATACTGATAATACAAATATTGTATAACACGGGACCACTCTAACGAATGGGCACATAAAATACTGTTTTAAAAATCATTTTGGTTTTAATGGGGAAAAAAATCAAATGCTTTCCGTTGACAATGGGCATCATATGAAAGATGCGATGAGCACTATTTATTTGTTATACCTGAGGAAATGCATCTCATGACTCTTAGGACATGACATCGTGTGTGTGTGTGTGTGTGTGTGTGTGTGTGTGTGTGTGTGTGTGATCTCATGTACATTAAGTATTATGTTTTTATTGTTTTGGCATTTTATTTATCTTTTAGTATACTCATGACTGCACCATCATGCTGGTTGTCTCTGTGTACATATTCCCCCTTATTCACATCCTCACATACATCAACTGTTGTGTTGATTATGTATATCTGAAAATGGCCATTATGCTGAAATTGGTCAACAGAGGCGTGTAAAGCATTTTACTGAAATATACAGCCTGAGTGGAACTGTCGCTCTCTCTCTCTCTCTTTTCTTCTTCCTCTTCTTTTTTCTTTTTTTGGTGACGCTGAACTCCAGCAAAAGGAATGTCACTCAGTGCCCCCTTGGGTAATAGCATGTGACAGCACAAGCATACATTACTTGCCCAATGATGTATATTACTTGTGAAGACCTGATCTCCCTTCATGTATTGTCCCATATGCCAAATGCTGTCTGTAATGCCAGTATTTAGCATGCACACAAAAGGGGATGGATGGAAAAGAATGACACAGTCAATGAGTCAGACAGCCTACCACACAAAATTTCACTGACAATGTGCTTGTGTGTAGAAAGTGAGAAACCATTACCAACTTTGCAGATTTAAATAATAAATTAAAGTTCTACGTTTTTCTTCAAATTTGCAACATTTTGTAACTGCCTTGGCAACAGAGGACACACGCAATACAATTTATCGCAACAGAAGGTTGTGCTAAAAGTAATGAAACATGCAATCCAAATTATCCACACTGGCATTCATCAGCCGATGAGAACACAAAAAACTCAAACACACTCATTTAGTTCCAATCACCATAATATTCTAGGTTCACACATGCTGATGTTCTGGGAACAACAATATAAATATCTGATGATACAAAATTAATATAACTTCCTTTTGTCTGTACCAAAGCTGCAGATAAAATATAAAGTCCATTTAATATCGGAATTATACATTTAGTTTCATATGGGGAAGAGAAACAACTGTCAAGCACAGCTAAATTGGTAGCATATGGATGTGAAAGTTCTAATGAGACAACCATGAAATTAATCCAGTGCTTCTGGGACAAATGAACTATATTAACTCCACCAAGTGTATTTTATTGTGGCGCAAAATAAATTCAAGCAAAAAAATTCTGGCTACCGTATACAAAACAGTTTATTCTGCCTTAA
Source organism: Schistocerca americana (assembly GCF_021461395.2). Lineage (NCBI taxonomy): Eukaryota > Metazoa > Arthropoda > Insecta > Orthoptera > Acrididae > Schistocerca > Schistocerca americana. The sequence goes on from NC_060129.1 coordinate 153,832,517, forward strand.
TTGAAATGTTTGGCTTCCGATTCTGTCAGTTACCGAAAATGAAACAATCACAATTGAAAAACGGCAGAATTGGGGGAAAAAAAAAAGACTTGCCATCGCAATCAAATGCCAACAAACCTCTGCGATCGACATATTGGTCTGTGTTCATTGGAGAAATGAACAATTTTCTGTTTCACAAACTGACAATTCAACAAAAGTACAAACAAATTATTAAAATGTAGGTCCAACTTCTTTAAATTAAAAAACATACACTGAAAGTATTTAAAAACTCTCAACGGGCGGATTTAACAAAATACCTATACTGCGGGCAGTTCCATAACAGCTAACTGTGATATTTACTGTGATTAATGACTTAACAATACATTGCGAATCATCATCCATCATAAACATTTACAGAACTGACTGTCATCTTGAATTGTGGAAAGCGAATGTGGCATAACGAAAAGAATTTTTGAGGCTTTTTCAATAAAGAAAAACACCGATTTATTTTTTACATTATAAATAATAGCCACCTTTAGATGTAACTTTGATTCCACGCAGATTATTGGGGGATTCCTTTACGAATGAGTAATTGCTGCATTATTATTTCGAAATATGTAACATCTTGCCGAAAACATATAAAACGAGTCGAGAAGCACGAATAAACCCCAATTCCATTAACTGTCTACGTATCACAAGAAAGGCATATAATTTTACAATTTATGAACACCTCATAAACAACAATCTTCTAGCGCTGTTCATTGTCGAGAACAATGTTTTTCCACATCTAGTTTCAAAAATACAGAATTTAGATAACTTTAAGACGAACACTGTAAATCTCTTCAGCAGACAATTTCAAAATCACAAGCAAAATGCACAATATTAAAACTGTAATGGGTATATACTGTAGCCTACTGTTTTGCGTTTAACCAGCCAATTGGTATTTTAATCAACTACGCAATATGTAACATTACATGCAGATCAATTGCCTGTCATGACAACATCTACCGTTGTGCACTGATATAATCACATTGCCGGCAGAAAATCTGTTGGGAAATTCTACTTCACGAATTACAAGGGCACACCCACTTTTCCATTTGTCGCCGAATACGACACATAAAACCAAAACCAATTACATAATTTCACGTGGGTGAGAAGCGTTGATTCCTTGCTCTATTTCAATGTATCATTGTTTTTCCAATTAAAAACAAGGTATTTCATTAGGTGTGAGGTGTTAACCTCAAATCTTAACAGTGCTCTGAAGTAATGCGGATTGCAAACAAATGAAGCGAAGATTTCGTCACAGCAATGGAGTGATGTGCTCGTTTCCCTTCACCCGAATGAATAATCAACGCAAAACAGCAAGTACTTTGCATCTTACCGAGTGTGAAAGTTGAATTCGCTGGCTGCGGATTGTAAAGCCACATCACTCAAACTTGGCACTTACCGTTCAGGCGACAATCGACTATTTTTGAGGCGGCGCTGGCCTGCTGGAATGGAAACGTCGGGTGAGCGAAGCGTTGCTGGCTAAATCCTTGATGATTCGGTATCCCTTGGTGATTTTTGCCTTTAGGAATGCTCATGGCAGCATATATTGTCGTACGTTTGAAGTCCTCATACAAGGACCTTTCGTTTCGCAAGTGATATTTCGAATTAACTCCTGGAAAATTGAGCAATGTATCGAAGTGACACTGGTGTTCCGAGCGAATAAAATCATTTAATTACAATGACGAGGCACTATAAACACAAACAATTGCTTATTTATTTAATTTTTAACGAATCCTTGGTACCTTAACACGATCTTGTTGGAGATCTCTTCGTGAGTTTCCGTGAGTCATTCGTGAACCCTCGCTCGTAGATGCAAGGGGTGAGAGGATTCGCACCTGTGAAGCGGTGTGGAAATATCCTTGATTTTCAACTTTTTTGACTTTTATCAGAAGTGAGACGATAATACGGGATCTTTGTAATGGTACAGCACAGTGGTTTGCCTCCCACGGCACTATTTAGCGGAAGAGAAACACGCGGTATACCGCGTGGAAAAAATACAAGCGTAAACACATGTTGTCAAACACATGTGGATGCCATCTACCGGTTGCAGCGTGAAGGTATCGCGCAGAGCGAAAACCGAATTTCTGAAGTTAATGTAGAACAAGGATTGGTCAGATTTGCAGGTCTTTTCTCCAGTTGAAAGACTGAAGATGTATGGTAAATTTTTACAAATTCTTTTCTCTGATGGCTTTTTTCTCTTATTTCAAATAAGCTGACAACGGCGCTACCTGTTGGTTTCGCACAAAGATATCCAAAGATGTATTCTGTTTGCAAACATTGTCTGTTATTTGTCCAACTGAAGGAAACAGCGGAGATAAAATTAAAAAATAAAAACAAAACAAAATATCCATTGAGACTTTCGCAGAAGGTAATTATGTAAAGTACGCTGCTGCATATATATCATATAGCTTGTTTGTAATTTGACGTAATGATACTAAAAACACTCCAGTTTTAGTTAATTGCACTCATTGTTTTGTGTTTCATTTTTTCTCGTCAGCAACTGGATGCACTTCAATTTAAGCAAGTATGTAAGAGTACGAAGGTCTTTGGTCTGAGAAGTAAACAAAGTATATAGATGATATTGCTAAGAACTGGAGATTAAAGTGAGATGTAGAGCAGAAAAATCTGACGTTAGGCGTAGGAACCGTCAAAGCAGTCACTGAAAGACATTAAGTTTGGTAAAGTGATTTGCAAAATAATTGTGGTGTACTACACACGGTTGTTGTTCCGCATATGCAATCGATTTGACCGTAATCGGATTTGTTGCAGAACTAGACAGTTATAAAATGACTTCCAGAGGGCAGGTGGAAACTGAGAAGTTGAAACAAAACTTGGAAGCACAGTTAGAAAGACTGGTGCAGCAGCTTGCTGATCTAGAGGAATGCAGGTAGGCATGTCCCAAAATATAGTTAACTGCCAATTGGGACTCATATATTAAATTAATTTTACTAATATCTACTGTAAATATCGTACCTGGTTAAGACCACACAGTTGTCAAGTTTACCTTTGGGATTTCGCAGCCATTAGCATAATTGCGTATAATTAACAATCATAATATTTGTTTTTGGAAGGAAAATTTGCTCATTTTTCCTGTTGTTTAATGGAAAAAAACCATGAAAGCGCGCCGATGACAGAAACGTCAGGATACATATTTATTTATTTTCGAGTTCCGTGGATCCTTGAGGCGAATGCATCGCTAGGATGTAGAGCGTGTCAGGTTGTTACAGTAACAGCCACATGTAGATGATCATGAGGCAACTAATTTAACATATGTAAGTAGATATATGAAAAAGGAATCCACATGTCAAATAATTACACACAAAAATTCAGATAACAACACAGAAAATTAGACAGTAATGACATAGATGATTGCATAGATAATAGTGCGGTAATGACATAGATCATTACATAAACAAATTTAAAGTAATTCATCTAAAAAATGTTCCACCAACAAGTGGTATGCTGATCTACATAATCAGTTCTATTAGAAATGCATGAAATTAAACACTAATTTGAGAAGTATTACACATTATCAAAGAATTCCTCTAAAGAATAGAAAGAATTATCGAAAAGATAAAGTTTTAGCTTTGTTTTGAATTTAGTAAGGTCCCCAATGACTGATTTGATATGGACAGGAAGTTTATTGAACACTTTTCTATTTGGATAATGAACTCCTTTCTGTACCATGCTGAGATTTTTAAATCATTGTGAAGATCATGTTATCTTCTTGTATTGTGATCATGGTACGCACTATTCATTTTGTAAATTGCATAAGTTTTGTTCACGAAGCACATTAGTGACAAGATGTGTTGACGAGGCATGGTGAGGATCCCCAGTTGTTTGAATAAATTTCTGCAAGAAGAACTAGGATGCACTCTACTCATAATCCTGATAACCCTCTTCTGTACAACAAAGACTGTACTTGCTTGTGGTTGATTTCCCCAGAATATGATGCCATATGTTATAAGTGAATGGAAATAACCAACATATGTAGTTTTGATTGTTTCCATGTCACAAACAGATGAAATTGAACGAATGGCAAATGATGCTGAATTGTCTTTTACATAGGTCAGTCATGTGGACAGACCAGTTTAGTTTGTTATCAATTTGTATACCCAGAAATTTAGAAGATACAACTTTCACTATTTCTTTGTCTCCACATTTTATTTCAACATTTTCCAATTTTTTGTTTACTGTTTGAAACTGAATGAAATGAGTCTTATTAACATTGAGGGACAGACCATTTGCAGTGAACCAATCTAGAACTTCTTGGAATATAATGATCACAGTGTTCCCTAGACTGCATTTGGGTACCTTTTTAAACATAATGGTTGTGTCATCTGCAAATAGGGTGAAGTGTGCTTCTTGGGTCACACACCATGGGAGGTCATTTACAAAGATGAAGAAAAGTAAGGGACCAAGCCCTGTGGCACTCCACAGTTAAATGTACCCCAATGAGAGCTGGCAAGCGCCTTTGCACAATTGTTTAATACTACCTTCTGATTTCTGTCATCTACATACAACTCAAGCCACTTCCCTACTTTATCTTTTAAGTCGTAATGCTCCGCCCATCTTAGTAGAATCTTTTGATCTACACAGTCAAATGCTTTTGACAAATCACAAAAGATTCCAATTTGTGACATTTTCTTGTTTATTGATTCAAGGAGTTTGTTGACAAATGCGAATATGGCTTGTTCAGTTGAAACACCCTTTTGAAATCCAAACTGATTTTTATTAAGGATGTTATATTTATTAAGGTGAGCCATGATTCTATTGTACACGAGCTTCTCAAGGATTTTTGAAAGACTTGTTAACAATGAAATTGGGCGGTAGTTAGAAACCTCTCGTTTATCACCCTTTTTGAAGAGTGGTTTAACAACTGCAAATTTTAGTCTATTAGGGACAGTACTGTGATTTAGAGATTCATTAAATATGTGACACAGAACTTTAAGAATATATTTGTGGCAATGTTTCAGTATTTTGATAGATATATTGTCCACACCAGTGGCATTTTGTGTTTTTTATTTGGCATATCACCTTCTCAATCTCATCTACTGTGATGTAGGGTACATAAATCAGGCTTTTTCTGTGCTGTGCTTTTTAAAGAAGGTTCATGGCTTCATCCATAGACCCTTTACATCTAATTTGATCCGCTTCTGTCAGAAAGTGATTGTTGAAGATGTTGGCAATATCTGGGTAGTAGAACAAAATAATAAGAAAAGTTTGATCAGAATCAACCGTTAATTATGTATAAATATGATCAAATAATAACAATATTTTATTGAACATTGAATGATTGGTTGCATATGAATAAAAACAGAAAAAGGTTCTTCTGAATATATTTTGAGGTTACACATTTACATATTTTTTCAAAACACTTCCTATTCAGCATTTAACTATGGTATTCTTCTAATGCGTTATTTTTAATAACACGGACCCTTTTCATTGAGTACTGTTTTGTGACTGCTGACGTAAAATTTTTCTTTATTTCTGGTATTCTGACTGTTAAGGTACAGTCTTTGAACAACTAGTACAAAGACAGCATTTAGAATATACATATTTATTATGCTCAACACATCTGTTTTTGGAAACAGGCCACAGCATGACTCCTTACATTTGGCACCACAAATGATTTTTTAGCACTTTCTTGCAGTAGGCAGCTTATTGAGATTTTCTGTGGTTGCCTTTTCCCCAAATTTAGCTGCCATAGTTCAGGCGAGAGGAAAGTAAAACATTGTATGTAATCTTTGAGACAAAAGATCTCTTCAAAATTGATTTAAAATAGCCGACAATATATGCTTAGGTAGCTTACATGTTAAAGAGGCAATATGCATCTCCTATTTTAGATAGCTTTCAATGGTTGGACCAAAGAATTTTCCACTAAACTTTTCATTCCAATATGTATGTACACTTTAATTTCATTACTCAGTCTGCTGTCTTTAAAGTTCTTGGGATATCTGTTAGTGTTCTTACATTATAGTATGTAGTGTAACGATGTATAGTTTTGTATAAATGATTTTCTTTTAACATATGACCACGTGCAGACTTCGTCACCTACGTCAGTTAAAACACGCTTAAAATTATTTAAATTCTTTTTAAATTGTCTCTGAATGGTTCTTGAACGAAACTGTAAAACATCATCATTTGAGTCGTATGCGCAGAAATACGTCACTCAGTCCTATTGGTTTGCGCAAACTTTTTCTCAATTTAGATGTCGTTTTGTTTCTTCTCAGAAGTTATATTAATGCAAGTTATCTGTTTTAACAAATATTAGAACCACATTGAATAAACTTTCAAGACTCAAACTCGCGATGAATATTGTCAAAAATTAATAATCATGTCAAATCAGTCATCCTTCTTCCTTAATATAGTTCTTCATAAATAAATTCTCGGAACACGTTTTTAAACTTTTGTAGTATACACTACTTTATTATCTTCATACATATAGACGTGAACCTGAGCCTTGACAAAATAGGACTGAACATTTTTAACATGATTAAACTTTCTATGACGTCATTGTTGTAGAAACATTACAAATTCTTATTTTTTTCAGTTTTTAGAAGCACGACGCAACAACTCGGTTTCAGGATCTTCTGTTGCTCTTTGGCTGTCGACACGCGACGTATAGTGGCCAGCAATTTTCTCTCTGGTCCCAGCAGTGAAGATGCTGTCTCCGTTCGTTGCGCCGCCCTCTCCGTACATGAAACATAAAAAAATAAATACGAAACTTTAGACAATTCACAACCATTACAAGTATTACAAAAAATATATAAACAAAACACTAAATTAAACTTATATTCACCTGCAAACTGGGCTGACACTGGTTGATGGGTGACGCTTCAATTTCGCTTCCCACTAAAAGTACTGAACAGTTTCATGTGTCATATTGTTGCAGTGGGTCTCCAGTTCATTAAATGATTCCTTTTTATGCATGGTAAAATACATGATTTGAACAAATTGGCAGGCCTGTGCAATTTTCAATGAGTAACTTACGTGTCCCTCAGTTGTATAAAAACTAGGCTATTATTGTAGTTAGAGCAACTTTCTCAAGTCTTCCTTAAATGTACTTAATAATGTTTTGATATTGTTCATTTATGCAGGCAGTGAACTGAAGATTATTTTATACTAGAAGAAAAAGACCCAATTCACTTGGTCTTCATTTTCATTAGTTCCCTTGAGAACATTTCGGGTCACTCAAGACCATTGAAAAAATGAACATTATATAGTGTGATAGCCTCTGTCCCACCATCTGTGAAGTATACCAACACTTCGGTCTTGCTGTAGTTCAGGTGTGAGAAAAATGAAAAATGGTACGTAGCCTTTAAGATAAACGGGCATTACAGCAGTGTTAGATTCCACTCTACCACTTTGACCCACGCCATCTCCAGTATGGTGGAAATGCGTAGTGCCAGACTGTAGAGTAATGCGACAATGATGTCACTACATACTTATGCCAAAAAAAAAAAAAAAAAAAAAAAAAAAAAAAAAGTTACATCTCACTCTGTCAATAAAATGAAACTAATGGGACAACTGCAGAAAATTGGGAGTTTTGGACAGGTACAAGCTAAATATACAATAATAAACACACATTGCACTATCTGAAACATACAATATTAAAAAAATTAAATTGCAACATTCCGCCACAACAAGAATCAAACATTTCCCTTGATGTGCATAGCTCATCCGCAACTGACGATACTAAAAAACAAATACCTACATCTCCAAAAAGTGGAATCAAGACCTCACCGACTCAAAAAACCAAATACCCCATATTCACTACATGAATTGAATCACAACTGACCTACCATGTATATACAAAACATCGAAATTACTGTAGAATAAAACCAAAACAAAAATTACTTACAAAGAAAAGCCTCTGGTAGTGCCACTTGGGTTGGCCATCGTGCGCGCCCAGGCATGCACGCATGTATGTATGCACATGCCAAAAGCAAAAAAATCTCCTAAAGCACCCACTTGAACTTCACGGTCATGTCCATACCTAGCTAAAATGCAATAAAATAGACTTCTTTCGGCAGAACATATACAAAACTAATTGGACCTAACAAAAATACTGAACACACAAACAAAAAAACCTTAGTAACTCACTGAAAACATTTCCACAACCCATGTTACCATACCAACTACCTAAACTGTAAACCACGTTATGACAGTGACAGCCAAAACTCAGATGATCACAATACCACATGTTAAACAGAGCACTTCGACTTCCACCACCAGAGGACACCATCAAGTGCAAAAATACGACACCTAGAAACACGACCAACTCAAAAACACCGCGCAGTAGTGATGTCGTGCACCTCAACACCATTACGTCATGGGTCAAAACAGACTGGTGGAATCAGATTCTTCCATTGACCCGACAAAAGTATCTTTCCAAAATTTGCTAACTGTATTGATTACAAGTAGCCTACAGTGTGTTCCAGGAGGAATGGTCAGTATTTGCCGATATGAGAGGAACCGCCATTTGAAGCAAAACAGTCTTAGTAAACATGTGCTCTAAAATGCATACCTTAAGAACTATTAGCACCTGTTCACTTTTGCTATTGTGAAATGCATCTGTTCTACTGAATAAGTGCCCGTAGCTCTTAAGGTATGCATTTTGTAGCCCACGTTAACAAGACTTTTCACTTCAAATGGTCGTTCTTGCCATATCCCTGACTACTGACGATTCATTCTGGCACACGCTGCATACCCAAATGTATCCCCACCACAGAAGAATAATAGAACATTCAGGACCTCTCCGGCAAGTCTTAGCCGTTTCGACACTCCGTTCTCAGCTTTTTCACTGACTTCCTATAAGAAGACTATTGGTGTAATGCCACCTTTGGTCACGCATATCTTTGAATACAGCCAGTGCAGTCCAAACCAAAACCTTCGTGGATGGGGGCCTACTGTACCACATACAGTTGTCTTGTTGCTGGTCAGAATGCACATAACTAGTGTTTACACTTGGGTTGTCCATTAGTGTGGGCCACCACAGGTATTGCACACGTGTCAGTGTGGGAACTTTTCAAAATACAATATCTTGTAAATGACTTGCACTAGACTCCTGCAACAGACATCACTGACATTCTAATTTACTCTAGTTTGTTAATGTCAATAAACATTGTTCCATTTTAAAAAGTGTATGGTTGCACAAAAATGTATTATTACGATCTGTTTATAGGCTAACAGTACAAGCCCCTGCCTTCCATTTCAATCCGTGGAAACCACATATCAATAGCACTTTCCACTTCTGCAGCATTTGGGGAGCAAATTTTAGGTGACTCATCCTTAATACAGGATGTCTGTCCTAAGAGTTGTCAGGCACATTCTGGTGTTTCAGCAGATATTTGCAATTCCTTTTTTTTGCAACATCTAGCTGGAGTCAGCCCAAACAGATTCTGCTCATCACGTCTTTCATGCAAAACCCAGTGTCGATGGAAAGCCTTAGTGCCTCTGGTACAAACAGAATTATTTTTAAAGTGGCATTTTATGTGCCTGTTTGACTGAGTGGTCCCAAATTAGCCTTGTGGGTTATTTCTTTATCAGTATGTATTAACACTTTCAAGTCTGGTGGTACAATTTGTGTACCACCTTATGTTGCACCGAGGTTGTACAGTGGTACATTATTTGTACCACCAATTTGGATGCGTAAAACAGCGCATTCTCATGGTAGATTACTTGAACTACTAGCAGGGAATGTTCTTAGACGTATGCACCAGATGGCAGTTGTTACTGGGTTCTTGTAGCAGCACCAGTACTTCATATTTCTACGTCAGGTGCGCTCAAGTACACTATGGAGACATTGTTTATGCAACATTGTTATTTGTTACCAGCTAACAGAAGTTACCAAAAAAATTTCTATTGGAATATGTAAGTACGTTTGTTTGTTGTAGTTTTTTGTGTTGTTCAGACTATTTCTATGAGAAATTATTAAAATGTAGCTAATTATTCATCGGGTCAAAATATGTACCACTGTACCAAAACAGTCAGTTTACTCTTTACTTTTCAGTAATAATAAGGGGTCAGAGCCACCCATGAGCCATGGACCTTGCCATTGGTGGGGAGGCTTGCGTGCCTCAGCGATACAGATAGCTGTACGTAGGTGCAACCACAATGGAGGGGTATCTGTTGAGAGGCCAGACAAACACGTGGTTCCTGAAGAGGGGCAGCAGCCTTTTCAGTAGTTGCAGGGGCAGCAGTCTGGATGATTGACTGATCTGGCCTTGTAACACTAACCAAAACGGCCTTGCTGTGCTGGTACTACGAACGGTTGAAAGAAAGGGGAAACTACAGCCGTAATTTTTCCCGAGCGCATGCAACTTTACTGTATGGTTAATGATGATGGCGTCCTCTTGGCTAAAATATTCCGGAGGTAAAATAGTCCCCCATTTGGATCTCTGGGCAGGGACTACTCAAGAGGACGTCGTTACCAGGAGAAAGAAAACTGGCGTTGTACAGATCGGTGCGTGGAATGTCAGATCCCTTAATTGGGCAGGTAGGTTAGAAAATTTAGAAAGGGAAATGGATAGGTTAAAGTTGGACATAATGGGAATTAGTGAAGTTCGGTGGCAGGAGGAACAAGACTTTTGGCAGGTGAATACAGGGCTATAAATACAAAATCAAATAGGGGTAATGCAGGAGTAGGTTTAATAATGAATATAAAAATAGGATTGAGGGTAAGCTACTACAAACAGCATAGTGAAGGCATTATTGTGGTCAAGATAGACACGAAGCCCACGCGTACTACAATAGTACAAGTTTATATGCCAACTAGCTCTGCAGATGATGAAGAAATTGATGAAATGTATGATGAGATAAAAGAAATTATTCAGGTAGTGAAGGGAGACAAAAATTTAATAGTCATGGATGACTGCAATTCAACAGTAGGAAAAGGGAGAGATGGAAACATAGTAGGTGAATATGTATTGGGGCTAAGAAATGAAAGAGGAAGCTGCCTGGTAGAATTTTGCACAGGGCACAACTTAATCATGGCTAACACTTAGTTCAAGAATCATAAAAGAAGGTTGTATACATGGAAGATGCCTGGAGATACTGACAGATTTCAGATAGATTATATAATGGTAAGATAGAGATTTAGGAACCCGGTTTTAAATTGTAAGACATTTCCAGGGGCAGATGTGGACTCAGACCACAATCTATTGGTTATGAAGTGTAGATTAAAACTGAAGAAACTGCGAAAAGGTGGGAATTTAAGGAGATATGGGACCTGGATAAACTGACTAAACCAGAGGTTGTATAGAGTTTCAGGGAGAGCGTAAGGGAACAATTGACAGGAATGGGGGAAAGAAATAAAGTAGAAGAAGAATGGGTAGCTTTGAGGGATGAAGCAGTGAAGGCAGCAGAGGATCAAGTAGGTAAAAAGACGAGGGCTCGTAGAAATCCTTGGGTAACAGAAGAAATATTGAATTTAATTGATGAAAGGAGAAAATATAAAAATGCAGTAAATGAAGCAGGCAAAAAGGAATACCAACGTCTCAAAAATGAGATTGACAGGAAGTGCAAAATGGCTAAGCAGGGATGGCTGGAGGATAAATGTAAAGATGTAGAGGCTTATCTCACCAGGGGTAAGATAGATACTGCCTACAGGAAAATTAAAGAGACCTGTGGAGAAAAGAGAACCACTTGTATGACTATCAAGATCTCAGATGGAAACCCAGTTCTAAGCAAAGAAGGGAAAGCAGAAAGGTGGAAGGAGTATATAGAGCGTTTATACAAGGGCGGTGTACTTGAGGACAATATTATGGAAATGGAAGAGGATGTAGATGAAGATGAAGTCGGTGATACGATACTGCGTGAAGAGTTTGACAGAGCACTGAAAGACCTGAGTCGAAACAAGGCCCTCGGAGTAGACAACATTCCATTAGAACTACTGACAGCCTTGGGAGATCCGGGCCTGACAAAACTCTACCATCTGGTGAGCAAGATGTATGAGACAGACGAAATTCCCTCAGACTTCAGGAAGAATATAATAATTCCAATCCCAAAGAAAGCAGGTGTTGGTAGATGTGAAAATTACCGAACAATCAGTTTAATAAGCCACAGCTGCCAAATACTAATGCAAATTCTTTACAGACAAATGGAAAACTGATAGAAGGCGACCTCAGGGAAGATCAGTTTGGATTCCGTAGAAATGTTGGAACACGTGAGGCAATACTGACCCTACAACTTATCTTAGAAGAAAGATTAAGGGAAGGCAAACCTACGTTTCTAACATTTATAGACTTAGAGAAAGCTATTGACAATGTTGACTGGAATACTCTCTTTCAAATTCTGAAGGCGGCAGGGGTAAAATACAGGGAGCGAAAGGCTATTTACAATTTGTACAGGAACCAGATGGCAGTTATAAAAGTCGAGGGGCACAAAAGGGAAGCAGTAGTAGGGAAGGGAATGAGACAGGGTTGTACACTATCCCCGATGTTATTCAATCTGTATATTGAGCAAGCAGTAAAGGAAACAAAAGAAAAATTCGGATTAGGTATTAAAATCCATGGAGAAGCAATAAAAACTTTGAGGTTCGCCGATGACATTGTAATTCTGTCAGAGACAGCAAAGGACTTGGAAGAGCAGTTGAATGGAATGGACAGTGTCTTGAAAGGAGGATATAAGATAAACATCAACAAAAGCAAAACGAGGATAATGGAATGTGGTTGAATTAAATCGGGTGATGCTGAGGGAATTAGATTAGGAAATGAGACACTTAAAGTAGTAAAGGAGTTTTGCTATTTGGGGAGCATTATAACTGATGATGGTCGAAGTAGAGAGGATATAAAATTTAGACTGGCAGTGGCAAGGAAAGTGTTTCTGTAGAAGAAAAATTTGTTAACATCGAGTATACATTTAAATGTCAGGAAGTCATTTCTGAAAGTATTTGTATGGAATGTAGCCATGTATGGAAGTGAAACGTGGACGATAAATAGTTTAGACAAGAAGAGAATAGAAGCTTTCGAAATGTGGTGCTACAGAAGAATGCTGAAGATTAGATGGGTAGATTACATAACTAATGAGGAGGTGTTGAATAGGATTGTGGAGAAGAGGAGCTTGTGGCACAACTTGACTAGAAGAAGGGACCGGTTGGTAGGACATGGTCTGAGACATCGAGATATCACAAATTTAGTATTGGAGGGCAGCGTGGAGGGTAAAAATCAGTGAGGGAGACCAAGATATGGATACACTAAGCAGATTTAGAAGGATGCAGGCTGCAGTAGGTACTGGGAGATGAAGAAGCTTGCACAGGATAGAGTAGCATGGAGAGCTGCATCAAACCAGTCTCAGTACTGAAGACAACAACAACAACAACAACAACAACAAACTGAATAATGCACTAGACTAATTTCGGACTGCTCTATCGAATGGGCACATAAAATTCTATTTCAAAAATAATTTTGCTTGTAATGGGAAGCAAACCAATGCTTTACATTGACACTGGGTGTCACATGAAGGACGTGATAAGTAGGATTTGTTTGAGCTGACTCCAGTAACACAATTCGTAACAGAAACTGCAAATATCTACTGAAATACTTCAGAAAATTTGTGTGTGTGTAAAGCTTATTTCTACCATTTTCTTCTCATTTACACCGTGCAGTTGTCAAGAAAGCCATCCTTCTATTTGTTCTGTTGTCGCAGGGACCTTCTACTGTTAGTCAGCTTCATTGTCTTTTAATAAAAATGTTGGGATCATCTGTGGTCGACGCTGGTCCTGGTGCTGACAAGTGGTATGGTAAACCATTCTCAAGAATGAAGAATAACCGAGGGCTAAACTCAAGCAGTAAGATACTCCATAATTAGTTTCTCTGTATCCTGAAAAGTAAGTGTTATTTTCGTGACATATTTCTTCCACCTGTCACCCGATAGAAGGTATTCCACGGATATGCTGTTTGTATAAATTCTTAATTGGAAAACCGTCATTATCAGATCGTGAGTTTCAGAAAAATCTTGGTTGTTTAGGGGGCCGTCTCAGTATATTTGTTTCCTGAAACCATTTTGAACCTTAACTAGTATTTTATTTTTAATCGGAAAGTTTGCTAATCCTTTGTGAACACCTCTTTCAGTGGTTTTAGATGATCAAGATGATAATGACTGGTAGGGCCTATGTTGTTTCTACATCATCCTAGTTGTGAAGTGGTTGTACTGTTGGTTGTTTTATGTTTGCGGGGAATATTCCTATTCTAAGTGATACATAGATTATTTATTTATGGAAAATGTTTTCCATTGATCCATATGTATGAGCAAGTGGCTTGGGTGTGGAATGAGTCAAGTCATGGAATACAAATATCAGTACATAGAATAAAAATGAGTGTAACAATAACTGCACTACCAGTAACGAGTTTTGGAAACAGCGAGACATAATGCAGTTTATTTCTTCTTTTTTTGCTGTTTGATTATGTCAGTTAAGTGAGACAGATTAGTTGAAGCCTTTGATACCGACCATTAGCTTTGACCAATAACATAATCAAAATGACACACATAAATGACTCGTCAAAATTCAGTATCTATAACATACATACTATAACAAGTATTATAGTTGTTTTCATGACACTATATTCATGGACTTCACATTCTACCGGTCACCTTTAAAGATAACATAGATCGTGGGTTACACTAGAAATCAGTGTGTCACCATAGTCTACATCATATTAATAATAATAAATATGCAAAACAACTATTGTACTGTTGTACTTGTATCCTGTTTGCACATGTTTGCATCACAAGCACAACATAATTATGCAGGGGGTCAAAGCCAACGTCAGTTTTGTTTAAGGCATAGTCTATATCAATTCAGGCAGGCGAGGAAAAAAAAAATCTTACCTTCATAGTCTCAGATGTTATTGAATTTAGCATATGTTAAAATGAAGGACTAAGTAAGGAACACTTTTTTTCAAAAAAAATTTATGCTCCGAGGTATAGCCCTCCAAAGATGACGCTGTGCATACCATTTTGAAGGTGTGAATTTTGGAAAAAATTTTAGAAAAAGCTGTGTCTTTGGAATAGATCTAGAGATTTTGTTTTGGTCTTTTCTTATTTGAAAGATAATTGCTTTATGATTACAAATAAATCCTCCATTTGGACTTATCTGTCAAAGTTCTTTTCCTATAGCATTCTGAAATTCTTTTTATACCTTTGTACCTTTCACGTACATTTTGGAACCATTTAAAATGCTTGAAAAATGAGTCTCTTATTCATCTTTCAAAACTAAAATTATGTTAAATAAGGTTAGGTTTCGATTTTTATGAGCCTGTTATGTGATAACGTGGTAATAAAACAGGTTTTATGTATGGCAAAAATTTCAATTGTTTATAAAACACTTTTCAATCTAAAAGTGTAAGCTCTCATTTTCAGGGAATGTAGAACTATATGGTGCTAATCAACAGAAAAAAATCAAAATTTTATGGGTTGGCATTTCTGAAAAAAAAAAAAAAAAAAAAAAAAATCTTAAATCATATAAAAATATTTTAGAATACTATAGTTAACGAATTTTGACAGATAAGTCAAAATGGAGGATTTCTTTGTGATCATAAAGCAATTATTTTTCAAATAAAAAAAAACAATATATCTAGAACTGTTCCAGAGATACAGCAGTTAAAAAAAAATATTCTGAAATCGCATCTTCAAAATAGTGTTCGCGGTGTCATAATTGGAGGCCTGTATCTCGGGGCAGGAATTTTTATGGAGAAAAAAAAAAAGTGTTTATTACTTACTCCTGAATTTTAACGTATGCTGAATTCAATAACATGAAGGTAAGCCCCTGCCGGAAGTGATTCAGATTATGCCTTAATATCATTATCCATCTGAATTACAAAATATTTTAATTTTTTAGTGTACTTATATTGTTTCCTGCTTCTGTCATAGTCACTGGATACAGAGGTGTGGGATTTACATTCTTTATGACTTTGAAATCATTATTTGGAATACATGATTTTTTTAAAAAAATAAAATTTTGTGCGACATTTAATTGACTATTTTACCAGCCTGCATGGGATCTTCAATTGTTCTTCTTTCACCTTTTATTATGAATCTGTTGTGCCGTACTTTATTTATGCCTATATATCGATAATAAACAAACGAAACCATTGTCTTTTATGGGCTGTACAATTTTCAGATTTGTTTGCTATTGGCCAATTTCTATTTCTTAGTACTATCGGGTAACATTCTGATAGCCTATTTAACAGATGTAATACAAAGTACTCCACCAGCCCCCATGTGGAGCCACAGACAGACACTAATGTGGTCTGTGTCAAACAGGAATAGAATGTTTACAACACACATGGGAGAACCACACATAATATAACTTGAGGACATATTTAAAAACCAACCACTGATAACTCAAATCACTTCAAGCACCAACCACAAACTTATTCTTGTGGTAGGTCCATATGCACATTTATAGCTTCACTTACAGACGTGGCTTACCATTTCCAAATCTGTAATTGTAGCAGTGCAGCCAGTGCACACTGATGCACAACACTGAGTCTCCCTGAAGAACATAATTTAGAAGCACTTTCAATTTAACAATTTTGCTATTGCAGTCGTGTAAAATTTAGTGCATTAGAACTGAAGAATCTGTACATTCTGTACACATTTGGCAGGTGCTCACAGGTGTGAGGTTAACACTGGTCATAGTTTGTTGCTGGCACAGCTTACAGGAGTATCCTGCAGCATTTGCTTCTGTCTGTTAATGTGTAACTCCCATTGTTCCACATTCCTGAGGACTCTCATCCATGGGGTGGACTTAAGTACCAAGGAAAGGCACAACAGAAAGACTGCCAGAAAGTTAGCTTTCAGCCAACAAGGCCTTTGTCAAAAATACACACACACACACACACACACACACACACACACACACACACACACACACACACACACACACACACACACACACGAGTGTGTTGTCCATCATTTTTTATGTGTGTGAGTAGGTTTTTTTATCTGTTCAGTTAATATAAAAATTCAAAGTAACATTGTCAAGAAATAGAAGGGGACTTCAAGACACAAGTTTCTGTAAACAGTGCTCAGAATTTTCTACCAGTTGTTCAGTTCCTTGGTCATGGAGCTTTCCGAGAACCCCCCGTGAGAATGCCCTCATCACTGGAAAATCTGCAACTCCTGCAGAGCAGTTCCTCCATTGCCCAGACTTTGGTCTGTGGTCAGTGGCAGTGGCCTACCTTCCCACACTTCTGTGAGGCCTCGGTGAATTTACCGGCACCATTTCACTGCTGCTGGGTGCGGCATTGCATTTGGCCCATGAATCTGTGAGAAATTAACATATTTTGCCCACAATCATCATTCTGTCCCTCACATTTTGATTTTGTACTACATCTCAAGTTGTCGTGCCATTTCGCTCGCACTTTGTGATGCACGTATTATCTGTATCGTAGCAAAACTGTGTGTGCATGAAACTCGAAACATATACTTTTTCCTCACAATATGCCACACTTGTTGTGCACTGGTCCTAGCATGGTGTAAGGTGTAAAACTTATTTTAGTTAGGCATTCTTGAACAGAACTAATAATACAAGTTGAACTAGGGTACAGTGGCAGCAGGGTCATAATTCTTCCCAGCAAAAGGACACTGTGGCTTAGTTACTAGTTCTGTTCAATGGTGCCTTGCTGATTTTGTTTATATCTCTTGATGAAGCCACTCTGGCTGTATTACCTTAGAGTAAGTTTTAAACCTAAATTGATAATATGATGGCAGTTTTTGTGATCATAGACTGTAATTAAAGAAACAAATTCTGTTTTAACTACTTTTTAACATTAACTGAATTTTCCAGTGGTACTTGGCAGGACACAGTATTAATATTAGAAAGAAAACACTTCCTTATGTTCTGCAAAATTATATGTATTTTGCCACGAGCTGGCTTTCAGCTTCTGAGGCCATATTCTGGTCATAACTGAATGTCGCAAACAGAGATAAACGTGATGTGCGACGTACACAGATATTATTTGTACACGAGATACAAAAATGACAGTGTTTACATAGGAAAATATTACAATAATTATATTGACTAAAAGAGTAGTAAACAAAGCTTTTATGTGGAGATACAAACAACAAATGATGGAAAATAAAATGAATGTACTGTTTGAATCCGCCATTTGTAATGAAAACTTAATTTAATAATGGGGAAAATGAGTCTCATCATTTAATACCAGGCTGGCATTCTGTGTCGTGTTTTTTGATTTCTCTTATTTGCAGTAGGGTCATCTTTCTGCTTTTTTTTGTCAGAATGTAAAACTTCACATTCTACAGTTTAGTTAGGGTAATAATTATAATATTTTTCTACGTAAATACTTTGTTATTTTTGTGTCTTTTGTGCAGATAATATCTGTGTAAGTTGCACATCATGTTTATCTCTGTTCTAGCATTCAGTTGTCACCTGAATATGGCCTGAGAAGCCAAAAGCTGCTTCGTGACCAAATAAATATAATTTTGCCAAACATTGAGAAGTGTTTTCCTTTGCTGGCCACTGTGGCCAAGCGGTTCTAGGCGCTTCAGTCTGGAAACTGCAACCGCTACAGTCGCAGGTTCGAATCCTGCCTCGGGCATGGATGTGTGTGATGTCCTTAGGTTAGTTAGGTTTAAGTAGTTCTAAGTTCTAGGGGACTGATGACCTCAGAAGTTAAGTCCCATAGTGCTCAAAGCTATTTGAACCATTTGTTTTCCTTTCTAATATTAAGTACTTTTGTTTTATGACATGCTCTACATTGTTGTGAATTTATGGAACACCCCCCCCCCACACACACCAAATATAATGTGTATCTCCAACAGGTCATCCCCATTGTGCTGTGTGTTGCTGGCTACAATTGGCTATAAAATTTTAAATTTTCTGACCAAGATGCTGTGTAGTATAGAAGCTGTATTGTTGCTTCAGGGACGAGCTGGATGCCGCTGAGTACGAGGAGACGAAGGAGGAGACGATGGAGCAGCTGCGGGAGTTCAATGCGTCCCTCTCCAAGATGATTTCCGGAGACATGACTCTCGTGGACGCACTTGCCTCCATGCAGCTGGTGAGTGAGTGCTGGATAGTCCAAATGCTGGACTAAGAGAACATGTTTTGTCCCGCAGTCACTAATAAGATTCAGTGCATTTCAGTGCTTCGGTGAGCAGGAAAATGGGTTCCTTGATCACCTCATCTTTGATTTATTCATCTGCCAAACACACTTTTTTCACTATATCGGCATTACTTAACTGCACAACTTCCGATTTATCGGCGTCCGATTTCACCACTTGCAGATGTTTCCGTCATCTACATCCTCCTGACCATAAATTCGTATTTGAAATGTGAAATAGTTGTTCTAATTATATGAGAGTACTTGAGATCTCACTTTTTATTTTTTCAAAAATTGTCAAACTGTGCACAGATAATTCGTACCCATGTAATCAGGAGCTTGCTGCAGTTACAAACATTTACATCAACAATTAATAGGTAATATAACATCCTTGATTATAGGTAAAAAGTACTTTCCATTAAAGTCACAGTTTGTTAGCCCGTTTCAATCTTAAAATAATTCAGCTTGTACTCACACTTTCACTGTCCTTACAACACTAGTTTCATTCTTGCTATCATCACTCTGGAATATTTACTGTGAAGTTTACTGAATCTGAAACATCTTTTGAGATGAGTGCCATTTTTCACCATGCACATTGGTTATTATCTTAGGCACATCAGTCGCTACCCTTCCTATGCATTTTGCTCATAACTTCTCGTTACATTACTTTATCCCTAAGTTTTTCATTAACATATTTTCTTTCCTATCACTTTAACTACATACTTTCCATCATCATTTATCACACTTGTAATAATCACAGTACTCTATATAACTTGTTTCCCATGAGATTCCTTTTGTTTCCCATTGAGTGACTGTAGGAAGATACTGGATGACTCAGAAATTTCTACTTGGTGTGAAGAATGGCAGCATGCTGTAAATGTAGAAAAGTGAAGTTAATTTAGATGAGTAGGAAAAACAATCCTGTCATGTTCGAATACAGTATTGGTGGCGTGCAGCTTGACACATTCAGGTTGATTACGTATCTGGGTGTAACATTGGAAAGTGATATGAAACGGAACAAGCAAAAAGGATTCTTCATAAATGTAATTAGGCTTAATGTTAAAAGGGTCCATAGAGATGTGAATTTCAGGTCATACCTTGATTGCATACAAGAAAGTCGTACCAGTCATAAAAAAAAAATCCAGCAAATTAATCAAGTAGCACGGGAGATGCCTTGTGGGTGAGACATGAAAAAGTTCTAAGTCAACCGGTACCACACCAGGTAAACAGGGCCTAACCGAAAAAACCACAAATGTATCATCAAATAATTGTCAGCCTAATGGTTTATATACCAACTGCAAATGACTAGACATGTAGCCTGGGATTAGGAAACTAAAATGAAGGCATAAAAGCTGTCAAATGCCAATTTGTGAACCTCGGACATAGCTTACCATGTAAATGGCCTGACTGCCAGACATTGTGGATGCCTGGCAAGACATGTCAATAGACTGCCTTGTGGACCGTAGTAAGACACCTGAGTACAATATATGTTGTAGAGTGGCTGCCACTGGTGTGTGGTATGTTGGTGTGGCCCCTTTTATAGTTTACACTGTTGTTGTTGTTGTTGTTGTTGTTGTTGTGGTGGTGGTGGTGGTCTTCAGTCCAGAGACTGGTTTGATGCAGCTCTCCATGCTACTCTATCCTGTGAAAGCTGCTTCATCTCCCAGTACCTATTGCAACATACATCCTTCTGAATCTGCTTGGTGTATTCATCTCTTGGTCTCCCTCTACAATTTTTACCCTCCACACTGCCCTCCAGTACCAAATTGCTGATCCCTTGATGCCTCAGGACATGTCCTACCAACTGATCCCTTCTTGTAGTCAAGCTGTGCCACAAACTCCTCTTCTCCCCAATTCTATTCAATACCTCCTCATTTGTTATGTAATCTACCCATCTAATCTTCAGCATTCTTCTGTAGCTCCACATTTCTAAAGCCTTTATTCTCTTCTTGTCCAAACAATTTAACGTCCACGTTTCACTTCCATACATGGCCACACTCCGTACAAATACTTTCAGAAACAACTTCCTGACGCTTAAATCTATACTCGATGTTAACAAAATTTCTCTTCTTCAGAAACGCTTTGCTTGCCATTGCCAGTGTACATTTTATATCCTCTCTACTTTGACCATCATCCATTATTTTTCTCCCCAGATAGCAAAACTCCTTTACCACTTTACGTGTCTCATTTCCTAATCTAATTCTGTCAGCATCACCTGACGTAATTCGACTGCATTCCATTTGCTTTTGTTGTAGTTCATGTTATATCTTCCTTTCAAGACACTGCCTATTCTGTGCAACTACTCTTCCAGGTCCTTTGCTGTCTCTGACAGAATTACAGTGTCGTCGGCAGACCTCAAAGTTTTTATTTCTTCTCCATGGACTCTTATAACTGCCATCTGGTTTCTGTACAAATTGTAAATAGCCTTTCGCTCCCTGTATTTTACCCCTGCAAACCTCAGAATTTGAAAGAGAGTATTCCAGTCAACATTGTCAAAAGCTTTCTCTAAGTCTACAAATGCTAGAAACGTAGGTTTGCCTTTCCTTAATCTAGCTTCTAAGATAAGTCGTAGGGTCAGTATTGCCTCACATGTTCCAATATTTCTACGGAATCTAAACTGATCTTCCCCGAGGTCGGCTTCTACTAGTTTTTCCATTAGTCTGTAAAGAATTCGCGTCAGTATTTTGCAGCTGTGACTTATTAAACTGACACTTCGGTAATTTTCACATCTGTCAGAACCTGCTTTCTTTGGGATTGGAATTATTATATTCTTCTTGAAGTCTGAGGGTATTTCGCCTGTCTCATACATCTTGCTCACCAGATGGTAGAGTTTTGTCATAGCTGGCTCTCCCAAGGCCGTCAGTAGTTCTAATGGAATGTTGTCTACTCCCGGGGCCTTGTTTCGACTCAGGTCTTTCAGTGCTCTGTCAAACTCTTCACGCAGTATCATATCTCCCATTTCATCTTCATCTGCATCCTCTTCCATTTCCATAATATTGTCCTCAACCACTTCGCCCTTGTATAGACCCTCTATATACTCCTTCGACCTTTCTGCTTTCCCTTCTTTGCTTAGAACTGGTTTTCCATCTGAGTTCTTGATATTCATACAAGTGGTTCTCTTTTCTCCAAAGGTCTCTTTAATTTTCCTGTTGCACCTACGGTACGGCTATATGTATCGTTGAGGCACACAACCCTCCCCAACAAAGGCAAGGTCCGTGGTTAATGGAGGTTAGCCATTGTATAATTCCCAAAAGTAACAGAAAATATTTAGGTTCTTTACACACTTTCATGTTAACATAGTGGTAACTATCAACGGTAGGTGAAGTTTTTTATTAATACTGCCTTAAATATACAGAATAATCACAATACAACACTGGTAATCCAAGCCTGAGAGACAAGCAACACTTTCAGGGTCACACAACAACAACAACAACAACAACAACAACAGGCATCAACAGGTGCGACAACGTAAAGGTATACAGGGACATATTGAGAAATTTCCCTCCAAGAATATGCGTAATTTACCGGCGCAGTAATATGTCTTTGAAGTCGAAATTGAGGTGAAACTGTTCGTGATAGGAAAAACTGAAGACAGATTTGGAATCAGCATAAAAAGTTGAAGTATTATCACATAATATCAGTGATCTGATACCTTGCAGATCAATGTAATCTGTTCGCCGGCCGCTGTGGTCGGGCAGTTCTAGGCGCTTCACTCCGGAACCATGCGGCTGCTACGGTCGCAGGTTCGAATCCTGCCTCAGGCGTGGATGTGTGTGATGTCCTTAGGTTGGTTAGGTTTACGTAGTTGTAAGTCTAGGGGACTGATGACCTCAGAAGTTAAGTCCCATAGTGCTTAGAGCCATTTGAACCATTTTTGTAATCAGTTCAGTTGGACTAGGGGACCCAGTTCATTCCATGTAAACACATCCCACACCATTATGGGGCCATCATTAGCTTGCAAAGTGCCTTGATGATGAGTTGGGTCTATGGTTTCATGTGGTTTTTGCCACACCTGAACCCTACCATCAGCTCCTACCAACTGAAGTTGGGACTCATCTGACTAGACCATGGTTTTCCATTGATCTAATGTCCAACTGATATGGTCACAAGTCCAAGGGAGGCGCTACAGGCGATGTGCTGTTCGCAGAGGTCCTCTTGTCCGTTGTCTGCTGCCACAGCCCATTAAGGGATATGTTCGTAGTACATTCCACAGTGATTTCTGCAGTTATTTCACGCATTGTTACTTGTCTTGTTAGCAGTAGCAACTCTTGACAAACGCTGCTGCTCTCGGTCTTTTAGTGAGGCCCGTTGGCAACTGTGTTGTCTGTGGGAGAGGTAATACCTGAAATTTGGTATTTTCTGCATACTCTTGACACTATGGATCTTGGAAAATATATATAGAGCCTAATAAATTATATTATCCTCATAGTCACCATCGTGTTAGCCATCATCTTCATCTATGGGAGTATCTTCTGAATACAGGTTTTGAAAGTTGATATTATGGTATAGTTCTATATCATATTTCCATAAAGTTTCATTTCTATATACATTTTATGTTCATTTGTGGCAGCAGTTTGAGTTTTACAACAGTACGAGGTGCCTGCAGAGCATTGCTTACAGATTGTTAAATTATTGGTGAGAGGCAGCAGTTGTCCATGAACATTAATTTAATGTTGTCTGCCTATGGTTACCCCTAATACTTCTTATAGAGCTTATCTAAAATGTAAAAAAATCTTGGCCAAAAACAGGCATGTGAACATTACATTGAAAGTGCTCCCAACAAATGTAAACAGCATGGGATATCATCAACCAATATAATTCACAAACCCATACACAAGATGCAATGCTGGTCCCAGAAGTAGTAAATAATTATTTCCTAACCTCAGTGAGCGAGCTGACAAACAAAATCAAGCAAAATGGCACTTGTGCACTAGACCATCTTGGTGCTGTGCCCCATAGGACGTATACTTTCCACTGGAATGTTGTCACCCCAGAGTATATTATAAAAGCTGTGGCAAGGTTCACCAACTCCACAAGTATGGACTGTTATTGGTTTTCTAACTATGTAATCAAAAAAATAATACATCTTATCTGTCAACCCCTTTCTTTCATTTTTAATGTGTGTTTAGAATCCGGAGTTTTCCCAGATGCACTCAAAACTGCTAAAGTGATACCAGTCTTTAAAAAGGGAGATAAGCATCTGCCCCAAAACTATCGACCAGTTTCTATTGTCCCAATTTTCTCTAAAGTTTTTGAATATGTAATATACAGTCAACTAAATAACCATTTTGATAAGCATAATCTCCTCTCCAACAGACAGTTTGCATATCAACATGGTAAAAATATCACTACTGCTGTCACTGAAGTTGTTAACCAGGTACTGGCAGAAGTAAAGCTGTGAGTACCGGGCGTGAGTCGTGCTTCGGTAGCTCAGTTGGTAGAGCACTTGCCCACGAAAGGCAAAGGTCCCGAGTTCGAGTCTCGGTCGGGCACACAGTTTTAATCTGCCAGGGAGTTTGTTAACCAGGTGTTAACTGCATTCGAAAATAAAGATCTAGTATCAGTCGTACTTCGTGATCTTAGCAAAGCCTTCGACTGCATACCATCTAACACCCTACTTGCAAAACTGGAATTTTATGGCATACACAAACCATCTTTAGATGTAATCGAATCATACTTAAGTAACAGGAGACAGTTTGTATCAATTAAAAATAGATGCTCCTCGCTGCAGAAAGTTCGGACTGGAGTGCCTCAGGGCTCGGTCCTTGGACCTTTTCTGTTCATCATTGCAATTAATGACTTACCTTACCATGTAGGAGCAAATTCAATTGTGTTTTATGGAGATGAGACAGCATTGCTCAATACACACCGTGACACAACAGAACTGCATCAGGCAACACAGGAAAATCTAGAACTAGTAATGAATTGGTTTTCTTCTAATGAACTCCTATGTAATCCTGATAAAACACAAGAACTAATTCTGGGTTTAACTACAGCTGTTGAAAGCAAATCAGTAAAATTGTTAGGATTCCACATTGATTCAAAATTAAACTGGGATGAACACATTAGCCATATCTGCAAGAGAATAGCAAGAGTGTGTTATCTCATCTGGAGACTGACAGATGTAGTCACTGATGAGTATCTAAAGGTGGTATATTTTGGCCTGTTTCAATCACACATTTCCTACGGCATATTGTTATGGGGACATTCTTGCTTTGTCAGTGAAATTCTGAAAATTAAAAAAAGAAAGTAATCTGAATAATGAGCAAAGTTAAGCCCAAGGAACACTGCCGCCCCCTCTTTATCAAGCACATGATATTAACTGTTGTGAATCTATACATCTACACAGCACTGCTTTATGTCAAAAGCAACTTAAATGAGTTAGAGACCAGAGAGAACATACATCCCCACAACACCAGAGGCAAACTGGACTCCGACATACAAAGACACAGACTTACAAAGACTGCAAACTCACACAAAATAATGAGTTTAAAACTCTTCAATAAACTTCCAGCATCTGCTCGGTCACTGAACAGTAATATTTTCAAACGTAAGATTTATGACTGGTTACTCAATCACCCATTTTATAAGATAACTGAATATTTTGAAATAATCATTGACATTAGTATATAAGAATATTCCTAAAAGAAAAGGAATTAAATTGTAAAAACTTTACTGTAAAATTATTGTTAAATGTATATTTAATGTTCAGACCTATTCCGCTGTAAGTGGTCAATGGTGAATAAGCTGAATACTGAATATGTTTTTGTTGTTGTTGCCTTTTCCAGTCCAAAGGTCAGTTTGATGCAGCTCTCCTTACTAGCCTGTACTATGGGTGCCTCTGCATGTTAACATAAGTACTGCAACCGACATCTGTGTGAACCTGCTTATTGTATTAATCCCTTGGTTGCTGTCTGCAATTTTTGTCACACATACTTCCCTCCAGTACTAAATTAACAGTTCCTTGGTGTCTTAGAATGTATCCTATCAAGCCAGCCCTTCTTTTAGTCAGGACGCACCATAAATTTGTTTTGCCCCAATTTCATTAAGCGTATCCTCATTTGTTGTTCAGTATTCCCACATAATCTCGAGCATTCTTCTATAGCACCACATTTCAAAAGCTTCTGTTCTCTTCTTGTTTTAATTCCTTATTGTTCACATTTAACTGCAGTACGATGGTACATTCCAGACAAATACCATCAGAAAATACTTCTTAACACCCGAATTTGTATTAAACCTTAACAAATTACTCTTTTTCAAAAATACACTCCTGGAAATGGAAAAAAGAACACATTGACACCGGTGTGTCAGACCCACCATACTTGCTCCGGACACTGCGAGAGGGCTGTACAAGCAATGATCACACGCACGGCACAGCGGACACACCAGGAACCGCGGTGTTGGCCGTCGAATGGCGCTAGCTGCGCAGCATTTGTGCACCGCCGCCGTCAGTGTCAGCCAGTTTGCCGTGGCATACGGAGCTCCATCGCAGTCTTTAACACTGGAAGCATGCCGCGACAGCGTGGACGTGAACCGTATGTGCAGTTGACGGACTTTGAGCGAGGGCGTATAGTGGGCATGCGGGAGGCCGGGTGGACGTACCGCCGAATTGCTCAACACGTGGGGCGTGAGGTCTCCACAGTACATCGATGTTGTCGCCAGTGGTCGGCGGAAGGTGCACATGCCCGTCGACCTGGGACCGGACCGCAGCGACGCACGGATGCACGCCAAGACCGTAGGATCCTACGCAGTGCCGTAGGGGACCGCACCGCCACTTCCCAGCAAATTAGGGACACTGTTGCTCCTGGGGTATCGGCGAGGACCATTCGCAACCGTCTCCATGAAGCTGGGCTACGGTCCCGCACACCGTTAGGCCGTCTTCCGCTCAAGCCCCAACATCGTGCAGCCCGCCTCCAGTGGTGTCGTGACAGGCGTGAATGGAGGGACGAATGGAGACGTGTTGTCTTCAGCGATGAGAGTCGCTTCTGCCTTGGTGCCAATGATGGCAGGTGAGCGCCACAATGAGGACTGCATACGACCGAGGCACACAGGGCCAACACCCGGCATCATGGTGTGGGGAGCGATCTTCTACACTGGCCGTACATCACTGGTGATCGTCGAGGGGACACTGAATAGTGCACGGTACATCCAAACCGTCATCGAACCCATCGTTCTACCATTCCTAGACCGGCAAGGGAACTTGCTGTTCCAACAGGACAATGCACGTCCGCATGTATCCCGTGCCACCCAACGTGCTCTAGAAGGTGTAAGTCAACTACCCTGGCCAGCAAGATCTCTGGATCTGTCCCCCATTGAGCATGTTTGGGACTGGATGAAGCGTCGTCTCACGCGGTCTGCACGTCCAGCACGAACGCTGGTCCAACTGAGGCGCCAGGTGGAAATGGCATGGCAAGCCGTTCCACAGGACTACATCCAGCATCTCTACGATCGTCTCCATGGGAGAATAGCAGCCTGCATTGCTGCGAAAGGTGGATATACACTGTACTAGTGCCGACATTGTGCATGCTCTGTTGCCTGTGTCTATGTGCCTGTGGTTCTGTCAGTGTGATCATGTGGTGTATCTGACCCCAGGAATATGTCAATAAAGTTTCCCCTTCCTGGGACAATGAATTCACGGTGTTCTTATTTCAATTTCCAGGAGTGTAGTTTCCTTGCAATTACCAGTATGTATTTTGTATACTCTCCTCTTCGGCATTCGTCAGTTATTTTGCAGCCCAAATAGCAAAACGCATCTGCTACTTTAATGTCTCTGCTGTAATCAGGTATAAGTACAAAACGGCTAGTAGACTGAACACAACTTTATTTCACGGGAGCATTAACAATTAGATACAGTATTTAAGTAACATTCAGCAGGAACCAATTACATACACAAGTAGCTGTAGTAATACGTATTGAGAACTGAGGCCGAGTATAACTTGGTTAGACATGCCCCCCCCCCCCTCCCGGCCCCCCCCCCCCCACCCACTCTCTGTGGATGGCATAACACCGCCATATGTACGACATTTTGGAACTGCATGCATAACTTGTGTTCCTCCTCTCTTAGGGAGACCAGGAATTCTTGAGACATCCATGCTGTCCTCCTTGCCCACTGGCCTCCAGCTAAAGTGGTTTGCTGCAACAGGAGTGTACAGACTGAAGTGCTTCGAATGTGGACACATTCTGCACCCACCTTCCCATGTCAAACTGTACAGTGGCTGTTTCCGTATCGACCTCAGGCATCGGGTCTAGTGACAGTGCTTGTGATGCTGATGGTACTGTTATCAGTGGTTGCTTGGCAACAGGTGACAGAATCGCTGATAACGGAATCCCCTGTGTGGGTGTCGCAGGTATGCCACTTCTGCCCTCTGGCATTGACAGCTGGAATCCATTTAGGGCGATGTCCAAAACCGCATGTCCGACAGCCACACCTGGCAGGAAGAGGGGCAGTTGCTGCACGGGTTGATATCCAGGTGGGGGACACAGGAAGTGTAGCAGTGTCCTCGGCTGGCGCCCCTGGAGTAGCTTCACTACTCTTGTTGCTGAATGGCATGAAATGGTACAAGGAGAGAAACCGACCTAAGGCAACAGTGGACAAAGAGTTGCAGTAGATTGTGGATGAAATGTTGGGGCAAGGATGTGACGGATATTGAAAATTGTGCACCATTGTCTGACACTAAAGTCGTGGGCAGGTCTTTGAATGAAAATATTTTGGACAAGGCTGCAATGGTGGCAGTTGCGGATGTGGAAAGACAACAAACAACACGTGGAAAATGAGAATATGCATCGACAACCGGCAGCCAATAAGCGTCCAGAAAGGAGCCGGCAAAATCGATGTATAATGAACAATGTAAGAGCATATGGACTATCAGACCAATTGTGTGATTGGATTGAAGAGCTCCTAGATAACAGAACGCAGCGTGTCATTCTCAATGGAGAGAAGTCTTCCGAAGTAAGAGTGATTTCAGGTGTGCCGCAGGAAAGTGTCATAGGACCGTTGCTATTCACAATATATATAAATGACCTTGTGGATGACATCGGAAGTTCACTGAGGCTTTTTACAGATGATGCCGTGGTGTATCGAGAAGTTGTAACAATGGAAAATTGTACTGAAATGCAGGAGGATCTGCAGTGAATTGTCGCATGGTGCAAGGAATGGCAATTGAATCTCAATGTAGACAAGTGTAATGTGCTGCGAATACATAGAAAGAAAGATCCCTTATCATTTAGCTACAAAATAGCAGGTCAGCAACTGGAAGCAGTTAATTCCACAAATTATCTGGGAGTAGGCATTAGGAGTGATTTAAAATGGAATGATCATATGAAGTTGATCGTCGGTAAAGCAGATGCCATACTGAGATTCATTGGAAGAATCCTAAGAAAATTCAATCTGAAAACAAAGGAAGTAGGTTACAGTACGCTTGTTCGTCCACTGCTTGAATACTGCTCAGCAGTGTGGGATCCGTACCAGATAGGGTTGATAGAAGAGATAGAGAAGATCCAACGGAGAGCGGCGCGCTTAGTTACAGGATCATTTAGTAATCGCGAAAGCGTTACGGAGATGATAGATAAACTCCAGTGGAAGACTCTGCAGGAGAGACGCTCAGTAGCTCGGTACGGGCTTTTGTTAAAGTTTCGAGAACATAGCTTCACCGAGGAGTCAAGTAGTATATTGCTCCCTCCTACGTATATCTCGCGAAGAGACCATGAGGATAAAATCAGAGAGATTAGAACCCACACAGAAACATACTGACAATCCTTCTTTCCACGAACAATACTAGACCGGAATAGAAGGGAGAACTGATAGAGGTACTCAGGGTACCCTCCGCCACACACCGTCAGGTGGCTTGCAGAGTACGGATGTAGATGTAGATGTATAGTCTCGCGCATACGAAGGCGTCGGTCGAGGAGACGAGGACGGCTGGGAAGCTGCTTGGTGCGTCGTGTATTATGAACAGGAGACAACTGGGCATATAACATCATTGTCCGAGCCGGGCCATTTTTCTAAATTATATTTCAACCTGGCCACTTGGAGGACAGAAAAAAAGAGTAACTAAGAGGTTAGACCATTCACTTGATGTAATAAGCCGAACATTGTCAGATTATGTGAGGCAGTCGAATTCACCTTTGACTTGTTCCCTGAGAGCCACAGGAGATCTGTCTTAATGTAAAAGGCCAGAGCACTGACTTACGGGTCCCTGGGGCAGAGAATTGGCTGATCATAGGAATACTCTGTTTGTTGTAATTTACTAATTTTCGTGACACATGGAGAAACAGAGGAGAGCCCAAGTCTGTATAAGTTTCTAAGTTTAACAAGGTTACCACAGCTCCCACATCCACTTTCATGTGTACAACTTGATGAAAAACTGTAACATAAGTGAAAAGCATTTGGTATAACAGAAATAGGTGATAGAATGTTTACGTCCATATCTGCATCAGGATTGTTGTGCTGAATTTTTGCATTGCAATCAGAAGCAGTGTGGCCTTTTTGGTTGAAATTATGACAGGTAGCCCAGCATTTTGGGCAGTCTGGGTGCTCTCGATTAATGAAACAGTAAGGACAGGATGGGAGTGTGGAGCACGTACATTGCCGTTTACTGGCCTGTTTACTTTGTTGGAGCGGCTGCTAGTGGGACCGAAGCTGGCCGCCTTGACACTCCAATCGTTTGTGGACTATTGTGACCGTGATTTCCCTGTGTGAACTATCTGAAGCTCGGTGCAGGGGAGAGGTTTGGATTACCGATACCTTACGCCGTGACTCAATTTGGTTACCCGCAGCTCGTGACACCTCGAATGGCTGTGCAGTAGATAAAACCTAGAGAGGGATGGATTATTACACTGGAGGGCACACTCGTGCACCTCATGACCCGGAGCTGAACAAATGATCAAATGGTAGCATCTCTCACCATCTGATCAGCATACGGCTCTTTATGGACATCGGACACAAAATGATGACAGCGACTTAACCCCTGGAGTTCAGCTGTCCCGTGCTCGATAGGATTGATGTGGTTGCTTCCTTTTTTTTTTGGTCATCAGTCTACTGACTGGTTTGATGCGGCTCGCCACGAATTCCTTTCCTGTGCTAACCTCTTCATCTCAGAGTAGCACTTGCAACCTACGTCCTCAATTATTTGCTTGATGTATTCCAATCTCTGTCTTCCTCTGCAGTTTTTGCCCTCTACAGCTCCCCCTAGTACCATAGAAGTCATTCCCTCATGTCTTAGCAGATGTCCTATCATCCTGTCCCTTCTCCTTATCAGTGTTTTCCACATATTCCTTTCCTCTCCGATTCTGCGTAGGAGCTCCTCATTCCTTGCCTTATCAGTCCACCTAATTTTCAACATTCGTCTATAGCACCACAACTCAAATGCTTCGATTCTCTTCTGTCCCGGTTTTCCCACAGTCCATGTTTCACTACCATACAATGCTGTACTCCAGACGTACATCCTCAGATATTTCTTCCTCAAATTAAGGCCGGTATTTGATATTAATAGACTTCTCTTGGCCAGAAATGCCTTTTTTGCCATAGCGAGTCTGCTTTTGATGTCCTCCTTGCTCCGTCCGTCATTGGTTATTTTACTGCCTAGGTAGCAGAATTCCTTAACTTCATTGACTTCGTGACCATCAATCCTGATGTTAAGTTTCTCGCTGTTCTCATTTCTACTACTTCTCATTACCTTCGTCTTTCTCCGATTTACTCTCAAACCATACTGTGTACTCATTAGACTGTTCATTCCGTTCAGCAGATCATTTAATTCTTCTTCACTTTCACTCAGGATAGCAATGTCATCAGCGAATCGTATCATTGATATCCTTTCACCTTGTATTTTAATTCCACTCCTGAACCTTTCTTTTATTTCCATCATTGCTTCCTCGATGTACAGATTGAAGAGTAGGAGCAAAAGGCTACAGCTTTGTCTTACACCCTTCTTAATACGAGCATTTTGTTCTTGATCGTCCACTCTTATTATTCCCTCTTGGTTGTTGTACATATTGTATATGACCCGTCTCTCCCTATAGCTTACCCCTACTTTTTTCAGAATCTCGAACAGCTTGCACCATTTTATATTGTCGAACGCTTTTTCCAGGTCGACAAATCCTATGAAAGTGTCTTGATTCTTCTTTAGCCTTGCTTCCATTATTAGCCATAACGTCAGAATTGCCTCTCTCGTCCCTTTACTTTTCCTAAAGCCAAACTGATCGTCACCTAGCGCATTCTCAATTTTCTTTTCCATTCTTCTGTATATTATTCTTGTAAGCAGCTTCGATGCATGAGTTGTTAAGCTGATTGTGCGATAATTCTCGCACTTGTCAGCTCTTGCCGTCTTCGGAATTGTGTGGATGATGCTTTTCCGAAAGTCAGATGGTATGTCACCAGACTCATATATTCTACACACCAACGTGAATAGTCATTTTGTTGCCACTTCCCCCAATGATTTTAGAAATTCTGGTGGAATGTTATCTATCCCTTCTGCCTTATTTGACCGTAAGCCCTCCAAAGCTCTTTTAAATTCCGATTCTAATAATAATCCCCTATCTCTTCTAAAGCGACTCCTGTTTCTTCTTCTATCACATCAGACACATCTTCACCCTCATAGAAGCTTTCAGTGTATTCTTTCCACCTATCTGCTCTCTCCTCTGCATTTAACAGTGGAATTCCCGTTGCACTCTTAATGTTACCACCGTTGCTTTCAATGTCACCAAAGGTTGTTTTGGCTTTCCTGTATGCTGAATCTGTCCTTCCGACGATCACATCTTTTTCGATGTCTTCACGTTTTTCCTGCAGCCATTTCGTCTTAGCTTCCCTGCACTTCCTATTTATTTCATTCCTCAGCGACTTTTATTTCTGTATTCCTGATTTTCCCGGAACATGTTTGTACTTCCTCCTTTCATCAATCAACTGAAGTATATCTTCTGTTACCCATGGTTTCTTTGCAGCTACCTTCTTTGTACCTATGTTTTCCTTCCCAACTTCAGTGATGGCCCTTTTTCGAGATGTCCATTCCTCTTCAACTGTACTGCCTACTGAGCTATTCCTTACTGCTGTATCTATACCGTTAGAGAACTTCAAACGTATCTCGTCATTCCTTAGTACTTCCGTATCCCACTTCTTTGCGTATTGATTCTTCCTGACTAATGTCTTTAACTTCAGCCTACTCTTCATCACTACTATATTGTGATCTGAGTCTATATCTGCTCCTGGGTATGCCTTACAATCCAGTATCTGATTTAGGAATCTCTGTCTGACCATGATGTAATCTAATTGAAATCTTCCCGTATCTCCCGGCCTTTTCCAAGTATACCTCCTCCTCTTGTGATTCTTGAACAGGGTATTTGCTACTACTAGCTGAAACTTGTTGCAGAACTCAATTATTCTTTCTCCTCTTTCATTCCTTGTCCCAAGCCCATATTCTCCTGTAACCTTTTCTTCTACTCCTTCCCCTACAACTGCATTCCAGTTGCCCATGACTATTAGATTTTCGTCCCCCTTTACATACTGCATTACCCTTTCAATATCCTCATACACTTTCTCTATCTGTTCATCTTCAGCTTGCGATGTCGGCATGTATACGTGAACTATCGTTGTCGGTGTTGGTCTGCTGTCGATTCTGATTAGAACAATCCGGTCACTGAACTGTTCACATTAACACACCCTCTGGCCCACCTTCCTATTCATAACGAATCCTACACCTGTTATACCATTTTCTGATGCTGTTGATATTACCCGATACTCATCTGACCAGAAATCCTTGTCTTCCTTCCACTTCACTTCACTGACCCCTACTATATCTAGATTGAGCCTTTGCATTTCCCTTTTCAGATTTTCTTGTTTCCCTACCACGTTCAAGCTTCTGACATTCCACGCCCTGACTCGTAGAACGTTATCCTTTCGTTGGTTATCCAATCTTTTTCTCATGGTAACCTCCCCCTTGGCAGTCCCCTCCCGGAGATCCGAATGGGGGACTATTCCGGAATCTTTTGCCAATGGAGAGATCATAATGACACTTCTTCAATTACAGGCCACATGTCCTGTGGATACACGTTACGTGTCTAATGCAGTGGTTTCCATTGCCTTCTGCATCCTCATGTCGTTGATCATTGCTGATTCTTCCGCCTTTAGGGGCAGTTTCCCACCCTTAGGACAAGAGAGTGCCCTGAACCTCTATCCGCTCCTCCGTCCTCTTTGACAAGGCCATTGGCAGAATGAGGCTGACTTCTTATGCCAATGCTGATTATTTATCAAAATTTAGGCAGTGGCGGGGATCGAAACCGGGACCGAAGACGTTTTGATTATGAATCAAAGACGCTACCCCTAGACCATGGGGTAAAACTCAACATGGGGTGCAATAACATGAGTGTGCTGACAGTAGTATTTTGAAAGAAGCTCATAGATTTGGTTAAACATTAAAGGAGACGTATCATGCAAATGGCAGAGTTGACATAGGAGTCGGGGGAGTCAGGTACTGTGACGATAAATAAGTCTGTCATTTAACAAATTGGTATATTCTGGTAATAGTTCCTGCACATAAGAAATAATTATTGCCGTTCGTTAAAATTTGCCTATCATATTCAGCACACAATACAGTTCGGAGACCAATTGTAGTCAACGTTCCAAGTATGACTAATTATTGCTTTGTCTGTTAACCGAATGCAGTTAGTTGCTGATATTAAATGTGGAGAATGATCTATGTGACTTGCCACACGGTTTTCTATAATACTGTGAGCAGCACACACAACATCAAAAACGAAACATGAGCTTTCTAGTAAATTATGAATCCCTACAATTTCAGTTTTTTACAGTTGCACATTAGTTGCACGATAATTAAATCGATCGAAAAGCACCAGAGTCAGTCATTCTTTAATGCCATCTGAGGCTTGGAGCAGACAGATGCCGTTAGAGTTCTGTCACGTTCAGAAGAGTAGCAAAATGCTCTATGTGCGGCTGATGACATGTTGCCCCCAAAATGCACTTGGTGCAGAAGAAAAGGAACACCTGGGGCAAAACACTTTCAGCATCAGCAACATTGCTCAATAGCACCCACTTGTACTACAAAATTATTTATATCATTGATAGTTGAAGACAGAACACTCCCACTTTTTTTCTGAGTAAAATTGTTCTATTCTGTCTATATGTTATATAAAAGTCTCAGTTCTATAACTCATAAACTCCTTTCAGAATTCTTCAGATGGAACTGAGGGTTGACCGTCACCATCGAACTGCCTCTTTTGTAACTCCTGTGCCTCGATCAAATTACAGTGACCTCTTAAAAATGGGTACAACTCCATTACTCATGTATTAAATATAGTGATGTCTTTCTAACATTGTATCTTAATTGTAAAGATTCATTAATGTAACATGTTTTTAAACTCTTTGGTCCAAAATTCAGTCTTTACTTAACAACTAAAAAAAAAGTAAGAGGAAACTGCACGAGAACCTCTACAGAATGTTTTTATTATAAACTGACCATAAATCCAGAAGTATAACTTTTTATAATTAATATTATGCACTTTTGAAGTTTTGTAAAAAGTGGATTTTTGAGGAAAGTAAGTAGCAGATCGTGTTGAGATTCGACACACGGTACAGCGAAATGGGTTTACATAATCTGGCAAAGTCCTTTATCATTATTTAAACATTTAATTTCACTTTAAACAGTGGAATTTAACACTATTATGAAAAGGAAAGTTGCCTCATCATATAGGGGAGATGCTGAGGCACAGATAGGCAGAAGAAAAATACTTACAATATAAGCTTTCAGCCAACAAGGCCTTTGTCGAAAACAGATTTCTCTCTCTCTCTCTCTCTCTCTCTCTCTCTCTCTCTCTCTCTCTCTCTCTCTCTCACACACACACACACACACACACACACACACACACACACACGACTGCAGCCTCTGGAAGCTGTGGCCTTGGCCTCTGTGCCTATCTGTGACTCAGCATCTCCACTACGTGGTTAGAAGCAACTTTCCTTTTCATAATATTGTTAACCCTTAACTACTATCGACCGTCCCTCAGACTGCTGCTAATTTTTGTGTCGAGATATTTCTCACACCCCTGCAAAGCCAAATGGACTCTTCCATGTACCTTCCTATTGGCTGTCAAGCTACACGTGCCAGCATTCTTGCATTGTTGCTGCTCTTTGTTTCGTAATTATTAGCTTTGAGAGGTCTCACAGAAGTACCATAGTGTTTGCGTGCCGCGTTTTTATTGCATGCTACTGTTTCTCCATGGTGGGGAAAGCTGGGCCTTCTATGCAACGTGTGTTGTGTGAGACAGATGTCTTCACTTGCAAGATGAGCCTCAGACACCGAAAGAATAATTCGAAAAATGTGCACCTTTTGCCCTCCTCGTCTGAAGAGGAAAACTAGGTATCCATGTCAACAGCGTGGTGTTCCGATTTGTTTGGAGTGTTCCAGGAAGGTCTGTGTGAAGTGTTTGCAGGTGGAAATTGACTATAGTATGATTCAGTGGCACATGAGAACAAGTATTTAGTTTTTACTTTTAATTTTAGAAGTAAAATGGTGGCATAGTTTCTCCATTCATAGACTTATGGACTGAAATATTCGCTCTACATTGCAAAGTGAGTCGTAAACTGAAAGCTTACTTCGCACACAATTTATCGTGTCATGTTGGATTTTTCCACCTAGTTATATTGCCAATTTGTAATATAATGCCTCTGATGAAAATCTACGTGTGAGTAGAGCGCTAACTATTTGCTGTTATTTTCGTAACTCATAAAATAAAAATATACTCCAGATTTCGCTTTGTTTTAATTGTCGAAGTGTTTAAAATACCGCAGTGTCTAAAAAAAAAAAATTAAATTTCTACAAAAGCCACCTCTAAGAAGTGTAATGAATGGCTGCAAGTCAAGAAACTATATATATTCAGCAAAATTCTGGTTCGATATATAAAATAGAAAAATGCGGTGTGTGAGACCCCTCCATAGTAATTGTGTTCCTGTGAATGACCATAGTATTTAAGGGTTAATTTCACTGTAGATTGTTGTGTGACTCTTTGTCTGCTCTGCACAGGTATGCGTTAAGCTGTGATGCAACGAACGTGGCCAGGTGATGTGGAAAACCTTTCCGTCACTCGTCGCTGTAGACATACAGGCACAGTTTTAGCTTCCCCTCAGTCCTTCCTCGAATCCCTTGTGCCACACCTTGACCCTTGCAATGGACATGCAGTGTATACTTATGCCATTCTTCAGTGAATTTCCATTCTCAGCTCTCCTTCCACTGTCAGAAAACACATTACACCCTTTTGCTCTTCTCTCGAGGTCCCCATTTCACTATTTTCAACACAGCATAGTGCAGTGGACAGTCGTAGCACGCTGGCTATGTCGTCACGTGGGCGTGTGCCCGTGTTCTTCTAGCGGTGACTTTGTGGCCTCAGTGCACTAACATGGACCGCACCTTCTTCAGCCGGCAATGGGATGACAAGCCTCTCAGCAGCTTTCATTTTACCACCTTAAACTTATTTCCTTTTGATTGCACCGTATGCATTCCATTATCCTTCTATGACTTTTATTGAGGTGCACCTTATCTCTTTGCAAGACACTTCAACTAACTCTTCAGAGTTGTTAACCATCTCCGAAAGAATAACAGTGTCATCGTAAAATGGCAAAGTGTTTATTTCCTTTTCCTGAAAATTAATTTTCATTCCAAAATTCTCCTTGGTTTGCCTGCACAGCTCGTTCAGTGTACAGATTAAATAACCACGGAATAGGCTACAACCCTGTCTCACTTCCTTTTCGACTACAACTTCCCTTTCATTTCCTTTGACTATGTTAAAGACAGTATGGTTTGTGTAAAAGTTCTAAATACCCTGTCCCTCCCTTCATTTTATCCCTGTTACCTTCAAAGTTTTGAAGAATGTATTCCAGTCCACATTGTTAAAAGATTTCTCTAAATCTACAAATGCTGTAAATGTAGGTTTGCCTTTCTTCAACCTGTCATAGAGTCAGTGCTGTCTCAGAGTTTCCTCGTTTTCCGAGTCACATTCGGCCTTCACGCTGAGCACAGTGGACGAGTCACTGACCCTGGACTTGCATTCGAGAGGGAGAGGTTGGACAGCCAGTGGAGTTTCAAACCACTGGCTGCCATCTGACCATCCAGGTTTATGTTTTCTGTGGTTTCAGTAAAGTATTTTAAATAAATGCCGGGATGGTCCACTTCTAAAGGATGTGGCAAATTCCTTTCCCCATCCTTCATGTGTCAGAGCATATTCTCCTTACTATTGACAGGACATTCAACTATAGTCTCCCTTTTCTCCTTGCATTGCAGGTTACTTTCCTCAGTATGAGGCTGGATGACAGTCATTTCTGGAACGTTAACATATGTTACCTTTTCAAGTTATTTATAGCCGACATTCACATTTTTCTATTTGGCCGAAGTGCCGTAGCAGCGCTAACTTTCAGAACTTTTGCCACAGGCGACCCAGGCGGCCATCAGCTCGGCTTTCCGCACCCCCGAGGTAATCCGGATGTTCGCACGGCGCGAGCCCGCACAGCTGCGGCAGCGACTCCGAGAGATCGAGTCGCGTGTGCCAGAGGCCACCGGTGAGAAGGTGAGTGGGGAGGGTGTACTGGACTCTACAGGTGTCAGATTCTCTGGTGTGTGACTGTTTTATGGCTCTCCCTTTTTAGTTTCTTGCTCTACTTCTCTTGAAATTAACTTTTTCAACATTTAACAGCATCTGGAACTATTCTTTTGTAAGCAGCTTCGAAGTATTTTTCTCATAAATATGCAGGTTCAGCAATCTGCTCTACGAGGGTTGAAACTTTAATAGTGGCAACTATTTATTTACAGCTCATACAAAATAGGTACGTGTTTCAAAGCTTTACTGACCTTCAAAGTAGTCACCAGTGTTCTGTATAACCTGTTGCCAGTGCTATGGAAGCCGTAGGATACTCTTAACAGTGCCAGTTGTGTTGACAATTTGAGTGGCATCGCCTATTGTGTGATGAATTTGTAGCAGTTCTGAAGCGAATACTGTGAAGTGTTTCCTTCCGTTTAGAAATAGAGTTGAACTCATGAGGGCTTAAGTCAGGGGAGTGCAGTAGGTGGTATAGCACTTAGCAGCCTCGTCAGTCAAACAAATCAGTAACAGCTTGCACTGTACGTGCTTGAGTACTGTCCTGCAAAATGATGGTCAGCTCCTGCAGAAAGTGTCATCACTTCTGTTTCTACGCTGTTCATTTTTGGAACACAACCTACGACCTGCATAGAGGCAGAAGTGATGACACTTTCTGCAGGACCTGATCATCGCTTTGCAGGACAGTACTCAAGCACGTACAGTGCAAGCTGTTACTGATTTGTTTGACTGATGGGGCTGCTAAGTGCTATACCACCTACTGCACTCCCCTGACTTAAGTCCTCTCGAGTTCAACTCCATTTCTAAACTGAAGGAAACACTTCACGGCATTCGCTTCAGAACTGCTACAAATTCGTGGGGCAACAGACTGCATCGCTCAAACTGTCAAGCTGAGTATCCTACGACTTCCACATAGCTGGCAACGGGTTATACACAATGCTGGTGACTACTTTGAAGGTCAGTAAAACTTTGAAACACGTATCTATTTTGTACGAGCTGTAAATATACAGTTGCCACTGTTAAAGTTCCAACCATCGTCTTTTCTTGCAAAAAGTACCAAACTCTTATATAGAGGTCGTCATATCTATCATTTTACTCCAAGGCCCTTTGATTATTGAAATAATGAAAACTGTATTTGTCATTAAAACTTGAATCCAATAGAACAAAAAACCAGTCCAAGTTGGAAATATTTTATTTTTCACTCGATGACTGGTTTCGGACCGAGACCCATTTTCAAATCGACATAACAAAGTCGAAAATGGCATTACTGAAGATTTTAAAAAATGGGTCTCGGCCAGAAACTGGTCGTCGTATGAAAAATAAAATATTTGCAACTTGCACTGGTTTTTCATCTTACTGATTAACAGAAGTTGCTGGCCCAAGTTACGCATGGTGGAATTACCTTGCAGGTTAATCAGTTACAGGGGCACTTTCAACTGAAACGACAAATGGTCTCAAAAACAGATGTAAGATTGACAGTGTCCTTCAGAACCTTTGCAAAACTATCCTTGTAGTTCTTGCAAAGTCACAATGAATTCCCTAAACGACGCATTTTCTTTTATGCCAGTGAGCTTCAAGAACTGGACTGTCTTTGTCAGAATGTGGCCCTTCTACAATGGAGTTTTCTTTTTTAATACAGCCCCATCAAATTGGAAAGAAGTTACTTTGCAGTGTCTCACTGTGGGCAGTGTACAATCAAGTCCGCTTAGAATGTGAAATCTCCAATCCGTTCTGGATATTCAGATTCAACAAAAGGAAAATTTAAATCAAAAAATCGCTTCAAGTATGCTGCTCAATTTAACCGATGTACTTTGCATTAACATATGAAGCCTCCTTGCTCTTTGTTTATTTCCACTGAAAACAGCTGCAACTGAAAGTGGTATAATGGGTGCGACTTCAGAAATTTTACTATTCACACATCCAATTTCTTCTTGTGTTCCAATGTTGCAGATTTAGCACAAAGAACAATGAATCCCATCTGTTGATCATTATAATTTTTACCTGTTTCATTGTCATCTAAATTTCTTCTGCATGATACTGTAATGTCATTTCACAGCAAATAAGCAGTACCTGATGATGCTTATGGGAATTGAGAGTTCTCATCCCTCTCTTCCACCATTCCCATCAGTTTTAAAGGATTGTGACAATAGATCGCTAGACTGCCTCTTTTTGTCCAAACAGCCACTGGACCTGCGAACATCTTTTAATCTACTAACAAGTAGAGAAAGATAAACAGTGATGACACCACGATTCTGCCGAACTCGGAGAATTGTGCCAAACAAAAAATGCCACACTGCAGTAGTAAATGAAATGTGGCACTGTTTCAGATCTTCTGAGGAGGACTGAGCAAAGTAGAGCGACAGGCCTCGGCACACGTGCGGCACACACATACTGCACGTTTGAAGTTTGGCGCGGCATGACTGGCCCTGTTCTAAATCATTTCATACATTGTGGAGTTCAGATAACTTATGAATGCTGTGTACAGTTCTATAAGTAGTTATTTGTGCCTGTTGCAAAAAGAAGAATAAGTTTCTTTTTGAATCAGCAAGGCTGCACTTCACTTTGTTACAAGCTTACTACTGTTAGATTGTAGAAGCATAATGCTTGCTGCTTGAAGCCTAGTTTGGCAACAGCAATTTGATTTTATAAGTGAGCACATCCTCGTCATTGCTTTAGGTTTCTAATCACGAAAATCCACGCGTTAGGTATTTCATTAACACTTTGGGTCCTGAGCCATTGCGCGCGGGTGTCTACCATAAAGCCTGGCTGATTTTAACGTATTTTAAATTACTACAACTCGGGAAAGGTTTCAGTTATAGCAATAAAATTACTCTTATTGAAAGACCTAGACTTTCTTGTTTAAAACCATATATAATACCTTTCTCTTGAATTAATACATACTTTTGACAAGTGTTATTATTATAGCATTGTTTTTGAAAAAAGGAAAAATTGGTCAAAGGTATATTCACTGTATTTTCTAGAAGGAATTTTTTTTATTTTACACAAAAATTGTAATTATGATGGATACAGTATGTCTTATCTACAGTAACTTCCTGTAACTATTGTAGGATGCAATTTTGCTCTTTGTGTGGTAAATTTTGAAGCACG
Source organism: Schistocerca americana (assembly GCF_021461395.2). Classification (NCBI taxonomy): domain Eukaryota; kingdom Metazoa; phylum Arthropoda; class Insecta; order Orthoptera; family Acrididae; genus Schistocerca; species Schistocerca americana. Next base: position 153,874,312 of record NC_060129.1, read on the forward strand.
GCATTTTGCACAATGCTACTTTACATTCACTACACTGGTAGCTTGTGTCTTTTCGCCACACTTTTCCAGAAAGTTTTTTTCCTCTCAGAGAGCACACTACACACTGTTTTTGTTTCTGTTTCTTACCTACTTCTGTCTCAATCTTTTCCAGGAAATGATTTCCAGTTGATAGTCTTGAGGGTCCAGATGGACCAGGTCGGGGTTCAAGATCTTTGCTTTGTGCAAGATCTGCACAGATAACTGTCATGAAGTGAGATGTTGTGAGGCGTTTTCCAGTAACCTTATTGTACAATATGCAGGAATTTACAATCACCATTAGCATAACATGGAATGCCAACTTTCTCCACCACTTCACAGTTCGACGTTCAAATGCGCCGTATGACAATCGCTGATCTGATAAGTCAACACCAACCTTGTTTTTATTGTAGTCCACTACACAGGCTGGCTTTGACTTCTGTCTTCCTCTCTGATCAGTGAAACTGACCATCTCAGCAGTGTGCCTTGTACTTATCATATGCACTTTTCTTTTGTCCTTCCAACACAGTGCTAACATATTTCCTTTACGCCCAAAAACAAGTTCACCTCGCTGAATGTCCGGATCTTCTATAGCACGAGGCAATCCCTGCCGAGACTTTCTTATTGTTCCCACAAGAGCAGTTTTTGTAGCTTCCAGTTCTGAAGCAAGTATTGGACTCGTGTAGAATCTGTCCGTAAACAAAGTGTAGCCTTTTCGTGACAGATTTGCAAGCAATGTCTTTACCAGAATCACTGTGTCAGACCTTTCACCTGTGTAAACAGAGACATTCCAGATGTAACCTGTGTCAGATTCGGATAATATGTACAGTTTGATACCGTATTTATTTGGTTTTTGTGGCATGTACTGTTTGAAATACACACGACCTCGAAATTTACATGTGGCTTCTGATGTGTTGGCAGAAGAGCCAACACCGTTTTACTACAGGAGGCCGAAATGCACACGTTTAAGCTCACGCAGGCTGGCGTGAGGTCTGGAACAGGTAAAGTAATTGAGACTAGTAAAATAAGTACGTAGCTTCTGGAATACTTAACTTTAATCCATAATTGGTGAACATCGCTCTTGAAGGTACATGTATTACAATCAATAGTCACTGGTAATGGCGCCTTGCTAGGTTGTAGCAAATGACATAGCTGAAGGCTTTGCTAACTATCGTCTCGGCAAATGAGTGCGTATTTGTCAGTGAACGGTTGCTAGCTACGTCGGCTGTACAACTGGGGCGAGTGCTAGGAAGTCTCTCTAGACCTGCCGTGTGGCGGCGCTCGGTCTGCAATCACTGACAGTGGCGACACGCAGGTCCGACGTATACTAACGGACTGCGACCGATTTAAAGGCTACCACCTAGCAAGTGTGGTGTCTGGCAGTGACACCACACCTTCATCTATTGTAATTTTTTGAGATGGTGTATACGCACGCTGGAAATTAGCACACACATTATCTAGGAGGGGTCTCACCTTGTGCAGTGGGTCATAGCCAGTTTCTCCTTTCCTCTTAGCTAAGGAATTATCACTAATGTGGAAGTTTCTCAAAATAGAAAGAAATCTGTCACGGCTCCAGATGTTTGGACAGAAATTACACGACACAACAGGGTTATTGGACCAGTGCTCTCGTATACGTGGCCTCACACTTACACACATGTGGACTAAAATTACCAGACACTTCCTTATTTCCATAAGTGTAACTCCTTTCCACTTTCATAATGAGCAGGTGGGTGAAAGGGAATTTGTGCTTCGTAATTTCCTGACGCATTGTTGAGTGTACAGATTAGTTTGTTCCTTTATATGTTTCACCATACTGTCTGTCAGGAAATGTGAGAAAAATTCTAGAGGTGCACTGTTCTGGTCTACACTGACAACATTGCATATTCCGGATTGTGCTGAGAAATGATCAATATCTGGTGCACAATCAGTAGTCATCCAACCGTCCTCAGAATCGGTGCGGCGCGCAGGTCTCGGCTTCCCCCTCGCTCCTTCTTCAGGCACAATGTAGACGGGATTACTTGCTGCTGAAGTGCTTGGACACCTGCTCTCCTCTTCTGAATGTATCAGAAGAGTAGTATTTGCAAGTAAAATCATAATTATGTACTGAGAGTTTTTTCAGTGAAAATCTGAACAAAAATTATACATGTTTTTTTTGTCAGAATTCTTTACCTGAACTGCCAGAAACTACTTCTCGAACATAGTCCACATCATCATCACAGTCATCTGCAATATCTTCCTCTGACAAATCAACGTCACTTTCTTCTAAACCACGATGTAACTCGCGAGCAATTTCTTCGTCCGTCGAGCCACGCTTCGCCGTGTCGACGCTACTGAGACCGCGCGGGAAAAAATTACCGCTCACAAAACATGACAAATGAAAAGGGAAGCACACCCTTCCACAGCATGCCCGCCCCATCTAGTGACCGATACTCGAACTACAGTCCGTGTAGCGCCTTCCAGACAAGCGGGAGCCGTAAGAACACACAAAGGAAGGAAGGGGAAGAACGAGAACACGCACCCGTAAAATTACGAGCGCCGGACTTTCGGGCAGGCCGCGTACACCCGTATTTTTATGGGTGTCGGCGGCTAAGTGTTAACAATTTTAGAGTGTGGGTGACGAAAAGAATATCAGAGAAAAAACTTAATACAGAGTAGCACATTAAGTGCTGTGTATCATAACTTTGTTTCTCGTATGCAAAGTTTTATAGGGAATATATTAGTGTCGTTATATCCCGCACGCTGGTTGTTGTTGCAGCGCGAGATCCTGTCGGCACTGCGGCAGCTGGGGGAGCGGCTGTCGGCACAGGAGCTGCAGTTCTTGGCAGAGGCGGGAGCGCAGGGACCGCCGCCCCCGGCCGCCCGCCACCAGTTCGACCTGCTGCCGCAGGACGGCTCTGATGGCAGCGGTAAGCTGGGGCTGCCTCCGGCATTCAGTTTCCCCGACATCTCTGTGTGTTTGTACAGTGGAAGTGAAGTAGTGCCCCAGAGAACAGTGGGGCGGGGGGAGGGGGACATTACGGTATAACAAATTATCTGGTCCTTTTTGTAAACCAAGGATCAACTGCAACCGCTCAGTCTATTCCTAGTCAATTGCTTCTGGAGGTAGGCACTTCGTTTGTCTTAATCTAAATTTTTGTGCAGTAAAAGTTGATCCTGTTGTAACACAACAAACACTTTCAGGTAATAGATAAAACTCATACAAATCACCTGTCTCCTCCCTTATTGGATGTATCATTTGTGTTTCCTGTATTAGCTTTCTTCATGTGATTCAGTTTTTCATACATGGCATGTCTTTCAGAAATTATTCCAGCATTACTAAAATACGAAGTGTGATATAAATGTAATGGGAATATTGTTTTTCATAAAGCACCTTCATTTATTTATCAACATCAACTTTGTCCCCCTTGAAAGTAATCCGCCTAAGATATAATACACTTGTGCCAGAGCTTTTTCCTGTTTTGGAAGCACTTATGGAACGCTCTTTTTATTACAGTGTGTGGTTCCTTCAGCAATTCGGTTTTTTATTTCGTCAATGGTGTCAAAACGATCTCCTTTCACAGATCTTTTCAGCCTCAAAAATAGAAAGAAGTCACAGGGGCCATGTCCGGAAAATATGATGGCTGAGGCAATGTAACACTTTTATTTTTGTGCCAAAAACTCGTGAACGAGCATAGAGATATGAATGGGAGCATTATTGTGATACAATTTCCATGAGCGGATTTATCACAGTTCTGGTCATTTCTTCGGATTGCTTCATGCAAACGACACACAACTTCAAATTAGTATTCCTTACTGACTGTATGGCCATAAGGCAGGAACTCGTAATGCATTATCCCATTGTCATTGAAGAAAACAGTGAGAAGAACCTTCACATGTGGTGAAACTTTTCAAATTTTTGTTTCGGTTTGGCTCTTCGGGTACTTTTCATTGGGCCAATTGGGTCTCAGTTACGACGTCCTACCCATATATCTATGTTCGTCACCTGTTATGACCTCCTTTAGAAGTCTAGAGTGTTGCCAACTTCATTCAGCAATCCTTGAGTCAAGTCTGCAAGATGTCATTGTTGTTTGATATTGCGCAGTTTTGGTAAAAACTTTGCTGCTACGCTTTTTGTGCCCAAAACATCCAACAAAATTGCTTGGCATGAACTGAATAGTACGCCAATGTCTTGAGCAACTTCTGTGATGGTGGCTTGGTGATTTTCGAGAACAGCTTTCTTTATTTCTTCTGCACTGTCATCTATAGTTGATGTTCTAGGGTGTTGAGGGTGGAGGGTGGTCAATGTCTTCTCAACGCTCTGTGAAATGTTTATACCACTTGTATTCTTCTTCTTCTTCTTCTTTTTTTTTTTTTTTTTCTAGTAAAAATTCGCAAACCACTCGGAAACACAAATAAACTCTTCAACTGTCAACAATAAACTAAATATTCAAAACAGCTGAAAATGCACACGCACATCAGGAACATGTGTACCAAGGTAAAAAAATTGAAGACCAGATGTATAAAACCCTCAAAATTAAAAAATTCCCATTACTATTTTCTCACTCCGTGTCTGTTGGAAGTCAGAACCAGCTCTTTCCCTAGTGAAGTAATAGGCTTCGTATGGCTGCTTGGGGCTTCTATGAACTAATCTTGCTTAAGCCTGATATGAGAACATTTTCTTGAAAAGCATTAATGTAAAATGTAGAATTACATCAATACAGTAATTTGTTTCCTCCAAAACATGTTTTAATTAATATTAATTAAAACCTTGTACTTTTGATAGACTTTGCCTGGGAAAAGTCCAAGTTCAGATTTTCAATCTGTAAAAATCATACTCTGTTTAGTTTTGATTTTTGACATCTTGTAAGTAATTTTTGATTTTGTATGTTATTATTATTATTTTGATAGAAACTGAACATCCCGAGTAATCTTGTGCAACTTAAGAAGAGACCTTCAAAAAAGTAAAACTCCACTTACATCCAATTCAGCACAGATATTTAAGTGTTTGGCCATTATAGAGCATGTGGTACTAAATTTGTAGCTCGACTGACATTTTTGGTTGAAATGGTTGCCACTAGATATTATCTTTACTGTGTGCAGCTTTGAATATTAGACAAAATGTGTGCGTTCAGACCCTGTCCTATAGTGTTGTTTAGGAAATGCTTTCAGAAAAGGATTACTGTAGTGATCCTGAGTTTGACATTGAATTTAGCAGCTTAGAAAGTAAAGAAGAAGAAGAAGAAGAAGAAGAAGAAGAAGAAGAAGAAGATGATGATGATGATGATGATGATGATGATGATATGTTACTTCATTAGAGACATGATGACAATTTGCTAGTTGAGCAACAAGTGCTCACCAGTGGTAAGAGAGAAATACATCCACTAGGCTCCAGCTAGCTCCTCCAGGATTTATGTTCCCAGGAATCCATTGTGAAATACATGGTTAGACTTCATAGCTACACAGAAACTAAAAAATGAATTCAAGTTTCAGGATACTTCACTCAAAGTACACTTCACAAGTGTATTTGGGATTTTATTATTGGTGGTTTTCAAAATTTTGTAATTCATTATTTTCAGGTCCTTATGTGTCTGTATGTAATATCATTCATTACAGGATGTTTAGCTTGGATAAAAAAAGTTATTTTTTTAGCATAATTTGGAAAAAAAAGAAAAAGTTTTTAAGGTGCTAAAGCTGTTCTATCCCCTTGTCAACCTGATTCGTCCATTATACAGGGTGATTCAAAAAGAATACCACAACTTTAAAAATGTGTATTTAATGAAAGAAACATAATATAACCTTCTGTTATACATCATTACAAAGAGTATTTAAAAAGGTTTTTTTTCACTCAAAAACAAGTTCAGAGATGTTCAATATGGCCCCCTCCAGACACTCGAGCAATATCAACCCGATACTCCAACTCGTTCCACTCTCTCTGTAGCATATCAGGCGTAACAGTTTGGATAGCTGCTGTTATTTCTCGTTTCAAATCATCAATGGTGGCTGGGAGAGGTGGCCGAAACACCATATCCTTAACATACCCCCATAAGAAAAAATCGCAGGGGGTAAGCTCAGGGCTTCTCGGAGGCCAGTGATGAAGTGCTCTGTCACGGGCTGCCTGGCGGCCAATCCATCGCCTCGGGTAGTTGACGCTCAGGTAGTTACGGACAGATAAGTGCCAATGTGGACTCTCCATACAGTTGATTGTGGAATTTGCAGCTCTCTGCTAGCTCTGCGAGTCGATTTTCCTGGGCTGCGAACAAATGCTTGCTGGATGCATGCTACATTTTCATCGCTCGTTCTCGGCCGTCCAGAACTTTTCCCTTTGCACAAACACCCATTCTCTGTAAACTGTTTATACCAACGTTTAATACACCACCTATCAGGAGGTTTAACACTATACTTCGTTCGAAATGCACGCTGAACAACTGTCGTCGATTCACTTCTGCCGTGCTCAATAACACAAAAAGCTTTCTGTTGAGCGGTCGCCATCTTAGCATCAACTGACGCTGACGCCTAGTCAACAGCGCCTCAAGCGAACAAATGTACAACTAAATGAAACTTTATAGCTCCCTTAATTCGCCGACAGATAGTGCTTAGCTCTGCCTTTTGTCGTTGCAGAGTTTTAAATTCCTAAAGTTGTGGTATTCTTTTTGAATCACCCTGTATTATAAACCAGCAGCCTATGAGGGTTACTGAATTCTGTTTGATCCACGGAGCCATATAAAAAATTCTGAGCAAATTTGCTGCCACTGTATTTTGGCACAGTTTTCTGGCCATTCTTAGGTGTACAGTGGTGACAGTGCACTGAGTTTTCCTGTTTAACTCTGGTAGCACATGCATGGTGTGCCCAGTTGTTCCTGCATGTGCATTGCTTGAGCATGTGCGCTACTGCTACAACTCTGTGTGCTGCTGTCAGCATTCTCCGTATTGAAAGCTCATCCGAATGATGTCCGATTGATCCTCTTCATGCAGTAAAATCACATAATGCAGTGTGTCAAGTTTTTTACAAGATTCTTTGCTGAATACAACTGGAAATAGCTATAGTAACTAGTAAGTGACAAGAGCCTCAGACAATAATATTACCACTGACTCATTTATAATGGAGTTTCAGAAGGTCAATATAGGGGCCAGTTTTTGTCGCATTATATTTAATTGTTGTTGTTGTTGTTGTTGTGTCTTCACCCAGAAGACTAGTTTGATGCAACTCTCCATGCTACCCTATCATGTGCAAGCCTCCTCATCTCTGAATAACTATTGCAGTCCACATCCTTCTGAATGTGTGTACTGTATTCATCTCTTGGTGTCCTTGTGTGATTTTTACCCGTGACAGTCCCCTTCATCACTAAATTGGTGATCCCTTGATGTGCCAGACTCTCATCAACTGTGCCTGTCTTCTAGTTAGGTAGTGCCACAAATTTCTGTTCTCCCTAATTCTGTTCAGTACCTCTTCATTAGTTACATGATCCATCCATTTAATCCTCAGCATTCTTCTGTAGCACCACATTTCAAAAGCTTCTACTCTCTTCTTGTCTAAACTGTTTAGTCTCCATGTTTCACTTCCCTACATGGCTACACTCCAGACAAATACTTTCAAAAAACACTTGCCAACACTTTAGTCTATATTTGATGATGTTAAAAATTTCATCTTCTTCTAACACTTTGGTTCCCATTGCCAGTCTACATTTCTCTCTACTTCGGCCAGCATCAGTTATTTTACTGCCCAAATTGTAAAACTCATCTACTAATGTAAATATTTTGTTTCCAGTCTAACTGTCTGTGTCACCTGATTTGATTAGGCTACATTTAATTATCCTTGTTTTGCTTTTTTATGTTCATCCTATACCCACCTTTCAAGACATTGTACATTCTGTTCAACTGCTCTTCCAAGTACTTTGCTGTCCCTGCAAACCACAAAGCTTTTGTTTCTTCTCTGTGACCTTAAATTCGTACTTCAAATTCTTCTTTGGTTCTGTTATTGCTTGCTCAACATTGCTTGAATAACATTGGGGTTAGGCAGCAACTCTTTCTCACTCCGTTCTCAATCAAGCCCCTCGACTCTTAAAACTGTCGTCTGATTTCTGTAAATGTTGTAAATAGCCTTTTGCTCCCTGTGTTTTACCCCTGCCACCTCGAGAATTTCACAGAGGGTATTCTAGTCATCATTGTCAAAAAGCTTCCTATAAGTATACAAATGCTATAAACATTGGTTTGCTTCCCTTAACCTGTCTTCTAAGACAAGTCATAGGGCCAGTATTGCCTCATGTGCACCCATTTTTCTCTGGAATCTTCCCTGAGATTGTGTTCTACCAATTTTTCCCATTCTTCTGTGGAGAATTCATGTTTGTACTTTGCAACCACAACTTGTTAAACTGACAATTTGGTAATATTCACACCTACGAGTACCTGCTTTCTTTGGAACTGGAATTATTGCATTCTTCTTGAATTCTGATGATATTTTGCTTGTCACGTCTATCTTGCACACCAGATGGAACAGCTTCATCGCGGCTCTCTCTCCCAAGGCTGTCAGTAGGTCTGACGGAATGTAGTCTGTTCCCGAGGCCTTGTTTAGACTCGAGTCTTTCAGTGTTCCGTCAAATTTTTTTCGCAGTATATCATTTCCCACTTCATCTACATCCTCTTCACTTGCTACAAATTGCCTTCAAGTTCATCTCCCTTGCGTAGACCCTTTATATATTCCTTCCGCCTTACAACTTTCCCTTCTTTGCGTAGTACTGGTTTTCTGTCTGAGCTCGTGATACTCATATAGCTCCTCTTTTCTACAAAAATCTCTTTAATTTTCCTGTAGGCAGCATGCATTTATCTGCTAGTGAAATATGCTTCTAGATTCTCACATATTTCCTCTAGCCATTCCTGCTTGGCGATTTTGTACTTCCTACCAGTCTCATTTGTTAGATGTTTGTGTTCCCTTTTGCCTGCTTCATTTGCTCCAGTTTTACATGTTCTCCTTTAATCAATTAAATCGGACATCTTCTGTGCTATGCAAGGATATCTACTACCTCTTGTTTTTTTACCTACTTGATCCTCTGTTGCTTTCACTATTTCATCTTTTAAAACTGCCCATTCATCTTCTACTGTATTCCTTTCTGCTGTTCTAGTCAAGTGTTGACAAATACTTCTCCTGTGAAACTCTCAACAACCTCTCGTTCTTTCAGTTTATTTAGGTCCCATCTCCTTAATTATATATCTTTTTGTAATGTCTTCAGTTTTAACCTACAGTTCGTAACCAATAAACTGTGGACAGTGTTCGCATCTGCCCCTGGAAACGTTTTACAATTTAAAACCTGGTTCTTAAATATCTGTCCTACCATTATATAATCACTCTGAAACTTTTCGGAACCTCCAGAGGTTTCTTCCACATATACAACTGTCTTTCACACATTCTTAAACAAAGTGTTGGCTACGATTAAATTATGCTCTGTGTAAAATTCTACCAGGTGGCTTCCTCTTTCATTCCTTTCCCCGAGTCCATGTTTACGTATTTTTTCTTTCTTTTCCTTTTCCTGCTGTTGAATAATTTCTTTTATCTCGTCGTACGTTTCTTCAATCTCTTCATCATCTGTAGAGCTAGTTTTTGTATAAACTTTTACTACTGTGATGGATGTGGCCTTCAAGTCTGTCCTAACTACAAACCCCCATTCATCGAATGACCAGCAAAACTAGTGGCCTGGGATAGCAGATTTGCTGTCTCGGAGGAGGCCAGCATGGCGCTGGTGTTCAAAGGTGTGCTCCTCAACAGTGCATATTGTTAGACCTATATAAGATTTACCATACTCGCACAGAGTTTTATAAATGCGTGCCTGGCGCAACTCTTAAGTCATCTTTTACTGATTGCAGAAGTGCCAAGATTTTTAATGGAGGATGAAAGATCACTGTAACCTCAAGTTTTCAAAGTGCGATGCCTGTTTGTGCATAAACATTTACAGTGTGTGTCATCTCGAAGGCCTCTTCCTCGTTCTGCTATTTATATGTCTGTAGTGCTGTCTGTATCTGGTGTGACAAATATCCATTTTACAATTTTGTGGGAAAACAGTTTGGAGATTCCAGGTTGTCGACATCTGAGACGGTACAGGCTCGGTGACTCAGTCGTCGAGAGACCCACTGTTTCAGCCAGGTGGTGACAACTATTTACCTGCAAAGGAATGTCTGAGGGAGTGGGCTTTTGAAATACCAGATTCCCAAGTGTACCGTCACTCTTACGTCGGACTAAGACATCGACAAATGCCAAACGACCATTTTCTTGACGTTTGTATGAAATTTTATGTTTTGACATACAGAGTTTACCCACCTCATAACCGTGGTCACTACTGCACGCTCGTGCAGTGTCACTCGCATCAGAGATGAGCTGGTTCGAATTGTGGTGATGGTGGATCATTTTCGCTGCCAGTCTTTGGCTGACAAGGGAAGAAGAGGTGGTGGAATAAAGTTCCTGATCACCAGTCCTTGCACCATCTAGGGTTAAATTCAAAACCTGTCAGTGTTTCATGAAATAAAGGTGTATGGCACTTGTGGGGCAGTAAGGGATAATCAAATGATCATTAGTTAGCTATGTTGTTACGAAAAGACTCTTAAATTGTCTGTGTGTGCTTTCCACCTACCTCAGTCATCTACAAGAGCACGGAAACTGTTTTTGTGGTTAGCCAGAGAACGATGGAGGACATACCGACCATAATTCCCAGTCAGCAAGTCTACAATATTCTTTGTGCTCGCTCCAAAAAGATGTTCCTCTTCACTATTTACTCAGCGGGATCAGCAGTGATGATGTGGTGTAACGACATATTTGGGTTTTATAGTTTTGATATATGTATGACCATGTGCAGACTTCGTCACCTACGTCAGTTACAACCCACTTCAAAAATGATGCATATTCTTTTTAAATTGTCATAGAATGGTTCTTGAACGAAACTGTAAAACATCAGTTAAGTCGTGTGCAAAGAATTACATCACTTGGGCCAATTGGTTTTCGTAACTTTTTCGAATTTAAATTTCGTTTGTTTCTCCTCAGAAAATTATATCGACACACGTTATCTTGATCTAATCGATATCAGAATCACACATTAAATAAACTTTTTAGATTCAAAGTTGCGGCCAACGCTGTCTGAATCAATAATCTTGTCAAATATATTATTAATCCGTTCACATAACTCTTCATAAATAAATCTTCAAGACACGTGTTTCAGCTTTAGTAGCATACACTATTTTATTAGCTTCCTACACATACAGATGTGAACTTGAGCGTTGACAGACAGTGACTAACATTTCAATAAGATTAAGATCTACATGATGTCATTGTTGTACAAAAAGAGTATAAAACTTCATTTTTAATTTTTAGAAGCACGACGCAACAACTCGGTTCCAGGATCTTCTGTTGCTCCTTGGCTGTCGACCCGCGACGTATAGCGGCCAGCAATTTCCTCTCTGGTCGCGGCAACAAAGATGCTGTCCCCGTTCGTTGCGCCGATCTCTCCGTACATGAAACACATAAAAAAAAATACAAAACTTTTAGATAATTCACATTTATTACAAATAATAAGAAAACACATAAACAAAACTAAATTAAACTTATAGTCACCTGCAAACTGGGCTGACTTTGGTGGATGGGTGACGCTTAATTTCGTCCCACTACATACCCCACCCACAAGCTCAGTTTGTCAGGTTTTAACCGGAATTAAAACTGTTCAATATACAATATTTAACTGTTAATACATTTTCCTCACATTTTACGTAACCTAGAGTCCTTGCTATTAGATAGATTTAATCCTTTTAATACGATATCGTTGTGACTATTTGTCATTTACTCTTAATTGTGCTCTTATGGTAATTCGTAACCGAATATAGGGAGATTGCTCCTCTTCAGTTAATAGTTGCTAATAAATACTAATTTAGTACGTTCTTTAACGTTGTACATTAGGACAGAGCGTTCAAACGGTGATAGATTAGTTTCAGTTTCATTTATTTACTAGAGTTATTCTTTTTCCTAATGCCTTATTTATGCCTGAGGTCAAGAAGAAATCAAGCAAAACTTTCTTTAGAATCTCGGCACGGCTTTCTTTACCTTCGGACACCTTGTTGGGTAATGGCCATTTATTTAGGAGAAACAAGCGAGAGAGCCCCGTTTGGTGTGTTCTATATTAACACTATTGCAAACCTCTATTAAAGGCACTCTGCTATGTTCTCGTGAGCCATATAGCTCTGGACGCCCATGGTCCCTAAAACTATTAACCATCCCCTTTGGTTCCTACTATCCGAGTAAATTTAAAATATGCAAAATTCCTTTTGACCTAAGAGCAAAATTTCTTCCATATAAATCCCCCTTTGGGTTATCTTTCTCTTTTTGAAGTACCAGTAGATTATTGTAGAACACATGTTTAAGCTTTCTGTCATTTATTTAAAATAACACGTAACTATCACGAAAAACTTCACATGAATAAACTATGAACGCTCTTCCGTATGTAACATATACTAAATATTAACTTATTTAGGAATGAAGAATTTCATTTGATCAACACTATATAATCCTTTAATTACACCTGATGAAGGTTCCATAAGAAGTAATGCTTTGGGATGTACAATCTTATGTACAACATATGGACCTTCAAAGATAAAGAAGAATTTTCTACATTCCTTACCGATCTTAGAACTTTTAGGATGAGATCGTACTAACACAAGATCTCCTACCTGAAATGAGGGTTCTACAGCCTGTTGATTATAACTTTTAATTCTCCGTTCGGCATTTTTTTACAATCTGTTCGCAAACTTTTTCGTCTGGAATATCTTGTTGTATCTCATTTACTGGTGGCCAAGGTAAAGCAGCTAGTAAAGGCTCACCTATAAGTCGTTTGCCTAAAATTTCTATAGGTGATAATCCCGTCGTTAGGTGAGGCAATTCATTTAATATCTTTTCGAATTCAGGCATTAGTTTGGCCCACCGAGTATGTTTATGTGCACAATAAGTTCTACATAATCGTCCTAATTCTTTCATGACTCTTTCTACTAAATTACTTTGAGGGTGATATTTCGAAATTAAGATATGTTTGATTCCATATTGTCTTATCATATCTTGAAATCTTTGACTAATAAAGGCACTACCGTTGTCAGACATAAGTCGTTTAGGAATGCCCCAGTTAACAAAGTAATTTCGGGTGAGGCAGCGTATAACGCTTGCTGTATTCGCTCGTTTCAAAGTATACAGTTTCACATGTTTGGACCAACATTCCATTACAACAAACACATATGTTAATCTTCCTGAACTACGAGGCAGAGGGCCGAAAAAATCTAATGATAGTAGATCCCACAGACCTCGAGGAATTACAGCATATAATTTATAACGCTTGGATTTGTTATTAACTTTAACCTTTTGACAGGTTTCACAAGCCCTAATAATACTTCTCACAATACGTGACATATTTTTGAAATAATAATACTTCATTAGATGTTTAATACATTTATGAATTCCAAAATGCCTGTAACCTTCATGAATATAAGTAATTAACTCGTCCACAACAGTTTTCGGAATGCAGATTTTCCATCTCTGGTGTTCCCTCTGTGCTTTCCAATACAACAAGTCGTTAAAATATAACCACACACCCCGGGTGTTAACTGCTTCGTCCCCATTATTAAGGTTTTGTATAATTCGTAGAATAACATTTTTCTTTCCTTTATGTAATACGGTAACCTACTACTTAGGACTCGTATTAGATGACTTTCAATTAATTTAGCACGGTTTAAATTCCATTCAAAATAATTCCTATAACCTCTCCACCGTTTAGAATATGGAGGAGGGGCTAACAACTCTAAAGTTAAGTGTTGTTGTTTTCGTCTTGACCAATAATTTTGTTTAAACTGCTTAACAAAATCATCCCAATCCCTGAATTCATTTCTATGCAGTACTGCCCATTCCGCAGCTTCTGCTTCTAAATGTCCTATTACAAATTGAATGCGTTTTTCACTACTCCATTTAGAAGATAATGATGTTTCAAAAGCTTTTATAAAGATTATAGGATGAAGTTCGCCTCCTGGTTTGAATACAGGAAATCGACTTGCTACATTTGAATTTGCCGTTATGTCATCCAGACATTCTGCGAGAGAAATAGTCGGATTTTGTTTAGATTGCAGAGATGGAGTTGCATCGGATTGGCTTGCCGTGATTGCTTTATTCATATTGTTGTCTTCCGTGCTAGCAAATTCGATGCGACTGTTGTCTCTGATTATGTTATTACCTCTGCTACCTGAAATGTTCTCGTTATTATCTAATTCCGATAACCGTTTAGTAATTTCCTGTATCCGCATTTCTGTATTGGATACGCGATTAGCTAATATCGATTCTTCACTGTGTTCACGATGTGAACGCTCTGTACCTTCGTCAATATTATTATCTTTGGCAGTCTCAAGATTACTGCATATTTCAGTAATTAAAAATTTCATGTTTTCGATTTCGGTATGGTCCTTTTCTACTTGATGAGTTAATGTTTCTAATTCTACATTATCTATTGAAGAAATCTCTACAGGTTTGGTAGAGACCTCTTTAATAGATTTCAATAATTCTCTGCGAACAGTTTCTGTTTGCATAGAAAATTCATCTCGTAACATATCGTTATTTTTCTGTATTTCATTTACAACTAAGATATTGACACTATCTAGTCTCTCGGATAAGTCAGTAATATCGTGTCGCATGCGAGCTTTTTCCTCGCGCGATTCCTGGATATGTTCTTCTAACCTTTTACAATTATCAGCAATCTTATTACTAAGTCCTACTAATTTTTCCTGCATTTCAACTTTAGAAGACTCTATTTTATCACTTAATTCTCGACTGGTTTCATTAAGATATTCCTGCAACCTGTCTGTTGATTTTGTTAGCTCCCCTTTAAGTCTAGCAGTAGATTCCTCGTTAGACTGTTTTAATCTAGCCATAGATTCTTCGTTAGACTGTTTTAATTCCTCTTTTAATCTAGCAGTAGATTCCTCGTTAGATTGTCTTAATTCCTGTTTTAGTTCCTGTTTCAATCTAGCAGTAGATTCCTCGTTAGCCTGTTTTAATTCCTCTTTTAATCTAGCAGTAGATTCTTCGTTAGATTGTTTCAATTTAGCGATCGCCCTAAAAAGGGCTCTCATGCTCCTATCGGACATAGATTGCTCTTCGTCTGACATTTCACTTCCCGACATTATTGTAAGATATTAACTATTTACCCACGCAGACTTGGAATCAACAATCCTATAAAAGCACACTTCCTATGTACAACACTCCACTTCCAACTTGAAACAAACTCACCGGACACTAATATTGTAATTTGTAGTTCTCGATGATCAGTGTGCTGCTATGGGCTGCAGATGTAACAGCCGTCGATGCAGCCGCTGAGATGCTGCGACCCCGCTTCCGCAACCGGCAGGACGCTGAGTCGAACACCGGAAACGTCGCTAGCTGCAACCACGCCCGGCACCGCCGTAGACAGGCGAAGCCCTCAGCAACACCTCTAATACCAGCCGGAGGAACGCCCCGCAGCTGACGTACTGGGCCTATTAGTTTAGGGAGAAAAAAGGTTGTCGGGGTTTGCAGCGTTCAGCTGCTGCCCAACAGACGCGCCTTCTCGTGGAACAACTGCGTGACCGTACTGCTTGGCTGCACTCCGTCAGATGCCCACACCCGCGAAGTCGCCGCTGGCTGGTGAAGGCTCCACGAAAACTCGCGTTGACTTCGGAAGGACTCTTGATGTTTCGTTTCGTACCTGTGTGCCTTAGTTGCACACAAGTCCTGTTTCTAAGGTCGCCACGGTGTGGTGTAACGACGTATTTGGGTTTTATAGTTTTGATATATGTATGACCATGTGCAGACTTCGTCACCTACGTCAGTTACAACCCACTTCAAAAATGATTCATATTCTTTTTAAATTGTCATAGAATGGTTCTTGAACGAAACTGTAAAACATCAGTTAAGTCGTGTGCAAAGAATTACATCACTTGGGCCAATTGGTTTTCGTAACTTTTTCGAATTTAAATTTCGTTTGTTTCTCCTCAGAAAATTATATCGACACACGTTATCTTGATCTAATCGATATCAGAATCACACATTAAATAAACTTTTTAGATTCAAAGTTGCGGCCAACGCTGTCTGAATCAATAATCTTGTCAAATATATTATTAATCCGTTCACATAACTCTTCATAAATAAATCTTCAAGACACGTGTTTCAGCTTTAGTAGCATACACTATTTTATTAGCTTCCTACACATACAGATGTGAACTTGAGCGTTGACAGACAGTGACTAACATTTCAATAAGATTAAGATCTACATGATGTCATTGTTGTACAAAAAGAGTATAAAACTTCATTTTTAATTTTTAGAAGCACGACGCAACAACTCGGTTCCAGGATCTTCTGTTGCTCCTTGGCTGTCGACCCGCGACGTATAGCGGCCAGCAATTTCCTCTCTGGTCGCGGCAACAAAGATGCTGTCCCCGTTCGTTGCGCCGATCTCTCCGTACATGAAACACATAAAAAAAAATACAAAACTTTTAGATAATTCACATTTATTACAAATAATAAGAAAACACATAAACAAAACTAAATTAAACTTATAGTCACCTGCAAACTGGGCTGACTTTGGTGGATGGGTGACGCTTAATTTCGTCCCACTACAATGACTACTGTACATAAAAGTTTTGAGTTTTAACCAGTTGATATACTCAGTAAAAGTTCATATGCACCAAATGTAAGTATTAGTATTGTAACTAATATCTCTATCAGTGATAGCACCATTAACAGTTCAGAGGTGACCTCTACAAGAAGTTCCAAGTAAAATGGCCCATCACCCCTGTAATCACCAAAAGTTAATTTCTTGCCTTAAAAGTGGAAAATAATCTCCCCACTTGCCATACGAGTTGGTCAGCAGTATGGGTGGTGCACAAACAGTTTCCCCTAAGTGTTACACGAACTGCACAGTCCTCAAGAGTTCACTCCGTACTTTTACCATAAACACATTAAAGTCTGTCCAGCTCCGATGTCATCCGAGGCACAATACGTGACGCTGGCATTTGGGTGATGTGGACAGTTTGATGTCTCGGAGTGAAGTGCCTCCTTTTACTACCCCTCTAGACGTTTTCGTATTGGGGCACATCTAACCTACGCACAGGTCTTTGGTTTGCCTTCCCCACAACATTTTCTCTGTGCTCTTTCCAATTTAAATTGTTCGTAATTGTAGTTCCCAGGTATTTAGTTGAATTTGTGGTCTTTGGATTAAACTGATTAATCATGTAACCAAAATTTAACAGATTCCTTTTAGCACTCGTGTATCTAAATGGATCCTTTCTCATCTACGTGGGTACTCTGCA
The DNA here is from genome assembly GCF_021461395.2 of Schistocerca americana. Lineage (NCBI taxonomy): Eukaryota > Metazoa > Arthropoda > Insecta > Orthoptera > Acrididae > Schistocerca > Schistocerca americana. Next base: position 153,891,649 of record NC_060129.1, read on the forward strand.
AATCACTCTTAGTGCCTGGCAGAAGGTTCATAAAACCTTTTTCACAATAATTTTCTATTATTCCACACCCCAACAGCATGCGGTAAAAGCAAACACCTATGTCTTTCCGTGTGAGCTTTGATTTCCCTTGTTTTATTATGAAGATCTTATCTCCCGATGAAGGTCAGAATCAACAAAATATTTTTGCATCCAGAGGCGAAAGTTGTTGATTGAAATTTTGTGAGAATATTCTGCTGCAGCGAAAAACAACTTTGCCTTAATGCTGTACTTCCCAAATACTATATCATGTCCGTGACACACTCCCCCCTATTTTGCGATAATACAAAACATGCTGCTCTTCTTTGATCTTTCTTGATGTACTCTGTTAATCTTATCTGGTAATGATCCCAGACCCAGGGTGTATACGACCCGGGAGATCCGGGAAAAACCCGGAATTTTTTCATCCGGAAGTAAACCGGGAAAAACCTGGGAATTTTTTAGAATTCCGGGAATTCTTCATTGTTTTAGTTTTCTGTTAAATTTTTGTAATTTTGACGGGTAAAAACCGATACTTTAACAATGGATATTACTGTATCCCGCTACTGCAGAATAACACTTCAACAATAAAATATAAACGAGAGAAAAGAACAAAAATTACTTAAATTGCAAAGGAAATGCGCCATATACGACGACGACACACAGTGCTCATGCAAGCGTGTGCCAACAGCAAAATCTGTCAAAGGCTTTAGGAAGACTATGCAATGCTTCATAACAAAAAATTACCTCCGATGAGCGTGAAGTCACAACTGTTTACGTTAGATTCGTTTTAGCAGTTACGAGCGGGCTGTTGTGCATGCGCAGTTGAGTCGCGTTTGAGCAGTAGATTCTCCCGCTTCTAGCTACAGGAATGTAGTTGTTGGCTGTGCAAGCAGCTAGATGCTACCGGGAAAAGGGGGTGCCAAATTCATATTCTTGAAGAAAAAAAAGCTTGATTCACAAAGTGCTTAGCATCCAGCGCACGTTGGTCTATCGATTATTCATATGATTTTGAAACGCATCCATGTAGAACATTTTTGAACACGTTTTAAGTTGATTTCTGAATGAATCATAAGTTGACTTTTGAATGTATACATAGTGTACGTGATGTCTCTGTCAGGAGAATCCTCGTTGCATCTAGAAATCAACTTTCCGCAGACAAAAGGAGATGGGGCTATACGAGCTGAGCGGAGTAAAGCCGAACGGATGAATGCCAATCGTTGTCCAATTATATGATTGATTGGGTTTGCGAATGATCAGCGTTGTTATAATTACTAGCAAAATCCATAGAATCAGACTACCAGAATGAAAATAAACAACTGACAGGAATAACAGGTGAGAAAGATCACGTATTATCTTCTCGGCGTATCCAAGAAAATGAAATTTTGACAGAAAATTTTTGGCCAGATCACTACACTAGTGAGGACCATTTGTACAGGCCCCGGCTAGCAGCCGTTTACCGTATTTACTCGAATCTAAGCTGCACTTTTTTTCCGGTTTTTGTAATCCAAAAAACCCCCTGCGGCTTAGAATCGAGTGCAACGCAAGCGAAAGTTCTGAAAAATGTTGGTAGGTGCCGCCACAACTAACTTCTGCCCTCGAATATATGTAGCGCTACACAGGCATGCTTTGTAGGCACAATGCTAAATACTGGCGCCAAAACCTCTGCGTCAGTAAATAAATTTTTTTTAAAAAAAAGGTGGAAGACGAGCTTTTTTTCTCCGCACCGAGTTTAGACGACTGCATTTTCATACATTATCCAACGAAGTAAATACAAGTTCCGTATTGTTCATCTTCGAATGTAGCAGAATTTCAATGTACTACGAAAATCCGACTGGCAAGACTGTTAGGGATGTTTGTCAATATGGCCTACTCTACGTTCTGAATTTTTTCCTACCTGTGAGAAGAGATGGTTGCTAATAGGAACCAGATGAAATTTGAATCACATGCAGTATTGTCTTCACCATAAGAATAATACGAATATAAACATTTTGCCATGTATTCTTTCGTGTTTGCTGCATCTCATTTAAATCCTGTCTGCCTAATAAACTACGAAACTAGAGTGAGACAACAGCAAACACGGAAGAATATACATATCATGTTATGTTATATTCGTATTACTCATATTCCTAATATTGATACAGTCAGAAATGAAGCACGGCAACTGACTAGACTTTTAAATCTAAGATGACTCTAATTTCTGTGCAGAACTTGATGCACTAAAGAAGCGGCCGCAGAGATTTTCAAACGGATAAAATTTTTTGCCTAACTCTCATTCAGAACATGTAATATCATACGCAGTCTATTATTTGGTTCTTGTTGATCATTATCAAAGAAAGCAGCAGTGTAAGCAGCAACAAATAGCAGTCTCTTGCCATTGTTATGCTAATGAGACGATTCGTCTCTCTTTCTTTTTTAATTGTAAGGGCCCCCCAGGGGGTCCACAACTCTTTCGTGGATACGTGCGTGGCGAGCACGGGGCCCCGAGCCATTGCAGCCTTCTTTCTCTCCCGGGCTGCATTTCCTTTCCCTTCCCCTCCTTTCCCCTCCATACCCCTTTCCCCTCGCCCTCTCCTCTCCCTCTATTGGTGTCCTTGCTTATGTTGGCCCCCGCTATCCTCCTGGTTCTGTTGGTTTTACACTCTGGCTTTGTTGCGTAATCATCTCCTCCTTTTGGCATTCCTTGGTCCCCCTCTGAGGTTTGACCTCCATTCCAAAATTTCTCTTCCGTAGTGTGAGCCATTTGGGGAAGAGCACCTTACCTAGTGTCTCCGACGTGTGCCCTCCTAGTATATTCCACCTTTTCTTCTACGTCGTTGTCTGATGCTAGGGTGCATAGCCAGCACGGTAGCCAGCCCGTGTGGTGGGGTCGCTATGTACCCTTTTGGTTGAGCCCCCTGAACACACAGGGATCACACTTCTGATACCTGAGCTGTGACCTCCTCATGCATGCCTTGGAGTGGTTGCTCGTCATCCTGGAGCATCGGAACTCCCGGCAATGGCCGCCGTGCCAGACGGCCCTTGCTGTGGCTGGGTGGCGCCCGTGAGGAGAGCCCCTGATCGGAGTGGGTGGTATCAGGGCGGACGCTATGCAGATGAAACGCATAAGGGTCCAAACCTCTGGCCGCTCTTCTGCGGCCGTCTCTCTGCATGGTACTGATTCCTCAAGTGCTGCTTCTCTTGCCCCTTCGGCCTTCCCTTCCGTGGCTACCCCCTGGGAGGAGGGTCAGGCCCGTCGTCTAGGGGCAAAACCTTTCCCCCGTTACCTAGTTTGCACCAGGACTGATGGAGATACTTTCACCAGTGTCAAACCTTTATTCTTTGTGGAACACATTGAAGACAAGTTCGGCGAAGTGGACTCCCTGAGCAAGATGCGGTCGGGTTCATTACTGATAAAAACTGCTTCGGCTGCCCAATCTGCGGCCCTTCGTGCCTGTACCCATCTTGGCACAATTCCCGTGTCCATTACCCCTCACCAGTCTCTAAATATGGTACAAGGTGTGATTTTTCACAGAGACCTCATCCTTCAAACTGATGAGGAACTTCGGGACAATCTCGGACGGCGGGGTGTTCACTTTGTTCGGCGTGTTCAGAAGGGTCCTAAAGATAATCGTATTGATACTGGTGCCTTTATCCTGGCCTTTGAAGGGGATACCCTTCCTGAGAAAGTTAAGATTATGGTCTATCGCTGTGATGTGAAGCCGTACATCCCACCTCCTATGCGGTGTTTTAAGTGCTTGCGTTTTGGCCACATGTCTTCTCGCTGTACCCAGGACCCTCTCTGTGGTGACTGTGGACGTCCACTCCATGAGGGGAGTCCCTGTGTTCCCCCTCCTGTATGTGTAAATTGTCATGGTAGTCATTCTCCACGTTCAGCAGATTGCCCAGTCTATAAGAAAGAAAAAAAGATACAGGAGTATAAGTCTCTTGATCGTTTAAGCTACACAGAGGCCCGTAAGAAATATGCACGATTGCACCCTGTGTCCATGACATCTAGTTACGCCTTGGTTACATCTTCATCCCTTCCTCCCCCTTCCTTACCCCCGTCCCGGACCCCTCTCCTTCCCCCCTCCCCTGCGGCTCCCACACCTTCTCCTCTGGGCGCCGCTCCCCCTCAACAGCCGGAGAAGTGTCCCACTCCTTCGGCGTCTGCCGGTCAAGGGCGCCTCTCCCGGGATGCCCCTTCCCGGCACCTTCCAGGTCAAAGGTCTGCTGCAGCGCGGCGACCGCGGTAGCCGCGGTCTATCGGCCCCCAGGTCGCCCGGTCTCTTTCTGTTCCTGATCTTGCTGCAGCTGGCTCCATTATGCCACACAGCCCTCCTCGATCTCAGCCTGAAAAGAAGAAGAAACATAAGTCCCGGGACAAAGAGCCTCTGGTGTCACCGGAGGTCCCTTCCCCGGCTTCACAACCGGATTCTGACCTGTCGTTTATGGATGTCGCCCCCTCCTTGTCGGTGACGGGTGGGGACCCGGCGGTATGACTGGATTTAGCGTGTTCAGCCCTCATTTAAACCATCGTTCTGTGGTTCTCCAATGGAATTGTAATGGCTACTATCGTCACCTTCCGGAATTGAAATCCCTTCTTTCGTCCTACTCAGCAGCTTGTGTGGTTCTCCAGGAATCTCATTTTACTGATGCTCACTCACCGACCCTCCGTGGGTTCCGTGTTTTCTGTCGAAATCGGGTCGGACCCTTGCGGGCTTCTGGTGGCGTTTGTACGTTGGTCCGTACAGACATTGCTAGCACGTGGATTCCTCTCCAAACTACATTGGAAGCAGTTGCTGTTAGGGTCCACTTAGACTCTGCAGTCACAGTATGCAATCTTTATCTCCCTCCTGACAGGACTCTTACACCTGCTGCCTTAACCACCCTTCTTCAGCAACTTCCTCCTCCCTTCCTCCTCCTTGGGGATTTTAATGCTCATCATCCTTTGTGGGGCAGTGCCTTTCCATCTAGACGAGGTCTTCTTATCGACCAATTTATTGCAGACCACGACCTGTGCCTTCTTAATGATGGCTCCCCTACTCATTTCAGTGCTGGTCATGGTACCTTTTCTGCCATTGATCTTTCTCTTTCTTCTCCCTCTCTCCTCCCTTCATTACACTGGTCGCCACACGACGACCTTTGTGATAGTGACCATTTCCCGTTGATTATCACGCTCCCTTCCCGCTCCCCGATGGAGAGGTTACCTCGTTGGTCTTTCCACCGCGCCGATTGGCCTCTATATACTGCACAGGTCGAGTTTTCTCCCTCTTTGTCGGGTTGTATTGATGACGTCCTACGTGACGTGTCTGACGCGATTGTTCGCGCTGCTAACCTTGCTGTCCCGCGCTCATCTGGACAATTTCGTCGTCGGCAAGTCCCGTGGTGGAGTACGGCCATTGCCATTGCCATCCGTGATCGCCGTCGAGCTTTGCAACAGTTTAAGAGGCACCCATCTGTAGCCAGCCTTTCTACCTTTAAGCGCCTTCGCGCTAAAGCCCGTTATTTAATCAAACAGAGCAAGCGGATATGTTGGGAACGATTCGTTTCTTCCCTTGGTTCCACTGTCCCTCTGTCACGGGTATGGGCTACACTTCGCTCTCTCCAAGGTTGCCATCGGCAGTCCACCCTCCCAGGCCTTCACCTCCCAGATGGCATTTGTACGGACCCATTAGTTCTCGCAGAACATCTTGCGACCCATTTTGCAGTGGCATCAGCGTCGGCCTCCTATCCAGCTGCTTTCCTTCATCAAAAACAGCAGGCTGAAGCTGTCACCTTATGTTTCACCACTTGTGAGTCAGAATCTTACAACGAACCTTTCACTGAATGGGAATTTCTTTCTGCTCTATCTGCTTCTCATGATACGACTCCTGGCCCAGATTCCATTCATAACCAGCTGCTTCAACATCTCAGTGCTCCACAACGGCACCATCTTCTTCGGGTGTTTAACCGTATATGGCTCCAGGGTGACTTCCCTTCTCAGTGGAGGGATAGCATTGTGGTTCCTGTCCTTAAGCCTGGTCAGAACCCCCTATCTGTTGACAGCTATCGGCCAATTAGTTTGACCAATGTTGGTTGTAAGTTACTTGAACGGCTGGTAGCCCGTCGGCTCACTTGGGTCCTCGAATCTCGGGATCTATTGTCCCCTTACCAGTGTGGCTTTCGAGAGGGACGATCTCCAATCGATCATTTGCTTCGCTTGGAATCCGCAGTTCGGCAGGCTTTTTCCCAGCGCCGCCATTTGGTTGCAGTGTTTTTTGACCTTCGCAAGGCCTATGACACGGCCTGGCGCCATCACATCTTACTAACCCTTCATCAGTGGGGTCTTCGGGGCCCACTCCCGATTTTTATCCGCCAGTTCCTGATCCATCGGTCATTCAGAGTTCGAGTTGGTACTGCTTTTAGTTCTCCACGGACCCAGGAGACGGGCATCCCACAGGGTTCTGTCTTGAGTGTCCTTCTTTTCCTCATTGCTATCGATGGACTTGTGGCCTCTGTCGGTCCCTTGGTCGCCCCTGCCCTGTATGTGGATGATTTCTGCATTTGGGTTAGTTCCTCCTCGATGCCATCTGCAGAACGGCAGCTCCAGGTGGCTATACGGCGTGCCTCTGCATGGACCCTCTCCCACGGGTTTCAATTCTCTGCTTTAAAATCGCGGGTGGTCCACTTCTGTCGCCGTACTACGGTCCACCCTGATCCAGAGCTCTATCTCGCTGCACAAAGATTGCCTGTGGTTCCACAGTTTCGTTTCCTAGGTCTTCTTTTCGACAACAAGCTCACTTGGCTGCCCCATATCAGACTCCTGAAGGTAGGATGTTTCCGTAAACTCAATGTCCTTCGCTTCCTTGCCCACTCCTCCTGGGGTGCGGACCGTTCCCTCCTCCTCCGTCTTTATCGTGCTCTAGTTCTGTCACGTTTGGACTATGGTTGTCAAGTTTATGGTTCAGCTGCTCCTTCCACGCTGCACGTGCTGGATCCAGTCCACCATCGTGGTATCCGTTTGGTCACCGGTGCCTTCCCTACTAGCCCTGTTGATAGTCTCCTGGTTGAAGCTGGGATCCCCCCCCTTTCTGTTCGGCGGTCCCAGCTTCTGGTGTCTTATGCCCTTCCTATCCGTTCTTCTCCCGCTCATCCTTCCTATTCTATCCTATTCCCAGACCATGGACGTCGCCCGCCTGACTCCCGCCCTCGGGCGGGTTTACCGGTTGGGCTGCGCCTTGCGTCTCTTACCCGTGATTTTCGGCTTCCTTCTTTGTCCTGTCTTCCTCGCTCCCTCCCCTCCACCCCTCCTTGGTTAGTTCCTCGGCCTCGAATTCGGATGGATCTCCGCCGCGGTCCGAAAGATTCCATCCCCCCGGTGGTGTTCCGTTCCTTTTTCCGCCAAATTTTATGGGAGTTTCGGGATGCTGTTGTTTTTTACACTGATGGCTCTAAATCTGCTGATCATGTTGGGTATGCCTTCACGTCCTTTGTTGGAACGGAAAATCATCTACTGCCACCCTCATGTGGGGTGTTTACTGCGGAATTGATGGCAATTTCCCGGGCCCTTACCTTTATTAAACAATCCCAACACAACCGCGTTTTGTTATGTACGGACTCGATGAGTGGCCTTCTTGCTATTGACCGGTGTTTTTCGCGCCATCCCTTGGTCTCTGCCATCCATAGCCATCTCGCTGATCTTCACCGTGCTGCTTGTTCCATTGACTTCCTATGGGTCCTGGGCCATGTGGGTATCCCGGGTAATGAGCTCGCTGATCGTTTGGCTGGGGGAGCAGTTACTTACCCCCCGTTTTCTGTAACCCCTCCTGCAGCGGATTTACGGCTTCACATCAAATCCCACTTTGCACAGTCATGGGCCAATTCTTGGGAGGCTACTCCACTGTCTAATAAACTTCGTGCCATTAAGGTGAATACAGGCCCATGGCGTTCTTCCTTTAGCCTCTCCCGCAAGGACTCGACCACACTGTGTCGTCTCCGCATTGGCCATACCAGGCTGACCCATGGTTTCCTTTTGCGTGATGAGCCACCCCCGCTATGTGGTTGTGGAGCCTTCCAGTCAGTGGCCCACATTTTGGTTGAATGCCCCCTTCTTTTGGCTCTGCGTGCTAAGTACAGACTCCCCCACACTTTACCTTTGATGTTGGCTGACGATTCCCGGATGGTCTCTCTGGTTCTAGGTTTCCTCCGGGAGAGTGGTTTTTATTCTCAGTTTTAAAGTTTTTAATCTCCCTCTGGTGTTGGGGCAGGGCGGTGAGTGTTTGGGTGTCTCCCACTGTGGGCAGTGTTCAGAGATTCCCGATTCACCTCCCTGACCGGAATCCTCTTTTCTTTCCCTTTTACTCTGTTTTTACCCCTTCTTTTTAAGGCTTGGTTAGTTTTTCTATTCCCATACGTACTTTCTGCATTATAGCAGTTGTACCTTTTAAGTCACAGGTGGTCTTGCCTATGCTGTTTCAGCATAGTGTTGGGTTCGTTCTCTTGCCAACTTCCCTCATTTGTTTTTACTAATGACAACGTGACTGCCCTTTTACGTTTCCCCTTTATCTGTTTTATTTTTCTGACTATACTGAGATGTCCCGTTAGCAGAATGGAGTCTCTTTGAAACAAGGGACTGATGACCTTGCTGTTTGGTCCCTTTAACCTCAAACAACCAACCAACCAATTGTAAGGGGCAATAGCGCGCACAAAAGAAAGCCATGCCGCGAGCGGTAAACACGCACTATCAGCATGCGACAAACAATGCATGACAGAGTTCAGATCAAAGCAAAATAAGCAATCGATTCAAATAGGATGAAGCACGTGAAAAAGGAAGGGTACCCGTATAAATACGGTCGGAGCGCCTGACGCATAGCAATGGCTAACTGGTAAAGCTTTACTGCTAAGCTTACGACTCGAAGCAAACGACTGTAGCTGTATCGTCATTCATTCGACCTAAATTGTGTCTCATATTACAATGGACCAACTTTGTTTCGATTTGGAGGTGCGGCCTAAAACTTTTCTCTCCCCTTGAATTTCGTGTCTCAAATTTCAGGTGCGGCTTAGATTCGGGAAATTTTTTTTCCCCTTTATTTCGAGTCTCATTTTTCAGGTGCGGCGTAGATTCGAGTGCGGCTCAGATTCGAGTAAATACGGTAAGTTCTATTCTGGAAGTAACGCGGAAAACGTGTTGTGCGAACATGTAACAATGACTAACCGGAGAATAATTGCGGGATAACTAAACCTGTGATTCTGGCCGGGTTAGTGAAGTTAATCGGTGAACAGATTTTGACAATGGCAGGAATAGCTACAGAATTGGTGATGACAAGATTGTTTGTTAGAATGAGGAAGGAGAAGAAACGGGGACATCACACAAATTATGGAAGAATAAGACAATTCCAAATTTATATAAACATTTCGTAATACTACTTTTCGATCTCGTACTTGAGACAATGGTGCGTATGAATGAAATGTGAAACTATTTCCTAGCATAAAGCTTTTTGTTTGTATTAGGCCTCATAGGCATTTGATATTGGTACTTTGTGAATGATATTCTGTTGTTATAAAAATGACAATTTCTGCCAAAACAGTCTCATTTATTAGATGTGTGTTACAAAATTGCTACAATATTAGAAAGGCCTATTTTGTTTTATCTAGCAGATAGTGACAAAATAGACGTTATCAGATCAAGAAACCACACCAGTCTTGGGTATTATTTGTATTATTTGTATTAACAGTTTTTTCAGTATTAGATAAGTACATTTCGATTTTGCATGTAGCAAAACGTTTGATGAACTTTGATGAGGTAATAGATTCTTTCGCAGAAAGGAAAGCACGCCATGTAAAGCTGTAGGAAGATTAGGTAGAAAAAAATGCTAGGAGCTAATTGAAGAAATGTGTACTTCATTGTTTGGCCCTTGTCTTCATTGGTTTTATGTATCCTGTATTTAATTTTATGCCACACAAAACAGCAAGTTGTTAGCTAATAGGCAATAAAGAGTGCAAATTTTCTGAAGAGTTCTTGTTCTCCCGATTACAAATAATCCCATTCGCTATTAATTGCGAGATTTTTTTAGAGGGCAGGCTGTCAAACTGGGTGACTGGGAGCAGGAGAGGCACCACAGGACATTTCAATTTCCACTGTCCTGAATATAGTTTGATGCCATCCATTACAAAATATCATCATCATCAGCCAATTCAATCATTAGATGATGTGGCCTCTTCGAGTCGTGGATTCAGGTAGGCTTTCAGAAGTCTTCTCCAAGTGGGACGGTCTTGGGCAGTTCTCTGCCAGGTGTTACCAGCTATCTTCTTGATGTCTTTGTCCCATCTGTCTGGTGGTCTTCCTCTAGGCCTCCGGTGCTCTCTCGGACTCCACTCCAGTACTAGCTTCGTCCATCTGTTGTCTTTTCTTCTTGCGACGTGGCCAGCCCACTGCCATTTCAAGGAACCTACTCTCTCTAAGGTGTCATTAACCTTCGTCACAGACCGGATGTCATCTGCCCTTTTCCTGTCCTCTCTTGTATAGCCCAGCATTGATCTCTCCACGGCTCTCTGTGCTGTCCTAAGTTTCCCTTTTGTGAATGAGTTCAGTGTCCATGTCTCGCAGCCATACGTCATCACAGGAAGAATGCATTGATCAAATACTGCTTTCTTCGGATTTACTGGCATTTTTGATCTGAATACTTTTGAATTCTTCCCAAATGCTTGCCAGCCAAGCTTGATGCGTCGATAGATTTCTGGCCTTATATCTCCCTTCATATTTATAATCTGGCCGAGGTAGACATATTCACTGACCTCTTCTAGTAGACTGTCCTTGACTTTCACATCTCCAGCTGGGACCCATTTGTTGGACATTACTTTTGTTTTGGAAAGGTTCACGTTCAAGCCAACCAGCTGACATTCCGATGCAAGATCTGTAACTAAGTTTTGGAGCTCTGCGAGGTCTTTGGCCAGTAAGGCAATATCATCAGCAAATCTCAAGTTGGTAAGCCTTCTTCCATTAATTCTAACAAAGAGATAGAGGGGCTGGCCAGTACTTACCTCAGCTCAGTACAGCCGATAGATACACATAAAACAGAACTGAAAATTTACATTCCTAGCTTTCGGAACTTTGTTCCTTCATCAGGGAGGAGAGAGGGGAAAAAAGGGAAGAAGGGAAAGTGGATTCAGTTACTCACAACCCAGGTTATGAAGCAACAGGGAAAGGTAAACAGGGAGGGTAGCAAGGATGGAGGCATGGTTGTCAGAGGGAAGCCAAAGATATTCTACTGCAAGTACTGTGCCAGCTTCAAACCAAAGAGGATGCATACAGAAGTAAAGAGGTATATAGTATAAAGATAAACACAACTGTGTAGGATGAAAAGATGCGGGAATGGCTGAAGAGGAAAGGGAAAGAGGAGAAGACTGAAGAGTGAATGGGAGTGAGGTTGTTTAACGTAGGTTCAGTCCAGGGGGATGGCGGGATGAAAGGATGTGTTGGAGTGCAAGTTCCCATCTCCGCAGTTCAGAGGGACTGGTGTTGGGTGGGAGAAGCCAAATGGCACGTACGGTGTAGCAGGTGATAGGTTGTAGGTGCTGGTCTACCAGAGCTGAGATACGTTCGGTTGGGGATTTGAAGCCTGCTACAATGGGACGGCCAGGATGGTTCTCTTTGTGGATTTTGGGTAATAGGTAGAAGGTAGGGGTACGTGGCTCAGGTGGAGTGAGTAAGTCTATGGAAGCCGTTGTGAGGCCTTGTGAGGGACCTTGGATTTTTAGGATTTTTTGCAGCTCAGTCTGGATGGAGGGAATGGGATCCTGGGTAACAGCTTTGTAGGTTGAGGTGTCTGAGAGTTGACGCAGTCCTTCTGCCACATACTCCACACGGTCAAGTACGACAGTTGTGGAGCCTTTATCCGCCGGGAGGATGACAATAGAGCGGTCTATTTTCAGCTCCTTAATGGCACGGGATTCAGCTGGGGTGATGTTGGGGGTTGTCGGGATGTTCTTCAAGAAGGACTGGGAGGCAACACTGGATGTGAGGAATTCCTGAAATGTCTGCAAGGGATGGTTTTGGGGGAGGGGAGGAGGATCCCTTTGAGAAGGCAGTCGGAACTGTTCTAGACAGGGTTCAACACTGGGTCTAGTACTTGGGGGCTGTGTTTGGGTAGTGAAGTGATATTTCCAGTTGAGGTTCCGGGTGAATGAGAGGAGATCTTTAACCAGGGCAGTGTGGTTGAATTTAGGTGTGGGGCTAAAGGTTAAGCCTTTGGATAGAACTGATGTCTCTGGAGGAGAGAGGGATCTGGACGAGAGGTTTAGGACTGAATTGGGACTGGTGATATGCGGCATTTGACTGTGGTTATAGTTGAGATTTGGTCTGTGTGGGGTATGTGAGGATGAAGTTGGTAAGTGTGATAAGGAACGAGGTTTTTGGAAGATCTTCACACTTACCAACTTCATCCTCACCCATAATTACTTCACTTTTGAAGGCCAGACCTACAAACAAATCAGGGGAACGGCCATGGGAACCAGGATGGCTCCCTCCTATGCCAACCTCTTCATGGGCCGCATGGAGGAGGCTTTCCTGAAGACCCAACAGCTGCTTCCCCTGGCCTGGTATAGGTTTATAGATGACATCTTTGTGGTCTGGACTCATGGTGAAGAAACACTCCTTAATTTCCTCCATAACCTCAACTCCTTTTCGAATCTGAATTTCACCTGGTCCTTCTCCAAAACCCAAGCCACCTTGCTGGATGTTGACCTCCATCTTGTTGAAGCTCACATCCACACCTCTGCCCATATCAAACCCACAAACAAACAACAGTACCTTCACTTTGACAGCTGCCATCCTTTCCACATCAAACGCTCCCTTCCCTACAGCCTAGGTATTCGTGGCAAACGTATCTGCTCCAGTGACGAATCCCTCAACAACTACACCAATAACCTGACCAGTGCTTTCCTCTCCCGCAACTATCCTGCAGACCTTGTCCACAAACAGATTTCCCGAGCAATACATTCCTCCCCGTCCAACAACAATGTTCCTACCCCCAGACCACACAGAAGCATCCCCCTTGTCACCCAATATTATCCTGGCCTCGAAAACATCAACAAATTACTCCGCCAGGGATATGACTTTCTCAAGTCAACCCCTGAAATGAGATCATCCCTTGACAAAATTCTCCCCACACCACCCAGAGTTGCCTTCGTCGCCCCCCTAACCTCCGTAACATCCTTGTTAAACCCTACAATATTCCCAGACTACCTTCTCTACCCAGCGGTTCCTACCCCTGTAACCGACCCCGCTGCAAAACCTGCCATGTGCATCCCCCCACAACCACCTACTCCAGCCCCGCTACTGGTAAAACATACACAATTCAAGGCAGGGCTACATGTGAAACTACACGTCATTTATCAACTGACATGCCTGCACTGCACAGCCTTTTACATCGGCATGACAACAACTAAACTGGCTGAGCGCATGAACGGACACAGACGAACTGTCCGCCTAGGAGATGCCCAATACCCAGTAGCGGAGCATGCCCTCCAGCATAATTCTAGGGACCTAGGAACCTGCTACACCGTACGTGCCATTTGGCTTCTCCCACCCAACACCAGTCCCTCTGAACTGCGGAGATGGGAACTTGCACTCCAACACATCCTTTCATCCCGCCATCCCCCTGGACTGAACCTACGTTAAACAACCTCACTCCCATTCACTCTTCAGTCTTCTCCTCTTTCCCTTTCCTCTTCAGCCATTCCCGCATCTTTTCATCCTACACAGTTGTGTTTATCTTTATACTATATACCTCTTTACTTCTGTATGCATCCTCTTTGGTTTGAAGCTGGCACAGTACTTGCAGTAGAATATCTTTGGCTTCCCTCTGACAACCATGCCTCCATCCTTGCTACCCTCCCTGTTTACCTTTCCCTGTTGCTTCATAACCTGGGTTGTGAGTAACTGAATCCACTTTCCCTTCTTCCCTTTTTTCCCCTCTCTCCTCCCTGATGAAGGAACAAAGTTCCGAAAGCTAGGAATGTAAATTTTCAGTTCTGTTTTATGTGTATCTATCGGCTGTACTGAGCTGAGGTAAGTACTGGCCAGCCCCTCTATCTCTTTGTTAGTATTTGTTTCACATCTCTATGAGATTTTCCATTAATCATTTAGATCACCTATATTCTTCCATTAATTCTAATTCCCTTACCTTCCCAGCTCAGCTTTGACATAGCCATTTCTAATACAGCAGAGAACAGTTTTGGGGAGATGGGATCGCCTTGCTTGACACCCCTCATGATGCGGAATTCTTGGGTTGATTCGCCGATGTTAACATAAGCTGAAGAATTCTCGTAGATTTTCCTGAGCACTTCAATGTATGCTGCTCCCACTCCTTGCTCACACAAAGCTTGGAGGACAGCTACGTGGCTAACGGAGTCAAATGCCTTTTCAAAGTCAACAAAGGCAATGCAGAGAGGCAGTTGATATTCATTCACTCTGCTTATCACTTCACTAATGGTCAGAATGTGGCCAATAGTGCTAAAATTGCTTTGGAATCCAGCTTGTTCTATAGGTTGGGCTGAGTCTACGGTGGAACTAATTCGGTTTAGCAAGATCTTCGTGAAAATTTTGTACAAAATTGAGAGCAAACTGATAGGACGGTAGTTTTTAATATTGTGAATACTTCCTTTCTTGTGCATCAAAATAATCTTAACCTTGTTCCACGATAGTGGGATTGAAGCATAGTGCAGGCAGGAAGTAAATACTTTTGCCAAGTGATTTATTGTTACCTCTCCTGCCAGTTTGTGGATGTCAACGCTGATCTCATCATCGTCCAGCACTGTTCCCTTCTTCATGCTATCTAGAGCACACTTGACTTCCGATGGGAGTATATCTGGAACACTAGTATATCATTTATTTAAATTAGATACACTCAAATTTTCCCCTGGATTGCTATACAAATTGCTATAAAAGTCTCTGAACTTCAAAACCGCCTCCTTTTCAGTGATTCGACTGTCATTTCCATCGAGTGCGATAATCTGCTTTTTACCTATTGTGAGTTTGCGTTTGGCTGACTTTAAACTTGTCTTGTTCTCCAAGCTTGCTCGTAAGGTGTCTTCAGTGAATTTCTGTATGTCAGTTTTCATTTCTCTTCGCACTGCCTTACATAGTTCGGAATACGCAACCATGTCACGATCGGTTTGGATTTTCATTTCTCTCCTCTGTTGTAAAAGGGTTTCAGTTTTGGCACTGAATTTCTTTGGTTGTTTATTTTTTTGGCATAGGCCACCGACTTCTTGTGCACTTGAAACAATCATTTCCGCCAAATAACAATCTTTAGTTACGTGGAACTTGCTTTGGAGGACTTCTTGGAATTTCGAGGAATGTTCTTTCAGGTTTTTGAGGTTGATTACCCTTCTCTTCCCTTTCATAAGTTTACTCCTTTCATTTCTTACATTGAGTTCGACCCTTGCTCTCACAAGATGGTGATCACTGCCAGTGTTGAACTGATTTAGCACTGATACGTCTTTTACAATCTGCGGAATATTTGACAGAATAAAGTCTATCTCATTTTTGACACTGAAATTTGGGCTCCTCCAATTCCATTTTCGGTCAGGGTGCTTCTTAAAGAACGTGTTCATGATGTACATACTGGTATACTCAGCGAACTGGACTAATCTTTCACCTCTGTCGTTTCGGTCGTCAATCCCATAGTTGCCCACCACTGTGTCGCTTTGTTTCTTGGTGCCAACTTTTGCATTGAAATCGCCAATGACCATCTGGAAGTGACAATCGCTACCTTTTTTACAGGTGTTATCCACACTTTCATAAAAGGATTCAATTTCTTCGTCAGGGTGACTTGAGGTGGGAGCGTACACCTGAACGATCTGTATTTTATACCTATTCGACACCTTCAGGACCATTCGAGCTGTCCTGCTGGAAGTTCCTTCTAAGACAGATACTCTTATCAGCAATATTTTTGTTGATTAAGAACCCAACTCCATTGAGTTTTCCTTCTGGGTCGCCACAAAAGTAAAACAAGTTGCCAGAGCGCAAACGGAGACAGTCTTCCCCTTTTCGGCATACTTCGCTTAAACCAACAATACTCCAGTTGATTTTTGTAAGCTCTTTCTCGATCTCTTCTAGTCTGTCGTTGCCTATTAGAGAGCGACAGTTATATGTACAGACTTGAAGAGTCTGTATCTTCTTCTCAGCACCACTTGGTGTTTGGGACATCAAAGTTGCTCCCACCCGGAGATCCGAATGTGGGGCTATTACTCCAGAAAATTTAACATTAATGTCACACAACATAACTCGAAGGTGAGAAGCATAATCGCCACGCTTGCTTCAGAACGGATTGGCGATATAATTTCCAGGCCGCCCCTGACATGGGGTACAAACGCCTTTGGTAGGCCGCTCCACTAGAGTACAGACGCCACCACACTGCTAGTTTTGGTCCACCCCGGGTATTTCATTTCCCTGGTGCCACCCATATCTGGGAAGCTTTCCCCTGTCCGCCACCTGGGGAGGCGCCCAATGGGGGACTAGCGACCCCACACGAGATTACAAAATATACACGTTTCAATTCCACAGAGCGAAATACATTGACGTGCGATAGAAGAATGCTGTCTGAAGAGACATGGCACTGCACTTTGGCTCACTTACGACCAAACAACATGTCTTACATTTCCTCGAACGCATATGTTTTGTGTTTCAGACTTTTCAGAAAGATGTGTGCTACAAGATGAACGTATTTTTGAAAATTCCTTGTTTTTTAGTATTGACCAGGTTAGCAAATATCGTAGATCAGAGGCTGATGCGCAGAGCACTCTGAGTTAGTGGGTAGTGGGTAGTCTCCACGTGACCGGTGTTTACATTTAGTGATTTTGCTGTTTCTCCTACGCTTACTCTGACGTCAAATGAAAACAAAACGGATATCTGTGGCTGGGAGCTATCAAGTGAATTAAAATACATTCACATAATTATGGAAGGCTAAAATATGTTATTAGTTTCAGATTTTATTTTATTTCCAACTTTCCTGACAGTGAAGTTATTTTTGTCTGTTTGCTAAAGAAATTTGACTTTTATTAACCTTTTCCGCAGCGGCAGTCAATGTATTTGAAACGAAGTATTGAATTCCGCAGTACTGGCTAGTTTCAACTGTTCGCTGCATTTCAAGTGCACATTTTCATCTTCTAGCACGCATGGCATTATGCCATAATAAAGAACCAAACACGATGTAATACAGTACTGGTGCTCCAAGAAAATTTAAATCCCAAAAACCACACTGAAAAACTTGATATATCAAGTCGAGGTCTACTTCACTGGGAATCTGAACATAGGAATATGCACTTTAAGTATGCACTTAAAATGTTCACATTTAAGTATGGTTCACGAAATTCCGATGCTCTTGGAGTATCCTCTGATGTCTTGTTTCTTTTATGACATAATGTATTATCTTTCAATGTTCTATGCGTACGTACATACGGGCTTCCTACGTCATGGTAACTGCACAAGCACAGTGTCGCCTGTTATCTGCGCTCTCAGGCAACTGCTGAAACGAACCTATTTCTATCAAGTCGCGGGAAAATATTTTGAACGGTGGTTTGAGAGGCGTTACTCTCAAAGTAAATATACGTTTACGTAAGTTGAACTATGTACCATGAATTTCTTAAATCACAGAGCGTTTGACTCTCACTTAAAAATCAACTCTTTGATGACGAGCCATTTAGAAGAATTTCAAACTCTGAAGATCAGACATTTATGTCACTATTAAAAATTTTACTGGCACATTTGTGTGATATATCTTAAAGTGTAACACGCGCAAAAAAGGTAAACATTATAGGCAAAAGCTTAGCTTCTCTTGCAGCTTTTTAACCTTAGAGACCAATATTATATGTGAACGCTTTTTTTTTCTTCTTGTAGCAACACTATATATACTAATTTAAACCATTAACTTTCCCTGTTTGTGTGTTCGTGCTACGTAACAGTGATGTTGCTGTTGGCTGACTACGTCACGTGTCCCATGCTCTGAATATCCGCTGTCATCGGCTGGCGAGATCACGTGACATGAGCTATAACTGGCTTACAGAAGCGCATCTCAATCTCGATTTCAGTGATTCGGAAAGTAACATGCGGTGTTTGTTGGAATTCCAATGTATACTTTCGTAATACGAAAATACGCAGTGAACATTTTGTTGCACATCAAAGATATTTCCGAAACGTGGTTTATTCCCTGAGTTTTGTTTTCTAAAGTGCGAGGAAATTCAATGCCCGTGTATAAAATCATAACCATTCAAAGGACTGATAAGTTTCACAGGGAAAATATTTCACTTAACACGGAAAGAGTGTTTTTTCATCCAGGAGAAAGTGTATTTTTAACCAGGAAATCCGGGAATTTTTTTTTCCTTGTCCACGTATATACCCTGCAGACCGCACAGCAGTACTCCAAAAGAGGTGGGCAAGTGTACTGTAGGCAGTCTCTTAAGTAGATTTGTTACATTTTCTAAATGTTCTGCCAATAAAATGGAGTCTTTGGTTTGCCTTCCCCACAACATTTTCTGTGTGTTCTTTCCAATTTAAATTGCTCGTAATTGAAATTCCTAGTATTTAGTTGAATTTGCAGCCTTTAGATAAAACTGATTAATCATGTAACCAAAATTTAGCAGATTCCTTTTAGCACTCGTTGGATGACCTTACACTTTTCACTATTTAGGGTCAATTGCCAGTTTTCACACCATTCAGATATCTTTTCTAAATCTTTTGCAATTTGCTTGTATGAGTTTACTAGATGATAAACGACAGCATCATATGCAAACAACCTGATTTGGCTGCTCAGATTGTCTCCTAAACTGTTCATGTATACAAGGAACAGCAGAGGGCCTATAGCACTATCTTAGAGAATTCCAAGAATCACTTCTGTTTTGCTTGATGACTTTCCATCATTTACTATGAACTGTGACCCATCTGACAGGAAATCACGAATCCAGCCACATAACTGAGACGATATTCCATAAGCACGCAATTTCACTACAAGCCACTCGTTTGGTACAGTGTCTAAAGCCTTTTCAGGCACTAGAAATACAGAATCAATTTGAAATCCCTTGTCAATAGCACTCAACACTCCGTGTGTGTGTGTGTGTGTGTGTGTGTGTGTGTGTGTGTGTGTGTGTGTATAAAGAGCCACTCCGTGTGTGTGTGTGTGTGTGTTTGTGTGTGTGTGTGTCTATATATATATAAAGAGCTCGTTGTGTTTCACAAGAACGATGTTTTCTAAATACGTGTTGACCGTGTGTCAACAGAACGTTCTCTTCGTGGTAATTCATAATGTTCGAACACAGTATATGTTCCAAAATCCAGCTGCATATCAAAGTTAATGACATGGGCCTGTAATTTAGTGGATTACTCCTACTACCTTTCTTGAATGTTAGTGTGGCCTCTGCAGCTTCCCAGTCTTTGGGTACGGATGTAACGTTGAGCAAGCAGTTGTATATGATTAAGTACGGTGCTATTGCATCAGCATATTCTGAAAGGAATCTAATGGGTATAGGGCCTGGACCAGAAGACTTGCTTTTGTTAAGTGACTTAATTCACTTCACTGCTCCGAGGATATCTACTTGTAAGTTACTTATGGTGGCACGTGTTCATCGTTTGTCTTCTTTGGTGAAGAAGTTTCAAAAGGCTGTGTTTAGTAACTCTGCTTTCACAACACTGTCATCAATAGCATTTCCATTGCTATCACAAAGAGAAGTTGTTGACTGTATCTTGCCGCTAGCATACTTTACATAAGACCAAAATCTCTTTGGATTTTCTGACAGGTTTCGAGATAAA
The DNA here is from genome assembly GCF_021461395.2 of Schistocerca americana. Taxonomy (NCBI): domain Eukaryota; kingdom Metazoa; phylum Arthropoda; class Insecta; order Orthoptera; family Acrididae; genus Schistocerca; species Schistocerca americana. The sequence goes on from NC_060129.1 coordinate 153,911,429, forward strand.
GTTTCATTTCTCGGACACGTATTAATTAATAGCTCAGTTGTTTAACAATTTACAATCTTCTTAATTTGTTTATAGATGGATTTAAGTTTTCTTTAGTTACTGTAAAAGTTTCTCGACTGCTTTAAGCATTGCCAGCTAGAATTTTTAGAATGGAGCTGACAGCAGAACATGACCACTGACGTGCCTCGTAAAGATTTGATGTAACCAATGTTACTTACAATACAGTCTTGAAACTTGGTACAGCTGTATTATTACTTGATTGTGATTGAATGCTGTAATTAGAACTTCCTGTTTGCAAATACAAATGATACGTAGTCTACTATGAAAAAGGACGTTCTCATTCTAAATTACATTTTTACTAAATAACTTGAAAACTAATAGAGGTAGCTTATTGGTGTTTCATATTTAATGTTTTTACATGAAACTGAGGCTACATAATAATTTTCGTCTTCCTGTGTCTTAATATTTAACTGTTTCAGTTTTTCGTAAAAATGCCAGTTTTAACCAAAATATTGGTCTGATCAAGTTGAGACTTGTAACTTTTAATTGTGACATACATTTACATATTCTGAGCAATTTTTAGTTTTCTAGTTTTACTATTCAGCACCACTTTTTTTTTCTTAAGAATGTATAATTTTGGTAACATTCATGTGATGTTTCTGAGCCTTTACAATGTTAACATTAATATACTGGAGCATACACTGACAAAGTTTGGAAAAGTTATTTTATTTTTTAATTTCATTCTTAAATTATGGTGCAATCCTTTGTTTGTGGAGCACAGGTGCATTGTGAACGGGGGGAAATCCCCATACCCTTGCTCACCTCTGTACCTCCTACAATGATACAGTGCTTGTTTTGCCTCACACTCGACAAAATCAGTCCATCGGATGATGACACTGAGCTCTGTGGCCCTATCGGTGTTATTCGAAAAGGGTAGGCTCACCACCTCGTTTCCATTTACCCACAAAAATGCAAACCCAACACTAAACTGCACAAGCATTCATCGGTCATCCACACAACACTGGTACACACTTGATAACTTCATAACCGGATAGAGGAAGGCAATGGCAAGCCACATCCACTAAGTCCTGAGTACAGCGATGTAGGATTTCTGCATCTGCTCCCTATCGTTCCTTCGCTGGGGACTGTACGATGAATGGGGTTCAGATGTTGCAGGAACTCTGAGACTGTCCAAACCGAGAGGCTAAACTGTGAAAGTATCATCAGCGCACTGCCAGAGTACTGTTAGTTTTAAAGCAGCTGAATCGAGTGCTCACTCCTCAAAATCTTCTGTAAAAAGATTGGCAACCATGGGAGATAAAGGACTCCCCCATAGTGATACCCTCAGATTGGTTATAAAATTCATTGTTAAATAAAAACTAGTAGGAACAGATAGATAGCTACTTACTGTAAGGGTGAGATGTTAAAAGTTGCAGACAGGCACAGTTAAGACACTTACACACTAGCTTTCAGACACAGTCTTCATCAGAAAAAGACAGAGAGAGATACACACACACACACACACACACACACACACACACACACACACACACACACAGTATTTCACACAAGCAAACACACCTCACGCACACATGACCGCCAAATCCAGCGGCTCGGACCAATAATGCCAGGTTTTTGAGGACCGGGGACTGGCAGAATCTGAAAAGTTGAACCATTGTGAAAGGAGGGGTGGGCTCCATACAAAGGAATTTTTATGGTAAGCTGTGGAGGGGGGGGGGCATTTTACAGTTCAGGCAGCAATTAATAAATAGAATACGGGAGTGGTTTCGAAATAAACCTGACCGTGCCTAGTACAAATTTGTGACTCTCTTACATTTAAAATGTTAAAGTGATTCAATTAAAAACTGGAAAAGTCACTTGCAGATAATAACAGTGCAAGTCAAATTACTTTGTTCTGTTATCCCTTTTAGCATGTAGCTCACCTCCTAATAATATCTAAGCCCATTCAGTTCCGTGTTAACACTGATGCTTGTTTCACATTCACACTGAAGTAACCATTCCTACATTGTGTTTCCTCATTAATTAAACAGGTAATCACTGATAACAGAAGCCTTTTCGTTTGTGTTCTACTATCAGTGTGTGTTAGCTGATGATTAGTTTGGCTTTAGGAAAAGTAAAGGCACCAGGGAGCCAGTTCTAATGTTGCAGTTGATAATGGAAGCAAGACAAAAAAAAAAAACATCATTAAGCTATAGGGAAAGATGGGTAATACACAATATGCACAAGATCAGAGGGGAAACAATAAGTTTGGTAGACCAAGAACGATGTGCTCAGATTAAAAAGAGTGCAAGACTGGGATGTAGTCTTTCACCCCTACTGTTGAATGGCTACATTGAAGAAACAATGACAGAAATGAAAGAAAGGCTCAGTAGCGGAATTGAAATTCAAGGTGAAAGGATATCAGTGATGAGATTCACTGATGACATTGCTATCCTTAGAGAGTGAAGAACAACTACAGGATGTACTGACTGGAATGAACAGTCTAATGACTACAGAATATGGGTTGAAAGTAAATTGAAGAAAGATGAAAGTAATGAGAAGTAGCAGAAATGAGAACAGCGAGAAACTTAACAGGAGTATTGGTGATCACGAAATACCTGAAGTTAAGGAATCCTGCTACCTAGGCAGCTAAATAACCCATGACAGATGGAGCAAGGAGGACATCAGAAGCAGACTAGCACTGGCAAAACGGGCATGCCTGGCCAAGGAAGTCTACTAGAATCAAACATACGCCTTAATTTGATAAAGAAATTTCTGAGAATGTACGTATGGAGCACAGTGTTGTATGTTAGTGAAGTAGGGACTGTGGGAAATCTGGAACAGAGGAGATTCAAAACATCTGAGCTGTGGTGCTACAGAAGAATATTGGAAATTAGGTGGACTGAAAAGATAAGGAAAGAGGAGGTTCTTCGCAGAATCGGCGAGAGAAGAATATATGGGAAACACTGAGAAGGAGGGGGGACAGGATAGTAGGACATCTAAGACACTGCAGAATGACTTGCGTGGTACTAGTGATAACTGTATAGGGTAAAAACTGTAGAGGAAGGCAGAGATTGGAATACATCCAGCAAATAATTTAGGATGTAGGTTTCAAGTGCCACTCTGAGATGAAGAGGTTGGCACAGAAATTCAGGGTGGGCCACATCAAACCATATATCTCCACGAGAATAACTGATTTTCAAACACAACACTGTTTTTATGGTAAGTAGCCATCTGTCTTTTTGTACACTGTTGATATTCTACCAGATTATTAGTTACTATCTATCCACGACACAGTTACATGCGCAGGAGGTCAGTGCTGATTCAACTTCACACACCAAGATGGTGGATGACCACTAGCGCTGGGGCATTGTTGTTTTACAGCAAGACACTGCTCCCTCAGAGAAAAGCAGCTCAGCTCCTGACAGCAAAGGTAGCAGTACAAAAGGGTCATATGTGAAGAGCCTCGTGGAATTTCAAACATCATCCAACTACTCCAATTGAATCAGAACGAAGAGAGAAAGAAGGAAAACTAACTCGAGAAGTGAATGCAGTTGTGTAATTGTAGCTGATTGATAGCTGAAATGATAAAAAAAGAGTGAAGCGGCTACGTGGGTACCGTGGGGTGTGTGGAAGGGACTGGACGCTTTTTTAAGTTAGAGGGTCTCGGGGAACCACAGAAAGGGTGTCCGTCTAAAAGGGGACAGGTAAAACGCAGTAAGTTAGTTGTAGAAACGATTGGTACTGTAGTTGTAAATTGTCGTAGCTGTGATGGGAAAGGACCAGAGCTCCAAGCCCTAATAGAAAGCACTGAAGCTCAAATAATTATAGCTACAGAAAGTTGGCTAAAGGCGGAAATAAGTTCAGCTGAAATTTTTTCGAATGATCTAACAGTGTTCAGAAAGGGTAGATTAAATACAGTTGGCGGTGGAGTATTTACTGCTGTCAAAAGTAGTTTGCCTAGTAGTGAAATTGAAGTAGATAGTTCCTGTGAAATAGTATGAGTAGAGGTTATACTCGATAATCAGATTAAACTATTAATTGGATCGGTTTACCGACTCCCCGACTCAGAAGATATAGTTGCTGAATAGTTCAAAGAAAACTTGAGTCTCATTTCAAATAAGTACCCCGCTCATACAATTATAGTCGGTCGTGACTTTAATCTACCCTCGATATGCTGGAAAAATTACACGTTTAAAGCCGGCGGCAGGCATAAAACGTCATCCGAAATTGTACTGAATGCTTTCTCAGAAAATTATTTTGAACAATTGGTTCATGAGCCCACTCAAAGTGTAAATGGTTGCAAAAGCATACTTTACCTCTTAGTGACAAATAATCCTGGACAAATAGTGAATATTGTGGCAAATATAGGGATTAGTGACCACAAGGCAGTTGGTGCTACGCTGAATGCCGTAACATCTACAACCATAAAAAACAAATGCAAAGTATATCTGTCTAAAAAAGATGATAAAAATGCTCTTAATGCTATTTTAAGAGACAGTCTTCACTCCTTCCGATCTGATCATGTAAGCGTAGACAAGTTGTGGAATGATTTCAAAGAGATAGTATTGACAGCAGTTGAGAGATATATACCACGTAAATTAATAAGTGATGGTACTGATCCCCCCATAGTACATCAAACGGGTCAGATCGCTGTTGCAAAAGCATGTCAAATTTACAAGAATGCAAAATTCTGAAGACTGGCAAAGCTTTACAGAAGCTCGAAATCTAGCGCGTACTTCAGTACGAGGTGCTTTTAATAATTTCCATAATGAAACTCTGTCCCGAAATCTGGCAGAAAGCCCAGAGAGATCCTGATCATACATAAAGTACACCAGTGGCAAGACGCAATCAATACCTTCACTGCGCGATAACAACGGTGAAGTCACTGATGACAGTGCTACTAAAGCAGAGTAATTAAACACTGTTTTCCGAAACTCCTTCACCAAAGAAGACGAAGTAAATATTCCTGAATTCCAATCAACAACAACTGCCAAGATGAGAAACATAGAAGTAGATATCCTCAGTGTCACAAAGCAGCTTAAATCACTTAACAAAGGCAAGGCCTCCGGTCCAGATTGTATACTAGCCAGGTTCCTCTCAGAGTATGCCGATAAAATAGCTGCATATTTAGCAATTATATACAACCCCTCGGTCACAGAAAGACTGTACCTAAAGACTGGAAAATTGCTCAAGTCACACCAATACCCAAAAAGGGAAGTAGGAGTAATCTGCTGATTTACAGGCCTATATCACTAACGTCATTTGCAGTAGGGTTTTAGAACGTATACTGTATTTGAACATTATGTAGTACCTCGAAGAAAACGATTTATTGACACATAGTTAGCATGGATTCAGAAAATATCATTCTTGCTTAACATAACTAGCTCTTTATACTTGTGAAGTAATGAGTGCTGTCAACGGGGGATGTCAAATTGATTCCATATTTTTAGATTTTCAGAAGGCTTTTGACACTATTCCTCACAACCGTCTACCAACCAAACTGCGTGCCTACGGAGTATTGCCTCAGTTGTGCGACTGGATTCATGATTTCCTGTGAAAAAGGTCACAGTTCGTAGCAATAGACAGAAAGTCATCCAGTAAAACAGACATCCGGCGTTCCCCAAGGAAGCGTTATAGGTCCTCTATTGTTCCTGATGTATATTAACGACATAGGAGACAATCTGAGTAGCAGTGTTAGATTGTTTGCAGATTATGCTGTCATTCACCGTCTTGTAAAATCATCAGATGATCAAAACGACTTGCAAAATGATTTAGATAAGATACCTGTGAAAAGTGGCAATTGACCCTGAATAAAGAAAAGTGTGACGTTATTCACACGAGTACTAAAAGAAATCATCTAAATTTAGATTACGCGATAAGTCACACAAATCTGAAGGCTGTAAATTCAGCTAAGTACTTAGGGATTACAGTTACAAATAACCTAAATTGGAACGATCACATAGGTAATGTTGTGGGTAGAGGAAACCAAAGACTGCGATTTATTGGCAGAACACAAAAGGCGCATCAGGACTACTAAAGACTGCTTGTGCGCCCTATTCTGGAGTACTGCTGTGCGGTGTGGGGTCCGCAGTAGGTGGGACTGACAGATGACATAGAAAAAGAAGGGCAGCTCGTTTTGTATTATCGCGAAATAGGGGAGATAGTGCCACAGACATGATACATGAATTGGAGTGGCAATCATTAAAACAAAAGTGTTTTTCATTGCGACGAAATCATCTCATGATATTTCAATCACCAGTTTTCTCCTCCGATCGCGAAAACATTCTGTTGGCACCCACCTACATAGGGAGAAATGATGATCATAATAAAATAAGAGAGATCAGGGCTCGCACAGAAAAATTTAAGTGCTCGTTTTTCCTGCACACCATTCGAGAGTGGAATGGTAGAGAGACAGTTTGAAGGCGGTTCATTGAACCCTCTGCCAGGCTCTTTATTGTGAGTAGCAGAGTAATCAAGTAGATGTAGGTGTAGAATTATACAGTAGACTTCTCCAGAGGTGAATGCAGATTTGTATGCATCTGCTTCGAAGCCACAATGATACTTGCACATGCACTAATGGTTTTACTTGTCAAATAAGGTTATAACTAGTATAAAGTTGCTGTAGGCTCAGCACATTATGTAAAGTTTTGTTCATAGTGAAAAAAATGTGGGGTGTGAGACGTTATGTAGAGCAATTCAGTTATGAATCAAAAGACATGAAAGGGAAATAGTAGCAATGAAGAGAGCTAGACATAGATGTAACTTATCCCTGATCTTTTTGATTTTGTATATTGAGGAAGCAGTAGAGGAAACCAAGGAGAAGTTTGGAAGAAGAATTAAAGTTGAAAGAGAAGGAATATAAACCTAGAGATTTAGTGATGACATCGTAATCCTTCAAAGATGGAAAAGGTCTTTGTGTGGACAGTGTCTTGAGGTTGTAAGGTGAACATCAACAGAAGTGAAACAAATGTAATAGAATCAAGTTGAATGAAATTCAGTATGCTGAGGAAACTGACACACTAAAAGTAATATGTTTGTCATGCTGTTTGGGCAACAAACTAACTGGCTATGGTCAAAATAGAGAGGGTATAAAATGCAGACTGGCTGGAGCAAGAGAACCTTTTTTAAAAAGAGATTTTGTTAATGTCAAATTTGGATTCAAATGTTAACAGGTCTGTTGTGAAGTTATTTGTGTGGAGTGTAGCCTCGTACAGAAGTGAAAAAATGCACGATAAACATTTCTGACGAGAACAGGTGATTAGGTTGAGAAGGTTGAGCAGTTAGTTAGGAGGTACAGAATCAAACTGAGGACAAAAAAAATTTATAGTACAGCTTGATTAAAAGATGGGATTAAGTGTAACTTTAACACTGTCCGAATAGGTCTCTGGAAGGCCCAATGCTGCCGGCAGACTGCCGTGTCATCCTCAGCCAGAAGGTGTCACTGGGTGTGGATGTGGAGGGCAAGTGGTCAGCAAACTCCTCTCCTGGCTGTTGTCTGTTTTTGTGACTGAAGCCGCTGCTTCTCAATTGAGGAACTCCTCAGGCAGCCTCAGAATGGCCCAGTGCACCCGGCTTGCCAACAGCGCTCAGTAGATCCGAGCGGTCACCCAGCAGAGTGCTTGCCGAGCTCGGCAGTGTATAACTGTGGTAATCTGGAGCACCGAGGAATCATCAGGTTTGAAATTGATGGAAGGGTGTCCGGGGGGGGGGGGGGGGGGGGGGGTGGATAATTGACCTGAGGGGAGGGGGAGCAGTGAAAATTGTGGGAAGAGGCCAAGGGATGAATACAGTAAGCGACTTGAGGTGGTTGTAGGCTCCAGGAGTTACGCAGAACTGCAGAGGATTCCACAGGATGGACTTATTAGGTATTGCCTAAGGCAATGGAGAAGTATTTGTCCAGGGTTTTAAGAACTTGGTATTATGAAATCCCTTACTTTCAAGTATTTTCTGTTTTATACTACATTTCATCCTATCAGATACATTGGTATAGTTGACGAATCCATTATTTGGTTCTCTTCTAAGATGCTATTTGTCAAACTCTTGTTAGTATGATCCCTGCGTATAACATATATGCAATAGTCAAGTATAAGCAGAGCGGTCTCAGGCGCTGCAGTCTTGGGCTGTGCGGCTGGTCCCGGCGGAGGTTCGAGTCCTCCCTCGGGCGTGGGTGTGTGTGTTTGTCCTTAGGATAATTTAGGTTAAGTAGTGTGTAAGCTTAGGGACTGATGACCTTAGCAGTTAAGTCCCATAAGGTTTCACACACATTTGGACAATAGTCAAGTTCTTACATCTGGAGTTTTCTGCAATGGATCTATATCGTTCCTTAAACGTGGATATAATTATTGCCTCACACCATTCTGGGGAGTCGTCTTCTATTCATTAAGGCTTTCAAATTCACTGTCTGAATATGTCTGATATTAGTTTTCTGCAACGGCTCCGATGACAGATGATGTCCGACAAATTTCCATTATTGTGCTCTAAATGAGAGCTGGGAGAATGCAGTGAGTAGAAAAATTGGACTGGAAAAGGTGAAATGCAAGTGTTTAGTTTTTAAGAGGTCACTGTTACATTTGAAGAGTTACAAACTTTTAAAGTAAAACTATCTTTACCACCAATCTTCCTGCTTCTTTATACGGTTACAGCATCTTACTAAGCAACCTCACAGACTGGCACTGTTTGATTTTCTCATTGCTTACAAGATTTGAAGCTTGGTGCCCAGGCATCACTTTACTAAAGCAGTAAGATTTACTCCTGACAAACACCAGGAAAACTCTCCTTTCAAGATTAGAAAATGTCCAAGTACCTGTAGGTACAAAACTTTTGGATGTTATTGACATTTTCACCAGCAGCTGATTACGTAGCTTGCAAGACTTGAAATTGGGAAGTAACTGATTCAGTTCTGACGTATGTGTCTAGGGTTTTAAAGTTTTGTGATGTGTCTGGACTCTGGCCTAAACTTTAAGGCTGGCGGTTTTAGTGTATTGCAGAGTGGCTGGCTCCTCCCTTTTTTCCTTGCGGTCAGCCAGCCACTACCATCTGCTATATTGTTTTAGCTCCCTCTACCACTTTCTTCCTGTGTTGTCCATGTTTTACTGCTGACGACATGCTTCGTCCCACGCTTCCGTGTGGATAGGCACATATTTTTCGAACCTTAGTACCTGTGTTTTACATTCTGTTTTACTGTTCTGAGTATTTTCTTGATACCTGTCTCAATCTGTTACTGAGCGGGCGGTGAAGACCTAAAACTCTCTACTACTACTACTACTACTACTGATACAGTTCTCAACAGCAGCACCTAATTTTATGCTCTTTAATTCTGAATTTGTTATCAATGGAAATTTTAATTAGTCGGCATTGGATCATAATTTTTTGATATAAAAAACATTATTTTTAATTACTAAGTACATTAAAATGCATATATTCACAATAAATTAAAATTTGGCACAATATTGCAAAATGCCAATTAGAAAATGACATACTTTTTATTTCTAGAGAATGAATAGTGTTATTGATGTATATAATTTCTCATTTCACAATAAGGCATTTTGCATGTGCATACCAATTTTCAATTTATTGTCATATGAACGAGAATTTAAATTAAAAAAGATTTTTACTAAATAAATATGGTTCATTATTCGTTAATTAACATGTTCATGTAATAATAAATACAGAATGAAATGAAGAAAAAAAATTGCTAGTAGTGAGAATTGAAGCACTGACTTAACAGTAACAAAACATTTTTGCTTCACAATTAGCTACCACTGACATGTTAGTAGGATCAAATGTTTTCTGCTTAATGGTGCTCAGAAATCTTCTAATCTTCAAAATTTTTTTTTTTAAAGTCTCCAACTGCTTTAGGAAACTGTTGTCTAGGAGAAAATCGAAAGAGCCCAACCTGTAAAGTCACCTATTAGCCCTTCCAGTTTCATGCTCTGTCTACTGTTACTTACAGTCTCTGTATCTGCAACTATTTCACCCCTTGTTAAGATATGAGCTTTTCTGCTGTCTTTGTATTTCAGTATTGTACATTCATCCATTCAATGGATTCTGTAAACCCTGTCAGGAGGGGAAACCTACTTAAGCTGTACATTGACAAAAGAAATGGGAATGTGGAAACTTAATGTGTGTAGTATACTAACAGCAAACTATCATTCTATTGCTTATTGCTGTTCACACTTCCGCTGTTTAATTGAATACATTGGAAGGAAACCTGCTGCTACCTTCTCAGCTTTACTGCACAGCTGCTGTTCACTGCTGTTAGTAGCTGGGATATTTACTCAGTTGTAATTCAATTCAATTCAATTCAATTCAATTTTTATTATCACATAACATGCCTTATACAATCAAAGATTGTGACATAGGTGACTTGTCAGTTTTTACACTATATATAACAATACTAAAAATACAATAAACTAATAATATACGTGGTGTAACATCTTCAAAGAGGTATTTTAATTACAATTATAATGCATTGTTACCATTCTTGAAATCTTCTTCACTATAGTAACATTTATCTTTCAGATATTTTTCCAGGTCTCTTTTGGTGCCTTTTACATTTGGGTCATCCATATCTTTCCATATTTTATTTACAAATTTCATGCCCATGTAGTATGGGGTTTTTTCATATGATTTTAAACGGTGGGTAGGTAACATGTAGCTCGTTCTATGTCTTGTATCATATTGATGCAAGAAGAAGTTGCCCTCAAAAAGTTGTGGGTTTCTTTTCGTGAAAGTGAGAGTTTCATAGATGTATATGCTTGGAATGCTCATTAGATCCAGTTTTACAAATAAAGGTTTGCAGTGTTGCTTTGGTTTTGCTCCCACCATTGCCCGGATGATTCTTTTTTGTAGTCTAAAAGCTCTAAGTAAATTTGTTTTTTCAGACCCCCAGAAAATTATACTATACCTAATGACTGAAACAAAATATGCATTATATACAGTTTTTCTTACAGCTAAATCAGTAATACTATACAAGATATTCATAATATATACAAGGCTATTCAGTCGACCCAGTATGTTGTCCACATGGCGACTCCATAACAGGTTTTTATTGACTAACACGCCAAGGAATTTGACACAGTCTGCAGTCTCTAATTTTTTGTCCATATACCTTATTTCACTTATAGACTGTGCAGATTGTTTTGTGGTAAAATGAACAATTTCTGTTTTTGTAAAGTTTAATGTCAAGTTATTGTTTTTGACCCATGCCTCCACTTCCCCAAGTGTTTGTTCAATATGACGAATTAGGTCTACCTCATTTTTACAACAGACTACGGCTGTTGAGTCATCCGCATAGAGGATAGTATCAGACTGGACCTGACATGGCATATCATTAATATAATATAGAAAAAGCAGTGGCCCTAATATTGAGCCTTGTGGAACACCTAATTGAGTGTTTTTCCAGCCAGAGAGAAATTTCTTGCCGTTGATGTTAATAAGTACTCTTTGTTTTCTGTTTGCCAAGTATGATGACATCCAGCTAAGAGATCTGCCTTGAAAACCATAGCGTGCCAATTTTTGGAGAAGCAGGTCATGGTTTACTGTGTCGAAGGCTTTGGACAGGTCACAAAAGATGCCTGACACACACATTCTATCATCAAGACATCTGCTGACTTTTGTGACTAATTCATTTATTACATGGATTGTGCTGCGGCCTTTTCTGAAACCATATTGATTGCCTAAGATAATGCTGTTAGATGAATTGTGATTTTCGATCTGATCACATGCAGCTCTTTCAAATATTTTTGAGAAAATTGGTAACAGTGAGATTGGCCTATAGTTGCCCAATTCATCTTGTTTGCCTTTTTTGTGTATGGGCCGAACTTCTGCATATTTTAATCGATCTGGGAAACATCCCTCATCAAATGATTGGTTGATTATGAAAGAGAGTGGATATGCAATACTGTGACGGACTATTTTTATTATTTCAGTGGGGACCTCATCCCACCCCGCAGATTTTGAATTTTTTAGGGACATTATGATTTTGATGACATCTGAGATGGAAACATGAGAAAACTTAAAACATGTGCAATTGCTATCTGTCATATTGGGCTTTGTATTTGGTGGTGAACAGTCACCAAATTTGTTACAGTTTATGAAAAAGTCATTGAATGATTCACAAATGGCACTGGGTTCTGTAACAGTTCTACCATTTATCACTATTTTAGAAGGGCATTTTCTCTCTGCCTCACTGCCAACTTCACTTCTTATAACAGACCAAACAGCTTTTGATTTGTTTTTTTGCATTTGAAATGAAGTCGTTATTTGCAGTACATTTTGCTAGTTTAACTATTTTGTCAAATGTTTTTTTGTATGTGCTTACATACTTAAGAAATTGAGGGCTTTGATTTACTTTTGCCTCCATATGCAGTTTCCTCTTAGTAGCACTAGACACTCTAATTCCTTTTGTTACCCAGGATCTACTTTTTTGGGACCTGGTCTTCACTGTTACAAAAGGGAAGCATTCATTGAATATACCCAAGAATTCAGTTAAAAAGTTATTGTAATTGTCACTTGTGGAAGTGTGTTTGCTGACTGTCCACTTGGTTTGGCTTAGTTTTTTGCAGAATACTTCCACATTTTCTTGACTGAAATTCCTACATCTTTTTGTTGTGCAGACTGAATTTTGCTTCGGTAGTGATACAAATAGTGCTTTATGGTCTGATACTCCTAAATCTAGAAGAAACTTTTCTTTTACATAATAATTATAACTACTTACAATATTGTCAATACATGATGCAGATCTTGCTGTAATTCTTGTATACTGATCGAAATTGAGATTTAGCCCATTTGTGGCTACCAGATTCTTTAAGTGTGAAGAAAATCTGTCATCAGTCCTTACATCTATGTTGAAGTCAGCACATATAACCACTTTCTTGTACAGTTTCTCACATTTTAATTTATGTAGCAATGTATCAAACTTATCTAAAAATACAGAGCTTATATGGTACCCAGGGGTGCGATATATGCTGATAATTAGTGTGTTACACTCTTTAAGTTCTATACAACAACTTTCAAATGTGCCTTCTTCATTCAGATGGCTAAAATTCTGTCTGATATCATAGTCTACCGTGGAATGAACTAATATGCAAGAGCCTCCATACCCATTGGTTCTACAAAAGCTGGTAGCCAGTTTATAACCTGTAAGTTTATTCAGGAGACTGATATTTTCAGATTTTAGCCAATGTTCATTAAGGCATATTACTTTCACAGATTGTTTCACACTTTCTAGCAAAATTTCTATATCATAAAGCTCCCTGATCATTCCTTCAGACAGACCTCTTATGTTCAAGTGCATAATGATATTTTTCAGATAGTATATTTTTACATGTATAAATAATTTGTGTCTGTATATGTGTGGATGGATATGTGTGTGTGTGCGAGTGTATACCTGTCCTTTTTTTTCCCCTAAGGTAAGTCTTTCCGCTCCCGGGATTGGAATGACTCCTTACCCTCTCCCTTAAAACCCACATCCTTTCGTCTTTCCCTCTCCTTCCCTCTTTCCTGACGAAGCAATCGTTGGTTGTGAAAGCTAGAATTTTGTGTGTATATTTGTGTTTGTTTGTGTGTCTATTGACATGCCAGCGCTTTCGTTTGGTAAGTCACATCATCATTGTTTTTAGATATATTTTTCCCACGTGGAATGTTTCCCTCTATTATATAAATACTCACTCTTATTTGTAACACAGTATTAATTGCCATACATTTTGTAACAAGCACTGTTGCTTGCCGTGTAGCTGTCAGAACTTTCAGTATCTGAATGTAGATATTTGGATAATTTTCAGAAATAATTGCTAATAAGGTACACGATACTCATTTTACGAAGGTTTGAAGATCCTCTTTTCGTTCTTCTGTGTTTAAAATTTGAAAACTGGGTTGCTTTGGAAATTGGCCTTATGCAAACACATTTAGTTTATTTTTATATTTCCCCAGACATGTTTCGACACCAGTGTGTCATCGTCTGTGGGTTAAATTTTTATTTCTGTGAAGTACAATATCACATTTGTAATAATTTAACTACTGTAGGCCTCAGAAATACAATATTTGCAATTTGCTTCATTTTGTTTGGACACTCACCTTAAAATTACATCGCTAATTGAACTGTATTATTGTACATCAGTTTTAGCGCTCGTTTTCATCATCATCATAATAATCCTCATCATCTGTAATCTGCAAACTAGCCACGAAAAAATTATTGTGTATTTGTGGAAAGCTGTTTCGAGGGTAGAGGTTATGTACATTTCTGTACTTATATTTTCCATCCTGTTTTGTGTCCCTGGTTGGTGTCTCAATCAGCTACTATTTAGTGCATTGCTTTCACTCAGTTTTTCATAAATTTCTGCTCACTACACGATTTAAAAATGAGGAAACTATGATATAATCTTGTCACACTATCAGTAGAGTGACAGTGTCTCGTTGTTGCAGCATTTGGACGAGTTTCCTGCTCGACATCTACAAAGTGTAAGGTTCGTGTCCAGTCTGTTCCCTCGCAGTCATCGGACTGCAGTCTCCTCTGCAGAGGCCCCCTGACGGGTTGGCCAGTCGTGTGCCTGCGGAAGAGATGTTGCGGCCGGTGGTGGGAGGGCTCCGCGGTGGTGCAGAAGGGGATCCGGGCCTCGACTTGTGCCGTCTGTTCTGCCAGCTGCCTCTGTGTCTTTCACATCAACGTGTTTGCGACACATTTTCGCCGAAGCCACATGCCGTGTGCAGCTCGATGAGAAACAACTGTCCAGATGTCAAGATTGTCAGGTACTCGTATCTCCACTGCCTGTTTGATGACTGAATCCCAGAATTCATTGGCTTCTCACAGCACCTTTGTTCAAAAACAAACAAGTGTCCTTACTCGATGCTGTGTTCCGCCACTGCAGACTTGCAAGTTCGCTCGAGGCAAACTGTTCTTAACATGTCCCGAACTGTGTTGCGAGATGCGTCGCTGCATCTGGCTGGTGTATTGTATGTCACTCTAGAAACTAATGCGGTAGGCACCAGCCGGTCATAGCCCCGGTCGGCCTACGATTGACCCGAGCACATTCTCGATTGTACCAGTTGATCAGAAAAATTTGTTCATTGCCCTGGCAGTCTTGGCTGCGGCCAGCCCCCGGTTCGGAAGGGATGCTGCACACATCTACATCTACATCTACATTTATACTCCGCAAGCCACCCAACGGTGTGTGGCGGAGGGCACTTTACGTGCCACTGTCATTACCTCCCTTTCCTGTTCCAGTCGCGTATGGTTCGCGGGAAGAACGACTGTCTGAAAGCCTCCGTGCGCGCTCTAATCTCTCTAATTTTACATTCGTGATCTCCTCGGGAGGTATAAGTAGGGGGAAGCAATATATTCGATACCTCATCCAGAAACACACCCTCTCGAAACCTGGCGAGCAAGCTACACCGCGATGCAGAGCGCCTCTCTTGCAGAGTCTGCCACTTGAGTTTGTTAAACATCTCCGTAACGCTATCACGGTTACCAAATAACCCTGTGACGAAACGCGCCGCTCTTCTTTGGATCTTCTCTATCTCCTCCGTCAAACCGATCTGGTATGGATCCCACACTGATGAGCAATACTCAAGTATAGGTCGAACGAGTGTTTTGTAAGCCACCTCCTTTGTTGATGGACTACATTTTCTAAGCACTCTCCCAATGAATCTCAACCTGGTACCCGCCTTACCAACAATTAATTTTATATGATCATTCCACTTCAAATCGTTCTGCACGCATACTCCCAGATATTTTACAGAAGTAACTGCTACCAGTGTTTGTTCCGCTATCATATAATCGTACAATAAAGGATCCTTCTTTCTATGTATTCGCAATACATTACATTTGTATATGTTAAGGGTCAGTTGCCACTCCCTGCACCAAGTGCCTATCCGCTGCAGATCTTTCTGCATTTCGCTACAATTTTCTAATGCTGCAACTTCTCTGTATACTACAGCATCATCTGCGAAAAAGCTGCATGGAACTTCCGACATTATCTACTAGGTCATTTATATACATTGTGAAAAGCAATGGTCCCATAACACTCCCCTGTGGCACGCCAGAGGTTACTTTAATGTCTGTAGACGTCTCTCCATTGATAACAACATGCTGTGTTCTGTTTGCTAAAAACTCTTCAATCCAGCCACACAGCTGGTCTGATATTCCGTAGGCTCTTACTTTGTTTATCAGGCGACAGTGCGGAACTGTATCGAACGCCTTCCGGAAGTCAAGAAAAATAGCATCTACCTGGGAGCCTGTATCTAATATTTTCTGGGTCTCATGAACAAATAAAGCGAGTTGGGTCTCACATGATCGCTGTTTCCGGAATCCATGTTGATTCCTACATAGTAGATTCTGGGTTTCCAAAAACGACATGATACTCGAGCAAAAAACATGTTCTAAAATTCTACAACAGATCGACGTCAGAGATATAGATCTATAGTTTTGCGCATCTGCTCGACGACCCTTCTTGAAGACTGGGACTATCTGTGCTCTTTTCCAATCATTTGGAACCCTCCGTTCCTCTAGAGACTTGCGGTACACGGCTGTTAGAAGGGGGGCAAGTTCTTTCGCGTACTCTGTGTAGAATCGAATTGGTATCCCGTCAGGTCCAGTGGACTTTCCTCTATTGAGTGATTCCAGTTGTTTTTCTATTCCTTGGACACTTATTTCGATGTCAGCCGTTTTTTCGTTTGTGCGAGGATTTAGAGAAGGAACTGCAGTGCGGTCTTCCTCTGTGAAACAGCTTTGGAAAA
The DNA here is from genome assembly GCF_021461395.2 of Schistocerca americana. Classification (NCBI taxonomy): domain Eukaryota; kingdom Metazoa; phylum Arthropoda; class Insecta; order Orthoptera; family Acrididae; genus Schistocerca; species Schistocerca americana. Next base: position 153,928,166 of record NC_060129.1, read on the forward strand.
AGGTGTTTAGTATTTCAGCTTTACGCGTGTCATCCTCTGTTTCAATGCCATCATCATCCCGGAGTGTCTGGATATGCTGTTTTGAGCCACTTACTGATTTAACATAAGACCAGAACTTTCTAGGATTTTCTGTCAAGTCGGTACATAGAATTTTACTTTCGAATTCACTGAACGCTTCACGCATAGCCCTCCTTACGCTAACTTTGACATCGTTTAGCTTCTGTTTGTCTGAGAGGTTTTGGCTGCGTTTAAACTTGGAGTGGAGCTCTCTTTGCTTTCGCAGTAGTTTCCTAACTTTGTTGTTGTACCACGGTGGGTTTTTCCCGTCCCTCACAGTTTTACTTGGCACGTACCTGTCTAAAATGCATTTTACGATTGCCTTGAACTTTTTCCATAAACACTCAACATTGTCAGTGTCGGAACAGAAATTTTCGTTTTGGTCTGTTAGGTAGTCTGAAATCTGCCTTCTATTACTCTTGCTAAACAGATAAACCTTACTCCCTTTTTTTATATTCCTATTAACTTCCATATTCAGGGATGCTGCAACGGCCTTATGATCACTGATTCCCTGTTCTGTACATACAGAGTCGAAAAGTTCGGGTCTGTTTGTTATCAGTAGGTCCAAGATGTTATCTCCACGAGTCGGTTCTCTGTTTAATTGCTCGAGGTAATTTTCAGATAGTGCACTCAGTATAATGTCACTCAATGCTCTGTCCCTACCACCCGTCCTAAACATCTGAGTGTCCCAGTCTATATCTGGTAAATTGAAATATCCACCTAAGACTATAACATGCTGAGAAAATTTATGTGAAATGTATTCCAAATTTTCTCTCAGTTGTTCTGCCACTAATGCTGCTGAGTCGGGAGGTTGGTAAAAGGAGCCAATTATTAACCTAGTTCGGTTGTTGAGTGTAACCTCCACCCATAATAATTCACAGGAACTATCCACTTCTACTTCACTACAGGATAAACTACTACTAACAGCGACGAACACTCCACCACCGGTTGCATGCAATCTATCCTTTCTAAACACCGTCTGTACCTTTGTAAAAATTTCGGCAGAATTTATCTCTGGCTTAAGCCAGCTTTCTGTACCTATAACGATTTCAGCTTCGGTGCTTTCTATCAGTGCTTGAAGTTCTGGTACTTTACCAACGCAGCTTCGACAGTTGACAATTACAATACCGATTGCTGCCTGGTCCCCGCATGTCCTGACTTTGCCCCGCACCCGTTGAGGCTGTTGCCCTTTTTGTACTTTCCCAAGGCCATCTAACCTAAAAAACCGCCCAGCCCACGCCACACAACCCCTGCTACCCGTGTAGCCGCTTGTTGCGTGTAGTGGACTCCTGACCTATCCAGCGGAACCCGAAACCCTCCCACCCTATGGCGCAAGTCGAGGAATCTGCAGCCCACACGGTCGCAGAACCGTCTCAGCCTCTGATTCAGACCCTCCACTCGGCTCTGTACCAAAGGTCCGCAGTCAGTCCTGTCGACGATGCTGCAGATGGTGAGCTCTGCTTTCATCCCGCTAGCGAGACTGGCAGTCTTCACCAAATCAGATAGCCGCCGGAAGCAAGAGAGGATTTCCTCTGATCCATAGCGACACACATCATTGGTGCCGACATGAGCGACCACCTGCAGATGGGTGCACCCTGTACCCTTCATGGCATCCGGAAGGACCCTTTCCACATCTGGAATGACTCCCCCCGGTATGCACACGGAGTGCACATTGGTTTTCTTCCCCTCTCTTGCTGCCATTTCCCTAAGGAGCCCCATTACGCGCCTGACGTTGGAGCTCCCAACTACCAGTAAGCCCACCCTCTGTGACTGCCCAGATCTTGCAGACTGAGGGGCAACCTCTGGAACAGGACAAGCAGCCATGTCAGGCCGAAGATCAGTATCAGCCCGAGACAGAGCCTGAAACCGGTTCGTCAGACAAACTGGAGAGGCTTTCTGTTCAGCCCTCCGGAATGTCTTTCGCCCCCTGCCACACCTTGAGACGACCTCCCACTCTACCACAGGTGAGGGATCAGCCTCAATGCGGGCAGTATCCCAGGCAACCACAGTCGTAGTCCGATCAGGGGATGCGTTGGACGAGCTTGCCGTACCCGACAAACCCCCATCCGGACCCCCACAGAGATGCCCATTGGCAACAGCCTCAAGCTGTGTGACCGAAGCCAACACTGCCTGAAGCTGGGAGCGAAGGGATGCCAAATCAGCCTGCATCCGACCACAGCAGTTGCAGTCCCTATCCATGCTAAAAACTGTTTTGCAAAGAACGTCTGAACTAATCTACAGAGAGCGCAAACAAATTGACAAAATTTAAACGGTTATTAAAATACAAGATTGCCTAGTAAATGCAGTAATGCTGCTACTTGCACACTGCTGACACTGCTCGGCGGCGGAAGGAGACTACGCGAATTTACACTATTCAGGTGCTAAAACGCGATGCTACAACTCTCAAATACTATAATACGTCCGAAATTTATGAATTAAACAATGCAAGTACCAAAAACACGCAAAGAAATTAAGAATTAAACTATGTAACAAATGAGTGAGCTAGGAGTATACGACTTGCTGCTGCAGCTGCTTATCCAACGGCGGCAGGGAGCACGGTTTCTCCTTTTCAGTCCTTTTCATTCTTCATCTCACTCGGCTGGAGAGTGCGGCTGCAGCACCGGTAGAGTGGGTGGTGTGCAGCACAGCGGCCACACACAGTGATGCACTTCACTGTACTGTTCGGAGCATGTGAGGCGTGTTCGCTTTAGCCAAACTGGTAAATTGGCAGTGCAGTGCACATTGTCAACATGGGACACGAGTTGTTTTTGAACAGACAAAGGTACAGTAACATGCTGGCAGGTTCTGGGATTCAATTGTTAAAGAGGCAGAGGAAATGAGTTCAGTGTAATGTTGTCAACTGGGACAGTGGTTTCCAAGTGGCGTAACATTAGTAAAAATATGTCCGGAACACTCTGATGTGAAAGCAGCTGAGGCAGCTGCTGGTATAAACAGGCAGCACCAGGATTTGAAACATTGACCACCCACCCATTCCACACATTGTGGAGGCTCCGCAATTGAGTATGTGGGAGGAGTCTGAAATCCAGCGGCTATATCAGAACAGACTTGATGTAAACCTGACAGTTTGCTTCAAGATGGTGAATGGGAACTCGTGAAAATTTTGCAGTAACGTAATGTCGTGACTTGGCTGGTAACACTAGAAAATTTTGCGCAAGAAGTTCTCTGAGAAAGCCTGCATTACCATGGAGAAAAAGTCCACATATTTGGGGAGACTAAACTTGGATATCATATTTCAAATTACAAAAGTATGTTACAAGAATATTATGTGGCATTCGTTCCAAAAATTTATGCAGACACATGTCCATACACATGTCCCTAACACTTATTATTTTTGACAGTTGTTTCACAATGTGTGTACCCCTTAATTTTGTCTTAACCTATATTTCTTTGTACTCAGAAAGTAGTGGAAAGAATGAATATAATAATAATATGACACACAACCTCTACAGAGATGTCAAGGAGTTAATATTAGCACAGGTGGGAATAAAGTAAATGGTTACACGTGCATCATGTATTTATTTATTTAGCCTGGGAAGATTAGGACCATCGGTCCCTGCCTTTCATTTGACATTGCATTTCATTCATTACAATAAGCATATGTATGGGTTGCAGCTAATATACAATAAAACATTTAGAAATTATTATGGTCATGAAAAGTAAAATTATTTAGCAACTTTCATGTCCTGTCGTTAAAGTGAGGGAGTGTAGAACAAAATTAAACAACTTGTTGGTGTGGGCATTCTGCACAAGTGTAGAGAACCCGCACAGAAACACTTAAACTTGATAAATTAGGTAAGCACTGTAATAAAATAGTCATTCATGACCTTAACTTGTTTCCTTACATTGTGTTTAAGTAAAATGTACATTCTTGCATTTTTGTGCATACCAGAGGCCCTTCTCTGCCGTATATGTGGAATATGACTCATGCCAGTAAATAACAGCATACGCCACTAGATTCTGTGATACGCCAAAGATGTGCAAATGTCGACATCCTCTTAAGTAAATTAGAATATAATGATGTCGCAAAAAGTTCTTCAAACTGGTTCGAGTCATATCTGTTTAATAGTAAATAGAGGGTTTACGAAGGGAAAAGTTATTCATTAAGCTGTTTTGTTTACAGTTGGCACTGTAATAGCAGTGTCAGATGTACTTTTAGAAAGTGGTGCTAATGAAATTTTCATGGGCTTTAGTTGATGATGTCTTGCCAGTTTGCTTTGAAATGCTCTCCACATAGAGTTGAGAACTACAAGAGGTTTTTTTCACACAAGATATGTTCAATATACGAGATCACACAGACAGGAATAGGTGGACGTGTGCATTTCTTAAAACTTGCTAATAAATTCAGTTGTAAAGGATTACTGAAATGCTCAAACAAATATTTGTTGTCACGTGTAGGTGACATGTACTATAGAGGGGGAACGGAATCCTGTCATACTTAAATTGCAATCCATAGTCCCATAAAATTTTGTGTTTTGGGATTAACTCGTAAAGCTGAAGTAATACTAATTTCTTGTATGATGAACTCGAGTGTGTGTTGTTAAAGCATTTTTAACAAACGAGGAATGGTAACTATTGCTACTCTGTACATTCCCGTTTCCAGTTTGAAGACTGGTCTGATGCAGCTCTCCAGGCTAGCCTGTCCTGTGCAAGACTCTTAATCTCCAAATAACTACTGCAGCCTAAATAGATTTGAACATTCTTACTGTAGTCAAGCCTTGGTGTCCCTTAATTTTAATGCCCCCCCCCGCCCCCGCCCCCTCTCTTCTTGCACACACACATGGTTGCGTGCACCTTACGTGGTGCCGTGTGGACATCCAGTGCATTCCAGACATGCATGTGATCTTTAGCACCTTTAGCACTCTTCTGTAGCATCTCATTTTAAATGTCTCTATTCTCATTTCGGCTGAACTGATTATCGACCATGTTTCACTTTCATATAGTGCTGCATTAAAGAAAAACACTGTGAGATGTTGACAAATTCCTGTAGGCAGTTTGCATTTTATATCCACTTTATTTTAGCCATCATTAGTTATTTCGGTGCTCAAACAGCAAACTCTTCTACTTTAAGGGTCTAATTCCGTATCTGAATGCCTTCAAAACTGCCCAATTTAATTTGACTGTATTGCAGTACCTTTGTTTTACACTTGTTGATGTTTTTCCTCAAACATCATCTTAAGACGCTACCCATTGCATGCAACTTCTCTTCCGAGCCCTTTTGCCACCACTGACAGAATCATTGGCGGACATCTATGTTTTTATTTCTTCTTTTTGAACTTTAATTGTCTTTCAGAATTTCTTTTTGGTTTCCTTCACAGTTGGGTTATTGTTCTTGATTGAGTATTGCTGGGGATAGGCTACAATCACATCTTCCTCAACTACTGCCTCCCTTTCATGTCCTTGACTTTTGAAACCAATTTCTGGTTCCTGTACCACTTGTGGGTACCCTTCTGCTCCGTGTAGTTTATCCCTAGGAACTTCAGAATTCCAATTGACATTATAAAATACTTTTTCTGTATCTACATGTTCTACAGATGTGTGCCAAATTTAATGTAACGATGTGATCTTATGTGTCACTCGTGGTGTGCGTATTACAGATTCGAGTCGACAGCGTGCCCTGGACATGGTGGGCTCCGAAGTGCGGGCCGTCGCCAGGTCCTGATGTTGCACCCCGGAAACCGTTTCTGAGGTGGCGTCACAGAGGGAGATGTGTTTAGTGACTGCCGCCGCCAGATACGTCGAATGCTGTGCCCCACTGTGCCGTCCTGTTCCTAAACATTGGGAGGCAGCTGCAAAGCCAGGAACTGGGCGGATTCATTTTATTTGTACAAAAATGTTCTGTCAGCACCCAAGGTGCTGAGAGGGACCAAGATAGCAGTCCCACACCAGGTGTCTGCAATAAAGTAATGGAAACCACCAAGCTGTTGCATTCATTGCTACCCCAAATCCTGCCAAATAAAGCTTATCACTCAGCACAATAAGTGTGTTGTGAGAATTGAAAATGTGGCCAGACCGTGACTCCCACCCAGATCTTTTGCACATCACAAGCAGCCTGTGTGTTAACCATTACTCTATTATTTTTTTTATCCATTATTTTTGTTGTTGTTGTCACTGTACTGGAACCTCTTTTATCCACACTAGATGGCTGTATACGTCATCCGGAGTGTAAAAAAAGTGGATAATCTGGAAGTTCAGAAAAAATTAGAATGACATGGGTTAAACACCATAAACATCAATTATCAGTGCATTAGAAAAGGAAGACAGCATCCAGCACTGTTTCGTAAGGTGCTAAACATAAATTATATTTATTTTGATATGGAGAGACAAATTTCTTTCCACAGAGATGTTGAACTGGTACTGAAAGAAAAATGATATTTTTATACACTGAAACCTTAATTGAATTTCTTTTTAACCTGATTTTAGTGTCGCTTATGTTGAAGATGATAACACATCTGTTTCACCTGCATTAGTTCGGCTGAAATTGTTTTCTCCTTGCATTCCAAATACGCCATTGTTTTATCCAAATGAGTTGTTGCCCTTGTTTGTGTCATATCATTTTTCAGCTTGGGTGCCAACTTCGTCAGCTAATCTGTCATCAGTACTGTCATTGTCTGCAGGTGAGCAATCCTCAATAATTCCAGAACAAGAAACCTTAGCGTACGTGACTTTTCAAGCTTTCCCTACGGATCTGTTGCAAATACATTTCTCAGTTATGCTGCCAGATCGTATTGTGTAAATCCCACAATATTTCATTGATACAGCTGCTCAACATCTTCAGGTGGTGATGGTTGCTGCTGTTACTGCTACAAGACACCACTCACGATAACTGCACGGTGACATCGGAGCTTATCGGGCCAGGAGCAGGCAGTACACATTCGCAGGAAATTGCTCGCAGTTGGAGGAAAGCCGCGCTCCTAGTGCCCCTGCTGGGAACCGCAGGAATGCCTCTGCACGTGCGCTGTGCGCAGTGACTGTGCTGCCAGATGCTCCTGTCATTAAAAGCTGAATTAAATCTCGGCAATGCACTGTGTCGAGTCACGAATGGGAAGTTCTTGTTTTCGCTATTTTGATTTAATGGCAACCAGTCCTGGATTCCAGGCGGCACTTAATTGAAAACCTGCGTCCCTGTTGATAAGACTGTCTGCAGTACAGATATTTATAGCCTCCTTAATAACACAGTTACAGAAAGATGACACTGGGGATAAAATTTCAGTCTTTTTGTAGAACATGCAATGCCCCTTGTCCAGGCAGTGCTTCGCTACCACTGGTTTATCGGGTTACCCCCGTCATTTGTAATGATGGCATTTGACACAACATTTTTGCACCGTTTGGCTCGTCTGCCCGACATAAGATTTTCCACAGTGGCATGTGATTTTATACGCACCATGTTTCCTAAGCCCACAATAAATTCCTCAGTTATGCTATTGGCCAAAAAACACACTTGAAATCGTGCCTTTTGAGGATTCTTTCTGTTTTTGAAGACGTGCTGCCAAAATAGGTCAAGAACGCAGTTGCAATGGGTTGCTTTGCGTCTTCATTTACACCTCAGCTTTGAATTTTCTGGGGACGGAATGCGTGGCATATCTGTTTATGGGAAAAGGTGTTCTGCTGGAATACCGTTCTTAGGTGTTGTAACTCACCAGGTAGACTGTCGGCATCTCAGACCATGTGCTCTACCCACCGAAGACCGTGAGGCACTACTGCATTGTACAGGCTGATGACAAATTGTGGCCTGCAAATATAGCTCTGCGTGAGTTGGTTTGCAATAGACACTATGTCCCAGTGTACCATCGGCTTTCCTACTGACCGTGACATCTAGGAATGGTAAAATGCCATCTTTTCCGATTTCAGTTGTGAACTGTATGTTCAGATGGAGAGTTTAGGTGCTGGAGAAACACAAGCAGCATCTCTGTTCTGTGGAGCCACACCACAAATGTTTCATTAACATACAGCCAGAAGTAGGAAGGTTTGAGTCTTTCAGACTGCAATAGTTTTCCTCAAAGACTGTCTTAAAATAGTTGCCCACCATGGGAGACAGGTGACTTCCCACGGAAAAAGTGTTCACTTGTTCAAAATACTGGTCATTGAAGAAAAAATAAACTGAGGTGAGCACATGTTTAAACAATTCCACAATGTCTTTCACAAACTGGCTGTTGATAAGTTCTGTCTAGTCCTGCAGAGGTAGTTTCGTAACTAAAGATACAACATCAAAGCTAACCAAAAGATCCAGTGGTTGTAGGTTAAATATCTTAAGGTGTCCTATGAATCCCGTGGTACACATGGACATATTGTCAATCACAAACCAACTCACACGGAGCTATATTTGCGGGCCACAATTTGTCATTATCCTTTACAACACAGTGGCGTGTTACACTCTTTGGTGCGTAGAGTACGTGGGTCTCAGGTGCTGGCAGTTTGCCTGGTGAGCACAACACCTAAGAATGGTATTCCAACAGAACAGTTATTCCAACAGACACATACGCCGCACATTTTGTTTTAAGTGAATTCAAAGGAAGGATGTAAATGAAGATGTGGAGGCACCCATTGTGATGGTATTCTTGCTCTATTTTGGCAGCGTGTCTTCGAGAATAGAAAGAATCCTCAAGCATGTTTTTTGGCCAACAACAAAAGTGTGGAATGTATTGTGCTCGGTCAAAGATCACTCGGGCCTTAGGAAACGTGGCATGGACAAGATCCCATGCCAATGTGGAAAATTTTATATTGGGCGCACACACCAAACCGTGCAAAAACGTTGTGTCAAACACCGTCATCATTCACGCCTGGGGCAACCTGATAAATCAGCAGTAGCGAAGCATTCCCTGGACTCGGGGAATCACATTTTCTATGAAAATATGGAAATTTTATCTCTAGCCTCATATTTCTTGGACTGTGTTGTTGAGGCGGCATACATATCCGTACGGCAGACAATCTTATCGGCAAGGATGCAGGTTTTCAATTGAGTGCCACTTGGAATCCAGCACTGGCTGCAATTAAATCAAAATAGGGAAAAACAAGAACTTTTGATTCATAGCTCGACACAATGCACTGCTGAAATTTAATTCAGCTGTTAACCACAGGAGCATCCGACGGCACAGTCATTGCCCACAGCACACGTGCAGAAGGCCTTCCTGTGGCTCCCATCTGGGGCACTAGGAGCACTGCTTTCCTCCAGCTACGAGCACCGTGCAATTATCATCATTCGCCTTTTGCAGCAGTCACAATAGCAGCTACCACCATCTGGAGATGTCGAGTAGTTGCACTGATGAAATATTGTCGGATTTACACAATATGATACGCCGGCAAACTCGAGAAGTGTATTTGCAATCTTATTGTAGTCAGCATTATGATCATTTTGCGGCCAGTGATTTTTGTCATTGAAAACCCTGTCTGAGTGCTACGTGTCCTGGACTGTTTGTAAGGGCTCTGTGATCTTCAGTGTTTGGCATAGTCCTTGGATGCCTGCACCTTCTTCTGCTTGATGTCTTTTTGCACTCGCAAAAAGTGAAGGCAATACAATATCGTAAAACTTAGGGTTACCTTGTTAATTGATACTGTGCCAAGATTTATGCATAGCTGTTGGATGGATTTAAATTTTGAGTTTACTAATTCCATTCCATCAAATACTATACTAAAAACTGAGCCACTGTTGTTGTTGTTGTTGTTGTTGTTCCATCTGCAACCTCCCCTTAACCCTCTTTAATGTCACCAAAATCACCACCTTCACTGTAAGTATTTGGCTATAGTACCATATTTACCTGATAGTAAGACGAGGTTTCTTCCTAAATTCGTCACTTGAAAATTTGCAAAGTGAACTCCTGCTGCTGATATCAAAGTTTTTACATTGTTTAATAGATTAATATAGAGGTTGTTTTATGTTTACAAGTAAAGTTTTGACTATTGAGGATTCTTACAAATTTATCTTTAAGTATTCCAAAGGGTAGGGTTTAGGAAACAATCCTTTCATTTGAATAGGCTCGAAGTTTTTTGATACGCCAAAGTGCTCAATACATCATCGACCTTGCTCGAACAGTCGTGTGACATTTGTTTCACTGTGCTAGTGCAGGGGGTGATAGAGAAACTGTGAAATTCCCATTACAACGATATAATGCTCTGCTTAAAAAATTGGTATTTCTGTGAAACACAGGAGGAAATAGCATTACATTCTATCAACTGACAAATTTTTAGTATATTTAAACAAGTTTTCAATAAAAGTTTTCGTACTCATATGTGTACATTCATTTATGCTGCTTTTTGAGTAAAAGTAACATTCAGAGGCGAAAATCTTGATCTTGGAAAATCGTTATTTGATTCTGAACCCAACTCGGTATCTTATTTGGTTATGAGAAACTGTAACAATATACGAAGTGGGTTGCAAATGATAAATTCGGTTCCCACATTAGAATACCAGGGAAAAATGTCACCAACTTTTAAGCAGCTTTAGAACAAGGTGGTGACTTCAGATGAAATGAGAGAGAAAATTAATCCAGAATTATTAAATGTCTAACAAACAAAATATAACCCCATTAAACTAACTGCAATTGTTATCTACAGCAGAAAGACCTGCTGTGGAGATAGTACCAACAGATATCACTAGAGCACTGGACAAGCGGAAGTTCAAGACCTGGACTGAATCATGATGCAACTTTTACTTACGTGTTACTTGCTGTTGTTGCATATAACCCACACCCTAGAATATATAGCCATCCAAGTTTCGCTATTGCTCAAGCACAGCAATGTGGAAGGATTGGAGGGGGAACAGTGTCACCAGCTTGGCAGAAAACTAGAATGAGTGTGGGGAAGAGATTAGTGACCTGACAACAAATTTCATTGTGTGCCCAATGACTGGAATCTGTACAGGGTGTTTCCAAAAGAAGTTTTTGTCATCAGTCTACTGACTGGTTAGATGCGGCCCACCACAAATTCCTTTCCTGTGCTAACCTCTTCATCTCAGAGTAGCACTTGCAACCTACATCCTCAATTATTTGCATGACGTATTCCAATCTCTGTCTTCCTCTACAGTTTTTGCCCTCTACAGCTCCTTCTAGTACCATGGAAGTCATTCCCTCATGTCTTAGCAGATGTCCTATCATCCTGTCCCTTCTCCTTGTCCGTGTTTTCCACATATTCCTTTCCCCTCCGATTCTGCGTAGAACCTTCTCATTCCTTACCTTATCAGTCCACCTAATTTTCAACATTCGTCTATAGCACCACATCTCAAATGCTTCGATTCTCTTCTGTTCCGGTTTTCCCACAGTCCCTGTTTCACTACCATACAGTGCTGTACTCCAGACGTACATCCTCAGAAATTTCTTCCTCAAATTAAGGCCGGTATTTGATATTAGTAGACTTCTCTTGGCCAGAAATGCCTTTTTTGCCATAGTGAGTCTGCTTTTGATGTCCTCCTTGCTCCGTCCGTCATTGGTTATTTTACTGCCTAGGTAGCACAATTCCTTAACTTCATTGACTTCGTGACCATCAATCCTGATGTTAAGTTTCTTGCTGTTCTCATTTCTACTACTTCTCATTACCTTCGTCTTTCTCCGATTTACTCTCAAACCATACTGTGTACTCATTAGACTGTTCATTCCGTTCAGCAGATCATTTAATTCTTCTTCACTTTCACTCAGGACAGCAATGTCACCAGCGAATCATATCATTGATATCCTTTCGCCTTGTATTTTAATTCCACTCCTGAACCTTTCTTTTATTCCCATCATTCCTTCCTCGATTTCCAGATTGAAGAGTAGGGGCGAAAGGCTACAGCCTTGTCTTACACCCTTCTTCATACGAGCACTTCGTTCTTGATCGTCCACTCTTATTATACCCTCTTCGTTGTTGTACATATTGTATATGACCCGTCTCTCCCTATAGCTTACCCCTACTTTTTTCAGAATCTCGAACAGCTTGCACCATTTTATATTGTCGAACGCTTTTTCCAGGTCGACAAATCCTATGAAAGTGTCTTGATTTTTCTTTAGCCTTGCTTCCATTATTAGCCATAACGTCAGAATTGCCTCTCTCGTCCCTTTACTTTTCCTAAAGCCAAACTGATCGTCACCTAGCGCATTCTCAATTTTCTTTTCCATGCATTATACTAAAAGGAATACCAAAATATGTCCGTCCAGTATTTGTTTTCTGTCAGTGCTTCTGCATTGTGGAACTGAATTACTTTGAGTTTTGTGATGGAAAAGTGTCAGATTTCTCTGCGAAAGTTAGATGCTGTGACGATCTCATTCTGTCAAAGAAAAAATAAGAAAATGAGAGAATGCTGGGCATAGTGTTAGCCATATAATCACAAAAATACGAAGGAATCTGGTAAATGTTTCTCATAACTGTGCATAGATATTGAAATAGGCAACTGAATGGAGAAAATGTGCTGCACAACTAAGGAGTTGCCAACAATGTAAGGAAATGCGACAGTTATAGCAGAAATAAACCTAAGGAGAATTGGTAGGGTAAGTAATATGCGAGGGTGATTAGTGGAGAGTTTGAAGACATAGCTTTTGAACATGAACTCCCTGCCAGTTGAGGTGCCATTTGCTTTGTCACCTGCAGCAGCAGCAACGTTAGAAGACAGGAGGGGGAGGGGGGTGGGGAAGTGGAAGTACCGTTGAAATACAGCCAATGCCTCGCCAAAGGGAGCTATGTGATGCAGAAGGAACATGAAAAGACCTGTAACCTGGGTAGAATGGCATAATGTGGGGAAGGGGCTTGAAAATTGGTCAACTGACTAATGAGATAAGGTATGTAGCACAGTCAGGAATGGCACTTGGAAAATGATGGCATGAAGGAGTAGTTTTGTCCGAATAAAAGTTTATTGACATATTACTCTACTTGTAGATGGCATGTGGCAGAACTCCTCAGCAACTATCTGAGTCTGAAGGAAAATGCTATTGCTAACACAAGTTGGTGTTACCTTCCTGTGCTGTTATCTGTTGTACATTGCCAAAATAAAAGTGGCACAGATTGGGTAGTTACCTCGAATTTGGCAACCATTTCAGCAAGTTTTATTACGTAGTTTTCACCGTCGTGCAATGAGTACTGTATCATTCAGAGCTGCACATTTTGCTTTTGTATAGGAAAAGTATCAAGATAAAATTCTGCTTATGGTGACTCATTTGCTCAGTTAGGTATCAGTTCAATGAACTGATGTGCTGTCAGAATATAGGTTTTGGTGAGAATAAACAATGCCGCCAAGTAGATGTAGTCGCCGATAAAATGTAAGGGAAAATAAAAAAGTTGCTGTTTTAGGATGTTGCTGCAGTGTGTATGCAATGTAATGCAACTCCGATGTGGATATATAAGCACCTACATGTCTTCTTCTGTAGTGGTCAATCCAAGGATTGGTTTGCAACAGCTACAATGGCAGCGTGTCTCCATTCTGTGCGTCTTTCAGCTCTTCTCTTCATTTCTTTATAGGTGTTACATCCCACATCTTTCACAATTTCATCCATATACCTCAGTCGTGGTCTTCCTCTTTGTCTTTTTCCCTCGTCACATCCCTCTATGACTGTGTTCAGGAGTCCTTTATGTCTTAATAGGTGGCCTGTAAATTGCACTCTTCTTTTAACAATGAAACTCCAGAAGCTTCTCTTCACACCTGCCCTTTCCAGAACCACTTCGTTTGTGACCTTGTCGATACATTTTATTTTGAGCATGCGTCTATAGCACCACATTTCAAAAGAATTTAGCTTCTGGCCTTCCTCTGTCCCGAGAGTCCATGTTTCACACCCGTAGCATGCCACACTCCACGCATATGATTTCGAAAATCTTTTCCTGATTTCAAGGCTGATGCTCTTAGATGTTAAGATGTTTTTCTTCTTGTTAAAAGCAGCCTTTGCTTGAGCTATTCTACTTCTCACTTCTGCCTTGCTCCTTCCATCCCTGGTAATATTACTGCCCAGATAAGTAAATTTATCAACTTGTTCAAGCAGTTCATTGCTTACATGAACTTGGACTTTTACTTGATCTTCTTTGTCACATGCCATTACTTTTGTTTTTGCTTTATTAATTCTCATATTATATTCTTCACCCATAATTTTATCCATTGTATTCAGTAGGACTACAAGATCTTCTTCACTTTCAGCCAGGACAGCTATATCATCGGCATATCTTATCATATCTACTTGTTGGCCATGAATTACTACACCTGTCTGTGAATTTTCCTTTACTTTTTTCAGCGCCTCTTCAATGTATAGGTTAAAGATAACGGGATAGTGTGCAACCTTGTCGGACACCTTTCCGTATCTGCACCTCTTCTTGTTTTGTCTGTCCACGGATAACTGCTGTCTCGTTTTTGTACAGGTTCCATATCATTTTTCTATCTTTATGGTCTATTCCTACTTTTTTGAGTACCTCAAACATCTTATCCCATTTAACATTATCAAAGGCTTTCTCTACATCTACGAAAGCTCAAAGTGGAGGAACACACCCTAAACAAAAGCTTGTTCAACTTTAATGTCATCTATAACATCTTGTTTACAAACAAAACATCGCATCTGACCGTGTTAATAGATCTGTTGCATTACTTTCAGGCTTTCTTATTTAATGTTGATGGACATTATTAAAGTTGAGGTAAATGTGTTTTAAGAGCTACATTTTGTGTTGACTCAGGCTGCACCCCTTCTCACCTGTTTAATGCCTTATTGTGCAGCCATACCAAACAGTATTTCCCATCATGCTTGGCAGTGTTAAATCTGCTGTTCAGTAGAATAGCAGACAATTGTTGTTAAAAATGACTGAGAATTTTGTAATGAATAACGAGCCTGTACCCCCAGATTTTGAATGAGGATCAGTGCACCTCCTCCCCTTACAGACAATTGTGTACAGGTGTGCCAACAGGAACGGCAATCAGTATTCTGTGCGAGGTGTTGATGATAAATGTGTCGGCCCCGTCGACAACACAACTGCTGAGAAGGTACAGGTGTAAATGATGACTAACTGACAACCTCAGCTGCCGACAGGTGTTGTTGTTATACCTCGATGTGGACAGGTGAAAATGTGTGCCCCGACCGGGACTCGAACCCGGGATCTCCTGCTTACATGGCAGACGCTCTATCCATCTGAACCACCGAGGACACAGATGAATAGCGCGACTGCAGGGACTTATCCCTTGCATGCTTCCCGTGAGACTCACATTCCCAACTCTCCACAATTCTACATATTTATTGTACCTTATAGACATTTGCCCACCCACTCGTTACTCGCACACGCTTTGGCGATTCCCGTAAGAGTTTGGGCAACCTGTGCGCATTCACACAGACGAAGGTCTTACGGGAATCGCCAAAGCATGCGCGAGTAATGACTGGGTGGGCAAATGTCTATAAGGTACAATAAATATGTAGAATTGTGGACAGTTGGGAATGTGAGTCTCACGGGAAGCGTGCAAGGGATAAGTCCCTGCAGTCATGCTATTCATCTGTGTCCTCGGTGGCTCAGATGGATAGAGCGTCTGCCATGTAAGCAGGAGATCCCAGGTTCGAGTCCCGGTCGGGGCACACATTTTCACCTGTCCACATCGAGGTATAACAACAACACCTGTCGGCAGCTGAGGTTGTCAGTTAGTCATCATTTATTCCAGGAAAAAGCTGCACGGTCATCAACAGTAACTGTTCTTTCGAGAACTAGTTACTGTCTTCGTATATATAGGTGCAGGTGGTTGTGGCTTTCAACTTAGAAGGTGTAGTTTGGGCAAAACCCGAGGGGCATTTTTTGCTGAGTGATCACTTTTGCTGAGACCTGAATAAAAATCTTGAAAATTGAGCAACAGTCAAAACAATCTGCTCTAAAGAATGCAAGGACTTTCTCACCCCTCTGTACGTGCCATTCACCACTCGGCAGAGGTGCTGCTCACGCTGCCATGTTGTGTGTTGGGGGGCTTCACAACAGGGGTATGCTTACCTAAACAGGCAGACAAATGGGGAGCTGATGTTGTTGCAGGTACAGTAGGTTACTTACTCACCACAGCAGAGCTACTGAGTGCAGGTGCCAGTAGCAGACGGTATAATATAGATATAACTCAATGCTCAGGTCATACGAGTTCAGCACCTCACTTCAGTTTGTTTTATGGATAATGTTGGTAGTAATTTGTCCTAATGCTTTGTTCTAAAGTTATTACTATATAAATTGTGAAAAATTTTATAGAGAAAATAAATCACAAGGTTGAGGTCGATTGGAAAGCGACAAAAAATTGCCGTGTTGAGTGAATCAAAAATTAAAGTGGTACCTACGTCGACCCACACATTTGCGAGCTTTTCAGACATGAATAGTTTGTTGAACTATCACTCAATGATGAGAACGCTGCCAAGGAAAGTTTTAAAATAATTTCTTTCAGTTTTTTACGAAATAAGAGAACACAAAACTATGAGACTGTGGGTAAACTGTTACCACATTATGAAAAGTTTCCATATAATGTGTCTATGAAATATGCTTCTCCATAACCACCTTGACTTCTCCCCTTTAAATTGTAGAGTAGTTTTTTATAACCATGGCGAGGTATTTAATTAGAATATTGCTATCCCAGAGAAGTAGTACGCATCCCTGTTCTCAGTCACTTCCCACCTACAGCAGTATAAAGCTCTCACTGCCGCACCTCAGAATTGGTGTCACGCACTGACTGTTTACTTATTGTATTAGGAACAAATGCTATCGCTAGTTCTACCACCAATTGTGACAAGCACTAATTTACCCAAACTGATAATTATGCTTATTACTTATGGATTATACTTGATATACCCCAACAGTCCAAAAAGTTTTGAGACTGCATTAATGAAATAGAGAGCAGCACTAAGATGCTGGCTTTAATACTTTAGGTGTTCTACATATTCATCCCCCACCCACACCACCCTTTCCCGCGCACACACAGAATGTTCATATTACCATGTGAAACTGTCAGAAAATCCATTCTTTGGGATGTTGTTCAACTCGTGCACCACACTGGCTCAAATGTCAGTTATTTCATCAAAGTGTCACCCATCATGTGAATTTCTGCCCTTGTCATTTAGTGGCAGCTTCGTATCAATATCACCAAGTAGCATCACAGGTTACTTCATTATTGGGAAGAATTGTCAGCATTTTGCATTTAAACCAAGTTGTGTCTGGTGTCCATTGGTGTCTCTCTCTCTCTCTCTCTCTCTCTCTCTCTCTCTCTCTCTCTCTCTCTATTTTTTTTTTTTGAATGAGGGACAAGCTTTGCACACACTTTTCTCTTCTTCAAAACATTCTGGAAAATGTCTCAAACACTCAATTTAGAGATGTTGCTCCACTGCAATTTGTCACACAACAATTTGACACACTATGGCTGCACATCTTCCACTTAACACTGCCTGTTCACAGTTGTCTGGATGCACGTCTGTTGTTTACAGTTGTTAGTTGACCTGCCACCATGAGCCTCAGAACTTTTTGGATGGACAGCTCCTCCTCGCACACTACTCAGCTGTTGTTTTAATCCAACAGTCCGAACAAAGCATTTATGTGACCACCATTAGCTATGTGTGTTGTTGTTGCTGTGGTCTTCAGTCCTGAGACTGGTTTGATGCAGCTCTCCATGCTACTCTATCCTGTGCAAGCTTCTTCATCTACCAGTACCTACTGCAACCTACATCCTTCTGTATCTGTTTGGTGTATTCATCTCTTGGTCTCCCTCTACGATTTTTACTCTCCACACTGCTCTCCAATACCAAATTGGTGATCCCTTGAGGCTACACTCCGTGCAAATACTTTCAGAAATGACTTCCTGACATTTAAATCTATGCTCGATGTTAACAAATTTCTCTTCTTCAGAAATGCTTTCCTTGCCATTGCCAGTCTACATTTTATATCCTCTCTACTTCGACCATCATCAGTTATTTTGCTCCCCAAATAGCAAAACTCCTTTACTACTTTAAGTGTCTCATTTCCTAATCTAATTCCCTCAGCATCACCCGACTTAATTCGACTACATTCCATTATCCTCGTTTTGCTTTTGTTGATGTTCATCTTATACCCTCCTTTCAAGACACTGTCCATTCCATTCAGCTGCTCTTCCAAGTCCTTTGCTGTCTCTGACAGAATTAGAATGTCATCGGCGAACCTCAAAGTTTTTATTTCTTCTCCATGGATTTTAATACCTACTCCGTACTCGTACACATGGTCCATGTGTATACTGGCAAAATCACGTCCTATCTGATACGAACATTAGAATTACACAAAATTTACATTCCTGAGTCCAAGTGCTCTGATAACTTATAGTAGGGGCTAGTGGTGTTCTTGTATTTTGTGTTTTAAATATTTTTGGATTTTCAGTTTCCTGCCTGTTATCCACAGACAATCTTTTACAGACTTTTACATCAGAACATAAAACTCCATTCCAAACCCTAGGGAGTTATCCATAGTTTACAAGAAAAGTATTTGTACTTGAACGTAGTACTATGATGGTGAACTGCTGAATTAGTTTTAAATTCACTCTTGTTAGTAACCACAAATGCCATTAGAGGGTAAAAGTGTTGCCACGTAAGTGTAAGGTTCCCTAGATCCCCGATGAGGCTTCTGTGACGTGTTCCATTATCAACTTTACACAGTATTATTATTACAACATCTGTAGCATAAATACTTTCTTTTACCTTAGCTGCAGTGCTGCACAAGATTTTACCATAGAACGGAACTGAGTCAAATTGTGGAAATTATGCTAGTAATACTGCCTGCTTATAAATACTGTAAGGGAGATTTGTGAGCAAGGGTGTCCATAACCAGGGACAAGGGGGGGAGGGGCACAGCATCCCCACCTCTACCCTCCCCCACCCATGTCCTAGTATAGTAAGGTGATTTTCTTTCAAGAAAATTATTTAAAAACTGGTATAACGCAAATTTTTAATGGTGTCGGCACTGGAATTTTCTTATGGATACTTGCAAGTTGCTGTTCATCCTGCAAAATATTAAAAGTACTCCATACCCCCAGGTCTTGCCCCTCTGCCCCCCTCTCTACAAGATATTGTGAGTGCAAAACAGGTAGATTGCGGCGTCTTCATCAACATATCCACATATTAGTCCCCCTCAGTTATTATCCATCTGGATACCCAGAAAGTATGAATGAGAGAGAGTGCAGCACAGTGGCTGAGAATTATGTTTTGTATTTTGCCTTTAGGTGCATACTTTCCACAAAAATAAAACCACATTCATGTCCGATTAGTTGAGTAACAGCACATGAAGTGTAACGTATCACTTTGAAAAAGTAAATTACTATCTGTATGTGGTACCGGTGAATGATGATTGTCATTTGCTCATAGAAATTGTGTTAAGTTCGTAACAAATGTGAATTTGCATATTGTCCACAACTGTGCATGATATCGGGAGGCTGGATGCTGTGCTTCTACGAGACGGGGCAGCTCTGACAGCTGTTTAATGTCATGCGTCACTTGCTGGGTCAGCAGTCGCTCCATGGAGACTTGCCCCTTCTTAGAGACACACAGTGCTTCAGAGAATGCTGAAACTCATGACAGTAAGGAGTATGACGTCACAAGGATAGTGGAAAAATTAATTCTGTCTTTGTCCCATAAAGTGGAAAGACTGCACAATTGATGTAAAGACAAAGGCTTTGCTCAGACTACCTTTTGTGACTTAAGCAATGCCTTTGACTCTGTAGGGCATACACAACTACCAGACAAAATGGTCTTCTATGGCATCAGAGATAGCAGCCTTAAATTATTAAAACCTTACCTAGAGAATCGTAAGCAAGATTGGGAAAGAAATGTCCAGTACACAAGAAGTTAAGGTAGCTGTTCCAAGGGGTCCATACTTGGCTCTTTCTTGTTTTTAATAATGATTAATGACCTGCCATCATATATTTCAGTGCTGTATTTCGATGATAATACCTTTATTCACAGTAGTAATAATTTTAGTAGTCTAAAAACTTGTGTTGCAAAGACAGTTTATAAAGCATTCTTCTAGTGTGAAGGAAATGAATTCTTGGTGAAAGAAAACAAAACAAAGCATATGGTTGTTAGTCTAAAACACAAGCTTCTATCTAATTATATAAGTTTTTGGGAGTGTATTTAGATGATAAATTACCTTCGGGTCAACATGTACAGTACATTAATGGTAAGTTGTCCAGAGTAATTTATTTGTTAAAGCAACTTAGGGACTATTTACCTAAAAACATATGTAAGAACATCATATTTTTCATTTTTCCAAAGTGTAATATCCAATGGTATTATTTTATGGGTAACTCTGGTTGTGTGCATGATTGCAGAAGAAAGCTATTAGGGTAATTACTTGTTCTTTATATGAGACACACTGTAAACCTTTGTTTTGTGAACAAAAAATCTGAACAGTAATAAACTTATATACATACTGTGTGTTAAATTATACAAAGTAGAAGTAACTGGAAGAACAACACAGATAAAAAAATGTATAGATGTATCTATACTTCATACCACAGACGTCAAAATCACATAACAGTTATAAATTCATGGGGTACAGCTTATTTAATAAGCTTCTACAAACTGTACAACATTTACCAGAACAAGCATTCAAACAAACACAGCATAGCATGTGAGTAGCCAACCGATTCTACGGTATAAAGGGATTTATCAACTGTAACATAAAACTAACTATGATCCATTCAGTTAGGTGAAAAGGGAGACCTAGAAGAAGATGGATTGATGAGGTATTAATGGATATCACCAATATGGGAGTCCGGGGGTGGAAAAGAGCAGCAAATAACTGAGAAGTGTGGAGGAAGATTGTTGAAGAAACCAAGGCTCACCAAGGGCTGTAGCGTTACTGAAGAAGAATGGAATGCTGTCTACTCCTGGGGCCTTGTTTTGACTTAGGTCTTATCCAAAGAAAGCAGGTGTTGACAGTTGTGAAAATTATGAACTATCAGTGTAATAAGTCACGGGTGCAAAATACTAACACGAATTCTTTACAAATGAGTGGAAAAACTGGTAGAAGCCGGCCTCGAAGAAGATCAGTTCGGATTCCTTAGAAATGTTGGAATGCATGAGGCAATACTGACCCTATGAATTATCTTAGAAGATAGATTAAGGAAAGGCAAACATACATTTCTAGCATTTGTAGACTTAGAGAAAGCTTTTGACAATGTTGACTGGAAAACTCTCTATCAAATTCTTAAGGAGGTAGGGGTGAAATAAAGTGAGCGAAAGGCTATTTACAATTTGTACAGAAACAGATGACAGTTTAAGAGTCAAGAGGCATGAAAGGGAAGCAGTGGTTCGGTAGGGAATGAGACAGGATTGTAGCCTATCCCCAATGTTATTCAATCTGTATATTGAGCAAGCAGTAAAGAACAAAAGAAAAATTTGAAGTAGAAATTAAAATCCATGGAGAAGAAATAAAAACTTTGAGGTTTGCCAATGACATTGTAATTCTGTTGAAGACAGCAAAGGACGTGGAAGAGCAGTTGAATGGCATGGGGAGTGTCTTGAAAGAAGGAAATAAGATGAACATCAACAAAAGCAAAAGAGGATAATGGAATGTAGTCAAATTAAATCAGTGATGCTGTGGGAATTAGATTAGGAAATGAGACGCTTAAAGTAGTAAAGGAGTTTTGCTATTTGGCGAGCAAAATAACTGATGATGGTCGAAGTAGAGAGGGTATAAACTGTAGATTGGCAATGGCAAGGAAAGCGTTTCTGAAGAAGAAAAATTTGTTAACATTGAGTATAGATTTAAGTGTCACGAAGTCTTTTCTGAAAGTATTTGTATGGAGTGTAGCCATGTATGGAAGTGAAACATGGACGATAAATAGTGTAGACAAGAAGAGAATAGAAGCTTTCAAAATGTGGTGCTGCAGCAGAATGCTGAAGATTAGATGGGTAAATCACGTAACTAATGTGGAAGTACTGAACAGAATTGGGGAGAAGAGGAATTTGTGGCACAACTTGACTAGAAGAAGGGATTGGTTGGAAGGGCATGTTCTGAGGCATCAAGGGCTCACCAATTTAGTATTGGAGGGCAGCATGGAGGGTAAAAATCGTAGAGAGAGACCAAGAAATGAATACGCTAAGCAGGTTCAGAAGGATGTAGGTTGCAGTAGTTACTTGGAGATGAAGAAGTTTGCACAGGATAGAGTAGCGTGGAGAGCTTCATCAGACCAGTCTCTGGACTGAAGACAACAGCAACAACATAAAACTGTAATGTTAATAACTAGCCTGTTGTTTCTTTTAAATTATCAACTGTATCATAATATTTGAGTGTTATCTATTGCTGTAATGGGCTAAGGACAATAAAATTATTATTATTATTATTCCAACTACTACTACTAGTATTACTATCAAGTATCTTTTATTTTGTGGATTCGAGAGATAGTTTAGATTATGTTTTTAGCCTCAAAATTTCAGTCCATGTCGATGAAATCAGTGACAAGAATAAGCATGGTACATAAGCACAACAAAGTGAAAGGGGAGCTCGGATGATCATGTTACAGTTCCCGTATCCTTTCTGCTCTCACTCTTAATCTAACTACCAATTAGCTGATGAAGAACACAGGTAATATTTTGCATTGAAGGCCTCAGTGTTGAGTGTCACCACCACCACCACCACCACCACCACCACCGCCATGAGAAACTTCATGCATGGAGCCTCGTCTGGTGCGTGCCCATTCAGCTCTATGGTAAATAATTTTGAAATGTTTGGAACTGCACAACAAAAGATAAAGGTTCAAGCTGCTGGCTGTGAATCAGTTGTACACCTGTTCCACCATATGTCATATTTACACTTCTGTTTATTTGCTGTGCATCCAGTCATAGTAAACATATCATACCATCAGTAATGGATACTGCTAGCATCCATTTATTTATGGCCTATGGCAGAAAGCTGATTCATTTAACTGAGCAGAACTTGTCAACAACTTCTCAGTTTGGCTTTTGTAAGAGATTCTCCATAAAGAAAACAATATGAGACCTCAAAAATGAAGTTCAAATGGTTCAAATGGCTCTGAGCACTATGGAACTCAACTGCTGTGGTCATAAGTCCCCTAGAACTTAGAACTACTTAAACCTAACTAACCTAAGGACAGCACACAACACCCAGCCATCACGAGGCAGAGAAAATGCCTGACCCCGCCGGGAATCGAACCCGGGAACCCGGGCGTGGGAAGCGAGAATGCTACCGCACGACCACGAGATGCGGGCAAAAATGAAGTGCTGGCAGACCTAAACAAGAAAAATTATCCATCTCATATATTCCATGACCTTGGGAAAGTCTTTGATTGTGTGAATCAAAATATTGTACTCAGCAACCTGAGGTCTCATAGTATTAATAGAAAACTTCCCGCATCAATGGAATCGTATCACCATAACACAAAGCATGTCTGACAAGTTTGGTGAATGGTCTCAGAAAAGTAAATGAAACAGGGGTTACAAAGAAAATACCTTTACTGGCCTTCAGAGTAATCAACACTAGCTACAACACACTTCCGACATCGATTGTAGACCTGCTGGAAATTGTCGGCAAACACTTCTTCTGGAGTCGCTCTAAGCACTGTTGAATATCCACAATGTGTGTGATTGTTCAAAACGATAGTGCTTGCACAGTCTTTGGTTATCTTCAACTCTTCTGCCCCCATTCTCAAAGACAATCATCTGCAAGCATCTGTTGCACTCATACAATATTGTCTGGGATTGTGTATCTGTTGACCCAAACATCCTAGACACTGTCCTTTCTGCTTCTGAAATATTTAAAACAAACACTCCACGAGTCTCTATTGCCATTTTCTGTAATCTGAACCAAAACTTCATGCTAACTTGTTGCTCCGCTTTGCAAAGACAAGAGTCTGACGTGTTTGCGTATCATTGGTGACTGTCTTTGAGAATTAGATCAAAAGAACTGAAGATAAGCAAAGACAGTGTAATCACTATCATTCAGAAACATTTTCAGGTGTTTGCAGGCATGCAGCAACCTGTGACCCCAATGGTTTGAGTGATTCCACGAGAAGTGATTGCTGAGGGTTTTCAAAAGTCTTACAACTGATGTCAGAAGTGTGCTGAAGCTAATAATGATGAACTTGAAGGCCAGTTAAGGTATTTCATTTTCAACTCTGGCTGCCTTAATTTTCTAAGACTATTCACTGAACTTTTCAGATGCAGCTTGTAGAAAAAGGGGATGTTGTTGATGGTCTACCTCAGCCATGAATGGGGAAACATGATATGTGGAATGCCACAGGGACTAGTACTAGGACCACACTTGTTTCCAACCCACAGAAATGGTGTTGCAGTCACTTTAATGGCCTTTCCAAAAACTATAAGGTTTGCTGATGACACAAGCATACTAATCAAGGGTCCAAACTGAACCCAAGGGGACACAGCTCAGGTAACAGTTGAAATTGCCTACAAGTGGTTCACTGTCTTGGCATAAAAAATTCTCGGTACACTTGCCACATCAGCTTTGGATAAAATTCCAAGCTTTTGATGATAATACCCTCCATCATCATCATCAGCAGCAGCAGCAGCATCAGGGACTAAAACTGACTGTCATGAACTGGCAAGTTTCCCTCTTTTATAACCACAGGACATCATCCAGTTGGCTGGATTATGTCACGATGGTTCATACAGCGATAGCGCCCTGTATGTCCAAAGATTTTGCTAGTGTCCTCTATCGAGTGTTGCTTACAGTGCCATCAATTGCAAGTATTCTTATATTTAAAGTGACGTTGATGCTCCACGGAATGATCAGCAGCTATCCGTATAGGCTTCGTCCACATAACTCTTGCCACACATGCAAGGAATGTTATAAATTCCTCGCACTCTCAGGCCAAGTTATCTTTAAGTGGTCGCAGCATTTCTTTAATTTTTCTATGTGGCTGGAAGAGAAGACTCTACCTATCTTCCTGGTTGTTGCACCGCAGAATTGAAGCTGTGCTGTGTGTTCGTCCTCTTGGCTTGTTTGAATGGCAATGCATCTTGGTTTTCTCATTAGCGTTGATCTACTGTAATGGACAGAATACCCAATCCCTCTGAACACTGTCAGCAGATGGTTGATTTCGAAACCGAGATCATCCGTGCCTGAAACAGTTCTGGCTCTGTGTACTAAGGTGTTGAGCTTAGTTCTTCTCTGAGCTGGATAGGTAGAGTCCTAAACAGGCAAAGAATCAGACCGGTCTTCTGGCCAACAAGAAAAATTAAAGAAATGTTGTGACTTGTTAAAGATAATCTCAGCTCAAGAGAGTTAGGAATTAATAACATCCTCGTGAGTGTGACAAGGGTTACGTGGGCCAGTGTATACGGACAGTTGCCGATCATCGCGTCGAGCATCAGCGTCACATTAAGCCCAGGAATTTGGATAAATCAGCAGTGGAAGAGCACAGTGTGTTGAATAGCCACAAGTTTTTGTTTGAATAAATGAGACTCCTTCCTCCCACATCAAACTATTGGGACTCTGTGATCAGAGAAGCAGTTGAATTTAGACTTAGTGTGAACAGCTTAAAAAGAGACACTGGCTATGCACTTAGCAATACATGGAAATGTGTGCTTGACAAGGATAAAACGCAGAGGAATACTTCTTGCGGTTCACCACATGATGTGATGGCTCTGCAAGCTAGATAGAGAGTGCAAGCAAAACCTATGAAAGTAGAGGGCACCATTTTTGTATATGCCATCATGACGTAATCCAACTAGTCGGATGCTGTCATGTGGCTATAAGAGAGGGAACCTTACCAGTCAGGACAGTCAGTTTCTGTACCTAATGATGATGACAAAGGATATTATCATCAAAAACATGGAATTTCATCTGAATTTGATGTGGCAAGTGTACTGAGAACTTTTTATGCGAGGAAGCCGTTGCGAAAAACTTTGTAGTCAGTTTGTCTTAATCTCATAAAGACTAATAGTATGTAATTTCAGACAAGCAGTAACAAAATTTTAGAACTAGAAGCAGATGTTAACGGTGATACACTGAATGAAGCCCATTCCTTGGTATCCAAACGGATAACATGTTAAAATGGAGTTAACACATGGATAAGCTAATTGAGAAGCTCTGTTCAGTGTCTTGTGCCCTTCGAACCATTTGCCACTGTGTTAGCTTATTCTGCATCTTTCCTCTCCCTGCTGCCTTACAGGATTGTCTTCTGCAAAAGTGTACCTAAAGTAAGTAAGGTTTTTAGCCTGCCAGGTTGGCTGTGCGGTCTAACGCACGACTTGCCGGGTGGGAAGGAGCGCCTGGTCCCCGGCACGAATCTGCCCGGCGGATTTGTGTCGAGGTCCGGTGAGCCAGACAATCTGTGGATGGTTTTTAGGTGTTTTTCCATCTGCATCGGCGAATGCGGGCCGGTTCCCCTTATTCCACCTCAGTTACACTATGTTGGCGATTGTTGCACAAACAAGTTCTCCACATATGCGTACACCACCATTACTCTACCACGCAAACATAGGGGTTACACTTGTCTGGTGTGAGATGGGTTCGGTGTGGGGTGGCGGAGGGGTGAAGTGGACTGAGGTAGCTGTCGTGGGGTTGTGGGCCACTATGGCTGCAGCGGGGACAGAGCCTCTCCATCGTTTCTAGGTCTCCGGTTAACATACAGTACAATACAATACAAGTAAGGTGTTTGCTCAGCAGAAGTAAGCATAGGAATATTGTGTAAAGTAGATAACTGTGCATCTTGTTGACACCTTTTGAAGGATCTTGGAATTCTTACACTCACTTCCCAATACATTCACATGTCAAGGGGCCTGGTTTCTGAACAAAAAGGGAAATATTGAAGGATTCTAAACAGTGTAGCTCAAAGAATAGGAATTGTAAGACTATGTAATGCTTACCATCTTTTAACAAATCTTTTGGGGAATATATGATTTATGAACCACAGCTTTTGGTCTCACACTTATTTCTGAATTGTATTTTGTGTCGCGAGTGAAATAAAGCATGTTAATTATTTATGTGCAGCATAGGTACAACATATCTAAAAAAAATGTAGTAGAAGCTTGATTTTTTTGTGGAAGTTCTTTACACTATTGTGCTCAACCCATATCTTTAAAAAGACGTTATTGTCATAAATTATGGTTCAAAAATTTTTTTACTGAAGGTTATAAAAATTTCCAGTAATTAACTCTTAGTTTTTCTTTAAACAATTCTTTAATTTTCAAATTTATGTCATGAGAACAGTGTGCTTTTTAGTTAAGAATGTTTTAAGACAGTACACAAAATTTCAGGCCCCTATCTTTAATAGTTTTTAACTAATGGGTACCAGAACATCAAAAAAGTGAGTTTCCAGTTAATTCATGTTAGGTTAAAGCTTGTTTCTTTACCTACTTTCCACGAAACTAGTGTATCCCAGGTGCATATTCATCTTTCTGTTGTTGTTCTCCTTCCCTTCTTTTTCAGACTACTTCTTATTCCTGCTTCTGTAGTGGGTTCCAACACAACTCCTTTAAAGAGCCTCCTGCTGTCAATATAAATTAAATTTCTTTTCATAATTAGTTCACCAGGAATTCCCATTAATTCCGTAAATTAAATTAAGTGTCGAAACTGCACCATCACTGGAATGTAGCAGAGCAGCCAGCAAGTCAAAGTATTTAGTCCTGCCAGAACAGTTTTTGATATCCGTTCCCACGTACAGTGGCTAAAACTCTCATTTGGGTTTTAAGTCCTAGCATGTAATTACTTCTTTAATAAATTCTCTCACCAAGACATTAGAGACTAAAAAATCATAAAAACAAATAAGTGAGATGGAAAGCTGTTTGTTTGTCATGAGGGCATCGTAATGTGTGCAGGCACTTTTAAATTCCTCTGATTTTGGGGCTTTCTTTGGAACCGTTTCCTTGAAGTAATCTTTTTCTTGCTCAGAAAACCACAGAGTGATCTTTTTAAGAAAAAATAATAAAAATCAATTTTTTGATACTTATTCACATACTAGTCCCCTTAATGTTTATTGTTGCTGATAATAAAAATCAGTGTTGGTTGGTTCAAATGGCTCTGAGCACTATGGGACTCAACTTCTGAGGTCATTAGTCCCCTAGAACTTAGAACTACTTAAACCTAACTAACCCAAGGACATCACACACATCCATGCCCGAGGCAGGATTTGAACCTGCGACCGTAGCGGTCTCACAGTTCCAGGCTGCAGTGCCTAGAACCGCATGGCCACTTCGGCCGGCAAAAATCAGTGTCAACTGAACTGTAATATAAGGAGTCACAATACAAGACTCAAAAATAAATGTCATGTAGACTTTGCTACATTGTCCAGAGTTGAGAATGGAGTTGTGTACTCTGGTGCTAAGATATTCAACAAGCTCACTATCAATTGAAAAGAAAATTGAAAACGTACCTCATTAGACACTCATTGTGCAAATTATCTGAATATTTAAATACTGGGACTAAAAGTTTCTGTTAGCCACAAGGCAAGTAGTGGTGATGAATAATAATGTGCTATAAATGTTCATGATAAAATATCATCTTTGAAGAATATGGAGGAAATGTTAAGCTGCTAATAGCAGATGAAGACCAGCTATAATAACTGAGGAGGCAGGAGCTTTTTCAAAGTACACCCTTCTTACTGATTCACTTGACTAAATTTAGGTGGCATGAGAGAGAATGTTGTAAGCTAAATGTTATGTCTGGAGGTCTGTGTTATACATCAGTGAATCATGCACAGTTAAAAAGAAATAAGAAAGATATTTAGAAAGTTTTGAAATGTTGCTATGGAGAAGAATGCTTAAGATGAAGTGAACTGATATATCAAGAATGAAGAAGCAATGAAAACAAGGGGAAGAAAGATGATTATTGGAAGTGATCAGAAAGAGGAAAAAACCTTGGCTGGGACATATAGTGCATAGGATTGCCTGCAACAAAGAATTACAGAGGGGATATGTGGAAGGAATGAAAAGAAGATTTAGGAACATAACTGGAATGATGGATGTCACCAGAAGAGGATGAACATACAAACAAATGAAAGAAGCTATTCAGAACAGTATGCAGTGGAAACATGTCATAAGGCGGATACACTGAAGAAGAAGAAGAAGAAGAAGAAGAAAGCACAGGTCTTACCAGTCTACAAGACAGGAAGTAGAAATGACCCATAAAACTACCATCCAATATCCATAACATCAATTTGTTGTAGACTCAGAACATATTCTGAGCTCAAACATAATGAGGTATCTTGAACAGAATGACCTCCTCAATGCCAACCAGCATGGATTCCAAAAGCATTGTTCATGTGAAACATACTGAAAACTTTGGATCAAGGCAGTCAACTAGATGTAGTATTTCTTGATTTCCGAAAAGCATTTAACTTACTGTCACACCTACGCTAATCATCAAAAGTATGATCATATGGGATATCAAGTGAAATTTGTGACTGGACTGAGGAATTTTTGATAGGGAGAATGCAGCGTGTTATCTTGGCTGGAGAGTCAGATATAGAAGTAACTTTGGGTGTGCCCCGGGGTCGGGACCCTTGATGTTTATGTTGCATATTAATGACCTTGGAGACAACATTAATAGCACACTCAGACTTTCTGCAGATGATGCATTTATCTATAATGAAGCTCTACCGAAAAGAAGCTGCTTAAATATTCAGTTAGATCTTGGTTTAAGATTTCAAAGATTGGTAACTTGCTCTAAATGTTCAGAAATGTAAAGCTGTGCACTTCACAAAACAAAAAAGTGTATTATCCTATGACTGTCATATAATGAGTCAATGTTGGCATCAGCCAACTCATACAAATACCTGTGTGTAACACTTTGCAGAGCTATGACGTACACTCGGTCATTGCTAAATTAGATGGTAGACTTTGGTTTATAGGTAGAATAGGGGAAGTATGATCAGTCTACAAAGGAGATTGCTTACAAATCACTCATGTGACCCATCTTACAATGTTACTCAAGTATGTGGGACCCATATTAAATAGGACTAACTGGCGGATATTCTACATGTACAGAGAAGGGCAGCTCGAATGGTCACACTTTTATTCAATCCATGAGAGCGTGTAACAGAGGTACTAAAGAAACTCAACTAGCAGACTCTTGAAGACAGGTGTAAGTCATCCCAAGAAAGTCTGTTAACAAAGTTTCAAGAACTGGTTTTAAATGATGACTCAAGGAATATACTAAAATCTCTTTTGTATTGCACACGTAGGGATCGTGAGGATAAAATTAGAATAATTGCTGTGGCATTCAAACAGTCATTCTTCCCATGCTCCATATGTGAATGGAACAGGAAGAAGCCCTAATAACTTATACAATGTGATGTACCATCTGCCATGCATTTTATGGTGGTTTGCAGAGCTTAGTCATAGTTGTAGATATCAAATGGAATGATCACATATGCTCAGTGATGGGTAAAACAGGTGGTAGACGTCGGTTTACTGGGAGAGCACTGGGGAAGTGTTAAAAGTTGCAAAAGAGGTTGCTTACAAATCACTCATGTGACCAGTTCTATATTTTTGTTCAAGTATGTGGGATCTGTATGAAGTAGGACTGACAGGGGATTTTGAACATGTACAGACAAGTGCAGCAGGAATTGTCACAGGTTTGTGTGATCCATGGGAGTGTATAACAGAGATACTGATGGAACTCAACTGGAAAACTCTTGTAGATAGAAATAAACTATTCTGAGAAAGTTTATTAACAAATTTTCAAGAACTGGCTCTAAATGATGACTCTAGGAATATATTGCAACACCTTACATATCACTCATATAGGGATTGTGAAGACAAGATTATAATAATTACTGCAAGCACAGAGGCATTCAAACAATCATTCTTCCTGGTCTCCATACATGAATGGAACAGGGAGAAACCCTAATAACTGGTACAATGGGACGAACCCTCTGCCGTGCACCTCACAATGGTTTGCAGAGAATAGATGTAGGATATTCTTTTTAAAGACACCAAATGGCAGTACTTCCAATCTAAATACAAAGCCTGCAGGGAAGCAATTAAGGCATTAAAAGCACAGATGTATGCTGAACGGATGAGGCAATCAAGTAATGTTACCAAAACAGTGTGGAGTATAGTAAACAAGGAAAGAGGAGGGAGTGACAATGCAATGTGCAATAACATAATAATAAGTGACAATTGCTGAGTGCCCCAAAGGAAGTATGTGAGAGATTCATAGATCAGTTTAGTAAGGTGAGTAGGGAGGATGTGATCGACTCACCACACGTGCTAAATCCCAGTAATGTCAGTAATAAATTAGATTAAAACTGTGTGCCGGACAGAGACTCGAACTTGGGTCCCGAGTTCGAGTCTCAGTCCGGCACACAGCTTTAACCTGCCAGGAAGTTTCATATCAGCGCACACTCCGCTGCAGAGTGAAAATCTCATTCTAGTAATAAATTCTTTCTGAGGTGTGTTTCAGAATTGGAAATACTGGAAACCATTTCCAACTTAAACGTAAATACATCCAGTGTCTGGGATGACATCCCAGTGAAATTTCTGAAAGAATGCAGTAATGAATAAAGCCACTACAACATTTAATAAAGAGCTCTTTCAGTCAGGGGTCATTCCCTGACCTTTTAAATTTCACTGAAATAAGACCGGTGCATAAAAATGGAATAACTACAGATATACAAAATTATAGGCCTATTTCATTGACATCAATACTTAGTAAGCTGTTGGAAAGGCTACTTCTTGATCAACTTCATTTTTCTATAAGTACAATCTATTACAAAACTGTCAGCATGCTTCCAGGAAGGGCCGGTCTACGGTAACAGCTGTAGCTACATTTTTGCAAGCGGTATTGAATAAACTTTATGATGGAAACAAAGTTACTGGCACCTTTTTAGACCTATCCAAGGCTTTTGACTCTGCAAATCATTCTTTTCTTCTACATAAATTAGAAAATCATGGAGTCAGAGGAGTAGCATTATATCTATTAAGATCCTACCTTGCTGACAGGAGACAAGGTGTAAAGCTGTGTCATACAACTGGGAGACATACACAAACAGTAAAATCATCCTATAAAAGTCTTAACTGTGGACTTCCTCAGGGAAGCATTATCGGGCCTTTTTTTGTTTTTGTGTACATCATTGATATAATAATTCCACAAAATTCAAACCTAGTAAATTATGCTGATGATACCTCCTTCAGAAGTTGGGGCTCTACAAAACAGTAACAGTGCAAAATAATGCAGAGAACATTAGCCTCATCACAGAACATCTCACCAAAAATAAATTGCTAGTAAATAAGGACAGGACAATTCTGACGGAGTAAATCCAGTAAATTATAAGTCAAGACAAGTGGATACAGAACCAGAGCTATCAGTTGAAACAATTGATAAACATAACTTGCTGTGTATTATAGAAGACGAACATCATACATGGCAGGAGCACATCAGCTACATGTGTGTGTGTAAAAAAAAAAAGAGAGAGAGCACTTCCTGTAACAGCTACCTGCTAAAATGCCTATCCAGCATAACAGCACACCCTATTTTAAGACAAATCTATTTGGGAATTATGCACTCCCACCTGCCGTATTGTGTCGAGATTTGGGGTGGGGCTTTTAGAGCCCAGGAAAGAGCAATTACGATAATAGCCAATATTAGTAAGTGTCAGTCCTGTAGAGAATATTTCATTAAGTATAACATACTAACAGTGTATTCATTGTATGTTCTCAGAACTAACTGTTTGTAAAAGGAAATATATAGTGTAATCAATACTGAAATCCACAATTACAATACAAGAAAAAGAGAGGATTACCACATAAAATTTAATAATAAAAGAGCAACATATCATAGTCCATTTTCTGCTGGAAGAATTTTTATAACAGATTGTCAGATAATAAAAAACTGTTAAAAGGAAACATATTTAAGACAAAATTAAAACATCTGTTAATTGATAAATGTTTCAACTCCATCAAGGATTTTTAATGTTATTGTGTATAATTTATCTTTAGTTCTAAACTTTTTTAATGTTCTTGTGTTTGTAAACAGACTATGTCCATGACTGTTAAGTTATTATGGACAAATAAACCATTTATTATTTATTATTATTATTATGATATGTAAATGCAGAATAGCACTGGCAGTAGAGTGATAGTTTACTGTGATACAGCTTACATTTCTATGATGTGTTTGTCTTGTTTTAATGTATACCTTGATTCATGTCACCTGCCTCAGGGTTCAGGCATATGAAGGATGAATGAAAGAACAGTACAATGTATGTTGTTTGTCCTTTGTACCTTTTACCACATTGGCAATAAATTTCATAAATACTCACCTTCTGTGCAAGTAGGCTATCTTTCACAGATTCCAGAAGCACCGCTGTTTTTTAGTCATGCTTGTTTATTAATCTGGCAAATTTTGGAGATATGTTTCCCACATACAGAAGAAAGTCTGTAGACTTTATATCTTTTTTCTCTCCCTCTGTCTTTGTTTGATCTGACATTTTCTCTTCCAGAGCTCTCCTAATCTGAAGTTTTGTATATCCATTTTCCCTGAGTATCTATTCCAGGTGCACCAGTTCACCTTGTAGGCTGTCAATGTCAGACCCTACATAGGGACCATGTACTAAAATTTTTAGTACACTCATAGTTTGTGAAGGATGGTGGCAACTGGACACTCACAAGTATGAATCAGTACTGGTCAGTTATGATACATACAACACCCTGAAAATGTATCCTTACATTGAGATGATAATCGAGAAAGGGTGGACAGATATTTTATAAAATTTGTTGGCAGTACTGGATGAGAGCCGAGAGCCTATTTCATTCAGATCTAACTGTCCACAGACTGAAACCAGCTACAGGGCTGTCAAACCTTCTGACTAACTACACACATAATAATAATAATAATAATAATAATAATGTGTGTCCAATGGCAGCAATACTTCCAAGTGCAGATTCAAGTGGTGTTTTCTTAACAGTGCCTTCTATATGTCAGTAAAGAAGAATTCTTGGGCAGAATTCAAAATGTCAACAAATAATTGTATAAGGGACATTCAAATGAAACCCAGTCACAAGTAATGGTAATGATTTTATTAACTAAAAAATGTAGTTATAGACAGTACAGGTACTCAAAAATAGTCGCCAGAACTGTTGGCACATTTATCCCATTGTGGCACTAGCCAGTCGGTTGGATCCTTGAAGAAGCTAGTAGGCTGCTGTCGGATCCAGGCCCGGACCCAGTCACACACTTCATCGTCCGTTGCAAATTGATGTCTGCAAATGGCTTGTTTTAGAGGTCCAAACAAACGAAAGTCACATGTGACTCAAAGACAGCACCATTTGAGTATTGCGCTGTTCGGCGATCAGTTGCTGGGCAACCCACAGCACACAGAGTTTTTGCAAGTTCGAGTGCTAATGCATTATGGTGTGGGCGGTGCCTACACTAATATGCAGTAAGCAATGGATCTCATCCACAGTGCTTCTGCGGTTGTCCAAGACTAAAACATTCACTTCCACAACCGTTTCCAGTGTGATGACACGATGAGCCCGTCCAGGACGAGCATCGCCTTCCAGTGACTCGCTCCCCTCGAGGAATCGTTTGCGCCATTCCACAACACTTGAAAGACTCAGACTGTACTCACCATTCACAGCCTCCATCCGTCGATACATTTCACGGCCTCCGACTCCCTCCGCCAGCAAAAATTGGATCGCTCCTCGTTGTTCCTGCTTACCGGTACTCACCTGCACGTTCAGTAGTGGATGATAGCTTGTGTGACCACCTTCTCTTCGGCATGAAAGCACACTGGCGCCATGCAACATCAAACGGTGCGCACACGTCAGTCTCTCTACCAATAGCTGGCGCCACCACACCCACAGTTACATGGTGCCACTTTATGTGTAAGGCAAATTAGACTCACTGACCAGGTTTCATTTGAATGAACCTCATATATTTGTAAGAAGTGTGTACAGCTTTTCTTTTAATGCTGCAATGCACAGCTTAGTGTTTACAGTGAATATCATCTGTAGGTCACATATGTAGCTATGGTAAAACCAAGGGATGAGATGTAATCTTTTCTTTTTAATTTTTTTTTATTTTTTTAATTTTTTTTAATTTTTTTTTTTTTTTTTTTTTTTTTTTTTTTTTTTTTTTTTTTTTTTTTTAAGAGGAGTAGACAATATACGCTTCTACTGAAATAAATAATACACTGTTATTTTTATTATGTTGATGAATATTTATGATTATCTTTCATTCTGTCATACATATTATTTCCAGTCTTTTGAAGTAATTTAATGACCTGCAAAAGACAAAGTCTATCGTCTCGTTTGTTATGTACTGTTCTGAAACAAAAATGCAAATTTTGTGTATACATATTTCTGTTCAGTCAGTACAATAGTTTCAAACACTGTAAGACAGAAATTTGTTAATTTAATGCAGTTTTTGTGTAAGGTACACAAAATTTTCAAAGCTAAGTTTCTAGAAAGTGTTATGAAGTATCATAGTCAATCATTCAAAACGTAAACATTTCAGAAATTAACAACCTGTAACTAAAGTTTATCAATATTTTTTTGTATGAATTAATAAAATAGTGACTCGGAAACATTTGTAAATGCAGACAACTAATATAGTGAAATACTATACTTTGAATATCTCATTTTTAAAAAAGCATGTGGAACATTATTTCAGATTAATTCCACACTTGCGTACAATGTAGAATGATCACCACAAAAATTCCTCTGAGCTTAATATCTCCCACACTTGTCCTGGAAGTGACCTCAGGAGCAACTGTTGAGTGACAAGGTAAGTGTGTCTGTCATCTTTCTGCTGATGTCATTTGAATGTTCACTAAATAAAGACTCCAACAGAACAATAAAAAAACAACTGAAAATCGGTTTTGGTGACTGTACCAACTGAGTTGTGTGATTTAACATCACCCACCAACATGGCTCCAACACTGATATCAAGGTCATAGCTCGTGTGCCTACTCACTTTACAGTTTCTCAGTTTTATCTATTTTATCAATTTAATACATCATCTTTATTTATTTATTACCATGAAGTAAAGTTTCCAAGATGCCAGATGTTAAGAATCAAAGGCAAACATGTTCACATCAAGTCTTCATTCAGATTGAATGTTGTGCTGTTCACATTAAACAAATCGAAATGCTGGGGAAACATATGGAGCACAAGACTCACCTGTTTAAGATAATGCTAGAAGAATTAACTAATGCAAAAAAAAGTAACTGCCATAGAAACAGTAAGCAAGAACTGTTGCTGGAAGTAGATTAGAAACATAGCTTATTAATTACTGTAGTGATATGGTAAATAATTTTTGGAGTCTCAGTAGGAATCGCACATAGCAGATGGCTTTCCAATAAGATATAAGGAAAACTGTCATTCCCATTTTCCAAAGTAAAAGGTTAGCTTTAGTTTTCAATAGAAATCCATCCATTATCAGTCAGAATTCCTCAATCATTCGAAAGCTAGGATCTTAGAATTCACTGCACAAAATGTGACAGTTTCTTCGTTCTAAAAACATGATTTTTTAAAAAGAAATACAGTCCAACCAAGTTATTTGTTTAATTGTTTTAAATATTTAAACCATTTGTATAATAGGCTTTATAATCTATTCACATCACAGAAAATTTCGCTTTACTATCAGTACATATGCCGAACTCGTAACTTGCATAACATATATTCAGATTTGGCTAAATAATTTCATACAGGAAAGTGTTTGAGATGAACAGATTCCTGGAAGCTAAAGTTATCTAATTACCTGTAACATTTATTTAGTAGTAAAAGTAGGTAAAAAGATGAGGGCTAGTAGAAATCCTTGAGTAACAGAAGAAATATTGGATTTAATTGATAAAAGGAGAAAATATAAAAATGCAGTAAATGAAGGTGGCAAAACGGAATACAAACGTCTCAAAAATGAGATCGAAAGGAACTGCAAAATGGCTAAGCAGGGACGGCTAGAGGACAAATGTAAGGATGTAGAGCCTTATCTCACTAGTGGTAAGATAGATACTGCCTACAGGAAAATTAAAGAGATCTTTGGAGATAAGAGAACCACTTGTATGAACATCAAGAGCTCAGATGGAAACCCAGTTCTAAGCAAAGAGGGGAAAGCAGAAAGGTGGAAGGAGTATATCGAGGGTCTATACAAGGGTGATGTACTTGAGGACAGCATTATGGAAATGGAAGAGGATGTAGATGAAGATGAAATGGGAGATACGATACTGCGTGAAGAGTTTGACAGAGCACTGAAAGACCTGAGTCGAAACAAGGCAGCGGGAGTAGACAACATTCCATTAGAACTACTGACGGCCTTGGGAGAGCCAGTCCTGACAAAACTCTACCATCTGGTGAGCAAGATGTATGAAACAGGCAAAATACCCTCAGGCTTCAAGAAGAATATAATAATTCCAATCCCAAAGAAAGCAGGTGTTGATACATGTGAAAATTACTGAGCTATCAGTTTAATAAGTCACAGCTGCAAAATACTAACGTGAATTCTTTACAGACAAATCGAAAAACTAGTAGAAGCCAACCTCGGGGAAGATCAGTTTGGATTCCGTGGAAATACTGGAACATGTGAGGCAATACTGACCCTACGACTTATCTTAGAAGCTATATTAAGGAAAGGCAAACCTACGTTTCTAGCATTTGTAGACTTAGAGAAAGCTTTTGAAAATGTTGACTGAAATACTCTCTTTCAAATTCTGAGGGTGGCAGGGGTAAAATATAGGGAGCGAGAGGCTATTTACAATTTGTACAGAAACCAGATGGCAGTTACAAGAGTCAAGGGACATGAAGGGGAAGCAGTGGTTGGGAAGGGAGTGAGACAGGGTTGTAGCCTCTCCCCGATGTTATTCAATCTGTATATTGAGCAAGCAGTAAAGGAAACAAAAGAAAAATTCGTAGTAGGTATTAAAATCCATGGAGAAGAAATAAAAACTTTGAGGTTCGCCGATGACAATGTAATTCTGTCAGAGACAGCAAAGGACTTGGAAGAGCAGTTGAAAGGAATGGATAGTGTCTTGAAAGGAGGATATAAGATGAACATCAACAAAAGCAAAGCGAGGATAATGGAATGTAGTCGAATTAAGTCGGGTGATGGTGAGGGAATTAAATTAGGAAATGGGACACTTAAAGTAGTAAAGGAGTTTTGCTATTTGGGGAGCACGATAACTGATGATGGTCAAAGTAGAGTGGATATAAAATGTAGACTGGCGTTTCTGAAGAAGAGAAATTTGTTAACATCAAGTATAGATTTAAGTGTCAGGAAGTCGTTTCTGAAAGTATTTGTTTGGAGTGTAGCCATGTATGGAAGTGAAACATGGACAATAAATAGTTTGGACAAGAAGAGAATAGAAGCTTTTGAAATGTGGTGCTACAGAAGAATGCTGAAGATTAGGTGGGTAGATCACGTAAGTAATGAGGAGGTATTGAATAGGATTGGGGAGAAGAGATTGTGGCACAACTTGACTAGAAGAAGGCATCGGTTGGTAGGACACATTCTGAGGCATCAAGGGATCACCAGTGTAGTATTGGAGGGCAGTGTGGAGGGTACTGGGAGATGAAGAAGCTTGCACAGGACAGAATAGCATGGAGAGCTGCATCAAACCAGTCTCAGGACTGATGACCACAACAGCAACAACAACAACATTTATTTAGTTCCAAACTAAATCTGTTATTACAAGAGGGAGAAACACAAGAAAAGTCAGACAGTCATTGTAGTCATTACACACAAATTTTCAAACATGCAATGACGATCATTTGTTTCATACATCCACAAACATCCTGTATGCAGCTGCTAAAACAAGGTGGAAAACTTACAATATCTTCCAAATGTATTTACTCCATTAACACATTGGTCATTGGCAACTGGTCACCATTGGGAAGCAGTGATATGAACTTATTCTCTGTTTTCATCCTATCCTGCCACGAAAACAAGAAGATTCAAATTACAGAAGCATAGAAATATTCTATGACCTTCAAGGTAAGTTAAAAGATAGTGGCAGACAAGATTTTTATAACTTATACAGAGAATGTCTACAATGTAAATAGTGTAAATATTTACTTCAAACGTGTAATTTTTGTATCTAAGTCGACATATTGCACATCATACCAATAAGTAATGAGCATGACCCATAGAATGTGTAAACAAGTGGTAGCTGAGAGAGTATTTTTAATACGAAGCAAGAATCCACAAAATAATTTTAATCACTTTATTTTAAAAAAATTGACAGTTAATAGATGAAGATACGTATTTTTAGTACTCGACATAATGGATGTGGAAATGGCATGAGTTACAAATCACAGGCCTTAATCACAACTGTTCCTTATAAATACCAGGTTCTTAACTGCAACAAAATCATCTACTTGTGTTATTTATTAACTTATGTAGTTTTTTATATGTTTTATTGTACTGGTTGTCACACTATTCACTTATTAAATATATTTCAATATAATGAACTGTAGTAAATTAACTGTTTCACGTCTTTCACTCCATTGAGTTACACTGAAGACTTATGACGGCCACAAAAAAGACAGGAATTGAGGCCATAATACACAAATGTTGTACTCTACTACTCAAAAAATATCATTTACCTGCATCAACCTGTTGTTGTTTTTCTAATTTTAGCTTGAAATAAATTAGCTAATTTCACATTCTTGAAAGTTATCAGACATCAAACAAAAAATTGTGTTAAATACTTACATTTAACAGCATATCACTGTCTATACTTCAGTGTGGAATAGATTAATATGTAACAGTGTGACATGTAGGAAACTGACAGTAGCTATAAATTTAATGCAGATTGTTTTGTATCACATAAAATAAAAAGTTATAACTGGTACACTCTTATAGTAAACGTGCGTTCAAGGAAATGGGGAAGTACTCGAAAACTGGAGGGATGATAAGTTCATAACACTCTTTAGACCTTACTGTTTAGTCTTCAGTGCCCTGGAAATGATAATACTGTCAGCAAAGGACCCGTGATACAGGCAATATGATCATGTAGAACACATTCTGGGAAGCCACAGACTCGTTCAGAAGACTGATTGAGACTGTCAGTTAACAGTGTCTTTCTTGCTAGCCACAATCCCACACTTGTACCTTCGGTCAGCACAGTTACTCCAGTTGAGAGATGAGCGAGTAATGCTTTAATACTATTGTGAACGACTAGCCACTAAAACACCCCTGGAGCTGTCCTGTAATGATACACTAAATTTGATTCCCTGCCCCAAAAACATACGATAAGTGAAAATCCGCAGTTTAAGAATGTTGTCGTTTGTATAATTTTTTGTTACGATACAGGAGAACAAAGAAACTCTTAATAACTGGAGTGACAGCGAGTCCACCTTCAGTCCACCTTCTTCGTCTCGTGAGGTGGCAGTGTCCTCGGGTAGATGATGATCAGAGCGAACTGGAATGCCGACAGGATGAGGACGACCACATTCTGGAAGATCATGAAGCCACTGTCGATGATGAACCCGTAGAGCAGCCAGAGAGAGGAGACGACGGTCCCGGTCAGGAGCATGGGCAACGGGATGCTGGCACTGCTCTTGGTCCTGATTATCTCGCCCACCGAGAAGAGTGGCAGAGAGACCATGAAGAACAAGAGCCCGGTCAGGATGATCCCGAAGCGGTGCTCCACCAGCTCGGGGTCCTCGAGGCGCGCGTAGGCCACGAGGCCACCGGCGAGTGCGGCGCCTTTCGCCAGTGACCGGTAGAAGCCGGGCCGGTCGTCACTGTACAACCAGTAGCACAACAGGTACACCTGGCTGAGCACCATACCCACCCAGTTGGCACGCAGCATAGCCGGGTCGTCCATTATGCGGGCAAACTCGAGCATGACGAAGCCGAGGGCCCCACCCATGACGAACATTGTCGCGGGTGTGGGTCGAGTGGTGCCGTTGCGGTGAAACTCCCAGCACATGAGTGAGCCGGACAGCATCTGAGCGATTTGTGCGTAGCTGGCCAGTGTCCCCACCAGGTCCTTGTAGTCAGACAGCGGCATGGTGGTAGCTGTGGGCAGACACAGTTTGCTGTTAACACTGAGAACAGATGGTCCCCACAATTGCAGTTGCCTCTCTCTCTCTCTCTCTCTCTCTCTCTCTCTCTCTCTCTCTCCGCCCCTCTCCCTCTCCCTCTCCCTCTCCCTCTCCTCCTCCCTCTCCCTCCTTTTTGAAGAGTTCTTACTGCTATAAGGTGTCTATTGTTTTTCATGATTTCACGAATTTAAGCTTAACTCTATGACTGAATGCCATTACTGTATCCCCAGTTATCAGTTAAACCAATGGAGGGAAGTATAGTGTGCCACCCATCTGTGAGTCAAAGGATAATATTAACACTACCTTTAGCCCAGGAAAATTGAGGAAACTGGTTGATCAGGTGTGGTCTAGGGTAGGCCTTAAGGCAGCTTATAAAAGTATTGTTTGTTCATTGACGGTTTCTGAGAAATACCAGAAAAACCATGATTTTTCGATAGGAAAAATGCCAAATGTGAGCAGACAGACGAAACTTAATGTGGTATTCTTGGAGAACTTCTAAAGTTTTTTCCATATCATTTTGCGTTGCCGAGATCCTGAGGTTCAGAGTTACCGTACTTACACAAGTAAAATATACACTTAATATCCGGTCTGATGCGTAAATGCGTACATCTACATCTACATCTATAAACCACAAGCCACCTTACTATTTAGAACAGTCTGGCACTGCTGGGATAACTTTAAGATTCTGAGAGTGTAGAATCACGTAGTTTTGAGGCAAAGAGCTTGTCGAGCCGTGTTCAGAGCGCATTTTCATCTGGAAAGGAAGTTCCTTGAAGGTTGTTCGATAGAGAGGGAGCCGGCAGGAGTGGCCGAGCGGTTCTAGGCGCTACAGTCTGGAACCGCGCGACCGCTAGGTCGCAGGTTCGAATCCTGCCTCGGGCATGGATGTGTGTGATGTCCCTAGGTTAGTTAGGTTTAACTAGTTCTAAGTTCAAGGGGACTGATGACCTCAGAGATTAAGTCCCATAGTGCTCAGAGCCATTTGAACCATTTTTTTGTTTTTTTTGTTTGATAGAGAGGGAAAAATGTGAGGGCGGAAGATCAGGTGAGTAAGGTGCATGCTGAATGGCTTCCCAGCCCTCCTGTCTAGTGTTTTTTGTCAGTCTAACACAATTCGGGCAGACATTATCGTGGAGCAGCATCACTTCACGCAGTCTTCCTGGTTGCTGCTTTTAGACTGTGTCGAAGAGACGTCTCAGTTGTTGACAACAAATGTCAGTAGCAATGGTTACATCTCAGGGAATCAATTCTTAGTACACGACATTATCGCGTTCCACCAGATGCAGACCATTATCTTTGTACGGAGAGTTGCTACTTTGTTTGGACTTAATCATCCCTTTCTTTCCCTTGTGTTAGGATAAAGGCAGAATTTCTCGTTACTAATAATGACGGAGGAGAGGAGTGACCGGTGTTGTTCACGAGCCGATTGATGACGAGCAAGTGGAGATGCACGTAATTTCGGCTTAGACCGTGAGCTACCCATACACCCGATTTTTGAACCTTCCCTATCGCATGAAACTATTGCACGATACAGGAATCATCACAGTTCATCGCATTTGCCGATTCTCGAGTGTACTGACACGGATCATTGTGAATGAATACATTTAAATGACACCCGTGAAACCCCGAACGTCTTTCTGAACGTGGAGAGTCACTAATGTCAAAATGATCCTCCTCAAAACGGGAAAACCATTTTCTTGCCGTGCTCTGTCCAGTGGCATTATCCCTATTCATAGCACAAATATTTTTGGCAGCCTCCACAGCAACGGAAATTTCCCGATTTCTTGACTTGGCACTCCGTTTTCTAGCGACCACAGCTGCACTCACTATCTCCAAATGACAAGACGACAATATGTACGCTCAAACAGCAACAGTGAACGAGAAATAAAGAGTGATGATGATGAGGCCCCGTACACAAAGGAACATATGGCACGAAGAAGGGGACCCGCACCGCTTTATTAGGCAAGGTCCTAGTCGAGGTGGTTTGCCATTGCCTTCCTCCGACCATAATGGGGATGAATGATGATGATGATGATGAAGACGACACAACAACACCCAGTCATTTCGAGGCAGGAAAAATTTCTGACCCCGCAGGGAATCGAGCCTGGGACCCCGTGCACGAAAGCGAGAACGCTACTGCAAGACCACGAGCTGCGGACAAATAAAGAGTAACAATCGATAAATAAACTCATAGCAACCCGAATACCAACATGCAAAACAGAAACTCTACGAACTTATGCACCGGCCTAACATTTTCTGGGGCGAATGAGACATTGCAGGGAAAGCTTTAGAGAGATGTTTGAAGTGCATGACGGAGTCTGGCCTTCACATCTTCCAGGAGTAGCCACCAAATATTGCAGAAGTGCATCACATCAGGTAGGGAGTTACTGAAGATGGCAAAAATGTCAATCTGCAAACTTTTAAAATAAAGATTTCAGAGAATGATTCTTTGTTGAAAATTTAGGTACACTAGATGGAATGGTGACAGTCCAGATGCCAACTGATTCGTAGGTATGCATGTGGTGGCAGAGTACAGGCACAGTCTAACATAACAGTCGCGACACTTCGCCTCGATTAAGTTGCCTTCAGCGCCAGCAGCGCCCCAAGCGGCCGGTAGGTTGAACTGTGAGTTCGGCGCGATTGTGAAATCGCATAGTGATTGTTTATTTTGATTTACACAATGGTTTTTACCATCGGGAGCGTTTGTAGCGCAATAAATTGCAGCAGCAATAGGAAGAAGACACCAAAGCTGTCTTTTTCAGGTTTCCTAAGGATCCTGAGAGGTATATACCATCATGTTACTAAAGTGTATCGTCAGGATTCACTTGCAAACTGTATGTGTATAAATGATGAATGTTTCGTTTTAGCAGCAAAAAATGGCTAGTTAATAGCAGACGAGAAGACCTTATGAAGAAAGACCCGGTTTACGTGTATAATAATATTAGGTTTTGTCCGCTACATTTCGAACAAAACCAGTTCATGAACGCAGACAATAACAAACTCGTGTAGAATGCAGAACTCACACTGTTTGACATTCCAAATAAGCCACCTCAACTGACGATGAAGAGGAAACTGCCACAAAGATTCGACAGTCAATCTAAAGCTGTAAAACAGTCCTATGACACAGAAGCAGCCAGTTCAACTCTCCATGTTTTAGTGCCAGATTCGTGTGAATCGTCAACACAGACCTGCTTTGACGATGGAGTGATTAGATTAAGTGCAGCTGTTCGAGTCTTACAAAAGCGTGTGTAATGTCAGAATGTGCACATCGCTAGACTTCGAGCGAAACTATTGTGGGACAAGGAAAGTGCCTACAGACAGATTGTTTGAAAATTATTCAAATATTTGGTTTTGCGTGAAATGTAATATAATCAGCTCATTATAATGTTTTCAGCATATTTCTCCCACTATTTGTTAGTTGCCTGTCCCACTTAGAATAGTATAAAGATGAAGGTCGTAGTTGTGGCAACAGTCGACAATGACAAACACAGTAGGCCTACAGAACGTTAAACGAGCTGTCCATCGCTTTTGCATGTAGAGGTACATGTCTGTGCTTCTTACATGTGAATCTGTGTGTTTATATTCTTTCGATATCGACGTGGTAAGCTCCAATTCTGTCCAATGTCACAAGTGTTTCTTCACGAATGTGTTGTAGCTTGCCACTATATTCATGGCTTTTGTCCATACTTGCGCTTATTTTAGAATCATTTTTAGAAACATATATGGCTTCTGATACTACACAAACTCTTGGAGGCAAGAAACTAACTCGAATAATTCGGAAATAACGTAGGAAATGGATGCAAACAAACATTATGCTTACGACGCA
Organism: Schistocerca americana; assembly: GCF_021461395.2. NCBI lineage: Eukaryota > Metazoa > Arthropoda > Insecta > Orthoptera > Acrididae > Schistocerca > Schistocerca americana. The sequence continues at coordinate 153,972,932 of NC_060129.1, forward strand.
TCTGACGTTCACCTTACCTGCCGCTTGGAGCGCTAGTGTCGCCCCACCTGTCAAACGGCAACAACTTTTACAGCAGTGAGTGTCGCGACTGTTATATTATACTGTGGTACAGGTGTACATCCGACAGATGGGTCATGGGGGTTGTGCCCCATCCCCATCCCAAAACAAAGTACTACTGAGGCCGATTATACACACACACACACACACAAAAAAGGCTTTGCATTGCCCCAGTCCCCAGAACTCCTGAAGATAGACATTGACTGTGGATATTGCATCACAGTCCCTCTGACTGTTCAGAGATGTTACTAAACACGCCCAAAGATGTAAACAACCATGCATGAGCAGCACCTATTAGACGGAAGGGGTCAGACAGCCATTAAGTTCCAGTCATCCCACCAAGGAGGATGTACACAGCTCGTGTTGTCTGTAATTCAACCATGCCTAGACTGTCAATACCGTGGTTTGATCGCATCCTCATTGTTATTTTGTGCCAGGTAGGGCTCTCAACAAGCTAAGTGTCGAGGCGTCTTGGAGTGAAACAAGGCGATGTTGTTCGGACATGAGGAGATGCAGAGAGAGACAAGAACTGACGAAGACATGCCTTGGCCAGGCTGCCCCAGGGCTACTACTGCAGTGGATGACCGCTACCTGCGGATTATGGCTCGGAGGAACCCTGACAGTAACGCCACCATGTTGAATAACAGTTTTCATGCAGCCACAGGATGTCGTGTTACGACTCAATCTGTGCGCAATAGGCTGCATTATGTGCAACTTCACTCCCGATGTCCGAGGCAAGGTCCATCTTTGCAACAACGACACCGTGCAGCATGGTACAGATGGGCCTAACAACATGTCGAATGGACCACCCAGGATTGACACCGCGTTCTCTTCACTGATGAGTGTTGCATATGCCTTCAACCAGACAATCGTCGAATTTGTGTTTGGAGGCAACCTGGTCAAGCTGAACGCCTTAGACACACTGTCCAGCGAGTACAGCATGATGGAGGTTCCCTGTTGTTTTGGGGTGGCATTATGTGGGGCTGATGTACGCCGCTGGTGGTCTTGGAAGGCACCGTAACGGCTGTACAATGCGCGACTGCAATCCTCCGATCGATAGTAGTGCAACCGTATCGGCAGCATATTGGCGAGGCATATTGCAAGACAATACGTGTCCCCATCGTGCACATCTTGTGAATGACTTCCTTCAGGATAACGACATCGCTTGACTAAAGTGGCCAGCATGTTCTCCATACATGAACCCTATCTAACATGCCTGGGATAGATTGAAAAGAGCTGTTTATGGACGATGTGATCCGCCAACCACACTAAGGGACTACGCCAAATCGCCGTTGAGGAGTGGGACAATCTGGACCAATGGTGCATTGATGAACTTGTACATAGTATGCCACGACGAATACAGGCATGCATCAATGCAAGAGGACGTGCTACTAGGTATTAGAGGTACTGGTGTGTGCAGCAATCTGGACCACCGCCTCGCAAGGTCTCGCTGTATGCTGGTACAACATGCAATGTGTGGTTTCCATGAACAATAAAAAAGACGGAAATGATGTTTATGTGGTCTCTGTTCCAATTTTCTGTACAGGTTCCGGAACTCTCGGAACTGAGGTGATGCAAAACTTTTTTTGATGTGTGTATTTTTACAAATATTAATTTACGAAACTTTCAGCTCAGTTTAGGAGAATACAACATCCCGATAGAGTTCCATAAAGGACAAGAAATTCTATAAAATTACAATGATTAGTCGTCATACGATGCAATTGAGTTGCATACCTGTGGCTGGTTTGTGACCTGACTGGCTGTGGGAAACGCTGCAGCCAGGGAGAGGTGACCATTCCCAGACTGACCACGCCGGTTGTCAGCAACAAACCTCACACAGTTCATCGTGAGTGTCCTGGGATCTGGGGATGTATAAACACCACGCATTTCTAGGCTTGATATTATGTGATTCCACTAAACAGTAGTTCTAAAGTTGCCAAGTACAATGGGAAACGTCTTCGCTTTCCTGAGCACTTGATAACTTCGGTTTATTTGGCTGTGGATCTGTGCACAGCAAACTTTACCATTTACGTGGTGCTGTTGCGGCTGTGGCTATGATTTCTCGATACGGACGTTTGTGAAAATTCCAAAGTTTTTTCTGTTGCTTCACCATACAGCACTCATCGAGATGCAGAGACAAACAATTCTCACACCCCAATGTGTGGGTTCCAGCAACAAGTCCCAGGACAAAGTGGCTCCTGTGTATCTGACACACATTTTATCCCATCCCCATTAGGATGTCCCCTTTTTCCCCATTTCACAAATTTGTTACCAACTGTCTGGTGGCACTGAAGATCCGTCCAGACTCTTGGTCTTCATTAAGTTTTGTACGGAAAAAATATGGAGACCACAACCATGTTATACAGAGTTATTCCATAAGTACCTCCATGGTTTCAGAAGACAACTGTGTGATCATTACAAGACATACAGGAAACAGGCACGTATCAGTGGACAGAGCATTTATTTATTTGCTTATTTACACCTCAAGTTCCGTAGCACCAAATTGAGGAGCAAATCTCCAAGGTCATGGAACGTGCCAGTACATGAAATTAAAACGTAAAAGTAATAATAGATAAAAATAAAATGTTTATGAACCCAAAAAACTCAAGCTGTAACTTTAAGTAAACACATTCAACAATATAACATAAGAATCAGCTTAATATTTCAAGGAACTCTTTGACAGAACAGAAGGAGTGACCCATGAGGAAACTCTTCAGTTTCTATTTGAAGGCGTGTAGATTACTGCTAAGATTTTTAAATTCTTGTGGCAGCTTACTGAAAATGGATGCAGCGGTATACTGCACACCTTTCTGCACAAGAGGTAAGGAAGTCCGATCCAAATACAGGTTAGATTTCTGCCGAGTATTAACTGAACGAAAGCTGCTTATCCTTGGGAATAAGCTGATATTGTTAACAAGACGACAGTAAGGAATATATATATTGAGAGGCCAATGTCGAAATACCCGCACTAGTGAACAGGGGTCGACAAGAGGTTCGCGAACTTACACCACTTATTGCCCGAATCAGTCGTTTCTGAGCCAAAAATATCCGTTTAGAATGGGAAGAGTTAGGGTAACTACCGTATTTACTCGAATCTAAGCCGCACGTTTTTTCCGGTTTTTGTAATCCAAAAAACCGCCTGCGGCTTAGAATCGAGTGCAAAGTAAGCGGAAGTTCTGAAAAATGTTGGTAGGTGCCGCCACAACTAACTTCTGCCGTCGAATATATGTAGCACTACACAGGCATGCTTTGCAGGCACAAACATAAATACTGGTGCCAAAACCTCTGCGTCAGTAAATAAATAAAAAAAAAAGGTGGAAGACGAGCTTTTTTTCCTCCGCCCCGAGTTTCGACCACTGCATTTTCATACATTATCCATCGAAGTAAATACAAATTCTGTATTGTTCATCTCCGAATGTTGCAGCGTTTCAATGTACTACGAGACTGTTAAGAGTTGGCCATATTGACAAACATACCTACGTTCTGAATTTTTTCTACTTGTGAGAAGAGATGGGTGCTAATAGGAACTTTTATGAATTGTGAATCACATGCAGTATTCTCTTCACCATAAGAATAATACGAATATAAACATTTTGCCATGTATTCTTTCGTGTTTGCTGCTATCTCATTTAAATTCTGTCTGCCTAATAAACTACGAAATTAGAGTGAGACAAAAGCAAACGCGGAAGAACATACATATCGTGTTATGTTTATATTCGTATTATTCTTATGCGTAATAGTGATACAGTCAGAAATGAAGCACGGCAATTGACTAGATTTTTAAATCTAAGATGACTCTAATTCCTGTGCAGAATATAATGTACTAAAGAGGCATCTGCAAAGATTTTCAAACAGAGAAAATTTTTCGCTGAACTCTCGTTCAGAATATGTTCTATCATACGCAGTCTATTATTTGGTTCTTGTTGATCATTATCAAAGAAAGCAGCAGTGTAAGTAATAACAAATAGCAGTTTTTTTTTAAATTGTAAGCGGCGGTAGCGCGCACAAAAGCAAGCCATGCCGCGAACGGCGACAGGCCGTAAACACTCATTATCAGAGTGCGACAAACAATGCATAACACAGTACAGTAATGCATCTTCAGCTTAGAGTGACGTAAACACCTATAGCAAAGAGAACGGCACTTATCAGATCAAAGAAAAATAAGCAATCAATTCAAACCAGACGAAGCACGTGAAAAAGGAAGGGTATCCGTATAAATATGGACAGAGCGCCTGACACATAGCAATGGCTACCTGGTAAAGCTTAACGTCTAAGCTTACGACTCGAACCAAACTACTGTAGTTCTATCGTCATTCATTCGACCTAAATTGTGTCTCATATTACAATGGACCAGCTTTGTTTCGATTTGGAGATGCGGCCTAAAACTTTTCTCTCCCCTTGAATTTCGAGTCTCAAATTTCAGGTGCGGCTTGGATTCGGGAAAAATTTTTTTCCTTGATTTCGAGTCTAATTTTTCAGGTGCGGCTTAGATTCGAGTGCGGCTTAGATTCGAGTAAATACGGTAGTCCAGTGAGTGAACATGCACCAGTGAATGAACAGCAGAGATATTAATTTAAAAAATAAGGTTTAAAAAGCCCTCCACTTTGTCTGTTGAAGTCAGTTGCCTTCTACTGACCAATGGGGAGCTAGCTAAAAGCTGATTGGACCTCCACATCAAGCAACTTCAGCAGTAGAAAATGATGGGTTGTTTACTGCTGTCTGGTGCTAAGGTAAGAGCTTCGTCACAAGTCATTTTATTGATGAATATTGGTATTTTGGTAAACTTTGTTGCTCGTTTTGTACAGTATGTACATACTTAACAAATAAATAACTTTTGTAACGTTTATAAATAATGAAGAAATGTTATATTTTGAGGTTACGGGGGTGTTCAGTAACTGGACACTTAAAATCAAGATTTGCCAATAAATGGGATTTTTAACACTGCCTTCAAATCAGATGTAAATGGGCCTAAATGAACTGCTTAATGGAGAAAATACATGCTAGGTTAAGTTTAAAATATCCTGTATGCCTCTGAACATCTTGTGTTCATTCAGTGGAGGGACTGGTACAAGTTCCCAGTGAATAAACATGGCTTGTGAGATTTTTCCAGAAATGATTCCACTCAGCTGAATACAAAATAGTTATGCAAAATAGTTATATACAAACAGCCTCTGTTCTTAAAATTAAGTCCCAGTAACAGTTAAGAAGGCATCTGTAAGAACTTAGAAGTCATATTTGTGTATGGTTTCCTATAAATTGGATCTCTTCCCTCAATTCAGTCTGATAGTATATTTTCTTTTTTACAGATGTCTGATAAAGAAATGACCTTGCAGAGAAAGCGAAGAAAATATGATCGCTTTAAATACTCAGCAAAGCAATTAGATGATGCATTAGAAGCAGTAAGATCTGGAATATTGAGTTTAAATAAAACATCAGCACAGTATAATGTACCAAAAGCAACATTATCCACAAAGCTTAGTGGAAAGACTATTGAAGGAAGGCGGATAGGACCAGCTCCCATCTTAACACCAAATGAAGAACAGCTGTTGGAAGAGTGGATATTAGGGAAAGCAAAAATTGGTTTTCCAATGCATCTGGATGAGGTGAAAGACGCTGTGCACAAATTTATCATGGATACAAGAAGGAAAAATCCCTTTACAAATTGTAGGCCAGGAGAGAAATGGGTGAAACTACTTCTTAAAAGACATCCAGCAATTTCACATTGTAATGCAGAAATCATACAAAAAGGGAAAGCGAGTTTGACTGAAGGCATTATACGAAACTGGTTTGACGAACTTGGGAAATATCTTCAGGAAGAAAACTGCCAGGACATACTTCTTGATAGTGACCGAACATTCAATGCTGATGAGAGAAGAGTCTTAGGCCTAAAAAATTATAAATTTTTTTTTACCATTGCTCCTGGCAAAGAGAAAGAATGCGTCACTGTTTTGGCTAATTTTTCTGCTAGTGGAAAAGTTGTAAAACCAATTACAGTATTTCTTTATGAAAGAATTCCAAAACACATATTTGAATTCATTCCTCATGACACATTCTTTGTTGGAACGAGTGAGTCAGGATGGATGGTTGCACCAACATTTTGTGAGTATGTTGCCAACTGCTTTTATCCATGGTTGCTGGAAAAACAGGTCACTCTTCCTGTTTTGTTACTTTTAGATGGGTATAAGTCTCATTTAAACTTAGAACTAAATAAGTTCTGTTCAGAGAAAAGAATACTTATTTTTAGTCTGCCACCAAATGCAACAAATGACCTTCAGCCTTGTGATGTTGGTGTTTTCCACCACTAAAAGCATCATGGAAGATTGCTGTTAGATGCTGGAAACAAAAGCATGGTTGATCAAAGTCAATTACAAAAGCAAATTTTTCTTCTCTCTTCAAAGAAGCTTGTTGTGGAAGAGAAAATACAGAAAGCTTTTAAAAAATGTCAAATCTTTCCTTTCAATGTTGAAAATGTAGATTTCAACAAATGCATGCAGACTCACCATCAAGAGCTAATGAAAAATACATTGAATGAAGGAAATCTATGTTTTCAGAAGGAAACACATTTCTACGAATTATGGAGTCAGAATTACCTACACTTGCACTTTTCAAAACAGCTTTAATTGATGAATCAAGAACCACTGAGATTAAAGACCCAGTTTTGTTTTCCATGTGGAAGAAGTATTCAATCAGAGAAGGCCTAAGGCAAAATAGACGAAACAGTACTTTAGATGAACCATTAATTCACTCAATAGACCCACTGGAAACTAAATTTGAAAGCGCTGCTGAAGCCAGAGCATTGCAAGCAACTACTTCTGTACCAGAAAGAAGATGCTCATCAGACAGTCAAACACAAGAGATGGTTTCAGAAGAATGCACCTCAGCCACATCTCTTCAGTCTGAAACACTCATTTTGGATGTACAAGAAGGCATTCATGGTTCTCAGGATCAGAACTCCAAATCACCAACAGCAAGCTCTTCTCAGAAAGGTCATCGAACCCCTGAGGAAATCTGGAAGGACCACCTTCATTGGCCAGTAATTGAAGAAAAGAAAGGGAAAAAGAAAAGAAATGCAAATAAACTTCCTTATGCAGTTACTTCAGAAAAGTGGATAGAATATCATAAAGCATTAAGAAAAACCAAAGAAGATAAGGAAGAAAAATTAAATAGCAAGAAGGAGGAAAAGGCTCTGAAACAGATGCAAAAACTGGGTGCAATCCAGAAGAAACAAATTGTCAGGAAAGTGAGGAAAGGTGAAGAAGACACTTCAACTGATGAAGATGCAATCTCTCTACATGATTCAGATGAGAGTTTAGGAGATCTGCTTCAGGACTCTGATGATTCAGCTTCTGACTGCGATCTTGAATAAATAGAAGTAAATAAAACCTATGTAATTGTGGTTTATGAAGGCGAATATTTTCCAGGAATTGTTACTGACAGAAAAAAGATGAAATTGAAGTAAGCACCATGACAATGTGTGGACCAACACGTTGCAAATGGCCCAAGAAAGAAGATATGGTATCAGAAAGAGGAGATAAAAAGAGATTATTTCACACCCTAAGGCAATCTGTGGAACATCTTCATGTGTATCTCAAACTTAAATTGTTGAGGAAATGAAGTATAAAAAAGTGTAATAATTTTGTTTTGTTGTGAACATTACAGTTTCTGGTTTGATAAGTGTGATAAGTAAGTAACTAATAGGCCTATTCACTCATGTTTGTGTTGCCATCAGAAAACAGGAATAACCATAGGTTGACTAATGCTGTGAAAGGTTTCTCAGTTTTTATTAATGTAATCTGCCCTACCATCTCATTTTTATATTTAAATTATCTGTATTACAGTTTGTATGTACTGTAGTTATTTTATATTTCTGTTCATGTTAATTGTAAAAGACAGTGTTTGCACTAACTCTGTTTTTCCTATGACTATTTTGATTTATGATATTCCCAGTATAATTCTACGAAATAAAATATAAAACTGATGATATACTTGTGTGTTTTATTTATTATTATTGTATAACTGGCCTTGAAATTATACTTATAAAATTATGTTCATTTACTGGAGAGAAGCTGTTCATTCACTGGACAATGCTGTTCATTCGCTTGGTTTTCTGTAACATTTTTTTTATATGCATTGTAAAAATGAGAAAATTGTTTCTTTTCTTTAGTTCCAATTTTTGTACCTATTTGAGAGAGTCTGTAGTATGTGTTTTCAGCTAAAAAATTCCCGAGCAATTACTGTAATGGCGGATATGAATTTTCCAATGTAAATTTGCCCTTAACTGTTCATTCGCTGGTTATCTTACCATACCCCGGGATATAATACCATACGACACCAGCGAACGAAAATAAGTAAATTAGACTAATTTTTGTGTGAACGATCACTTACTTCAGATACCGTTTGAATAGTAAAAATGGCAGAACTATGTCTTTGAATAAGATCCTGTGCATGGGCTTCCCACGACATTTTACCATCTATCTGAACACCTAGAAATCTGTGCTGTTCAGTTTCACTAATCATATGCCCATTCTGTGAAATTAAAATTTCAGGTTTTGTTGAATTGTCCATTAGCAACTGTAAAATCTGAGTCTTACTGTTATTTAGCATTAGTTTATTTTCCACAAGCCATGAACTTAGGTCATGAACTGCGCTATTTGAAATCAAGCCAATGTTGCACACAACATCTTTTACTACCAAGCTAGTGCCATCAGCAAACAGAAATATTTCAGAGTTACCCGTAATACTAAAGGGCACATCATTTATATAAATAAGGAACAGGAGTGACCCCCAACACTGATCCCTTGGGCGCCATCCACTTGACCGTACTCCTCTGAGACCCCACATCACAGCCATTCTCAACACTGTGAATAACGACCTTTTGCTGTCTTTTGCTAAAGTAAGAGGTGAACCAATCGTGAGCTACACCCCGTATTCCGAATGGTCCATCTTCTGGAGCAATATTTCGAGATTAACACAATCAAACGCCTTAGTTAAATCAAAAAATATGCCCAGCGTTCGAAACCTTTTGTTTAACCCATCCAGCAACTCAGTTGTTCAAATGGTTCAAATAGCACTGAGCACTATGGGACCTAACATCTGAGGTCATCAGCCCCCTAGAACTTAGAACTACTTAAACCTAACTAACCTAAGGACAGCACACACATCCATGCCCGAGGCAGGATTCGAACCTGCGACCGTAGCGGTCGCGCGGTTCCAGACTGAAGCGCCTAGAACCACTCGGCCACAGCGGCCGGCGTTTTCCTTTGTTAAACGACTTGTAAAGCTGAACGGTACACTTGATAGAAAATCGTGTGATATAAAATGATCTATTATCCTTAAATACACAGGCTTTTCAATAAATTTAGCAAACATTGATGGCATAGAAATAGGTCTAAAATTGCCTACATTATCCTTTTTTCCTTTCTATAAAGCGGCTTTACTACTGAGTACTTTAGACGTTCAGGAAACTGACCATTCCTAAAGGAGAAATTACAAACATGGCTAAGTACATGACTAACATGTGCAGCACTGTAATACTCTGCTAGGCACTCAATCATAACCATGAGAGTCCTCAGTCTTCAGTGATTTAATTACTGTCTCAATCTCTCGGAGTATTTCAGAAATCAATCTCGGAAAGGCATTTGTCAAGAGAGTTATATGATTCCCTGCAGAAACTAAATTTTTATTTAATTCACCAGTAATGCTCAGAAAATACTGTACACATATCTGATTTATCAGTAACAGAAATATTTTTACTACGAACTGACTTTACATCGCAGACACTGCACTGCAGACGAGACACTTCCTTCACAACTGACCATATGGTTTTAATTTTATCCTGTGTATTAGGTATTCTCCCCCCCATGAACCATGGACCTTGCCGTTGGTGGGGAGGCTTGCGTGCCTCAGCGATACAGATAGCCGTACCGTAGGTGCAACCACAACGGAGGGGTATCTGTTGAGAGGCCAGACAAACGTGTGGTTCCTGAAGAGGGGCAGCAGCCTTTTCAGTAGTTGCAAGGGCAACAGTCTGGATGATTGACTGATCTGGCCTTGTAACACTAGCCAAAACGGCCTTGCTGTGCTGGTACTGCGAACGGCTGAAAGCAAGGGGAAACTACAGCCGTAATTTTTCCCGAGGGCATGCAGCTTTACTGTATGATTACATGATGATGGCGTCCTCTTGGGTAAAATATTCCGGAGGTAAAATAGTCCCCCATTCGGATCTCCGGGCGGGGACTACTCAAGAGGATGTCGTTATCAGGAGAAAGAAAACTGGCGTTCTACGGATCGGAGCGTGGAATGTCAGATCCCTTAATCGGGCAGGTAGGTTAGAAAATTTAAAAAGGGAAATGGATAGGTTGAAGTTAGATATAGTGGGAATTAGTGAAGTTCGGTGGCAGGAGGAACAAGACTTCTGGTCAGGTGACTACAGGGTTATAAACACAAAATCAAATAGGGGTAATGCAGGAGTAGGTTTAATAATGAATAGGAAAATAGGAATGCGGGTAAGCTACTACAAACAGCATAGTGAACGCATTATTGTGGCCAAGATAGATACGAAGCCCACACCTACTACAGTAGTACAAGTTTATATGCCAACTAGCTCTGCAGATGACGAAGAAATTGAAGAAATGTATGATGAAATAAAAGAAATTGTTCAGATTGTGAAGGGAGACGAAAATTTAATAGTCATGGGTGACTGGAATTCGAGTGTAGGAAAAGGGAGAGAAGGAAACATAGTAGGTGAATATGGATTGGGGGACAGAAACGAAAGAGGAAGCCGCCTTGTAGAATTTTGCACAGAGCACAACATAATCATAACTAACACTTGGTTTAAGAATCATGACAGAAGGTTGTATACATGGAAGAACCCTGGAGATACTAAAAGGTATCAGATAGATTATATAATGGTAAGACAGAGATTTAGGAACCAGGTTTTAAATTGTAAGACATTTCCAGGGGCAGATGTGGACTCTGACCACAATCTATTGGTTATGACCTGTAGATTAAAACTGAAGAAACTGCAAAAAGGTGGGAATTTAAGGAGATGGGACCTGGATAAACTAAAAGAACCAGAGGTTGTACAGAGATTCAGGGATAGCATAAGGGAGCAATTGACAGGAATGGGGGAAATAAATACAGTAGAAGAAGAATGGGTAGCTTTGAGGGATGAAGTAGTGAAGGCAGCAGAGGATCAAGTAGGTAAAAAGACGAGGGCTAGTAGAAATCCTTGGGTAACAGAAGAAATACTGAATTTAATTGATGAAAGGAGAAAATATAAAAATGCAGTAAGTGAAACAGGCAAAAAGGAATACAAACGTCTCAAAAATGAGATCGACAGGAAATGCAAAATGGCTAAGCAGGGATGGCTAGAGGACAAATGTAAGGATGTAGAGGCCTATCTCACTAGGGGTAAGATAGATACCGCCTACAGGAAAATTAAAGAGACCTTTGGAGATAAGAGAACGACTTGTATGAATATCAAGAGCTCAGATGGAAACCCAGTTCTAAGCAAAGAAGGGAAAACAGAAAGGTGGAAGGAGTATATAGAGGGTCTATACAAGGGCGATGTACTTGAGGACAATATTATGGAAATGGAAGAGGATGTAGATGAAGATGAAATGGGAGATATGATACTGCGTGAAGAGTTTGACAGAGCACTGAAAGACCTGAGTCGAAACAAGGCCCCCGGAGTAGACAATATTCCATTGGAACTACTGACGGCCGTGGGAGAGCCAGTCCTGACAAAACTCTACCATCTGGTGAGCAAGATGTATGAAACAGGCGAAATACCCTCAGACTTCAAGAAGAATATAATAATTCCAATCCCAAAGAAAGCAGGTGTTGACAGATGTGAAAATTACCGAACTATCAGCTTAATAAGTCACAGCTGCAAAATACTAACACGAATTCTTTACAGACGAATGGAAAAACTAGTAGAAGCCAACCTCGGGGAAGATCAGTTTGGATTCCGTAGAAACACTGGAACACGTGAGGCAATACTGACCTTACGACTTATCTTAGAAGAAAGATTAAGGAAAGGCAAACCTACGTTTCTAGCATTTGTAGACTTAGAGAAAGCTTTTGACAATGTTGACTGGAATACTCTCTTTCAAATTCTAAAGGTGGCAGGGGTAAAATACAGGGAGCGAAAGGCTATTTACAATTTGTACAGAAACCAGATGGCAGTTATAAGAGTCGAGGGACATGAAAGGGAAGCAGTGGTTGGGAAGGGAGTAAGACAGGGTTGTAGCCTCTCCCCGATGTTGTTCAATCTGTATATTGAGCAAGCAGTAAAGGAAACAAAAGAAAAATTAGGAGTAGGTATTAAAATTCATGGAGAAGAAATAAAAACTTTGAGGTTCGCCGATGACATTGTAATTCTGTCAGAGACAGCAAAGGACTTGGAAGAGCAGTTGAATGGAATGGACAGTGTCTTGAAAGGAAGATATAAGATGAACATCAACAAAAGCAAAACAAGGGTAATGGAATGTAGTCTAATTAAGTCAGGTGATGCTGAGGGAATTAGATTAGGAAATGAGGCACTTAAAGTAGTAAAGGAGTTTTGCTATTTGGGGAGCAAAATAACTGATGATGGTCGAAGTAGAGAGGATATAAAATGTAGACTGGCAATGGCAAGGAAAGCGTTTCTGAAGAAGAGAAATTTGTTAACATCCAGTATTGATTTAAGTGTCAGGAAGTCATTTCTGAAAGTATTCGTATGGAGTGTAGCCATGTATGGAAGTGAAACATGGACGATAAATAGTTTGGACAAGAAGAGAATAGAAGCTTTCGAAATGTGGTGCTACAGAAGAATGCTGAAGATTAGATGGGTAGATCACATAACTAATGAGGAAGTATTGAATAGGATTGGGGAGAAGAGAAGTTTGTGGCACAACTTGACCAGAAGAAGGGATCGGTTGGTAGGACATGTTCTGAGGCATCAAGGGATCACCAATTTAGCATTGGAGGGCAGCGTGGAGGGTAAAATCGTAGAGGGAGACCAAGAGATGAATACACTAAGCAGATTCAGAAGGATGTAGGTTGCAGTAGGTACTGGGAGATGAAAAAGCTTGCACAGGATAGAGTAGCATGGAGAGCTGCATCAAACCAGTCTCAGGACTGAAGACCACAACAACAACAACAACAACATTAGGTATTCTACTTGCGTACCACATACTCTTTGCCTTCCTTATACCATTTTTAAGCGCCTTACAGTACTGCTCTCCAGGTTTTTATCTCACAGTACAGGTGCTCAACATGGCCACTGTTTGCGGCGCAGCAAACGTTACTACAGCAGTCAAACTTTTGCCGTACTCATCCCAACATGTCACGCTCTGTATCAGAGGCTGCACAAACCGCCCTTCTGCAACTCTTCTAAATTAAGTGGCAGTGGAGGCAGAAACACAGAATCTTTGACATAATCCCACGAAAATAAATCACGCGGACTTAAGTCAGACGGCCGTGGGGAGGAGGAGAATTACCACGCGGAAGCCATTCCAACCGCTCTGAAGCATTTCGGCATCGGCGTCACCACACGCAGGACCATCTGAAATGAGGCCTGGGGAAGTGCCGTCTTTTTGCAGACATAGGTCTCCACTGTCTTGCTGTCATTGTTGCAAAAGCCATTGCTGCTGTTTGTTTAGCTGTAGCAGAACATACACAGTTTTCTCCGCAAAGGAAAACGCTCCATAAACTTTTGAACAGGACACGGCACGCAAGATGTTGACTTCTCTATCTATCTATCAACGTAATTACTCTGCTATTCACAATAAAGTGCCTGGCAGACGGTTGAATGAACCACCTTCAAGCTGTCTGTCTACCGTTCCACTCTCGAACGGCGCGCGGGAAAAACGAGCACTTAAATTTTTCTGTGCGAGCCCTGATTTGTCTTATTTTATCGAGATGATCATTTCTCCCTATGTGGGTGGGCGCCAACAGATCGTTTTCGCAACCGGAGGAGAAAACTGGTGATTGAAATTTCATAAGAAGGTCCAGTCGCAACGTAAAACGCCTTTGTTTTAATGATTGCCACTCCACGTATAATGCCTGTAGCGCTATCTCCCCTATTTCGCGATAATACAAAACGAGCCGTCCTTCTTTGAACTTTTTCGATGCAATCCGTCAGTCCCACCTGAAGCGGATCCCACACCGCACAGCAATACTCCAGAATAGGGCGGACTAGCGTGGTGTAAGCACTCTATTTAGTAGACCTGTTGCACCTTTTAAGTGTTCTGCCAGTGGATCGCAGTCTTTGGTTTGCTCTACTCACAACATTATCTATGTGATCGTTCCAATTTAGGTTATTTGTAATTGTAATCCCTAAGTATTTAGTTGAATCTGCAGCCTTCAGATTTGTGTGATTTATCGCGTTATCGAAATTTAGCGCATTTCTTTTAGTACTCATCATCATCTTCTTATACTTCTTCTTCTTGCATTACGGCCTCTGTAGGACCACAGGTAGCCCCTTCGTGGACTGCATTTTCCTCTTCTTCTCCCAGAACCCCTTCATTCTTTCTCTTCTTCTCTCCCGCTCTTCTTCCGAGATCTTCAGTGTCCTTTCCTCCTGTTGGCTCCTTTGGTGACGCACTAATCTTTTCCTGTATTCTTCTCTGTCGTTGATCTCCGGCTTGTTAGTCGGTGTATATTTCTTCCTCAAATTTTCCTTTCCTTCGACCTAGATCCCCACTTCTAACCAGTCCTTCCGGAGTACAACAACCCACTTGGTTTCTGTATTTCCCCTTGTCCTCGCTGTTGTTTCCTACACTCTCTTCGCCATTTTGGGCCGGCCGTGGTGGCCGAGCAGTTCTAGGCGCTTCAGTCCGTAACCGGGCGACTGCTACGGTCGCAGGTTCGAATCCTGCCTCGGGCATGGATGTGTGTGATGTCCTTAGGTTAGTTAGGTTTAAGTAGTTCTAAGTTCTAGGGGACTGATGACTTCAGGTGTTAAGTCCCATACTGCTCAGAGCCATTTGAACCATTTTTTTCGTCATTCTGTCGATACTCATCCTAATTATATGTCCAGGAAACTTTGCCCTTTTGAGTCTGATTTCCCCGGATATTGTTCTGATGTTCCGGTACAGTTCTTCCCTAGGTCTTCGCATCCATCTCTCCCCACCTCTTTCGGGACCTAGTATTTTTCTCAGTATTTTTCTCTCTTCTTTCTCTAGTTGTTCTGCCCTATTTCTTCCTAGTGTAATCGTCTCAGCAGCATATAATACTACATTCCTCACCGTTGCCTTGTAATGGCTTATCTTTGCCTCTGTGGATATATTCTTTTATTGTATATCTCTCTCGTCATACAGAAGGCTGACCTTTTTTATCCTCTGTTATTCCCTCCTTGCTCCTATTCCTTCCTGTTATAAATTCTCCCAGGTATTTATATTTTTCTACCTTTTGCACGGTGCCTTCCGGTGTTTCCCAGTCTGTAGTGGTATTTAATGTCTTTGTCTTGTTTTAGTACTGATGTTAATAACTTCACACTTTTCTTCATTCACGGTCAATTGCCACTTTTTGCACCATACAGATATCTTGTCTAAATCACTTTGCTCTTCGTTTTGGTCATCTGATGACTTTACAAGACGGTAAATGACAGCATCATCTGCAAAAAATGTAATAGGGCTACTCAGATTGTCTCTTATGTCGTTAATATAGATCATGAACAATAGAGGGCCTATAACAGTTCCTTGGTGAACGCCAGATATTACTTCTGTTTTACTCGATGACTTTGCATCTGTTACTACGAACTGTGAGCTTTCTGATAGGAAATCAGGAATCCAGTCACACAATTGAGGCGATATTGCGTAGGCACGCAGTCTGGTTAGAAGACGCTTGTGAGGAACGGTGCCGAAACCCTTCTGGAAATCTAAAAATATGGAATAAATTTGATATCCCCTGTCGATAGCACTCGTTACTTCATGAGTATAAAGAGGTAGTTGTGTTCCACAAGAACGATGTTTTCTTAATCCGTGCTATGTCTCAACAAATGGTTGGCCGCTCGGGATAGCCTCGCGGTCTAGAGGCGCGTTGTCACGGGGCGTGCGGTTCCCCCCGTCGGAGGTTCGAGTTCTCCCTCGGGCATGGGTGCGCGTGTTGTCCAGAGTGTGAGTTAGTTTAAGTTAGATGAAGTAGTGTGTAAGCTTAGGGAACGATGACCTCAGCAGTTTGGTCCCATAAGGCCTTACCACAAATTTCCAGTTTCCAAATAAATCGTTTTCTTCCACGTAATTCATAATGTTCGAACACAGTGTATGTTCCAACACCCTACTGCAAATCGACGTTAGTGATAAGGGCCTGTAATTCAGCGGATAACTCCTACTTCCCTTTCTGGGTATTGTTGTGACTTGAGCGATTTTCCAGTCTTTAGGTACGGAACTTTTAGATGAATCGTGAATGTGTTCTACAATCTAGAGTCCATGTTCTCTGCGTCAAATATGCGCGTTACGACGAATTACCTTTCCAGCCACATGAAGTGAGGCTTTATTACTACAATGTAGTTTTTGTGGAAAACCGTCTTCGGTGTGGCCGTGCGGTTCTAGGCGCTTCAGTCTGGAACCGCGTGACCGCTACGGTCGCAGGTTCGAATCCTGCCTCGGGCATGTATGTGTGTGATGTCCTTAGGTTAGTTAGGTTTAAGTAGTTCTAAGTTCTAGGGGACTGATGACCACAGATGTTAAGTCCCATAGTGCTCAGAGCCATTTGAACCATCAGAAGGAATGTGACGGCCGCAGCCAGTACGATTTACGCACAGAATGTGCCTGGTTGTTTAGAGAGTTGGGCTCGCCGTTCTCCATCCGGATTCCTTCTCGCACCCGACCAACGATTCTCGCACACGCTCCACCTTCTCTGCTAGGGGTCCCGGCCGGGCTGTTGTTTTCGCACTACGTAAGCAGTGAGTCTCATGGAATGTATTATACCACCCACGGATTGTTTTGTTCCATAAAATTTCGGGCACTCTCCACAGCAGATGCATGTTGTTGTTGTGGTCTTCAGTCCTCAGACTGGTTCATGCTACTCTATCCTGTGCCAGCATCTTCGTCTCCCAGTACCTACTGCAACCTACATCCTTCTGAATCAGTTTAGTGTATTCAACTGTTGGTCTCCCTCTACGATTTTTATCCTCCACGCTGCCCTCCAATACTAAATTGGTGATCCCTTGATGCCTCAGAACATGTCCTACCAACCGATCCCTTCTTCTAGTCAAGTTGTCCCACAAATTCCTCTACTCCCCAATTCTATTCAGTACCTCCTCATTAGTTATGTGATCTACCCATCTAATCTTCAGCATTCTTCTGTAGCACCACATTTCGAAAGTTTCTATTCTCTTCTTGTCCAAACTATTTATCGTCCACGTTTCACTTCCATACATGGCTACACTCCATACAAATACTTTCAGAAAAGACTCCCTAACACTTAAATCTATACTCGATTATTACGGCCAGAGGTCGTTGTTCTGGGTACTGATTTCTCAGGATCTATGCACCTAAATTGCGTGAAAACGTAATCACATGTCAGTTATAGTATAATATATTTGTCCAATGAATACCCAATTATCATCTGCATTTCTTCTTGGTGTAGCAATTTTAATGACGAATAGTGTAATTCATTATAGTTGGGCTCAGCAGAATTATCTGAGATTATTTCTTTCTTTCATATAATACCGTTATTCTTGCTGCTACATTTTCATACGTTTTACAATAACACGTACACACCACCACAACAACTTTAAACAGAACAAAACCGATCACAAATGATCGGAAATGACTATTTTCATACATGTAACCTTCAGTTTCATAGGCTGACAGTTGCTAATCCTGATCATAACAAACTTTGACTCCATTGGAACTGAATTTTGGAGTCCTAATCATGGAATGGCTCTGACCACTATGGCACTTAACATCTGAGGTCATCAGTGCCCTAGAACTTAGAACTACTTAAACCTAACTAACCTAAGGACATCACACACATCCATGCCCGAGGCAGGACTCGAACTGTCTACCCGACGGGAGGCCCTAATCACACAACATTATTATTATTTATTTTTCTGTGTAACTTAATAATTGTTATATTTTTGGGTTCCATGAAAGACTGAATTCCAAGAGACATGAATTACTGTGAAATAAATCTAAAAACAGCCGAATTTCACTGATTCATCGACGTGAGCAACAACTTATTCATGAAGAAATACCTGACAACAACAGAATATGCCCAAGAAGCATAAAATGTATTTCTGTTGCTATCTGTTCTTATTGTGATAGGCACTTCTCAGGACACATGACAAAATTTCTCATGTGTAATGATTCACTCATTCTTAGACTTCATTCGACTTCCTGATACACGAATATTTTTGTAAGTGTAAGTACTTTTGCTTCAGACGCGAATATGTTGAAGATTCTAGTTGTTTGTGGCTCAGATGTAACCGCAATTGTGGAACTGGTTTCTTCCCTGCTGCGAAACAGCCTTATTGCTTTTTGGCGTTTTATTACGACGTCCGTGCGGTTTTCCCTTCAGCTTACTTGGTACGTAAAATAATGCAGGTATTACCTTTCACGCCGATTTATTACGTTCCACACTCACAGATTCGGTTTGAAGTGTAGCAAACAAAATTTTGCGTCGTTGGATAGATCTACACTCCCTGGCCAAATTATTAGACACACTGCACATTTTTAATGTTATTTGTAATAATTACGTAATGCGATTAATCGGATAATTTATGGCAGTTACTCAGGGCACTTATTTACATTGTTGAATTTTGTATCTATTGTTGCTACGTGGCATTGGATTGTTGACTTATTGTGGGTATCAATGTTCAGAGTATAGCGTGCAGGGAAGGACCTTTTCAGTGGCATTCTCGCGTCTAACTGGTTTTGTTCGCTTTGATTATCAATTTCGTAATATCGACATCACAACTGATTGTTTAACAGCCAGATGTTACTGATTGTGACTTTTAAAAATGGGTAAAAGAGGGGACTTTCACCACATAAAAAAGCTGAGGTCAAAGCCCTCGTTAATACGAAAATGTATTCCGATCGGGAAATTTCACGGAAGTTATAAATGTCAGAAGCTAGCGTGAGGCGCATAAAGAAGAAAATTGATTCAGGTGAAGAATTGAGCTCCAGAAGGAAGAATAAATCTGGAAGAAAACCAATGAACTGTGGATGAAGCCCGACCAACAGTCATTACATGCACTGAGCGAAAATAATAGTGTACTGAGAATGCATTATAGCCGAAATCTAGATCTGCACAATAAAATTTAAAATGGTTCAAAAGGCTCTGAGCACTATGGGACTTAACTTCTAAGGTCATCAGTCCCCTAGAATTTAGAACTACTTAAACCTAACTAACCTAAGGTCAACACACACATCCATGTCCGAGGCAGGATTCGAACCTGCGACCGTAGCGGTCACGCGGTTCCAGACTGTAGCGCCTAGAACCGCACGGCCACCCCGGCCGGCAATAAAATTTAAAAAGGGCGACTGATCGCTGCAATCTATAATTTAAAAACCATAATATTGTTAACCACAGACAGTTTGGTTTTCAGAAATGGGCTTCGACAGAGCCAAGCCATATATTCACTCACAAGCAATATTTTGCAGACTATTAACAGTAAGAAGTCACCAGTTGATGTCTTCTGTGGCCTTTCCAAGGCTTTTGATTGTGTAAACCACCTTAGAGAAGGCCTATCATTATGAAATCGAAGAGCCTATAGGTAATTGGCTAAAATCATATCTCGAAGATAGAAAATGAAAGGTCGTCCTACACTGCTGCAACAATGGATCTCTTAATACAGTGGCTTCCGAATGGGGCAAAATAGAGCATAACATTCCCCCGGGGATCTATCCTTCAGCCCTTGATGTTTTTAATGTATGTTAATGAGCTACGCCTGCGTATTAGTAAAAATGTGAATTCACAATGTTTGATGATAATACGAGCATTGTGGTAGATAGTACATCTGCTACTGATCTAGAGCCAGGAGTTGATGACACACGCAGAGAAGTTGCAGCTTGGTTTACAGTTACTCCTCTTTCAGTTAATATTGAAAAAACTAATTTTATTCAGTTCCACACCAAAAATAAAAATCCAGAAAACATAGTCACTGCACACGACAACCGTACTAGAACAGGTGCACTCAACTATTTATATTGACAATGGGATCAACTGAGAAGATCATGTGCCCCTGACTTCTCCACGAACCTCATGCAGAAAACTCTTCACACAGTTAGGAATACTAACAACAACATGTCAGTACACATAATCTTTGATGAATTATGTCATTAAAAACTATGCTCAGTATGAAACAAATTGTTCACACCACAACTATAACGCTAGAGATAAAGATGAACCCCTATTTTGAACTAAAAATTTTGTCACTTGTACAGAAGGGAGTAAAGTACGCTTCCTGCCCATCCACTGTACCCCTTAGACGAATTTTCGAGAAATAATCAAGAGTTCCCATGTACACTGTTAATCCACTTCTTGAATAAAAACATATATTTTGCTGTTCAGTTATTAGATAAAAGATACAATACTATGTTAAGTTAGACAGTGAATGACAATACTAGATAAATGATAACTAGTAAATAAGAGAAGTTGACACTATTATTTATATTATTGTACCATGTTTCATCGAGTAAAACAGAAGTGGTTTCTGGCGTTCCCCGAGGTAGTGTTATAGGCCCTTTGCTGTTCCTTATCTGCGTTGGTGTGTAGAATATATGAGTCTGGCGATATGACTTTCGGAAAAGCATCATCCACACAATTCCGAAGACGGCAAGAGCTGACAAGTGTGAGAATTATCGCACAATCAGCTTAACAGCTCATGCATCGAAGCTGCTTACAAGAATAATATACAGAAGAATGGAAAAGAAAATTGGGAATGCGCTAGGTGACGATCAGTTTGGCTTTAGGAAAAGTAAAGGGACGAGAGAGGCAATTCTCACGTTACGGCTAATAATGGAAGCAAGGCTAAAGAAAAATCAAGACACTTTCATAGGATTTGTCGACCTGGAAAAAGCGTTCGACAAAATAAAATGGTGCAAGCTGTTCGAGATTCTGAAAAAAGTAGGGGTAAGCTATAGGGAGAGACGGGTCATATACAATATGTACTACAACCAAGAGGGAATAATAAGAATGGACGATCAAGAACGAAGTGCTCGCATTAAGAAGGGTGTAAGACAAGGCTGTAGCCTTTCGCCCCTACTCTTCAATCTGTACATCTAGGAAGCAATGATGGAAATAAAAGAAAGGTTCAGTAGTGGAATTAAAATACAAGGTGAAAGGATATCAATGATACGATTCGCTGATGACATTGCTATCCTGAGTGAAAGTGAAGAAGAATTAAATGATCTGCTGAACGGAATGAACAGTCTAATGAGTACACAGTATGGTTTGAGAGTAAATCGGAGAAAGACGAAGGTAATGAGAAGTAGTAGAAATGAGAACAGCGAGAAACTTAACATCAGGATTGATGGTCACGAAGTCAATAAAGTTAAGGAATTCTGCTACCTAGGCAGTAAAATAACCAATGACGGACGGAGCAAGGAGGACATCAAAAGCAGACTCACTATGGCAAAAAAGGCATTTCTGGCCAAGAGAAGTCTACTAATATCAAATACCGGCCTTAATTTGAGGAAGAAATTTCTGAGGATGTACGTCTGGAGTACAGTATTGTATGGTAGTGAAACATGGACTGTGGGAAAACCGGAACAGAAGAGAATCGAAGCATTTGAGATGTGGTGCTATAGACGAATGTTGAAAATTAGGTGGACTGATAAGGTAAGGAATGAGGTGGTTCTACGCAGAATCGGAGAGGAAAGGAATATGTGGAAAACACTGATAAGGAGAAGGGACAGGATGATAGGACATCTGCTAAGACATGAGGGAATGACTTCCATGGTACTAGAGGGAGCTCTAGAGGGCAAAAACTGTAGAGGAAGACAGAGATTGGAATACGTCAAGCAAATAATTGAGGACATAGGTTGCAAGTGCTACTCTGAGATGAAGAGGTTAGCACAGGAAAGGAATTCGTGGCGGGCCGCATCAAACCAGTCAGTAGACAAAAAAAAAAAAAAAAAAAAAAAAAAAAAAAAAAAAAAAAAAAAAAAAATCTGCGTAAATGATTTGCGAGACAATCTGAGCAGCCGTCTTAGGTTTTTTGTCGACTAGCAAAGCCAACAGGAGATCAAAACAAATTGCAAAACGATTTAGAAAAGATATCTGTACGGTGCGGGAATTTGCGATTGACCCTAAATAATGTAAAGTGTGAAGTCATCCCCATGAGTGCTAAAAGAAATCCGTTAAACTTCGGTTTCACGATAAATTAGTCAAATATAAAGGCCATAAATTCAACAAAATACCTAGGAATTACAATTACGAAAAACTTAAATTGAAAGGAACGCATAGAAAATGTTGTGAGGGAGGCTAACCAAAGACTGCGTTTTATTAGCAGGACACAGAAAATGTAACAGATCTATTAAGGGGACTGCCTACACTACTCTTGTCCGTCAGCTTTTAGAATACTGCTGCACGGTGTGGGATCCTTGGCAGATAGGACTGACGGAGTACACCGAAAAAGTTCAAACAAGGGGCAGCACGGTTTGTATTACCGCGAAATAG
Organism: Schistocerca americana; assembly: GCF_021461395.2. NCBI lineage: Eukaryota > Metazoa > Arthropoda > Insecta > Orthoptera > Acrididae > Schistocerca > Schistocerca americana. Next base: position 153,995,603 of record NC_060129.1, read on the forward strand.
GGGAGAGAGTGCCACTGAAATGATACAGGATTTGGGCTGGACGTCATTAAAAGAAAGGCGTTTTTCGTTGCGACGGAATCTTCTCACGAAATTCCAGTCACCAGCTTTCTCCTGCGAATGCGAAAAAATATTTTGTTGACACCGACCTACATAGGGAGAAACGATAACCACGATAAAATAAGGGAAATCAGAGCTCGTACGGAAAGATGTATGTAAAATGTTTTTCATCCCAGTCTTCGATCACAATATCAATTGTTTAGACGATGACGTGTTTCAGTCCGTAATGACCATCCTCATGGTGTAACAAAGATCTGAGGATGGTCAGTACGGACTGAAACCCGTCATCGTCTAAACAATTGATATTGTGATCAAAGACTGGAATTAAAAACATTTGACAGTATAGGATCACTGTTTGTATACGCGACCATGTCGCAGTTGGTGAACGATATGTGTGTTCGTTCTTTGCGCGCGCTATAGGAGATTGTAATAATAGAGAATTGTGAAGGTGGTTCGGTGAACCCTCTGCCAGGGACTTAAATGTGATTTGCAGAGTAGATGTAGATGTTATTATTACTCTGTAGCCGGCCGAAGTGGCCGTGCGGTTAAAGGCGCTGCAGTCTGGAACCGCAAGACCGCTACGGTCGCAGGTTCGAATCCTGCCTCGGGCAGGGATGTTTGTGATGTCCTTAGGTTAGTTAGGTTTAACTAGTTCAAAGTTCTAGGGGACTAATGACCTCAGCAGTTGAGTCCCATAGTGCTCAGAGCCATTTGAACCATTAGCCATTACTCTGTAGTGTTAATTCTGTTTGTATAATTGTTCCACATCCAAGCAAATTCCTCGCACGTACGGATCCATGGAATACGCATACCAAATAAAATAGCAAGCACTCCGTCTTCAGGCCACAAGTGGCCCATCGGGACCATCCGACCGCCGTGTCATCCTGAGGTGAGGATGCGGATAGGAGGGGCGTGTGGTCAGCACACCGCTCTCCCGGTCGTTATGACGGTATTCTTTGACCGGAGCCGCTACCATTCGGTCGAGTAGCTCCTCATTTGGCATCACGAGGCTGAGTGCACCCCGAAAAATGGCAACAGCACATGGCGGCTGGACGGTCACCCATCCAAGGGGCGGCCACGCCCGACAGCGCTTAACTTCGGTGATCTCACGGGGAACCGGTGTATCCACTGCGGCAAAATAAAATGGAGGTATAACCTCAATGGCGTAATGTGTACGGAATTCGGTGAGCAACACGTACAACAATTTATCGTATTCGCGATAAATTTGAAGCCGACGGTACTGTTCAGGATGTGAATAAGCAAAGGTCTGGCCGACCGAAAACATTAACAAGTCGAGATTCCGGCGCCGTTGTGTTGCAAAATTTTACTAGGTCACCTCTGAAATCTATGGAGCAGGGTGCACGTGAATGCGGGGCAAGCCGATCAAGTGTACAACGAATTATGGAGGCTGCAAGATCGCTGCACGCTATGGACGAGGACGACTCCGTTGGGAGCATGGAACACAGACAGTGGTTTGAAGGCGTGCTTTGCGAGGATGAGCGGTTTGTAGGAGTGGTTATCAGTTGCGGCCGGTGGGCTTCGGATCTCGTCAAACAGGCGCACGCAACGTCTTGTCTCTTCAGAGTATTTCTTAAACGGGGAAAATATAGCATTCAGTGTATCAGCAAAGCGACGTGATTTAAAACTTCATCCAACACAACTTTTTACTCTGATACCAAAATATAAGAATTTACTGGGTTAGATAGAGCAGCAATCAGTCGTGAATTAAGTTGCTTTAATATGACATTTATAGTCACAACGCAGATCAGATTTCGACCTGTCTGAGGTCATTATCAATGCAGTGCGGAATTGTAGCAGTTGTTCGTGCTGAAGTGAATGCTTACACAGTTGAACTGCATGCGGTCAGTCAGTTGTTCGCGCTCAAGTGAATGCTTACACAGTTGAACTAGTGAATGCTTACACAGTTGAACTGCATGCGGTCAGTCAGTTGTTCGCGCTCAAGTGAATGCTTACACAGTTGAACTGTGTAAGCATTCACTAGAGCGCGAACAACTGCTACAATTCAGCACTGCATTGATAATGACCTCAGACAGGTCGAAATCTGATCTGCGTTGTGACTATAAATGTCATATTAAAGCAACTAAATTCCACGACTGATTGCTGCTCCATCTAACCCAATATAACCACAGTCGTTGAGTGCACCCAACCCATGGAGGGCAACCTGATAAAAATTTACGCAAAAATAAATAGTTTATAATATTTTCTGTGGGCAAGACAGTAATTTATGGACAAAAATCAAAACAAAATTCTTACGTTAATTAAAAAGTTTGTAAACAAAGTCCATTCTACACTCCTTCCCTTCCGCAAAGTGGTCAATTAAGCTCATTAAAATTATGCACATTCAAAAGTGTTTTTTCTATAGAGCACATAGCTTTCAGCCGGCCATTGTGGCCGAGCGGTTCTAGGCGCTTCAGTCTGGAACCGCGCGAGCGCTACGGTCGCAGGTTGGAATCCTGCCTCGGGATGGATGTGTGTGATGTCCTTAGGTTAGTTAGGTTTAAGTAGTTCTAAGTTCTAGGGGACTGATGACCTCAGCTGTTAAGTCCCATAGTGCTCAGAGCTATTTGAACCACACAGCTTTCGCACTCAGACTCTCTTCTTTCATTGTGCTTTAGTGAAAGAGTTTATTCTTTTCTATATGGACCAATATCTCTCGCTTTCCGCTGTTGTCATTGGTATTACACGAATACATTGAAGAGCCGAAGAAACTGGTACATCTGCCTAATATCGTGTAGGGCTCCCGCGAGGACGCGGAACTGCAGCAACACGACATGGTATGGACACGACTAATCTCTGAAGTACTCTTGGAGGGAACTGACACCATCAATCCCGTAGGGCTGTCCATAAATCCGTAAGATTACGAGGGGGTGTGGAGATCTCTCCCGACTGGTATATACCGAGCGAGGTGGCGCAGTGGTTAGCACACTGGACTCGCATTCGGGAGGACGACGGTTCAATCCCGTCTCCGGCCATCCTCATTTAGGTTTTCCGGGATATCCCTAAATCGTTTCAGGCAAATGCCGGGATGGTTCCTTTGAAAGGGCACGGCCGATTTCCTTCCCAATCCTTCCCTAACCCGAGCTTGCGCTCCGTCTCTAATGACCTCGTTGTCGACGGGACGTTAAACACTAACCACCACCACCACCGACTGGTACGTTGAAGGGAAACCAAAATAGGCTCAAAAATGGCTCTGAGCACTATGGGACTCAACTTCTGAGGTCATTAGTCCCCTAGAACGTAGAACTAGTTAAACCTACCTAACCTAAGGACATCACACACATCCATGCTCGAGGCAGGATTCGAACCTGCGCCCGTAGCGGTCATGCGGTTCCAGACCGCAGCGCCTAGAACCGCACGGCCACTTCGGCCAGCAAAATAGGCTCAATAATGTTCATGTCTCGGGAGTTTGGTGGCCAGCGGAAGTGTTTAAACTCAGAAGAGTGTTCCTGCAGCCACTCTGGAGTAATTCTGGACGTGCGGGATGTCGCATTGTCCTGCTGGAATTGCCCAACTCCGTCGGAATGCCCAATGGACACGAATGGATGCAGGTGATCAGACAGGACGCTTACGTATGTGTGACCTGTCACACTCGTATCTAGACGTATCAGGGGTCCCATATCCCTGCAACATCACACGCCCCCCCCCCCCCCCACCATTACAGAGCATCCACCAGCTTGAACAGTCCCTCGCTGAGATGCAGAGTCATCAACAGTCCAACGTCGGTGTTGACGGACCCAGGCGAGGCGTGCAGTCGTCGGCTCCGAAAGCCCATATCGTTGATGTTTCGTTGAATGGTTCGCACACTGACACTTGTTAACGGCCTAGCGCTGAAATCTGCAGCAATTTGCACTCCTGTCGCGTTGAACGATTCTCTTTAGTCGTCGTTGGTCCCGTTCTTGCAGGATCATTTTCCGGTCGCAGCGGTGTCGGAGATTTGTCGATTTACCGGATTCCTGATATTCAAGATACACTCTTGAAATGAGTGTACGATGAACTCCCCACTTCAACGCTGCCTCGGAAGTGCTCTGTCCCTTCGCTCGTTCGCGGCCTACAACACTACGTTCAGATTCACATAAATCTTGATAGCGTGTCATTGTAGCAGCAGTAACCGATCTAACAACTGCGACAGACGCTTGTCTTATACAGGGTGGTCCATTGATAGGGACAAATATCTCACGAAATAAGCATCAAACGAAAAATCTACAAAGAACGAAACTCATCTAGCTTGATGGGAGAAACCAGATGGCGCTACAGTTGGCCCGCTAGATGGCGCTGCCACAGGTCAAACGGATATTAACTGCGTTTCTTTAAGCAGGAACCCCCATTTTTTATTACATATTCGTGTAGTACGTAAAGAAATATGAATGTTTTAGTTGGAGCACTTTTTTCGCTTTGTGATAGATGGCGCTGTAATAGTCACAAACGTACAAGTACGTGGTATCACGTAACATTCGGCCAGTGCGGACGGTATTTGCTTCGTGATACATTACCCGTGTTAAAATGCACCATTCACCAATTCCGAAAAAGGTCGATACCGTGTTGATGTATGGCTATTGTGATCCCTCCTGGACAACATCATCGAAGTGTCCAGACGTTCGCCGGATAGTTACGTTATTTAAGGAAACAGGAAGTGTTCAGCCACATGTGAAACGTCAACCACGACCTGCAACAAATTATGACCCCCAAGTAGGTGTTTTAGCTGCTGTCGCGGCTAATCCGCACATCAGTAGCAGACAAACTGCGCGAGGATTGTGAATCTCAAAAACGTCGGTGTTGAGAGCGCTACACGAACATCGATTGCACCGGTACCATATTTCTATGTGTCAGGAATTGTATGGAGACGACTTTGAACGTCGTGTACAGTTCTGCCACTGGGCACAAGAGAAATTACGGGACGATGACAGATTTTTTGCACGTGTTCTATTTAGCGACAAAGTGTCATTCACCAACAGCGGAAACGTAAACCGGCATAATATGCACTATTGGGCAACGGAAAATCCACGGTGGCTGCGACAAGTGGAACATCAGCGACCTTGGCGGGTTAATGTATGGTGCGGCATTATGGGAGAAAGGATAATTGCTCCCCATTTTATCGATGGCAATCTAAATGGTGCAATGTATGCTATTTCCTACGTAATGTTGTACCGATGTTACTACAAGATGTTTCACTGGATGACAGAATGTCGATGTACTTCCAACATGATGGATGTCCGGGACATAGCTCGCGTACCGTTGAAGCTGTATTGAATAGCATATTTCATGACAGGTGGATTGGTCGTCGAAGCACCATACCATGGCCCGCACGTTCTCCGGATCTGACGTCCCCGGATTTCTTTCTGTGGGGAAAGTTGAAGGATATTTGCTATCGTGATCCACCGACAACGCCTGACAACAAGCGTCAGCGCAATGTCAATGGATGTGGGAACATTACGGAAGGCGAAGTACTCGCTGTTGAGAGGAATGTCGTTACACGTATTGCGAAATGCATTGAGGTTGACGGACGTCATTTTGAGCATTTATTGCATTAATGTGGTATGTGGTATTTACAGGCAATCACGCTGTAACAGCATGCGTTCTCAGAAATGAAAAGTTCACAAAGGTACATGTATCACATTGGAACAACCGAAAGAAAATGTTCAAACGTACCTACGTTCTGTATTTTAATTTAAAAACCCTACCTGTTACCAACTGTTCATCTAAAATTGTGAGCCATATGTTTGTGACTATTACAGCGCCACCTATCACAAAGTGAAAAAAGTGGTCCAACTAAAACATTCCTATTTCTTTACGTACTACGCGAGTATGTAATAAGAAATGGGGGTTCCTATTAAAAAAAAAAAAAAAAAAACGCAGTTGATATCCATTTGACCTATGGCAGCGCCATCAAGCGAGCCAACCATAGCGCCATCTGTTTTCTCCCTTCAAGCTAGACGAGTTTCCTTCTTTGTAGTTTTTTCGTTTGCCGCTTATTTCGTGAGATATTTGGCCCGGTGACGATCAATGGACCACCCTGTATATCACGTCACAGACATTTTGATGCGTGAAAGACCAGCTTCCGCTTAAAATTGGGCGCAGATTACACAGGACTAGAATCATCCATTGTTTCGTAATGAGAGCACCTAGCGATTTCCAACAAGCACAATTTCAAACCATTGGGAAACTTTTTCGCGCTAACATGTTTAACGCCGAATACGGAAGAGATTAACTCATCAAATGTTTGAAGTGCAAATCTTGTGCTCAAATGACGCAAGCATTTCATAAATTTGTCGTCTTTCTCACGTCCCGGGTAGCGATGGGAAAAACTGACTTCTTAAATGTGATACGGTTATTTAAGTTGTGAATAAGCGGCGTTCCTTGTTATTTGTTGAAGCTGTCTGTCTACCGTTCCACCCTCGAACGCCACGCGGGAAAAACGAGCACTTAAATTTTTCTGCGCGAGTCCTGATTTGTCTTATTTTGTCGTGATTATCATTTCTCCATATGTAGGTGCGTGTCAACAGAATGCTTTCGCAATCGAATGAGAAAACTGGTGATTGACATTTTATGAGAATATCCCGTCGTAACGAAAAACGCCTTTGTTTTAATGATTGCCACTCCAATTCATGTATGATGTCTGTGGCACTGTCTCCTCTATTTCGCGATAATACAAAACCAGCCGCCCTTCTTTGTACTTTTTCGATGTCATCCGTCAATCCCACCTGATGCGGATCCCACACCACACAGCAGTACTCCAGAACAGGGCGGACAAGCGTGGTGCAAGCAGTCTGTTTGGTAGACCTTTTGCCGGCCGGAGTGGTCGAGCGGTTCTAGGCACTTCAGTCTGGAACAACGCGACCGCTACGGTCCCAGGTTCGAATGCTGCCTTGGGCATGGATGTGTGTGATGTCCTTAGGTTAGTTAGGTTTAAGTAGTTCTAAGTTCTAGGGGACTGATGACCTCAGAAGTTAAGTCCCATACTGCTCAGAGCCTTTTCTACCATCTAAGTGTTCTGCCAATGAATCGCAGTCTTTGGTTTGCTCTACCCACGACATTATCTATGTGATTGTTCCAATTTGTGTTATTTATAATTGTGATCCCCAAGTATTTAGTTGAATTTACAGCAATCAGATTTGTGTGACTTATCGCGTAATCCAAATTTAGCAAATTTCTTTTTGTACTCATGTGAATAACTTCACTTTTTTTTTTTTTTTTTTTTTTTTTACTCAGGGTCAATTGCCACTTTTCGCGCCATACAGATATCTTATCTAAATCATTTTGCAAGTCGTTTTGATTATCTGATGACATTACAAGACGGTAAATGACAGCATCATCTGCAAACAATGTAATAGAGCTACTCAGATTGTCTCCTGTGTCGTTAATATAGACCAGGAACAATAGAGAGCCTATAACACTTCCTTGGGGAACGCCGGATGTTACTTCTGTTTTACTCGATGACTTTCCGTCTATTACTACGAACTGGGACCTTTCTGACAGGAAATTACGAATCCACTCGCACAACTGAGGCGATATTCCATAGGCACGCAGTTTGGTTAAACGCTGCTTGTGAAGGACGGTGTCGAAACCCTTGTGGAAATCTAAAAATATGGAATCAATTTGACATCCCCTGTTGATAGCTTGTGATCGCTTCCGGTAAACCGAGCTTAGCTTTCAATGATTTTCCTTACCGTGGTGGCAACGAAGCGTAGATACACAGCAGATAGATGACGGCCCTATCACACGGCGACCGCCGCCATCTCTGTAGTCTGCGCACTGGTATAGACGTGCACGTGGCAACTGCTTGTCGCTGAAGCGCCCGGCGCAGGCCGGCTGCGCACTGCGCATGCGCGGGCAGCGGCGACTCAACACCTCGCTCAGGGTCAGCTTCCGCCAAGGCTAGCGAGCCGTCCAGTATCTCATAATGACGTCACTCGACGCGGCGCAATTGCAAGTCACGCGTTGAAACTGTTGCGATTCCAGATTTCTACATCTACATTTATACTCCGCAAGCCACCCAACGGTGTGTGGCGGAGGGCACTTTACGTGCCACTGTCATTACCTCCCTTTCCTGTTCCAGTCGCGTATGGTTCGCGGGAAGAACGACTCTCTGAAAGCCTCCGTGCGCGCTCGAATCTCTCTAATTTTACATTCGTGATCTCCTCGGGAGGTATAAGTAGGGGGAAGCAATATATTCGATACCTCATCCAGAAACGCACCCTCTCGAAACCTGGCGAGCAAGCTACACCGCGATGCAGAGCGCCTCTCTTGCAGAGTCTGCCACTCGAGTTTGTTAAACATCTCCGTAACGCTATCACGGTTACCAAATAACCCTGTGACGAAACGCGCCGCTCTTCTTTGGATCTTCTCTATCTCCTCCGTCAACCCGATCTGGTACGGATCCCACACTGATGAGCAATACTCAAGTATAGGTCGATCGAGTGTTTTGTAAGCCACCTCCTTCGTTGATGGACTACATTTTCTAAGGACTCTCCCAGTGAATCTCAACCTGGTACCCGCCTTACCAACAATTAATTTTATATGATCATTCCACTTCAAATCGTTCCGCACGCATACTCCCAGATATTTTACAGAAGTAACTGCTACCAGTGTTTGTTCCGCTGTCATATAATCATACAATAAAGGATCCTTCTTTCTATGTATTCGCAATACATTACATTTGTCTATGTTAAGGGTCAGTTGCCACTCCCTGCACCAAGTGCCTATCCGCTGCAGATCTTCCTGCATTTCGCTGCAATTTTCTAATGCTGCAACTTCTCTGTATACTACAGCATCATCCGCGAAAAGCCGCATGGAACATCCGACACTATCTACTAGGTCATTTATACAGGGTGTTACAAAAAGGTACGGCAAACTTTCCGGAAACATTAAAAAAAATGGTTCAAATGGCTCTGAGCACTATGGGACTTAACAACTGTGGTCATCAGTCCCCTAGAACTTAGAACTACTTAAACCTAACCAACCGAAGGACATCACACACATCCATGCCCGAGGCAGGATTCGAACCTGCGACCGTAGAAGTCGCGCGGTTCCGGACTGCGCGCCTAGAACCGCGAGACCACCGCGGCCGGCAGGAAACATTCCTCACACACAAAGAAAGAAAATATGTTATGTGGACATGTGTCCGGAAACGCTTACTTTCCATGTTAGAGCTCATTTTATTACTTCTCTTCAAATCACATTAATCATGGAATGGAAACACACAGCAACAGAACGTACCAGCGTCACTTCAAACACTTTGTTACAGGAAATGTTCAAAATGTCATCCGTTAGCGAGGATACATGCATCCACCCTCCGTCGCACGGAATCCCTGATGCGCTGATGCAGTCCTGGAGAATGGCGTATTGTATCACAGCCGTCCACAATACGAGCACGAAGAGTCTCTACATTTGGTACCGGGGTTGCGTAGACAAGAGCTTTCAAATGCCCGCATAAATGAAAGTCAAGAGGGTTGAGGTCAGGAGAGCGTGGAGGCCACGGAATTGGTCCGCCTCTACCAATCCATCGGTCACCGAATCTGTTTTTGAGAAGCGTACGAACACTTCGACTGAAATGTGCAGGAGCTCCATCGTGCATGAACCACATGTTGTGTCGTACTTGTAAAGGCACATGTTCTAGCAGTATCCCGTATGAAATCATGATAACGTGCTCCATTGAGCGTAGGTGGAAGAAACTAAAATGACCTCTAAGATGGAAATTAAGCGTTTCCGGACACATGTCCACATAACATCCTTTCTTTATTTGTGTGTGAGGAATATTTCCTGAAAGTTTGGCCGTACCTTTTTGTAACACCCTGTATATATATATTGTGAAAAGCAATGGTCCCATAACACTCCCCTGTGGCACGCCAGAGGTTACTTTAACGTCTGTAGACGTCTCTCCATTGATAACAACATGCTGTGTTCTGTTTGCTAAAAACTCTTCAATCCAGCCACACAGCTGGTCTGATATTCCGTAGGCTCTTACATTGCATCTTTCAACATTATCGAGAAGCTGTTCATAATGCACGGCCTGTGGCAGAGTGGTTACACGACAATAACATCCCTGCAATGACTGCCCTACACAGAGTCCTCACCTGAATCCTACAGAACGCCATTGGGATGTTTTGGAAAGCCGACTTCGTTCCAGGCCTCACTGACCGACATCGATACCTCTCCTCAGTGCAGCACTCTGTGAAGAATGGGCTGCCATTCCCAAAGAAACCTTCCAGCACCTGACTGAACGTATGCCTGTGAGAGTGGAAGCTGTCATCAAGGCGAAGGGTGGAACAACACCATATTGAATTCCAGCATTATAGGTGGAGGGCGACACGAACTTGTCATTTTCAGCCAGGTGTCCGGATAGTTTTGATCACATAGTGTACATAGGCAGAAACGATCATCATAATAAATGAGGGAAATGAGAGCTCGCACGGAAAGATGTCGGTGTTCGTTTTTTCCGCGCGCTGTTCGAGAATGGAATGTCAGAGAATTATTGTGAAGGTGCTTATATGAACCCTCTGCCAGGCACTTCTACATCTACATGGATACTCTGCAGATCACGTTTAAGTGCCTGGCAGAGGGTTCATATAAGCACCTTCACAATTCTTTATTATTTCAGTCTCGTATAACGCGTGGAAAGAACGAACATCTATATGTTTCCGTGCGAGCTCTGATTTCCCTTATTTTATTGTGGTGATCGTTTCTCCCTATGTAGGTCGGTGTCAACAGAATATTTTCGCATTCGGAGGAGAAAGCTCGCGACTGGACTTTCGTGAGAAGATTCCGTCGCAACGAGAAACGCCTTTCTTTTAATGACGTCTAGCCCAAATCCTGTATCATTTCAGTGACACTCTCTCCCCTATTTCGCGGTAATCCAAAACGTGCTGCACTTCTTTCAACTTTTTCGGTGTACTCCGTCAGTCCCATCTGGTAAGGATCCCACACCGCGCAGCAGTATTCTAAAAGAGGACGGACAAGCGTAGTGTAGGCAGTCTCCTTAGTAGATCTGTTACATTTTCTAAGTGTCCTGCCAATAAAACGCAGTCTTTGGTTAGCCTTCCCCACAACATTTTCTATGTGTTGCTTCCAACTTAGGTTGTTCGTAATTGTAGTTACAATATACTTGACTGATTTATCGTGTACCGTAGTTTAAAGGATTCCTTTTAGAACTCATGACCTCACACTTTTCGTTATTTAGTGTCAACTGCCAATTTTCGCACCGTTCAGATATCTTTTCTCAATCGTTTTGCAGTTGTTTTGATCTTGTGATGACTTCATTAGTCGATAAACGACAGCGTCATCTGCAAACAACCTAAGACGGCTGCTCAGATTGTCTCGTAAATCATTTATATAGATAAGGAACAGCAAAGGCCCTATAACACTACCTTGAGGAACGCCAGAAATCGCGTCTGTTTTATTCGATGACTTTCCGTCGATTACTACTAATTGTGACCTCTCTGACAGGAAGTCACAAATCGAGTCACATAACTGAGACGATATTCCATAAGCACGCAATTTCACTACGAGCCGATTGTGTGGTACTGTGTCAAAAGCCTTCCGGAAATCCAGAAGTATGGAATCGATCTGAAATCCCTTGTTAATAGCACTCAACACTTCATGTGCATAAAGAGCTAGTTGCGTTTCACAAGAACGACGTTTTCTAAAACCATGTTCACTGTTTGTCAATAGACCGTTTCCTTCGAGTTAATTCGTAATATTCGAACAAATATATATTCCAAAATCGAGCTGCATATCGACGTTAACGATATGGGCCTGTAATTTATTGGATTACTCCTACTACCTTTCTTGAATATTGGTGTGACCTGCGCAACTTTCCAGTCTTTGGGTACGGATCTTTCCTCGACGGAACGGTTGTATACGATTGGTAAGTATGGAGCTAATGCATCAGCATACTCTGAAAGGATCCTAATTGGTATACAGTCTGGACCAGAAGCCTTGCTTTTATTAAGTTCAAAAATGGTTCAAATGGCTCTGAGTACTATGGGACTTAACGTCTGAGGTCTAGAACTTAGAATTACTTAAACCTAACTAACCTAGGACAACACACACATCCATGCCCGAGGAAGGATTCGAACGTGCGACCGTAGCGGTCGCGCGGTTCCAGACTGATGCGCCTAGAACCGCTCGGCCACTCGCGGCCGTCTTTTATTAAGTGATATAACTTGCTTCACTACTCCGAGGATATTTACTTCTACGTTACTCATGTTGGCAGCTGTTCTGGATTCGAATTCTGGAATATTTACTTCGTCTTCTTGTGAGAAGGCATTTCGGAAGGCTGTATTTAGTAACTCTGCTTTGGCAGCACTGTCTTCTATAGTATCTCCACTGCTATCGCTCAGAGAAGGCATTGATTGTTTCTTACCGCTAACATACTTTACGTACGACCAGAATCTCTTTGGATTTTCTGCCACGTTTTGGAAACTGTTATAAGCATCTCGCATTTAAGTCCGCGCTAAATTTCGAACTTTTGTAAAATATTGCCAATCTCGGGTATTTTGCGTCTGTTTTAATTTGGCATGTCTGTTTCGTTGTTTCTGCTACAGTCCTGTGTACCAAGGAGGATCAGCTCCGTCATTTGTTAATTTATTTGTTATAAATCTTTCAACTGTTGCCGATACTATTTCTTTGAATTCAAGCCACATCTGGTCTACACTTATATCACTAATTTGGAAGGAGTGGAGATTGTCTTTCAGGAAGGCAAGCAATGAATATTTATCTGCTTTTTTGAATAGGTATATTTTTCGTTTATTTTTTTGAGGATTTGGGGTTACAACACTCAATCTCGCTATGACAAGCCTGTGTTCACTAATTCCTGAATCGGTTTTGATGCTCGTTATTAACTCAGGATTATTTGTTGCTAAGAGGTCAAGCGTGTTTTCACAACCGTTTACTATTCGCGTGGGCTCATGAACTAACTGCTCGAAATAATTTTCAGAGAATGCGTTTAGCACAACATCGGATGATATTTTAGGCCTACCTCCAGAATTAAACATGTATTTTCGCCAACATATCGAGGGTAAATTAAAGTCACCGCTAACTATTATCGTATGAGTCGGGTACGTGTTTGAACCTTTCAGCAACTGTATTATCTGAATTAGGAGGTCGGTAAAAGGATGCAAATATTGTTTTATTCCGGTTGCCGACAATGACCTCTGCTCATACAAGCTCACAGGAACTATCTACTTCAGTTTCGCGACAAACTGAACTACTTCTGACGGCAACAAACACGCCACCGCCAACCATGTTTAGCCTATCTTTTCGGAACACCGCTAGGTTCTTCGCAAAAATTTCGGTTGAGCTTATATTCGGCTTTAGCCAGCTGTCAGTGCGTACACCGATTTGAGCATCAGTGCTTGCTATTAGTGCTTGGAGCTCTGGCACTTTCCCAACACAGCTACGACAATTTACAACTGTTATACCAATGGTTCCTGTATCTACGTCCTTCCTGTGTTCGGCCTGTACCCTTTGTGACTGAAGCCCTGTCTGTGTTCCTCTGAGACCCTCTAACCTAAAAAACCCGCCCAGTCCACGCCACACAGCCCCCGCTACCCGTGTAGCCGCCTCCTGCGTATAGTGGACACCTGACCTATTCGGCGGAATCCGTAACCCAAGCACCCTACATCTACATCTACATCCATACTCCGCAAGCCACCTGACGGTGTGTGGCGGAGGGTACCTTGCGTACCTCTATCGGTTCTCCCTTCTATTCCAGTCTCGTATTGTTCGTGGAAAGAAAGATTGTCGGTATACCTCTGTGTGGGCTCTAATCTCTCTGATTTTATCCTCATGGTCTCTTCGCGAGATGTACGCAGGAGGGAGCAATATACTGCTCGACTCTTCGGTGGAGGTATGTTCTCAGAACTTCAACAAAAGCCCGTACCGAGCTACTGAGCGTCTCTCCTGCAGAGTCTTCCACTGGAGTTTATCTATCATCTCCGTAACGCTTTCGCGATTACTAAATGATCCTGTAACGAAGCGCGCTGCTCTCCGTTGGATCTTCTCTATCTCTTCTATCAACACTATCTGGTACGGATCCCACACAGCTGAGCAGTATTCAAGCAGTGGGCGAACAAGTGTACTTCCTTTGTTTTCGGATTGCATTTCCTTACGATGCTTCGAATGAATCTCAGTCTGGCCTCTGCTTTACCAACGATCAACATTATATGATCACTCCATTTTAAATCACTCCTAATGCATACTCCCAGATAATTTATGGAATTAACTGCTTCCAGTTGCTGACCCGCTATGTTGTAGCTAAATGATAAGGGATCTTCCCTTCTATGTATTCGCAGCACATTACACTTGTCTACATTGAGATTCAATTGCCATTCTCTGCACCATGCGTCAATTCGCTGCAGATCCTCCTGCATTTCAGTACAATTTTCCATTGTTACAGCCTCTCGATACACCACAGCATCATCTGCAAAAAGCCTCAGTGAACTTCCAATGTCATGCACCAGGTCATTTATGTATATTGTGAATAGCAACGGTCCTATAACACTCCCCTGCGGAACACCTGAAATCACTCTTACTTTGGAAGACTTCTCTCCGTTGAGAATGACATGCTGCGTTCTGCTATCTAGGAACTCTTCAATCCAATCACACAATTGGTCTGATAGTCCATATGCTCTCGCTTTGTTCATTAAACGACTGTGGGGAACTGTATCGAACGCCTTGCGGAAGTCAAGAAACACGGCATCTACCTAGGAATCCGTGTCTATGGCCCTCTGAGTCTCGTGGACGAATAGCACGAGCTGCGTTTCACACGACCGTCTTTTTCGAAACCCGTGCCGATTCCTACAGAGTAGATTTCTAGTCTGCAGAAAAGTCATTATAGTCGAACATAATAAGGGTTCCAAAATTCTACAACTGATCGACGTTAGAGATATAGGTCTATAGATCTGCACATCTGTTCGACGTCCCTTCTTGAAAACGGGGATGACGTGTGCCCTTTTCCAATCCTTTGGAACGCTACGCTCTTCTAGAGACCTACGGTACACCGCTGCAAGAAGGGGGGCAAGTTCCTTCGCGTACTCTGTGTAAAATCGAACTGGTATCCCATCAGGTCCAGCGGCCTTTCCTCTTTTGAGTGATTTTAATTGCTTCTCTATCCCTCTGTCGTCTGTTTCGATATCTACCATTTTGTCATCTGTGCGACAATCTAGAGAAGGAACTACAGTACAGTCTTCCTCTGTGAAAGAGCTATGGAAAAAGACATTTAGTATTTCGGCCTAGTCTATCATTCTCTGTTTCAGTACCATTTTGGTCACAGAGTGTCTCGACATAAGATCAAAATTTCCTAGGGTTTTCTGCCAAGTCAGTACATACTGTAGAACTTTACTTTCGAATTCATTGAGCGCCTCTCGCATAGCCCTCCTCACATTACATTTCGCTTCGCGTAATTTTTTTTTTTTGTTTGTCTGCAAGGCTTTGGCTATGTTTATGTTTGCTGTGAAGTTCCCTTTGCTTCCGCAGCAGTTTTCTAACTCGGTTGTTGTACCACGGTGGCTCTCTTCCATCTCTTATGATCGTGCTTGGCACATACTCATCTAACGCATATTGTACGATGGTTTTGAACTTTGTCCACTGATCCTCAACACTATCTGTACTTGAGACAAAACTTTTGTGTTGAGCCGTCAGGTACTCTGAAACCTGCTTTTTGTCACTTTTGCTAAACAGAAAAATCTTCCAACCTTTTTTAATATTTCTATTTACGGCTGAAATCATCGACGCAGTAACCGCTTTATGGTCGCTAAGTCCCTGTTCTGCGTTAACTGTTTCAAACAGTTCTGGTCTGTTTGTCACCAGAAGGCTTAATATCGCCACGAGTCGGTTCTCTGTTTAACTGCTCAAGGTAGTTTTCAGATAAAGCACTTTGGCGCAAGTCGAGGAATCTGCAGCCTACACGGTCGCAGAACCGTCTGATACAGACCCTCCACTCGACTGTACCAGAGGTCCGCAATCGGTCGACTATGCTGCAAATGGTCAGCTCTGCTTTCATCTTGCAAGCAAGACTGGCAGCCTTTACCGCTTCTGTTAGCTGCTTGAAACCAGAGAGAATCTGCCGGCAGGTGTGGCCGAGCGGTTCTAGGCACTTCAGCCTGGGACCGCGCGACCGCTACGGTCGCAGGTTCGAATCCTGCCTCGGGCATGGATGTGTGTGATGTCCTTAGGTTAGTTACGTTTAAATAGTTCTAAGTTCTAGGGGACTGATGACCTCAGATGTTCCCCCATTAGGAAGTTCACAAAAAATATTTTCTGCAGAAAAAATTTAATACACTCCTGGAAATGGAAAAAAGAACACATTGACACCGGTGTGTCAGACCCACCATACTTGCTCCGGACACTGCGAGAGGGCTGTACAACCAATGATCACACGCACGGCACAGCGGACACACCAGGAACCGCGGTGTTGGCCGTCGAATGGCGCTAGCTGCGCAGCATTTGTGCACCGCCGCCGTCAGTGTCAGCCAGTTTGCCGTGGCATACGGAGCTCCATCGCAGTCTTTAACACTGGTAGCATGCCGCGACAGCGTGGACGTGAACCGTATGTGCAGTTGACGGACTTTGAGCGAGGGCGTATAGTGGGCATGCGGGAGGCCGGGTGGACGTACCGCCGAATTGCTCAACACGTGGGGCGTGAGGTCTCCACAGTACATCGATGTTGTCGCCAGTGGTCGGCGGAAGGTGCACGTGCCCGTCGACCTGGGACCGGACCGCAGCGACGCACGGATGCACGCCAAAACCGTAGGATCCTACGCAGTGCCGTAGGGGACCGCACCGCCACTTCCCAGCAAATTAGGGACACTGTTGCTCCTGGGGTATCGGCGAGGACCATTCGCAACCGTCTCCATGAAGCTGGGCTACGGTCCCGCACACCGTTAGGCCGTCTTCCGCTCACGCCCCAACATCGTGCAGCCCGCCTCCAGTGGTGTCGCGACAGGCGTGAATGGAGGGACGAATGGAGACGTGTCGTCTTCAGCAATGAGAGTCGCTTCTGCCTTGGTGCCAATGATGGTCGTATGCGTGTTTGGCGCCGTGCAGGTGAGCGCCACAATCAGGACTGCATACGACCGAGGCACACAAGGCCAACACCCGGCATCATGGTGTGGGGAGCGATCTCCTACACTGGCCGTACACCACTGGTGATGGTCGAGGGGACACTGAATAGTGCACGGTACATCCAAACCGTCATCGAACCCATCGTTCTACCATTCCTAGACCGGCAAGGGAACTTGCTGTTCCAACAGGACAATGCACGTCCGCATGTATCCCGTGCCACCCAACGTGCTCTAGAAGGTGTAAGTCAACTACCCTGGCCAGCAAGATCTCCGGATCTGTCCCCCATTGAGCATGTTTGGGAGTGGATGAAGCGTCGTCTCACGCGGTCTGCACGTCCAGCACGAACGCTGGTCCAACTGAGGTGCCAGGTGGAAATGGCATGGCAAGCCGTTCCACAGGACTACATCCAGCATCTCTACGATCGTCTCCATGGGAGAATAGCAGCCTGCATTGCTGCGAAAGGTGGATATACACTGTACTAGTGCCGACATTGTGCATGCTCTGTTGCCTGTGTCTATGTGCCTGTGGTTCTGTCAGTGTGATCATGTGATGTATCTGACCCCAGGAATGTGTCAATAAAGTTTCCCCTTCCTGGGACAATGAATTCACGGTGTTCTTATTTCAATTTCCAGGAGTGTATTTTTTGTTAATAAATTTAAAAAAAGTATTTCTTAAAAACTATAAAATGGATAAAGTAGATTTTAGTACAGTTGACTCTATTAGCATCGTGTAACATACAGTAAAAATATTAAGGTCCTGCATCAAGTAGTTTTTTTCAGAAATGGGTCAAATAATTGCCTAAATTAACATGGTTTAGATAGGCAGGGTGTGCTCCCCTTAAATACCCAGGTCGAATGGCAGGCGACTGGTGTGGCATAAGAAAAACACTGAGATGCTGTCGCAGAGCCCCGTGCGCTCGGTGAAACGCGGTGGGGGCTCGCAGATCGCTGAGGGCCGACGAGTGCTACACGTGCTGGAAAACCGCATGCCATACAAGGTACGATGTATCACAAAATCTGTATCAACATCTTAAAGAAAAATCTAAATGACGGTGTTGAAAAATTAGGTCTCCAAGGAAGTTACATCTCTCAACAGGGCAACGAGCCGAAGCGTAGAGTTACAAATACGAGTAGGTGGCTGCTGTACAGAATACCAACACAGCCCAACACCACTCCTCACAGCCCACACATTCACCCCACTGAACACCTTTGGAAACTGCTGGAAGGGAACATACAAAAAAGACAAATTTCTAACAACAAAGAGTTACAGCAAGATCTTCAAGGAAACTGAACAATATTCCATCCTCTGTGACAGGAAACTTAGTCGGCTCTATGCCCAGACGACTGCAGGCAGTAACAACTGGATAGGAAGGGTGACCAGGTGCAATTGTTTAGAAAGGAGGACAAACAACTTCAAAATGGAGGACAAAATTAGAAAAAAGAGGACACATCAAACAGGTCAAGTGCAGATGTGGACACCACCCGTCAGTTTTGGACAAGTCGCGTGACTGCCGGGAATTACCGGTAAAACTAAAGTGCGTGTCATTTATGTTGGCGGCCGAGTTTAGGTTCGTTCTGCGCATCTGACGTCACAAAACACAGTCAGCCAATGAACAGAGAACGACGTTGCCAGATCTCGACTGCAGTGCATAGCATGGACGAGTGTCTTCAGTTTTAGAAGCGTTCAGTCATAAATAAAGTAATTGAACAAAAGCAATGTCTTGATAGCAGACTTTGTTTTATAGAAAGTTTGGAAAAAGCATTTTTTATACCAGCTGCTTCATATTCCATTAATTAATTAAACCAAACAAGCAATAAGACTCCTAATTCAGGCGATAGCAAGGACAGGTGTTTTGTATCAATCGCACGAACCGCTTTTTCGCAATAAAGAACAGCAGTAATTGTTTATTTCCTATTGTACTTCGACGAAGCGTGAGTAATTCATAGTCATACCAACAGTGTTTGTCAGTATTTTGCGTGACCTGTTACAGTCCTCTTGGCGTTCTGTAGTCAGACGAGCTGCGTTAGCGTAACGGTTAAGGTGTTGGGCTTCTACGCTTGTGCGCTGCTTAATATTTTCATTATTTAAAAACAATATCGAAGTGCCTTACTTCACGAATTATATTCGTTTGAATGCAATTTTTTTGAAATTTCTAGTGCTTTGTCTCTTCATTAACCCTTTGGCTGCTACAGAGACGTCCTCCCCGCATTCCGCGCTGTGCGCGATTTTTCCATCACTGCACTGCTCGCCTGTGCAGACACATGGTGTTCCCACTGCTTTGACACACTTATCATTCGATTTCACAAAAACTATTTGGCCGAAAAATTTGATATTTACACATCTTCTTGACTGATACCTTCCTCCCATAAATGACTTAATTTTGTTTCGATGTTCAACGCAGTTATTATGCAGCATTACATGTAGTAATTTTATATGAAATTTAGGTATCTTGTCCACATTTCATTCTCAACATTGTGGCAACTAAAATCGACCATACGGAAAGTATACTATATGGACTTTTACCTCTGCAAACTCTTCAAAATTTCGTGCAATGGTTTACTATATTTAATGCTGCATAATAACTGCGTTGAACATCGAAACAAAATTAAGTCATTTATGATGGGAAGGTATCAGTCAAGAAGATGTATAAAAATCTAATTTTTCGGCCAAATAGTTTGTGGAATCGAATGATAAGTGTGTAAAAGCAGTCGGAACACCATGTGTCTGCACAGGCGAGCAGTGCAGTGATGACAAAATGCGGGCAGCACGTCTCTGTAGCAGCGAAAGGGTTAATGCGGCCGTGGTGGCTTTACTTCATAAACCGCACGCTCCCACCTAAACGTAAGTTTGCCAACTATGCTATACTATGGCGCTGCTTCTCTTGGCGCGTGCGTCGTGTGCAACTGGCAACGCAGCAATCTCCCGCGTCTGGGCGGGCATGCGCGAGCCGCCAAGATAAAAGAACTGAACTATAGTAGTTAATTGTTACTGATGGTCAGGTGGTGGTTAACTGAGCAATATAAAAAAAATTAAAAACATTGATTGTGGTAACACTGTGGCGTCAATTGTTTTGTTACGTCAGCAACACGGAATTGTTTACAAAGCGAGAAACGTAAGACCATTCACCTCCCTTCATTCGACGCACCGCAACCAACATCTACAATTCAAGCAGCAGCTGACGACATCTAAACTGCACTTTAACCTTCCGAATACAAATAAATTGAATGAGTATGAAACAATGAAATAAAACCATGAAAGTTAATCTGTCGAGTTATTTCTTACCTTTATTGGCCACTGAGACGTACGCTCCACATATCTTACATTCCGCTTCAAATTCGTTTCTCCCTTTCTTAAAGCCGGAAATTTGCAGGAAAGGACATCAGAAAATGTACACTTTCGTTTAGGCATAGCCCAATATTTTACGTAACTCAGTCGATTAAAAATTACACTCACAAATCACACGTGCACTACAGGAAGCCAAGACAATACAAGGAGAAGATACGAAACGAAAATTTTAAATAATCGATATTTGCATTCGCTTATAGGTCGATCAACGATGACATCGACGATCCTGGTGCCACCTACTAACACCGCCTTCGTGCGTGGTTATCACGAAGGCTGTGCCGATATGGTTCAAATGGCTGTGACCACTATGGGACTTAACTGCTGTGGTCATCAGTCCCCCAGAACTTAGAACTACTTAAACGTAACTAACCAAAGGACATCACATACACCCATGCCCGAGGCAGGATTCGAACCTGCGACCGTAGCGGTCGCGCGGTTCCAGACTGTAGGGCTGTGCCAATAGTTAAAGTATTTACGAAAAGAGCAATAGAACGGGACGAACTGTAAATTTAACTGTATTACGCTCAACTTTGCGAAAAAGCTGGACACTGTAAAAATCCGCCCGGACCCCGGACAAAGAGCTAAAAAGGAGGACATGTCCGGATTAATCCGGACGTCTGTTCATCCTATGCCTACAGGATCCTCTAAATATTAATTTTCGTAATTTATACTACGTTTTCAGGCTCTAAATGCCAAGAAACGTGAGTGGACGAATAGTTTGTGTAATAGCTTTTGTATGAAATCTTCTACTTGTCTATTGTGTATTGAACCAGGGACCTGGAAACGACGGAGAGGTTTCGTCCCGCCGTAGCCCTCAGTGGTTCACAACCCCACAACAGGCCACAGCAGTCCACCCACCCCACCGCCGCCCCACACCGAACACAGGGTTATTGTTCGGTTCGACCTCTAGTGGACACCCCCCCCTCCCTCCCCAACGGGAATGTCTCTTGCCAGATAAGTGTAAACCCAAATGTTTGGGTGGCAGAGCAATTGTGGCCGGCCGCGGTGGCCGTGCGGTTCTAGGCGCTCCAGTCCGGAGCCGCGCTGTTGCTACGGTCGCAGGTTCGAATCCTGCCTCGGGCATGGGTGTATGTGATGTCCTTAGGTTAGTTAGGTTTAAGTAGTTCTAAGTTCTAGAGGACTGATGACCACAGCAGTTGAGTCCCATAGTGCTCAGAGCCATTTGAACCATTTGAAGTAATTGTGGTGTACTTGTATGTAGAGACAGTCTTTGCGCAGCAATGGCCGACATAGTGTAGTTGAGGCGCAATAAAGGGAACCAGCTCGCATTCGCCGAGGCAGATGGAAAACCGCCTAAAAACCATCAACAGGCTGGCCAACATACCAGACCTCGACACTAATCCGCTGGGCGGATTCGTGCCGGGGACCGACACGCCTTCCCGCTCGGGAAGCAGCGCGCTAGACCGTGCGGCTAGCAGGGTGCGCTATCTTCTACTTTGTTAACCTTGTTGTCAATACGAATGTATTTTCTTGCGTGTTTTTCAATAAAAATGATTTACTGGGGTGCTTTCCAAAGGACTGGATCTTCAGATTTTGTATTCGCTTCTTTTGTTACGCCACACACTTACTTAAAAAAAAAAAAAAAAAAAAAAAAACTGCATCTAGACAGTGGTCGACGAACTCAACAGAGTCAAGTATCAACAGTAGAACGTCTGAAATTTTCATTGACAGTCAATTTTTCTAAAACTTAAACTATATAGCTAGGAACATTGTTATTAACATAATTAGTATACTCCCTAGATAGCCTTTGCTAAAAACGTCCTGAATCTTACTGAGGTACGTAAGCTGAGATGGACTCCTTTCATATCTCCCATCCACATGCTTATTGTGTACTTCTTTCGTCTCTGTCAACATACTTTTCTGAATGTTCTTCGACACTAGATCTTCTTATACCCCAAACTGTTCCGCAAAATTGAATAAACACACTTTACTTAAAATTTTTTCGGCCCTCGGTAGGTGAGTGATCAGCGCAAAATAATGTCAATCCTAAGGGCCCGGGTTCGATTTCCGACTTGGTCGGAGATTTTCTCCGCTCAGGGACTGGTTGTTGTGTTGTCCTAATCATCATCGCCGGCGTCTGTGGCCGTGCGGTTGTAGGCGCTTCAGTCTGCAACCGCGTGACCGCTACGGTCGCAGGTTCGAATCCTGCCTCAGGCATGGATGTGTGTGATGTCCTTAGGTTAGTTAGATGTTAAGTCCCATAGTGCTCAGAGCCATTTTGAGCCTAATCATCATCGTTTCATCCCCATCGACACGCAAGTCGCCGAAGTGTGTCAAATAGAAAGACTTGCACCCGGCGAATGGTGCACCCGACGGGAGGCCCTAGTCGCACGACATTTTATATTACTTAAAATTTAAAGTCTTAGTTAAACCACAGGTATACGCAGTAAAACTGGGTATCAGACTCAATAAAGACATTGTTTACTATAATATCAAACTGTGAGGTATTAGTGAAATCAAATCAAGAAAATGACTGACAAACCGGCTGGTCCCAGCGGAGGTTCGAGTCCTCCGTCAGGCATGGGTGTGTGTTTTTGTCCTTAGGATAATTTAGGTTAAGTAGTGTGTAAGCTTAGGGACTGATGACCTTAGCAGTTAAGTCCCATAAGATTTCACACACATTTCCATTTTCCAGACTGACAAACACTAATGTGAACAATAGCCTTGCATGCAGTTGGAAAATTTCGGGGCTTCAAGTTGTTATTGATTTTTTTATTTTGGGTACGATCCCAGGTTCCCATCAATAAGACGATTTCTCAGTTTACTCTTGATAAGGTTCAGGCTTGAAAATGATTGTGTGAATGTTGTTGTTGTTGTGGTCTTCACTCCCGAGACTGGTTTGATGCAGCTCTCCATGCTACTCAATCCTGTGCAAGCTCCTTCATCTCCCAGTACCTACTGCAGCCTACATCCTTCTGAATCTGCTTCGTGTATTCATCTCTTGGTCTCCCTCTGCGATTTTTACCCTCCACGCTGCCCTCCAATACTAAATTGGTGATCCCTTGATGCCTCAGAATATGTCCTACCAACCGATCCCTTCTTTTAGTCAAGTTGTGCCACAAACTCCTCTCCTCCCCAATTCTATTCAATACCTCCTCATTAGTTATGTGATCTACCCATCTAATCTTCAGCATTCTTCTGTAGCACCACATTTCGAAAGCTTCTATTCTCGTCTTGTCTAAACTATTTATCGTCCATGTTTCACTTCCATGCATGGCTACACTCCATACAAATACTTTCAGAAACGACTTCCTGACACTTAAATTTATAACAAATTTCTCTTCTTCAGAAACGCTTTCCTTGTCATTGCCAGTCTACATTTTATATCCTCTCTACTTCGACCATCATCAGTTATTTTGCTCCCCAAATAGCAAAACTCCATTACTACTTTAAGTGTCTCATTTCCTAATCTCTCAGCATCACCCGACTTAAATCGACTACATTCCATTATCCTCGTTTTGCTTTTGTTGATGTTCATCTTATATCCTCCTTTCAAGACACCATCCATTCCGTTCAACTGCTCTTGCAAGTCCTTTGCTGTCTCTGACAGAATTACAATGTCATCGGCGAACCTCAAAGTTTTTATTTCTTCTTCACGGATTTTAATACCTACTCCGAATTTTTCTTTCGTTTCCTTTACTGCTTGCTCAGTGTACAGATTGAATAGCATGGGGGAGAGGCTACAACCCTGTCTCACTCCCTTCCCAACCACTGCTTCCCTTTCATGCCCCTCGACTCTTATAACTGCCCTCTGCTTTCTGTACAAATTGTAAATAGCCTTTCGCTCCCTGTATTTTACCCCTGCCACCTTCAGAATTTGAAAGAGAGTACTCCAGTCAACATTGTCAAAAGCTTTCCCTAAGTCTACAAATGCTAGAAACGTAGATTTGCCTTTCCTTAATCTTTCTTCTAAGATAAGTCGAAGGGTCAGTGTTACCTCACGTGTTCCAATATTTCTGCGGAATCCAAACTGATCTCCCCCGAGGTCGGCTTCAGTTTGTATGAATATGTAGACCTAATAAGACAAGAAGGACAAATCATAGTTTTGTCACTTGGTTATATAAGTCAGGAATGCTGTTCCAGGTGTTAAAAACCGAGATATCTGCCTTCTCCAGGTCATTCAAAGACCACTTCTGCTCCGAATTAAGGTCACCCTTCTTTTTCTCTAATATTTCTCCATCACCACAAAAACGTTAAAATTTCGAACTCAATAACTGTTTTTTTTATACCCACCAACTGCCTATGTAAATATTAGAGAGAGAAAAACTTAATCCTGTTACAGTAGCACTATGCTATTTTTGACAAAGGTAAACATCGCTTTGCTGCATCTGAATTAGTGAAACGTACTGTGGAAAGCTCGCTTCGTATAGAAAAGTATTACTCTGAGTAGGAAATGTCAGCATCAGAGTTATTTTCTTGAAGATGTAGCAACACGCTTCGAAAGTGAATCACAGTTTATCTTTCAAAATCGATTGCAAAAAGAGATTATTTATTTTCGAATGAAGTAACTTCTTCTAAGATAGAAAAAAATGTCTTTTCTTTCGATTGTACTTTACGGTTAAGCGGATTTTGATGAAACTTCACGTGTACAGTGAAATAAAATGTTTTGATCCACCTAGCGTTCGTTAGTTCCGATAGTGAATACCCTTGTCAAAGATAAATTCTTCTGACAACCCACGTTTCTGGATGTCAAACGAATGCCGGACATTTGCCACGCCGGACATTTGCCACACTTGCCCCTTCGCCAGGTAGCTTGAGTAGCGATCCCTCAGGTAGGGGACGCCCTTCCTTCTACTTCTGTCAGCTTTCAAACCGCCGTCTCCACATCTTACTCGATACAACAAGTACGCAAGCGACCTTCTTCTTCGACATCTTGGACAAATACAGAGCTTCTTTTCCGAAACCGAAATATTTATAACTTTTGGGAATCGAAAGCAATACCGACGATTATGTCAGTATGTAACAAGTAAATGTAGATCTCTCTGTCTGTACGGTAGCTTCCTTTCACGCTTATTGATTGCGATAGAAACAGTCCATCGGCAGTGGAGCAACAAGAAAGGAAGGATGTAAAGAGAATACGAATGTACGCTAATGATTTCTTTTTGATCACTGCATTTGTGCCTACTTTAATTACTACAACTGCATGCCCAAAAGACAATAAGGAAAGAAGAAATGGAAATGTGAATGTTTGAAAAGAAGAACGACATACTCGATAATAATTCACTCTCTAAAATCCGATATCCCCGCCGAGCGGTTCTAGGCGCATCAGTCTGGAACCGCGCGACCGCTACGGTCGTAGGTTCGAATGCTGCCTCGGGCATGTATGTGTGTGATGTCCTTAGGTTAGTTAGGTTTAAGTAGTTCTAAGTTCTAGGGGACTGATGACCTCAGATGTTAAGTCCCATAGTGCTCAGAGCCATTTTTGAGCATTGCGTCGAAACATTAGTTAATAGCGTAGCGGGACAATGTTCAAAATATGACTGAAAATACGTTCACTAAATAGAAATAAGAACATCTATGATTGACATGTCATCTAAAGTCGACGTACAATTAAAATGTTAGAAATAAGGAAATGAAGTAACACAGAATGCTATGCTTGTAACGTACGTTGTTGTTCTACAGTGTTTAGCTCTGGTATTTACAGGGTCACAGAGAAAGCATCCTAGGTTTTGGGGGGAAAAGCCGTAATTGTAATGATCTGCACTACAACAGAAACAAGAAGCACAACTTAAGGAAAAATAATGTAATGTGTGTTTCAGCTCACAAGCGACGTTGAAGCAGATAGTTCCTGTGACTTAGTACGAGCGGAGGTTATATTCGACAACCGGAATAAATTAATAACTGGCTCCTTTTACCGACCCCCGGTCTCATATGAAACAGTTGCTGGACTGTTCAAAGAGAACTTGAGTCTCATCACAAACAGGTACGCTACTCATACAACTATAGTTGGCAGTGACTTCAATCTACCTTCCGTATGTTGTCAAAAATTCATTTTCAGACCCTATTGTAGATAGAAAACAACTTCCGTAATTGTTCTAAATGGTCTTTTTAAAATTATTTTGAACAATTAGTTCACGAGGCCATTCAAATTGTAAATGGTTACGAAAACTCACTTGAACTCTTAGCCACAAATAATCCTGAGCATCACGACGGATACAGGAATTAGTGAACACACAGTCGTACCGAGGCTCAATTCCGTAACAAAGAAATTCACCAAAACTAAACGCGAGATATATCTATTTATAAAAGCAGCTAAACATTCGGTTGACTTCTTAGAAACAGTCTCCAATCCTTCCAAACTATGTAAGTGAAGACCATATATGGCTGAAGTTGAAAGAAATAGTATCAACAGCACTCGAGAGATTCATACCAAATAAATTAATAAGAGACGGAATTGATCCCACATGGTACACAAAACACGACAGAATGCTCCTCCAGGAGCACCGAAAAAGGCAAGTATAATTTAGACGAACGGAAAATCTACAAGATTGGCGAAGTTTTACTGAGGCTCGAAATTCGGTGTCCATTTCAATGCGAGAAGCATTTAATAGTTTCCACAACGAAAGTATCTCTAGAAATGTGGCGGAAAATCCAAAGAGATTCTGGTCCTATTTTTAGTAAATGAGCGGAAAGGCTCAGTAAGTACCTTTACTACGCGGGGGGGGGGGGGGGGGGGGTGAGGAGGAGGGGGAGACAAGGGAGCAGGTGAAGTCGTGGCAAATGTCCGCCAAACACCTTTCAGCTGTCTAGTTTCCAAACTTACTTTGTTGGGCTACCAGTTCCGGCTATTTACTACGCCACCTTCAGGCCCCTGACCGACGTGTAGGAAGATTCCACCTCGGTTCTGATCAAAGCAGGGGCTAGTAATACTGGTATCAGTGGATTTCTGCTTGCTATAGCGATAGCTTCGACCATCAACTGTCGTCTGTTCTCCCACGTGTAGCAGAGGCATTGCGGAAGAGCCACGCTCGAGAGTGGCATGCGGTTTGACGACCACCGACCTTCACGGCCACTCTTTCCACTGGCCATAAGAAATCACATGAGATGCGCTTCTCGTTCCAATTGGTCCAAAGTGAGGTGACCCTTTGTCGCAGGTTCGAATCCTGCCTCGGACATGGATGTGTGTGATATCCTTAGGTTAGTTAGGTTTAAATAGTTCTAAATCAAGGGGAATGATGACCACTGCAGTTAAGTCCCATAGTGCTCATAGCCATTTGAACCATATTTGAGGCGATCCTTTGGGATATGGAACATGTCAGAAAACAAAAACACACAACAAATATGCACAAAATAACGACAGATATGCTAATGTATCTTCGTCTACATCTACGTGATTACTCTGCTATTCACAATAAAGTGCCTGGCAGAGGGTTCAATGAACCACCTTCAAGCTCTCTACAGTTCCACTCTCGAATGGTGCGCGGAAAAAACGAGCACTTAAATTTTTCTGTGCGACCCCTGATTTGTCTTATTTTATCGAGATGATCATTTCTCCCTATGTGGGTGGGCGCCAACAGATCGTTTTCGCAACCGGAGGAAAAAACTGGTGATTGAAATTTCATAAGAAGGTCCAGTCGCAACGTAAAACGCCTTTGTTTTCATGATTGCCACTCCACGTATAATGCCTGTAGCGCTATCTCCCCTATTTCGCAATAATACAAAACGAGCTGCCCTTCTTTGTACTTTTTCCATGTTATCCGTCAGTCCCACCTGATGCGGATCCCACACCGCACAGCAATACTCCAGAATAGGGCGGACTAGCGTGTTGTAAGCAGTCTCTTTAGTAGACCTGTTGCACCTTCTAAGTGTTCTGCCAGTGAATCGCAGTCTTTGGTTTGCTCTACCCACAACATTATCTCCGTGATCGTTCCAATTTAGGTTATTTGTAATTGTAATCCCTAAGTATTTAGTTGAATTTACAGCCTTCAGATTTGTGTGACTTATCGCGTAATCGAAATTTAGCGGATTGCTTTTAGTACTCATGTGAATAACTTCACACTTGTCTTTATTCAGGGTCAATTGCTACTTTTTGCACCATACAGATATCTTATCTAAATCATTTTGCAGTTCGTTTTGGTCATCTGATGACTTTACAAGACGATAAATGACAGCATCATCTGCAAACCATCTAATAGAGCTACTCAAATTCTTTCTTCTGTCGTTAATATGGATGGGGAACAATAGAGGGCCTATACAACTTCCTTGGGGAACGCCGGATATTACTTCTGTTTTACTCGGTGACATTCCATCTATTAATACGAACTATGATCTTTCTGACAGGAAATCACGAATCCAGTCACACAACTGAAGTGATATTCCATAGGCACGCAGATTGGTTAGAAGACGCTTGTGAGGAACGGTGTCGAAAGCCTCCTGGAAATCTAAAAATATGGAATAAATTTGACATCCCCGGTCGATAGCACTCATGACTTCATGAGAATAAAGAGCTAGTTGTGTTTCACAAGAACGATGTTTTCTGAATCCGTACTGACTATGTGTCAATAAATCGTTTTCGCCGGCAGGTGTGGCCGTGCGGTTCTAGGCGCTTCAGTCTGGAACCGCGTGACCGCTACGGTCGCAGGTTTGAATCGTGCCTGGGGCATGGATGTGTGTGATGTCCTTAGGTTAGTTAGGTTAGTAGTTCTAGGGGACTGATGACCTCAGATGTAAAGTCCCATAGTGTTCAGAGCCATTTGAAGCATTTTTTAAAATCGTTTTCTTCGAGGTAATTCATAATATTCGAACACAGTATATGTTACAAAATCCTACTGCAAATCGACGTTAGTCATATGGGACTGGGATTCAGCAGATTACTCCAATTTCCCTTTTTGGGTATTGGTATTTTCCGGTCTTTAGGTACGGAACTTTCTGTGAGCGAGCGGTTGTGTACAATTACTAAAGATGGAGCTATTGCATCAGCATACTCTGAGAGGAAACTGACTGGTATGCGACCTGGACCGGGGGCGTTGCGTTTATTAAGTGATTTAAGCTGCTTTACATTTTCCACATATACCAAATGAAATTGCCCTTTTTGATGTGGAATGGGTGCAAAAAAAAAAAAAAAAAAAAGAAAAAATAAATAAATAAATAAATAAAAATCTTAAGGATGTTCACATTTAAAAGGCTGTAAAACGTTTTCACCAAATAGTAAACGTTCAATGCACTTAAGTGCGTATGATGACAAATAGGCTATTATAGCCACGCATCATCAGATAAATAAATAATAAAGCAAAAAAAAACATTGATTTACAATGATTGCATTACTGCACAATATGTGTACTGAAGTCAGATTGTATGCAATATTCATATTATGTGATTTTATTAATAAGACACACACATCAGTTGGCCCTGCTAAAAAATTCACCAATGGATTAAAAGGAATCGGCCACCAATAAATCCTTTAGACTTTTCTCAAACTGAACTTTATCGTTAGTTAAACGTTTTATGGCTGCTGGCGTGTTATTTAAAATGCGTATCGCTGAGTAGTGGGGACCTTTCTGAACCAGAATAAGTGACTTTAAATCTTTGTGAAAGTTATTCTCGTTTCTGTTACTGATTCCTCGAACTGATGTGTTGGATTAAAAAAAGAAACATACATTTTGTAACGACAAATTTCATGAAGGATTAAATAACTGAGGAAGCAGTAGCTCGTTTACCCAGTTCCTTAAACAGCCCTCTGCTGGGCGTTCTTGACTTCACACCACAAGTAATTCGTATTGCACGCTTTTGGGCTCGGAAAATTTTGGCTTGGCTTGATGAGTTTTCCGGGAAAATCACTCATATGGAATTATGGAAAGAAAGTGGGCTCATTTTTATACCCCTTATGTCTGATAACGTTCGAATAGCAAATAGAGGCGCTTCAGCAGTCCTGTGGTACGCTCCTCCAGTTTCACTATGTGATCAAAAGTATCCGGACACCTGGCTGAAAATGACTTACAAGTTCGTGGCGCCCTCTACCGGTAATGCCGGAATTCAATATGGTGTTGGCCCACCCTTAGCCTTGATGACAGCTTCCACTCTCGTTGACATACGTTCAATCAGGTTCAAAAATGGTTCAAATGGCTCTGAGCACTATGGGACTTAACATCTGAGGTCATCAGTCCCCTAGAACGTAGAACTACTTAAACCTAACTAACCTAAGGACATCACACACGTCCATGCCCGAGGCAGGATTCGAACCTGCGACCGTAGCGGTCGCGCGGTTCCAGACTGAACCTTCTACAACCGCTCGACCACTCCGGCCGGCGTCCAATCAGGTGTTGGATGGTTTCTTGGGGAATGACAGCCCATTCTTCACGGAGTGCTACACTGAGGAGAGGTGTCGCTGTCGGTCGGTGAGACCTGGCACAAAGTCGGCGTTCCAAAACATCCCAGATGTGTTCTATAGGATTCAGGTCAGGACTATGTGAAGGCCACTCAATTACAGGGATGTTATTGTCTTGTAACCACTCCGCCACAGGGCGTGCATTATTAACAGGTGCTCGATCGCGGTGAAAGAAGCAATCGCTATTCCCGATCTGCTCTTTAACAGTGGGAAGCAAGAAGCTGCTTAAAACATCAGTGTAGGCCTGTGCTGTGATAGTGCAACCATGGAAAACACGACCACACCATAATGCTACCGCCTCCGAATTTTACTGTTGGCACTACACACGCTGGCAGATGACGTTCACCGGACATTCGCCATACCAACACCCTGCCATCGGATCGCCACATTGCGTACCGTGATTCGTAACTCCAAGCAAGGTTTTTCCACTGTGCAATCGTCCAAAATAC
The DNA here is from genome assembly GCF_021461395.2 of Schistocerca americana. Lineage (NCBI taxonomy): Eukaryota > Metazoa > Arthropoda > Insecta > Orthoptera > Acrididae > Schistocerca > Schistocerca americana. Next base: position 154,026,878 of record NC_060129.1, read on the forward strand.
GCTCCTTACACTAAGCGAAGCGTCGTTTGCCATTTACCGTCGTATCGTGTGGCTTATGAGCTGCCGCTCGACCACGAAATGCAAGTTTTCTCAGCTGCCGCCTAACTGTCATAGTACTTGCAATTGTAAGTAGGCTGTTTAGGTTTTTTATATTGGTGACGCCACGTAGCGCTCTGATGAAAATCACTGGCTGTGCTGTGTGCAGTCTGTAGCGGGGCTTTGAATTTCGCCGCGCTACACTCGTTCCCTCAGATAAAAAATGTCACGTCGCAGCGGTATGAGCGCTCGACGGCAGAGAAAATACCAAAATTGTTAACTTTTTTTTTTTTCGTTTCAATTGTCTCTTGATAGTGGTAGCTTAAGGCAGGCGTGATCGGATGCTGACGTAAAAACTTAATGGCTAATCTTGATCTGATTGTAATGTGTAGACATTGTGGAAGTTATTAAGAAATTCGGTGGATGGAAGTAGCAAAGTGAATTAAATCGCATACAGTGTCAAGATGATTTTAATTGGTATAAATTAGTGATCCCTGGACTATTACAAGATTTCGGAGCAGATTTTTTCACGCTGAAATGAAGGAGATTTTTGAAGACGTGGACGCCGCCCGAAAGAAGATAAGTTAACCTGGTAAAGGATGATCTCTCGTCTACGCCACTTCCCCCTGTCAGTTACATTCTGTTATTCCCTGTTTCTTTTCAATAACTTTTGTAGTGAAAATTGGTTTAACTTTTGCTCCAAAACGCCACAAGGACCACCCCAACAATAGCTTTTCCGAATAACGAAGTCCGATAGCTTTTCTGTAATACAAAGTCCGATCTGCATTTCTTTCATTCTTTCCCTTTTTCACGGTCATTAACGATTTTGAAACACTACAACTGAAGAAAACTGAATGTTGATGGCATTACAAGCCTGGTCAACCACTAGCCAGCCAAGATATCGAATCAAAAGAAAGAAAGAAATAATAAATGAAGGAAAGCCCGTGCTTTAAGTATTAAGTCTGATATCCCATGGCACGCCCAAACCTGAATAAAAAAATATAATAATAAATAAAAATAAAAAAATTAATACCCCAATAAAAGAAAGCCAATGGGACTTAGTATAATTTTTTTTAGTGTAAATATTTCACGTGTATATTCTTGTAAATTTATATGTATTTGTATATATGCTAAAACTTTGCATATTGTCAACATATTTTGAAACGTGACCACGAAATGTAAGGTTTCATAATTAACGATGTAAACATGCTTGGACAAAGTGAACTGTTAAAATGTATATGTGGCAAAAAGTGTTGCAAACTGTGTTAAACAGTGAACGTTTTAAACGACGAGTTTTGTGTTGTTTGTGAAACTTATGGTGCATAAACCAAATAACTGTTTGAAAATCGATATAAACTGCAATTTACTTCGACGATAATGAGGATTTCCACACTGCAAATGAACGTTTGTTGGCAAGTGTAAACAATGTGGTGAAACACCTACCTTTGCGAACATCGACGCCGTTGTTCCTGGCCGGCCTTCAGATGCTTGGAGACAATAAACTCAGCACCTGTCGTAGGCGATGTGGAGGCTAAAAACTACATCGACCATATATGCCCCGGGAACAATAGTCATGAAAACGCACAAGGACCTGCAGTGTTGTGTCGTAACAGAAGACATGGACGTTGCTTCAGATCACGCACACGCTCAATCTTATGGTGTCACCGAACTTAACACGCCATTTATGCTGGAATAACAACTTGTAATGAACACTATGTGAGAGCGAATACTGTTGAAGACTGTCATAACACAGCGATTTTGAAACTGCCGCACGCGAAATTCAGTGATGCTACTGCGCATGCGCAAAGACTACGTGCTGCCAGAGGTGCATTGGGAAACCAACGCTGGGAGCACACAACATTAACTGCTCTGGCGAACAGCTTGTTCACACAAACTGTATGTACATATATATATATTAATTGGGTAAAAAGGATCCAAACTGTAATAATTGTATTTAGTATATAGGTTTAGCAAGTAAGTGTTGGTTAAGATAATCCTGTAAGTATGCACGTGGCGTTTCCTGGGAAAATATGTATAATAGACATTTAGGTATATCTATTCTATTGTTTGCTAGCCTGCCACGCTAAATGTTTTAGCGTGACAGTCGAGGGGGCGATGTAGCGGGGCTTTGAATTTAGCCGCGCTACACTCGTTCCCTCAGATAAAAAATATCCCGTCGCAGCGGTATGAGCGCTCGACGGCAGAGAAAATACTAAAAGTGTTAACTTTTTTTGTTTTTTTATTCCGTTTCAATTGTCTCTTGATAGCGGTAGCTTAAGGCAGACGTGATCGGATGCTGACGTAAAAACTTAATGGCTAATCTTGATCCGATTGTAATGTGTAGACATTGTGGAAGTTATTAAGAAATTCGGTGGATGGAAGTAACAAAGTGAATTGAATTGCATACAGTATCAAGATGATTTTAATTGGTATAAATTAGTGATCCCTGGACTATTACAAGATTTCGGAGCAGATTTTTTCACGCTGAAATGAAGGAGATTTTTGAAGACGTGGACGCCGCCCGAAAGAAGATAAGTTAATCTGGTAAAGGATGATCTCTCGTCTACGCCACTTCCCCCTGTCAGTTACATTCTGTTATACTCTGTTTCTTTTCAATAACTTTTGTAGTGAAAATTGGTTTAACTTTTGCTCAAAAACGCCACAAGGACCACCCCAACAATAGCTTTTCCGAATAACGAAGTCCGATAGCTTTTCTGTAATACAAAGTCCGATCTGCATTTCTTTCATTCTTTCCCTTTTTCACGGTCATTAACGATTTTGAAACACTACAAGTCTGTGGCTACTTTGCATTGTTGTCTGCCATTGTAGTGTTGGGCAGCTGGATGTTAATAGCGTTGCGCAGTTGGAGGTGAGCCGCCAGCAGTGGTGGATGTGGCGAGAGAAATGGCGGAATTTTGAAATTTGTAAGACTGGGTGTCATGAAGTGCTATATACATTATGACTTTTGAACACTATCAAGGTAAATACATTGTTTGTTCTCTATCAAAATCTTTCATTTGCTAACTATGCCTATCAGTAGTTAGTGCCTTCAGTAGTTTGAATCTTTTATTTAGCTGGCAGTAGTGGCGCTCGCTGTATTGCAGTAGTTCGAGTAACGAAGATTTTTGGTGACGTAAGTGATTTGTTAAAGGTATAGGTTAATGTTAGTCAGGGCCATTCTTTTGTAGGGATTTTTGAAAGTCAGATTGCATTGCGCTAAAAATATTGTGTGTCAGTTTAAGCACAGTCATGTATAATTTTTCAAAGGGGATGTTACACAATGTATCCTGATGCAGTTTGGAGTTCCTGTGTGATGGTCTGGATAGATGTCTGCCTATTACACATTATGACCCTCTTGAACTGTCGGCAGTCTCTGTCAGTCAACGGACGAGGTCGGCCTGTACGCTTTTGTGCTGTGCGTGTCCCTTCACGTTTCTACTTTACTATCACATCGGAAACAGTGGACCTAGGGGTGTTTGTGAGTGTTGAAATCTTGCGTACAGACGTGTGACACGAGTGACACCCAATCACCTGACCATGATCGAAGTCAGTGAGTTCCGCAGAGCACTCCTTTCTGGTCTCTCACGATGTCCGTTGACTACTGAGGTCGCTGATATGGAGTAGCTGGCAGTAGGCGGCAGCACAATGCATCTAATACGACAAACGTATGTTTTTGTGGGTGTCCGGATACTTTTGATCGTATAGTGCCCATTTATTATCATGTTATAATCACAAGAATATAACATTGTCGACTTCTTCTATCTGCTTGCCCTCCTACTTTACGCATGTACTGATAGGAAACCTTTTAAAAGTTCTGAACTGGGTATTATATGTGTTTTCAGAGTTTAGTGACAGAGAAATTAATTTTTGTTTACTGCTGTTTCAATTCCCCACAGCATGGAAGAGTTGGCAGCGGACGAAAAACGCTCCTCAGTCAAAGGTTACAGAAACGGCATTTAAATATATTTAAACGTGTAAAAGGTGACAATAAGAGATGATTTTGTAAAAAATATGTAGGTAGACGATAGTCGCGATTTTTACATAAAAATAAGTGATAACAAACGAGGATTTGTAAAATACAGTTGATAAAAGTACTTACGGTTTTTAAAACTCATTTGACGTTTTTAAAAAAATGGTTCAAATGGCTCTGAGCACTATGGGACTCAACATCTTAGGTCATAAGTCCCCTAGAACTTAGAACTACTTAAACCTACCTAACCTAAGGACATCACACACACCCATGCCCGAGGCAGGATTCCGACCGGCGACCGTAGCAGTCCCGCGGTTGCGGACTGAATTGCCTAGAACCGCACGGCCACCGCAGCCGGCTGACGTTTTTATATTACATTTCAAATACAGTCGATCTCGAATGTGAATGATGCGAAGGTCTAGTAACGATGCGAGGCGGAAAACCTGTTATGATGAATGCGCGATGACCGGGTCCTGTAGAACCACAGGTAGCGAAGTGATGTAAGCGAGGTGGATGAAGGGCTGACAGAGAATTGGCTGGGAACCATTTACACTACTGGCCATTAAAATTACTACACCACTAAGATGACATGCAACAGATGCGAAATTTAATCGACAGGAAGAAGATGCTGTAAAATGCAAACGATTAGCTTTTCAGAGCATTCACACAAGGGGGGCGCCGGTGGCGACACCTACAACGTGCTCACATGAGGAAAGTTTCCAACCGATTTCTCATACACAAACAGCAGTTTACCGGCGTTGCCTGGTGAAACGTTGTTGTGACGCCTCGTGTAAGGAGGAGAAATGCGTACCATCACGTTTCCGACTTTGGTAAAGGTCGCATTGTAGCCTATCGCGATTGCCGTTTATCGTATCGCGACATTGCTGCTCCCGTTGGTCGAGATCCAATGACTGTTAGCAGAATATGGAATCGGTGGGTTCAGGAGGGTAATACGGAACGCCGTGCTGCATCCCAACGGCCTCGTATCACTAGCAGTCGAGATGACAGGCATCTTATCCGCACGGCTGTAACGGATCGTGCAGCCTCGTCTCGATCCCTGAGTCAACAGATGGGGACGTTTGCAAGACAACAACGATCTGCACGAACAGTTCGACGACGTTTGCAGCAACATGGACTATCAGCTCGGAGACCGTGGCTGCGGTTACCCTTGACGTTGCATCACAGACAGGAGCGCCTGCGATGGTGTACTCGACGACGAACCTGGGTGCACGAATGGCAAAATGTCATGTTTTCGGATGAATCCAGGTTCTGTTTAAGGCATCATGATTGTCGCATCCGTGTTTGGCGGCATCGCGATGAACGCACATTGGAAGTGTGTATTTGTCATCGCCATACTGGCATATCACCCGGCGTGATGGTATGGGGTGCCATCGGTTACACGTATCGGTCTTCTTTTGTTCGCATTGATGGCACTTCGAACAGTGGACGTTACATTTCAGATGTGTTACGACCCGTGGCTCTACGCTTCATTCGGTCCCTTCGATACCCTATATTTCAGCAGGATAATGCACGACCGCATGTTGCAGGTCCTGTACGGGCTTTTCTGGATACAGAAAATGTTGGACTGCTGCCCTGGCCAGCACATTCTCCAGATCTCTCACCAACTGAAAACGTCTGGTCAATGGTGGCCGAGCAACTGGCTCGTTACAATACGCCAGTCACTACTCTCGACGAACTGTGGTATCGTGTTGAAACTGCATGGGTAGCTGTACCTGTACACGCCATCCAAGCTCTGTTTGACTCAATGCACAGCCATATCAAGGCCGTTATTACGGCCAGAGGTGGTTGTTCTAGGTACTGATTTCTCAGGCTCTATGTACCCAAAGTGCGTGAAAATGTAATCAAATGTCAGTTCTAGTACAATATATTTGTCCAATGAATACCCGTTTCTCACTGCATTTCTTCTTGGTGTAGCAATTTTAATGGCCAGTAGTGTATTAATATCCATGACAATTTCATTAGGCGAGCGAGAGATTTGTGGCATGTCGCATCTAAGCAGTGTGGCGATAAAAGAAATGAGTCACGAAGCGATTTGCACAGGACAGAGTAGCACGGAGAGGTGCCTCAAACCAGTGTTCAGGGTGAAGTTGGCAACAGCAATGTGGTGGCTGTAGTCTGTTCATGACAAGAATATACCTGATATAAACAAATAGAAACGCGATGATTGGTCAGAAGCCGTAGCACACGTACACCAGTGTCGTTACGCTCTTGGGAGGAGGTCCTACTTACGTATTAGATATCTTATTACTAAGTTACGTTAATGAAAGTAGAAGATATTATAATGTATTAACAGCCATCAAGGTTTACTTAATCTCGCTTTAGCTCTGCAGCTTGCAGCTATTATTTGAAAAATCGTTTTCAGTCTCGTGGCGGATACGTATGGGTAGCACGCGTGGCGTGTCCCCCCCCCCCCCCCACCCCCGCTGCGGGGCGCCCCTCGCCATTCTGTGCCCCCCCTTCCCACCCCACTGTGGGGCGTCCCGCCCCCCCCCCCCCCCCCTGGCCACATTGCCACCCGCGCTGACCACACCAGTGTCAGCCCGCACGCTATTCGTTTGTTCTTTACTTTCCCATGTAGCACGCGCGTCCACGTCATCGTATTTATACCTTTCTGTCTGGCACATAGACAGCTAACACATATCTACGAGAAAAGTCTCAGCCATTCTAGCGATCTCGATACGTTATTCCGTCTGGCACCTGTCGTGAAAAGTCGCGAATGTTCTACTGTTTTCTTGTACAGAGAACGGTCGATACGTAGCGCTATAAATACGGACTATTCGCCGAATAGGAAGCTAGTTTACATTGGCATGGCAAAAAGCAAAATTAGATTCGACACCCAAGGTGTACGAAGGCATGAGAGCTAACGGTGGTAGCCACTTTGTTGAAGAGACGAAGGCAGTTACGGAGGTCACTGTATTCACAGCAGTCACCGCCGGACGTGCATTAGTTTGGATTGGAGGGTTCGCACTGGGACACAGGTCGCAGACACAGCGCTGCAGATTTGCCAACAGACGGCAGTCACTTTTGAGATAATGACTCGAAACATTCATTGTCCATTATACTGTAAATATTGTAGCCATGAGATTATGGTTCAAATGGCTCTGAGCACTATGGGACTCAACATCTTAGGTCATAAGTCCCCTAGAACTTAGAACTACTTAAACCTAACTAACCTAAGGACATCACACACACCCATGCCCGAGGCAGGATTCGAACCTGCGACCGTAGCAGTCCCGCGGTTCCGGACTGCAGCGCCAGAACCGCTAGACCACCGCGGCCGGCATGAGATTAGATTTGATTAACGCGGAAGACTTTATAAGTGAAGCAGAAAGTCGTCCTGCTATTTGGGATGTCAAAATCGATGACTACAGCAACAGAGTGGTGAAAAAGAATGCTTGGCAAGAAATTATAACGAAGTTTGTTCCTGATTTCATTGAGAAGAGCGTGGATGAAAGAAAACGAAATTGGTAGGTCGCTTGTTGTCTTTCAAATTTAATACCTTATTTTTTGGACCATAGAAGAGTAGCAAAATTTAGTTGCTACGCCTGTAAAGGCTAGGAGGATCGTAGCTTTCAAGTGCATTTTTATCCCTCACCCCTTTTCTTTTGTATTTACTAGTATTAAGTGTATCTTTACGCAGTCTTAATGCGTTAAGTAGGGACAAAATGGATGAGCGTGGAAACCATAAACTCCCCCCGTAAAGCGCGAATGAAGGAGCAAAAAAAAAAAAAAAAAAAAAACATATTTCAAAATTTTCATAACAAAATTAAGTATGCGTCTTATCGTCTTAATGGTCCGAAGAATAGAGTCAAATTATTATTGTCCATTCCTGTGATTTCTTCTTTCACTTCTCCTAGCAGTTCATCAAATGAAGTTTTCGACATCCGAAAATACTGAAAAAACTTCTTCTCATCTTGTCTCAGATGTCGTCCTGCTATTTGGGATGTCAAAATCGATGACTACAGCAACAGAGTGGTGAAAAAGAATGCTTGGCAAGAAACTATAACGAAGTTTGTTCCTGATTTCATTGAGAAGAGCGTGGATGAAAAAAACGAAATTGGTAAGTCGCTTGTTGTCTTTCAAATTTAGTACCTTATTTTTTGGACCATAGAAGAGTAGCAAAATTTAGTTGCTACGCCTGTAAAGGCTAGGAGGATCGTAACCTTCAAGCTCATTTGTATCCCTCACTCCCTTTCTTTTGTATTTACTCGTATTAAGTGTATCTTTACGCAGTCTTAATGCGATAAGAAGGAACAAAATACAAAATAGATGAGCGTGGAGACCATAAACTCCCCCCGTAAACGGCGAATGAAGCAGAAATCTAAAAAAGAAAACCTTATATTTCAAAATTTTCATAACAAAATTAAGTATGCCTCTTATCGTCTTAAGGTGCGCCTTATGGTCCGAAGAATACAGTCAAATTATTACTGTCCATTCCTGTGATTTCTTCTTTCACTTCTCCTAGCAGTTCATCAAATGAAGTTTTCGACATCCGAAAATACTGAAAAAACTTCTTCTCATCTCGTCTCAGATCGACATAAAGATTATAAAGCAATATTTGCTCCAGCCGACTTCGTAGCAGTGGATGTAAGTGTGATGAACGTTTTGTCTTCATTCTCCTCCTCCTCGCTCGTGCCCATTTCAAAAACTAATCAGTCGGCAACACCTGCGGTGTCGGACACCGGTGATCCAGGAGTGTTCATCACAATTACCGGTGACCGTCACTGGTGACCATCACCAGTGTCCCAATGTGAAACGGGCCTTAAGACGTGGAGACGAGTGTTCCTCGTCTCACAGGCAGACAAAAAGACACAGGGAAAACTGCGGTCATATTGACGTTGCTATCACATATTGGAAAAGAACTGCTTTTATTCCAACACTGGCCCATGTTACGACTGACACGAGAGAACGTTTTGCTGGAGAAAATATGTATAATTTGAAGTTCAACACAACTGCTGTAACATGACGGTAATGATCTAGCACGTAAATTGAATCAGTGCTTAACTGAACTACCGTTCTTTCAAGAAGAATCACTCTTTGCACTTAAACAGAGACTAATGGGAGAGCTTCTTCAATACAAGCAAACGAGCATAAACGCCCTTAATGATCGTGATTCTGTTACGCAACCGTTGTCTGTTTGTCCTAGATCTGACTCTCTGCAGCTCGTGGTCGTGCGGTAGCGATCTCGCTTCCCACGCCCGGGTTCCCGGGTTCGATTCCCTGCGGGGTCAGGGATTTTCTCTGCCTCGTGATGACTGGGTGTTGTGTGATGTCCTTAGGTTAGTTAGGTTTAAGTAGTTCTAAGTTCTAGGGGGCTGATGACCATAGATGTTGAGTCCCATAGTGCTCAGAGCCATCTGAACCATCTAGATCTGACCGTCCTACTTTGCACACGCTGTACAAAATATTTGCTTGTCTACTTGCATCTAGAAACAAGCTTTTCACCATTGCGGCGTACAAAGACATGGCTGAAGTCGACAATATAGGAGGACCGACTTAATGGCTTTGCTCTGTTGAACACTCACCCTGACGTTGATTGTCCTATTGACGATGTAATTAACCAATTTGGCAGGAAGAATAGGCGCACAGAATTCATCATTTAAGGAAGAGAAGAAGAATTGTAATTTTTTTTATTATAAGATAGCATTGTCTTGTATATGTGTATAATAAATTTAAATAAAATATCCTTAAACTATGCATGTGACTTTATAATTTTTTATTACGGTAAAAGTAAAGGGAGCTCAAGATATCCTCCCTGAGGTTTTTCCGTATCCGCCACCGCCTCAGTCACTGTACTGCTGTGCTCTGATTGCCGCGCTGTTTATACGCACTACGAAAATGGCACAGGCTGCTTCCCGCTCCGTAGTGAAACACGCGTACGGGACACGGTTAAAAACTGCCGAGAAATAGGCTGTGCTTAACGTTTTTCATAAATTTACAGAAAAAATCGGCTGTGAAGTTTCCCACGGCATGCCAAATTTAAAAGAACACAAAATCCCCAAGATTGGCAAAGTTTTACAGAAGTTCGAAATATGGCGCGCACTTCAATGCGAGATGCTTTTAACAATTTCCACAACGAAATTCTGTCTCGAAATCATACATAAAGCACACCAGTGGCAAGATGCAATCAATACCTTCACTGTGCGATAACAACGGTGAAGTCACTGATGACAGTGCCACTAAAGCAGAGTTCTTAAACACGGTTTTCCGAAACTCCTTCACCAAAGAAGACGAAGCAAATATTCCTGAATTTCAATCAAGAACAACTCCCAAGACGAGAAACATAGAAGTACATATCCTCGGTATAACAAAGCAGCTTATTCACTTAATAAAGGCAAGGCCTCCAGATTGTATACCAGTCAGGTTCCTCTCAGAGTATGCTGATAAAATAGCTCCATATTTATCACTTATATACAACCACTCACTCACAGAAAGATCCGTTCCTAAGGCCGGAAAAGGGAAGTAGGACAAATCCGCTGAATTACAGGCCTATATCACTAACGTCGATTTGCAGTAGGGTTTTAGAACATATACTGTATTCGAACATTATGACGTACCTCGAAGAAAACGATTTATTGACATATAGTCAGCAAGGATTCAGAAAATATTGTTCTTGTGAAACACAACTAGCTCTTTACACTCATGAAGTAATAAGTGCTATCGACAGGGGATGTCACACTGATTCCATATTTTTAGATTTCCAGAAGGCTTTAGACACCGTTCCTCACAAGCGTCTTCTAACCAAACTGCCTGCCTACGGAGTATCGCCTCAGTTGTGCGACTGGATTCGTGATTTCCTGTCAGAAAGGTCACAGTTCGTAGTAATAGACGGAAAGTCATCGAGTAAAACAGACATCCGGCGTTCCCCAAGGAAGCGTTATAGGTCCTCTATTGTTCCTGATCTATATTAACGACATAGGATACAATCTGTGTAGCCGTCTTAGATTGTTTGCAGATTATGCTGTCACTTACCGTCTTGTAAAAAACGACTTGCAAAATGATTTAGATAAGATATCTGTGAAAAGTGGCAATTGACCCTGAATAAAGAAAAGTGTGACGTTATTCACATGAGTACTAAAAGAAATCATTTAGATTACGCGATAAGTCACACAAATCTGAAGGCTGTAAGTTCAACTAAATACTTAGGGATTACAGTTACAAATAACCTAAATTGGAACGATCACATAGATAATATTGTGGGTAGAGCAAACCAAAGACTGCGATTTATTGGCAGAACACTTGGAAGGTGCAAGAGGTCTACCAAAGAGACTGCTTACACTATGTTTATCCGCCCTAATCTGGAGTATTGCTGTGCGGTGTGGGATCCGCATCAGGTGGGACTGACGGATGACAGGGAAAAAGTACAAACAAGGGCAGCTCGTTTTGTATTATGTCGAAATAGGGGAGATAGTGCCACAGACATTATACGTGAATTGTTGTGGCAGTCATTAAAACAGAGGCGTTTTTCGTTGTGACGGGATCTTCTCATGAAATTTCAATCACCAGTTTTCTCCTCCAATTGAGAAAACATTGTGTTCTCACGCATCTACATAGGGAGAAATGACCATCACGATAAAATAAGAGAAACCAGGACTTGCACCGAAAAATTTAAGTGGCCGTTTTTCGCGCGTGCCGTTCGAGAGTGGAACGGTAGAGAGACAGCTTGAAGGTGGTTCATTGAATCCTCTGCCAGGCACTTCGTTGTGAATAGCAGAGAAATCACGTAGATGTAGAAGGAACTGTATTTGATACAATTGAGACAGAAATACACTCAGGATGTATATAATCCGTTCATCATACGAATAAACCTGACGTAAACAAGCACAAACGCAATGATTGGTCAGAAGCCGTAGCACGCGTACACTGGTGTTGTTACGCTCTTCGAAGTAGCTACTGCCGGCCGCGGTGGTCTAGCGGTTCTAGGCGGAACCGCGCGACTGCTACGGTCGCAGGTTCGAATCCTGCCTCGGGCATGGATGTGTGTGATGTCCTTAGGTTAGTTACGTTTAAGTAGTTCTAAGTTCTGGGGGACTGATGACCACAGATGTTGAGTCCCATAGTGCTCAGAGCCATTTGAACCATTTGAAGTAGCTACTATTTACGTATTACATATACTATTACTAAGTTACGTTAAACGAAACTTTTTAAGATATTCAAACGCATTAATAGCCACCACCGTTTTTCTTAACCACGCTTTAGCTACGTAGTTTCTATTTCAAACATGGTGTGCAGTCACGGCCGCCGCAGCGTTGTGCTCCCACTGTCGCGCAGTACGAAAATGGCTGAGGCTGCTTCCTGTTGCGTGGTGAGACGCGCGCGTGGAACACGGGTAAAAACTGCCGATAAGTTGGCTGTTCTTTCTGTTTGTCAAAAATTCACAGAGATAATCGGCTTTGAAGTTTTTCCACCTACTGTATGTAATAGAATTGGTAAACAAACCAATATCGTACGTGTAGTGCAGTCGATAGTGTAATGGAATGAGCGAATATACGAGGTGCATTCAAGCTCTAAGGCCTCTGATTTTTTTTCTAATTAACTACTCACCCGAAATCGCTGAGGCTGGCGTTACTTCTCGACGTAATCGCCCTGCAGACACACACATTTTTCACAACACTGACGCCATGATTCCATGGCAGCGGCGAAGGCTTCTTTAGGAGTCTGTTTTGACCACTGGAAAATCGCTGAGGCAATAGCAGCACGGCTGGTGAATGTGCGGCCACAGAGAGTGACTTTCATTGTTGGAAAAAGGCAAAAGTCGCTAGGAGCCAGGTCAGGTGAGTAGGGAGCATGAGGAATCACTTCAAAGTTGTTATCACGAAGAAACTGTTGCGTAACGTTAGCTCGATGTGCGGGTGCGTTGTCTTGGTGAAACGGCACACGTGCAGCCCTTCCCGGACATTTTTGTTGCAGTACGGGAAGGAATTTGTTCTTCAAAACATTTTCGTAGGATGCACCTGTTACCGTAGTGCCCTTTGGAGTGCAATGGGTAAGGATTACACCCTCGCTGTCCCAGAACATGGACACCACCTTTTTTTCAGCACTGGTGGTTACCCGAAATTTTTTTGGTGGCGGTGAATCTGTGTGCTTCCATTGAGCTGACTGGCGCTTTGTTTCTGGATTGAAAAATGGCATCCACGTCTCATCCACTGTCACAACCGACGAAAAGAAAGTCCCATTCGTGCTGTCGTTGCGCGTCAACATTGCTGGGCAACGTGCCACACGGGCAGCCGTGTGGTCATCCGTCAGCATTCGTGGCACCCAACTGGACGACGCTTTTCGCATTTTCAGGTCATCATGCAGGATTGTGTGCACAGAACCCACAGAAATGCCAACTCTGGAGGCGATCTGTTCGACAGTCATTCGGCGATCCCCCAAAACAATCCTCTCCACTTTCTCGATCGTGTCATCAGACCGGCTTGTGCGAGCCCGAGGTTGTTTCGGTTTGTTGTCACACGATGTTCTGCCTTCATTAAACTGTTGCACCCACGAACGCACTTTCGACACATCCGTAACTCCATCACCACATGTCTTCTTCAACTGTCGATGAATTTCAATTGGTTTCACACCACGCAAATTCAGAAAACGAATGATTGCACGCTGTTCGAGTAAGGAAAACGTCGCCATTTTAAGTGTTTAAAACAGTTCTCATTCTCGCCGCTGGCGGTAAAATTCCATCTGCCGTACGGTGCTGCCATCTCTGGGACGTATTGACAATGAACGCGGCCTCCTTTTAAAACAATGCGCACGTTTCTATCTCTTTCCAGTCTGGAGAAAAAAAAATCGGAGGCCTTAGAACTTGAATGCACCTCGTAGATAATGGTTCGCTAGCGTTAATCTCCCAACTATCGTTTCTTTCCATTCAATTTGAAATACCTACATCTCGTAATTATAAAACTCATTATCATTTTTTATGAATAATGGACGTCTTCTTGTTTCTAATTACATATTGGATGCGAAATTCCCGTTTTCATTTCAGATACGGATTCTTAATTATCGATGTTTTGTGAATGTTCATAAAAGTTGCTTAAATTAAGGAAACATAACAATGTAATTTTTAAGGCAAAAATGAAAAAAAAAATCCTTTTCATTTTGACTATGTCCATCGCTTTATGCCACAGAAGTAGATAAGTGTCGTAGAAACATGAAAAACAATCGTTTCCGCAGCATTGAGCACATCATACAAATGCTGCGTTTTTACAATTGCGACTGTACCATTACAATATGAACGCAACAGAACTGATCTGGAGCCAAGTTAAGGGTTTTGTCGCCAGAAATAAGAAGCCAGACGTACTGGAACTAACGCACTCTGCTTTTTTTCCCATGTCACTGCCGAACACTCGCGGGATATAGAGTGGCACGTCATAAAAGAAAAGGAGAAAATGCGGCGCCTGGGTGGTTTCTGTTGTTCATAGACTCGTTATCAACGTAGCGGATGACACTTTCAGAAGTGAAATGTATTTGTCGGATTCGGACAAGGGAGGAGCTAAGAGATTGCCAGACGAGTGACTGTAATTAATACGTTCAGTGGCTTCAGTATTCAACAGTGCGATGAAATCCCTGCAGTATACTTTTGCATCACACATAGCTCGCTCAGAAAAATTACCCTGTGTTTAAGTTGTTTGTAATTATAATACTATGTTATGGGGGAAAGAGAGCATTTTACGCTTTCCGTCTGGTCACCTAAGGAGCGCGCGGTAGTGCTCGAGTTTCTCCGAATATTATTTCATTCTCTTTAAAAATTGAATGACTTCTGCTCGTCTCTTTTTACGTCTTTACTGCAGCTGCTCACACCATTGCAGCTTAGTTGGACCGCCGGCTGGCCAGTGCTGTCCAAGTTTAATGTGTCGGTAAAGCTGTTGTATCGCATTATGGCTCAGTCTATGTTCGTGCAACACAGCATAAAACGTATTCTTATGATCGTACTTGACTGTACTGGACACGTGAAACGTGAAACGAAATCCAGCGAGATTGAAGTAAACGCGGAAGAATGCAATGTTGCAGGTTTACTCTTATGATGAATAGGGCCCGGATTTTAATTGCCTAAAAAACAGTGAAATATACAAGCATTTATGACCTAAAACTTACATAAATATGACCTTAAAAATAAGATATGACTTAATAGAAGTTTATTTAAAGCATTCTTGTTTGTTTATTTAATTTTTTATTCACCATAAAGTAATACAAAGTTCACCTCTCAAAATATTGTAGTTGACCTTACGACTTATCTTAGAAGTAAGGTTAAGGAAAGGCAAACCCACGTTTCTAGCATTTGTAGACTTAGAGAAAGCTTTTGACAATGTTGACTGGAATACTCTCTTTCAAATTCTAAAGGTGGCAGGGGTAAAATACAAGGAGCGAAAGGCTATTTACAATTTGTACAGAAACCTGATGGCAGTTATAAGACTCGAGGGACATGAAAGGGAAGCAATGGTCGGGAAGGGAGTGAGACAGGGTTGTAGCCTATCCCCGATGTTATTCAATCTGTATATTGAGCAAGCAGTAAAGGAAACAACAGAAAAATTCGGAGTAGGTATTAAAATCCATGGAGAAGAAATAAAAACTTCGAGGTTCGCCGATGACATAGTAATTCTGTCAAAGACAGCAAAGGACTTGCAAGAGCAGTTGAACGGAATGGACAGTGTCTTGGGTATAAGATGAACATCAACAGAAACGAAACGAGGATAATGGAATGTAGTCGAATTAACTCGGGTGATGCTGACGGAATTAGATCAAGAAATGAGACACTTAAAGTAGTAAAGAAGTTTTGCTTTTTGGGGAGCAAAATAACAGATGATGGTCGAAATAGAGAGGATATAAAATGTAGACTGGCAATGGCAAGGAAAGCGTTTCTGAAGAAGAGAAATTTGTTATAGATTTAAGTGTCAGGAAGCCGTTTTCTGAAAGTATTTGTAAGGAGTGTAGCCATGTATGGAAGTGAAACATGGACGATAAATAGTTTGGGCAAGAAGAGAGTAGAAGCTTTCGAAATGTGGTGCTACAGAAGAATGCTGAAGATTAGATCGGTAGATCACATAACTAATGAGGAGGTATTGAATAGAATTGGGGAGAAGAGGAGTTTGTGGCACAACTTGACCAGAAGAAGGGACCGGTTGGTAGGACACGTTCTCTGGCATCAAGGGATCACAAATTTAGCACTGGAGGGCAGCGTGGAGGGAGACCAAGAGATGAATACACTAAGCAGATTCAGGAGGATGTAGGCTGTAGTAGGTACTGGGAGATGAAGAAGCTTGCACAGGATAGAGTAGCATGGAGAGCTGCATCAAACCAGTCTCAGGACTGAAGACTACAACAACAACAGTTCTTTCTTTCTGTAGGGTTTGCGGCTAATTTGCACCTATTTTTGAATGTCTGAATGTTTTGTTTTCAAAACACAAAGTACAGTGAAAAAATCATCTACTGAAACAGTAAACCAATGTTTTTATTTCTACATAGTATTTAAAGCGTTTCACATTATTTAATACCGTATGTCAATCTTCAGTATCTGCAAAGTTGCATTGGATCACTAGGTGCATTTTCTGGTTTTCCATTGTCAAAGATCTATGGTTGTCGCTGAGGATAGTTTTGTACCTGGAAAAGCTCCTCTCCACTTCACAAGACGTCACTGGAGCGTATTTGAAGGCAGCCAGGTCACTGGAGGTCAGCTTTGTTTCAGTATCCTCAAATGTTGCGGCATTCCCTGAAAGACTGTCACTAATTTGGCACGGTGTAGAATATCCAGGATTCCGTTGGAGAACACTTTGCAATTTGGTTTTCACTTTGTCAGCCACATGACCACGAGCTCGACCTAACTCCCTCTGCACATGTTGCACAATACTCAGGGCCTCACATAGCTCAGTGCCAACAGTTTCCAGTCGTTTGATGGCTTTTGATATCACTGAAAAATTGGCGTTGATGTATGCCAAGTTTCGAGACAATGTATCTGTAAAAACTTCTTTCACAATTTTGATAGCACTTGATTCATCGCTATCAAGCTCACAGAAGATTGTCTTCATTTGAGTGTAGTTGGTGCAGTAATACTCAGCAGCATTAAGCCAGAAACCCCATCATGTAAGAACAGATTTAGGTGGGAGGGGCGTTGAAGGTGCTTGTTCCTTGAATTTTTGCGCCCGTAGCGGGGCCTTCACATAGGTTTTCTTGCCACAGGAAATTAATTTGTCCACGTCAGGGTAGCTTGATCACACCTCTTCGGCAACTCTGTGCAAGGCAAGTGGCGTACACCGTACTGGGGTAGAGAATCTAAAGCCCTTTGGCTGCTTTAGCCATATATGAAGCACCATCTGTTACAAGCAGCAAAACGTTGTCTCTTTTCACACCATCCGGTCGCAGTAGCTTCAGAGAGCTGTCAAACAAAATAGCGATCGTAGAACTGTTCACTCTATCTAGAGCTTGACACTTAAGTAGGAACATATCTACAGCGTCATCAATTTTTAGAACACCAACAACAACATTTGCAATATATCGCCCACTAATATCCGTAGTTTCATCTATCGACAGCCAGATCTTTTGCTCAGCAATAGTAATTCGTATTTTGTTGAGCACATCATTGTAGCATACGTATAAATAGTTCTTTCTCAGTGTAGATTCATCTGGAACTGGATGTGTTGTGTACTTCTCCAAGAACCGTCTGAAGCGTGGATTCTTCAGCTTTTCCAATGGGATGTTGCAGGACACCATCATCTCACACAAATCCTTCCAGAATGATTGCACGGTTGACGATTGACCTGCCTGTTCAAACAACAGCGTTTGCCTGCTGTTATTTTCAGCACTTCGTTTCACACAGCTGCTGTGTTTAGGGGTATTACAGTGTTGTTGCACATTAAAGTGCTTTTCTGCACTAACTTGAACTTCACACAGTTTACAAAATAATGTTTTCCCATCAATAGTAAATAACTTCTCTCCAAATTCTGGAACATATCCTCGCAACTTCACGCTGTCGGAGCACTTTGCTTTAGGCGTGTTGAACAAGGCAAAGGCTGTACTAAAACTAGACTTGGCCACTGTTTCTGTGTTTCGATACAGTGTATCGATACGTGGAACTGATTTATGTTTTGGAACGGCTACGGTTCATTGTTTCGAAACAGTGCTGTTTCATTCCGCCCCTGTCTCGGATAACCGGACCAGATTCGGTCTCGAGCCAGACACAGAAACTGTATTGTTGTTTCAAAATAAGGCTGTTTCAGTCCACCTGTGCTTGGAACGGACTAATTGTATCGAAACAGTGATGTTTCATTCCACTCTGTGTCGGACGAGATTCGGGCTCGGCACAGGTACTGAAACACATTTAACGCACCACTTCATGAAACACTTTCAAGAGTGTCAAAATCTTTTTGACAAGCAATAGCATGAAGCTTAAGATATCCGAAAATAAAGCTTCGTTTCTAGCTGACCGTCATATTCCGAAATGGCGTAACATCTGCTTTATAAACACTAACCAAACAATAAAACAACGCATACTATTCACATTCAAAATAATAAATATGTGAAAATGTTTCAGTTAAATTACACTTTTTGATAACATACGCTTCTCTGTTCATGTACAGTAATCATATTAAGAAACGTAAGTAAGGCTACAACATTTTGAATAAAAAAAGGCATAGAGTGACAGTTATTAGACATATACATAAATTTGATGTACGTATAATTGCAAGCAATCTGATAGTGTAATGGTGAACGGGAAGGACTAGGAAGCATGGTGAATTTATAGTAACGGTTCGAAACACCTTGAAAGACAAAATTTTTTTGTTATTTATTCGAATTATTTGGCGTTATTTGTGAGTCTCTAGTCACTGTGCCTATTATCCACAATGATTCCCTTTGTGTGAATGGAAACTAACAGGACGGGTATATTACCCATACTAACCGAATGTGGGAATCCCAGAAGCGTATCCGTTTTTTCTGCAGTTTGCTCCCACCTCCAGTTCCGTTCGTGGTGGCTCTTCTGTCTTCAGCTATGGCTGTCCTCAGCCAATTGAAAAGTATGGAAGTCACACGACACGGAAGCAGTGCATTTACTGCGTGAAATACGAAACTGCCAAGACGCCTAAGTGATAGTTTCACACTTTCTGCGATATGATTATCGCTCTCGCATCTCATTTGTATGAAATGTGTAGGTTTATTAGATGACAAAACACAAACAGTTTCACTGTTTCGAAACAGCGTATCGAAACATTACATTGTACTGTTTCATTTCTTTCGAAACAGTTTCGTGTTTCAGTTTGCCCATCTCAAATTCAAACTGGTTACTGGGAACACCTGTACGACTGCGATGATTGTTACGGCAGAAGCCGCCTTTGTTGGCTCTGAGAACGTATTGTCGACTCCGCGCAGGCCCCCACAACCGCACAAATGGTCGACTGTGAAGAGCGGACAAATTGAATAGCTGGGCGGCGGCCATTAGAGTGGTAAACTGACGCGCGGAGTTCGAATGTTTATACATCGCTTTTGGTTACAAAATGCCTTCCCTTGAGTTAGGTCACAAACATAATGCCTCATTTAAATACGTTACTACAATATACTTCTTAATTTATGAACAAACAGCAACTAGTCACTGTTTAAGAATTTATCTTACGTATTACATGGAATCTGCCGTAGCTAAAAGTTATGTACTGGACCCCTAGCAGTTTTCGTAGTTCATTTACGATAGATGTACGCAAAATGCATCAAAATACTGTAAGATTTGCCCACTATATTAATAGATATTTTCTGACTCTACCTTGCTTTAGATTTTATGACGAGAAGTGCGTTATATATGGCATAGTGCTTTGGCAACTCACGACCAAATTATCAAGTTTCAACCTAATCCAGACCATGAAAACACTACCGATCAGCCAACTTTCTTCAAAATGATCAGAACGTATAAAATGGTATTCTGTCGGTCGGATATCTTGCCTTCTGACAGCTTGTAACCATTTTTGTAACAGCTGTGGTTTTGAGAAAGGAAACCTGCAAATACATGCACAGGCATTATGCTAATACCGTGTTACAAAATCATTTATTAAGTAAGTGCACTGACATACAAAACAACTTAAAATATTCACATATCTGCGAAATGTAATATTCGTTCCTTTCTCGAATTTATTTGTACAATTAATCGCTGCACAACTCTTCACCATTGTACTTCTGTTGATTGGAATGTACAGACAGTAGAATTACGAGTAACAAGTACTGTATGTACGCCCCAACAAATATACAACGTTGAATCAGGGTCTTCATGAACAACAATACTACACAACACATCAGACTACAACCACTATAATGGCGTCCAGCCGAAGGTTCAAATTATCCCGCGACTGCAGCGCCATCAGTGAGTCTAGTTATTTTTTACAAGGTCTTTGACTCTGCGCAACAGCGTTTTATGTTCGCGAAACGACTGTTGTGTACGCCGATTTTATGCTACAGTCCTGGGAAATAAAGCTGTGTACTAATTTATCCGTTTATCTTTCATAATAGCGCGTTAAATATTGTCTCGTGAGCAACATATTCATTTTCTTATTCGCGTGTCCCGTAAGATACGAGAAAAACGGTATACGCATTTTTCGCAAAAATTGACGGAAATGTAACCTATTATATTAAAAGTTAGGCGCAATACGACCTATTACTAAAATTTGTTGAAATATGACTTTATATGCACAATCAAAATACAATTTTTCGACACTAAAATGCCTGGATTTGTGTATAAATTGTTCTAAAATTCACAAGGCAAAGGCTGTATTCAAACTAGACTTGGCCACTGTTTCTGTGTTTCGATACGTGTAACTGATTCAATGTTTCGGAACGGCTACGGTTCATTGTTTCGAAACAGTGGTGTTTCATTCCGCCCCTGTCTCGGACAACTGGACCAGATTCGATCTCGAGCCAGACACAGAAACTGTATCGTTGTTTCAAAATAAGGCTGTTTCCGTCCACCTGTGCTTGGAACGGACTAATTGTATCGGAACAGTGATGTTCCATTCCGCTCTGTGTCGGACGAGATTCGAGAAAACAAAATATGACTAGTCATTAGAATCCAGGCTCTGATGATGAATGCCGTACAGCGGCCCCAGGGTACGCAGGAAGAAGGCGCCACGCCAGGTGTGCGACTGTCTACCTGGCTTATCACGACGTGCGCTGATAGCCCAGCGCAGCACCGGTGACACGGGCTCTATCTTTAGACAATTACGCCACGGGGCGACGGTCGCTAATTGTGGGACCCAACCTCGTACCACGTCACGCGCTCCAGCCTCGTCCGCAGACTTCTGTATCTACATCTACTCTGGAGCGCCAAAGAAACTGGTATAGGCTAGGGTGGCCAAATTGTTTTCAGTGAAAACCGGGACACACTCACCCGGGTGCCAATGGACACCTCATTCCCCATGTACCCAGGTTTCTTAATTTTAAATATTAATGTTTTGTTGATACATTTTGCTAACCCAAATATTATAACTAATAAGAGGATACAAAAGATTGATATAATCTAGATTATCTGTATAATTAATGACATTTAATAAACGTATACAGTAATAAAGAAATGTATTACGATTTTACAAAATTTTACAGCCATTCAACTTTTAATCAATTAATATTAACATGAACTTTAATATTACTGAGCACTTGTAGATGGAATTGAGTATCCTTGGAGAAAAGGCTATTTTTCACCGCCTCCAGCCTTCTTGATCATGTCTTTGTTCTTTGAGACACAGTGATAAAACTCGGCACAATCCATTTTGTAGTTGTACAGGATCTGCAGGATTGCTTCAAGAGAGTCCACCTCCATTCTGTTTCTTTCATCAGTCCACTGGAGATTCATGAACGAAAATATTCTTTCCACATTGGCATTATGGGCTCGGATTGCAAATAAATACCTTGCAATTATTACCAACTCAGAGTAATGCTGAAGACAGTCACAGATTTTAAAAAAACTCGCCCACTTCTCATGAAATTCCAATGGTGTTTTTTTTTCTTCATTCCACTTGTGAAGACTTTCTTCAACAAAATTTGCCAGTATGCCGAACTGATCAAAGAGAATAGAATCATCGATTTCAATCTCTTTACTCTTCAAATAAGAAACTGTCTCTTCAACACTTTCCCATTTTGGCACTCTCTTCAGTAACATCCAATCAAACACCGGCGATGATGGTAAATATGAGGCGCTCCACTTGCTGCGATATCCTACACAAGTGTCATAAAACTTGTTAACTTCTTCTCTAAAACTCCTTTCCGCTGCTTCTGATACTTCTGCTCTTTTAAGGACAGATTTAACATTAAAAGAAATGAACTGCTGTTCTCTCCTCTTAGTAACAGTTTCCAGAGTATTTTTCAATACATCATTTACCTCTATTACACTTTTTGTGCTTCCCTCAATTTCCTGTATCCCATGCTGCAAAGTGCTAAGCTGACTGTGAATGAACCATAAGTAGGCTTCACTTAAAGGGTTACTGAAAAACTGAACCAATATTTTGGGGGCTTTGTCTTCATTTAGGAAAAGATCTTTTAACGGTTCAAACAGGGGGATTACTCTGTCAACTGCTGGAAACAGTGATAACCAGCGAGTTTTCGAGTGACACATTACATTCATATATTCAGTTCCCACATAATCATAGAACTCCTTAAGCCTCTCTGTTCTAACAGTATGTATGTAAAAGTGTGAGTATACCTTCATGACGATAGTTTCAACATCACAGCTTGAACTGTCAGCAGATGTCTGCACGCTGTTGTGTAAAACATGTGTAGGGCACCCTATGCCTCCAATGTTTTCATGCAATGTTGCCTTTAATTTGGTGAATATGTTGCATTTGCCTTGTCTTTTTAAACCACCAAAGTTTGTGTTGGTGTTGTATCCACAAAATGCTGCACATTTATTTTTCTCAAGATCAAACATTTCGATAGTATTCATATAAAATCTTGAAATTTCCTCAGATGTTTCATTAGATAGGGAACTCACCTTCAAAAGTTTGGTCTGGATTCCCTGATTAATATCGAAAAACTGAACAACAAACGGAAATATTTTAGTGGCCTTATGATTGCTGGCATCAGTGGGTATCCAGTAAGAAGAAGACTTTTTGATGTATTCAAGGCTTTCCTTTACACTTTGGGGAGCAATAACTCCTTTCACTAAGGCTGACACTTTAGTGCTTGCTGAACTAAACTTTTTTGCAATGGAAGAATCATCAAACATAATGCTGTTAAGCTTATTAGTACAATCACTAGATCTATAAGTTTGGTGATGTTTTACCGTGTGGTAGGCTAGTGTAAGCTCTGCTCTTCACTTGACTCATGATTCACAAAATAATTTTGTAGAGTTTTACTGCAGCTCGGTGCACTGTATCTGTTAATGTGTTTCTTTGACCTGATGTGATCAACTATGTCGGAACGTCCACCATGACCTATACTAATAAAACAGTTACGTACGGAACACTCTGCTTCGTAATCAAAACGACCTTTCGTAATGAAATCCCATTCCTTGCAATAACAGTCACTAAACTTGCAGGCTCGTTTCGGCATTGCGTTTCACAGTACTGCAGCATTGATACCACTAATATGAGAAAAAACTATTGCAGTTTGTCTGACAAAACATCAACTACTACACTGTTCTGACAATGAGTGTGTGAGTAAGTGGCGCGACAATCGGACGGTTTCATAGCTCTGTTACAATAATACAACCTACTTACTTGTTGGCCGAAATACCGCTCAAAGTAAATTATTGCCTGAGTGTATCAATACTGATACTGTGATTACTAGTATGGGACAATGGAGGTTTTAGACAAATAAGCTAAAATATATTAATTTCTTGTGTTTTGTTTCCTTTAATATAGCGAAATCCCAAAAATTTGAGAAAGTTTTACGAAATGTATTTAAAAACTGAATTCCGGGACTTTTGAGCGTCCCGAAACAAATTTTCGGGACACCGGAACACAGGGATGAAAACCGGGACAATCCCGGTTTTCCGGAACGTTTGGTCACCCTAGTATAGGCATGTGTATTCAAATACAGAGATAGGTAAACAGACGGAATACTGCGCTGCGGTCGGCAACGTCTACAGGGTGTTACAAAAAGGTACGGCCAAACTTTCAGGAAACATTCCTCACACACAAAGAAAGAAAATATGTTATGTGGACATGTCACCAGAGACTCTTACTTTCCATGTTAGAGCTCATTTTATTACTTCTCTTCAAATCACATTAATCATGGAATGGAAACACACAGCAACAGAACGTACCAGCGTGACTTCAAACACTTTGTTACAGGAAATGTTCAAAATGTCCTCCGTTAGCGAGGATACGTGCATCCACCCCCCGTCGCATGGAATCCCTGATGCGCTGATCCAGCCCTGGAGAATGGCGTATTGTATCACAGCCGTCCACAATACGACCACGAAGAGTCTCAACATTTGGTACCGGGGTTGCGTAGACAAGAGATTTCGAATGTCCCCATAAATGAAAGTCAAGAGGGTTGAAGTCAGGAGAGCGTGGATGCCATGGAATTGGTCCGCCTCTACTAATCCATCGGTCACCGAATCTGTTGTTGAGAAGCGTACGAACACTTCGACTGAAACGTGCAGGAGCTCCATCGTGCATGAACCACATGTTGTGTCGTACTTGTAAAGGCACATGTTCTAGCAGCACAGGTAGAGTATCCCGTATGAAATCGTGATAACGTGCTCCATTGAGCGTAGGTGGAAGAACATGGGGCCCAATCGAGATATCGCCAACAATGCCTGACCAAACGTTCACAGAAAATCTGTGTTGATGACGTGATTGCACAATTGAAGGAAGGTAATGTTGACTTCGGTGCTTGTGTTGACATGCGACTCATTGCTCTACAGTACTAGCATCAAGCACATCAGTACGTAGCATCAACAGGTTAGTGTTCATCACGAACGTGGTTTTGCAGTCAGTGCAATGTTTACAAATGCGGAGTTGGCAGATGCCCATTTCATGTACGGATTAGCACGGGGCAATAGCCGTGGCGCAGTACGTTTGTATCGGGACAGATTTCCAGAACGAAGGTGTCCCGACAGGAAGACGTTGGAAGCAATTGATCGACGTCTTAGGGAGCACGGAACATTCCAGCCTATGACTCGCGACTGGGGAAGACCTAGAACGACGAGGACACCTGCAATGGGCGAGGCAATTCTTCGTACAGTTGACAATAACCCTAATGTCAGTGTGAGAGAGCTTGCTGCTGTACAAGGTAACGTTGACCACGTCACTGTATGGAGAGTGCTACGGGAGAACCAGTTGTTTCCGTACCGTGTACAGCGTGCGCAGGCACTATCAGCAGCTGATTGGCCTCCATGGGTACACTTCTGCGAATGGTTCATCCGACAATGTGTCAATCCTCATTTCAGTGCAAATGTTCTCTTTACGGATGAGGCTTCATTCCGACGTGATCAAATTGTAAATTTTCACAATCAACATGTGTGGGCTGACGAGAATGCTCACGCAATTGTTCAATCACGTCATCAACACAGATTTTCTGTGAACGTTTGGGCAGGCATTTTTTGTGATGTCTCGATTGGGCCCCATGTTCATCCACCTATGCTCAATGGAGCACGTTATCATGATTTCATACGGGATACTCTACCTGTGCTGCTAGAAGATGTGCCTTTGCAAGTATGACACAACATGTGGTTCATGCACGATGGAGCTCCTGCACATTTCAGTCGAAGTGTTCGTACGCTTCTCAACAACAGATTCTGTGACCGACGGATTGGTAGAGGCGGACCAATTCCGTGGCCTCCAAGCTCTCCTGACATCAACCCTCTTGACTTTCATTTATGGAGGCATTTGAAAGCTCTTGTCTACGCAATCCCCGGTACCAAATGTAGAGACTCTTCGTGCTCGTATTGTGGACTGCTGTGATACAAAACGCCATTCTCCAGGGCTGCATCAGCGCATCAGGGATTCCGTGCGACGGAGGGCGGATGCACGTGTCCTCGCTAACGGAGGACATTTTGAACATTTCCTGTAACAAAGTGTTGGAAGTCACGCTGGTACGTTCTGTTGCTGTGTGTTTCCATTCCATGATTAATGTGATTTGAAGAGAAGTAATAAAATGAGCTCTAAGATGGAAAGTAAGCGTTTCCGGACACATGTCCACATAACATCTTTTCTTTCTTTATGTGTGAGGAATGTTTCCTGAAAGTTTGGCCGTACCTTTTAGTAACACCCTGTATACTGAATATCAGGAATCCGGTAAAACATCAAATCTCCCTCATCGCTGCGACCGGAAAAAGATCCTCCAAGAACGAGACCAACAACGAATGAAGAGAACCGTTCAACGTGAAAAAAGTGCAATCCTTTCGCAAATTGCTGCAGATTTGAATGTTGGGCCATTAACAAGTGTCAGCGTGCGAAGCATTCAACCAAACGCCATCGATATGGGTTTCTGGAGCCGAAGGCCCACCCGTGTACCCTGGATGACTGCACGACACAAAGCTTTATTCCTCGCCTGGGTCCGTCAACACCAACATTGACTATTGATGACTGCAAACACGCTGCCTGATCGGACGAGTCTCGTTTCAAACTGTACCGAGCGGATGGACGTGTGCAGGTATGGAGACAACCTCATGACCCGAAGGACCCTGCATGTCAGCATGGGACTGTTCAAGTGGTGTAGGCTCTGTAATGGTGTGGGGCGTTTGCAGTTGGAGTGATATGGGACCCCTGATACTTCTGGGTACGACTCTGACAGGTGAGATGTCCGTAAGCATCCTGTCTGATCACCTGCATCGACTCATGTCTATCAATTCCAGCAGGACAATGCGACACCCCACACGTCCATAATTGCTAGAGAGTGGCTCCAGGAACTCTCTTCTGCGTTTAAACACTACCGCTGCCGACCACACTCCCCAGACATGAAGATTATTGAGCATATCTGGAATGCCTTGCAACGTGCTGTTCAGAAGAGATGTCCAACCCCTCGTACTGTTACGGATTTATGGACAGCCCTGCAGTACTCATGGTCTCAGTTCCCTCGAGCACTACTTCAGGCACTATTCGTGTCCATGCCACATCGTGTTGCGGCACTTCTGCGTGCTCGTGGGGGCCTAGGGAGGTGTACCAGTTCCTTTGGCTCTTTAGTGTATTTACTTTAATGTTCTATCGTTATGTATGTTGTATTTTGTATAGCAACATTAGCACTTAACTTCACTGACGATTGCAAATTCTCTGCTGTCTACGTTAGTCACCATTATCCACACCAGTAATAAAAAATAATTAGCCCGATATGGAATACTTCTTTCCTTAAGATTAAAAACACTTGGTTAACTTAGTATTGGCGAATAACCCATTAAATACTAAATAATCATACCGTATATGATTCAAATCGCTCTGAGCACTATTGGACTTAACATCTGAGGTCATCAGTCCCCTAGAACTTAGAACTACGTAAACCCAACTAACCTAAGGACATCACTCACATCCATGCCCGAGGCAGGATTCGAACCTGCGACCGTAGCGGTCGTGCGGTTCCAGTCTGTAGCGCCTAGAACTGCTCGGCCACACCGGCCGGCGTATAATATATGACATTAGTAAATTGTCTTAAGTCGTCTGTATGTGTATGTACTAGTTTAGGGACTGAAATAAGTTTCAACTTGGCGGTTAAGAATCACTGAACATGTGGCCGAGCGGTTCTAGGCGCTTCAATCCGGAACCGCGCTGCTGTCTCGGGCATGGGTGTGTGTGATGTCCTTAGGTTAGGTTTTTGGTACTAAGTCTAGGGGACTTATGACCTCAGATGTTGAGTCCCGTAGTGTTTAGAGCGATCTGAACCATTTGAATCTGAATCACTGGACAGGAAACAACTGTGTGTGAAAGTGTGAGGTGACGCAGTCATGCCTGTTTTCATGGACTACGCAAAAATGGCTCCGAGCACTATGGGACTTAACATCGGAGGTCGTCAGTCCTCTAGAACTTAGAACTACTTAAACCTAACTAACCTGAGGACATCACACACATCCATGCCCGAGGCAGGATTCGAACCTGCCACCGTACCAACAGCGCGGTTCCAGACTGAAGCGCCTACAACCGGCCGGCTCATGGACTACGCCCCGCATAGCGATGTATTCAATAAAAATAAAATTAAAAATGTCATTGAGATTGGAACTGCCTTGTTCTCCCTGCCGAGCCTCGAACTCGGCACTTTTGCCTTTCGCAAGCAAGTTCTCTACCGACTTTATTGTTTTTTAATCTGATTTCGTACATTATTGTTCGTTGCATTTGCTCGGAGCGGACGTCGCATAACCCCGTTCGAATTCATCGTTGTCCCATTCACTCAGATTATATTTTGTTGCAGCGGACAGGTAAGCCTCTGACCGAACACGATAAGCTACAGTGCCGGCGAGCCGACTGAGCTATCCAAGGACGACTCGTGGCGCCATCTCACAACTTTAGTTCCGCCAGAACACACTCTGCTAGCTTCCTAACTCCACAGGAGTTTTTCTTTTGGAAGGTGGGAATTAAAAGCTGCGAGGTCGGGTCGTGAGTCGTCCTCTAGATTCGGTGTCAGTCACACACTTTTAATCTGCCGGGAAGTTTCATAGCAGCGCACACTCCACTGAAGAGGGAAAATTTCATTCCCATCGCTGATATTATTTGAAAATGTTGTTGTAGTGTACACTGAAGAGCCAAACGAACTGGTGCACCTGCCTGATATCGTGTAGGGCCCCCGCAAGCACGCTAAAGGGCCATGGACTCGACCAGTGTCTGAAGTAGTGCTGGAGGCAATTGACAGCCTGAATCCTGCAGGGCTCTCCATAAATCCCTAAGAGTACGAGAGGGTGGAGATCTCTTCTGAACAGCACGTTGCAACGCATCCCAGATATGTTCAATAATGTTCATTCGTGTCTGCCGAGTCTGATGGCCAGCGGAAGTGTTTAAACTCAGAAGAGTGTTCCTAGAGCCACACTGTGTGGGGTGTCGCATTGTCCTGCTGGAATTGACCAAGTCGGTCGGAAAGCACAAGGGACGTGAATGGATGCAGGTGACCAGACAGGATGCTTACGTACGTGTGACCTGTCAGAGTCGTTTCTAGACGAATCAGGGGTCCCATATCACACCAGCTGCACACGCCCCACACTATTACAGAGCCTCCACTAGCTTGAACAGTCCCCTGTTGACTTGCAGGGTCCACGGGTTCATGAGGTTGTCTCCATACCCATACACGTCCATGCGCTCGACAGAATTTGAAACGAGACTCCTCCAGTCAGGCAACACGTTTCCAGTCATCAACAGTCCAATGTCGGTGTAGATTGGCCCAGGCGAGGGATAAAGCCTTTGATGTGCAGTCACCGAAGGTACACGAGTGGGACTTCAGGTCCCAAAGCCCATATCGATGATGTTTCGTTGAATGATTCGCACAGTGACACTTGAATCTGCAGCAATTTGCGGAAGTGTTGCACTTTTGTCACGTTGAACGATTCTCTTCAGTCGTCGTTGGTCCCGTTCTCGCAGGATCCTTTCCCAGCCGCAGCGATGTCGGAGATTTCATGTTTTACCGGATTCCTAATATTCACGGTACGCTCATGAAGTGGTCGTACGGGAAATACCCTCTTCATCGCCAGCTCGAAGGCGCTGTGTCTCATCGCTCTGGCACCGACTATAACAGCACGTTCAAACTTAGTTACATCTTGATAAACTGCCGTTGTAGCAGCAGTAACCGATCTAACAACTGCGCCAGTATTCTGCCTGTTTACATATCCGTGTATTTGAATACGCACGCCTATACCAGTTTCTTCGCTGATGACAGCAATATTATAATCACTGAGAAAACAAGAAAAATCCTTGCACAGAAAGCAAATGAAAGTTTCATTGTAGCTTGACATAGCTGTCCGAGCTATTCTCTCTTGTACGAGCATCTTCATCCGTGTATGGTCGCGACAACCTACACATCTCCGTACCTGCTTGCTATGTTCATCTCCTAGCCTCCTTCTGCAATTCTTACCACCTGCAGTTCCTTGCAATACTAAAATGACAATTTCTCGATGGCTCACAATGTGTTCCATAAATCGATCCATTCTTTTAATTACATTGTGCCAAACATTTCTTTTAACCGAATTTCGATTCAGTACTTCCGTATCAGTTATTCAATCTAGCCGTGTAATCTCCAGAATTCTTCTGTAACATCACATACCAAATTTTCTGTTCTGTTCTTATCTCAACTGTTTAGTTTCGCCTCTGTCCCAGGCTACAGTCCAGACAAATACGTTTAGAAAATACTTCCCAACACTTAAATCTATATTTGACGTTAATAAATTTCTGTTCTTCAGAAACTGTTTGCATGCTACGCCAAGTCTGCATTTGATGTCCTCTTTATATATATATATATATATATATATATATATATATATATATATATATATATATATATAAAAGAGGATTTAAATAAAAAGAAATAAAGCAGTTTATATTTGGAAATTTATTTTAACATTGATCATTGAAATTTCAGCATATTAAACGTGAGTCACAACTAAGCTGGTGCCTTATTTAGGACTGTGAAAATGTGAGTTTGTAATCTTACGGAACACATCAAATATGGAGCCAAGATTGGGAGACTGCATACAACACTGCATTCATAAAATAACACACGAAGAACGTTGAAACATATGCAAGAGGAAATTAACCACAGCCAAACGATTCAATTTTCACCCAAAGAAGTTACGTTCGTAGCGCAATCCTGTCCATCATGAAATTACCACACACTGGTATACTAAATTCATACTAACTCTCTGTGAAATCTTCCCGAAAAGATCAGCTGAGGGCTACTTTGATGCTTACACCACATGCTTCACGTGGTCAACTTGGTTTACACAAAGAGTGTAACTCCACAATAATTTTGATAATTAAAATAAATTAGATCGAAAAGCAATATACAAAAGAAAAACGTTGAACTGGTTACTATCGTCTTACTATTAACCTGATGGGTCAAACAATTGTATAAGCACGTGGTACTGGTCTCACAAAGTACACTCCATGTGGGTTGAATATAAAGAAAAGTTGCTATATTGAAAAATATTGTCAAGACGAGACGTTATAATCTCACTCATATTCGCATTTAAGATTGACGATCTTAGTTAGAGTTACTGATCAACATGTGGTTCCACTTTACTCACAAAGTAGTGACAAAGCAACTACCGGAAGATTTCTGAACTTCACACTCGGATTACACTGCGTTGCAATTTAAGATAACATTAGATATTTTAGAGCTAAACCTGAAATAAAGGTGATTAAATTTTCAGTTAGGCTGAACTTAAGAAATCCATTGTCCTACGGACTTAGCAGACACGCGCTTAGCCGGAGATCTTACCACTTCAGACGCTCGCCATGGTCCCACAGCAACTGCCCACTGCCCTGGGCTCCTACCTGAGGGGTGCCTCACAAATACAAACGGAAGTGGCCAGAGGGGCAGCTTCCTATACCAACATGACAAGGGACGGACAGGGCCATACTAAGAATAGAAACCTCTCTGCTTTTAGAAAGCGTAGCTACCTGTTCCGACGTTGGTCCTACTGTTCTCTAGCAGACAGGCTTGTCTGCTACCATCAAGCATGCACTTAGAAATACATTTGCTCATTCATTCTTTCACACAGAAGGGAAGGGGGATGACAGTATCTTATCATATACAGTATATAAAAGAAAGCGGATGTAGGTTCCGTATGAGACTGTGTGACATGAATTACATATAAACTGTGTTTTAAAATGTAGTAGTGTGACAGACCGTTCTTGTTTATGTGTAAAAGTAACACGTTTCACTGCTCAGTCTCCTCCCAGATAGTCAGAAACACCACAGTAAAATTGTACGAGGAATTTATGCCGTAAATGACAACAGATTTAAGAAATTAACATGAAAGGAATCCAACAGAGACTTTTCAACATGACTTGATATCACCAAGTAATTAATCACTTTTTGTGTGTATAGATCTGCCAGTGGTAGTGTGGACACTTTTTTCAATAAGTTAACAGAAGTTCTAGATAAAGGCACAAGTACAAAGGTCAACATAATTGTGTGTGGGGACCTTAACATCAACACTAATATCATAAATGAATGGAGCAGTACCCTCATAAATATCCTTCAAAGTTTTGGCATGGCCCTATTGGTCAATAGCGCAACGAGGGTCACTACAATGACTACATCAATAATTAACCATGTGGCCACAAATATGGACAGGGAAAAATGTGATGTAGCCGTAAAAAATCTCGGACTATGAGACTATCTCTGTCAAATAACAACGGTAAAATCAGGCATAGAATTATTCCCTAGACTACAAGCCTACAAACTACATCTATCAGAAATCAAAGTAAAAGATTTTTCGAAGAAACTAGCAAAACATGAAGTGTATAAGGAAACTAAAATGAATATGAAATTCTCTAAATTCTCCACATTATTTAAATTGAACTTTGAAAAGGCATTTCCCCAAGTATGCATGTCTGTATCAACACCTCTCAAAAACACATGGATAACAGCAAGTATTAATAATTCCTCCCAAACACTTACATACCTCAGTTCCACTACAATGACAACAGAGTAGGGGTCTGGTAAAAAAAAGTTATACAAATAAATAATAATAATGATTATAATACATCCAACATTCCACATAACACCTTCACACTATGCTTATTTCCTTCTTTTTTCCTTTTCTAGAAATGCTTACTCGCAAGCTATGCATAGTACAATACTAACACCTCTTTCTCTTTCTGGGCTCAACATCTCACTCATTATAGAGGGGTGCTGACTCAGTTTTTCAGGACAGCAAAGGGGAAGTTACGGTACAGAAAATGGCCCAGAGATCACCAGTGCGTGTGTGCGTGTGTGTGTGTGTGTGTAGTGAGTGTAGTGTTGTGAAACAATGTGTGTATAGTGTGTGCAGTGACTGATAGTGAGATATGAGTGAAGAGAGTGGCATTAAATTATTTAACCAGTTATTTGTAAAAAAAAAATTATACCAGGAGTAAATCTAATGATTGTCTCTAACTAGAAGTCTGTAAATGTATGAGTATATGAATAAGCTTATTTTAAACTGGTCTAAACTTGTACTACTGCTACTACTACCATCTGTGTGTCTGTTGCACTGTTAAGACCTCTTCTTCTCAGTAATGGGTAGAGGTATAAGGTTGAAATTTATTAGTAACTCACTCGTAGATATCCTCGGAGTAGTGAAACAGCTTAAATCACATAATAAAAGCAAGTCTTCCGGTCCAGACTGTATACTAATTACGTTCCTTTCAGAGTATGCTGATGCAACAGCTCCATACTTAACAATCACATACAACTGCTCACTCGACGGAAAAACCCCAGCCAAAAACTGGAAAGTTGCGCAGGTCACTCTAATATTCAGGAAAGGCAGTAGGAGTAATCCACTAAATTAGAGACCCATATCATTAACGTCAATATGCAGCAGAATTTTGGAACATATATTGGGTTCGAACATTATGAATTACCTCGAAGAGAACGATCTATTGATACATAATCAACAAGGATTTACGAAACATCGTTCTTGTGTAACACAACTAGCCCTTTACACACACGGTTATGAGAACTATTGACAAGAGATTTCAGACTGATTCCGTATTCCTAGATTTCCAGAAGGCTTTTGACACTGTACCACACAAGCAGCTTGTAGAGAAATTGCGTGCTTGTGGAATATCGTGGTTTTCTGTGAGAGAAGATACAGTTGGCAGTAACTGACGTAAAGTCACCGATTAAAATAGAAGTGATTTCCGGTGTTCCCCATGGTGATGTTAAAGTCCCCCCGCCGCCCCTTGTCTATATAAACGATTTATCAGACAATCTAAGCAGCCGTCTTAGGCTGCTTGCAGATGATGTTGTCATTTATCGTCTAGTAAAGTCATGAGAAGATCAAAACAAATTGCAAAACGATTCAGAAGAGGTATCTGTACGGTGCGAAAATTGGCGGTTGAACCTACATAATGAAGAGTGCGACGTCATCCACATGAGTGTCAACAGCAATCCGTTAAACTTCGCTTACACGACAATGAGTCAAATATAAAGGCCGTAAATTGAACTACATACTTAGGAATTACAATTACGAACAACTTAAGTTGGAAGGAACACATAGGAAGTGTTGTGGGGAAGGCTAACCAAAGACTGCGTTTTATTGGCAGGACACTGAGAAAATGTAACAGACCTACTAAGGAGATTGCCTACACTACGCTTGTCCGTCCTCTTTTAGAATACTGCTGCACGGTGTGGGATCCTTACCAGATAGGATTGACGGAGTACATCGAGAAAGTACAAAGAAGAGCAGCACATTTTGCATTATCGCGAAATAATGGAGAGAGTGTGATTGACATGACACAGGATTTTCGGCGAACATCGTTAAAACAATGGCGATTTTTGATTGCGGCGGAATCTTCTCACGGAATATCAGTACACAACTTGTTCTTCCGAATGCGAAAATATTTTGTTGACACCGACCTACATAGGGAGAAACAATCATCATTATAAACTAAGCGAAATCAGAGCTCGTACGGAAAGGCATATGTGTTCGTTTTTTACACACGCTGTTCGAGGTATGAGTCGAGGTACATGAAAGGGAAGCAGTGGTTGGGAAGGGAATGAGACAGGGTTGTAGCCTCTCCCCGATGTTGTTCAATCTGTATATTGAGCAAGCAGTAAAGGAAACAAAAGAAAAATTCGGAGTAGGTATTAAAATCCATGGAGAAGAAATAAAAACTTTGAGGTTCGCCGATGACATTGTAATTCTGTCAAAGGCAGCAAAGGACTTGGAAGAGCAGTTGAACGGAATGGACAGTGTCTTGAAAGGAGGATATAAGATGAACAGCAACAAAAGCAAAACGAGGATAATGGAATGTAGTCGATTTAAGTCGGGTGATGCTGAGAGATTAGGAAATGAGACACTTAAAGTAGTGAAGGAGTTTTGCTATTTGGGGAGCAAAATAACTCATGATGGTCGAAGTAGAGAGGATATAAAATGTAGACTGGCAATGGCAAGGAAATCGTTTCTGAAGAAGAGAAATTTGTTATAGATTTAAGTGTCAGGAAGTCGTTTTCTGAAAGTATTTTTATAGAGTGTAGCCATGCATGGAAGTGAAACATGGACGATAAATAGTTTAGACAAGACGAGAATAGAAGCTTTCGAAATGTGGTGCTACAGAAGAATGCTGAAGATTATATGGGAAGATCACATAACTAATGAGGAGGTATTGAATAGAATTGGGGAGGAGTTTGTGGAACAACTTGACTAGAAGAAGGGATCGGTTGGTAGGACATGTTCTGAGGCATCAAGGGATCACCAATTTAGTATTGGAGGGCAGCGTGGAGGGTAAAAATCGTAGAGGGAGACCAAGAGATGAATACACTAAGCAGATTCAGAAGGATGTAGGTTGCAGTAGGTACTGGGAGATGAAGAAGCTTGCACAGGATAGAGTAGTGTGGAGAGCTGCATCAAACCAGTCTCAGGACTGAAGACCACAACAACAACAACAACTGTTCGAGATTTGAATAATATAGAATTATTGTGAAGGTGGTTCGACGAACTCTGCAAAGCACTTACGTGTGAGTTGTGGAGTATCCAGGTAGATGTATATCAAATACTAAGCTCTACAGTCCCTTGGCAGAGTGAAAAATGTAGTACTCTAAGCTAAGGCAATCAAATACACGAAATATTTGTTACGCATTTTGATACTCGCAAACTCATTTATTATAGTCTATTGATAGGTGGACTATCTGCAGATATGTAGGCTCTGGTGGTCTACTGAGTAAAGTATTCAACGATAAACTTGAAGGACAATTGCCGAAAACAGAGGGGGAAAAAAATAAAAAAGGCTGGTAAAGCGCGTGCCGGGACGACGTTAGACCGAGGCATCGAATGTCGGTCTGATCATTGATTTTTTTTTAAAAATGGCTCAAATGGCTCTGAGCACTATGGGACGTAACTTCTGAGGTCATCAGTCCCCTAGAACTCAGAACCAATTAAACCGAACTAACCTAAGGACATCACACACATCCATGCCCAAGGCAGGATTCCAATCTGCGACCGTAGCGGTTGGGCGGTTCCAGACTGTAGCGCCTAGAACCGCTCGGCCACTCCGCCCAGCTGATTTTCTTTTTTTTTACCAGTCGTCGTTTTAAGTTAGACTCTTCACATCTCAACGCCTGGATGAGCCACCAGAAACAGGACGTGGTTCGGTTTCCACGCTAAACTGTAGGTGCCCTTTCCCCCGTTCGATAACTGGGCTGGGTTAGGGAGCCGGCTGGGGTGGCCGAGCGGTTCTAGGTGCTGCAGTCTGAAACCGCGCGACCGCTACGGTCGCAGGTTCGAATCCTGCCTCGGGCATGGATGTGTGTGACGTCCTTAGGTTAGTTACATTTAAGTAGTTCTGACTTCTAGGGGACGGATTACCTCAGAAGTTAAGTCCCATAGTGCTCAGAGCCATTTGCACCATTTGGGTTAGGGACACGCAAGTCACCGAAGTGGCATCCCATTGAGCCACACGAAACAAAAATAACTACTAATATCTGTATACATAATCGAATTTGCACGGAACCTTCAGAGTGTGATCGCTACTCGCTCTGGTCTAGTTGTTGAGGCTCATCCGATAGCCTCTTTTCAAGACGCCATCTGTTCTGTTGAACACATCGTCCAAGTCTTTTACTGTCTGACATACAATACTGATAAGGGTGAACACTAAAACAAGTATATGGGTCTGGACAGGGAAAAATTTCGATAAATAATCTCACTGGCCACCCGAGCAATCAGACCCAATTACCCTTCAGAAGCACCTCTAAATAAATGTTAATGTCCATCTACATGTTTCAACATGTAACCAGAGTGAAGTCAAAACTCCGCCGGAACAGGCGATGAGAGCCCAACCGTACCGACCGGCCGCCGTGTCATCCTCAACCCACAGGCGTCACTGGATGAGGATATGGAGGGTCAACTGGTCAGCACACCTCTCTCCCTGCCATATGCCAGTGTACGAGACCGGAGCCACTATTTCTCAGTCAAGTAGCTACTCAGGTTGCCTCACAAGGGCTGAGTGCACCCCCGCTTGCCAACAGCGCTGGACAGACCAGATGGTCACCCATCCAAGTACTAGCCCAGCCCGAAAGCGCTTAACTTCGGTGATCTGAAGGAAACCGGTGTTACCACTGCTGCCAGTGAAGTCAAAAGGGGTATATAAAATTGAATATACAATTTGTAAACGTATTACTACACAGCACGATTCAGAAAAACGTTTACAAACTGACAGGGGAAATCGGGCACACGACAAGGATCAGTAATCCACATAGGAACCTCGGGTCGCAAACGCCAGGAAAGGGCGCTACGGTAAGGAGAGGGCGTTGCATTTCATTGAGCCGTATGTTCTCCCGGACCGACTTGACAGTCGCACATATCTCGTATTCCTGCGAAACGTTCTGGCTGGCAGGATGAATGGTGTGCAGATGCCTATTCGTCACCGCATTCGATTGCAGCACAACGGTGCACCCGAGCGTTTCAGCAGGCAGTTGAGTGCGCATCTGCAGGTCGAGGTGAGCCAGCTGCATCGCCATCACAATCACCCAATGAGTCTATAATCGATTTCTTCCTTTGTGCCTTATGTACGAGGGTCACTCCAAAAGAAATCCACACTACTTTTGTGAAAACACAGTTTTCATTTTGCATGTCTGAAAGTTTTACAGTGTGTAGATACATCCTTCCCACTTGTTTTAAAACTTAGTTCAACCTGTTCCCGTTAGTGGCGCCGTCACAGCATGTCTTCAAGATGGCTACTGAACCTGACGTTCGTCAGAAGCTACGTGCTGTCATAGAATTCCTGTGCTGTGAAAACGAGACAGTGGGAAACATCCACAAGAGGTTGAGATGCTGCTGTCGATCGCAGTACAGTTAGTCGGTGGGCAAGCAGGTTACGTGACGAAAGTGGGCAAGGCAATATTGAGGATTGTCCTCGCAGCGGCAGGCCTCGTACTGCACACACTCCAGACAATGTGCGGAGAGTTAACGAATTGGTGAGTGCTGGCACACGTATCACAGTGAACGAATTGTCATGCTACGTTGGGATAGGGGAAGGAAGTGTTTGCAGGATACTGAAAGTATTGGCGTTAAAAAAGGTTTGTGCCTGGTGGGCTCCCAGGATGTTGACAGTGGCTCACAAAGAAACAAGAAAAACGGTATGCAACAAACTTTTAGAACAGTAAGAGAATGGTGGAGACGAATTTTTTGGAAGAACTGTGACAGGTGATGAAACATGACTTCATCATTTTTCACCAGAGACGAAGAGGCAATCAATGGAGTGGTATCACGCAAATTCACCCAAGAAAAAAAATTCAAAACCACACCTTCTGCTGGAAAAGTTATGATTACGGTGTTTTTCGATTGCGAAGGACTCTTGCTTGTGGACATCGTGCCAAGTGGAACCACCATAAATTCTGATGCATATGTGATGACACTAAAGAAACTTGAAGCTCGACTGAGTCGTGTTCGACCACATCGGCAAAAGCAGGATATTTTGCTGTTGCAAGACAAAGCATGGCCACATGTCAGTCAAAAAACCGTGGAAGCGATCACAAAAACTGGGATCGACAACGCTGAAACACCCACCTTACAGTCCTGACCTGGCTCCATGCGACTATTGTCTCTTTGGGAAACTGAAAGACTCTCTTCGTGGAACAAGGTTTGAAGATGATGACTCCCTTGTGCACGGTGCCAAACAGTGGCTCCAACAGGTTGGTCCAGAATTTTACTGTGCGGGCATAAAGGCGCTGGTTCCAAGATGGCGTAAGGCAGTTGAGAGGGACGGAAATTATGTGGAGAAATGAAAATATTGTTCCTAAAGGATGTATCTACACACTGTAAGACTTTCAAACATGTAGAATAAAAGATGGATTAAAAAAAAAAAAGTGTGCATTTCTTTTGGAGTGACCCTCATACGAAACCCCTGTTACGTCTCTGAAGGACCTTTTCGGCTGTAGGATGTCTTCGAGATACACCAGGTATCTTGGAGAGAGTGCGCCATTCGATTCGGCGTCGATGCCAATCGTGTTCGATGCATGTGGACCAAATTTTGAGCGTCTCCTGTAGTGACCGTCGATTTGTAGCGTGTCACTAAATAACCACAACACCATTTATTAGCCCCGGATGGCTTCTGCGACCTCCGGTTCCAATGTGATAACTGATCCTTGTTGTACACCCGATGTGCCGTGTCACATTGTAATCGTCTTTTTGAATCACACTGTGTAAATGGATGAATGCCTGGACAGCTCAACAGTAAATAAATACAATAAAGAAAAGCTCTTACTGTAGCGAATTGCGTGATTTTCGGCATCTCAAATGCTCGGTTTTTCTCCTTGTGGAGCAAAGTACAGCTAGGAGGTGTACTTACTTAGTGCGGCGTTTCTGCTCCTTCCTCAGGTTCGACACAGCCTGACCTGCTCCCTGAGACGCACTCGGCTGAATTGGACGGCGAGCGGCGACGCTTGCCCAGCTGTTCAGAGCGGCCGTTATCTGGGGCCGCCCCGCTGGTCGAATGGGCCCTTATCTGATGGCCTTCCCCACACGTGAGTGTGGATGAGGCGCGCGAGCACACACGGGCAGGTGGTCGCACACTTTGGATGCTGACGTGGGCCTATCACGTGCGATCGGCCAGCGAGTGATGATGTCATGGCGAAATTTCGTCAGCTTTCCAGGGAATGATTCTACGTTCTTACGTTGCAGTAAGCAACCAGTTATCAGGGCGTGGATTATTATCAGTGCATAGTATGGCGATTAAAAAAAAAATAAAGAAGAGAGTCTGAGGTTGTGATGCTGCACTTATTTTATTACGAAGTTAAGCTATAAATTAAGATATATGAAAACCTTGCCTCCCGATTTTATATGTGTTCTCGAGACGAGAATCAGACAGAAAAATTGTATAACATATGGTCCAGTCACATTAATGCGACCACCTGTCAAGAGCCTGAGTAACAACCTTTGCAGTGGGGACATTAAGGAAGGGAATCAGTTAGATTATGGAGGGTATTCACTGGGATGTGGAGGCGTGGCAACTTCAGTGCTGTGGCCATCTGTGGTGGGTTTCTCAGATGAGGATTCCCAGACACGAACAGCCTGATCGATGCGGTCCCAGGATTTCTCGACTGGGTTTAAATCCAGAGACCACAGTGCCTAGGGGAGTACGGTAAACTCTCCCTGGAGCTCTATGAACCAGCCACCTACACTGCCAGATTTGTCACACGTTGCATTGTCCTGCTGATAGATGCCATTGTGGTGAGGAGAAAACAGTCTGCATGTACATCTACATCTACGTGATTACTCTGCTATTCACAATACAGCGCCTGGCAGAGGGTTCAATGAACCACCTTCAACTGTCTCTCTACCGTTCCACTCTCGAACGGCACGTGGGAAAAACGAGCACTTAGCCGGCCGGAGTGGCCGTGCGGTTCTAGGCGCTACAGTCTGGAACCGAACAACCGCTACTGTCGCAGATTCGAATCCTGCCTCGGGCATGGATGTGTGTGATGTGCCTAGGTTAGTTAGGTTTAATTAGTTCTAAGTTCTAGGCGACTGATGAATTCAGAAGTTAAGTCGCATAGTGCTCAGAGCCATATTTTTGAACAAGCACTTAAATTTTTCTGTGCGAGTCCTGATTTCTCTTATTTTATCGTGATGATTATTTATCCCTATATAGGTGGGTGCCAACAGAATGTTTTCACAATCGGAGGAGAAAACTGGTGATTGAAATTTCATAAGAAGATCCAGTCGCAACGTAAAACGCCTTTGTTTTAATGATTGCCACTCCACGTATCATGCCTGTAGCGCTATCTCCCCTATTTCGCAGTAATACAAAACGAGCTGCCCTTCTTTGTACTTTTTCCATGTCATCCGTCAGTCCCACCTGATGCGGATCCCACACCACACAGCAATACTCCAGAATAGGGCGGACTAGCGTAGTGTAAGCAGTCTCTTTAGTAGACCTGTCGCACCTTCTAAGTGTTCTGCCAATGAATCGCAGTCTTTGGTTTGCTCTACCCACAACATTATCTATGTGATCGTTCCGATTCAGGTTATTTGTAATTGTAATCCCTAAGTATTTAATTCAATTTACAGCCTTCAGCTTTGTGTGACTTATCGTGTAATCGAAATTTAGCGGATTTCTTTTAGTACTCATGTGAATAACTTCACACTTTTCCTTATTCAGGGTCAATTGCTACTTTTCGCACCATACAGATATCTAAATCATTTTGCAATTCGTTTTGGTCATCTGATGATTTTACAAGACGATAAATGACAGCATCATCTGCAAACAATCTAAGATGGCTACTCAGATTGTCTCCTCTGTCGTTAATATAGATCAGGAACAATAGTGGACCTATAACGCTTCCTTGCTGAACGCCGGATTTTACTTCTGTTTTACTCAATGTTTTTCTGTCTTTAAAAAATTAGGAACTGTGACCTTTCTGACAGGAAATCACGAATTCAGTCGCACGACTGAGGCGATATTCCGTAGGCACGCAGTTTGGTTAGAACACGCTTGTGAGGAACGGTGTCGAAAGCGTTCTGGAAATCAAAAAATATAGAATAAATTTGACATCCCCGGTGGATAGCACCCATTACTTCATGAGTATAAAGAGCTACTTATGTTTCACAAGAACGATGTTTTCTGAATCCGTGCGTCAATAAATCGTTTCCTTCGAGGCACAGTATAAGTTCCAAGACCCTACTGCAAATCGACGTTAGTGACATGGGCCTGTAATTCAGCGGATTACTCCTACTTCCCTTTTTGGGTATTGGTGTGACTTGAGCGATTTTCCAGTCTTTAGGTACGGAACTTTCTGTGAGCGGGCGATTGTATATAATTGCTAAATATGGAGCTATTGCATCTGCATATTCTGAGAGGAACCTGACTGGTATACTATCTGGACCGGAAGCCTTGACTTTATTGATTTAAGCTGCTTTGCTACACCGAGGATATCTACTTCTATGTTTCTCAGCTTCGCAGTTGTTCTTAATTGGAATTCAGGAATATTTACTTCATCTTCTTTGGTGAAGGAGTTTCCGAAAACAGTGTTTAGTAACTCCGCCTTAGTGGCGCTGTCATAAGTGTTATCGTGCAGTGAAGGTATTGATTGCGTCTTGCCACTGGTGTGCTTTATGTATAACCTGAATTTATTTGGGTTTTCTGCCAGAGTCCGAGACCGAGTTTCGCTGTCGAAATTATTAAAAGCATCTCGCATTGAAGTACGCGCTATCTTTCTAACTTCTGCAAAACTTTGCCAATCTTAGGGATTTTGCGTTCTTATAAATTTGGCACGCTTTTTTCGTTGCTTCAGCAACAGCGATATGACCCGTTTTGTGTACCATGGGGGATTAGTACCATCACTTATTCATTTATCTGGTTTATATCTCTCAATTGCCGTCAATACTATCGCAATACTATATCTTTTCTACGCTTACATGATCAGATCGGAAGGAGTGGAGACTGTCTCTTAGAGAGGCGTTAAGAGCATTTTTATCAACCTTTTTTTTTTAATAGACGTACTTTGCGTTTGTTTTTGATGGATTTAGGTGTTACGGTATTCAGCCTAGCAGCAACTGCCTTGTGGTCGCTAATCCCTGTATTCGTCATGATACTCCCTATTTCTTCAGGATTGCTAAGAGGTCAAGTATGCTCTCCCAACTGTTTATGCTTCGAGTGGGCTCATGAATTAATTGATAGGGATGGACGCGGTCCCCAGCAATAAATACATACTTGAGTTCACCCATCGTACCTACCAGAACGACGATATCACCCTCGGAACACCACGAAAAGATTCCCCAGACCATAACCCTCCCTCATCCAGTCTGGACACATCTGACGATTGTTGCAGCGCATGTTGTGATTAAAGTGTTGAATGACTTGTGGCAAGCTGATCTTGTAGATATGAGGGAATATTCACACGAGAATAAAGGATTCAAATATATTTTAATGGTTATTGATACATACTCCAAATTTGCCTGGGCATTACCTGTCAAAACAAAAACGGGTCGAAATGTCACCCATGTTTTTGAGCGTTTACTGCAGACAGGGACGAATCGATGCCCACACAACCTCCAAACCGATCACAATGGGGAGTTCTACAATAGGTATTTCAAGACCGTGATGCAGCGTTACGGAATACATCACTATAAACATTAACTCACCTGAAGGCAAGTATCGAGGAGTCAATAACAAT
Organism: Schistocerca americana; assembly: GCF_021461395.2. NCBI lineage: Eukaryota > Metazoa > Arthropoda > Insecta > Orthoptera > Acrididae > Schistocerca > Schistocerca americana. The sequence goes on from NC_060129.1 coordinate 154,070,091, forward strand.
AAAAAGTCGAATGTGGATGCGTTTCAACCTGCGCGCCTCATACAAATGGACAGACATCCTCCCAGAAATACACTACTGGCCATTAAAATTGCTACACCACTAATATGACGTGCTACAAACGCGAAATTTAACCGACAGGAAGAAGATGCCGTGATATGCAAATGATTAGCTTTTCAGAGCATTCACACAAAGTTGGCACCGATGGCGACACCTACAACGTGCTGACATGAGGGAAGCTTCCAACCGATTTCTCATACACAAACAGCAGTTGACCGGCGTTGCCTGGTGAAACGTTGTTGCGATGCTTCGTGTAAGGAGGAGAAATGTGTACCGTCACGTTTCCGACTTTGATAAAGGTCGGATTGTAGCCTGTCGCGATTGCGGTTTATCGTATCGCGACATTGCTGCTCGCGTTGGTCGAGATCCAATGACTGTCAGCAGAATATGGAATCGGTGGGTTCAGGAGGGTAATACGGAACGGCGTGCTGGATCCCAACGGCCTCGTATCACTAGCAGTCGAGATGACAAGCATCTTATCCGCATGGCTGTAACGGACTGTGCAGCCACGTCTCGATCCCTGAGTCAACAGATGAGGACGTTTACAAGACGACAACCATATGCACGAACAGTTCGACGACGTTTGCAACAGCACGGACTATCAGCTCGGTGACCGTGGCTGCGGTTACCCTTGATGCTGCATCACAGAGAGGAGCGCCTGCGATGGTGTACTTGACGACGAACCTGGGTGCACGAATGGCAAAACGTCATTTTTTCGGATGAATCCAGGTTCTGTCTACAGCATCATGATGGTCGCATCCGTGTTTGGCGACATCGCGGTGAACGCACATTGGAAGCGTGTATTCGTTATCGCCACACTGGCGTATCACCCGGCGTGATGGTATGGTGTGCCACTGTTTACACGCCTCGGTCACCTCTTGTTTGCATTGACGGCACTTTGAACAGTGGACGTTACATTTCAGATGTGTTATGACCCGTGGCTCTACCCTTCATTCGATCTCTGCGAAACCCTACATTTCAGCAGGATAATGCACTACCGCATGTTGCAGGTCCTGTACGGGCCTTTCTGGATACAGAAAATGTTCGACTGCTGCCCTGGCCAGCACATTCTCCAGCTCTCTCACCAATTGAAAACGTCTGGTCAATGGTGGCCGAGCTACCGGCTCGTCACAATACACCAGTCACTACTCTTGATGAACTGTGGTATCGTGTTGAAGATGCATGGGCAGCTGTACCTGTACACGCCATCCAAGCTCTGACTCAATGCCCGGGCGTATCAAGGCCGTTATTACGGCCTGAAATGATTGTTCTGGGTATTGATTTTGCAGGATCAATGCACCTAAATTGCGTGAAAATGTAATCGCATGTGAGTTCTAGAATAATATATTTGTCCAATGAATACCCGTTTATCATCTGCATTTCTTCCTGGTGTAGCAATTTTAATGGCCAGTAGTGTAATTTCTCTCTAGAATCGAACCAAACATAGCACAATAAAAATGAGAGCAATCGATGTTCTTGATAATGGACGCTGTACTATCGCATTAAGATGCTGGATCCACGGAAGCAGAAATTTAATGTAGGTGATTTGGTGCCTTTCTCAAACCGCAAGACGGCATTTGAGAAATCATACCTACCGAACTGGTCAACTGAGATATTTACAGTTTCAAAGGTGCAACGAACGAATCCTAGAATTTATATATTGAAGAATAGTGAAGCTGAAGAAATTTCAGGCTGGTTCTACACTGAGGAGATGCAGAAAAGCTCAGAACCGGATGTTTCTCTCGTGGAGAGAGTCATAAGATGTCGTGGAAATAAAACACTAGTGAAATGGCTTTGTTTTCCTGCTACACAAAACAGCTGGATTGATGCCGACGATTTGCTGTATAATGGCCGTGCATAGTCCACAACCACCGCAGTAGCATAATATGCGTGGTAGTAGACACATTAGAGGAGGTGGTGGTATTCTAGACAAACTGCCAGTGGAACTACACATCCCTGGGTGTAACTACTGTGGACCTGGGACAAAGCTTCAGAAACGCTTGGCTCGAGGTGATGAGGGGGTTAATCTGCTCGATGAAGCGTGTTTGGAACACGACATTGCCTACGCTGCAAATAAAGATCTATCAAGTCGTCACATTGCTGATAGGATTTTAGCTGATAAGGCTAAGGCGATACAGAGTAGAAAGGATATTGGTACAGGTCAACGCATCGCAGCATTTGCAGCTGATGAAACCATGCGAGGAAAAATTAAGTCGAGTTTAGGAATGATGAATTTCAAGCGAGTTATGAATGCTGCACTTATGTGCACTAAACAAGAAGAAGGACAGGGGTAGGAAGCAGAGCTGTTTGAAGAACTGTGTCCTGACAGCGGTGAATGCAGCTAAAAACGCACTCAAGCAGAAAGATGCGTGAAGTAGAAGAAGAAGAAGGAGAAGAAGAAGAAGAATAGGATCCGTTAAAGCACCTCGAGTTCTACCAATACCCAAGACATCCGGCGGTTTTATCCCTTTTCTCATCCCAGCCCTCTCCGCGCTCTCGGTGGTGGGTTCGCTCGCCGGTGGTGCCGCAGCAGTTGCTCGAACGGTCAAGAACGCGCAAAACTCCCAAGCACAGTTAGAAGAGGCAAGAAGACATAATCGCACGATGGAAGCTGCAGCAATCGGAAAGGGACTATACTTGAAACCATACAGGAAGGGCCTTGGTCAATTCATTAATTAAAAAAAGCCCATTAGCCGTCCTACCAGATAGACCCCTCACAAATACAGGTCTCCTTAAGATTGTTAGAGACAAATTCAAGATACCAAGATTCCGTGGTGTGATTATGTGGGATACATTACCGAAGACTATGTGGAAAACTGGTGAATGCGGTATTGTGAATTTAGATGTTGCTGGAGGCCCCGGCTGTCACATGTTAGGAAAAATGCGGATACTGTCTACTATTTCGACTCATTTGGTAACCTGCAACCACCAGAAGAATTACAACGATACTTCACTCACAGAAGACATGTGCTCTACAATTATCTACGCTTTTTGTTTTTTGGTCATCAGTCTACTGACTGGTTTGATGCGGCCCGCCACGAATTCCTTTCCTGTGCTAACCTCTTCATCTCAGAGTAGCACTTGCAACCTACGTCCTCAATTATTTGCTTCACGTATTCCAATCTCTGTCTTCCTCTACAGTTTTTTTTTTTGCCCTCTACAGCTCCCTCTAGTACCATGGAAGTCATTCCCTCATGTCTTAGCAGATATCCTATCATCCTGTCCCTTCTCCTTATCAGTGTTTTCCACATATTCCTTTCCTCTCCGATTCTGCGTAGAACCTCCTCATTCCTTACCTTACCAGTCCACCTAATTTTCAACATTCGTCTATAGCACCACATCTCAAATGCTTCGATTCTCTTCTGTTCCGGTTTTCCCACAGTCCATGTTTCACTACCATACAATGCTGTACTCCAGACGTACATCCTCAGAAATGTCTTCCTCAAATTAAGGCCGGTATTTGATATTAGTAGACTTCTCTTGGCCAGAAATGCCTTTTTTGCCATAGCGATTCTGCTTTTGATGTCCTCCTTGCTCCGTCCATCATTGGTTATTTTACTGCCTAGGTAGCAGAATTCCTTAACTTCACTGACTTCGTGACCATCAATCCTGATGTTAAGTTTCTCACTGTTCCCATTTCTACTACTTCTCATTACCTTCGTCTTCCTCCGATATCTACGCTATCAGGACTTTAATACACACCTCTGCGGACATCTATGCATCATGTTTCTCTGGACGTTCACAAAGAAGAATAAGAAGAAGATGCATGCCATATAAGGAGGAGGTTTAAACATTAATTCATCAGTTGAGATTCAGATGCAATGTCGTATACTTTGACGTTAAGAAAACGATCATCTGTATCGTGTGCAAATTACTTCCTGCCAATTGATTTGAGCTTTGGTGAATGGAGTATTGCACTGATTGGACTGGAGACGTACAACAGCACCCAAAATATCACTGAGACTAACAATAAACTGCATCTGGATATTAATGGTGAAAAAGATATTGTGGAAATAGAACCAGGTCCATACAATATCGACGATTTAAACGAAGTCTTAAAAGAGTCAGGGAAAGGTATTGAACTACGTGCAAACATCAATACACTTAAATCTGAAATAAGGACTGTAAATGCAACGGTTGACTTTGACAAGAAAGGTTCAATAGGGCGCCTGTCGGGTTTCACAAAAGGACAGAGTTTGAAAAAGGACCCAAGTAAATTTTACAGGTCAGACCAGACAGTGGACACACTCCCCGTCAACACAATCCGTGTCGAGTGTAACACTGCAACCAACTCCTATCTCAACGATAGTCTCATTCACACTATTTACGGATTCTTCCCCGCAGTTGCAACGGGGTATAAGATTGCTGAGACCCTTGCCAATGCAATATACCTTCCAGTGAGAGCTCAGACATTGGACTATTTGGAGCTGCGTATTGTGGACCAGAACAGTCAACTCGATGACTTTCACAGTGAGGAAATCATTGTACGATTACATCTAAGGCAGGATGGGCATACGGTATGAAACAAGTACACGCAGTCCGCAGCATGCCACTTCAGTTGGCCTGATGCCGCGCAATGACGTCCTTACTCAATGTAACCAGTCCGGTAGAGTATGATGAGATAATTATACGTCAGGAATACTTCTCTCATAAACCTTACGCTTCAACCACGGTTTAACAAGAACGATGGAATCAGGATTGTCATCCAGCATCATGACACACTCACGCTTCCATGCAAGAGTTTCATATATCTAGAGTGGTCATTCAAGAAAACTGACGGCAGCGGTACAGTGGGATCCAAACTGACATGTAACGCTTTAGCATTCCTGTTCGAAGAGATATGCTGTAAACTCAGTGGGTCTGAGATCGACCGTACACGCAATGTCGGCGTAACATCAACCCTTAAAACATACGTCTCGGCATCACCAGCAGATTTGCACAGCGTAGAAAGTGCAGGATGGCTCATAGACGATCCAGAGTAGAGTCCTGCATGAACAAGTAAGTGAGCACAAAATACAGGGTTATTACAAATGACTGAAGCGATTTCACAGCTCTACAATAACTTTATTATTTGAGATATTTTCACAATGCTTTGCACACACATACAAAAACTCAAAAAGTTTTTTTAGGCATTCACAAATGTTCGATATGTGCCCCTTTAGCGATTCGGCAGACATCAAGCCGATAATCAAGTTCCTCCCACACTCGGCGCAGCATGTCCCCATCGATGAGTTCGAAAGCATCGTTGATGCGAGCTCGCAGTTCTGGCACGTTTCTTGGTAGAGGAGGTTTAAACACTGAATCTTTCACATAACCCCACAGAAAGAAATCGCACGGGGTTAAGTCGGGAGAGCGTGGAGGCCATGACACGAATTGCCGATCGTGATCTCCACCACAACCGATCCATCGGTTTTCCAATCTCCTGTTTAAGAAATGCCGAACATCATGATGGAAGTGTGGTGGTGCACCATCCCATTGAAAGATGAAGTCAGCGCTGTCGGTCTCCAGTTGTGGCATCAGCCAATTTTCCAGCATGTCCAGATACACGTGTCCTGTAACGTTTTTTTCGCAGAAGAAAAAGGGGCCGTAAACTTTAAACCGTGAGATTGCACAAAACACGTTAACTTTTGGTGAATTGCGAATTTGCTGCACGAATGCGTGAGGATTCTCTACCGCCCAGATTCGCACATTGTGTCTGTTCACTTCACCATTAAGAAAAAATGTTGCTTCATCACTGAAAACAAGTTTCGCATTGAACGCATCCTCTTCCATGAGCTGTTGCAACCGCGCCGAAAATTCAAATCGTTTGACTTTGTCGTCGGGTGTCAGGGCTTGTAGCAATTGTAAACGGTAAGGCTTCTGCTTTAGCCTTTTCCATAAGATTTTCCAAACCGTCGGCTGTGGTACGTTTAGCTCCCCGCTTGCTTTATTTGTCGACTTCCGCAAGCTACGCGTGAAACTTGCCCGCACGTGTTCAACCATTTCTTCGCTCACTGCAGGCCGACCCGTTGATTTCCCCTTACAGAGGCATCCAGAAGCTTTAAACTACGCTTACCATCGCCGAATGGAGTTAGCAGTTGGTGGATCTTTGTTTAAATTAGTCCTTAGGCAGTGTTATGACTGACTGATGTGAGTGCATTTCAAGCACGACATACGCCTTCTCGGCTCCTGACGCCATTTTGTCTCACTGCGCTCTCGAGCGCTCTGGCGGCAGAAACCTGAAGTGTGGCTTCAGCCGAACAAAACTTTATGAGTTTTTCTACGTATCTGTAGTGTGTCGTGACCATATGTGAATGAATGGAGCTACAGTGAATTTAAGAAGTCGCTTCAATCATTTGTAATAGCCCTGTACTAAATGGAGCGAGCACACCCTAACTGGATAGGCTGCCCGCACTAGTTCTAGGGACCGAGCACAGAAGCCGTGACCGAATACGTAGCACGTAACTTCAAACACGTCACACGTGTCATTATCCTCGTGAGACTGCAGCCGGTACGGGCTTCTCACTTGTGGTGTGTCTCTCTCTCTCTGTTATCATGCAGTGCGAGAAAGCCAGTGCAGTAAGACACAAGATTGAAACCAATGTTTACACACTGAAGAAACGGGAAGGTAAAAAAGCCAAGTATGGAGTACATTTCTGTTGGTTGTAGACGAAAACAGTGCGTCTACTGGGTACGTATCGAAGCATAAACCGCTCCACATTATTGTGTTTCCAGTCGGGAACCAATCATTTAAAGAAACACAGTTGCAAGAAACCTCACAAAGATACAGCTCCTTCAGGGATACCGGCAGTAATAAAAAATAGTATTAGAGCAAAGTGTGTTGCAATCTGTGCTAAAGATATGAGACCTTTTAATGCTGTTTCTGGTGAAGGTTTCAGAGAACTAGGCCATGAATTGATACATCTAGGTGCGCATTATGGAGATGTCAAGCCAAATCCCTCTACTATAAGCAGACATGTCAAAGAACAAGCTGATGCAATGCGAAGCAGCATAATGCCTTCTGTTATTGCGGAAGTTATTAATAAAACATGTGCTGCGACAGTTGATATGTGGACTGATTCGCATAATCAGGTGCACTATTTGGCGCTTACAACACATTACATTACCACAGATTGGTGTCTTGTGAACAATGTCTTATTTACAACAGAATTCAGCTGGCCGGTGTGGCCGAGCGGTTCTAGTCGCTTCAGTCAGGAAATCGCGCGACCGCTACAGTCGCAGCTTCGAAACCATTTTCAAAGATGTGAAGAAAAATAACTACTGCTCTGCTCTTTCGCCACAGTATCATGAGTCCACCTTTTTTACGATTTTTCGTTAAGTGGATAAGAAGTAACAGCCACCATTTTTTTTTTTTTTTTACGGTTTGTGTTGGACTAATTCGAATTTTCGGTCTCTGTTCTACTTAATTGCGTCACAATGACACTACAGACGGCGCAGAAGTGTCACGAAAAAATAACGCATCTAGAAATATGAAATTGATACAGTAAATACGGCAAGCGATTCCCACCACCTGCTTATCCATTATTATTTTCAGTTATCTGCCCTTCTGCTCTGTGTAGACAAGTAAAATATCTGTCACACTTTTTCGCCATCTCATCATAAAAGTGAAACCATACACTACAGCCAAATATATACAGCGTAGTCCATTGATAGTGACCGGGCCAAATATATCACGAAATAAGCACCAAACGAAAAAACTACAAAGAACGAAAATCGTCTACCTTGTAAGGGAAACCAGATGGCGCTATGGTTAGTCCGCTAGATGGCGCTGCCATAGGTCAAACGGATATCAACTGCGTTTTTTTTAAATAGGAACCCCCATTTTTTATTGCATACTCGTGTAGTGCGTAAAGAAATATGAATGTTTTAGTCGGACCACTTTTTTCGCTTTGTGAAAAATGCGCTGTAATAGTTACAAAAATAAGGCTCAAAATTTAGACGAACAGTTGGTAACAGATAGGTTTTTTAAATTAAAATACAGAACGTAGGTACGTTTGAACATTTTATTTCGGTTGTTCCAATGTGATACATGCACCTTTGTGAATTTATCATTTCTGAGAACGCATGTGCCGGCCGCGGTGGTCTCGCGGTTCTAGGCGCGCAGTCCGGAACCGTGCGACTGCTACGGTCGCAGGTTCGAATCCTGCCTCGGGCATGGATGTGTGTGATGTCCTTAGGTTAGTTAGGTTTAAGTAGTTCTAAGTTCTAGGGGACTGATGACCACAGCTGTTAAGTCCCATAGTGCTCAGAGCCATTTGAACATTTGAGAACGCATGCTGTTACAGCGTGATTACCTGTAAATACCACATTAATGCGATAAATCACCAAAATGATGTCCGTCAACCTCAATGCATTTCGCAATACGTGTAACGACATTCCTCTCAACAGCGAGTAGTTCGCCTTCGGTAATGTTCGCACATGCATTGACAGTGCGCTTACGCATTTTGTCAGGCGTTGTCGGTGGATCACGATAGCAAATATCCTTCAACTTTCCCCACAGAAAGAAATCCGGGGACGTCAGATCCGGTGAACGTGCGGGCCACAGTATGGTGCTTCGACGACCAACCCACCTGTCATCAAATATGCTGTTCAATACCGCTTCAACCGCACGCGAGTTATTTGCCCGACATCCATCATGTTGGAAGCACATCGCCATTCCCTCATCCAGTGAAACATCTTGTAGTAACATCGGTAGAACATTACGTAGGAAATCAGCATACATTGCACCATTTAGGTTGCCATCGATAAAATGGGGGCCAATTATGCTTCCTCCCATATTGCCGCACCATACATTAACCCGCCAAGGTCGCTGATGTTCCACTTGTCGCAGACATCGTGGATTTTCCGTTGCCCAATAGTGCATATTATGCCGGTTTACGTTACCGCTGTTGGTGAATGACGCTTCGTCGCTAAATAGAACGCGTGCAAAAAATCTGTCATCGTCCCGTAATTTATCTTGTGCCCAGTGACAGAACTGTACACGACGTTCAAAGACATCTCCATACAATTCCTGGTCCATAGAAACATGGTACCGGTGCAATCGATGTTCTTGTAGCACTCTCAACACCGACGTTTTTGAGATTCACGATCCTCGCGCAGTTTGTCTGCTACTGATGTGCGGATTAGCCGCGACAGCAGCTAAAACACCTACTTGGGCATCATCATTTGTTGCAGGTCGTGGTTTGCGTTTCACATGTAGCTGAACACTTCCTGTTTCCTTAAATAACGTAACTATCCGGCGAACGGTCCGGACACTTGGATGATGTCGTCCAGGATACCGAGCAGCGTACATAGCACACGCGCGTTGGGCATTTTGATCACAACAGCCTTACATAAACACGATATCGAACTTTTCCGCAATTGGTAAACGGTCCATTTTCACACGGGTAATGTATCACGAAGCAAATACCGTCCGCACTGGCGGAATGTTGCGTGATACCACGTACTTATACGTTTTTGACTATTACAGTACCATTTATCACAAAGCGAAAAAAGTGGTCCAACTAAAACATTCATATTTCTTTACGTACTACACGAATATGTAATAAAAATGCGGGTTCCTATTTTTAAAAAAACGCAGTTGATATCCGTTTGACCTATGGCAAGCTCAGTACTCGAATTTTGGAAAAATAAAAGAAGTGACAGTCAAAGAGTTTTGTTTGCGTTGTGTGTAGCACTGATTCATATTGTCGAATCTGTTCTAATTAATTACTTTACAGTGGCATGGTATAGGAAACTCTCATGCAGAAATTCTGAGTTGCACAGACGCGTTTGAGGACCTGCATAAATTGGAGGACTGTCTTGTATAAATCTTATCTCCAAATTAATATAACACCAATAGGTATACACTTATTGGTAGTTTACTCAAACACATTTGCAAATTTCCTTGGCACTTGTCTCGTAAAAACGTGGACATTAAATCGTAGAAATTCTCTCTACCATATAAGACTTTACACTACCGTGCCTCGATATTTTTCAATGTATTAAGTGCCTCATATCAGTATGATGAACTACGTATTACAATTATATATTTGTTGTAAATACCTATGAAAAGTAACTGGTACTTCTTTTACATCCTTCTCTTTACATCCGTAGCAACGGCTATACTTTAGCTTATCTATTACTAAAGTTCAAACGTGCAATACCGCAGACAGATAAGGCAAATACTTGTGGTATTCAAATTTCTCTATCACTGAAAACTAGACAAGCAACGTCGTCGAAAAATACGTGACCGGCCCGGTTTCATGTTGAGCAATAAGACATGCTCCCCGCCTATTTACATATACACTGAGGCGCCAAAGAAACTGGTATAGGCGTGTGTATTCAAATACAGAGATATGTAAACAGGCAGAATACGGCGCTGCGGTCGGCAGCGCCTATCTAAGAGAACAAGTGCCTGGCTCAGTTGTGGGATCGGTTACTGCAATGGAAGGTTATCAAGATTTAAGTGAGTTTGAAAGTGGTGTTATAGTCGGCGCACGGGCGATTGGACACAGCAACTCCGAGGTAGTGATGAAGTGACGATTTTCTCGTACGACCAATTCAAGAGTGTATCTTGAATATCAGGAATCCGGTAAAACATCAAATCTCCGTCATCGCTGCGGCCGGAAAAAGATCCTCCAAGATCGGGACCAACAACGACTCAAGTGAAACGTTCAACGTGTCGGAAGTGCAGTCCTTCCGCAAATTGCTGCAGATTTCAATGCTGGGCCATCAACAAGTGTCAGCGTGCGAACCATTCAACGAAACGTCATCCATACGTCTTTGGGAGCCGAAGGCTCACTCGTGTACCGTTGATGAC